>NC_138202.1:273404259-274823426 GCF_964194415.1 Vipera berus
GCCTGTTTGAGCTAGTGCAGGGGTAAGCAACCTTGGCTCTTTTATGACTCGTGGACTTCAACTCCCAGAATGAGGGAATAGGGAGAAGTTTCCAAGCTGAGCCATGCTGGCTCAGGAATTCTGGGAGTTGAAGTCCACAAGTCATAAAAGAGCCAAGGTTGCCTACCCCTGAGCTAGTGGATAAGTTATCTGGCTAGAAACCAATAGACTGAATTCTAGTCCCATCTTTGGCCAGTTACTTTCTCTTAGTCCTAGGAAGAAAGTAATAGCAAACTGCTTCTGAAAAACCTTATCAAGAAAACTGCAAGGACAGTCTCCAAAAATCAGACATGATTGAAAGGAAGAAAAAAAAAACAAATATACTATGTAAATATTCACTTCTGCATATGGCAATGAGCAAGTACATTTTAATGCATAAATATGTTTCAGTTACCAAAATCCTTACTATTTTTCCCAAAAGGGTGTTTTATATTTTCTCATATTTCATATTTCCATCCATTGCTTTTGCTATCCCAAATAATGAGGCAGTTCTCCAAAGGGAGATGTTAAATAATAACATACCTTTATATGCATGTATGAACATGATAAACAGATAGCATTATAGACCTGTCAATTTGGTGTGTGCATCTCAATTAATATATTAGTTGGCAAGGTTCAGAGGAGGAGCCAAAACAAAGCTAGGCAAACACAGGATTCTGTGTTGCTAAATGCCCATCCATTTGGAAGTTTTAACATGTGACTTGTCAACAACTCCAGTTGCTGAGATCAGAGACTGTGTGGCATGTGAGAGCATGCCTTGGCCTGTTCCCTCATTCTTACAGCTCCCAGAGGGATGAAGTTATGGTGCATATGGTGATTTTAATGCCTTTTTGTTTCTTTTGGGAAGGAATGTGAATACTTTCAGTGCTAGATCTTTCAAAAATGTATTTAACTCACTGCTAAAAGCTGTCTGCACAAGACTTGGGAGAGGAAACATCTTGCATATACATGTTTGCAATCTAATACAAGCAAATTTGTGATTTGTTTCCCTGCTAGAACTTCTCCATTTGAGAAAAAAAATGAAAATGTGAGGTCTTATGATATTTTCCCAATATTATCACTTGATAAGAAACTAAAATTATCCCCACATTTATACAGTGGGAGCTCCTCAGATGGATCCTATTAGTGAAGGAGCAAGAAGGGCTGGGTGAGGACCACTTGTGCCAGGGGACCTGTACATCCCAAAGACCTTAGATTTAACCAGTAATTCAGGGGCAGAACAGGATCTACAAGAGCAACATCTAGATGACAGAACCTAATACAGATTGAATGTGCGTGCAATTCAAATGTGACATCAATTAATCCACTGATTGCCAGAGATGATTTGTCTCATTCCTCTCTCATCACTCCATATGCTTCTTATTGAAACTGCATATGCAGTTCTTGGTTGGATTCCCTAGGAACAAAGTGGGGACAGGAATTTTTCATCAGTAGACCACATTCCATGGAAACAGTTGAACCCCTGAAGAACTTAAGAGAACTTCTCTGATGCTACTGCATATATGAGCAGAAGGCAGTCAACTACTGAGAATGCCTGTCTGATTTTTCTTGTGCTACTCTCTCCACAGTGTGATCCAGTTTACGATAACAGTTCTTCATGCTTATCTGTCTCTGGATTATGGCTCTTCCTTATGTTCTCAGGTATTCTCCTTGGGACTGAATTGACTATTTTTTCTTCCTCCTGCAATGTTTCTGATATATGCTTATATGTAAGTTAGACTAAAAAGTTGAAAACACATGTTGTATTATTCTACTATGTAAAATATATACAGGTGCCAATAACAATCCTTCACCTTGGAAGCTGTAAGTTAAGAGAAATTCTGTTATTTTTTTTGTCTCAGATGATGTCTTCTTCCAGCTTCAGGTTATATGTGACAACGGTCAGTTATGTCAGTTGCATACAACCAAATTTGATTTTTTTTAAAAAAAAATCAAAACTACACTGAAATAACCAATCTGACTTGCAAGGGACTAGCTTATGCAGAACCACTCTGAAATCCTGATGAAGCAATATTGGTGAGCGTTAAAGTTTTCCAATCTGCATGACAGATTTAAATTCACTATTTAAAACAGTATTAAAGAGCAAGAATTGGGGAAATAGATAGATGGAAACAGTTCGGCAATGACCCAGACTGTGAAGACACTACACTAAGAATGAAGGCAAATAGATGTCTCCCATGATAATGCTGCAATCTGGGTCAGTCACCGGGTTTTGACTTCTGAGCTTCCGGACTCGTAGTACTGGAGCCCATCTTCAGGGAACTTCTCTCTAGCAGAGTGTGTGCTGTTCTACATGAGTTGTTTATATGGTGCCTGTTGGATGTGGCTTTTTAGATGCTGATTGGGGTGTGTTGAGGTTTGGCCTTTAAGTCATTGGCTGTCATTTGCTTGTACTGCCCAGCCCTCACCTTCTAAGTACTTGATAGGCTGATGATAATTCAGCGCTCCTGTCGACTGACAAGGGGCGTGTTTCCCAGGCTTCAATCACTTCCCTGGCTGTTTTTGTGCCTGCTTGTCCAACAGTCTTAGTAGCTGCAAAGTTGAATGTGTGTCCTTGTTCACTGCAGTGTGAGGTTACCAGTGTGAGGTGCCACTTTTTACAGAGGCACTATTGAAATCATTTTAACAAACTGTATCACTGTCTGGTTCGGTGGCAGCAGTGCCTCAGATAGAAAGTCCATACAGAGAATGGTAAGAGCAGCCGAGAAGATCATAGGAAACTCGTTCCTGCTATTCAGGATGCTACTTATAAGTGCTATGTGCTTAGAGGTCAAAGCATTGTTAGAGACCCCACACCCCCACTTTATGGTCTGTTTCTGTTGCTCCCCTCTGGGAGGAGGTTTCGAAGTATTTCTAGCAGGACTACCTGATTCTGTAATAGCTTTGTTCCCTATGCCATCCGTCTGGTAAACTCTCAAGATTTGTTTTTCTCGCCATGCACCTGTATACATAACCAGAACTAAACTGTTGTTTCTGTGTCATATAATATATGTGGGTATATGCATAATTCTGTATTTATTTATTTATTTTTGTCATATTTATGTAGTGTATGTATACTGGAGGTGGTGACCCTTTGAGAGCTGAATGCAACAAAATTTCATTTTATGTATGCTGATTAGTGTACATTCAAAGTGACAATAAAGTTATTATTCTATTCTATTCAATGGGTTTGGGTCTCCTTGTCTGACTGCTCACTTGTGTTCTTGCAATATGGTGGTTAGCTTTCCCCCCTCTGTCCTACATAGTCATAGGGGCAATCCATGCAGGGGATTTGGTAGATTACATTGGAAGTATCTCCCACATCCAAGCGATGTTTACAGTGCATAATTTGTCCTCATATGGTATCCTCCGGGCCATGTGCGATGCCCACTTGCAGATCTCGGAAGCTGCATTCTACAGCTTCCGAAATGTTTTTGATGTATGGCGGTGTGTGCCATGTGGTTGGTCTTGCACTTTGTTTCTTCCTTTCTCTCCCCACCATATTGCACAGACATCTTGTGACAAATTATTGTGGGTACTCATTCTGCTTGAATTGTTCCCGTATGTGCCTGTTCTCCAGCAGTTTGGGTTCTCACTCTGCCATATGGTGTTCTGATGAAACTCTTTTTATGCGACAGTGGATGGTTGCTGTTGAAATTCAAAATGCATGGAGTGTCTTGCCACAGTTTATCACAAGGTCACCAACAGTCCACGCATTCTGAATTTCTCAGCCATCCTTAGGGTAAAAATGCTGCAAAAAAGAGAACTGAGACTGCATCATCATCATGAAGCAAAGTGGCTGATTGGTTTTTATGTTGCATTGAAGTATTCCACCGTGTTATTTTGTCACGGATCCTTCTTCTAGCAAATATTCAAGGACAAAGTGTATGTCATACAGTGTTGGAAAACGTAATACCTGTCTCTGCTCAACCAGTTCAGAGTTACTCAGGGTTATAAATCTATAAAATATATACTGCTAAAAATAATTTTCACAAAGTTTCCTCAGAACATTCCAGTTAGTAATAATGGGCGATTAAAATGATAGATTATGAAATGTTTTTCTAGTTTCCCATTACTTTGTTATAAGATTATCAAATATATGCTGTTATTTTAGAAATTACTAGCTAATTCATATGCAGGTATTTCTTTCTCATTGGTTAGACCTCATAACCAGGAGAAATTCATTCCAGGAAAACATCTGGCTGGTATTGAAAACTACCTATTTAAAGAATATGGTAATTATTGGTATTTATGTTTCCCTTTTAGTTTGCAGAACTCTAATTCAGTCAGTTTTCATCCATTTAAGGAATTTAGATTCTTTAGCTTGCCTTGAGATTAAGTTAATGATGTAGCCATGATACAGGTACTTATCTGTAAGTAAGATTCCTTGAACTCAGTTAGATTTAGGATTACACAGTTAGTTATTTACTCTTATTCAATTATTGTGACATACCTTTGATCTATCCCTAAGTAGACTTCCTTAGTATGCTTAACAAATTGAGGATTTTAAAAGGAAAAGCTGTAATGATTGAAATATCCCACTATGCTCTTACTATCAAAATATTGCATACTTTCAGCCTAAATATGTTAAGTTTAGAATAGTTTCAATATAACTTCTATTTACTCTATATTTTAAAGACATTGTATATTGCTTTCTACATCACAGTGTAAATGAAGTGGCAGATTGAAATGCACATTTATCTGAAATTTCTAGAGCAGGAGTAGGCAACTATGCTCTTTTACGGCTTGTGGACTTCAACTCCCAGAATTCCTGAACCTGCCATACTAGCTCAGAAATTCTGGAAGTTGAAGTCAACAAGCCGTAAAGGGGCCATATTTGCCCACCATTGCTCTAGTTCAGACATGTCAAACACAAGGCCCGGGGGCCAGATCCGGCCCGCGAAGTGGTTTCATGTGGCCCACGAAGCCATCCTGGAAACAGTGAGGGAACGGCCCCCACTGCCTTGGCCCTGGCCCAGAGACCCTCCTTCTGCCAGAGACCCTCAGATCTGTCCCACTCCTGCCCAGGCCCCCATAGGCACCCTTTATGCGAATGATGTAGAGCTGGCCACGCCCACCCAGTAGGCCATATGCACTGTAGCCACGCCCACCCAGTAGGCCACGCCCACCCAGGCCATACCCACCCGGCCCCCTAAGGGCAACCTCAATGCTGATGTGGCCCTCAATGAAATTGAGTTTGACACCCCTGCTCTAGTTGCTGCATTGACTCTTGAATGCTCTCTGTATTTAGATCTGTGGCACGTTCGCTGAACCTGCAGCTGTAGTAAACACGGAAGGCATTTTACAGACAGGGATCTCTTCAGCTGAATTGAAGGAAGATGTCTAGGTCTCCTGTAACATCTTTGTTGCAATGATATAAACATCTTTGTGTGCTAAATGCTGAATGAATATATACTTACATTTTAAATAGAATATCAAAGGAGTTTCCATCAATAACATAACTGTCACAAAGAATGCATTCTGAATTAGGCAAAATGTGATTTTTCTTGAAATATTATTACTCTAGTTCTTTCAATAGATGCACATTTTTGTACTTGTGACATATTTTTAAATCAGCGAATCTTCTGATTTTTTCCCCCCCATGTTACATTCTGGGGAAAAAATGCATTTCAATGCAACCGTGGCCCTGAAAAGCTATTGTATTCTCACTGATGCATTTGACTGGACTTGGAGAGAAAAATTCCTCCTGTTCATCCTCTCCTCTTAATAATAATCCTTCTGTTCACTACCTGCTCAAAATGCTAATTGAGAAAATAACCGAACTGTTAATAAGTCTATATTCACCCTCTTTCAAAACCTTTTTTTTGTGTTCCCTAAACATAATTTGAAATGTTACGCTATAGAAATCCACACAATATGAAATAAAGTAACTGTTTAATTTGTGTACTATTTAATAGAAACATTTGCTTTTCAGCCGAGTTCTCCTTACAGGAAAACAGCAGATTTTCTAAATTGTTCTTCATTCAAAATCCTTAACCTTTTTTCATGAGAATTATTTCATGCTGGTGTCCCAGTGTTATCTGTGGCAAAAAGAGAAATCTTCTTTCTGGTTGTTGACGTCTGCCAGAATGAAAAATGCTGCTTGAATTTGTAATCTGTTGCCCATTTAGATGAGTTAGAGAACAAACGTTTGGAATATATCCACTGAAATTAATTGGGGTTTTATTTTATTTAAACAATCTTTTCAAATTAGTGAGGACTATTCCCTTCCACAGGCAATATAAAAATTAACCCTGTGGTACAGTATTAATACTAATACATTAAATATCTTTCCTCAACCAGCCATCTGTCAATTATGTGAGCTTATGATTCCCATCATTCCCAGCTATAATTATAAATGACCGTGCTGCTGGAAATCGTGGGCTCAACACATTTCATGAGCTACTAAAGTAATACTATACAATATGTCACACCAAATCCAAAATACGGGGGGCAGGGGGGAATCCTGATGCACGTAACACTGAATTGGATTTTTGTTCTATATGTTTTTGCCAATAAGATCAAGCCACAAACATCAATTTAAAAACATTTCCCTTACATAATAATCTCAGCTGGCAAAACAAGAGGCCCTCCAAACTCTTAGGAACAAAATAACCATGATAATGTCATGGTTCCAACAGATGAAACTCTTCAAAAGAACTTTGAGGCATTGTATACTTTAAAGGATCTTTTATTCGAGTAGCATATCATCAATCAAAAGTTGGAATTAAGATTGCCGGAAGAAACATCAACAACCTAAGATATGCAGATGATACCACTCTAATGGCAGAAAGTGAAGAGGAACTAAAGAGCCTCTTGTTGCGAGTGAAGAAGGAGAGTGCAAAATGTGGGTTGAAACTAAACATTAAGAAAACCAAGATCATGGCATCTGGCCCTCTCAATTCCTGGCAAATAGATGGGGAAGAAATGGAGGTAGTGACAGATTTTATTTTCCTGGGCTCCAAGATCACTGCAGATGGGGACTGTAGCCAAGAAATTAAAAGACGCTTGCTCCTGGGGAGGAAAGCCATGGCAAATCTAGACAGCACACTAAAAAGCAGAGACATCACCCTGTCAACAAAAGTGCGTATAGTCAAGGCTATGGTCTTCCCAGTTGCAATGTATGGCAGTGAAAGCTGGACCATAAGAAAGGCTGAGCGCCAAAGAATTGAAGCCTTTGAACTATGGTGCTGGAGAAGACTCCTGCGAGTCCCTTGGACTGCAAGGCGATCAAACCGGTCAGTCCTAGAGGAGATCAACCCTGACTGCTCTTTAGAAGGCCAGATCCTGAAGCTAAAACTCAAATACTTTGGCCATCTAATGAGAAGGAAGGACTCACTGGAGAAGAGCCTAATGCTGGGAAAGATTGAGGGCAATAGAAGAAGGGGACGACAGAGAATGAGGTGGCTGGATGGAGTCACTGAAGCAGTAGGCGTGAGCTTAAATGGACTCCAGAAGATGGTAGAGGACAGGAAGGCCTGGAGGAACATTGTCCATAGGGTCGCGATGGGTCGGACACGACTTCGCAACTAACAACAACAGCATATCATCGGCACTACATAATCGAAGCCAAAAACTGAATTCCCTTCCCCTGGGCACCTAGTATCAAAGCACAATTCCCTCCTCCAATTAACAGTCATAAATCACATTCCCCAATTAGCTTGAACACAGGCTTCCTCTCCAGCTCTCCAGACCACTACTTCTTTATCACCTCTGGGCTCAATAACCTTGATTCTCATGCTAAGTTTAGTGTTGTTATTTCTAGCTGGACTTTCATTCACATTCCCCCCCCCAGCATCATCTAACTCTAAAAGTGAAAGGGAAAAGATGGCTACATTTCCATCTGTTGTCAATGCAAAAACATCCAACGTTAGTAGCGTTGACACAGTGCCAGTTATCTTTATGAATAAGGAGGATTTTTCCCAGGAAGCACAGAAGCAAATCTCCAATGTTATATTCTGTCCAATTTCTGTTCTCAGATTTCCCAGCAGCATATCAGAAAAAGCTACACAATCTGATAAAATAATTTCCTAAGGACATACATGGAGTAGCCCAAGTGCCCAGCCAGGCATTTCTACCTATTTTCCAAAATTCATAAACTAGGCAGTCCAGGCCATCCCATTCCTGCCCTCACTGCTGGCTGTACAACAAACATCACAGACTGAAGATTGAAATCCACTGGCAACTTCTCCAACAACACCATTTTAGCTAACACGGATGTTGTTGATACACAACATGGATTTCAGATTATCAGGAACGTCATCATGGATGTCAGTGTAGCATACCTTGCCACCAGATTCTATGACTTTGTACTTTGTACATAACTAATTCATCTCTGTTAACAGCATTGCAGGGCTTCTCCAATGTGCTCCTCATGGGGCTGCCCTTGTGGAGCATTCAGAAACTTCAGCTGGTACAGAATGCATGCGTTGTAAATAGTATCAGCTTTTTAACATGTGTAACACCACTCCTCTGAGTGGTTGCACTGGTTGCCAGTGTGTTTCCGGGTACAATTCAAAGTGCTGGTTGTAACCATTAAAGCCTTTCATGGCTTAGGACCAGGTTACCTGAGATACCATCTTTTTCCAGTTATTTCTACTGTCAGGCAGGGTGGTCATGTTCTAGGTCCCATCAGCCAAGGAATATCAGTTGGTGGGGATCAGGAAGCATGCCTTTTCTTCCACAGTACACCCTCTGGAATACCATTACACCTGAGATTAGGATGGCCCTGACCCTACTGGCTTTTCAAAAGGCCTTGAAAATCTGCACCAGTGGACTTGAGTGTTGGAAGGGCCCCATTTCCTAGATATGTTGACACTGACAGATTGTAATATCTCTTGACTACTATTTTTATTTAATTTATTTTTGTAAGGGGCTTTAACTATTTTTAATGATTGTTCACCACCCATTGGGTTGAGATGGACGATTATACTAATTGGATGGATGGATGGATGGATGGATGGATGGATGGGAAAGAGAGAGAGAGAACAACTGTGGGCACATGAATGTTACCATATTATGCCAACATCCACTGGACCAATCTAGAACAATACCTTTTAGCTCTTATCTGCTAGAAACCTTTTCTTCACTTGAAATTAATTGAGTATATTTTCATCATCAATGGAAAAATTGTTCAAATTCTATTGAGCCTTAACAGATTTTACCCCACATTTAACCTTAGTTTCAACCTAACTACAGAACAAGTTCATTTCCTTGACATTACAGTAATGTAACACAATAGACACATAAACACTATGCTCTTCAGAAAATTAACAGTAGAGCCAAATCAGTTCCTGGGGAAACGGAGCAGCAAATTAGAAGAACAGAACAACACTATTTCTCACCTACACCTAACAGCTCAAGTTATTAAATCAAATTATTAATTAGCTACAAGCTATAGTGGCAGATAGAGTGGCAGGACCACATTTGCATATGGACAACCATCCAATCTGAAGCAGAGTCTCACCATCACTAGAGACAACAGAACTGAGATGCACTGAATCCTAATTTATATTCCAGAGGGCCACTAGACCCTAGAATAAATCTAGATTTATTTGCTACCATATTTACATTAACAGCACCATCACAGTTCCCAGCAACATCATATAGAATAGAGGTCCCAACCTTTTGTGCACCAGTGACTAGTTCCATGGAGAGAGGTTTTTCCACGTACCGGAAGGGGCATGGTTTTGTGTGCTGCCTGCATCCCGTGGATGGGGCTTTGCTTGTTTGTGCGGCCCAGTTGCTGGCCTGCCATGGCCCAGTACTGGTACACGGACTGGAGGTTGGGGACTCCTGATATAGAAAATTAGAGGCACCTTAAGATACAGCTTCTCTAATGTGATATAAGGCATCATCTGACAGCAATGATCTGCTGTAGGAAAATAGGACAGACTTTGCACAAAAGAATTAATGGGCTCAAGTTTGACATCAGAATTCAAAACAAGGACAGTAATGTCAGAGCATTTTAACTTCCCAGGATGCTCCATTATAGATCTTAAAGATGTTGTTTTGGAACAAAGAAACTGTATCAGCACAACACTGTAAGAGACTGTTGAATTCACATCAAAAGATTCTAGGCCAGGGGTCTTCAACCTGGCCCTTTTATGACTTATGGACTTCAACTCCCAGAATTCCTCAGCCAGGCACGCTGGCTGAGGAATTCTGGGAGTTGAAGTCCATAAGTCATAAAAGGGCCAAGGTTGAAGACCCCTGTTCTAGGCCATCTCAGAATGGTTCATCACATGGTTTTTGTTATGTACTGGGTTCGTTGCTTAATGACGAAGACGAGGCAAGTGAGTTCAACAAGATAATTTTTTATTGCTAGCAGGATCTGAACTGAGAAACAGGGCTGCGAATGCAGCAATTTATACCTTGGCCTCTAGGCGGCGGCCAATAGATTTAAAGCAACCTATTGCCGCCCTAGAGGCAACCAATAGCGGCGCTGGAGATGGGTTGTCTGAGGAGCTGGGAGCCGTTAGCCAGCTTCCCTGCTCAAGCAACCTTCCAGCAATTACCCATGTGGTGTTCCCTTAACAAAACAAGCCCAATACATTACAGTTTTTAACACACTAAATTGTTAATTGATAATTGATATGGTCCATGGGGTCTGTCTCATTTCTAACCTGTGTCTGTATAAGCACCCTCCATTTTATCTCCTCATTTTATCCTAATTTTTAATCCTACTTCAGTTTAAGCAGTCCGTGCATGCATCAGATGAAGTGAGCTGTAACTCAAGGATTCTTGTAACTTAACATTTTTACTCTTACTGTGATTTCTACTTCTACGTCTACCATTCCATTTCAAATTATTTTCTTTTTGTCTCCATTATATTTATCTTTATGCTTAACGTAGCTATGTGTAAATTCCTTATCTCTAATACGTTAATACTATTCTGGAGATTTGTTAAATTTAAGCATTTGCTGGCTATTATCCTATAAATTACATGGAAATGTACTGAAAAAGATAGAAAACAGTTTTATATGTGATTAGGAAATAGTTTGCAAGATTTTGGCTTATTTTATTAGGAAGGAACAAATGTGCATAAGTGGCGAACTCATTATTGCTGTGGTCCTCTGAGATTGTATTTAATTATGGCTCTAGATACTGGAAATAAACATTTCAGATTAGAAAAAGTATTTAGTTTATAAAACTGCTGAATAATAATATGATTTATAAATGCTGCTGCAGCATAATTAAGGTATTCTCAAAACTACACAGGACATGATGCTATTGCTGGGAAACTGGTGTACAATGAAAAGGATATGAGCTTTTCCTTTTCCGTTTGACTCAGAAAAAATTAATACTGTGCTAAAAATTAAGCTTTAAAAAGAGGAGACCTCCCCCCTTTAAGTTTAGTTTGACTCCTAGCACCCTAATCTGTGTAATTTTTCAGGCTATAATACACCCTTCATTTTTTACTTCTGAGTCTGCCATGCAGCCCTGATATTCCATGGATAAATCCCATTCAAGTACTAATTGGGCTTGATTCTGTTCAATAGTCTGCACAGACAAGGTCAACCAGGTACCAACAGCTGCTGAACCAGAAATCCAGATTTAAAATTGGCTACATTCAGTCAGATGACTATATCTTTCCTCTGTGTACTCAGATTTGGCACAGTTAAACTGGTTTTCCTTTCTGAAAAGGCAGGTGCTGGTTTTTCCTCCATGTGAAAAGAGAAAGAGAGTTAATTTCTTTCATTACAACTACACTAATGATTCTTGATAAACCTTCCTATTCATTGACTGATTTTTCTAGATTTTGGGTTGGGGTTGAAGGTTTACCAAAAGAGGCATATAATAGAATTATAGAGGAAGTACTGTACCTCACCTATGTTGATAAACTCTATATAAAAAGGTAAAAGGTAAAGGTTCCCCCGCACATGCGTGCTAGTTGTTTCCAACTCTAGGGGCCGGTGCTCATCTCTGTTTCAAAGCCGAAGAGCCAGCGCTTGTCCAAGGACGTCTCCGTGGTCATGTGGCGGGCATGACTAGACGCCAAAGGTGCACAGAACGCTCTTACCTTCCCACCGTAGTGGTCCCTATTTTTCTACTTGCCTTTTTACATGCTTTCGAACTGCTAGGTTGGCAGAAGCTGGGACGAGTAACAGGCGCTCACTCTGTTACGCGGCACTCGGGATTCGACCTGCCAAACTGCCGACCTTCTGATCGACAAGCTCAGCGTCCTAACCCACTGAACCACTGCATCCCTAAAGTCTATATAGTTTTTTTAAAAATGCAAACAAAAAGTAGATCCTAGTTTCATAGCGGTTTACAAGAATATTAGTTTAATATTGTAGCATCCACAGAATGGTGGCTCCCTGGCATTGCCTCAAGAAGTCCACAGATGAAAATGGGATGGATAATACAAACTTGGAACAGTCATATTTGTCCCTGCTTATCTTGACCTATTCTTAGATGAAAGTGAAATGGGAAATGATTCTGATTGGATTAAGCAGATACAAATTCAATAACATAAACAAGGGCAGCAAAATACTCTAGAGAGCTATGTGTCAGTCTTCATCTCTGAGGAGTCTTTCAGATTGGCCAGTTGTGGATAAAGGGCAGCTAACTGGCCCCACTTAATCCTGCTGATTGATAGGACTGGTCTTGAGCACCATTGATATTCTCTCTACATAGCATCCTACATCAGCTACAGGCCTTCTGTGTAAGTAACTGTGTTAGTAACTAATACATCCCAAACAATTAAGAGCTTTGTGGCACTTTAAAATATAATGCATTATAACGTCAGCTTTTCTACTACATTGCACTTCATCAGATGCATAAGTGCTATCTTGAGGGAACAAGGTCAGGGGAAATGAAATTCAGAAAGAGAATGACCACAGAACAGGGCTTGCAGGAGAGTCTTACTTTACTGCTTTGATGATCTGATTAACTGAAGTAGTATGATAAGAACCCTTTGTTTCTATCTAAGCCACAGGATAGAGAATTCAACTAATGGATGAATTCTGCCTCAACTATTCCCTTGTGTTGTTGGTTTTTTTTTAAAGGAAATCAGCCTTTGTAATTGTTTTCCTCAATTGGGCACCTTAAACTCATTCACAGGCTTAAGAGTTCTCTTAGTTTTGGGAGGGGATGGTATGTCAGATTTGTACCCATTCGTTGTTTTTCATTGAGGCTTGCCTTAAGTAAAATGGAGCATTGTTGGATGAGGAAAAGCAACTGAATAACAAAATAGATAACTCTGCCCACTGCCAGGAGTTCAATCCTGAGCTGCTCCAGATTGACTCAGCGTTCCATTCTTCCAAAGTCAGTAAAATAAGGACCCAGATTGTTGGAGGCAATCTCCGGATGGTGCCCGATCTCCGCTCCCTCCGGCGCGATCTTAAAACCCATCTCTTTGAACAAGCTGGCCTGGCCTGATGGGACGGGGTGGGATTTTATAAATGGATTTTAATTTTTAATCTGTATTAATTTATTATGGGCACTGTTTAATTACTTTTTAATAATTTTTAATTTTTGTATCTTGTTTTTATGTATTGCCATGTTCACCGCCCTGGGAGAAGGGCGGTATATAAATTAAATAAATAAATAAATAAATAAATAAATAAATAAATAAATAAATAAATAAATAAATAAATAAATAAATATGCTGACTCAGTAAACCACTTAGAGAGGGCTGTAAAGCACTATGAAGCAGTACATAAGTGCTATTGCTATTACTTTAAAATATGCATTAATCATACTGAAATACTCAATTATATTATTTAACTCATGGAATAAATGAATGTATTAGTAACATTGGATACCCTATTTCTGACTTAAATAAAATTAAAGGAGGATAGGTTTATCATATATTTATTAACAGAAATATGTGATTTAGGTTTAACACAATTTCTGTTGTGTTCCTTGTTCCAAACAGTAAACATTTTTATAACACGTAGATCAGCAGTGCCCAACTTTTGCAGCTTGGCAGCCCCAGCTGGGTGTGGGTGTGATTGGGCCACATAAATGGTGGGTGGTATGCATGCTCATGCAGCCCTTACATGAGTGGCAGGCCAGCGCACACGCACGCAGCTCAACTTGCATGAGCGGCAGGCCAGCATGCATGTACCTGAGTGCCCGCTAGCCTACCACAAATGTGTGTGAGTGCCCACTGGCCTGCCACTCATGCAATTCCAGATGTGCGTGCATTCTCTGGCCAGCCATTTGCGTGGCCCAATTCCAAATAGGCCATGTCTCAGTAGTGGGCCACAGCCCAGGGATTGGGTACCCCTGATGTAGATGACATTCCCTTGCTTTTTTATTTGTAAAAATCAGTGCTTGAATGCACAAAAGGTAGGTCTAATTGGAGGCACTTTCTTTTATATAGTTATTTAACAGTACTTGCAGGCCTCACAAATTATAAGATTGGGCAGCTTGGAACAGTAAAAGATGTCTTCAAAAATCCTAAATTTAAAGTTCTAGCTATATCACTAGTTATTGTTAACCAATAATTGCCTCCATAACTCAAACATATGTTTTTCTGAGCCTGTGCAATTACTATGTAAGCCTGAGAAAAGTTTCTGTTTCTTTAAAAAGCAACTGACAAGTAGAGGGATGTGCCCGTATCTCTGCCCACCTTGGACTCAACTATTGCACACTTCTAATAACAAAGAATTACACCTTCTGATCACCAATGTGGCTCCTGCAAGATAGCCAAGAGTTCACTGAACTAGGTCTGACCTGGCAGCAGTTGGGCCCCTGGAGTCTGAACTAGTAGGAGTTTCTGAGAAGTCTTCAAAGACAACCCCAAAACTTTATAGTAATTCAGTTGTGAAATGATGATGGCACAAGCGATAGTTATGAGAACATCATGTTTTATGCACCAGCTGTAGTCCTGGCTATGGCCTCCATCCACTGTTCTAGCAGGATCCAAGTGCAAGACAACCCGAAGATTCCTGCTACACTGAGGAAATGCAATCGTACAAGAAGTAGAGTGGAATTATACTGGATTCAGAGGATGTGAAAGATAACCAGCCTGTTGCCCCATCAAAAGCCTAACACCCTTCAAGGTACTAAATCAGGTTCCTTAAGGATTTCCCAGTTTAATATTTCAGTATGAGTTTTAAAGGGACGCAGTGGCTCAGTGGGTTAGGACGCTGAGCTTGTCAATCAGAAGGTCGGCAGTTTGGCGGGTCGAATCCTGAGTGCCGCGTAACAGAGTGAGCGCCTGTTACTCGTCCCAGCTTCTGCCAACCTAGCAGTTTGAAAGCACGTAAAAAATGCAAGTAGAAAAATAGGGGCCACTACGGTGGGAAGGTAAGAGCGTTCCGTGCGCCTTTGGCGTCTAGTCATGCCTGCCACATGACCACGGAGACGTCCTGGGACAAGCGCTGGCTCTTCGGCTTTGAAACGGAGATGAGCACCGGCCCCTAGAGTTGCAAACGACTAGCAGACATGTGCGGGGGAACCTTTACCTTTACTTTATGAGTTTTAAAATTGCAGGATGGAAGTTAAGCTAGTGTAAGAAGTCAGCACTCTCCCGCTTCCAGAGAATGAAATACTTTGGGGAGGATTAAAAGAGGCAGGATAGAATATTTCCCCTGAAGGAGAAATGGAGAAAAAAATCTTAGGCAGAAACAGCCCCAGTCTCCCTTTCCTCAGGCAGAAACCTGAAGAGGCCAACCTTTAGAAATGCAGATTTGGTAATCCATTCAGAAAGACTGGGGCACACTATTTATAAACAAGACATCTTCAGCGCCCATAGCTGATGAGATTAAGAATTTACATTCCCCCACCCAAAATCTAAGGACAGGACATGACCTTTAGGACATAATAGGATTAACCTAACACCCTCTTCAGACTAGCAAAAGACACAAAAGCGCATCTCACTTGCACAACCCAGAAACATTTCCACTTCAAAGTCTCAGAGCCCCATAAAGATCCATCCACTCAGCCATTTGGTCAGCTGTCCCGGTACTGCATGTTGTTGCTGGTTCTGCCATCAATAAACAGGAACCTTCTTTCCTAAGCAGCCTCCATTTTATTTTCAGTGCCTTAGCCTCCATTTTATTTACTCCCAGCTTGGAACTGGACCTGATTTTTCTTTCAACATTAGAGTTAATTACAGATCAATGAGTAACATAGCTAGAAAATCTGTCCTCCTCCCCTTCTTTTTATTTTTAAACTTGCAAATCTCCACTGCATTTGTCACATGATGTTTTCAACTTTTTCAACCAGGAAGAAGCAAGTATTTTTCCAATAGATTTGGGCTAGATAGAAAATCTTTATTTTAATGACTGTGTTCATGATAGTTTACAGTTGTTGGGGAACTTCTTTCTCTACTTTCTTCTGGGCACTATGAACATGGAGAAATGGGGAATGTTTTTTTCCTTCAGCTTTAATGTCCTTTAACTAGGAGGTATTCTAAGAGGAGAGCCATGACGGGATGAAGAGTGTAGAGTGCTTTGTGGGGCACTTACATGCTTCAGTATGTGGTTGTGGAGTCTTGTGTGATATTTGTCATGTAAGTTGCCAAGTTTCAATGATTTGTTGAACGGGCATGGAAACTGGCCATGGTCATGACCAGATGTGCTGAATTTCAACTGGAAAAAATCAGATTGGGGAAGGCTGATTAAGATAGCACTGATGCATAGAATGGAGACCACATATGACCCTATACCCTGGTAAACCATGCTGGTAAACCATGCTGAATATTGCGTTGTGCAGCTGCATACAGTAAGTGCAGCATGACTGCCTCACAAGATCAGAAGTAGTCTGCACTGGGATAAGGTGTACTGCAAAAATGCTTTGAGTCAACACTAATTACTGCATTATTAATGCCTGTTATTTATTCTGGCTCTGATCTCGCCTTTTCTGCTCCGAGTTCACCCTGACAGCTTGATTAGTGTGTATATGTGTTTGTGTGTAAAATACTCCTTTCTCAAAGCATTGCATTTAATGAAGTGAACTCTGATCTTGTGAAGACTTATGCAGTATAGTAGTAAAATATTTAGACTTTAACATGCTCCTCCTTCCCCTGAGTGTTTATTGTCTCAATAACACATTGTGAATTATGCCATAATTCTAGAACATGATCCTTTAGACATGGTCCTTAAATACTTAGGATTGTATGTGAGAGACATGTAAGATTGGGCTTTTATGTGCAAGTAGTTAGAAATCCTTAAATAGGGATACTGTCCTTTAGATGAAGCAATGGCTAGATTTTAAGCTTGTGTTCAGTCAGTGAATAATTGTTGACACCTTCCTGGTGTGTATAATATCATTTATGAATGGTGCTTTGATGAATATTCCTGCCTGCATGATGAATGGGTTTCCAAAGCAACTTTCTTCTAATAAGATGCCTTCCTTGCTTACATGGCCAATGGTTATGAAGGGTTATGAAGGCCAATACCTTGATAGGACATGAATATGGAAGACGCTGGTAGAAAATACAGGTAGACATCAACTTATGACCAGAATTGAGTCCAAAGTTTACATTGCTAAGTGAGAAATTTATTAAATGAATTTTGCCCCATTTTATGACTTTTCTTGCCACATTTGTTAAGTGAATTATTGTAGCCATTAAATTAGTAACATGGTTGTTAAGTGAATCTGATTTCCCCATTGATTTTGCTTGTCAGAAGGTTGTAAAGGGGCATCACATGACCCCGGGACACTGCAAAGGTCATAAATGTGAGTCAATTGCCAAGCATCTGAATTTTAATCCCATGACCATGGTAATGCTGCAACAGTCATAAATGTGAAAAATGGCCATATAACTTTTTTCAATGCTGTTATAACTTCAAATGGTCACTAAGTGAACTGTTGTAAGTTGAGGACTACCTGTATTGCATAACCAAAAATTTTGACCACAGTAGGGCAGTGTTCTCAGAAAAGACAGCAGAAATTCATTGTATTTCTATGCAGTTCACTGTATAATTGAAACAGAGAGCTTTGGGTGGCATATCTTTCTAATTCAAGTATGTTTGTTTCAGATTGTTTGTTGGTGGCCTAGTAATTTAAATGTAAATGGCAGCAATTTAAATAAACACTCAGATGTTTTGAGTTGTCTTAGGTGAGATTTAAGAGGGGAAGAAGAAACTGTGTTTGCACCATTACAGGTTTTTTCCTAAGACATTTAAACAAATTATAACTTCCCTTTTCAAAATAGTATTTTACTTTGTTAAAAAAAGTTTTCATAAGCACTGGGTTTTTTTTCCTATTTGCACTGATACTTTTCTACTAAAAATCAAAACAAAAAGGTTGCTACAGTATCTTTAGGTTGCAATTTTATGTCTAACTCTTGGCAGTGGCAAATAAACATGGTTAGGATTGTGATGCTTTTGACTCAATTATGTCCTTTCTATAAAGGATTTTGTGTGAAGAAGCTGTTTGGCCAAAGTATTTTTCCCCTTCCTTTGAACATTGCACTGGTGCTTTGTTTATAACCTTTGTCTAGGAAAACAAGGCATCTTTGAACTCTTTAGGCACAATGCCCTTGCTGATTATGTTGGGCTGCTCACAAAAGCCCTCTGTAAGTTGTTGTGTTTTTTTTAACCTTTTCTGAGGTTGTGATCATGTCTACAAGAACTCACCAGCACTTTCTACATTCCTAGGGACAGCCATCTGAACGTGAGGATGTCAAACCAGGAAGTAAATTACCATGTAGAGCAACTAAGATGTGGAAAATTTAGGGAGAAATGCATGAGCGCTGCATAAAGAGCTATTTCAGAAGCCAGTTTTTAGACTTTTGGCATACGGGCAATATGACCTGGAGGGGAAGTGTGGAGTCTGATTCATCTCCTCAACTTACTGAACACTGATAAACTGAATGTGACCTTGGAGAACATGTGCATAGGGATGTGTCTTCATGTGCCACCATTCACATATGTGGTCCAAGCACATAAATTTTAGGTGTTCCTTGTGTGGTTATGATCAAATGCCACCTGTATAAAACCATCAACATATCAGCTGCATTTTAAGTATATTAAGATAATAATAATAATAATAATAATAATAATAATAATAATAATAATAATAATAATAATAATAATAATAATAATAATAATAATAATTTTATTTGTATACCGCCCTTCTCCCGAAGGACTCAGGGCGGTGAACAGGGCAATACATGTTAAAAAACAAGAATACAAAAGTTAAAAGAGATTAAACAAGATGCCCAAAAACTATAACAATAAGTTAAAATACATAAAAAACAATAAAACCCAAACCCATCACCCATCAGGCCAGGCCGGCTTGTTCGAACAGGTAGGTTTTTAGATCGGGCCGGAAGGAGCGAAGGTCGGGCGCCATCCGGAGCTCAACCGGAAGATGGTTCCATAAATCCGGCACGCCCACAGAGAACGCCCTCCCCCTGGGGGCCACCAGTCGACATTCTTTGACCGGTGGCGCCCTGAGGAGGCCCTCTCTGTGGGAGCGCACTGGGCGGAGGGAAGTTGATGCTGGCCGCAGGTGCTCCCTGAGGTATTCTGGACCCATGCCATGAAGGGCTTTGTAGGTCATTACCAGCACCTTGAATCTCACACGGAAGACAACTGGGAGCCAAGATATTCCTGATGGATCCCTCTCTACGTAGTTAAGCGTGAATGCATGAAATAAACCAGGGGTCTTCAAACTTGGCCCTTTTATGACTTGTGGACTTCAACTCCCAGAATTCCTCAGCCAGGCATGCTGGCTGAGGAATTCTGGGAGTTGAAGTCCACAAGTCATAAAAGGGCCAAGTTTGAAGACCCCTGAAATAAACGGTCAGACCCGTTCTGCTGCAGCTTGGAAGCAGCTAAACTCGCGACGTCACACGACGTCGGGCAACGTATCAGGGACGGCGACAGGGTGGGCGCGGCTTCCGCGTGACGCATCCGGCCCGCGGGCCGGTAGTTTTGACACCCCTGCGGAACTTGCCTTCGTCTGAGCTCGGTGCAAATGGATTCTTCCCGAAGCGTCAGACGTTTCCTAAGCAGGAGCGTGAGCGAAGGCTCTGCTGCCAGCTGTGCTGGGACGCTGGGACGTGAAAGAGCCCAGAGACATCGCGTGCCAGTGCCTGAAGCGGTGGGAACATAGACAAAAGTGTCAAGGCTTGGAAGTTTTCAAAAGCTCGTATTCATTAGCGAGAAAGCAGCCTGGGCAAACTTAAGGGAAGAGGCTCCCTCGAAAGCAAAGGGAAGGTTTTTTTTTGTTTTTTTGGGGGGGGTTTGCTTTGCCTTTGCACGTTTGAAACCGGGCTGTTTGGCTGGGCATAGCCATGAACTCTCTAAGCCAGGGGTCTTCAAACTTGGCCCTTTTGTGACTTGTGGACTTCAACTCCCAGAATTCCTCAGCCAGCTGGCTGAGGAATTCTGGGAGTTGAAGTCCACAAGTCACAAAAGGGCCAAGTTTGAAGACCCCTGCTCTATGCGGCGCTGGCTAAGTAAAAGTTGGCGATCGTGCGATCGGAAAGGTGGACAATCGGAGCCTTCAGCGGCTCGGCTCTTTCACCGGGCTATTTGTTCTTCTGGTCTGGGGCTCATTGCCATGCAAAGGGGGCTGACATCAGAGCCCCTTTTGTTGCCGCCAGCTTTTTCTCCCGCAGAGAGCCCGACCTGGGGAGTCATGTGGAGTCGGGAGAGTCCATGTTGAGAGAGAAGGGCAGAAAGCCAGAGCAGGCCGTACCGACCAGCGGAAACCTAACCGCCTAAAGCCGGTGCCCGGTTTCAAGCTGGCAGAACCTGGCTAGGCTTGTTCCTTCCAGACCTCTTCGGCGCTCTCCGATAGAAAGGGGAGAGAGGGAGCGCCGCCTTTCCGCCCGAAGGCTGGAGCGGGCTTTCTGCCATCACCCCCCTCCGCACAAAGCAGGTGGTTCGCCCCTCGCTGCGCCTCTGCCATCCTGTTGCTTGGCCGCGGCGAGTAGCAGACAAAGTTTGGGCAGGACGCGCTGAGGCTCTCTGGCGCGCTGAGGAGAGCCGAGCCCGACGCCGGCGGGCAATTTCCCAAAGGGTCCCGCAGCCTCCCACCTCCCATTGCCCGGGGCGGGGAGGGAAAGAAGTCGTCCCTGAGGGGAGCCAGAGCCAGGGAAAGACGCGGCGGCGGCATGCTGGAGAGGCTGGCCAGAAAAGTCCGGCTATAGGAAGGCTGGATTAAGCGGCCAGGCGAGAGAGCTTTGTGGCTGCGGGGTCGCCTTCGGCCGGCGCCGGACTCGCCTGCGCTGAGCCGCGCTTTGGCTGAGAGGCGGCGGGCGATGGAGGAGGAAGAGGAGCAAGCCTCGGCGGGTGCCAGCGGCGTCGGCGGCGTCCCCGAGAGTTTCTCCAGGCTCTGGACGGATGTCATGGGGATCTTGGTGAGCGGCTGCCCTACGGAGACGGGAAAGGTGACCTGGGTGGGGCGCCGGGGGCTTTGGCATCCTCTTTTGAAAGGGGACTCTTGGGGACAAAACGGGACACGGTCCGAAGAGTCGCCTTGCTGGCGGGAGGGGGGCTGCTGGTGGGGGGGGGTGTTTGGATCGGGCGCACTGGCGGTGGAGGGCGATGGGGGGGGAAAAAAACGTTTGTCCAGAAGCAGCGCCTCTTCCTTTGCATGCCGATGCTGCTTCTTGGCCATCCCGATCCCGCTTAGCTCGAGCAACCCGCCCAGGAGGGTGTCGGGCGGGTTAGGAAATCCTGGCAGTTTTGTTTTGTTTCGGTTCCCGTAAAGCCCCCCTTTCTTGTTCTGCCGTGGAAGGTTTGGGGTTAGGGTTAAATGTATGGGCTGAATGCACAAGTTTCAACTTTTGTTGTTGTTAGTTGCGAAGTCGTGTCCGACCCATCGCGACCCTATGGACAATGTTCCTCCAGGCCTTCCTGTCCTCTACCATCTTCTGGAGTCCATCTAGGCTCACGCCTACTGCTTCAGTGACTCAAATCAGCCACCTCATTCTCTGTTGTCCCATTCTTCTCTTGCCCTCAATCTTTCCCAGCATTAGGCTCTTCTCCAGTGAGTCCTTCCTTCTCATTAGGTGGCCAAAGTATTTGAGTTTCAACTTTGCGCCAGCATTAAAAAGGAAAGGGGGGGGGTTGTAAGTGTGTTGGTGGGGCGAGGGGGGGGGGGGTGGACGTTTATAGAGTGATTCACCGGGTCTTCATAAAGCTCTTGATTACGGAGCGTGAGGGAAGCTAAACATGTCTAATACTGCTTTCATGTTGCCGATCTCTTCCTCCCTCCCCTGAGGTCCAATAATTCAATAGCTGCGGTGGATCTAAAATGTTCGGCTACACTATGCCTGCCCTGAATTTAATTAGTTTAAGCATTATAGGCACACCAGTTGCAAAGCGGGGTGGGGGGGTGGGAGAGAGAGCTGACTGATGGAATACTTAACTCTTCAACTTCTGTCCACTGAATGGCAAGCTAAGATCAGAGAATAGAGTTGCTGACTTTTGAAGGCAAATGATATATTTTGGTTCTGAAGCACCGTCAGGTGTGCTTTTCTACACAGTGCCCATTATTGAGATAGTATTTATTCTTGTGATGCCTACCGCTCTGAATTATCAGCAGTGCTCCCTAGAGATTGGAGTTTGTTTGTTTCAAAATGTTTTTAACTCAGTGCAATCGTCAGGAGTCAAGCCTGATTTGAGAGCACCTGATTTGTAACTTTTGAAGTAAATTGTTCTAAGAAAAACAACCCAAGTCATTTCTTTTCTCAAACCCTTTCTTTTCTTTTTCTGAATTTCTTTAGGCAAATTAAGAGGAGGGGGAGAAAAAAATCAAAGTTTCAGTATTTTGGAATCTGGCAATGGGATTTTTTCTTTTAAAATATGTTGTTTGATATGTTTAAATATGCCTATGGCAGGGGAGGCAGCAAGAGATGTATTAGCCTACAGGCTTATCACTTAAACTATGTGATGTTTGTCTAGAATTATCAGTTAGTTGCACAGTTATTAATAACTTTAAAAGGTAATTTCAAAAAGCAATGTGTATTAATTGTGTTATTCTCTCTACTATGCTCAGTGTCAGTTTAATAGAATTTTTGCCAACAGGCATCATTTGCTACTAGGAAAGTAGAAAGTGGAAGAAAAATTTTAATATTACATCCTTTGTATATTAATTAATATAATGAGCTATGTGCACTAGATTGGAATTTGCTTGCTCCCCCTCCCTTTTTTTAAAAAAAAATAGAAGTAGAGTTAAGTGAGAGCCTTCTTTGACTGTATTTTCTGGTGCATTTCAGTAATGTGTTGAATGGAGGGAATGTTCAGGGTGAACTAAACTGGGTGAGACAAACTGGTTTAAGCTAAGTATATGAAGGTTAATGCATCAAATAAAAGCCTGTCAACTTTGTAGTAGCTGGGAATTCAGATTGAAGAATCAGTAGTATGGATGGTTCTCGTGTCATAATGAAGGAATAACTGAGTATCCAAGCTGAAAGGTTTTTAAGCTGAGAAATGAATGGATGCAGTAGTCTTAATGGCCACATCTGGAAGAGCTTCTAGGCTGACAAAAAATATATATGCAGCAGTCCCTCAGATGCTATCCCCTCTGATGTAACAGGACAGAATATCTCTGTCTTCAGAGACATAGGAGGTGGAAAATAACCATGCAGGTTGGGAGTACACACTTTTTGTCAGATTGAGGACTCTGCCAGGCGTTGTGTGGCATGGCAAAGGCTGTCCTTCAAAAGTGGTGGAACCATCGTTCAATTTTGGGAGGAGGCATTAACTCTACAAGGTTTAAGGCAACCATTTTGCCACCCAAAGACTCCAAGTCCCTGAAAAAAAACAAAAAGGATCTTGCTCAGAGGCCACAAAGGGGGGTACTTGTGTGTCACAAGTACTCCCGCAGCCAGTCCTGACATCTAGTCTTATGTACCATTAATATCTAGAAGCCAAGATTTTCCTTGTCTAATGTAAACAAGTCAATAGTTGGTGGTAGAATGTTGATAGTGGCATTATTTGAGCAAATTAGTGTTTCAGACATCAAAAACAATCATTTATTTCATAAGCAAACTGGATCTTGGAAAAACAAGGATAGTTTTCAGTAGACTTGTATACATTTAATTATGTTTGAAAACCTTCAGAAACAGCTGAAGCTGGGATATTGTTAGCATAAAAATTGTTGTAATCTTATTAATACAGTGTCATTTTCTACTTTTGGATGTTGGAAGACTGTGGAAATTTATACATAGATTATAATGCAGAATATGAAAAGGGGTCTTTATTTTGGGTTTTTTCCCCCCTCAATGGCAATTTGGCCTGTTCAGCTTCCTTGCAAGACAGAAGCCAAAGTAAACTGCACATTGCAATTTATACTCTGGAGTCATGGAATGAGAATCTTAATTGTATAGTTTGTAAGGTTAGATAATCAGATTCTTGAAGCCATACATTAAAAAAAAATCTTATCTCTACAGGAAGTCACTGTCAGTAAATAAAAATGGGTTAGAAATATTTCAGAAATCAGAGTTTCAGGAAAAAAAGTTTGTACTATTGTTTTTTTTAGGAAATGACATCATGCTCTCACTCCAGTCTGAATAATGTGTTACTGCCTTGAAATATTTATTATCAGAATAATTCACTATCCATATACTTTTTTTACTAGTTTCTTTGGAATTTCATAAGAGTAAATTTGTCTCGCGACATGTTTCACAAGTTTTTTTATTTAAATAAAATCCTACTAAACTAGATTGTTAGTGGGTCACATTCTGCCACAGCTGGCTTTTCTTCTTTCTAATAATTCATTTTATTGTGTAATCATAATAATTAGTCAATTATTCCATTGTGTTGATGAAAGAACCCTATCCAACTCACACCATAATTATGATGTGCGCTTATCAGAGCTTGGTTGGAAAAATTGCTCTGATGCCACTCCTACAACTAACAAATACTTCAGGAAATGATTGTATTTGCTGAACTGGAAATGACTATCCTGTCATGTTACTTTTTCTTTCTAATTAACCTCAGGAAGCATTTCTACACTATTCACTGCACTACAGTCTAACATGTAAGAATGGCTATGCCAGTTCTTAATTAGGGCAACAGTATTCATTGGGTTCAAAACCCCTACATTAATTACAGTTTGGAGTTGTGTGTATATATACATGTTCACATGTGTGCAATATAAAGTAGGTAGGTACTTTATTTTATAATATTGTAACTTTAGTACTAATGAAGAAAACTTTATTTTGTCCACAATCTCAGAAAAATGCGATTCATCATCTGAGCATTCAATGAGTGCTGGTGGAGGGTCTTGTAAAAAAAAATGCAATAACTGTGAACTTCAATAAAACACAGTATGCCTCTACATTTTTCTTCATATATGAATGCCTATTTAGTATGTAAGTGCACTTGTTTACAGAATCAAAATAAGAATCAAGTGAGTACAGCAGGTGCAAACATTTGAATGCAGAGTCAGCACTGTGTAATATTGCATTAGTCAGAAATAACAGCTCCAACTGGTTCCTAGAGTTGGCCAAGACTTTATTTTGTTTTTGGAAATTTCACTGTCTTCCTTGCAAACCTCTTCACCTCTGTAGGTTTATTTATTTATTTATTTATTCGGTTTATATACCGCCCTATTCCCAAAGGACTCAGGGCGGTTTACAAGGCAAAATTTAAAAACAATCCAATATAAAATTAAAATAAATTAAATTAAGTCTAGCCACAAAAATTAAATCACAATTTAAAAACATTAAACCCCTCAGTCCAGACCAGATAGCTCAAAGAGCCAGGTTTTTAGGTCCCAGTGAAATGAACGAAGGTCGGGGGCAGTCCAGAGTTCTGTTGACAGTTGATTCCATAGGGCAGGCGCGCCCACCGAGAACGCCCTCCCCCTGTGGATCGCCCGTCGGCAATCCTTGACCGGCGGTACCCTGAGGAGGCCCTCCCTGTGGGAGCGCACAGGACGATGGGAAATTGACGTTGGCAGCAGGTGCTCCCTTAGATAATCCGGGCCCATGCCATTTAGGGCTTTATAGGTCATCACCAGCACCTTGAATCTCACCCGGAGGACAACTGGAAGCCAATGCAGCTCGCAGAGAAGAGGTGTTACATAGGAGTATCGGGAGACTCCCATTACAACTCGCGCGGCTGCATTCTGCACCAGTTGAAGCCTCCGAGTGGTCCTCAGGGGCAGCCCCATGTAGAGAGCATTGCAGTAGTCTAGCCGGGAGGTCACGAGCGCATGGGTGACTGTGCGTAGGGCATCTCGGTCCAGATAGGGCCGTAACTGGCGCACCAGGCGATCCTGGGCAAAAGTTTGAGTTTTGAGGTTTGAGTTCTCCACCAATATTCAATAATAAGCATGTCCAAGGAATGTGAAGGCCATTCCAAAATATTTCTTTTCTGTAGTTCTTCATGGTTGATTTGAAAGCACACTTCAAATCATTGTATGGTTGAAATATAAACCTCTTTTCAGCATCAGTTTCTTTCCTGATGATATTAGCTTGTAGGAGATGTTAATTGAATCCATTCATCCTTCCCCTTATATAATGTTTCCTGGGTTACTGGCTGCTATGTAGTTCCACAAACTATTAGAGGAAGCTTCAAGGTTGGCAAGGTGTGCTTGTCTCCAAATGTATCTTATGTCATTGTGACTAAACAGTTCAGTTTTTGTTTCACCATTCCAACCTTTTGGTTCCACAAATTTGACGCTTGCCTAGGCTGCCTTTTGCACATAGATTATTATTTTGGTGACAAAGTTGGAAACTATTCCATGCAGTTCATGAAGCAGTGCTATACTGTCAGCCAATAGACAGTTATTCCAGTATCACCTAAAATTCCCGGCAGGCTGTTTGTAGTGAACTGTGGTTTCTGTTGTATAGATATATAGATAGATATTTTGTTGCATACAGTGGACACAGAAATCCAGAGAGATTTTTTTTTTCATACATGTAGTCCTCAACTTACAATCACAACTGTGCCCAAAATTTATGTGGCTAAGCAAGACAGTTAAGTGAGTTTTGCCCCATTTTACAACCTTTCTTGCTACAGTTGTTAAGTGAATCACTGTAGTATTTGAGTTTTAGCTTCAGGATCTGGCCTTCTAAAGAGCAGTCAGGATTGATCTCCTCTAGGACTGACCGGTTTGATCGCCTTGCAGTCCAAGGGACTCGCAGGAGTCTTCTCCAGCACCATAGTTCAAAGGCCTCAATTCTTTGGCGCTCAGCCTTTCTTATGGTCCAGCTTTCACTGCCATACATTGCAACTGGGAAGACCATAGCCTTGACTATGCGCACTTTTGTTGACAGGGTGATGTCTCTGCTTTTTAGTGTGCTGTCTAGATTTGCCATGGCTTTCCTCCCCAGGAGCAAGCGTCTTTTAATTTCTTGGCTACGGTCCCCATCTGCAGTGATCTTGGAGCCCAGGAAAATAAAATCTGTCACTACCTCCATTTCTTCCCCATCTATTTGCCAGGAATTGAGAGGGCCGGATGCCCTGATCTTGGTTTTCTTAATGTTAAGTTTCAACCCAAGTTTTGCACTCTCCTTCTTCACACGTAACACGAGGCTCTTTAGTTCTTCTTCACTTTCTGCCATTAGAGTGGTATCATCTGCATATCTTAGGTTGTTGATATTTCTCCTAGTAATCTTAATTCCAACTTTTGATTCATCTAGCCCTGCCTTTCTCATGATGTGCTCTGCATATAAGTTAAATAGGCAGGGTGACAGTATACAGCCTTGCCGGACTCCTTTCCCAATTTTGAACCAATCAGTGGTTCCGTGTCCAGTTCTCACTGTTGCTTCTTGGCCCACATATAGGTTTCTCAAGAGACAAATAAGATGGTCTGGTACTCCCATCTCTTTAAGAACTTGCCACAGTTTGTTATGATCCACACAATCAAAGGCTTTAGCATAGTCAATGAAGCAAAAGTAGATGTTTTTCTGGAACTCTCTAGCTTTCTCCATGATCCAGCGTATGTTGGCAATTTGATCTCTAGTTCCTCTGCCTCTTCGAAATCCTGCCTGCACTTCTGGCAGTTCTCGATCCACATACTGCTGAAATCTAGCTTGTAGGATTTTAAGCATAACTTTACTAGCATGTGAAATGAGTGCAATGGTGCGATAGTTTGAACATTCTTTGGCACTGCCTTTCTTTGGAATTGGAATGTAAACTGACCTTTTCCAATCCTGTGGCCACTGTTGAGTTTTCCAAATTTGCTGGCAAATTGAGTGTAGCACTTTTACTGCATCGTCTTTTAAGATTTTGAATAGCTCAGCTGGAATACTGTCACCTCCACTAGCTTTGTTGTTGCTCAGTTTTTCTAAGGCCAACTTCACTTCACATTCTAGGATGTCTGGCTCGAGGTCAGTGACCACCTCATCGTGGTTATCAGGGACATTAAGCTCGTTCTTGTATAGTTCTGTGTAATTTTGCCACCTCTTCTTAATCTCTTCTGCCTCTGTTAGGTCCCTGCCATTTTGGTCCTTTATCATGCCCATTTTTGCATGAAACGTTCCCTTCATCTCTCCAATTTTCTTGAAAAGATCTCTGGTCCTCCCTATTCTATTGTTTTCTTCTATTTCTTTGCACTGTTCATTTAAGAAGGAATTCTTATCTCTTCTAGCTATTCTCTGGAATTCTGCATTCAATTGGGCATATCTTTCTTTTTCTCCCTTGCCTTTCGCTTCCCTCCTTTCCTCAGCTATTTGCAAAGCTTCCTCAGACAGCCATTTTGCTTTCTTGCATTTCTTTTTCTTTGAGATGGTTTTAGTTGCTACCTCTTGTACAATGTTGCGAACCTCTGTCCATAGTTCTTCAGGCACTCTGTCTATCAGATCTAATTCCTTAAATCTATTTGTCACCTCTACTGTATATTGAACAGGGATATGATTTAATTCATACCTGAGTGGCCTAGTGCTTTTCCCTACTTTCTTCAGTTTAAGCCTAAACTTTGCAACGAGAAGCTCATGGTCTGAGCCACAGTCAGCTCCTGGTCTTGTTTTTACTGACTGTATAGAGCTTCTCCATCTTTGGCTGCAGAGCATATAGTCAATCTGATTTCTGTGTTGACCGTCTGGTGATGTCCATGTGTAGAGCCGTCTCTTGGGTTGTTGGAAAAGAGTGTTTGCTATGACCATCGTATTCTCTTGACAAAATTCTATCAGCTTGTGCCCTGCTTCATTTTGTATTCCAAGCCCAAACTTGCCTGTTATTCCAGTTATCTTTTGGCTTCCTACTTTAGCATTCCAATCCCCCATGATGATAAGGACATCATTTTTTGGTGTTAGTTCTATAAGGTGCTGTAGAGCTTCATAGAACCGGTCAATTTCATCCTCTTCAGCACTGGTGGTTGGGGCATAGACTTGGACTACTGTGATATTGAATGGTTTGCCTTGGATTCGAACTGAGATCATTCTGTCATTTTGAGGATTGTATCCCAGTATAGCTTTTCCTACTCTTTTATTGACTATGAAGGCTACTCCATTTCTTCTGAGGGATTCTTGCCCACAGTAGTATACCTGATGGTCATCTGAATTAAATTCACCCATTCCTGTCCATTTTAGTTCGCTGATACCTAAGATGTCGATGTTCAGTCTTGTCATCTCTTGTTTGACCACGTCCAGCTTTCCTTGATTCATGGATCTTACATTCCAGGTTCCTATGGAGAAAAAATCTTTACAGCATCGGACTTTCCTTTCACCACCAGACACATCCACAGTTGAGCGTCCTTTCGGCTTTGGCCCAGTCGCTTCATTCTTTCTGGTGCTACTAGTACTAGCCCTCTGTTCTTCCCCAGTAGCATATTGGACGCTTTCCGACCTGAGGGGCTCATCTTCCAGCGTCATATCATTTTGCCTTTTGGTACTGTCCATAGGGTTTTCATGGCAAAAATACTGGAGTGGGTTGCCATTTCCTTCTCCAGTGGATCACGTTTTGTCAGAACTCTCTGCTATGACCTTTCCGTCTTGGGTGGCCCTGCATGGCATAGCTCATATCTTCATTGAATTACGCAAGCCCCTTCACCACGACAAGGCAGTAATCCATGAAGGGGATGATTCAATTGCCAAGTGTCTAAATTTTGATCACGTGACCACGGGGATGATGCGACGGTTATTAAGTGTGAAAAACGGTCATATGTCACTTTTTTCACTGTCACTGTAACTTTGAAGGCCACTAGGTGAACTGTTGAAAGTCGAGGACTACCTATATTCTTCTAGATATTGTCTTAATTTTAGCGTTTTCATGTCATCTTTGTTTCTTAACAATCATTGCCAAAGTTGAAAGTACTAGTTGAAAATCTAATTGGAAGTATTTAGAGATCATTTTAAATAACCTTCCCTGGCTTTGCAAAAGTAAATTATCTTTATTTTCTAATGTTCAGAGAGCTGCTTAGAGGAGCCAGTGACTATTGAAAGTATTGTTGAATCATAGCCTGAGAGTTTAGAGGAGACCTATGGGACTGTCTCCTAATTAATTGCAAACCTAATTAGACAGTTGTCTTTTTTATGCATTATTAACAACTTTGCAGTTAAAAAAGGTAACACTTAACCCACTGAAATTAATATTCTTATTTTGAAACAATGAAACACCGCACATGAATAGCACATTCTGCTTTATAGAAAGGTTTTGTACTTTATTAGCTTCTGTTCATTTTGACGGTTGACCATGGTTGCCTACATTTTTGTTGGCTACTATATACTTTATAGCAGACATGTCAAACGTGCGACGTCACGTGATGTCACACAACGTATCGGGACAGTTTTGCCATTGCCGGCAGTGGGGTGGGTGCGGCTTCCGGATGATGCATCCGGCCCGCGGGATGGCACTTTGACACCCCTTCTTTATAGGAATTGTAAGCTACTCAACATTTAGTTAATTGGAACAGCATAGAAAACTAAATAATTAAGTATGCAAACATAGTCATATATACCTTTGATATACAGTATATGAACCTGAAATAATATTATTGGTATAAATAAAATGGCATGTATATATCTTTTCATAATTTTTAAGAATAAGATTGACTTTTTTTATCTGAATAGACCAACTTTCCTTTTTTAAAATAATGAATTTATGTCAGAATCAACTTCTTTAGGGATGTTAATGTAAGATCCTGGAAAATATTTGAATGGTGAAGCATACTTACAGTTTTATTTTTTAAAAAAAAAATCAGTAGCATGACAATATTCTCAGAAGAATTAACATTTCTATCAATTAAGCCACCATTTCTTTACCCTTGAATCCAAGACTCATTGCCTTGGAATCAAAGTCACAAACCATACAAACCATTACTTTGGTGTACTTGAACAATAAGTAAACAATAAGTAGGCCACCAGGGAAAGTAATTTGGTTGGAAAGAAAGCTTTATGATTGTAAACATTAAAGCTGCCAAGGTCAGAAACAAAGAACAAGAGACCAGATAAGACTATTCTCAAAACATGATGCAGGTGTTCTTCTCATCCAAGGCTGCAAAATGACTAGCAAGCAGTTAGTGACCACGTAAAATGGGAGTAAGAAACAGAGAGTCCGGACTTTGGGGCTGTTACATTAGAGTAGGATGGGTTGCAAGATTCTTCAGTTACTGATATTTGACATTATTTAGGCTACTTATATTTGCAATAAAAACAAATTGCCTATCTGAGCTTTGCTCTTGACTTATCTGCTGCTAGCTCCTGAGTGCTGGTTGAGTTTCAAGATAGGGTTTTTCTTGTCTTATATGTTTGAATTAGATTTTAAGTGCAAATTCAGGGTCCAGGATAAGGGGTCTGGATGCATTTCACCTGTTTTTCCTTCATTTTAGAGCTTACAGTAGGGGTCTTCAAACGCTAGCTGAGGAATTCTGGGCGTTGAAGTCCACAGGTCATAAAGGGCCAAGTTCACAGACCCCTGGCTTACAGCATCTTCACTTTCGTTTCTTAATACTGTATACAGATTGCAACTACTTCTGCTCATCCAACTTTACATTTAGATGCTTGGCTGATCATTTGGGTTGAACCAAACAAGCCTTACAGAAATTTCAGTTTGGTTATTGACCAACAAAAATACAAAACAAATTATTCTCCGATATCAGTTACTGATGGCATCTGTTTGCAGGCAAGACATATACACATACAATGTAGCAAAATTTTGCTGCTTTTAGAGAAATAAATTGCCAACCATTATTCCGTGTGCCTTGGCATATAGTCATGCTGACCATGTGACCACAGAAGGATCTAACGTTGGCTCCCTCGGATGGGAAACAGAGGTGAGCATGGTCTCGGACACAACTGGACAGGGGAAACATTTACCCTTTTTAAAAAATTATTGATCATAGGATAATTTCTTTTTGTTTGTTTTAAAGAATGTATCTTTTATTGGTCAATGATCAAAATGAAGTTTCTGTTCTGTTCAGCCTTGCAGGTACATGCATTATTACTGGCATGTAAACTTTTTTAAAGTTAATTCTTTAAAAACTAAAGGTAAAAGGGAGAGAGGAGAGAGAAGCATTTGATGCAGGGAGTGTGTATGACCTTTGCAATATTTATCTTGAAGGCTCTGTTAATCTCTTTATAGAGGTAGGTAGCAGAATGAGATAACTTTTGCATGCAGGGGATTTCCTTTACACTCATATTGCATAATATAAATGCCTTCATCAAATGCCTGTCTTGTCATTTAGGCTTAACAATCTCAATCTTTGATAATGATCTGTTTTATGTTTCCCAATTGCCCCTTCCCGCCAAAAAAAAAACTTACTATTGAATAGGCTGTGTAAACTACAGTTAAAAAAATAAAAGAACAAAATAGTTGTTTGAATAGGTTCTAATTTGGCTGCTAAAAATAATCACTATTTGGAGAACATCATTTTATGTATGGCTTAAAGTATTTCTGACATATAAATGTTAGAAAAATAATCTGGTTGCTATAAATTTTATGGAAAAAATAACACTCCAGATAGTAGGTATCAACATTAAATATAAAGTTTATTATTTTATAATTCTACAGAATGGTAAAATTCTGTCAGGGAAGGCCAAAAAAATAGCTTCTTTGGACAGCAGTGCCAACAGCAAGGGAACACACTTGCAAAGCCACACTACTCTGCCTTTACTTGTGCAAGATGTTCTAACATTATTCAGCAACACTGTTGAAACCTTACTAATTTCTTTCACTTGTTTCTATGTTGATGATCTTACCTATGTAGAAACCTGCTGCCAGAATAATTAAGCTGCATTGATACCCACTGTTATCACATCCAGCTATTTTCAAGTTTCTTTCGTACTGAACAGCTTGAAAGCAGAAAGTGCCATTTGAAATTAAGTTGATATCTGGTAGCAACAAATGTCTTCCAAAAAGCAGAATTACCATAAAGTGTCTCTCTGCTAAGCTCTTTGCCCTACATCAGACATGTCAAACTTGTGAGGTCACGTGATGATGTGAGACATATTGGGACTGTTTTGCCATTGCCAGCAATGGGGTAGGCGTGGCTTCCGAATGACGCGTACAGCCTGTGGGCCGGCAGTTTGACACCCCTGCCCTACATCTTCTTTCAGCTCAATGCATCAAGTAATTCTTACATACTACTGCTATTCATACACATACAGTGCATTCCGACCGCCTTCACTTTTGTCAATTTTGTTATGCTGCAGCCTGATTCTACAGTTTTTGAAATTCATTAATCTACACTTGATAGCCCATAATGACAAAGTAAAATCAGAATATTAGAAACGTCTGTAAATTTATTTTTAAAAATCTGAAATATCACATTAGCATAAATGTTCAGGACCTTTGCAACAACACTTGAAATTTAGCTCAGATGCTTCCCATTTCTCTTGATTGTTGCTGATATGTTTCTACATCTTGATGGAGTCTACCTGTGGTAAATTAAATTGATTGGACATGATTTGGAAAGGCACATTCCTCTCTATAGAAGGCACATTCCTCTCACAGATGACAATTCATACTGTATCACAGCAAAAGCCATGAGGTCAAAGGAACTGCCTGCTGCGCTCAGAGACAGGATTATTGTAAGGCACACATCTGGGGAAGGATACAATAAAATTTCTGCTGTGATGAAATGGAGCACAGTGGCTGCCATAATTCTTAAATGAAAGAAGTTTGGCACAACCAGAGCTATTCCAAGAGCTGGTCACCCAGTCAAACTGAGCAATTGGGAGAAGGGCCTTAGTAAGAGAGGTGACCAAGAACTCAATGGTCACTCTGACTCAGCTCCAGAGATCCTGTGTGGAGATGGGACAGCGTTCTAGAAGGACAACCATCACTGCAGTCTTCCACCAATCTAGTCTTTATGGCAAATGGATAGACAGAAGCCTCTCCTTTGTTCAAAAGACATGAAAGTGTGCTTGGGGTTTGCAAAAAGAGCATCTGGAGGACTTTCAGACTGGGAGGAAGTAGATTCTCTGGTCTGATGAAACCAAGATTGAACTATTTGGCCTCAATTCTAAATGTTATGTCTGAAGGAAACCAGGCATCACTCATCACCTCTATCAGGGTGCAAAGAGAAAATATCTGCTGTGAACATCACATAGGCATCAGGAAGGCATCCAACCCGTAAAGGCTCAGCTTCATCCAGTCATCTCGGTCCCACCCCAAAGGGATTACAGGGTTGTAAAAAGAAAAAAGAATCCCAGATAAGAAGCTGTGATCTTTCCTAACTCTATTATGATCCTCAAATTCCTTTGCTTATTAATTTATATAGGAGTAGAAAGCTAAAAACTTTGAAGACATGAAGCAAAGCTTTTGTTCTTTTCCAATTTAATCTGGGGAAAAAATCATTCTGAGAAAAGTTGGGGGAAAGAAAGTAAAGCCAATCTAGTACAATTTAGTATTAAGAATATTTTTAATTCTGTTGTGTGTAGCAGAGATTACTAGGCCAGGTAAGGAATGGATTTCTTACCATATGTAAACTTATTACTGTAAGGACATGAAATCTATCATAAATTTATTCATAACTATATACCATTTATGAAATTTTAATTATACACATATCTTAATTTAAATTAAAACTGCATATATACTCAGAATTAGTCATAAGTATCTTAGACTAGTGTTTCTCAATCTCAGTTTTGGGATTTGAAGTCCATGCATCTTAAAATTGCTGAGGTTGAAAAAGACTAAAGACTAATCAGTTTACAGACTGAAGTGCTTGAGAATCTTTTCCTTGTAAAGTAAAACAAAGAAAAATATTTATTCATACTAGTAAACTAATTTTAGGATCTGGGCTAAAATATAAATCTCAGAATGTTTTTTTTCCTTAGAGAAACAACTTTGGGGGGAAAAAGTTTTCATGTAGTAAAACTGAAGTATCTTGATTCAGATTTTCAAACTAAATTATTTAATAAGGGTTTCAGCAAATAATAACCGATAGGCAAGGCTGCTTATGAAAAAGAGCATGCTTAACTGAAGAACAAAGAATAATGTTTCTTTTTGGAGATATGGGATTTAATATAACTGTAAAGTAAAGATACAGAAAGAGGGCACAGCTGATTCATTCATGCTAAAGAAAGGATACAAAGCAGTATATATACATACAGGAGAAGGTGGAAAATGTGAAAAATTGTATTTGTACAGTGGAAGGTGGAAAAGTATGACAATAGAATTATTATTTTTTTATTTAAAAAGTTTTACAATACATTTTAACTTTAATCCCCCCCTCCCCCACCCCCATCTAACCCTCCCTATCCCTCTCCCCCATTCCCACCTCCCCCCCCCCGACTTCCCAGAGCTAAATACAGGGTATAAAAACGAAAAACAAACATAAGCATCCATATGCTATCAACAATAAACTATTAATTCTATCACCCTCTGGCTCATGTAAAATGATTACAAACAGTAATAATATTACAGATAAGAAAAAAAAGGAAGAAAACAGAAAAGGAATTTTACTCAAATGCTAAATAAAATTTCTTAATCCCAATCCTTATTCATATTAATTTCAAAGAAAAAACTTTCATCTACTATTTACATTCTCCCACATTTCTCTAATCTCTAGACAAATTCTCAATTACGCGCGACAATAGAATTATTAATTAAATTGTGGTAGATATTACTAAGGTTTGCGTAGAATAAAAATGTCTTTAGTGATGTAATATATTTTATAAATGTCCTAATAAACCTAATGTTCCTCTAGACAAATATATCAATGCATTCTTGCAGACGTCTGAACAAGCCCTATAGTAACATGTTATTGCTATAGCTTCTGATAAAGGAATTGGAAATTAAGGATTTCTTTAGATTCTCATTGGACACAGAATTTAATGGGAGGGGAGGTCAGCAAATAGAAAGTTGATAAAAGGGGGCAAATATAACTTGTGAATATCAGAGAGAATTGAAGGATATGGACATGATAGTGCTACCTAATCTATATAAACTATATAAAAGAGTGGCTAGAAAGTATTTGGTTCTTGTTGAACATGGTTTATAGACCTTAATTAAGCCAATGAATTGACTAGTGATCCCAAAATGGATTGAGCAGTTTTTGTCCTTCCGAAGTCTCCTCTATTCCTGAGTAGGGTGAAGTCTATAAAATTTTTGATGATGGGGATCAAGAAGAAGAGACACAAAAAAGGAAAGGTAGTTTTGGATCTATCATGCCATTGCAGAAGGCATGGCGGTATGCCAGAAGACTGATGAAACAAAGATCAAAGCTTTACTTGTCAGAGAATAAACAGCTAGATCTATGGCCAGCATCTTATTTATTTATTTATTTATTTATTTATTTATTTATTTATTTATTTATTTATTTGGATTTATATACCGCCCTTTCCCGAAGGACTCAGGGCGGTTTACAGGGTATTTAAAAACAAGAAATACAAAAGTTAAAAACAATTTTTTAAAAAAATTACAACAGTAATTTTATATGACTGAAAGAGATGGAAAGTGTGTCAGTAAGTTCTTTAAACCTTTTTTCTTAAATCTAGATAGGAGTACTTCCAGTATTTAGCAAAAAAAGAAAGAAGGGAGTGTGCATAAATTGGCTACACGTGTATGTTAGCGTGATTGGCTAAGATATGCTCAGTACTTGCTCTGAGGCTACAGGTCAGCGAGGAGAAAAATGCTTGCTTGGATCAAGCCCTGCCAGGCTATCAGGAATGGGAAATGTTCACGAAAGAATGCAAAACAGTAAGACTTGAAGCTGGTAAAGTGACACTGCTTGACAGTTCTGATAAAGCTTGGCTGAAATTGCTTCTTGTTGCCTTTTAAATGAATAAAAAGTAAAAAAACAACCTGGAAGACTCTGTGCCTGCTTCAACCAAATGTCATGCACATACCTATGCATGTGCCTCATCACACACCGTCACTGTAGGTAAGAAGTGGAAGATCTGAGGAGGGTTAATGCAGGTCAAAGTGTTTCTGAGATTCCTGTATCTTAATTTAATTGTTTGTCTGAATACCCTAAAAACAGCTGGGTATAAGATTTTAGCAAGCCAGAATGACAGAAGTGTCTGATGAAAGGAAAGAATGGTGTGCTTAAAAACATTTGAGACCCTCCCAATTATGAAATTTTTTTACAGATGTCAGAAATATATTAAAACATATTTCACTTTGAACAGATTGGCTTTTAAAAGCTTGAACTTTTTAGTACAATCAGGAGCATCAGCTATATTTCCAGAATATAATGCTTGGTCTAGATGTGAGTTTATATCTATTTGGCTTAATTTCTTGGATCTGGAATAGCTTCTTTTCTTTCGTCCTGATAGGATTGTTGAGTAAACCTGGATATTTGTGGGACACTGTCATAGGTTAAACATTCTGTTTTCATTGCATTCATACAGTTGCTTTATAAGTATCTCAAAGCAAATGTTAAGAATGTGTATCATTAGAAAACAGGAGACTTGAATTTCGCTTAACTACAAACCCTGAAATATTAAGTATGCAGAAAATTTTTAGAAGTCACATTTATATGAATGTGCCCGTAGTCCAGATTCCAAGCTCTTGAATACAGTTCAAAATGCTGGGCCTGAAATATTATCCCCTTGACATAAATGTAATTGTCCATGTCTGCATTCCAAAAATGAGCCCATATTTGAGATCCTTGCATTTGTGATAATCTCTTCCACAGATTGAAGAATTAGTTCCATAAATAAACAATACAGATGTAATTGTAATAAGCATAATAAGAGAATGCACAGTAGGTTCCTCAGCTGTGCTGCAAGTTTTTTTTTTTTTTTTTTTTGCCTGCCTTTGCAGTTTGAATGACAGATGTACATACCAGGGCACTAGATTACTGGTTCAGCTGTCAGCCTGAGCCATCTATTCAGGTTCAAAGCAGGCTCCCTGCCTTTTTAAAAAGGTTTTGACATTGACAATAAATTCTTTAACAATCTACAGCCATCTTTCAGCCTATATTGAACTAGAACCAGCTAATATTTAAGAATAAAAGTAGTTTACGTTGAACATAATGAAGTACTTCCAAATCATTTTTTTAAAATTTATTTTAAAAAGCTTCTGTACTGTCCTTGAATGTCCTTTTTTCAGGCTGGTTTGTGTAGAAGAAACAGAATGCAATCAAAATATTAATAGCACTAATTACAGGCAGCATTACAGTAAGCCTTTTTTTAAAGGCTGGTGAATCTTCTTGCAAGGCACTAAAAGTAAAAACCAATTTCCAAGTTCCTTAGATGAGTGAGGGGGAGGAAGAGATGGCGCCCGTCCCAGATGTGCATATGTGAAGAGAGGAGAGGAGAGCAACGGAAGGCAATAAGCCGGCTCTAAGGAAAAGAAGATGTAGACACTAGCTAGCCCCTCCCTGGCTGGGAAATAAATAGTAGGAGTTTGGGAGTGGCCTGTTGTCACAGACAACCGTTCATTTTCCAGGGTACATCAGTCAAGTCGATTCCTTTGCCAGAACCAGGTTGTCGGGACTACCTGCTCTGTATTTGAGGTGCCAACTGAATCTCCCTGCTGGGAACTAATAGGTAGTGAATTTGCCTCAGCAGGCGTGAACAGAGACTGTTTCTGCTTGGCTTAATCCTTGAAAGATTTTCTATCTGGAGTTCTCAAGTGAACAGGGACTGTTCTTGCCCGGTGTCAGAAGGGGAAAAGACTTTCCTTTATGACTACTTCTTTTTGTCTACCCAACATGGACAAAGATTGTTCCTGCTCTTTTTTAATAAAAGGGGCTTGTTTTGCATGCAAGTAAGCAGTTTCTCATTACTTGCGAAGGCTGGGTCAGAATATGTTGTGGGAAGCTCAGTTACTAATAGGGAGTAAGGTAAAGGTAAAGGTTCCCCCGCACATGCATGCTAGTCGTTTCCAACTCTAGGGGCCGGTGCTCATCTCCGTTTCAAAGCTGAAGAACCAGCGCTTGTCCGAGGACATCTCCGTGGTCATGTGGCCGGCATGACTAGATGCCAAAGGTGCACAGAAGGGTGTTACCTTCCCACCGTAGTGGTCCCTATTTTTCTACTTGCATTTTTATGTGCTTTCGAACTGCTAGGTTGGCAGAAGCTGGGACGAGTAGCAGGTGCTCACTCTGTTACGTGGCACTCGGGATTCGACCCGCCAAACTGCCGACCTTCTGATCGACAAGCTCAGCGTCCTAACCCACTGAGCTACCGCGTCCCTTCTGATAGGAAGAGGAAGGGCCTATTTATCAACAAATGCTAGATTATTGAAGTCCCCTTGCTATTTCTAGCAATATATTTATGGTTCACTGAAGATATGTACTTAGCAAAGCTTTCAAAAAAAGCTGCTCTGAAAAAGAGATTAATGTTAAGCTGAGGGTAACCAAAGGCATCCAACAGCCCTTTTCATATCTGCTATTTACTAGATGTATTGATTACTTCCATTGGCTGCAGATGATGAGACTTTTAATAGTCACACACATATAGAGGTTTCTGAAAGTTGGAAGGCTGGAATAGAATTCGAGCAGTAAGATTGGGGTAAAGAATGCCATGCTGCTGGTTTGGGTTATCAGGGAAGCTACTAAGCTCTATCATCCGAAGGCTCATAAATGTATTTGTATGCTTGTCTATCTCTTCGTTGACTACAACAATCCATTTAAAACTTTAAGTGATTAGTTAGGGCCACTGTGTAGCATATTTTTTTTAGAACCAGCCATTATACCATGGCTTTGTGTTGGCAAGTAGAGTGGATGTTAAATCCTATTTATTTGAGAAAGCAGGCTGTTTTGCTTCATCAAGGAGTATTTTGGCACCGATGAGGCAATATGAACATAAACAGAGCACATCCAATAGTTGAAAGGCTTGTAAAACTGGCAAGAGATAAAGCTTTTGTTAACAGGCTGGTACCCGTAATTGATAAAAACATGAAGCTCTGTGTAGTCCCCAGTACTTAGAAGATACACATCTATATAATATCTAAATGGGTATGCACAGTTTAAAGCCCACAGGAGTGTGATTGGACTTGGTTTAATTAAATGAACTGTAACTATATTACAGTTCAGAATAAAATAGTTATTGTGTGCCTGGCTGAGACAGTGAAGAGCTAATTCCCAGTACTATGGTGCTTACATGGGGGAAGTTTCTTGATTCAAGTTAGTTTGTCTTGCTATGAAATGAATGAATAAATGAAAACCAGATTACAAATGTATAGAAATGCTACAGTGTTCCTGAAATAAGGCATAATGCAAGATGGTACAATTCAAAGATTGATATTAACATAAGGCCTGGGCAAAAACATGCAATTTTGCACTCTCTCTATTTAAGGCAGTTTCACCTCCTCAATTCACCCACCATTTACCAAAACAGTAGGATATTTGTTTGTATGGAGGTCTTGTCTTTCATTTTGGGATTACATGTATAACCCCATGCACACCCATAACTACTGTATAGGCGTAATTCAGGACATGGCATTTCTGCAAAGGCTTAGTTTGCAGAATTTACATAATGTGATGCAAGAATATGCAAATTAAGTTGCATCTGACTGTCATCAGAGGAATTATGCCTAATGTGTGCTCACAAGATTTATAACGAACATTTGTGGGTAAATGAACATATGACAGCTTTTTACTTTCCTGCTGAAACCTATTTCACTTTACTTGTGGAAAGAGTACTATCAAATGAGCTTTACTCTAACTTTAAATACAAGTTTTATTTTATTTTATTTTTATTTTTATTCCATTTATATCCCGCCCTTCTCCGAAGACTCAGGGCGGCTTACAAGCTTAGCAGTAGCCTTCATTCTATGTATATGCCTGCTTATTAGGGCTTTCACACACCCCCTAAGCGGCATTATTACAAAGTCAGCTTAATTGCCCCCAACAATCTGGGTCCTCATTTTACCTACCTCGGAAGGATAGAAGGCTGAGTCAACCTTGAGCCTGGTGGGATGCGAACCTGCACTAATTGCAGGCAGCTGCTGTTACTTAAGGAGGCATTAGCCCACTGCTCCACCAAGGCTCTTGAAGTATCAGTATTAAAATTAAGCAAGATTGAGCCAACACTAAACTCAAAATGAAAATTGCCCAAATTCATTACCAAAGGAATGAAACTGACTAAGCTTGTGTGGGGATTAGGCACAGTTTTAATGCTCAGAATACTTTGAAGCAAAGTCCTCCACCTATGCATAACTTTGGTTCAGCGGTGGAGTTAAATACTTCCTAAGGATACAGCCAATCTTTCTATTCAGTAAAACTTCCAGGTGACTTTGATAAAATAGATAATATTTTTTTAGTTCAGATCTCATCTCCAAGTAAAGTCCATTGTTTCTGAACAGTCCACACAATTGATATAGTTAGGATCAATTGACAGCACTTAACAAAATTCTGATTTAACTGAAACTTCATCACAAACTGTTAAATTGAGGTTTAAGTGTATTTCTAGTTTCATTCCCTAAATGGAGAGATCCATTTCTGGATCTTGATGAATATAAATTACTGTAAGTTGATGGATTATATCCCAGAGTTTTGAAGGAGCTGGCAGATGTTATCTAAGAACCATTTTAACATATCTTTCAAAAATCCCGGAACACCGGAGAATTACCTGAGGATTGGAACAGAGCTGATGTGGTTCCCATCTTCAAAAAAAGAGAAAACAACAGACCCAGGAAATTACAGACCAATCAGCCTAACATCAATACCGAGGAAGATATTGGAAAAGGTAATCAAAAAACAGATCTGCAAACATCTAGAAACCAAGTTATAACTAAAAGCCAGTATGGGTTTTGTTAAGTCACGGGATCGCAGGAATGACAAGACAGCCAGGGCGTGTGTGTAGCAGACCTTTATTCAGCTGGGTGGTTTCCGCTGAGGAAGGGGTTTACCTGGCGTGTTTTTATACCTGCCCAGGTGAATGCCAGCCAATGGATTCAAACCTGGGCTTCCCACCACTGCAGGTAACCAATCTCTTTAAACCCCGGCTTCCTGCCGGTATGGTTATAGCCCGGAGCTGTCAACCCTGTTTGAACCAGGCTTTCCCACCACTTGCGGTTATAGCCTGGAGCTGTCCAGCTCCGCGCCTCCTGCTGTGCTGTCAGCTCATGTATGTTAGCTGCATACACTACAGGTTTGTTAAAAACAGATAATCCAAACCAATCTTACTTCATTTTTTGATAAAGTGACTAAATGCAGTGGACATAGTATACTTAGACTTCAACAAGGCATTCGACAAAGTAGATAACAACCTACTTCTTGGTAAGCTAGAAAAATGTGGGATAGACAGCATCACTACCAGATGGATTTGTAACTGACTGATAACCATACTCAATGAGTCATCCTTAACGGTACTACATCTACATGCGGGGAAGTAAGCAGTGGGGTACCAGTAGGCTCCATCTTAGGCCCAGTACTCTTCAATATCTTCATAAATGACTTAGATAAGGGAATAGAAGGGGAACTCATTAAATTTGCAGATGACAATAAGCTGGCAGGAATAGCCAACACCCCAGAAGACAAGCTCAGGATCCAAAAAGGTCTTGACAGACTTGAACAATGAGCCCTATCCAACAAAATGAAATTTAATGTGGAGAAAGGCAAGGTTTTAAACTTAAGTCAGGAAAAACCAAAAGTACAAGTACAGATTGTATTGTATTGTATTGTATTGTATTGTATTGTATTGTATTGTATTGTATTGTATTGTATTGCTAAGCACATTTGATTTGTGCTTAGATTGTAAGCCGCCCTGAGTCTCCGGAGAAGGGCGGGATATAAATGGGATTTAAAAAAAAAGATTAGATGAAACCTTGCTCAAAAACAGTAACTGAGAAGGACCTTGGAGTCCTAGTGGACGATCACTTAAACATGAGCCAGCAGTGAGCTGCAACCACCACCAAAAAAGCTAATACAATCCTTGGTTGTATAAACAAAGGGATAGAATCAAAATCACATGAAGTATTAGTACCACTTTAAAAAACCTTAGTAAGGCCAAGATGATTAAAGGCCTGGAGACTAAAAAGTATGGAGAACGGTTGCAGGATTTGAGTTTGCCTAGTCTAGAAAAAAGAAGAACTATGGGGACATGATAGCAATTCCAATATTTGACAGGTTCCTACAAAAGGACAGGGTCAATTTATTTTCCAAAGCAGCAGAGGCGGCAAGACAAGAAACAATGGGTGGAAACTAATCAAGAAGAGAATTAAGGAGAAACTTCCTAACAGTGAGAGTAATTAACCAGTGGAACAGCTTGCCTTCAGAAGTTGTGGGTGCTTCATCACTGGAGGTTTTTAAGAAAAGACTGGACAGCCACCTGTCTGAAATGATATAGCGTCTCCTGCTTGAGTAGGGAGTTGAACTAGAAGACCTCCAAGGTCCCTTCCAGATCTGTTCTGATTGATTCAGATGGTCAGGCTGAGCTTTATTCAGATTGCTGAGGCATATTGGATGAAAGCTGTCATTTTGAGACTACTTTAAAGATTATTGGTTGTACTGCATCAAAACTTTCAAATTCCCAGAATCACCTTGGACAACAAGATGAGCAGCATATAAATGTAATAAATAAATAATATTGGAGAACGTATCCAATGAAAATATTCTTCTTCATTTATAATAAAGCAAAAAACACTAGCCTGAGATTCTTGTTGAATCTATGGGTCAACAAGGTTCCTGTTGAACCTTGTTGGCCGATAAATCTTACATGTCTGATTATCTTGAACATCCCTTGGAGGGCCAACTGATAGTGGCATTTAGTAAAGAAGAAATCTTTAATTGATTAATTTACCAATCATAACTAATATTTTGTATAATTATTCATGTGTTTGAGATGGTAGGCATATAAATGTAATAAATAAATAAAATACTGTCTGGTAATATCCATTTCCCATAAATATACATAGAATCTGACTGGTTCTGACTAGAATCTGACTAGACTTGTAAAGTTGCCAAAATGTGTGTTGGATCATAGTATGATTGTATTGTTGTTGCAATGGGATCAAAGAAAAAAAATAGGGATAATTTATTTCTATTCTTAGTCTGATAAGAGTTGTTTCAAACATGGCCTATTTAAAAATGTTCGTAGCATAGTTTGTGCAGAATGTAGGAAACAACAATGTCTCTTTGTCTAAGCAGCTGCCAATTCATTTGCTATGTAATGAGAACATTCACACTTCTCTAATTGCTACCATTTTGGCTTGTTTGTTATTTTTTTTTTAAGATAGCTTTTCTGACATTATTGACCAGTACATTAACAGTGACATTTGAAAGTCTTTGATGCGGTACACAACCAAGAATTAAAAGACAAACGTGCTTCAGTGCTTATAGACATGGTTAAAATAATAAAATAATCACAGTATACCTAAAGCCATACTCACTCTTGCTTAACATTATGGAGACAATTTTTCCATGTAGTTGAAGGCCAGGTTATTAGCAAAACCGGTGAACCTTGAAACTAGAAAAATAAAAAGCAAGAGGTACATTGAAGTCATAAAATGAGATATCCTGTAAACATATGAGCATCTTACACTTTCTGTAATTGGATTTGTATTTTATGACTTTTTTGTTATTGTTATATGGACGTTTCACCAAAGTCATACATAGACTACAGAATGAATATGAAACTAAAATTCTAGCAGTAACAGAATAGCTAGTCCGCTAGCAGTTTTGTGCATGATCAAGTCCTACAGCAAAGTAAGTAAAGCTTTTTTCCTGAGAGTGCAGGTGGACCAGCTGTGGACCAGCCATTGAATCAATATAAATGATACTAAATAAACTATAAAACATTAAAAAGCAGGAGGAGGAACATTTTTATACCATTTATATCTGGAAGGGTGAAGAGGTTGCCTCATGGCGAAATCGGTGGCAAACTTAATTTAATAAAACTCATTATTAAATTAAATTAATATAATAAATAAATCACTCAGTAACTGCAGTGATTCACTAAACTATGGCAAGAAAGTAAAATTGGGCAAGACTCACTTGACAAATGTCTTGCTTAGCAACAGAAATTTTGGGCTCAGATGTGATCATAAATCAAGGACTTCTTTTTGGTGATCAAAGGGAGTGACAAAAATTCTCCATCCTCAACCAGGATTCCTGCTTGTCCCTACTGCATGCATGCACCCTCACGCAGAAAATCTTTGAGGAGAGAGGGATTGGGGAGATGGATGGGAAAGGTTTACATTCTGGACCTAGATTACTTCAGAAAAATGATGGGAAGTTGGAGAGGTTACTGGAATCATTGCCAAGTCAACCTGACTGCTCAGAAAGAACAAGTGAAATATGATTACTAAAAAAGGCAGATGTTTTAAATAGGTAATTCCATCCTTTGGCCATCTGGCAATCTCCCATGCCAAATGAAAACTGCTTGAATTTTCAGCCAGCCAGCAGTATTGGCTGAAAAACCTGGTAGCAGTAATCCCAGCATGACTGGTAAATGCCAAATTGAAGAAAAAGTAGACCATTATATACCTTTAAGTATACCAGTTATGTTAGACATTATGCTTCTGTTAGGACCTGTGATCAAGGGAAACTGTTTCCGATGCTGAAATAATCTCTGCAGCTCTTCAGTAACGTGAAGCTTGTGGGATAATTTTGCTGAAGCAAACAGCTATGTCCTTTGTCCTAGCCATAGCACCCAAATGAAAGATGTTACATGTGCATTACTGCATAGTTCTTCATGGCTGCCTCTTCTAATTACATTGAAGTTCTGTAGATAAATTGTCGATGCTTGCAATGGCCTTCCACACAGTAACTCTTGTGTCTTAGTTAGCAATAGTAATGCCTGTCTTTCTGTGTTTATCTGGAAATAGCCAGAGCTAAGTATGTGAAATATTTCATATAGTCAACACCCTGTCTGTATTTTCTAAGTATTCTTTTGAAGGATAGGCTTTTTTAATCTACATTTTTATTTTCTTTACCTGAAATTTAGGAGGTTAGTGTTTTTATTCCCTTAGTCCAAGCAATAATTGAACTACTGAGGGAATATAATTAAATTACCTACAGTGTTATTTATCAGATTGTTGCTAAATTAGAACAGGGGTCCCCGACCCCTAGGCTGAGGACCGGCACCTTTCGGCAACATGCCAGCAACTTGGCTGTGCAAACAAGCAAAGCCCCATCCGTGGGGTGCAGACAGCACACAAAACCACGCCCCCTCCAATCCACGGAAAAACCTCTCTCCATGGAACCGGTTCCTGGTACTCATAAGGTTGGGGCCACTGAATTAGAAGTACTAAACTCTGATTGCAAAGTCAGGTCTTAACCATTCAGAAGTTCTGAAATTAATTCTAGAGACTTCTATTAGAATATGAAACATCCAGTTCTATAAGCCATCAAGTATCTTTTTGATTGTGGCAAGATAGAAATACGTTTAATAAATAAAAGTCCCCAACAATGGTAGAGTGAGTATTTCTAGATAGGCTTGGGGGGGAGGGGGAATACAGAATTCTGTTACCCATTAGAAAAATAAAACATTATCCTTACCTACAACAGTGTGCAGGTTACAGAACAATGGTTTTAAGTTACAGAAAGGCCGGGTCCAGTAGAATTTTTTTTAAAAAAAAGTTTCTAGAAACTAAGAGCCATTTAATCACATGTAATAAAATTAATTAACAAGGAATATTGCAAACTCCACTTTATTAAATGTTTTCAAACAAAAGTCAGGCAGAAGTTGCAAACGTAATTGGACTTGATGGCGTTATTATAGTCCCTTCTGTCTCTGGAAAGTTATTTACAATCAGGAGAAATATTGTTGAGTTTTACCCCTACGTTTTTTCTTTGATATTTCTTGGGCGCACTTGTGAGGATATCAACAGAGATATTTATATCCATGGAAGGCTAGTATTTTTCTCTTATTCATTTTAGCTCAGTCATCCACAGCCAGGTCTTTTCCAACTCTGTTGAAAGAATTCTGTTACCATTCTGGATGTAAATTCTGTATCTGACATCTCAACATGCACACCAGTTTCCTAAAGGCTGCCTTTGTTCAACAAAACAATGATACTAGAATTATAAGTGGTTACTTAAGGCTGGTTGTTACCAAAACATATAAGGGAGGCAGACTTATCTTCACAAAACAGGAAAGTTAATCCTTGGATTAACTGTTTTCAGTGAACACTTCAGAGAGGAAATCTAACAACTTAAAATTGACCTGTTAGGGCTTCTATTAAAAAAACAAAACAGCTTTCTTATTTCATAAAGCCTTCCCTCTAGTTTTATTTTCTTTGCCTCATACCTTTTCCTCCTACAAAAATCACCAGCCACTTTACAATATCAATGTTATTTCAGTGTATGCATTGCCTACTGCTCTCATCCTGTTAAGCCCTACAGTAGTGGCCAAAATTGTGGAAACCCTTTGGGAAAAATGTACATTTGAGGTCTGATGGCTAGTAACACCATTTTATTTTGGAGTAGTGCCATAAAATTATATATCAATGGAAAGATAATTTAATCAAGAATGTAATGCAACAAAGTTTGTTCGATTATCTGCACTGTATTCTGTGAAAAGTTATAGCCAAATAACCAGAAAAAGGAAGCACAACTTGCTTAACTTGATATCAGGTAGCTTTCCTTTCATCTGATTGTAGCCAATGAGCATGAGTGTTTAGAGAGCCAATCAGGTGTCATCTTGTTTTTGCAATGAGCCAATCAGATCACAGTAGGATTCAGTTATTGATGTCATGTATTGAAGCTGAGAGGAGGACATTTGTCAGTGTGTTATGTGATCGCTGTCAAGTTGGTTGGGTTTTTTTGTGTTCTTTCATTTAGTGAGCTTGTAAAACATAATAAAATTAAAGTAATGGTGCAAAGAGTTGACTGGTAGCCCAGAAAGCGATGTAAAATAGTATTATTAAGTGAACAAGGGTACAGTTATAGAAAAATTAGAAGAAAAATTGGTGGAAACGTAACCAAAGGTGACATTTCTAAGTTTTTGAAGACGTATAAGGAGACTCAGTCACTACAAAACCACACTGGTAAAGGCAGGAAAAGGTGCACAACAGCAATTGATGATAGAAGAATTAAGAGACTGTGCCTATGTGACAGAAGAAAATCATCTGGGGTTATACAAGATGAAATGGTGCAATGCAATGTGAAGTTGAATGCAAGGACTGTTCAGCGCAGACTGCAGGAATTTGGCCTAAAATCTATAATTCCACAAAAAAAGCCACTTTTATCTCTCAAACAAACTAACCCATGTTACCTGGACAGAGGAACAATGGGACAGTGTTATTTGGAGAGATGAGACCAAGATATCCCTGTTTGGTAGTGATGGCATAAAATATGTAAGGAAAAGAATCAGAGATTTGCATCCTAAATGTATTACATGTACTGTGAAACACCCAGTCAGTGTTATGATCTGGGGTTGTATGACATCAAAAGGTGTGAGCAGAATTTGTGATTAATGGAAATATAAATGGCCAAAAATACATTAATGAAATACTTGAGCCCAAACTGAAGCCTTCCGCGCATGATCTTTTCCAAGACAATGAAGTATTTATATTTCAACAGGATTCAGCTCCATGTCGTGTTGCTGCTGTGTGCAAAAAGTGGTTTCAAGATAATCATATTCCACGGCTGGAATGGCTTGGGAATAGCCCAGACCTTAACCCAATTGAAAATCTATGGAGCCAACTAAAGAAACTTGATAGTCAGAAGTGACCCAGCAATAAAACCCAGTTAATAGAAGCAATCATTCAATCTTGGTTTCACATTATAACAGCTGCAGAACTAAAGGGCTTGGTTCACTCCATAGGAAGATGTTGTATGGTCGTAATTCATGCTAAAGGTTACACAACTAAGTATTAACTGACATGGTGATAATTTTTGTATATCTCATTTTTTCCTATGGTGATAATTTTTGTATATCTCATTTTTCTACATGTTTCACTTTTCTTCTTTATAACTGCTATTGTAATAGCAAATCCTTCCTAAAAGTTATTGCATTACATTCTTGATTAAATTATCTTTCCATTGATATATAATTTTATGGTACTACTCCAAATAAAAGTGGTGTTATTAGCCATCAAACCTCAAATGTACACTTTTCCCAAAAGGTTTCCACAATTTTGGCCACTACTGTATTTGTTCCAGAGTAGAATTACATAACTTTTATAAAACATTATCAGATTCAAAGTCCAGTCTGACTTTGGGTGCTAACTTATAATAAAAAAGGTATATAAATGAATTTAAAGCCACAAAAGTATTAACAAACAATATTTTAAGCTGAATACTTTTTCTTGTAAGGTTTACGGTATATCATTTAATTCAAAGCGTTTAATGAACTGTTGCTCCATGTTATTATTAACATCAGTTAAAAATAATGATGTAGTATATTAATCATACTGATGTGCAATAACCAATAAATCTAGCACAGTAAGCATTAGATTATTATTACCTGTCTTTGTTATTCATTTTATTCACATGGATCATGATGGATGTTTCTTATATTCACATATTATCAAACTAATTCTGTAGGAATTTCATACCAATTTATCATTTAGAGTATCTGTAATTATTTCACCAAAAATTCTGAAATATATATATGTGATTAAAAAGGAAGTATTCCAGTGCACAAGCCAATCACAGAAGAAACTATTTCAGGACAAGTATTGTCTTGAAATGTTATAGATAGTTTAATTTTAATAAATGTTCCATTCTCCCCCTCTCAAAATGTTTTTTTCTTTATGATTTATTTCCTCTCCTTTCACAGCAGAAAAAAAGCATGCTGTGAAAAAGTGTGTAGGAGTTGATAATTTTATGTTAAAGTTTCTTTTGCTAGATAGTAACTTACTTGGATCAGATGAAATATAACCTATGCTCAGTGGTGGGATTCAGCCAATTTGCACCACTTCAGCAGAACCGGTAGCTAATTTTTTGTTGCCCAGGCCCAGAATGAGAACCGACTGTTCACTTATTTGAATCCCACCATTGCCTATGCCAGCGGTGGCAGACCTATGGCACGCGTGCCAGAGGCAGCACTCAGAGCCCCCTCTGTGGGCACATGCACCGCCTCTGCCAGCAGCTTGCGCAGGTCCATTAGGCTGCCACCACTGCCCAGAGTGGCAGCCCCACCCAGCACAATGGAAGCAAAGCAGCTGGCTAGCTAGCTCGAGTAGAGGTGGTAGAGCACGCCCACACCCAGCAAGCCAAAGGCCACCCCGTGCAGGGAAAGCCAGATCCCCATCGGCGCCATGCCCCCCCCAGTCCCAGCTAGGATTGCGTGCCTCCCCGTCATCTATGCTGGGCCTCCTGCCCACCACCCCACCTGCCAGAGACCCACTGGATCTCCCCAACCCTGCCCAGCCTCCACAGGTGTTCCCCCCATGAGCAACATCAAGGTGGCCATGCCCACCCCAGCCATGTCCACCCAGTCTGCCGTGATGACCGCAGCCATGCCGACCCAGTGGGCCACACCCCCACGCCCCCCTGAGGGCACCACAATGCTTATGCAGCCCTGGCACTTTGCGATAAATAAGTGGGTTTTGGATTGTAGTTTGGGCACTCGGTCTCTAAAAGGTTCGCCATCACTGGCCTATGCTATCTGGAACAGGTCTTTCCCAGTGAAATAACATTAGTGGAATTGCAAGGCAGAGTCTGTTGCAACCATTTCCAATTTAAGAACATGAAAAGATGAATAATGATAGAAACATAATATTTTGCGAATCCTATTGACAGTTCCTAAGTCAAACTACTAACTAAGCCTTATGTACACTTACAAACTACATCATTTAATTGCATTGCACAGCCTCATTATCTAATAAGGTCTTGACGGTGTATCATTTTGAAGTTTATAGGAATTTCTTGTATCCTCATTGCTTTTTGAGCACTAAAGATATTGAAGTACTCTCTCCATTCTGTAACTACTTTAATGTCTTTAACTTTGTTAAGAATTATTAAATGCTTACATTCTGTTCCTTCTGTATTTTTCTGTAGGATGGGTCATTGGGCAACATTGATGATCTGGCTCAACAGTATGCAGATTACTATAATACCTGTTTTACCGATGTATGCGAAAGGATGGAAGAACTGCGTAAACGAAGGGTATCTCAAGACCTTGATATGGTAAGATGATAAGGAAGACTACTCAATTGCAAACTAAGAACACATTTTAGGATTTCAGGAATGTCCCCACAACAATAACACTTTTAGGTGGAACGGGCTGAAAGAGAGTGATTGGCTCAAAGTCACCCAGCCAGCTTTCATGGCTAAAGAAGGACCAGAAATTCTTGAATTCTAGTCATCGGTTGCAGAGGTCTCCCCTGTATCTAGTATCATCTCTGAGATAGAGAGGTCATCCTCAAGCATCCATAGACAAGTGTATATCCTATGGCACAGAGATCTAGCCATAAAAGTTTCTCTGGATATCCCAGTCTTTGCCAGAGAATAAGTACTTGCTTATGTAGCAGAATGCATCCAGCACATGCACAGTATGCCATTGGAGTAGTTTTCTTAGATCCAAGGGATTAATCCTCAACTCCCAATGTTTGAACAAATTATGTTGATCTTCAGGATGCCAGCAACAGACCTCCTAACAACTCTCTCCAGTCTCAGGGTGCAACAATTTATCACATGCTTTCCATTTTCCAGGGAGCAGAGGCAACAAATGTCTTCAGTGATCTGGATCTCAGCTGGTCATTGTATATGCAAAGAATCACCTCATTATGATAGTAAAATCATTGAGTAAAACCCAGCATCCAAAAGAACTTCTGCTTCCTGTAATTTACAACCTAATGTTGGCTAGCTTCGCTCAGAAGGGCTAAAGAGTAGAGAAGGTTCCCAATGTCAATTACCAGTTCTCAAGGCCTGGCTTTTCTACAATGAAGCATCCTCTGCATGCAGTTTTTGACCCATTCCTTAGTCCCAGTGCTGTGGAATAATCTTACATGTTCATACCAAGTGATATATGAAAGGCCTCTCTATTAACTCCATTAAACATCTGCCAGCATTCATTAGGGAACCTCCAGCTTGTACTTTGTCCTCACCTGGCTCCATTCAAACACTTGTACTGTACATACCTTAGAGCAGGGCTTTTCAACCTTTTCACCCATTGTACCACTTTTAGGATATGGCAACATCCAAGTACCATCAGTCGCCTAGCAAGGTGTCAAAAACTTGATGACCACCCCCCAAAAAGGAAAAAAAGTGATGTACAAGTAGTCCTCAACTTTCAACAGTTCTCTTAGTGACAGTTCAAAGTTACAATGGCACTGAAAAAAGTGCCCCCCAAGCCACAGCTGAGCAAGACACCTGCCTGCCTGCCTGGTGGTGCTCTTCCTCCTGTCCAAGGTTTTCATTGTTGTGAGCATTTCTGTTGAGGATTGGCAGCAGGAGGGGGGTGGGGGGTGTTTGGTTTTTATTCGCCCCCTCTGCTGGGTGGTTGTAGCAGGTTTTGGTCACTTCACATGACCCTGGGACACTGTGACCATCATAAATATGAATCAGTTGCCAAGCATCTGAATGTAAATCACAAGACCCTGGGGATGCTGCAACATTCCAGCTGATCAGCACTTCTTCTGGGCTCAGCAGACGTGCCAGGATCAGTGCCGAGCTCCGGCTGAGCCTGGCACTGATCCTGGCACTTCCAGTGAGCCCTGACAGCCCTGAAGCACCAATCAGCTGGAAAGCGGTGCTGATCCTGGTGCTTCCGGTGAGCCCTGACAGTCCTGCAGCTCCAGTTATCTCTCCCTCAGGCTTGTGCAGTGCTGCCACCGGTTCAGCTCATTCCCCTCCCCCATCTACCACTTTTCTAGGATGGTCACATACCACCTGCCAGGTGCCAATGTACCACAGGTGGTACCCTTACCACTGGTTGAAAAGCCACACCTTAGAGCATCTAAAATAGAAGGTAACATTTCTGGTAGCCAAGATATTATCATAAATAGGCATATTCTCTGCCCAAAAGGAGTTCTGCATTGTCCAGCCAGACCTCATCGGTCTGCAGTTACTCGCAATCTTCATTGCTAAGGTGAATTCAGTCTTTCATCAAAGCCAGGAAGTGATTCTCCCTCCATTGTGCCCTAGGCCCAAATCTATATTAGAGAAGGATTGATATAATCTGAACAATATACTACTGGAATTAAGCAGAGGAATTCACAATCTTGGACAGTCTCCTAGTTTCTTTTGGCAGCTCACCCTAATATCCAGGCAGATCAAGACTTGTATCAAGCTATCCTTTGAAACTTGAAACAAATCAATCTACAGAGAATTGAAGGTCAGTCCACTTGAAATACTGCCACCTCAGCTGCCATATTTTTTATTTATTTATTATTTTAATTCCATTTATATCCCGCCCTTCTCCGAAGACTCAGGGCGGCTTACAAGCTTAGCAGTAGCCTTCATTCTATGTATATGCCTGCTTATTAGGGATTTCACACACACCCCAAGCGGCATTATTACAAAGTCAGCTTAATTGCCCCCAACAATCTGGGTCCTCATTTTACCTACCTCGGAAGGATGGAAGGCTGAGTCAACCTTGAGCCTGGTGGGACTCGAACCTGCACTAATTGCAGGCAGCTGGTGTTACTTAAGGAGGCATTAGCCCACTGCTCCACCAAGGCTCTCCATGTCCTCCATGTCCTTCTTATATCTCAGAGATGTAAGTTAGCTTCTTTTGGCTAGAGAAAAGTTCTCAACAAAGGTCTCTCTAGGTCTAGGCAAGAATCCTACCTCAGGAATAGCTCTGAATATGTCCCACTTAAAAAGAATATGTCCCACTTAATCTACTGGCTCAGTAGATTAAAATCAAATGAAGATTCCTTTTCTACAGTGGAGATAGGACAACCAGCCTACCAAGGTATTATCAGAAAAAAGGAGTTAATGATTGGGGACCTTGTCAGTATTTGCAATCCATAAACATATCTCTGCTGTCCTCCCGCCTTTTCAAATGTTTTATCTTTGAGTGTTCTTTCTGACTTGTCATTCTTGAAAATGGAGAAGAGTACTTTTCCTTCTCATGGGAGTCATCATCGGAATCTTTTCTGTCCCGGCCTCCAGAACGACCACTTCAGAATGTTTAGCCTCTGACGTAGAGAAAGGATTTTTGGTATAACTCCATTCTCTAGTCCAGGAGTAGGCAACCTCGGCTCTTTTATGACTCATGGATTTCAACTCCCAGAATTTCTGAGTCAGCTATGCTGACTCAGGAATTCTGGGAGTTGAAGTCCATGAGTCATAAAAGAGCCGAGGTTGCCTACCCCTGCTCTAATCCTTATGTGGCAGACAAAATAGAAAATTTTGAAGCATAATTTCTAATCCGTAGTAAGGTACACTCAAGTTGGGTGGTACAATTTAGTTCAGTGGTGATTGTAAGGCAATAGAGCACGGGTGTCAAACTCGCCGTGTCACATGACGTGTTGTGACATATTGTGACTTTTTTTCACGTTGCCGGAACTAGGGTGGGCACAGCCTCCGCATGATGCAACCGGCCCATGGGCCAGCAGTTTGACACCCCTGCAGTAGAGCAAAGAGGCATCACTAATCAGAACAATAGTAGATCAAGATTGTATGCATGGGCCTGTGCTCTCAGATAAAGCACTCTGTATAACTTTCTTGAATTGAGCATCTTATTTATTTTGTTGCTTTGAAATTCAGAGTGCAGCATTGTTATAAAACACCATGCGTGTGACAGGTCGTTAATTGTTGCTTGAATCATAGCCTTATTTCTTGTTGGCTTGCTTACACAAATTTACTTTTAGAAATGGACACTATATAAGATGCAAGATCTGAGCAAGCCTGGCTGGCCTTAGCAATTTTTTGTTTTTTTGCTTCCAGGGCAAATAGCATTCTTTGTCATCTCCCACACAGCTGGGAAATAGTGCCTATTTTTTTTAGGAAGCTACAAAACTAATCTATACATGGAATCTATAGCACAGTATATCTCAGATTTCTAGTCATTAAAAAAAATAAAAAGAATCTGAAGGACTAAGCCAGAACCCATTATTAAAAAAGAATTTTGTATATTTACACACTAAACTAATAATCTCTTTTTAAAAAATAATCCTGTATTACTTAAAGAGCTTTTTCCTCCATGAAGACAATTAATTTACTTTCTCCAGAGGTGTAGAAAGTCCCAAATCCTCTTGGTAGAGCCATAATTTATACCAAAGCCCTTATTTGTTGAGTTCAACAAATAAACAAAAGGCCGACTCTTCCCATTAAAAGAATGTAATTAAAAGCCTACTCACTGGCAGGCTGTTTTGTTGTCTAAATAACTAGTTATAGGATGCAGGGAGACTCCGCCGCTATTACAAAATCACTGTAAACCTCACATTAGGAGCAACTCCCCACCCCAAAGCTTAAGCTCAAAGGTTAATTGATTTTAGTGCAGCAAGCCCCAATTTAAAGGTAAAGGTAAAGGTTCCCCCGCACATGCGTGCTAGTCGTTTCCAACTCTAGGGGCCAGTGCTCATCTCCGTTTCAAAGCCGAAGAGCCAGTGCTTGTCCGAGGACGTCTCCGTGGTCATGTGGCTGGCATGACTAGATGCCAAAGGCGCACGGAACGCTGTTACCTTCCCACCGTAGTGGCCCCTATTTTTCTACTTGCATTTTTTTACGTGCTTTCAAACTGCTAGGTTGGCAGAAGCTGGGACGAGTAACAGGCGCTCACTCTGTTACGCGGCACTCGGGATTCGACCCGCCAAACTGCCGACCATTTGATCAAAAAAGCTCAGCATCTTAACCCACTGAGCCACCGCGTCCCTTAGCCCCAATTTGGATGACCCCAAATATGCTGGCAGAATTGGTAGACTTTCTAGCCAGGGCAGTCAGTTTTGAGAGTCATAGTCCAATCTTTTGAAGAATTCTAGTTTGGGATAAACTGATCTAAATCAGAGATGAACGTCATCTTTCTGTATCCAAATGAAAGATGTGGCAGTTCTTTCTTTTATCTTCCCAACCTGCCATGCAATGACCACTTCAGATAATACCTCTTAGGGATGAAGTTATTTTGTAGAAGGTATTTTGTAAGGCATGTCCTAGCAATTTCTTTGGTGTTAAGGTAGCCTATTTTATGGATAGAGAACTCCCTTCAATTTAGCCAGATGAGGTTAATTTGCATCATATCATTATTCAACTGAGCAGGTGGGAAAAGCCCAATGAATTGAATTAGTGGATCTCAAAGATGGAAAGCAATTAGATATTTGGACCTTTAATAAATGCAAGCCAGAATGACTGAAAGCTCTTCTATACATGAGGAAAGAGTGATTAGAAGAAAAAAGACAGCAGGTGCTGGTATAGCCACAGTATGTGTCAAGTATTTCAAGGGATCGTTCAACCAGACTGTCACCTCTACTGTGCCCATCTAAATAAATCAAAAGTAACATCCTCATTCTTATTTTTGTCAGTGTTCCTGAACTTGGTTGTCTATGTTTGCTCTACCTAGTCTTGCAGTGTGGGGTAGGTGAAACTTTAGTGAATAAACGTTTCTTCATCATTCCGTCTCTTCTACTTTGAAAATCAATGCCTCGGTTACCAGTCTTCTCCCTTATTCTGTATGTATGGATTTAGTACATTTGCGTGCAGTCAATTATATTCATTTCATATAGCCCATTTCTTACCTGGACTATTAGATGAACATTGCACAAAAAGACATGGTAGCAGTCTGGTCTCTGGGATTTATATCTGTGGGTTCTACACCCATAAACATCTTGTTCATAATATTCTAAAGAAAGAAAGTTCTTTGATAGTAACTCTGTCTTCCTTCCGTACATGCATTGTATAAACATAAGGAAGCTTCCATTTTTCCACACTTCTCTTCTGAAGACTGCAGAAGTAACATTGTTAGGCTTGTTCTGGAGATTATCTTATCATGACATCTCAGACTTCCTTTGCTTTAGTAACTCATGTGTTGGGTGTGATCATTGAACTGAATGGCCCCAAGAGCTGTATTTAAAAAACATCAGCGTTGCATAAATATACTTCTACCATCAGACAGCAGTCTCTGTGTTTGATTTGTTTGGACAAAGAAGGCGGTACAACTCTGCCCTAATGCCATTGTTTATTAAGTAAACCTGTTGTAGCAGATCCACCCATTTTTAGCACCTCTGTAAAAGCAATGTCTCAGCTGACTTGCAGCTACTGTAAACGAGTACCAGGAGTTACTTTATACTGTATTTACTATTTGTAAATCCCTAGGTTCCAATCATCCAGAGCCAAGGTCCTCATCCATATCAAAACTTACTTGCACAAGGAGCCAAACTAACACTAATCAAACTAGTTGATCAGTGTCAAATTTCAAACATATAGTATACTTCTAAGTGTTGTACAACAGACAGTAACAAGCATTTTTCCTAGTTGCCTTCTTTATCCAATACTTGGCAAGGCTTTCAAAAATTGGACCATCTGAGCACAGCAACTTAAAACCTGTTCTGAGAACGAGGGTGGATGTATCATCATGGTTAAGGTGTGGAGTGCTACTAAAGAGACGCTGGTTCTAGGCCAATCTCAACCACCGAGACCCTTTGGGCCAGTCTTTCTCTCTCAGCTCAACCTACCTTGTGTTGTTGCTGTGGTGGGGGGAAAAATGGAGAAAGTATTACACTATTCCTGGAGAAAAGTTGGGTTATGAATCCAGTAAACAAGTAAACAATATGTTGCTGCTGCTGTTGCTTCTTTGTTATCTTCATGAAATGGGGTTAACCTCTGTGAAACTGACTAGCATAACTGCCTGCAGAGCCTGAGTCTGCAAAAATCAGATGGATATGCTATATGTTGTTAGCCAGGGTCGTCAGTGTTAATTTTTTTATCCTTGGGTGCTGAGGGTTGTATGTTGAGGTTTTAATGTTACAATTTTGTGCTTTTTAATCCTTACTCGCTGCCAGAGTGTGAGATGGGCAGCCATATAAATCAAATAAATCAAGAAAACACATTTGGCATCGTGGAGAGCTCTGCTTTATTTTTGTGTCATTTTCTAATGTTGCTAAAAAAATAAGCAATGTTTGCAGCAATTCAACACTATCTCTGTCAAAGTAAGAGGCATATGAGGGATGAGAAGGGTTAACTGTGATGGTTCATGTCTTTCCTCCTTACTTGGAGCACCTTTGCCCCTTCCCATTCTCCCCATTGGATGATGAAGAGATATGTATGGAATACCCTTGAAACCCACTGAGGCTACTCTTTTAACTGCTGATGAACTGAAACATTTCAGAACAATATACTTAAAACAATGTTTGTCTAATTGCTTGCAGCATCAAGAGTGCAGAGAGAGGCCAGGAGTTGAAATAGAATGTACAGAATAGTATAAGGAGGAAGAAGATAAAAAATTATGTCACTTTCTCTTGACAGCATTGACTTTTTCCTCTCTGCAACTCATCTGCCTAGGGAGCTGTGCATGGGCAGGTTCCTTTCTCAAAGTGAAGGTTTGCTGCTTAGGGTTGCAGTCCTCTAAATACTGACCGGCCCAACTATTAAACATACACCAGCCATGGAGAAACCATGGAGGTAGCTAGATCCTCAAATAACCCGATGTTGTTTATGCTGTTGTGACCTTGAATTGCACCCCCAAAACAGACTGGCAACCAGGGTACATTGCAGAGAAGAGATGTCACATGGACATGCTGAGGCATGCCCATCGGTGCCTGTTTTGCTGTATTCTGAACTAGCTGAAGTTTCCAAGTAGCTTTCATGGCATCCCCATGTGGAGTGCATTGGAACAGTTGAACCTTGAGGTGACTAGGGCATAAATAACTGTCTGAATCCATCCAGGAAAGGGTACAGCTAGCACACCACATTCAGCAAAAGCCCTCTTGACAATAGCTGCCAGCTATTCTTTAAGCAGTAACTGTGATTCCCAGATTGCAAAATAAAGATGGAAAATCCCCAGAAATAGGGCACCCTTATATCCGTAATCATCCAGTCTTGGTAGGATTCAGTCAGTTTGATTTCATGCATACCTCTTTCCATGATGTGGAAAGAGATCTTGTAATCTGAATGACCATTTGTCTCATGGCTGAAACCCATCAAATATCTTTCTGTCGTTGGGAAATTTACCGCTTCATCCCTAAAGTTTCCCAGTCGGTGGTCTTTCATTTAGGGTGACACGATCATTCATTCATTCATTCATTCATTCATTCATTCATTCATTCAAAACCATCTTTTATTAATGTTAATATATTTTATTTTCAATTACAGTTTTATTAGTTGACTTCTTACTTTTTATCACACAGAGAGAATATTTTCTTATAATCATGAAAATGCAAGATTGTTGCATTTTCAAATTCAATTCGGTCCTAATTTCAGTGAGAGGACTGCAGCTAGATGCCTATTAAATAAATAATAACATTAACATGTTAGGAGTTCCTAACTACTCATATTCCTTTACTAAGAGCAGTTGTACTTAACAAATACATAGAATTTATGAGCATGGTATTTAGATACACTGCATTGCTGATAAATGTTGAAGTCCACATCTTTTTAAAGTAAATAGTTATATGTGTGCAACAGTTTCTTAGTTAGACATCTCTGTTTTCTTCCTGCCATTTGCAATTTCATCGGTGCAGTTTGATGGCAAAAATGATTTGTACTTCTGCCATTAGAAAATAAAACAAGTGTGCCAGACTGAGTTGTGTTTCCTTGTCTTATTTATTACTGTTTGTAGATGACTTACCATTTAATATTTTATTGTAGCAACAGATAACATAATAAAATACTCAACAGAATTGCATAATTATTACAGTGCAGCAATGTTGAAGATCTGCTTATGTTACCTGTAGGCCCATAGTTTGCTCACTAGCAATTAATCATTTAAGGCAGACGATAAGAATTGATACTGGAAGATAGCATGAGATTTGTAGACTAAGAAACCTCTGGCACGATATGGCACAATGCTATGTTATCAGCAGGGATAGAGCACTTGTGGCTTGTCCTCAGATTAGAAAGACTTTAAATGTATGCAACCTCCAAGAAAATAATTTAGCCTTAAGTAAATTGGAACAGAAATGTAAATCAGGTTTATATGTAGAACTACATTTCTTATTATTTGTTCTCTTCTCCATCTCTTTCTAGACTGCACATTGGTTATATGAGTAAAATTTCCTTAGTGTTGTCACTGTTCATACAGCAGAAATAGCAGGGCCAGAGGCCTGTGGAGATCGTGGGGTGTGCCCCTCGGGATTGGCCCTGGTCTTGGGAAGCATTTCAGCTTCTCCCATTTAATTGGTATCGGGAAATGCTGACCAATAAAGGAGAATATTTGTGACTCAAGGTTGAAATGAGTGGTCCTTGGTGCTCTCTGAGCTTTGGGTTGTTTTCTTGCAGATGTTTCATTACCCAAACTGATGATGTTACCTAGTTTAGGAAATGAAGTGTCTGCAAGAAAAGAGTCAAGCTCAGAGAGAGCCAAGGACCCCAGAGGTGTTTACATTTGAAACCTTTCTTTCATTTAGTTTCAGATTCTTCTGAAATGTTACCTAGTTTGTCTCCCAGTTGATAACTGTTGTGATAAGAATTAAAATTGTTGGTTGCAAAAGTGGCTTAGCTTACTCATAGCCTTGTTATATGATTGTTATCTACTCTTACATGCTTGCAATCGTATTTGCTTAATGCGGTGTTGTATTTTGCAGGAAATTGCAATATTCCAGATTTGTTGTCTCACTTTCAGATTTCTAAACCATTTACATACATTCCAGTGCTAATATTATGCCAGGCGACAAATGCTTAAGATGTGATATACCAGCATTGGTCTAAATTTGTGAGGCTGTTCCTTATGACAGTAGAATCATACCAGCATTGTTCCTGAGCGTATGATACCATTTTTTAAAAATATGTTTAATCTTGTATATCAACGAATGATATCTGCAGCACTGCTCATTTATGTCTGCTGCTCCATCAATTCATTTCTGAATAGAAAAGATTGTTCTTTCAATCAATGGAGCCTCAGATTGTCTTCTAGAGATCAAAGGTTTGGGCTTCTTTTCCAGTGTAGTTTTACATGGATGTTACCGGATGACATTTAAGTGTTTTCTGTACCTTAACTCTTTGGAATTCTGCAGCCAATTTTTCAATTGGCTTACTTAATGTATGTTGTAGTAAATGTCTTCTTCCAGGTGAATTGTATTTAAAATTCAAGTCAGCCTCCCCTCTCCTGGCCTTTTTTTTGAGGTACTCTTTAATGGAGAGGAAATGAACCAAAATTATAATTAAATATTTTTATTCTAGAAGTCAGAGTCAGAATGCTATCTACAGCACTATTAACATGGACAGGTCATGTTTTCAGTTGTAGCTGAGTAAGCTAGTATATAATTACAGAAATTCTTCTCAATTACATATCCCATTCGTTTAAAATACAGCCGAAACTATAGAAATCCTTTATCTGATTTGTCCCATACATGTTGCAAGGAATATGTATTCCAGAAAAAATGTCATCCATAGTTCTACCTCTCAACAAAAGTATACAGATTGCTGAATAGAACTGTGCTTGTTATGCCCTCCTAAAATAAAAACATAGAATAAAGCATCTAGATGCATGGTACATGCATTTTTACTTCAAACTGACTTGAGCTGGGAAACTCTTACTTTAAGATGAAGCATAATAAATCTACACATTATCAAAGGTAGTTTTTGTACAACATGCCACAAAGTTTGCAATACACTAAGCACAAAGGCAGCACTTCCCCTGGGACCAAGAGTGCATCTGTGTTGTGATTCAGTGTCAGCCTGTGCTTCCAGCAGTTGAGTCTGAGGAATCTGAGGAGGAGGAGGAGGGGTTTGGAGAGCCTTCGGTGTCGGAGGGAAGCTCTGATGCACTGCAGGACTCTCAGCCTGGCCCGTCCAGTCGTGTTCCTCATGAGGCTCAGCTGTGTGAGGAGGAGGTTTCGGACTCAGAGGAGTCACAGCTGAATCTGTTCAGAGACGCTAGAAGCAGAAGGCAATCCAGCAGAGTAGAGCAGAGAAAATCAATGAGGCAACTCAGTGAAAGGAGGAGAAGGCATTGAGAAGCCACGCCTTGGGACAGTTAATAAAAGGGGAAGATGTGGGCGGTGCTGGTTGCTGAAGGCAACCGTTCGGAGACATTCAAAGAGAATCCTGGTCTGTTCTTGTTAATCTGTTTGACTCTTGTTTGAGTCTTGTTGGATGTTTTGAATCATGTATTTTTGGTTGAAGAAAATATTCTGCTGCTTTTTTGTTTGAAAGATTTTATTATTTGGAACTGTAAATAAATTTGGGTTGGGTTTTTTCCAGCCTATTGATTGTTAAAATGAGGACCCAGATTGTTGGGGGCAATAAGCTGACTTTGTAATAATGCCGCTTGGGGCCCCCCCAAAAGCCCTAATAAGCAGGCATATACATAGAATGAAGGCTATTGCTAAGCACATTGATTTGTGCTTTAAATTGTAAGCCGCCCTGAGTCTTCGGAGAAGGGCGGGATATAAATGGGATTAAAAAAAAAAGGAAAAAGGGGTTGTCCCTGACACACAAACAGGGCCGGTCGTAGGCTGGAACAGAACAATCTGCATGCCAAGAGCAGCTTCCAAACCTTGCAAAAGATATGGATGGTTTCAATGTTCAAAGACAGGGCCTCCATTGTGTTCTTGCAAGGTGTGAAGCTCCTTACCCTGGTATTATCTGAATTTGGAAAGGGGACATCTGTTTGTGAAACACTGCAGGATAAGAACAGATGTGCATTCCTGTCGTATCTAGTGAGCAGGGAACATCCCTCTACATGAAGACAGAGGATCAGAAAAGGCCTATCTTAACATACTCACTGAACAATAGGGGGTAAAGGACACATCTGCAGTTTCTAAGATTCTATAATGGAACCCCTTTCAATATCTCCGGCCCATGGGAAAATGTAAGAATCTAGCTTTCTTGATGGCAGATATCTGTAAGGCTTTGCATAGACCTAACCTTAGTCATCGTAATGTATATGAGTCAAAGAATCCATTCTCTGCCAAAATGTATAAGTAATCTGGTGATTTAGACTGTTGTTTGTCAAACCGGTCAAGTTTTAAGATGGATGAACTTCAGCTTCCAGCACGCTGGCTGGGGATTCTGGTAAAAAAATTGCTGAGTTTGAAAAACACTAGTTTAGGCTAATATACTTACTGTGTTTGATTCCATTCTTCAGCCCCTCTATTGAATATAGATAGGAATCAGGAGGGAGGAGGGATTGATTAGGAAAAAGCAGTAAGGTCAGTGGAAAAGCTATGGAAAAAATGTTTACTTGAACACATCTCTGTCATAGGCGGCTATACCAAACCAAAATTGCATCAGAATAACATCATACAACCCGTAACATTATGATGCAAACACTGGCTTTGCATCCTTGGATCCTAACTGGTGGCCAAAGCTTACACTTCTCAGGTTTTGCATCATGACATCACAGGTCATGGGTCACTTGTCCCCCAGCCCTTTGCTATCCACCTTTAGACTTCTGTGGTGTCCACATAGCTCATCTGACAGTGAGAGAAACAATATATTTTCCTGCCAGAACAGTCACGTGAGGTATGCTGGTAATATTTCCAATGTGAATATAAGAAAAAAGCCTATGGGATACTAGAAATTACATAATGTATCTCTTAGAACTATACAGTAATACAATAACCCAACAAAATAGCTGTGAGGAACTATTTTATTTTCACTCTTCACTGAAGAAAATTTGGTATTTTATTTCATTACAATTTATCTATAGGCATAAGCCAAAAAACATTACTTGTCCTTAGATTAGATTAAACTAGGGCATCTGGTTTTATCTAATCCTATTTATCTATCCTGTTTTGTTCTATCATTATTTCATTTCTCTATTTTTCAGTTTCTGTCTTTATGTGTAAACCATTTCATTCTTCCATAATGAATACGGATCCTTTGCTTTTAAAACTTACGATAGAAGGCAAACGTGTTCTACTTTTTACATCAATTTTATTAGAAACATATTTTGCTTCTTAGACTGTTGTTTTGACCTACTTTATTTTACCATGGCTCAGAGGGCAAAACTGTCAAATTCTGATCTGATTTCTTGGCTTTATTGGCAGCATGAAAGAATGCTAGCCAGTACAACTGGCTCAGAAGATAACTGAGCTTATGACATACAGCCTGCTCTCCCTCTTACTTGGCCAGATTAATGGAACCATTTTGAAGCTTATCTGTTGCTACATGGTGGTGTTTTGCTGGCAGCAAGTAAAACTTTGACAGCTTCTTGCTTTACCTACAGATAATCCTGCGCTGAGTTTGGGTCTCTCAGAGTAAATGTTGCAGTGATATTTTTATTTGAATGATATCTAGTAATATACAGTCTATATTTAACAATAACAGAATAACAGAATTGGAAGGGAGCCTGGAGGTCATCTAGTCCAACCCCCTGCTCAAGCAGGAAACCCTATATCAGTGATGGCGAACCTTTTAGAGACTGAGTGCCCAAACTGCAACCCCAAACCCACTTATGTATTGTCAGGTGCCGGGTGGGCGTGGCCCATTGGGTGGGCATGGCTGCGGTGGTAACGGCAGACTGGGTGGGACTAAAAAGTTAAAATCCAACTTTGCAAGTTTTTTCCCCCGCAAGAAGTTGAAATTGATTGATTGATTGAACCTGGATACAATATTCCACATATGGTCTTACCAAGGCATTATAAAGAGTAACTAACACTTCACGTGATCTTGACTCTATCCTTCTGTTAATGCAGCCTATGTGTCAGGTACACCATTTGTATTCAGGTGTCCTGCCATTGTGCTGAGGGGGAGGGGGGAAAGGCATACTTGTGATTTTTTGTTTCTGCTTTTTGCTTGGGAATTAGGGAGGAGGACTGTTTTTGGAGATGAGTCAGACTTCTTCCCAGCCATTTTTTGCCAGGTTCCAAGTCCGGGGTGCCCTGAGTGTGAACTGTTATCTGCCTAGCACCTCAGCATTCTCAAAACATCTTCTCAGCATCATACTGGCTGCCAGTGAACTGGTCGGGGGAGGGGGGGATTGAGATTGGGAAACCGAAATAATTGCTTTATGCTTTGCGTGGGACCTTCAGATTCTGCCTGACTTTATTGCATCCAGTTTCTTTCAGTAAAAGTTCTGGCAGGGGCAGATCTGACACTAGGACTGCACTGATCTTTTGGGCAGTTGCAGCACACTGTTGGCTCATATTTCAGTGATTGTTCACTAGGACTCCAAGATCCTTCTCATAGTTACTACTATTGAACCAGGTACCACCTATTCTATTCCTATGCATTTGGTTTTTCTTGCCAATATTGTATAAAAGGCCAGTACTATTATATAATTATTTTAAGTATCCCTTTCCCCCCTTTCTAATTCCTTCACGCTTTCTATTCAGTTTTTTTGCTATCTCGTGTTACTCATCTTTTTTTGTACACTGAAATGTGTTGAATATATATATATATATATATATATATATATATATATATATATATATATATATATATATATATATATATATATATATATAAGGATTCTACTTTTAGAAATATTTCACTTGATAAGGCTGCACAAAGAAGAAATGGCCAGATATGGATGCTTCTAACAGAACATAGATATATTCCTTTAATTTTCAATAGATTGAATCCAGTTGAATCAAGTTGAATTCAATTTCTGATGAGATCTATGGGAGAAGATTTAAGTCACGACTAAGTTTCTTTCTAGCTGACTCAAACAACAGTAGTTTGGTGTATTGGTTAAGGTACTAGGCTAGAAAGCAGGAGACTGAATTCTAATGCCGCTTTGACATGAAGGCAGCTGGGTGCTCTTGGACCACTCATTCTCTCTCATCTCTAGGAAGTAGACAAAGGCAAATCACTTCTGAAAATTTGCCAAGAAAACTGAAGGGACTAGTCCAAGCAGTTACCAGGAGTCAACAAAGATTTGAAGGCACACACAAAAAAAAACCCAAAGCAAAAAAAGAAAGAAAGAAAATTACATGCATTATGACACTAAATTATCTACTTCAAAGGTAACATTTCAGCCTAAGAGTCCCATAATTTAGAATTCAATTTTGAGGTACATTCTTTTGCTTCTTTCTGCAAGAAAAAACAAATACACGCAGCGTTCCTTATAACCCTGTACTACAAATTATAGATGAGGACTGAAACGATTCCATATGAGAATTCCTTATCCATGGAAAGCTACCACATCAGGAAGAAAGAGAGAACCCTTTTCTTTAAATTGTTTTTCACAAGATGTAGGAGTTTTTTTAGGGTATTTGGGGGGGGGTGTTACACATGGAGAATATCGATGGTCCATTCCCTCCCAGCAGTTTAAGTATTCTGAAGAAGATTGCACAATATGATTTCTGTTTGATCACTACTAGAACCTAACCCTAAGATTTTATTTCTGACAGATACCTGAGATTCTTGAGTGCTTGTAAGGTGAGAACTTCACTCTACAAAGCATATTTTCTCTTTTCTATGATTAGCTTGTTAGCTTGAGACTTGGTCTCCACCCATTACAGTACACACCTGTTGAAGGACCAATCTGTGAATCAGGATTTTGCAGTGCAAAATTATGAGTCAGGCATCTCACTATATATCCTTTGGATTTTAAGAAGTAGCGGTATGTCCAGTCATGTTTCTTGGCCAATACCTCATTTGACTAAGAAGAGGCTTTGCATGTGTAAAAGGTCCTGTGCTGTTTCTGAGGTTCCCCCAGTGCTCTGGGGGAAGATTTCAAGAAAGATGCAGAGGACTGAAGACGAGAAGCAATTTATTTTGCTTAAGAAAAGATGTTTAGCCAGAGACTCTTCCTTAAGACTCATATTGTGATTCCAAGGACATTTTCCTACCAGTTTTCAGAAGTTACAAGGTGAAGGATGACTCCCCAACTCCTTTGCTAAATAAAAACTAGAAAAGAGTAAATCAGTAGATATTTTACAGCATTTCTATTTCATCTAGTGCCATACACACACACACACACACACACACACACACACACACACACAATGGCAGGTGTAAATTGGAATTAAATTAAGCAGTAAGGTAAAAATATTACATTTGTTTAAAATGGTTTACATTAAAGCAATCTCCCTTTAAGCAGTTTCCAAATACTTTGTATTATTCTGTAGTTAGAGCTCACTTTGTGTTTGAGATGCCAATGAATCCTTAATTTCCACAAGTCAACACTTAAAATGAATGAATTTAGGAAAGAATTTGGAACCTTGACAGTGTTGTTGTTAGAGGTGCCCTCTGCTATAGTTTTGAGAATAGCTATAAAACAAGATTCTCCATTTTTATGTAATGCATAAAATGTGCCGAGAGGTCAAAGCATACATGCTACATTCAGTTCTTGAGACAGCACAAAAAAAATCCTACCTAAAATTTTGGATAGACGCTCGTTGTCTGTAGTGATAATACTGGATTCTACAGTACAGGGGTGTTTGGGTTTAATGTATGGCTCCTTTTTTCTGTTCATATCTTTAAGATGGGGAGATTGGAAATAATGATGTCAAACCACTTTGCAACCAGCTATGTAACGTTCTGAGCAGCCGGGATACTCTTATCTTTATCTGGGCTATTGCCATTTCTAATAGTAGATTTGATCCATTTTGTTCTTTTGTGTAGAAAGTGGCTTATTTTTTCTGTGACATTGCTGGCTCTGAAATTCTCTTCCTTTTCTTCCAGCATTCCAGCATTTTTCCATCTGGTTTAGAAGCAGATGGCTTCAAGATAATTTAATTTGTCTTCCTCTCAACTCTCCCCATACCCTGGGGATAATCAATTAACAGCCACTAAGATAGTAATTTTCATACCAACCTTTCACAGACTGTATCATTAAAAAAAACTAGCCCAGAATTCTGGAATCATGGCATTTACTTTTTTATTTTTTTTCCTGATTTTTTTGCTCAATAGATGTCAAAGTTCTAAGGCCTTTAACTTAAAAAGCATGGTCACTTTAATGAAATAGGCTCGCTTCGAGCAGATACGCTCTTGACTGTATTTTTATGTCTTTTCCTAAACGCTTTTCTCTTAAGTAGGATCATCTTCAATGAAATTAATGGAGTCTATGTCCAAATAACCTTTTATGTTCTAATAGAATCACAAGCTTTGGAGATTTAGCTGGTTAAAAAAGTTGATTATTAATATTAGGAAAAATTATGTTAAATATTAAAGTAGTGCTTTTCAATACAAAATTCCATAAGTAGTTGGTTTTTTTTAAGGGTATGTTAAGGCATTCTTCACAGTTGACAAAAAAAATGAAAAGGAATGCAGAACTGATTTTTAACATTAGAATTATCTATGTACTGTGGTATGTGCTGCATTGCTGGGAGAAGAACACCCATAAGAAGCCAAAGGAGAGAATGCCACCAAAGAAGTGGAAGAAAGAAGGGGAGTAATCAGAGTTGGGAAATAGAGCAGGAAGGAGAAAGGGGAAGCAATGGATATGTGGAGAAAAGGAAAGCAGAGAAGAACAATTGAAGTGGTTCATAGGAAAGAAAAAAATAATCAGAGACAAAAGTAGAGAAATAATGTCCCTCATGGAAGAGAATAGTTGTAGCTATTGTAACTATTGGAGTTGTAGCTCAGGAATGAACTGTGCGGACTTTGGTAATGAAATGTCTGCAACAAAGCCACCAAGCTCAGAGAGCACCAAGAACCCCATAAAGAATACCTCTTCCAATGGACCTACTAGAACCAGAACATGGGTTCACTGATAATTTGGAGATTTGCACTTAAGTCAGAAGCACCAAGGTGCTTCCAGGTTGAAAGGATTAACCAGTAACATCACTGTTGCCTTCGGGATGGCCTGCTGGGGGTTCCTTTCGCTGTCAGGTATTTCTGCGTTATATAGTGCATACGCAGAGGGGCTTGCATAACAACCTGTGGAAAACAATTCATTATAAAGCTAAATGTCATGTCCAAGGATCAGTGCTTTTTTTGTAAAAGAAAAAGGTGCCGGAACTCACACATGTCATACAACCCGCCTTGCCTACCCTACAAGGTTCCATCCAAAAAAGGTGCCGGAACTCCGTTCTGAGCGTTCTATGAGAAAAAAAGCCCTGTCAAGGATTATTTTTTTTGTGTGTGTGTGTGTGTGTGTTTGTGTGTTTGTGTGTATTCAAACACATTCATATACAATGGGATACTTCCTTCAACTGTAACACCAATCATTCCGTCATTTTCCAAATCTAACAGTTTTTTAAATTAAATTATCTTTTAATTTGTCACACCATGAATTATATTTCCAGAGCTAATGAATTCTCTTTTTTTAAAAAAAAATATTTTTATTTTTTTTAGTTTTATTCTATTTTTATAAAATACAAGTCATACACTATATTAATTAGGTACAGTGATATTTATAGAGCTTTGACTAGAGATAATTCACTGATAATTTAGGTAACCTTTAAAGATAAAGAAAAAAAAGAGTTTATGTCAATATTAATGAAGTTTTCTACAGTGTTAATGTTGGTAAGCATGAGTTTACTTAAATTTTGCACACAAGTCTAATACGATAAATGGCACAATGTAAAGCTGGATGGTCAGGAAGGAATTTTTTTTCTTCATTTTATTACTGATATCTAGATTAGCATTCATGAAAGCATGCTGATAGTGAGCAAGCTGAATATACAGTATAACAAATGCCTTGTCAAAAGTAAAATGATGGGGTTGGTAAAGTACCACTTTAAGGGATTTCTCTCTCCCACTCCTTTGCTTGCAACACTAGTGTTAATTTGCTCTGAAAATTAAAGACCCAACAAATGTATGTTTGTAACTGACACAGACCAGAGGGGTATCCATTATCCTTACTCAACAAGAAGACTGATTCCATCTATCTAGTCTTTGCTGAGTGCTACTTTTTAAAAGTTAAGTGTCCTACACACAGAGCGTCCCTGCTTTCATTATCACTCTATTTATTGGAATATCCATTGGTATCATCTGACAGTAGTCCATGTCTGTATTTGGGAGAATATGAATCTTTATTAAAAACTTCCATCTCTAGTTAAAGTTTTGACCCTTTCTTTTTCATAAAGACATCAAGTAGAATTCTTTATATTTTAAGCGATTTGGATATAGCCCTCAGCCGCCTTAAAGTGAAGTGGATGATGCGAAAACCTCTTTGCTAATTCATCAGACCTTCCCCTCTATTTTTTTATCAGTATATCTGCTTATCTGTAATAGAAAAAGGGGGAAGAAATTAAGAAGAGTTTGTTGCTGTTGCTTTAAAAAAAAAACACAGCAACCAGGGCAGATGGATATTGTTAGGCATTGGTTTGACCGTTTTGCCGGTTCAGTGCTGCTTTTTTCCTCAATATAATACGGAGATCATTTTCCAAGAGAAAAGACAATGACTCATGACTGATCACAATTCTAACATCTTTGGTACACTAGTTTGGAAGTAAGTAGTAAGCAAATATAAGGGACGCGGTGGCTCAGTGGGTTAGGACGCTGAGCTTGTCGATCGGAAGGTCGGCAGTTTGGCGGGTCGAATCCCGAGTGCCGCGTAGCAGAGTGAGCACCTGTTACTCGTCCCAGCTTCTGCCCACCTAGCAGTTCGAAAGCACGTAAAAATGCAAGTAGAAAAATAGGGACCACTCCGGTGGGAAGGTAACAGCGTTCCGTGCGCCTTTGGCGTCTAGTCATGCCGGTCACATGACCACGGAGATGTCCTCGGACAAGCGCTGGCTCTTCGGCTTAGAAACGGAGATGAGCACCGGCCCCTAGAGTCGGAAACGACTAGCACACATGTGCGGGGGAACCTTTACCTTTACCTTTAGTAAGCAAATATATACACCTTAGTTAGGACTGTATATTATTCTGCTGTAAAATCAAGGTTGACTCAGCCTTCCATCCTTCCGAGGTAGGTAAAATGAGGACCCAGATTGTTGGGGGCAATTAAGCTGACTTTGTAATAATGCCGCTTGGGGGGGCGAAAGCCCTAATAAGCAGGCATATACATAGAATGAAGGCTACTGCTAAGCGCATTGATTTGTGCTTTAGTTTGTAAGCCGCCCTGAGTCTTCGGAGAAGGGCAGGATATAAATGAGATTTTTTTAAAAAAATCAGAATGAAATACAAAGTTTATTAGCATGCTATACTTTTTAGCAAGGGATGTCATATAAGAGGAATACTGGGAAACTTTGGTTACATGCTTTGTAGATACCTTCCTGTTGATTAACAGGCAAGGTGATTCCTCTCAATTCTGATGGATTTGACCACAGTCTTCCTTCCTCCACACAAGAGAATGACGAAGGAGAACCCCAACTGGATCAGTTTGTGATGATGACGACTTTGCAAGCACCACCTTGAACAGACCTACTTTAAAGAATTTAAGTATTGCCTTGATACATTGGGCTAAAATCTTATCAATACAGCATTTTGTCTATCAGCAAGTAAACTAGATGTCCCCTGTAGGCAAACCAGATGTCCCCAGGCAATTCAAAAACAAGATTTGATGAACCTGTCATTTTGCTCTTTATCCATTTGTTCCCAGAAACAGAATGTTGTATTGCTTTAGTATTGATTTAGTACGGAGAGAGACTCATGTGAGTTTGTGGATTATATGCCACAACTTTAGCAGTATTATAGAAGCTAATCGTATTTCTCAAATTAGCCATGGAACCTGTGCTAGATTACTTTTCTCTTGACTTATTAGGGGTATAGATTTAAAAGAAGATGTTTTAGAACAACTTGAGACCCTATAACTCAGGCATGTCAAACTTGCAACATCATGTGACATCACACGACGTATTGGGACTTTTTCCCCATTGCTGACAATGGGGTGGGTGCGGTTTTGGCATGATGCATCCGGCCTGCGGGCTGGCAGTTTGACATGCCTACTATGACTAGAAAGCTTTCTTGCAAGTTGGGAATCTTTAGAAAAGGTTAAGATAGTAATTTGATCATCTTAATTCCTTGTTATTGATTTATAATTTTTTAAAATATATTATCAGAGTCAAAATAAATATTACACAAATTTATTTTTTTTATTTTGTTTTTCTAATTATTTTGGCATGTTGCATTATTTATGCTGTGAACATTGCAGATCAGAGGGGTTTTTAAGAGATTAACTTCTGTTTAAATTCCTAGCTTTGTTGAAGAACCTGAGCATCTGCTATTGGAGAACACCAAAAACGTTAAGAAAGAACAAAATATGAGCGGTTGGTGTCAACTTCCTAAAATATAAAGTTTTCCATAAGGGTTTTTTTAATGTTGTCAGTTGCAAAGTCATGTCCAACCCATCGTGACCCCATGGACAACGTTCCTCCAGGCCTTCCTGTCCTCTATCATCTTCTGGAGTCCATTTAAGCTCACGCCTACTGCTTCAGTGACTCCATCCACCTCATTCTGTCATCCCCTTCTTCTCTTGCCCTCAGTCTTTCCCAGCATTAGGCTCTTCACCAGCAAGTCCTTCCTTCTCATTAGGTGGCCAAAGTATTTGAGTTTCAACTTCAGGATCTGACCTTCTAAAGAGCAGTCAGGGTTGATCTCCTCTAGGACTGGTCAATTTGAATGCCTTGCAGTCCAAGAAACTTGCAGGAGTCTTCTCCAGCACCATAGTTCAAAGGCCTCAATTCTTTGGCGCTCAGCCTTTCTTATGGCCCAACTTTCACAACCATACATTGCAACTGGGAAGACCATAGCTTTGACTATACGCACTTGTGTTGGCAGCGTGATATCTCTGCTTTTTAGTGTGCTGTCTAGATTTGCCATACCTTTCCTCCCCAGGAGCCAGACTCAACAAAGACTGTAGATGACATAAGAACCCTTAATATGAAATAAGTATTTGTGAATGCTTTAACTTTATCAAACAACACAGTGCTAAGCTAGATGTAGAGCTCATGTGCCCTTTCACACATCAGCTTTTATCCAGTGGCTAGCTATATTAAGCCTTTGTTGTTTTGATTAATACTTTCCACTGCTAATCATGTCTTCAATAGACCAAGAATAAGATTGAAAAAGAGTAGGTTGTATCTAAACTGATATCCAAAGATACGGCTTGTGTTGAAATAAAGCAACTTCATTTTATATTAAATTTTTGAATCAGTATAGTATTTAGGACTGGAAGACACATAGAACAACCAGCTATCTTTTTGCTTTGTTTTCATTCACCTTGTACAGACAGAGGAAAATAAACATAGATAATGCTGAACCAAAAATATTACCATTATTAATTGGTTTAAAATATCAGTGGAGCACAAATGTATGTATTTATATGATTATGGAATAGCCCATAATGAAAGATAAAAATGCATATAATATATCTGTCATACTTTCATAATAAAGCACCATACCATATTTCTATAACCTGATTTGGTTTGAAAACTGTCTTTAGAATAAAAATATTTTATTTTTTGCCCCTTTCCATTTATTGGCTGCTTTGACCTGCTTTAGTTTTAAAAGCACACTGATTGCAATCAATGCCATTCTTTGGATTCACTTTATCTCCCTTGGAAAGAATTGCAAAAGTGAAACCTTTAAAATTATTTTAGCTCTAGTACTTCATATTCATTAATATGCAAAATAGCTACATAAATTATTGACTCATGAGGTAGTAGTAGGCCATCCACTGATGGAGCAGTGTTTTCTTGCCTCAAATTCAATTCCAAGCAAAGAGACTGGATTATCTCCTCATAAATGGCGAGGATTAAACAGGATCATTAATTGTTAAAAGGAAGGACTGGATAATTCCCTATTGGCAAGCTACTGCTTTCAGGTGACCATGAATAAATAAATATATATCTATGTATGCACATGGACATATACACACAAATATGCACCAGACGTTTAACCCTCAGAGATTGGGGAAAATTTAACCCAATACATTGATTGATTTGATTGATTTATTATATTTATATGCCGCCCTTCTCCCTAAGGACTCAGGGCGGCTCACAACAATAAAAACTAAAAAAGAACATGAAAATACAAAATTTAAAAAAGAATTAAACAGTAGATATGTTCATAGTAATTTAACCCCATAAAACCAAATTTAAAACCATAGTCAGTCCAGGCCCGATTGTTGAAATATCCATGTCTTCAGGTCACGGCGAAAGGACTGAAGGTCAGGGGCCATCTGCAGCTCCGGAGGCAGCTCATTCCAGAGGGTCGGCGCACCCACAGAAAAGGCTCTCCCCCTAGGGGTCACCAGCCGGCATTGCTTAACCGACGGAACTCTTGAGTAGGCCGACCCTGTGGGAGCAAACCGGGCGATGGGAGGTTGACAATGGCAGCAGGTGGTCTCGCAAATACCCCGGGCCTAAGCCATGTAGGGCTTTAAAGGTAATTACTAGCACCTTGAATTGCACCCGGAGGACAACCGGAAGCCAATGAAGCTCGCGCAGGAGTGGAGTAACATGGGAGTATCGAGGAACTCCCCTAAGTACCCACGCGGCCGCATTTTGCACCAGCTGAAGCCTCCGGGTGTACTTCAAGGGCAGCCCCATGTAGAGAGCATTACAGTAATCCAGGCGAGAAGTGACAAGGGCATGGGTGACCGTGCATAGGGCATCTCGGCCCAAAAAGGGGCGCAACTGGCACACCAGGCGAACCTGTGCAAAGGCCCCCCTGGTCACAGCAATTAAATATTCTTCCAAATTAAGCCGTGAATCCAGGAGGACACCCAAGTTGTGAGCCTTTTCAGAGAGGGGCAATACCTCCCCCCATCAAAAGAGATGGAACATGTTAGACAATACGAGATGCCAGTATCCACAGCCACTTGGTCTTGGAGGGATTGAGCCTGAGCCTGTTCCTTCCCATCCAGACCCGTACCGCATCCAGGCACCGGGACATCACGTCAAGGGCATCACTGGGTTGGTTTGGGATGGAGATGAACAACTGGGTATCATCCACATATTGGTGATACCTCACCCCAAAACCACGAATGATCTCACCCAGCGGCTTCATATAGATGTTAAACAGGAGGGGGGAGAGAACCGACCCCTAAGGCACCCCACAAGAAAGGGGCCTCGGGGTGGATCTCTGCCCCCCTGCCAATACAAACTGTGAACGGCCCGAGAGGTAGGAGGAGAACCACCATAAAACAGTGCCTCCCACTCCCAACCCCTCAAGCTGTTGCAGCAAGATACCATGGTCGATGGTATCAAAAGCCGCTGAGAGGTCAAGTAGGACCAGGACAGAGGAACAGCCCCTGTCCCGGGCCCGCCAGAGATCATCTACCAGTGCGACCAATGCCGTTTCCATGCTGTAACCGGGTCTGAAACGGGACTGGTACGGGTCTAGATAGTCCACTTCATCCAGGAATTGCGGAAGCTGACGCACCACAACACTCTCAACAACCTTCGCTACAAAGTGAAGGTTGGAGACAGGACGATAGTTATTCAACGAGGCCGGATCCAAGGCAGGCTTCTTGAGGAGGGGCCTCACCACTGCCTCTTTTAAGGTGGAGGGGAAGACACCCTCTGTCAATGAAGCGTTGACAACTGCCTGGAGCCAGCCCCCTGTCACCTCCCCGGCGGCCGAAAGTAGCCAGGAGGGACATGGGTCCAGTAAACAGGTTGTAGCGCTCAGTCTGCGCATAATCCTGTCCACATCATCCAAAATACAGGGTCAAACTCACCCCAGATGGTATAACCAAGACCTGCCCCTTCCACTCCACCGGATTCCACCCAGTCGGAGTCCAAACCAGACCGGATCTAAGCGATTTTGTCCTGCAGATACTGTACAAATTCCTCAGCCCTACCCTACAAGGGGTCATCCCTCGGTCGCTGATTAAGCAGTGAGCAGGCCACTCTAAACAGGGTGGCTGGGCGGTTATCTGTGGACGCAATGAGAGCGGAAAAGTAAGCACGCTTTGCCACTTCCAACGCCACTAGGTAAGACTTAAGATAAGTTCTCAACTGTGTTCGGTCAGATTTGGATCTGCTGGACCTCCAACGATTCTCTAGGCATCTTTTCCGGTGCACTCGAAGCTGAGTCTGCCCCCAAACCCCTATCCCCCCCCCGCGACTGTCCGATGGTCTGGACTGCTGTCCGGGTCGAACTCCCCCAAGTTCGTTCCGGATCCCCAAGGCCTCCCCCCTCCCGGGTCCCCTTAAAATTTTATATTAAAAACTTAATAAAAATCCCCTCAGCCTCCTCTTTGAAGCATGCCATCTCTCAGGGTCCCACAACCCGTCATCAAGAAAGTTCTTATGTAGGACAGATGGGCGTTCCTGCGAGAGGGGGGAATCTTGTAGCAAGTAAAGTTCTTCAAAGGTGTACGCTGGCATACAAAGGAAGGCGGTAGCATCAGACAATGAAGGGTGCCAGCAGATGGAGTCAATGGAAAATTCAGTCGACATGTGGCAGGTCCCAGAGCCATAATCATGGTAAGAGTGGAGTAGTCTACGGCGGCAGCAGCAAGAGCCATAACAGGTGATGATGACAAGTCTAAAAAAGGGGGAAGCGGCCTGATGACAATGGCGACGGACCCAAAACAACAAGATTCAAGCAGAGCAACAAGGGCAGCAGCAGCCTTCGCAGCGGCAGGGAAAGCAGCAACAACAGCAGACCCCACGGCTGCAGCCACAGCGCCAGCATATAGGCATGTTGCAAAAGTAACTTTCTGCATTCAGGACATTTTATTATATATTGTATGGATAAGACTGCAGCCTAAATTTTACATGGATCTTGTCTCAGCAAGGAGAGAAAGTGAAGAAATTTTAAGAAAGAGGAATGGAGAGAAGAGGTCAGGGGGGAAAAAGGAAAGTGAATTCACTACCAAATTTTTTTCCTCCGCTGTATTCTTATTACTAGAATCCTAACGCAGGGCTAACCAAATACCCTAAAGCTGTTAAAATTAGAACTAACACAACAGAAACTTGTGGAGGAATTATTCCCAGAACTAAAATAAAATATTCTAAATGCCTGTATCTCACTTGGGCTTTCTGTCCCAATGAAAACACGATGTACAAGTTTCCATATACGCACTGCAATCTGAGATGATAGAAAGCATTAGCCAAAAAAATGCAGTGTTAACCACTGCTGGTTAAATTGAATATGTGCAAGAAAAGCAGCTCTGTTCACCTACAAGCAGGCAAGGCCATGAAGTGGTTATTTGCAAAGCCACCAGAGAGTTTTAGAGAATGAGTAATTAACTAGAGATAACAACGCCACATATTTTGGTATCCAGACAACTGCCCCAGTGCCTGAATTCTGTGCAAAGACTTCAAGGATTTGTCAGATAGGCTTGTAGCAAATGAATTATAAGAGCTCATTCTCAGAAGTTTAAACCCCAGATTATCATGTTTTGCTACAGTGGTTTCACAATCTGGCAGTAATTCAAGTCTGAAGAAAGAATGGGAGGGCGGGAAGACCAATAACTGGAAAACCTAGATATTAAGGCTTGTTAAGCAAAGACTGTTTAATTTATGTTGAATGCATCTTCGGTCACCGTAAGGTAGTAATGATAAATACATTGGTTCAGAATAATTTCAGATGAGATATGAAGTGTAAAGTTATGGCATGAGATTCTAGATGGACATGATGAAATCTGAATGTGACAGTGAGAGAATTATTGTTCAGACTATCCTGATATTCTCCTTCTGCACGAGGATCATGTCTTTTATTTTTGCTGTTATTTCTGGACATTTCTAATCTGTCTTTAGACATTTTCATGCCCAATGACATAAATTTGGCTTTCAAGACCTCACAGTTGATTCCAGTGTGGTATAGTAGGCATGTTATTGAACCTGTGGGGAGATCCAAATTCAAGTCCATTCATAGCATGAAAGTTGGCTGAGTGACTTCGGGTCATTCTCTTTTTGCCCAATCTGCTACACACGTTGGTAGCTGTGGGGAAAAATTAGAGGAGAGAGAGTTATGTATGCTGCCCTGAACTCCAGGAAGTAATAAAATGAATTAAACAATGAGCATTGTAACAATCCACAGCACCACCAGGTTATTTAGATAACACTATCTGGTCCTATAGCTCCACGCAGTCTACCATTTCATCACAGACAAAGCTATGACCTTAATGACCACGTAGTCCTAACCATGAATAACTTGCTTCTAGAATGTTTGGCATGAGAAGAATCTACCTCAAAGACAGCCTTTGGTTTCTCAGGATTTGATAAAAGCTCCATGCAAAACTCCATTTCAGATTTTTCCTTTTTATGCAAACAACAAGATGCAAAAGCAAGCACGTTATTTTCAGTTTTCCAGGCAGTTTTCAGAGAGTTAGTAAATTTATGGCCAGAGATGCCAAGTTTGGTCTCTCCCATCTTTAATGCTATTCCAAAGTGTAGTGAAATGGATTTTTTTCTCTCTATAATATTATAGCCTATGTATTTGGTTTAATCTATATCTCTATTTCTACATCCTATCTACCCTACCCTAATTTAGAGTTAAGGCTTACCATTTGGTCAGCAATATTCTCTCTAGTAGTTGCCTTTTCTCTGGGTGATAAAATGTTTGATTTTTCCTTCATGCTTGATCCCTGGAGGATCAACTGTTCATGGTAGATCATGTCCTGTGGCAAATCCACCTCTTCAGAGTCTGTCATCAGTTCTCTTTTTCAACAATTTTTTTCCAGATTTGCCCTGGAAATAATACACCTTCAGCTATGTAATGTGCAATCCAACTCAAGTACGGTGGGAAAGTAAACTTTTCCAGTAGCATTCAGGAAAATGGGTATACAGTATATGTCAACTCTTATGTGAGAAGGGATATCAATCAATGGTCATCTCTCTTGATTTTTCTAAAAAATGAAAATACTCTGTTTTTGTGTCTGTAATGTCTCTGGAAGAGGAGTTTTTAATCTCTTGATAATACCAAAAATACTTTCCATTGGTACTGGTGTGAGAGGGAGGTTAGATATTGTATTTTGTATAATGCTGCATGCATGTATGAAGGCAGGGAGTTTATAGCCTGGAGGTCACCAAACTTGGCAACTTTAAGACTTGTGTACTTTAACTCCCAGAATTCCCCAGACAACATATTGTCTTTGCCAGGTTCATGAAAGAGATGGATCTTGCAGAGATACCTGCCAGTAACCATTTTGAAATGGAAATGAGCACCTCACTACACTTTGGATGTTTCTGGTTGCTTCTGCTCTTTGCGATTGTGGTTACATACAGACAACAACACATGTATACCTGCTCTTTGTGCCCTGATCAGTGTACATGGCAATACGACAGAATGCAATTAACGTTGCTAATTTCTAGGCACGATCTGTTTAATTTGTACTGATTTTAATTTTGTATTTTAAATTTTAAATTTTATGTCATATAGTATGCCTTATTTTAATTGTGGTGCTCGTGACATGAATAAACAAACCATTTTGAAGAGTGTTCTTTACAATCGTACAGAGCCAACCACAGAAGACAACATTGATCAATATAAATTCAAGAGGGAAGGAACTTCACCAGGTTATATATGGTGGCTATTCTGGGCCAGATGGAATTCTTGGTTCTCTTCATTATAAAACCATAATGAGAGATATTCCTTTGATACTACATTAAGCAATGATTCACAATCATACTTTTTTATTGCTACTACTCTTTCTACTATCACAGTCATGGAATGTACAGACTTTAGTAAAATCCTTTGCAAGAAGCCCTTTTATTTTAAAAGTAAGAGAAAGCATAAAAGAGACTTTGCCTTCTATTATAGATGGCTTGATTTTATTATTATACAATCCGTTACATGAGTCAAAAAGCACATCCAAAATTTTCCTTCGAGCCCACATTGAAACAATTGGGCCATATTATATTTGCAGGCATTTCTTTGTTTTTGACAGTACAGTTTATTTTTAAAAAGAGGCCCCACTCTAACAGCTGGATAGAAAGTTTATCCAGCTGTGAAAATATCTAATTGCATGTTTGGAAGCATTTGTTCTTTTCATTTGTACCTGCAGGCATGCTTGTAGAAATGAGTTTGTCATTTTGGCACTGCTATTAGTGCTAAATTTTATAAGTAGTGTTTTATATCATGGTGTGTGTTACCATATTCTTAAGTCTGTTGATATCAATTTATACCATAAGGTGGTATGTTTCTCTTTCTTTTATTTCATACAGCAGGGCATAATTGAGTCTAGTATAGACAGCTCAGAAATTTGTGCCTTACAAAAATCTGGATGTCACAAAGAAGTTAATGGTTTATTTATTATTTATTATGGAATTTGTTTTAGCACAAGTATGAAAGAAAAAGGAAAATAAATATTTTTTTTAAAAAAGAGATGAAATATGTCAGCAAAAGAGATCAGTATAAAGTTATGAAATAGAAACAATGCTGAAGGAACAATATCAGAAGTATAGTAAAGTACGAGTATAACATAGCTCAGTCAAATTATCTCATTTCTATATTTCTCTGTTTGGCTTGAGAAGCGTTGGAACCGTCAGATAATAAAAATCAGCATATTTTAATGCTGGAATGCAAATTTAATAAAATGTTAATAGGGGAATTAGAGTTCTGTGGTCCTTAAAATAACCCTAAATGACAACTCACTATTGCCCATGATGGTTATAAGTATTTCAGTTTGTAGTTCAATAATCTTTGTTAAGATGAAATAAATCTTCATTTAGTGTAATTGACTTTGAGGTCAGATTTAACATCAATTGCACCCTATTTATATTAGACAGAATCTCCCTGGCTTATATAGTTACTAGACTCTTGTCAGCCCACAAAAAGCAGTAGTGACTGCAGAATTCTGGGGTCCATGTGCTGTATTGTACGCTTTTATTTCATTTTTAGGTCATTTCAGAGATAAAGAGATTCATGTCTTGCTTGGTTGTGTAACTGAAATCTGCTGGATTTGTTAGCTTTCTTTAGCTGTGTGGTTTTGATAACAGTTTTCATTGCAAGACTGGCCTATTCTAGTATGTGCTTTTAATTGTCATTGTGAAGCTTTACTTACATCATTGATTTTATGGTTTGGCTTTTTTTTCCTGATTCAGAAACTCATGTTTGTCAAAAAGTTGGGTATATAATTCCAATATCTTGTAAAGTGAGGGAATTATATAATACCTTGACAAATTGATGGATCTTAGATGTTTTGCATTAAGAAATATAAATAGCCGCCTTTATGCAAATTGCTTGCATTCTCTCTACCCAAGTAATTGTTTTTGTTTTTCAGTTTTACAGAAAATTGTATGGGATGTTAAAATGTTTATTTCATATTTGATTATTTCTTTGATTTCAATGCTTTATATTTTTTGTACAAATCCAATCGTTTCTCATACTACTTGAGAATACATGTCTACATGATTATGTCTACTAAAAGTGAGGTTTTGTTTGTTTTTTTAAATGAAACATCTATTAGAAAATTCAGTTTTGACTAAATAATCCTGTAATCCTTCCTTCTTCCCCTCATTTATGCCGCATTCAGTACAAAATGTTTTCATTTAGATACATATAAACTCCAGTGCTTATATGTAAAGGTAATGAAGCAGAAAATTTCCTGTGTCATACTATGAGGGCTGAAAAGGACAGCTTGGTTTAGTGCAAACAAACTTAAAATACACACTTTAGTAATTGAACTACTGGGGAAAAAATTTCCTTTTAAGTTTTATAATATGGCTTCAGATGTACATATTATAAACATTGTGCAAACTTCTCATATAAGCAAATGTTCATTTTAAATAAATGGGTGTATGTTGTAAGGATGATTACTCATAGAGATGTGTTGTTTCCAAATTCTAGTTTTTTTTAATAACTATACTGATTTTAATCTATTACAAAGCCTGTCATAGTTCCAATTTAACCTTATAATTGTGTAAAAGGAAACAATGGTCACCAGTAGGGAAAGCCACAAAAAGGTCTAAATGGATCAGAAGGGGCACATTATCCCTGTCTAGGTCCTGACGCAGGTAATCCACTAGAACAGTTAGTCTTGTCTCTGTCACATGCCAGAAGCCAGTGATGGCAAACCTTTTAGAGACCGAGTGCCCAAACTGCAACCCAAAACCCACTTATGTATCGTTGGGTGCCAGATGGGCGTGGCCCATTGGGTGGGCATGGCCCATTGGGTGGGCATAGCTGCGGTGGTAACGGCAGACTGGGTGGGACTAAAAAGTTCAATCAATCAATTCCAACTTTGCGAGATCTTTTTTTTTCCGTGAGAAGTTGAAATTGATTGATTGAACTTTTTTTTTGTGCACACAGCGGTGGAGGCCTAAAGTGAAAAGGTTTTATAAAACCCAGCTGAAGGCCTAGGACTGGAGCGATGGTGCGCGTGCCCACAAAGAGGGCCCTGCGTGCCACCTGTGCCATAGGTTTGCTACCACGGCCATAAGCTGAACCATGACTAACAAGGGTCCAAATAAATTTCCTTTTTGAGAGCACAGCATAGCTTCATCCTGACCAAAATTTCCCAAAAGTTAGACTGGGCAGTAGTTGTCAAAAAAAAAAAAGCCAGTGCAAGGAAAGTCTCTTGAGAACAACAGGCAACATAGCTACTTTCAGGACTGCTGGCACTGCTGCCTTAGAAACTGAGGCACCTGCAATGACTTACAAGAAACTGCTGAACAAAATACAGTGGCCAGATGGGAGATCTACCTGATGTTAAATCTGGAAAAGAGAGTCACTAAAAAAGGTCATTGATACAAAGTAGAGGTTAGAGTACTTTCCCTCTATTATGGTGATGTTGTAGGCCAAAACTACAAAATTTACTTTTGGTTTTCCTCCACTGTCTTCCCAAATGTTCCTTATATTTTATTTATTAGTTATTTGAATTTAAAGAATATAAAGATGAATTTTTAAAAGGTACTTCTAATTTGTCTGCTAAAGCTCTTTAATAAACCAAGGAGCCACCTGAAATGAGCATACCGAGAGTGGTTGTTCATGAGCCTACCTCGCCTTCTATTGAGAATAACTAATCAGGCATGCAACAGAACTTCCTAGCAACTCACTGAAAAACTTCTGGAATATCCTCTGGAATCTGTTGGGGTTCTTGAGTTGTCTGGGATAGCCTACTAATTGGCCTTCTCACCTCAGTCTATCTCATCTGGACAGGGAAATTAACTCATAAGGACAAAGGGATGAGGGAAACTTCCCTCAGTTCTGAAAATGAAGTGAGATGCCACCTTGGAGGCCATGAACACTTAACCTCTACCAAGACTTTACACCTGTGCTCTACCAAGATTTTAAAAAGTCGACACTAGAGGGAAATTGTAAAAAAACCCCTAAAGATTACAATTAAAGAACAAAAATGGATAAAAATACTTTAAGATTGGATATATTATAGGATATTTTTGAACAATGGACCCAGAAACTAATTTAAATAGTGTGTCTGCCTCTATAGATATACTGTGTCTAAAAGATGTTATGGATCTAATAATAATAAGCAGGCATATACATAGAATGAAGGCTACTGCTAAGCTTGTAAGCCGCCCTGAGTCTTCGGAGAAGGGCGGGATATAAATGGAATTAAAAAAAAAGAGGAACAAGTTCTGCTTGACAAGACTGAGATTGAGTTGAAAATGGATTTAAAAATTACAAGCTACAAAAATGATATGGGAAAAGATGTTATACTGGACATAGAAAAGCAACTGGCTGATGACTTAATAATTAAAAAGGGTATTTAAACAACAAACCAAGAGATTGGCCTGGATAGTTTTTCTATATTGGATTTACAAAATAAACATCTTAAAGTTTTGAAAAATTTTTTTGAGAAGGGACAAAGGAAAAATAAAATAAAATTCTGGGACATTATTAAAGGATTAAAGATCAAAATTGTTAGAAATAAAAGGAAGGAATATAAAGTTGGTTTATTTGATCAAGGTTAAAATAGATAAGTTGCTAACTCTTCAGATATCAGATCTGAAATGATGAGGTTTTATGATGTTTTTATAGATAAAAGATGGGATATGGGAAAAATGATCATATCACATTTTGTTATACTTACTATGATATAGGTGGGAAACTGCTTATTTATATATTATTTTTCTTTCTTTTATACATTCTTATTTTTCTTTTTTCTCTCTCTCTCTTTTTTCCTTTTTTGCATCTTCTACTTGTTATTCTTTCAGTTTTTTTGTATTAGTTTTTGTGGTTGTAATGATACATCTTAAAAGTACCATTCAAAAAAACACAAATTTTTGAAACGCTTTTGACAATAGCTTAAATTTCAGCACGATGTCTACCATATTCACTGCATTCAAAGCTAAGTTAAAGTAACCCCTTAACACAGGGGAAGGAAGCTATTTTTATGAAGTTTACGCATCATCTAAGAGTCTACCTATGGAGCTTTTCGTTATCATTCAGAAACTACAATTCATGCGCTACATGTAGAGCCATCACTTGTAAACAAGCAAAACTTTATTAAGCAAAATAGTCTACCTCTAGGTTTTTATTATTATTATTTACCAACCAGTACTCACACTCTCTCTTTTTTTTTAAATGAAATCCCAATGCTTAGTTTTTGCAAAGAACACTGTGGCTTTTTAGTTACTCACACTGTAAACAAGAGAAAGAGAGACAGAGCAGAATCTGAATTTTGTTAGCACAGGATGCAGCTGGTCTTTCCAAAGAGGGCTGGGGAGGAGGGAAGAATCTATTCTACCTTCCCTTCACAATGATATCCGCTGTGCATAGTAAATCTTGTTTACAGTCTGCTTAGGTAATCAAAGTATCTCTTTAAAAAGATAAAAGGTAATGTGAATTAATATAGATCTTATCTAAAGTAAAAGCACCCCTAGCATAATCCTTGTCTTTTAACTTCTGACTAAATTCAACAAAGCCAAATATTTGCTACCCAGAAGCCAGCAAGCAAAATTGCATTTAGCACCTCACAGGATCTGCTTTCTCACGGTGTGCAAGATTGAGCGGCAGTGTCTGGTAAAATATTCCCTCTCTTTTATTTCCTTAACACTCAGTAGAAGCCTAAATGAACATTGCCTACTTCCTTTTCTGGCTGTTTTAAGTCATTGGTGGTGGGATGACAGGAGACAAAAGAAGAACCTTAGTAATGTTCCCATTGCTTTTCCAGCTGGATAGTTAGCTTGGCTTAATGAAGAAAGGGGAAGTTGCGTCCATCTGCTTTCTATGGAACTTTGCTTTGGCAAGGGAAGGAAGAATCTCTAACTTAATTTTTTGCCGCTTTCATTACTTTGACTGCTTCATACAGACTTTTTCAATTCAGAAGAAAACATCACTAAACTTCATAAGTTGTTTTGTTTCCATCTCTCAAAATCAGTGACATTAAAGCTAATTACCAATGTCAGAGGAATGTGTGTTTCCTTGATGTAAGGAAGGAAGTCAACAGAGAAATTATGAACTTCTTTGACTGAACTAGGTTTGGGACTGTATGTAGGTTGAAAGTGTTCTGATGCTATAGGTCAGGGGTGTCAAACTGCCGGCCTGCGGACCGGCCGCATCATGATGAAACCGCGCCCACCCATTGCCGGCAATGGGGAAAAAGCTCTGATACGTTGTGTGACGTCACATGAACTTGTGGGTTTGACATGTCTGTTATAGGTCATATACAGTATAGCTGTATATATGGTGGTGGGATGACAGGAGACAAAAGAAGAACCTTAGTAATGTTCCCATTGCTTTTCCAGCTGGATAGTTAGCTTGGCTTAATGAAGAAAGGGGAAGTTGTATATATGGTGTATATATACAACCTTTCTAGTGTACAACCTTTCTAGTGTCTTCTTGAACTGATCATGGTTTTGCAGGCCATTCACAAATCTTGGGGTTTTTTTTAAAACAATTGGTTGAAAACTACTTAGATGTTTGAGCTGATGAATGACTACAATAAAATACTAGTGCTCTACTGCTGCTACTACTATTTACAGGTAGTTCTTACAATTTGGTCATAAGTCGTTGTGGTGTAAGTCAAGGCACCACACAACCAGACTCGGTTTTATGACCATTTTACAATGGTCATAAAGTAAGTTACCATGGTTGTTAAGCAAATCATGTGGTTATTAAGCAAATCCAGCATATCCAATGGACGTTTTTTGCCATTTTCTGTTAATTGTGGTCACATGATTATGGGATACAGCAACCAGTCCTAAATGCTGACTGGTTGCCAAAGCTCAAAATGCAATCATGCGCCTTCAGACTGTGTGCAGCAGTCATAACTTTGAGGGTGGATCGTAAGTAGTTTTTTTGAAGTCCTTTGTAATTTTGAACAGTCCTTAAGCGCCAGGTTAAGGTCCAGTCAAAGAGTCTTTATGCATTCAGATAATTCCCTCTTCCAACCGTTTATAACTAGTTCTTCATTATCAGTTAATTGGGGCTTTCAATGAAGCTGTCCATCCCTTTGTTATTGGTATGCTTTGAGTTATGTTTCCCTGTCTGCTTTCTATAATTTTATGTAACTTGATCATGTCTCCATTCAGTCGCATTTGTTTTCTGAGGTAAAGAATCTTCAATGTTGTGTCTCAAAGAACATGTGTTCAAGCCCCCAGTCACTTGGGTTACAGTCCTTAATGTTTTTTCCATTTCTGTTATATTCTTCTTGAGATGTAGGAGCCAGAACTGCACACAGTTTTCCACATCTGGAGAAGCAGACTTAAGATTGCTACTCCGAGGCGATGCAGATGTTAACAGGATTGTTTATTTCTTCACTTACTTTTGTTTCCAGTTTAAAACACTGTGCAGTATACTGAGCCATCTAGTGTTCTCATTGTATATTGCATAAAAAAACAAAAATTAAGAGAAATGTTACGAGAAGAGTTTGATGGTTCTTCCAAAATAACATATTACCGCTATGCTTTCTCATCCAATGAAATGGCTGCTTTTTGTGGTCCAGGGTAGATAGAGATGTGATAGCTAAGGTATTGAACCAAGAAGTTCCAGGTTCAACATCACAATCAGCCATGGGAGTTCAGTGGATAGTTTTGAATCTATCCTCCTCTCTCTGCCCAGCCTACATCACAGGGTTGTTTTTGGACAAATATTGGAGAGGGGAATGCTATGCATGCCGCTGAGCTCCTAGTAAATAAAATGAAATTGTGAATTTAACTTTCATATCCCACTGGTGTTTTCTAGCAGCCAGCTTCTGGAGGCATCTGAACTGAGATAGTTTGATAGTCTCTTCATCCCTGTCCTATTCTGTTCTTCTTTTTTACTGTCTTGCTCCTTTGCTTGTCAACACTGCCACACTTGTGTGTGTCACTAACTTGACATCTGTTCTGTTTCAGGAGAAATCTGATGCCAGCTCCACATCCCTACAGCTGCAATCCCAGATTGAAGTAAGCACAATGGATTCAATTCTTTAATTTTTGTTCCTGCATCAGTCAGATAATAAAGCTTTTGGTTGTTCAGCCTCAGCTCAAAGCAATGAATCTTCTCTTCCAGGAATCCCTTGGCTTTAGCAGTATAGCATCCACACCAGAAGTAGAAAGAAAGTAAGTAGGCATTTATACTTCTGCTTTACATGCTGCATGAATTACTAATTCATATCAAAGGGTTTTATTGCTACGTGACCACATCAGAAGATTCAATAATCGTCAGCCTTTCCTTTCTCTGCCAGCGGTATATTTTCCCCTGATTTCACACAATTTATATTTTCTTGTCCCTTTCTATTTTTTAAAAAAAATAATCTCTGCTCAAATAACAAGACTGATAGAAAGAAAAATTATTGATTTTGCACTACATAAAGAACAATGTATAACTTCTCTGGTGGGAAAAATAGTGCAGGAAACTAGCAGCTTGGGTCCCTTTGACCCGCTTCAGGGTTTTGTAGATCTAAATTTCATAGCCTGTGTTTCAAAAATAGTTGTGAGAAGGTGGGCACATGGGGATATGATTTTGCCTATTACCATAGGAAGTATGGCACTAGGTCCAGGCACCTACACAATAGCATTTCTTTAGAGAAAGGCGAGTCATTCCAAAGTCACCAGGGGTTACATGCATTTGAAGCCTGAACTGAAATTTAAGTCAACAAAGGAGACATATAATGAGTGAGCTAATTTTCTCACAGATGTGCCCCTCAGTGTTTCAAATGTGACACCAGATGCAGGGTGTGGAGTTGCATCTAGTGACTTTTAGGGGTGCTGCCCCAGACATAGCCGGGTATGAGTTAGGCCTCAGGGATCAGTTGGGCTTGCTGTTTTTTTTTCCTTCCTCCTCATAGGGTGGGAGTGGCTCTGCCCAAATTCCTGGACTTTGTGACAGAGTTGACAATGGAGTTTCCCAAGCTTATAGTTCTGGAGGACTTCAACCTGCCTTCTCTGGGCCTGGAATTTGAGGTCGCCTCGGAGTTCATGGTACCATGGTAGCAGGTTATTAATGGCAACAACTTGCAGAAGGGGGTCTTATATAGGATCTGGGTTTTGGCTTGGGACAATGGCAAGGTGGTCTGGGGTTAGAGGATGTTAACTTCAGTCCCTAGCGATGGATAGATAATTCCCTCTTGGTCCTGGAGTTTCCTTCAATTGTCCCCCATTGCAGGGTGTTTGGGCAATGTGCACCCAGTAAGGGTTAGAGAGGGAAATGGAGATTATTCTGAGGCTCTTGTGCTTTATTCAGCTGAGTTGCAGCCTGGAATGAGCACGTGACAAGGGCCTTGAATCCGATTGCCTCTTTGTGAACTCTGTGGTTGCAGATCCACAGAATTATGGACCGGGCTCTTGAAAATGAAATAACACAAGGCACACCTGGAGTGCTGCTAGTGGAAGAAAATCATGCACAAGTACTAGCCTTCAATAGGATTTACCTTGTGGCACTTAAGAGTAGAAAAGCTTGCTTACTTCTCTGCTCTTATTGTGTATGCAGATGGCTGGCCAGCAGTCCTGTTTTGGATAATTAGGGCTTTCCTGCGTGTAGTGGGGGATAGCTGAGACCTTGTGGGGTCAGTGTGAGTGTTATTCTACACCACTGTGAGGGCTGTTCTAAATATCTATGAACTAAAGTTGTTCCACTTTGGAATAAGAGTCTACCTGGGAAGATCCAGTGAAAGTGACTGAGGCAAGTCCTAGCTTGCTTATCTGGGTAGAGTCTGAGCTAGTCAATCCTGAAGAAGTGGACAGGGACCTTAATGTTGTGAGCTGTGCCACCTCCTGACTCATTAAGACTTCCTGGGAGTTGGCATGTGGTTGGGTCCAAGCAGCAGTAAATGCCTCCTTGCCAGAGGGAGTGGTCCCACCAGCCTTGCCCCTTCCTCAAGAGACCATTCTTGGACCGTATGGTTTTTGATAAGTTAAGTCCAGTCTTTAAACTTCTTTTTTTCAGGAAGGTTGTTAAGAGACTGGTGAGCTTTCAGCCTACAGAGATTATCTGTACTTTTTTCAATTAGGATTCAGACCAGGTTATAATACTAAGACAGTATTGGTTAAAATTGTGGATTATCTTTAGAGAGCTCAAGATATTGGGTAGGGTGAGTGTTTAATTCTGGTTGTCTGGATTTCTTAGTGGCATCAGCCATGTTACATTGCTGGACCGGTTTCAGAAGCTGGGAGTGGGGACAGAGTTTTTCAGTGGTTCATCTCCTTTCTCCATGGCTGGTACTAGTCAGTGCTAGTGGGGAAAGACAGGTCCAGACCTAGGCTCCTATATGTGGAGTGCCTCAAGGCTCAAGTGTCTCTCCCCTCCTATTTAACATCTAAATGAAGCCACTGGGAGAGGCCAACTGGATTTCAGTATTCTCAGTTTTCTGATGATATCCAATTATACATCTCTACGCCGTGTTGGGCAAATTATTCTGTTCAGGTTCTAGCTCAGCATCTGATGGCTATAAGGGCTCCGCATAGGGAGACATCAGCTGTGACTCATCCCTAGCAAGATGGAGTGATGATGGGATTTTGGCTCTGAGAGTCAGGAGAGTTGACATCTTTAACTCAGGATGGGGTTACATTCCCTTCTACGGATTTGGTGTGCAGTTTGGCGTCTTCTTAGACTCATGGTTCATCCTGGTGGCCAAGGGGGCCTTTGCACAAATCTGTTTCTTATACCAGTTGCATCCATTCCTGGATCAGGAGGCCTTCCTCATAGTCACCCATGACTTAGTCACCTCCCGTTTGGACTACCACAGTGTGCTCTACGTGGGCATTCTCTTGAAGACAATCTGGAAGCTGCAACTGATCCAGAATAGAGCAGCATGCACAGTTCTGGGTACCCATGGTTTACCCAAGTAACACCACTGCTGTGTGACCTGCCCTGACTTCCAGTTGTTTTCAAAGTGCAATTCAAGGTACTGGTAATCACCTTTTAAGCCCTTCATGGCCCAGGGCCAGGTTACCTGTAGGACGGCTGTCCCTGGTGGTATCTGGCAATAGAAATTTGTATAATCTGCTTGTAATAGCAACAGTCCCAGAATTATCTCATTTTTTTTCTTCCTACCTACTGTGTAGGATTCTTTTATACTTTTCATCTATAAGAAATATTCTTTTGATATCCAGGTTCAATACAACTGGAGAATTAAGTTCTAAAGAAAACAGGGTGCAGAGGGACTTTAGCCTTCAGAGTTTTGAAGCAAGATGAAAGTTAAAATGGCTCAAACATCTCTTTGTGAAAGCAGTATCCTAATTTTCTTTAGCATTATTTATTGCCTTATATTTCAATGCACATTCTTCAAGTGATGCTTTACTTTAATACTATCTTCAGAGGTTCAGCAGTGATAAAGTTGGCAAGCATTAGAGAGAAGGACTTTTCAGGACTTACCAATAAAATTTCCTCCTAAGCCAAAAATTATTCATTTGTCGCTCAGTGTTGCAAATGGTGATAACCACTCACTATTGAGCTGGCAGAATGTTCTGGTTCCTTTATGTATTTTGTTCTCTCTGATTTTCTACTGAGATTTTGTACTATTTCCTGCTGGTATATTTGAAATTGTACATTATTTTAACTGATTTATTTAAAATTGCTTACAATTAAGCAGTTTGATAGTGAATTGCACTGTTACCTTTAAAGGTTTACAATGCAAGAAAGAAATTTAATTAATTGTTACTCCAGAAATAAAGCAAACGGTGGCCATAAAACATATTTATGAGTATACGTGAAAATTAGGTTTATCTTCCTTCTTTCACATGAGTGATTTCCTAGAAGTGGGTGCTTTGTTGATAACTAGTGGGTTGCATCTTATGTGTGAAATTGAATCTAAGCAGTCAGCTATTTTCAGGTGCAAGATGTCATCAGTAAAGCAGGTAAAGGCACCAGTAAACACAGTGTCAAAAGCTAGTGTTCTGAGTTTCTCCTGTCACAGATAAAATTGTTTAGGGACTGCTGAATCACTTGAGAAGCACACAAATGGCTTGCCTGGTAACATAGACAATCTTTAAATCACATTTTAGGTATCATCCATGCCATTTTTATTTGTATTAAATAAATCTCAAGTGATGAAACCCGTCATTAAAACTTTAGTCTTTGACTCAAGACCCAACCTCTGACTCATTCTCCTAATCTCTAACTGAAGGCCACATTATATAAATATTAACAATTAGTATTCACACTCCTTCCTAACATATCGTGTCAATAATTAAAACTTAAGAAAGTGTGGATGAGTAATTAAACTGTATGAAGAGCCTTGTGATGCATAAAGGCTCATCAGGTTAAAATATCCCGTCACACAGGAAAAGGAAATTGTGATCTGATTTTAGCAATCAAAGGACACAGGATTAAGTCTGGTAACATTTCTTTGTATCCTGGTTTGCAATAATTCTTCCAAGTATGTTTAGCCAATCAAAGGCAAGACCAGGATTGATTGGTGCTCAGTTGGGAAAAAGGTGAGCAGCCATTAAAAAATATACTTTGCAATTATTATAACTTCACCTAAAACGTACAAAGTGTTCATCCTGTACTTGAGTCTTATTACTTTCCAGAAACCTAATCATTTTTTTTAGTGAAGCACTCCTTTACCTTGAATACACCAAAGAAATATTCATACCTTGTTTAGACCTTTATAACATCTTCATTTCTTGCCTTCATGTACTGAATGGCTTCTGCTTTACGGAGTATTATCGTAAGTGCAGCATGTATCTAAGCAGTGGTGGGATTCAAATATGCGAACAACCTGTTCTCTGTGTGGATGCCGCTTCTGGAAGTCCATTCTGGGCCTGGGCAACAAAAAATTAGCTACCGGTTCTGCCAAAGTGGTGCAAACTGGCTGAATCCCACCACTGTATCTAATACAGTGGTATCTTATAATAAGTATAGGTATTATATCTTGAAGCAGTACTAATCACAGAACATCAAATAATGTATAAACTATAAGAATCAAGAATTAAGGATGGGGTAAACCCAATAGCCACTGACTGTTTATTTTGGTCCTTACAAGAGAGACTTGCAGTGTGTAGCATTTTGATTTAAAATGCTTTTATTCTCATTGCATTAATAAATTATATGAAACTTCAAAGTTGTGATTTAGCAAAAATACCAAAGATGTCGGTATGATATTTTTGTTGGTAAAAAAATTATATTTCTTTTATATGTTTGAAATCATGTCACAGTAGTAAAAAAATTTAACAGCTGTTCTACTAAATTCTTCAAGGTTAGAGTAAAGCTAATAAGAAGGATGAGTCTGGAAGGGAATTTGGAAGGGAAAAGGTCTCACCGAAAGATTTGAATTGTTCGCTCTAGTGAGAATGAAAGCCAGGAGTGTATTGCATGCTGTGGCTTAGAACAGGTTACTGTATTGGGACCTTGGCATTGAATTGGATTTAGAGTCTCGGGTACGCCCTGTCAATTTGTTTCATAGACCTTAAATATTTCATCTGGTTATTTGAAACCCATGTGTGTTTATCCATGGTGATAGCCAAAATGAGAAGAAGAAAAAATCTCCAAGCTTTCCTGTGCTCTGCCACTGAAAATAAACACTGGCATACCCTGTGGTTACAGGTAGTACATCTGTGCACCAATTTCAAAATAAGGGCTCTGCCCTGTTTAGAGTAGCTGACATCTGTTCAAAGTCTGTGAGAATTGAGTTGGTGGTTTGGTCCAATTTCCCTTAGGCAAATACCTCAAAACCTACCATAACATTTGGTGTTAGACTAAGGGAAATCTTAACTGTCAACTGTAAAGTGTTGCTAAAAGGCATACCAACTAAACTGGCTTCGACAGTGGAACATTCAAAGCTGGAGAAAAATGGATCATTTGTCTGGCATGCAATACATGAATGCGCCCCATTCCTATAGCAGCTATCCCTTCAATAAATGAAGGACATCTTCATCTTTTGTGTGTGTGTGTGTGTGTGTGTGTGTGTGTGTGTATCCTTTTCAAATGGATACAACAGTTTGATAGGAGTAGGGTGGCTATGTGTTTTGGAAGAAAACTGGAGAACTTTCTCAAGGGGATGTCAGAGATCATTAAATGCTGCTTGTGCCTACCTCAGAGGTCCCCAACCTTTTGGGCTTACCAGGGACCGGTTCCGTGGAGAGAGGTTTTTCCACGGACTGGAGGGTGCGTGGCTTTGTGTGATGCCTGCATCTTGTGGATGGGGCTTTGCTTGTTTGTGCGGACCGGTTGTTGGCATGCCACGGACCGGTACTTGTCCACAGACCAGGGGTTGAGGACCCCTGGCCTACCTGACATAAAGTTTCAGATGTCTGGGCTCTTCTTTGACTACTTGGACTCAGTGGCAGCTGTCCTGAAATTGTTTACTAAGCCATAAAGGGAGGAGTCTACTAAGCATGTTTAGGCAGGAAATCACATCAAAGAAAAGCAAGCTTCCTCCTGCATCCTGTGTTTCATCCTGTTTTTAGCAGGACACAGACTTTCTATTTCCAGGCCTATACCACTATTGAAAAGGAAGGTATTGCTTATATTGTCAGAACCATTGTTTGTTTTAATCTTCCTAAAGCAAGGTAGGATCCCATACTAAAGTTAAAAAGGCAGCTTTGTGACTGACATAGTCTCTGTGTATTTTATGAATGTAAAGATATATAGTGTACGGTCGTCTTCATCCCTTTATTGATCCAATTTTTCATAACTGGCAAGATACTAAACTAGATCTTCCTAAAATGAAAACAAGTCGACTCTAAACATAATTTTTCCCATTGCTCTTCTACAAATGAACTCCTACCAAGTGCATTCTAAATTGAATAGAGACAAACATTACTTCACAACACAAAGTGACCATTTTGGCTAAGGATGGCTTATTTTTCAACTGTTAGTATGCAACGTTTTTGAGAGATTTTTCATTTCAGGCCAGCTCAGAATTTTGGACAATGAAATTTTTGGAAGTGTAAAATCTTTTATCTAGATATCTATTGTTGTTTCTGGTGTTATGCTGTTATGATTAATTCAGTGACCAGAGAAATTCTTGTATCACCTCCAAGTTCATTACAGAAGTCGGTATTAATGGTCTTGCAGAATCAGCACATTTGCTAATTTAAATGTAGTGAAAACAGTATTTACTGTACGTCAGTAACTTAGCATTAATTGAATTTATTGACTTAGGTGTGCATTTTTAAGGTTGTGTTGGGCAGCTATAGAAATTGAATAAATGAATATAAATGTACACACTGGTTGTATTGTATTGTACCCTTGACCTATCATATTCTTTTGCCCTTCTGTTACAATCACCAAGGCACTTTTCAGTGAAGTTAGTGGACCTACAGCTGGAAAGGAAAATCAGTACCTTCACAGTTTACATGAGAATGAATTAAGCAACTATAGATCTCAGTCTATATTTCTGTCACATTTTGGTATTTAGGAAGCACTTGCATCATTCACTTTTTAAAATACTTTAAATGTAATCATGAAATGTAGTGAATCAGCACACAGTAATTCAAATTATTTCAGCCAATTCTCAGAAGCACCAAATTAATTGGCATTTCAACGTGAGTTCATCTGTAAATGGGAAAGCTACAGTGTTGGGAACTGCAAAGCAGAAAATGGCAAAAATAAGTCAAGGAAGAAAGGAAACTATAGGTTGAAAATTGGCTGTTAATTAACGTGGGGAATGAATGCTTATGCCTAGTTCTGTAAGGTAGCAAGAAAGAGAGAGAGAGAAAAAGCAAAAGCAACAGACTCTTACTAAGCATAAATTTTACTCCACAACAAAGTGATGAGTGAAAGAAGAATTGTGAGGACTGAAAGGGGAAAAAAGAGAAAGAGTTCTAATGGTGGAGGCTAGAAATTTTTTTCTGGCCAAATTGTCCATGTTGTGTGCAGACAATTTCCTTGATAGAAGTGGGTCAGGAAACTCCCACAATAACATTCACAGGGGAAGTGGAAAGGCAGCCAAAAAGTACTTGTGGCATGTGACGAGCCAGACCAATGTGCCTCTGAGCAGCTGAAGGAATATTTCTTCCTGGCAATTGTTCTCAGAGAAATGAAGGCCTCTTTTCAAAAGAATGTGGTGCTTGTCGTAGCAACTTGATGCTATTCGTTGTGCACGGCAATGTGCTGTGAATTTCATACCACATTCTAATCTAAGCCACATATTTTTATAGACTTTTAATCTTTCAAGTGGGTTGGAAAGATTTATCATTGATTGGGTATTATTGGATATTCTGTCTAGTTCCAGAGAAGCCTAATGATGATGATGATGATAATGATAATAACAACAACAACAACAACGAGACTCGGCTTTCATTGTCATTAAAATTAGTAGCTGAGTAGAAGTGCATGGGATTTATGAGTTATGGTATATTAAAATGATAAGGTCCCAGGAAGAAGAGAATCTAATTCATTAAAAATCCTCCCATCCTCCACTAAGAAATCATACCTTGTATGCTTTGTAGTTGGGATTATCACATATTAGTATTTATTTGTGAATTCTTCTAGGTTTACAAGAGAACTGTTAGAAAAACCAGCAAGAGGAAGGAGATAGTTCCTTTTCCATTTGCATTTTTAAAAAAAAAAAAACAATTAAACCTCCCATTTTCAAGCAAGGTTGGGAAGAGTTTCCGAAACATTATTTTAGAACAATAGAGACAGGAACAGAGTGACACTTTTCTCCTAGGAAGAGGGCATCTTCTGCAAACTGCTCTGTTCTCTCCAAACTGCTACATTGCCTGTAAGAGTTGGAAGTCATAGAGTCATAGCTTGAGTTTTGTCTAGAGTTGGAACAAACACCATAAGAAGTAGACATACAAAAAAACTTCAAAACAAAAACAACAAAAAATAGCCAGATGGCTGTTGTTGTTGTTGTTGTTGTTTCTCTTTCTTATTTCTGGGTTTTAGGTAATCTTGACCAATAATAACCTCAGCAATATCATATTTCATGACAGGGGTCCCCAACCCCCAGTCCGGCATGCCAGAAACCAGGCCACAGAAACAAGTGAAGCTCCATCTGTGCGATGCAAGGCAACACACAAAACCACACCACCTCCAGTTTGCAGAAAGCCTTCTCTCCATGGAACCGGTCCCTGGTGCCCCCAAAGTGGGGAGCCACTATTTCAGGAAACCAGGCTCATCAGATGAAGAAAATGCTGGAAAACCTCACCTAAAGCAGAGTGTTTGAACAGGACAGGATAGCGCTTAGCTAGGAAGGATAGTTCAGTACCGCTCAGAATCTTAAATCCAGTCTTTTCCCAAAACTACTGGAAAATATAATAGGATAGCTTTAAAAAGTTGCAGAGCAGAGGTGGGGAATGATGGTGCTTTTATGACTTGTAGATTTCAACTCCAAGAATTCTTGAGCCAGCCATGCTGAAGTTGAAGTCCACAAGTCATAAAGGGCCCACGGTTCCCCGCCTCAGTTGAAGAAGGTGATAAAGATGATAGTTGGTAAAGAGAAATTCTATGCATTTTATGATGGGTCCTATGCATAGGAGCTGGAAAGAGGATGGATTAGACTATGATAATACTGCTATGTCTAATTTTTAGTTACTCAGTTGGATAGCTTTTGTCATTCCAGTCTATTTTTTCTCCTTCCTTTCTTTTGCATAGCTTTTTGGCATATTCAGTCACTTGAGTTTAAACTGAGCTTTAATTTAACCATACAGCTTTTCACAGACTATAGTTTTATAGCAGTTTATAGCTTTTACCTCATCCCACCATTGTTTAATTCCATAGTCATTGTGCTTGCAGTTTCTAGACTATAGCTGCTAATTCCACGCTCTTGTGTTTTTACCTTATGCTGCTGAAAGATCAAAGTAAATACCTTTTCTTGCATTGTACTGCATTACACTATATTATTAAATTGCAGAAATTCTGATTATTGGTAGTTAATAGAAAAGGTACAATGTGCTTCTGTGTTGGGTTTTGAGCAAACCACCTAGTCATTAATGCTCTCAAGGTTAAAAGAAGTTGGATAAACTGACTGGACAGACCATATTTGTATGCTCTGGAGTATTTAGTGAAATTCTCTGTGGCACCAAAGCCTAATATGGCTTGAAGTTCCATTTTCAAGTCTGTCTAGGTCTGTAGGATAATAGCTAAATAACCTAGTAGATTGGAGAAATGTGTTTCATAACAGATCTGGAGCATTTAGCACATCTACTTGCAAACTGCCTTCCTTTCCTACAAATATTATATTTGTTACCTCCTTAGGGGATGTTCTTAGAAAGAACGGCCTTCAATTGTTGCCAGTTTCTCTACAATGTAATGATGACCTTTGTATCCCTTAGTGCAACTTTCCTTGAGAGGCTACCAGAATTTTGGAGGTTCATATCTGCATGGGTTGAACTTCCAAAAGTATCTGATGAGAAGGCACAAAGGCACTAGCTTCTTCCTTCCCTGTCCATAATTTTCTGCAGTTAGCAGACATGAATTAATGAGTTGTCCTAATGAATGAGTTTGTTCCGTATTTCATGCATTAGGCCTTCTTTAAAGTGGTCAAATAATTCTAACCCACCATTTGGTAGTCCTGAGGCTGGTTATACCGCCATCTCTGGCTTGAGATCTACTGGCTCTACAAGGGGATGTAATTTGTGTTTGTAGACTTTCCGATTGCTGTATATCATATCCTACCATCACTTCTTCCTTCATTTTATAATAGATGGATCCATTTACTTTTTTTATTTAGCCCTGAGAGATTTTTATAAATGAATGGCATCTCTCACCAGATGCAACTGCCTACAAGGTATAATTTTATTCCTTTGTTTATACAACTGGCTCCTAGCTGTGTATTCCCATGCTGATCTGTCTAACCATGTACAGTAGCTCTTTCTACTCTTAAAGTGACTTGGCCTTCTTTATTCTCTTGCAAGCAATCTGATTCATTGGAGCCATGATAAATATAATACCAGAGATGTTGCTTTGCTGTTGTTGCTATAACTCTATGGTTCAAGTGCTTGTACACAAGATCTCCTCTCTGACAAGAGTTAGAGTCCATGTAGTTTTCTTGGACATAAGGTGGCTGTGGATTCAGTGATTCTAAATTTGGGGGTCTCTTTTATGGGTCTCGTAGTTCAGTACTCCTGCTTTAGACATAGCCTGACAATATACATACATTAAGGCAGAGGGAAGTGCCACAATAAGCAGTGTCTAACTTTTTACAGCAGATGTAAGGTAGATGCCTAGTTGCCTGGCAATGCCTTTCTTCCTCTTCCTCCTCCTCCTCCTCCTCCTCCTCCTCCTCCTCCTCCTCCTCCTCCTCCTCCTCCTCCTCCTCCTCCTCCTCCTCCTCCTTCTTCTTCTTCTTCTTCTTCTTCTTCTTCTTCTTCTTCTTCTTCTTCTTCTTCTTTGGAAAAGAACTCTGTTTTATACATCTCCATCTATTCCTCTGCCAAAATTAAAAGGAATCCAGTCAACTGCATTTTCACAATATCTTGGTGGCCTCAGCAGCTATGATGAACCCTGTTGCTCTGTCTCATTCATTGGGAGTACTGTTGCCTTCCAAGTTGACCTGATCTCCTCTACAATCTTATCAGGAAAGAGCCTTTCTCATAGCCAGCATTTTGTCCTGGCTAACTGTATGCCTTACAAAGAGATTCTCCCCCTCCACCACCAAGAAAATCCTTCACCCAGATATTTCTTTTTTCCCAAACACATTCTTGACTTCCCATGTGAATCAAAAGTACTGTCTCATGGGACTTTGCACAGGTGCACTACCTATATATACGAATTTACAGATAACCAATATAAAAGTCTATAGTCATGGGTAATTAATAGTCCTTGAAGATTTAAGGACCACTGGGTTGTGAGCGGTGGTCTTACAAAGCACACAGTTCATTGATGCAATATCATAGTAATGATATTCTTGTCCAGACCAGAGTTGACTTGAATGGGCCAGAACAAAAGGATGAGGCTAACAGCTGCTTTATGGTCCTACAAGATGCAGACATTAATGTTGGAACATGAAAGATCATAATCCGCATCTCAAACAGCATCTTGCTGTGCTTTAAATAAGACCTCTTGACTTACATTTATTTTTATTTTTTTGTAATTCTATAATGTGGTGAATGAAAGATGGAGATTTTGTCAATCCTTCTTTCAATCAGAGACTGAAATTTTATTTTTCATTAGTGTTGGAAGCAATTTTGTGGATTCTTTCCAATGTTACAGCCTTTAATATTTCCTTTATCTCATTTTTGGCTTATCCTGTGCTATCATTTTTTAGCCACAATTTATTATTCTTTTTCTGTTCATTTACTGTGAGCAGACAATTTGTGATTTCACTTCCCCCTTTTCTTATGTTGGCTTGAAGGAGATTGTTCCTTTTTCTTGGAGGAAATAACCATTCTGTTTCTGCATCCTGTTACCTCAGTAAAGGGACTTTTCCAGTGCTTGAGTGGAACGGAATTTAAACAAGATCCCAAAATATTGTTGGAAAAATGTTGGATGCAATAAAACCAACAGAAGATAACAACTTTTAATCAATGACCAGGGAGCAGTGAAAGAATAGACACACCATGAAAGTAGAGTACTCTTGAATCCCCCAGTCATCTATATGTAAAATCTTGTTGGTAGTTTGCAAGTCACACAGAGGTTCTGGTCTAATTTCTGTGGGGCCCTGTCGTTAACATTGCCATGTCTGTATTGTCTGTAACGGGAGAAATAAGGCAAAACAAGAGAAATGGCACGTTTGTTACTGCTGAGAAGACATTGACCCCAGAGCCATTGCTATGGAGACATAATGACAAGATAGTTGAATGGCACGTCTCTGTTTTCCATCTTTCTCATATAGATGCTAACAGATACATGCAAATCTCTATAGGAACCTTAAAGACTCATTTTCCACATAATGTCTTTCATCTGTAAGTAAATTTTCTTGTCTTCACACCAAAGAGTATCATAACAGTAGGTTACTTACTGGGCATTGTATAATGAAGGGAGATAAACAAAATGCTGTCAAAGAAAGGTAGCAAAGGGCTTTTGTACCGTGGTGTTCATGGGGCCCCAGATGTAAGATGCTGAAACAGGCCAAGCTATTGTTTACAATTGGCTTGTAAGCAGTGAGTGGGACGGGAGTGCAGAGTATAATTCACACTTAATTCTTAATTAGGTACGTGTGTATTTCTCTTCAGGTATATTTTATACTATGTCTGCATTTGTTATTTATAAATAACTATACATTTATTTTAAAATTTGAATAATCTCTTACAGTAATTCTGTTATATTATTGGGGAAAATAATGTTTTTCCATAAACTACCATGTTTTGTACTTTGTGTGCATTTGCAAGAATGATATATAATCTCTTATGTAATTCTTGTTTTATTGGATAATGGGGTTTTTTCATATACTGCAGTGATCTGTATTTTATGTGCATTTGCTAGAATAATATACTGTTCCTAGATATGGATCTGTATTATCAGTTGGGAAAAAATGAGAGTCTCGTGGCACCTTAAGGCTTCATCCTTAATATATAATTTTTTTATGAACTATATAATCAACTGCTCCAGACACATGAGTTTTGTTCTATATAATAGAGTTGTCATGAATACAGTTGTCAAAAGTTTTGTTTATTTTAAGCAATAGAATTCATGTCCTACTGTAAGCAAGGTTTGATAGTAAATAGATCTTCTTTCACAAAAATCTATATTGACTATCTTTTTTTTCTCCTGAGGCAAATCACTGTCTGTAAGTCCTTTTACTGTGTGCCTTAGAGGGTATTTCATTTGAAAGCTGGCTAATGAAGCTGTATATAAGAGTCCAACAAAACCAAAGGGCCAGAGCTATGGTGTAATGGCATTTGACTGCTTTTCAGACATAACAGCATCAGAACTACTGCCAAGTGTGACTGCATCATTAAGTTTCAGAGCGAGTTAGCCTATGAATGGAAGATCACAAATTATGTCCCATATACATTCATGAAGAAGATGCAGGTTCCACACTGAAGAGTGTAATTGTCGAATCAAACAAAAAGGCCATTCTTGGGGACTATAATTTTTTTTCTCATGTATTTATAAAGTTGAAGTTCCCATCTCAGCTCAGCTCAGATTGGAAACAAGTTCCTTACTTTATAGGGTCCCCTCCTCTTAGCAACAAATATTTCCTAATATAATTGTCAAAGTGCTGTGAATAATTTCTTTGGTAGTCCACCAGTTAGAACATTGTCATAGAACTATATATTCTCTATGATGATTCAGGATTGCTCTGGAGTTCAAGAGAGGCATTCTCTGCCAAATAATAATAATAATAATAATAATAATAATAATAATAATAATAATAATAATAATAATAATAATAATAATAATAATAATAATAATAGATGGAAGGTACCTTGGAAGTCATCTAGTCCAACCCCCTGCTGAGGCAGGAAACATACCATTTCAGACAAATGGCTGTCCAGTCTCTTCTTAAAAACTTCCAGTGTTGAAGCATTCACCACTTCTGGAGGCAGGTTGTTCCACTGGTTAATTGTTCTAACTGTCAGGAAGTTTCTCCTTAGTTCTAGGTTGCTTCTCTCCTTGATTAGTTTCCCTCCGTTGCTTCTTGTCCTGCCCTCCAATGCTTTGACTCTCTCTTCTTTGTGGCAGCCCCTGAGATATTGGGACACTGCTATCATGTCCCCCCCCTTGCCCTTCTCTTCATTAAAGCTTCCAAATGAATCTGAAAAATATAAAGGTATTTTAAGGAACTGGCAGCATCTTTTTTCAAGCTCACTGAGAACACTGAAAAGGGATATAGCATCTTTAATTTATAGTAGAGTGTGCTGTGTATTTCAGGTTGAGAGACATACTTGGCTTTCAGCTGGCATGCCTGGAGGCTAACCTTGAAAAACTAAAATTTAAAACTAAATTTAGGGGAGATATTAAATCAGATCTAATGCATAATCAAGTAAAATATAATAATTTTATTTTATTTTATTCATTAGATTTATATCTTGCGTGTTTTTCTTCAGAAGCTCATGGTGGTAGAGATAAATAATATTTTCTCCCACAGCAGGAACCCCCAGGAGATAACTGGCCCAAAGTCACATACCGTAGTGCGCTTTCATGGCTGAGTCTCTCTCTGGACCCAATCTGGTATATTAGAAACAATCAGTATGCTTTTTCTCCATGTGTTTGATTCTGTCTGCTTTCTCTCATGATAAAATGGTAATTTGGTAGCATTTCTGAGGTTACTTTCTGAAGATTTGGGGGGCTTCTAATTTTATACCCTTGAACTTTGTGCATAACTCTATTCTGAAATAATCCCTTTCTCTCCTGCTTCTCTTTAAAATTAAAACACCTTCAGAAAGCTAAGTGTTTAAATGGATGGCAGAAAGGAAAAATAACTTGCATTCATTTTTTTTGGTAAGGTACTTATGATAGTGCAGACATGTCAAACACAAGGCCCGGGAGCCAGATCCGGCCCGCGAAGTGGTTTCATGCGGCCCGCGAAGCCATCCTGGAAACAGTGAGGGAACGGCCCCCACTGCCTTGGCCCTGGCCCAGAGACCCTCCTCCTGTCAGAGACCCTCAGATCTGTCCCACTCCTGCCCAGGCCCCCATAGGCACCCTTGATGCGAACGATGTAGAGCTGGCCATGCCCACCCAGTAGGCCATACGCACTCTAGCCATGCCCACCCAGTAGGCCATGCCCACCCAGGCCACGCCCACCCGGCCCCCTGAGGGCAACCACAATGCTGATGCGGCCCTCAATGAAATTGAGTTTGACACCCCTGAGATAGTGAATACTCGAGAAAGGGGTGGGGGGAAACCCTTTATTAGGATTTTGAGTCCAGAAGATTTGGGATTGTCTATGAACTTTTCCAGGCGTTTTTTCTTTTCAGTTCTCAAAAAGTCAACTCACTATTCTTTGAAATGTACTTATGAATAAATGTTGAGATACATGTATTATATTGAGCTCCATGTATTATATTTTTTCACTCTTAGTAATACAAACAAACAAGCCAACCCAAACTGCATAATTCCTGGAAATGGTTCACATATTCTTTTTCATAATAATAACATCTCTGCATTTATAAATTGTGCAAGTAGTCTTATGCTATCCTTTGTGAGCATGTTTTCTATCTGGAGTCTTTCGCTTGCCTGTGGTGCCATTTTTACAGTTGTTTATATAGTCATACCTGCACAACTGGAAAAGCTGGGCACTGTGATTTTTATGTGTCTGAAAAGGACACACCACTTCTAAGGAAAAGAGAAGCAGAGTATTTGTGAGTGACTGAAATGTGTTTCCTTGACAAGAACAAAAGGAGAAAATCCAATAGACAGGCTTACGTGAAAATGCAAAATAAAGGCAGAGATGTGTTGACATGACATAATTTTGTAGATAAGGATAAGAAATTAAACAATACAAAGACCTACTAAAATACCTCTCTAGAGCTTATGTCATTTTGTTGCTCTTCTCGGTACTCTGTCTACAGCAGGGATAGGCAACCTTGGCTCTTTTATGACTCGTGGACTTCAACTCCCATGGCTGGCTCAGGAATTCTGGGAGTTGAAGTCCACGAGTCATAAAAGAGCCAAGGTTGCCTACCCCTGGTCTACAATCTCAACATCTTTTTTGTTGCTTCTGGATCCAATTCAAGGAGTTGGTTTCAAACTTCAAAGCCCTTAATGGCTTAGGGTCAGGTTATCTGAGGGACTGCCTCTCCCCAGTTACATCTGTCTGTCTCATCAGGTGTGGCAGCGAAGGCATGTTGTGGGTCCTGTGTATATCTCACCCCAAGAGATGGGCGTTCTCTGCCACAGCCCCTGCCTTGTGGAATCTTCTCTGACCAAAAGTGCAATTAATTCCATCGCTTTCAACATCTCACAAGTCTTTCAAGACCTCGATATGATATCAGGCTTGGGGAGATTTTGTGATGGCCCTCTTACTGTGGTTCATATTATCCTCTCCTATTTTGTGTGCCTTTTAAATAGTTTTTAACTGTGGTTGTTTTAATGTATTTATTGTTTCACTTTAATTAAGCGCTGCACATCATCCAGAGTAATTTTTGTGTCAGGTGGATGGCTAAACAAGTAAGATAAATAAAATCTCTCTTGAAGTGGGTGTGTCTATATGCACATACACACACATACATATACCACCACTATCCTTCATACGCACATATTCAAATTCAAAAGCCAAAGGCTTCCATTCACTTCAGCTTCTCCTAAAGAGGGCCCTGCTTTAAAACAGCTGAAGAAGCTGGAAGCCAAAACATTTTGCTCTTAAGTTTTTATCCTTTTTTTTGTTAGTCACTCTAATAAATATATTAAGTGATTAAGTGCATTCTTCTAGGTTCCTGTACAAACTTGACTGAAACACTGCTGGGTGGTTTAAAAATTGTTATTAGATCTATGCTTCAGAAGACACACACCCAGAGAGAGAGAAATCTTCTACATTTCTTGAGTCCTTTTGAAAAATCGGATACTTGGCTGCTGGTGCTGTGAATCTAACCAAGCTATCAATTTTCTTTTTTAAAGTTGTTGTCCTGAGTGTAAACTGCATCTGTCAGGAATGGCCTTCTTCCAGTGTGCACCTGGTGCACGCCCTGATCTGGAATTGGTGTGTCAATTGGTTGCCCGGCTGGTGCCGATTAAATTTCTAATCAGGCTAAAGAAAGATGATTTGCCATGTCCGGGCACTTGCATTTATTGCCTCTGCTTGGATGAATTTACTGAATCAGAACTGAACTTCTTGCTATCATTTTCCCTTTCATGATGTCCCTACAAATTGATGATTATGTTTTTCATGCTTATAAACAGTTGGCCTCTAATCATTTGGATCATTGACAGGGACTGTGACTGGTCTAAAACAAGGCACAATTTAATTTCTTCTTGGCACTTTTCAGAGGTGATTAAAGACTATTGCACTGCCCTCCACTGCTAATTTTAGAAACTGCAGACCAGGGTGGTTTGCAAACTCAAAACCATAGGTCAAGGTGTAATGCAGCTTCAGTGTGCATTTGAAATGAAATTTCCATGTTGTTTTCTAGAAATATGACACAATTGCTATCCAATCTGTTTGCTTCTAGTCGTAAAATGCATAATATGAAACAATACCACAAACACAATGCTGCTTTAGAATGAAGATGTGGTCCTGTTGTCTGTGTGGAATGTTTTCTGTTTGATTTATGCACATAGTTTTTCTATACAACTGATCGTTACTTTTTGTGAATTGATAGAAAGCAAATGGGAAGTTTAAGCTTACTTATGAATTGCAATTTAAATATAAGTAGCCAAATAATGGCAGAGGATCTTCCTGGACTATTTTATCTCCATCCAATACCTATCCGAATATGATATGAGAAAGGTTGTTGTCTCTTTAATAAAGGCAAATTGGGCACAGAAGAGAGAGAAACAAACAGAACTTTGTCAGACAGCTAAAAGGCTCACCTGGGGAGCCATCTGATTTATCTCTTAAGTAACTACTCAGTGGATAGCTGGAAATGTAGACAGTCACGTAAGATTTGTGTATTGGAACTACATGTGTAAAATGGTGCTTTCCTAAAAAGTTTTCTGTTTGTCTCTTGTGGCAGACAGTTGAGGGAGAGGGAAGAGTGAAAGACTTCCTTCGGTCCATTTCCCCTTTTGACCCTACAACTTTAACATTTTTGTCCTCCATAACATATTTTTCTGCATCAGTCACAAGAAGATCATTTCAAAGCATTCTCAGTGGAGCTGAGCTCATGCCATTGATGTGAGTGTGAAGCTGAAGCTGACATGCCATTTCTTCCTCCCGGCTTCATAGAAAAAAAATAGAAGGGAAGGGGATGGATAGGCTATCCCACAAATATTAATTAATTACAAACCACCCAGCTTTCATGGAGCAGCAGATGTTTGCCGCAACTCTCACTATCTCTTTCTCTTTTGTGTTTTAGGTTCTCTCTTCATAAATCAAGTTCTGAAGAAAGTGCAGTTGGTCAGTATGCTTCCTCTTATTTTCATTATTTTTAGGGGTGGGGGGAAGTTTTGCTTCGAAAAAGCTGTAACAAAAATGCATGCGAAGTCACAATTCTCAAAACACAATAAATTCTTTTGTTCTCCTACTTACACTTTTCCCTCTGAAAGAACTTTTGCCTCCAAAATCTTCTTTTAGCTTTTAAAAGTTACAAAGGCACTGAAAAAAGGGACTTAATGACCGTTTTTCACACTTAACGACCGTTTGCAGCATCGCCATGGTCGATTGCAGTGTCCCGGGACCATGTGATCATCTTTTGTGACTTCTGACAAGCAAAGTCAATGGGAAAGCCAGACTCAGTTAACAACTGTGGCAAGAAAAGTCATAAAATGGGGCAAAACTCACCTAACAATTGTCTCACTTAACAACAGAAACTTTGGGCTCAATTGTGGTCATAAGTCAAGAATTGCCTGTAGTGTTTCCTTATGTCTGCAATCAATTATGTTGAGTCATACTAAACCCAGAAGAATAGGAGGTGTCTTTATTTAATTGTTGACCATATTCTGCTTTTCCCTAAGTTATGGACGTGGTGGCTCAGTGGGTTAGGACGCTGAGCTTGTCGATCAGAAGGTCGGCAGTTTGGCGGGTCGAATCCCGAGTGCCGCGTAACAGAGTGAGCGCCTGTTACTCGTCCCAGCTTCTGCCCACCTAGCAGTTCGAAAGCACGTAAAAATGGAAGTAGAAAAATAGGGACCACTCCGGTGGGAAGGTAACAGCGTTCCGTGCGCCTTTGGCGTCTAGTCATGCCGGCCACATGACCACGGAGACGTACTCGGACAAGCGCTGGCTCTTCAGCTTTGAAACGGAGATGAGCACCGGCCCCTAGAGTCGGAAATGACTAGCACACATGTGCGGGGGAACCTTTACCTTTACCTTTACCTGTTCTTTGCCATACCCTTGGCTTTTTCCTTTCCTTTTTCTTTTTTAGCAAAGGTCTTTGCTGCTTGCAACCAAACCTTTTAGAGCCTTTTGGTTTCCTTTTAACTCTGTACTTGTTTTAATAAAGAAAATCAGAAAGTGGACCTTAACCAAATGCTGGGCATCACTAGTTTATAAATGAAATTTCAAAATAGTAAGCAGAAAACAAAATATATTGTAGACTTTTAATCTGGATTTTAACTCGTGGAATTTGCAGAAATAATTGCAGCAATGTAGCTTCATTAAAAAGAAACCTTATATGTTATTTGTTTATTCCAAATATTCTAATAGCCTTCCTTATTCAAATATAATAAATATTTATGACAGCTCATTTAAAACTGACATTGTTTTTGAAGCTGAATGATGATAGTGGTTGTTTTTTTCTTATTGAGTGCATATATTTAAAATCTTTAGGTAAAGTAGATTGGAAAAAGAAGAATAAATACTTCTGGCAAAACTTCCGAAAGAATCAGAAGGGACTAATGAGACAGTCTTCAAAAGGTAAAAATTTTAATGAAGTTATTTTTTCATTATTAAATTGGGAAAGAAGGTTTATATAGCTGTTGGGCTCTTAAGCAGGATTTATGTACTCAGCTTTAATCTTTGCAAGGATGGTCATAATTATTTTATAATGCTCTGTGTTCAATGAGTTCCAAAGTATTAGAAAACTGGGTTGTCTACTATACTATCACTTATTAACTCTGAGCAAAGCTTCAGGTATTTTTTTTAATCTGTTAGAACAATTATATGTTGAATTATCATGGGATAAAGCTCTTTTCTAATGTAATTATGCTACTATTCACAAATTGGGCCTCTTGGAGAGAAAAAAAGTCCTTTAGCACCCTTCCATTGGAGGGGTCAGGTAAATCAGGGAGTATCTGAACTTCGGTCCAGCTCACAAAACTTCATGGTTCTCTATTTTCGTTATGCAGATACAGTCATATAGAGATCCCCAAGGTAGGATCAAGGCAACTGACAAAATGGCCATTATGACTTTATAAAGCAGGTCCTGGTTTATATAGTTGCAGCCACATGTGAAAAGTCGGGGTTTGTTTTCTCACGTCATAATACATATATTGTTATTTTTGTTCATTATCTCAATTTATACTATCTTCAGCTTTGATAATTCTGTACTGATTTTATGATTTTAATGGACCAATAGCATCTTAGGCGAATTTGTCTATATCTGATAGATAAAACATTTTTGCAGTTTTAAAAAATATACAATTTTATCATAAAATATAATAGTCCATCTTCTCTTCCATAAGACTGCCTTCAAAAGTATATATTGGGTAACCCTTGATCAATATTATTAAAATGTGTTTTGGTTTGGCACTATGGGTTAAATTGTTCCAGTTTTATAAAATTTACATCTCATCTTTCATACAAGATATTAATCATGTAGATGTTAGAATCAAAGATGCTAAACCTATTAGCGCTGTAATGTTGATAAAATTGTCATAATGTCATGCAGCCCAGACAATTTGCATAGTTTCCATAATCAGATTGGGCAAAAATTTGCATACTGAGCATGGTGATGTCATAACATGATATTAACATAATATCCTCAATAATTCTCTGAATGTCACGTAAACATCATTATTTTCCCGAATCATTGCAAATCATATACACATCAAATGAAGCATTCCATACAGAGGAGTTAAAAATAGCAATTTTCTATCTCCAGTGTCATTTCTCATTGTGAAATGTTAAGATCATTGCAGTTTTCAAAACTTAAACAAAGATGTTGAAATGTGAATAAGTGGGGAATTAAGTAGCATGATTAAACATGGCAAATTCGCTGGGAAAATCATACCTTATTGTGCTTGACTCACATTTCTTTTGTACTGAAATACTTTATTCTTTCATCTTTCCTATTTATCTCCAGGGGAAGATGTTGGTTACGTGGCAAGTGAAATCACAATGAGTGACGAGGAGCGGATCCAGCTAATGATGATGGTCAAGGAGAAGATGATTACTATTGAGGAAGCTCTTGCAAGGGTACATAATGCAAATACGTTATATACGTGCTAGGGAGAAATGATAGGGCCTGATTACATCAGTGAATCTTGTGCATAGCATCCATAATTATGAGAATCAAACAAATAAAGGGAATTTCTAAATACTGTAGCTGGCTTTATGGATCAGATAGGCATTTCTGTCCTTTTCTAACCAGGAAACAAAATCCTGAATGAACACATTTCTAATGTATAGTTCTTAATGTAAAAAACAAACAAACCTGGAAACATTTATTCCATTCTTTAATGTTAATCTGAACAATAAAATATACTATATATATTACATTTATACCAAATATCTTCACAAGGGATGAAATTGTAGACAAGACTATTTTTAGCTCTGCAATTATACAGCATGTAACTAAAATTCCTATTCATATAAAACTCTTTCTCCATTGAGGATTAATTTTCTAGATTGCTCTCTCTCTCTCTCTCTCGCTCTCTCGCTCTGTGTGTGTGTGTGTACATGCACATGTGTGTGTGTGCACATATGTGCGCATTGTTTTTCAAAACAGCCTAAACAACAAAGGTTCCATTGTACAGCAATTTAAAAAAGGTGTGATATAAATGTATTAGAAATATATACATACTTGAATAATATTTGCATTAGACAAGTATATACAATTGTAACTATTGTTTTAATGATATGTCTTTGTTGTATTTTTCAGTTATTTGATAGAGCACTTTTTATGTATTTTTCCATCTTTTTGGCAGCGTGCATTGTCACTATCATTTTTATGTTTTGCTCTTTTTTTGTTATTAATAAGCAATATAAATAATTAAATAAATAAACATCTAAAGAACAAAGATATCTTCACAATTGTTTTGCATTTATACTACCAGAGCTTTAATTTCTCCAATAATTATTTGCTTATAAAAAAATTAAACTAAATAAATATATTTTTAGCAAGTGAAAAAATTGAGGGATTACTCTTTCTTTTATTTTCATTTCAGCTTAAGGAATATGAAGCTCAACATCGGCAGTCAGGAAACATGGATGCATCTGAATGGTCTGATAGCCCTTATCCAACTTTTGATGTTTCTTCCAATTGCAATGTAAGTCTCTGTGATTCTACCAAGTACATGATTACTGTAGACTTTTAAAAACTTACAGTAGTAGAACATCATTAGAGGAATGGAAAATAAAAAAAAACCTTCTAACTACAGGTAGTCCTTGACTTACAACTGTCCTTTACTGACCATTTGAAGTATGACAGACCCCCCAAAAGATACTTATGACCCGGATTAGAAGGTCCAATGGTTTCTCCCATGCAGCCACACAAATGGGCACTGACAACTGGCCTACAGGGTCAGTTAAATTAGAAAAATGTGGGATAGACAGCATCACCACCAGATGGATTTGTAGGCTGACAAATTGTACTCAACGAGTCATCTTTAATGGTACTACATCTACATGGAGGGAAGTAAGCAGTGGGGGTACCACATGATTCTGTCTTAGGCCCAATACTCTTCAATATATTCATAAATGACTTAGATGAGAGAATAGAAGGGGAACTCAAATTTGCAGATGACACTAAGCTAGCAGGAATAGCCAACACCCCAGAAGACAACCTCAGGATCCAAAAAGAGCTTGACAGACTTGAACAATCCTATCCAACAACATGAAATTTAATGTGGAGAAAAGCAAGGTTTTAAACTTAAGCAGGAAAAACCAAAGGCACAAGTACAGAGTAGGCTCAAAAGCAGTAACTGTGAGGGGGAACTTGGAGTCCTAGTGGACAATCACTTAACATGAGCCAGCACTGTGCAACAGCAGCCAAAAAAGCTAATACAATCATTGGTTGTATAAATAGAGGCATAGAATAAAAAATCGTGTGAAGAATTAGTACCGCTTTATAAAGTCTTAGTAAGGCCACACCTGGGATACTGCATCCAGTTTTGGTCACCACATTACAATAAAGTTGTTGAGACTTTGGAAAAAGTGCAAAGAAGAGCAACTAAGATGATTAAAGGCCTGGAGACAAAAACATACGAAGAACGTTTGCAGGAAATGGGTATGGCCAGTCTAGAGATAAGAAGGACTAGGGGTGACATGATAGCAGTACTCCAGTATTTGTGGGGCTGCCACAAAGAAGAGGGGGTCAACATATTTTCCAAAGCACCAAAAGGCAAGACAAGAAACAATGGATGGAAACTAATCAAGAAGAGAAGCAACTTGGAATTAAGGAGAAACTTCCTAACAGGACAATTAACCAGTGGAACAGCTTGCCTTCAGAAGTTGTAGGGGCTTCATCACTGGAGGTTTTTAAGAAAAGACTGGACAGCCACTTATCTGAACTGATATAGGGTCTCCTGCTTGAGCAAAGGATTGGACTAGAAGACCTCCAAGGTCCCTTCCAGCTCTACTCTGATTGATTGATCGAAATGAAAATTTAATCAATGAATTTATGGTCATTTGCAGCATCCCATGATCATATAAGTGCAATTTTGTAACATTTTTTTGCTGGAAACCAGTGTTTGCTTTTTATCATGGGCAATGGATTCATTTAAGGACCATGTCATTCACTTAAATGACTACTGCATTCACTTAATGACCAATGGAAAAAATTGGGTCAGTTATGTGGGTGCTTTGAATTATGATTGTCATGAAATACAAATGGAAATTACAGTCGTAGGTCAAGGAAATATAGAAATATAATAGATAAATTCTATAGAAATATAATAGATAAATTCTATTAGAAATATAATAGATAAATTCCACTAGGACTTGATGTTGGGTTTTTTTTATTTCAGAGAAGTTTATGGTAGAACTGGACATAAGCAAAAGCTAACCAGCTTTCATCTTTCTCTCCAAAGACCCACCAGAGGAGCTGGGTAATTGTCCTTAGTTTTAAAGGCAGCCAAATATCTTTCCAGGTTTTTCATTTTAATTTCAAAGAGTTTTTTAATTTACACTAGCACTTCTTGAAAGGAAGGTCACCATAAAAGTAGTAAAAGTAGTAAATTTTACCATTTCTGAAATATAATAATGTGAGCTATTTCTGCAAAGGAGTTTTGTACCTGCTGGACAGATTCACATATGTACAGATGAGCACTTAAAAAAAAAGAAATTTGCTGTCAGTACTGAAAGGGCTTAATTAATATTGAACTTGCTTCTTCCTCTTCACCTTCTGTCATTTGCAGTTTTTCTCATGGCAAATTGAGATATTTGGTCTCTGAGCTTAAAAAAGAACTAGCAAGGGAGAGGCACCCCTCATCCCTATATCTGCAGTAAGGCTGCTTTCTGTTACTATATTGTTAATTATAGGCTCCGTTTAGACCAGTCCATCTCTGACTTTCTAGAACAGGAGTGTCAAACTGCCGGCCTATGGGCCGGTTGCATCATACAGAGGCTGCGTCCACCCCAGCTCTGGCAATGGAAAAAAAGTCATGATAGGTCACATCATGTGATGCGGCGAGTTTGATACCCATGTTCTAGAACAAGCCAAACTGGCAACTGCATTGTATTCCGACAGATTTATTTCAGTATTCTGATAGCTCCATGGCCACTTTGTAGTTTGGTGAGCTTTTTCACAAGTTTCCTGGTGTGTGTTCTCTAAGAAGAGGTTGTATGTCATGGTGCAATTCAGGCTGACCATAAATATTTTGTTATACTTCCTTTGAGTTTACTCCTAGTACTAACTAATGATTAATTTAGTCATGATGAGTTCAATAAACTACAGTTGATTGTGTTTGTATAAGTTAAGCCATAAGCCATGGTTTATAATCATAATGATTAGGTTCACTCAATATGTCAAGACAAAACAAAACATATTACCTTATGATTTAGCATAAAGCATGAGCCCAGTTCTGCTTTTCAAGGAGTCCTTAGCAGAACATAATTTAAAAACCATAATTCATCTCTAATGACCTTTTGACCTATTTTACTTCCAGGAATCAGTGAATCTAGTCTACTGCTCCAGACATTAATGTCCACAAATAAATTGTACATTTCATAAAGGGGCATGAAAAGCAAATTAAAATGGTAGGAGTGTATCTGTAAAGCAAAATGTCCAATTCGAAATATGTTGATTCAGCAATAAACCCTTCAGTGACTCTCCAGTACAGCAGCCAAACAGATAGCAACAAGTATTTCCACTCCATGCAGCACCTTTTCATTATACTGTCAATGGCAGACACATGAACAAATGAAAAAGTTCACCTACAGGTGAAAGGGATGCCACATTTCAAAGTCCAAAAATCTTTCTTGGAACCCAAAGAATGTAAAGGCAGGAAGTACTCCAATTTATTTCAGAGATTGTCAACCTACAGTATCAGTCAAGGTGGAGCTGGTGTTCTAATTATAATTAATAATAATATAGCCCTGTCAGTGTGTTTGACATGTTATGAGTAACAAGAAAACAAGTCTGTCTCTGAGAAAACTATCATATTTAACACACACACGCATACACACACACAAATTCAAAACACAGATGAGATAAGGGGGAGGAGAAAGGTAGAAGGGAAGATTACAATGCTAATGTTAACGGTGTAATATATTGCCAGTTTTGCTTTTCAGTGGTTCTCTCTGCTGGTGCCTTGTGAAACTTCTAATAAGATCACAAGTTATTAGTCAAGTAATATCTGCAAATATAAAGTAAAGGTTCCCCCGCACATGCGTGCTAGTCGTTTCCGACTCTAGGGGCTGGTGCTCATCTCCATTTCAAAGCCGAAGGGCCAGCGCTTGCCCAAGGACGTCTCCGTGGTCATGTGGCCGGCATGGCTAGACGCCAAAGGCGCACGGAACGCTGTTACCTTCCCACCATAGTGGTCCCTATTTTTCTACTTGCATTTTTTACGTGCTTTCGAACTGCTAGGTTGGCAGAAGCTGGGACGAGTAACAGGCACTCACTCTGTTACGCGGCACTCGGGATTCGACCCGCCAAACTGCCGACCTTCTGATCGACAAGCTCAGCGTCCTAACCCACTGAGCCACCGCGTCCCTTCAGAGCAGCAGATCAGAAATCATAGATTACTACAAACCATTGGTTGGTATTGTAATTCCTGGATTTCTCAACCACCTTGTTGCTTGGTTAAAATGAGAAGCAGATCTAATATATTTGGAGAATCTAATCATTTATTTGCCTACTTATCTAGATCAAGGCTTGGTTGTTCTTGCCTGTACAAAAGCAACCTTCTTTCAGCCACCACGTCCCTTTTCTGCAAATATAAATATAATTAAATTACAGAGGCAGGGAAAACCATTACTAAAACAAAACATCATCAAAAGCAGATTGGAGTCAATATGTCATGATAATCCTTCTAAAAGACAATAAATAAGTATCTGCCTTGATTCAATTTATCTCTATGTAGATTTATTTATATCTATACATACATTTGTCTTAGTGAAATAGTAGCCTTAAGGCATTTTAAAAAAAGTGATACTAATATTAGCTTCAGTCTTAAAATTTACCTTAAAAAAAAATCTCACTGTCAGTGCCAAAAAGTAATATATTATTCCTCCCTCTTATTGCCAGCTTTTAAATATATTTTCAATAAATTAATATAAGATTGCTTCTTGTTTTCCTTCTTAGCTACATTAGTTCTTTCATTTTTCTTTCTATCTGTCCTCATGTTCAGTACTTACAGAAGAGTCCATAGTTGGCATCTTCTAAAGTTTCCATCTTGGTTGAGAATTCTAGTAATTACAATCTCAAAAACCTCTTCATTGGGGGAATATGAGAATAGTATAAAGTAGCATGGTATGATTAAGTGGCTAAATAGTATATAAAATCTAAATTGTATAAGAAATAGGTACATATTCAACAAGAAACATGCTCTGTTTTTGTTGGGGATGGGTGGAGAGAGAAAACCTAATTCTTTGCTCCATTCCTCACTCAGAGAAAATTTTACTTGTATAGTACTTGAATACCTTTTCCCACATCTGTGATTAAAGAAATCAACATAATAGAAGCCTTCAAGCCTTCCAGATGTGCTGGATCACAAATCCAATCATTTGCTCAGCCAGGGCAACAGAGAATTAGGTTAGAGAAGGCTGAATAATGACAGATACATTGTTCTCCTCCTCAGGAGGGGCTTATGAAAAGCTTTAAGATGGTTCAGAGTGCACTAGGTAGTTTCCATTAGGTAGGGCAACTCATGGAGCAAGGTTATGGCCAATAGCCAAAGCAGTCCTGCATGAACCAAATGTCCCTCTGACAGTGCATTTTGCTGTCATGCTTGATTCTGAGCCATCGAATGAAAACAGGATAATAGATCCTTGCCAATGAGATTTAAATGGAATTGGAAGTTAGTAATATGTTCAGACTACATCTGTGCAGCTACAGCTTAATTGAGCTCCAGATCCAAGGGCTCTGGACAGAACAATAGAGCTTCGTTAACACTGTTTTCCCACTGTCTTGCCCTGTAGTTCCTTTCTCATTCCCTACGTGTGACAACTTTCAAATTCTCATTTTATATTCAGTGGGAAAATCAAGGCTTAACAAGTTGAAACAGCCAGCAGGGGATGCTGTAGAAGTAGAAGTAATGAATTTCTTGGACCTCTGCCTCATCTCCCAGGAACATCCATACAAATCAAAATTAAAACTCTCCTCATTTTCAGATATGTGCATTTCAATAGCATTTTCAGTATTTCCAAACCTGGTACTTTCTAATTCTCCTATGCTGCCTGGGGTTGATGGGAATTATAGTCCAAGCCATTGGAAAAGCATCAGGGTAGGCTACATAACATGGAGGGTTTTCAGTGAGGTCCCATCTGCCAAGTATGTGTTATTTCTTTTGTGTTACTTCTTCGGGTGATTTCACTCTGTAACTTAATGAAACTATTTTTAAAAAAGAAATGAAAGAATGGCTGCATTATACAACTTATAAAAGAATTTTAACCTTATGACATTAAATATTGATCAGTCAAATGTGCATACAGTATTTGTGCGGTGATCTTAGAACATATTTACCCCATGTGGCATGTAAATATGAAATGATTAGTTTGTTCAAAAAGAGAAATAGCTTTCTATAACAGTACAGAATTCTGTAGTCTCTCTCTGTGGGTGTACATGCATACATACTTTGTATGTGTGTACATACATACACCCCAAAAATCAAGAAGAAACTTATTTGGTAAATGCTTTTTAAATATGTGACTGGAACTAATCTTTTGAAACATATTTCAAACATGTTTCAGAACTGGTGCAAACTGATTAAAGAAATTCTGTTACTGCTTAAATACTAACTAGGTGGATGCAGAGCTGAACTGTGTGAAGTGAATGTTCTCCAATTTCTTCAAGACCCTGGAAAATTGATGCAATTTAACAAGATCCGTAGTTGGATTAATTTTGTCAATTACATAATTTCAAACTCAAATACTGTAAAACTAATAAATAAATACTTTTTGGAACTGTATGGCTACTCATTGGTTTGGGTAGCTTTTTTAAAGTTCTTAGCAAATATATCTAATTTAAAGGAATATAACTCAGGATCTGAACAAAGCTGAAGAATGTAAAGATGTTTAGTTTGGTTTTCTGTACTTGATCTTCCCCACACTCCCCACACACACAACCCCCCCCCCCTAAATTCAAATCCATTCTCAACTATGGAAGACAACTGGATGACTTTGGACCCAGCCTCTTTATAAGGGTTATTTTGGAATAGGAAGCATCCGCTATTTTGAGCTCTTGTAACATTTGAATGAGACTCTTGTTGGGGTTTTTTTTTGGGGGGGGGGAGAAAGCCTCATAACCCAGTAAAACTAGGACAAAACTCTTAGCCATTCTTTGAGTAATGCTCAATTTGGTATGTGTGTCTATGTATTCTATGAGAGTTTTCTGTTTCTTAGCATTTCAAACTCGTTTTGCAAAGGTGCAATAGTGTTTTATGAGTTGCTCTTCCCCACCCATTTTTCATTCACTGAAATTCCACTGACAATTATTAAGGAACTAGAGGGTCAGAAAGTGTCAGTAAACCTCTGGTGCAAGAAAGCTGCCATTGTTTCCCTCTTCCTGTCTTTGTGCTGAATAGATTTAGTTACACTCGGTAACTTCTTCCTCTCTTCTGGAGGGGGAGAATTATATGGGCAAAAAGTAGCCAGTGGATTGTGTTTTAATTCCTTTCCCCCATTTTCTTCGTATAGGAAATGGCTATTAGTAAAATGAATGCTCTATCAAGTTGTGTGGCTCCCAAATCCGATCACTTTGTGCAGAGGGTAAAGTCCAGTATTATTCACTTAAGTAAGTGGTGGAAAAGCCTAAAATTTAGAGTTATGCAGCTGAAAAGAGCAGCCCTCAAGGGAGAATTATTCAGAACAGAGTATTAGACTTCTTAAATGCCAAAGCTGGTAAGTCATCAAGCCTGTCACATAATATTCAAAGGATGTGTTCCCCTGTTGCAAAGGGAGAAAACAGGAAGGGCTCCTCTCTGTGGCTATATATGTCACAAACCAGCATGCTGAGTTTTTCTGATCCTTTCCTTTCCCTTACTTGATGTCTTTTTTGAAGATAAGTGCTTTGCTCGGTCGGCCATATTTTTTCCGTTTGATTAAAATATAATTTTCTAACAGCTTCTGTTTCCTCTGAACAAGATGCAGGGATTGTGAAGTTTTTTCCCCCCCTAGGAGTGTGTATTTGTTTTTACAAACCAATTATCTAAGCAAGTGAGCATAGGGTTTGGTCAAAAAAGATCTATTTGATGGCAGATGAATACCACAGTTAGTTAAATAAAGTAAGAGGCCACAATGCCTCTTTAAAATGGACTAGCAAATCCTTCAACTTTTTCCAAGTTTAGCTTGGAAATCTAGAATGGCTAGTACAGAACATGTTTATATATGGCTCTGGAATTATTGTCCATGTATATCCCTATGGAATAATTTGAATCCAATACTGAGAGAAGGTTGCTTTTGTACAGGCAAGAACAACCAAGCCTTGATCTAGATAAGTAGGCAAATAAATGATTAGATTCTCCAAATATATTAGATCTGCTTCTCATTTTAACCAAGCGACAAGGTGGTTGAGAAATCCAGGAATTACAATACCAACCAATGGTTTGTAGTAATCTATGATTTCTGATCTGCTGCTCTGAAGGGACGCGGTGGCTCAGTGGGTTAGGACGATGAGCTTGTCGATCAGAAGGTCGGCAGTTTGGCGGGTCGAATCCTGAGTGCCGCGTAACAGAGTGAGCGCCTGTTACTCATCCCAGCTTCTGCCAACCTAGCAGTTCGAAAGCACGTAAAAATGCAAGTAGAAAAATAGGGACCACTACGGTGGGAAGGTAACAGCGTTCCGTGCGCCTTTGGCATCTAGTCATGCTGGCCACATGACCACGGAGACGTCCTTGGACAAGCGCTGGCTCTTCGGCTTTGAAACAGAGATGAGCACCGGCCCCTAGAGTTGGAAACGACTAGCACGCATGTGTGGGGGAACCTTTACCTTTACCTTTACCTGCTCTCAATAGTTTGGGACCAATTTTAGCAGAGATTGTTCTTGTTCTTTCCAGGTCTTGTCTTGATTTCAGCAGTTTTGTTTAACTTGCTTTTTTTTTAACCTTGTTTGCCAGCTGACAATGTTGCTAGCTGAAAATGTCTTTGTTTTTCTCCTGCTGAGAAAACTGAGTTAAGCTGTAATTTGGTATGCTAATTAATCATTTCTTGGATGGACTTTTTATTGGCGTATTTAGAAAGCAGATCATGATGGAAAAAGCAATGAATACAGACAGATCAAGAGATATAAATCAATTCTTTAAAATGTGAAATTCAGGACCTGTTTCTTTAGATAGTAAATACCTACTTGCCCAAATTACGTGAATAAGCATGAATGGGTTGAGATACAGAATTCAATGGGAGTCAGAGCTTGCAAAGGAAACTGAAAACTGTCCATCTTTTCCTAAGATCATATTAGTAATTGAGACAGTTTCCTGACTTCTAATTCCACTTTGTTAATGAAGAAGCACAGAGAACTTCTAAACAACTTGGGTTGTGAAGTTTTGGACCATCTGTCAAAAGTTTTGCTTCAGTTTATTGTTGGAGAACTCCATAACTAGAAATGCTGTTGACTTGGTTCCCCTGTGCTTTTTCATGCAGTTGTGGAATACATTGACCCATTTTTGGCTGGCATTAGAACATCGCTGATGTGTCAGGGATGCACTTGTTCCAAATGAAGCTGGGAAAAAGAGTCCGCCTTCCTATATTTGCCAAAAGAAAACCCTGTTGGCCTTGCACTATTTTGCTGGCGGCTGAATAGCATACTATGTCTTTAAAGGCAGGATAATTTTTCTGAACTAGCTTGGTCAATTTGTTATGGTTTAAAACTGTGGAGCCAGCTGTCTGCAATCTGATGTAATGTTGCCATGGAAACTAGAAATGAAACACTTAAGCATTCACTACAGAATTTCTGCATCCGACATTAGCCAAAATAATTAAGACTTGAGCCATTAGGGGCTTTTGAATGAAAGGGGTGGGGGCTTACAGTGTGGTTGAAAACCAAGCTGTTCCTGTTTACAGTATTGCAATTCCATGTGTTTTCTTCTTTGAAATATGCAAAGAAATTACTGCTTTCCATATAGAGGGTTATACATGTTGTGGGGCCCTCTTTTTTGGCACAGAGTTACTGACTATGTTGAAACATTTTCAAGCAGGAATCTGCATGCCTGTAGATGCAAATGACTCAAAGTTGTTGAATTGGAAGCATTCTGATCTCTGAGTGGGATAGCCAAAGTGCCACATGCTGCAAAATGCTCCCTTTTGGTATTATTTTTTTATTTATTTTATTTTAATTCCATTTATATCCCGCCCTTCTCCGAAGACTCAGGGCGGCTTATTAATATGCAAATACCTTTTTGGGTAGTAAATTACTTAACATAGGGGCCAGTTCATACTTTTCCTGTAATGCATGTGTGTTCAATGCAAAAGCGTCTGGAAGAGCTTTTTTTCTGAACATATCTGAACACATATCCAAGTGCAAAGAGTGTATCTCTAAGGAGTTTTAAAATGTCCTATCTTATTTTAGAATCCAAGCAGGACAATATGGCTGCATTTATGTTTGCACATAAAGCTAAATTGTTTGAACGATGACCCAAAGCCCAGTAGAGTGAAACAGTGACCTCCTGATCACAAGGAGTAATCATTTGATCCACCAGGATTATGAAAGAACTGTGGACCAAGTCCTATGCACCCTCGGGTGGCAATTAATTTGCTTTGTTCCATGTGGCTAGTATGATATATAGGTAAAAGTAAAGGATTCCCCTATCCAGTCATGTGCGACTATAGGGAGTTAGTGCCCCGTTTCTTAGCCAAAGGAGCTGGCGTTATCTGAAGACAATTCTGTGGTTATCTGACCAGTATGTCAAGGTGCATGGAGCACTGTTACCTTCCCACCAAAGTGGTACCTATTTATCTACTTGCATTTGCATGCTTTCAAAGTGCTCAGTTGGCAAGAGCTGGGATGAGTAACGGGAGCTCACCCCATCATGTGATGCTCAGGTCTGGGCTATCAGCTTTCCAACTGACAAGCTCAGCGCCTTTAACCAATGTGCCCTCATGTCCCCAGCTTGATACATACGGACATTGTATACATTGCTGTTAAATAAAGCCTATTTTGTCCGACTTAAAACAGAGCTAGACAATAAGGCCCAATTTCAACCTGGCAACTTAAATGACCCAAAGTTCACCCACAGGAAGTTAGCTTCTTTTGGGGTTCTGAGCTGGGAGGCTGGAATTGGGATGAATTGGTCAGAGCTGTGTGTGAAAGCAAAGGCCGAAATAAAGTCTTTGGAGAGTTCCAGCTGGAATCTTCTCCGCTCCTTGGAATGCAAGCCTGTACAGTGGCAGTTCTGTACTGTAAAAGCCAAGAGTTAAGTCTCCCTCTTCTTCTTTTTTTTCCTTTCTTTCTTTCTTTCTTTTGGTCTCCCCCTTTCTACTTTTGCGCACAGAAATTCTAAATAGGGCCAAACAGAGGAAGTAGCATATTGAGCACTGGGTCTGGCTTGAAAATGAGAGCTCTGATTTGGTTCACAAGGAATGGATTGTTTCAGCCTGTGGTGTCACTGCTGCTGGAGAGGGAGGATTCTTTATGTCTCTGTAATGCTGGATACTTGAGGGAAAACAGCTGGAACGGAGCAGGCAGCATCAGATGTGAGACCAAATGGGAAGCTGGGGAGTATGGGCTAAACTAAGTGCCTGCAAAGGTCAGAGTTTTCCTTTGGTCAATTCCTGAGGAATGCTTGGTCTGAATCTTTAGAATGGGAAGCCTGGGATGGGGATAAGAGGAAAAAAAAATTCTGTGACTCGTTATAGTTAATAAAATACATCGGAGTGGCGGAGATGAGCTCTCCTCTTCCTTTCCCTCTCTCCCTCCCTCTCTCTCTCCCTCCCCACCTCCTCATTTTTGCTGCTGTTGCTGTTTTTGATTTTCCTTGTTAAGGCTGGAAAAAAGGAGTCAATGAGAATGTTTCAGTTCAGTGCAGAAAAGCAGTTTGTAACCAGGTTTTTTCAATGTGAAGTTTCGCCAGGCCAGGAAGACCATTGCCTGACCCAAACCACAGGAGCTTAACTAACAAGGGCTCAGAGAGTGCTAGGAAAGTGTCCTGCCTGGGCTGTGTAGGAAGGCAACGTGGAGACTGCTATTATTACACAATGTGCAGAGGCAGAGAGGAGGATGAGGGCTGGAACGCGTTTTGGTGCCTGAGACCTTACTTTGTGCTAATTTAGAAGTGAAAATGGTATGTTCCATTCTTTTTAAAATACTGTGTGTGAGAGAGAGAGAGAGAGAGTGGGGGGGGGAGAGGGCTTGCCTTGTTTTAGGACTCTGGAAAAAAGAGACTTCCCTGCCTTGAGCTGTGCAACAACTCCTCTACTAACATTTCCTTTTGCTTCCCTGCCAGTCAAGAGAGCAATCAGATGATGAATCAGAAGAATCGGTGAAGTTTAAGAGACTGCATAAGTTGGTCAACTCAACTCGCAGAGTGAGAAAGAAATTAATTCGAGTGGAAGAAATTAAAAAGCCCAGCACTGAAGGTAAGAATTAGCAGCTTTAACGAGAAGATGTGCTGGGTAGTGGTCAGAATGGTGGGGAGAGGGTGGGAGCGCCACCCCTTTGGAAAAGCATATGAGAAACTTGCCGTAGGAAAAGAAGAAACATTTGGTCACCCTCTGAATTGATTTTCCTATGCCTTGTGCTCAAGTTAATCAGCAGGGTGAAAATAGCTCTTTGCATTAGCAGTGTAATTTTATGGCTGTACTCTATTGTATACTGTTTTTTTAGCTACAGTTATTTACCATGGCTTTTTGTGTGACTGGGTTGTCTTTCTTCTTTTATTGCAACATAATTTATTGGGGACAGTCTCAAGTGTAAAGGCTTATAGAGAGGTTATTATTGGTGGATGGGTGGACTATACCAGGCACACTTTCACCACATTCCCTCCTCCCATCCTACAAAAGTCTGCAATCCCAAAGTGACTTTTTGGGGAGTGCACCTGGAGCAGAAAACTCTTATCAGCCAAACAGAATTCCTCCTGAAACTGGACAGAAACGGGACAGACTCAAGGAAAGGGGATCCATAACCTTGACTACCAAATTCATTAGCAGTCTTAGTTCTGCATTGGGCAATGTAGTAGGAGACTCTCCATAGCGAGTATACACTTTTCCAGGAAGTGACTAATGTTTCAAGAGGTTTTCATTAATGAAATGTAAGAGTATCAGATTAAGAGATTCTGGAGAGCAGAGTACTGGTAGGAGCAGAAGACAGATTGTCTTTCTGGTAAAAAAAGTAAATTTTCTAAAGCCTCTGTCACTTTGCTTCGTTCTTGCTTCACCCTCTCCCCCCCCCCGCCCCAAGTTATGAAACCAAGAAATATGACTTGTAAATGAGCTGTGTGGGGTGAAAAACTGAGAGAAAAATACGAGTGGGGCTTATCCCAAGGGTTAGAAAGCGAGTAAGTTTCTCATGGGATGCTGAAACATCTGCCTGACCAAAAACCACACCCTTCAAGTCTGGCAAATGGTTCTTTCAGCAGGAACGATGAGTTTTTCAGAAAATAGAGATGTATCACTTCAGTAGAAGTCAAAGAATGCCACAACTGATTCCATGGCCGAGAGAGATTTTAACCTTTTAAAGTAAAATATAATGAGTTTCATTTTTATAGCATTTATTTGGATTTGATTTAAAAATAAAATGACAATTGGACATTAAACATTATTCCACGGCAATAACTAATTAAGGTATATATATTTAAATTCGGGAAAGGAGAGACCTGATAGAGATGCATTTTTTTTCCTATGATAATAAAAATAACTAAGGAACTCTCACCTTTTCCAAACTCTTGAAATCAAAGGCAAGGAAAACTTGTTCCATGCTCAGTTACTATACAGGTAGACCTCAACGTATGACCACAGTTGGGCCCAAAGTTTCTGTTGCTAGTGTAGACTTTTGTTAAGTGAGTTTTGCCCCATTTTGCAACTTTTCTTGCCATAGTTGTTAAGTGAATCACTGCAGTTGGTAAATTAGCAACACGGTTGTTAAGGGAAAATGGTTTCCCCATTGACTTGGCTTGTCAGAAGGTTGCAAAAGATGATCACATGCACTCTGGACATTGTAACTGTCATAAATATGAGTCAGTTGCCATCTGAATTTTGATCATTTGACCATGGGGATGTGCAATGGTTGTAAGTGTGAAAAACAGTCATAAGTCACTTTTTCAGTAACTTTGTAACTTTGCACGATCACTAAGTGAACCCTTGTAACTCGAGGATTGCCTTTACTGGTTTCCTATGAACTTTTACCAGACCCTTATATATTTTAAAAAATATATAATTTTAAAATAATAAGGCTTATCCATACTTGGCCTGGGAAGAAAGATCAACAGAGGATAGGAATTTATCCTGACATATGTAGACACACTATATTTGTAGTAAGGGTTGGATTTGACCTCTAACTCAAAGCATTTTTTATAGCTGAGACCAATGCACTTTTGGTCATTTGCTGTGGTAATACATCATCTTAATAGCTTATTATTTTGATGACTGCATTGCAAGTCATAAAGGGGGGCATTTCAGCCTTCATCAGCTTCAAAACCTGAAGTTTTGATTGGAGCCAGTTGTAGGGCCCATATATCATCTATGTTCAACTCCACCAGTTGCCAGTTTGTCTTGAAGCACAAGACGGAGTGTGTTTGGAATCAGATTACTAGTACACAACATCTGCCATTTTCTCTGCTCCCCAAACTTCTAGTGCCATCACTAGCTAGATTCTGGCCTTCCTTTTTTGGAGAAATCCTCATAGACATGTCTCTGATGCCATTATGCAAAGAGGTAAAGAGCTGAATTTATTTCCACGGTAAATTCCATTCCTTCCAGCTTTTCATGATTGGGTTTTGTTTTGTATTCTTAGGATTGAAACTTAGTTATTTTAAGTTAGGTTAGTTTATTTTCTGCAGAGCTTTTAGTCTGCACTGTAATGTGAATATGTGGCTATTAATTTGTAGTGTATTTTAATCTTTCGGTTATCTGCTCTCCCAGCCAACATTTGAAGAATGTTTGTGTTTCTTTTTTTCTCATACAATGAGTCGTAGCTCTTGAAATTCTATAAATATGTAGACATTTCTTGCTATGACCTTTCTAAGCACAACATTAGCCTTTTTAGAGTTGATGAAACCCAGTGCAGACTTTCCAGGATTTTACTTGAGAGGAGACTCAAATTAGTACACAAAACACTGAGTGAATGTATTACAAGTTTTGAGTTTAAACAAAACATTTGGAACATTCAAATTAAAAGTTAAATATTCAGTGCATTTTGTTGGATTCTTTCCCTGCTGCATCTTGTTCTACTCTCAAAGTAGATAAATATGTCATAATATGGTATGGATTTTCCCCTTCTACTAATAAGCAGGAGGAGAAGGAAATGAATTTTTTAAAAAATATAGCTTTCCAAATTGAGTATTTCTATTCATACATGACTTTCACTATATTCAGCTTGACTATATGTAGACAGAGAGAGAGAGTGGGTTATGACACCTATCATTTTCCTTAACTTCTCCATGTAATCATAGACACGCAACAAATTTACTTTCCTCGTTTTGCCTTTTCTTACTTAAAATGGAACACTCGGTATGCAACCTCCCTCAGACAGAGGTTCTGTCCATGGTTTTGCCAGATTAGTGCATACAAACGTCTTAGGCAATAAATTCACAATTGATGACAATATTTTAAGCCCAAACTACCTGTTTCTAACTTTAAATTCACTTTTTGGCATAGTTTACAGTTATGTGTGCTAGAAACAAAACAGGCTATATCCAGAGCTGCTGCTACTGCCTCCTTCGACATTCCTTTAAATATATGAAAACTGACAGATCATTCACTGCATTCCCCTTTCATTCATAAACTCAGTCTTTGGTATCTGTATTCCCATCATCACACTGGTTTTCCTTTGATCTTCCTATCTATTTCTCATTTTACTTCATTAACTACATATAAATAGTTGAATTTATTCTTGCACAGCAAATTCTATTCCTTTCAGCTTTTCACTATTGGATTATTTTTTCTTTGGTATTATTAGGATTGAAATTTAATTATTTAAGTTAGGTTAAAGTATTTTCTGCAGAGATTTGGCTTTCTCCAAAAATCATCTAATATTGTTGAGATATACACCAGTATGCCAGTATTGCTTCTATTGCATCTGTTTTATTCCTTGATGGTGCCCAGATTCTTCTGTTGTTGAACTACAAGTAGTCCTTGACTTACAACAGTTCATTTAGTCACTGTTCAAAGTTACAACAGCATTGAGAAAAAATGACTGATGATATACTTCTCTCTCCCTCCCTCCCTCCCCCTCCCCTCTCTCTCCATTAGCTAATGAGAACTAATATAATGGCATACTCCCTTTCAGGTGTGGATGATCACTCCTTTGATACTCCCGCAGGACCAGATGGTAGATCGGCACTTTACTCTGGAATTCACAAGAAGCAACTCATTTTGGATAATTCCTCTGAAAAACAGCCGGATAATGAAAGTGATCCACTGACCTTATCTCCGTCATCTAGCAGCCTGGACACTTGGGGTACAAACAGGAAATTGCTTAAGACCTTCAGTAAATCTGATAGTCGTGGCCTTATAAAACCCCCCAAAAAGCTTGGGACATTCTTTTCTTATCCAGAAGAGGATAAAATACCCAAAGTCTGCCGTTCTTTAACAGATGGAGAAATGAAGAACCTTGGCTCTCTCAGTCATGGGGTAAGTAAAGAAAGCATTTGCTTTTACGACAGCAGGTGCAAGCATCATGTCCTGGTATCTTTGGAGGAAATCCAGAGTATCAGGAAGCAGATCCGGCTAAAAAAGGCAGATCCTAATTATTCATGTTCTAGAGCTTTTCTCTGTCAGCGTCCTGCTAGGAAAGGTGTATCACCTTCCATCTGCGATCTGCAGCTGCTTCATCACAAACCCAAGAGGCTAGGAAGAGGTGGAAGCTGTGGCTTCTCAAACAGAAGGCTTCGAGGGTGCAATTCAGTCAGCGAGTTCAATATCACATATGTGGTGGAAAGAAGCCTGTACAGTCACCTCAATCTATCGCATCTGGTGCGGCCCATGACTGACAGAACCTTGAGCAAAAGTGAAGAACAGGAGTTGAGGCGGTGCCTACTGGAGGAAGAGGCGGCGGCAAAGAGGAAGTGGGCTGCTACCGTCGATCGCTGTACAAAAAGGGTTCTTTTGAGAATCCACCAAAAGTCTGTGAGTTTTCACCAAAGGTGGCCACAAGCTCCCATGAGGTTGCAGTCAGCATTGCTTGGGGTTTTTTCCATGTTTGAAAGGCTTAACGTTTCACTGCCTTTCTTTTGTTTTCCCTCAGTCCTCTCCTAATTAGTGGCCAATGAGATATTCTAACAAATATTGAGATACACTATTGTTTCTGTGTTCCATATTTGCTTGAATCAACAATAGTAAGAAGAAGAAATAAATAAATATCTAACTAGATACATAGAGAGAACCCGTTTGTGCAATGGTTAAGGCACCAGGCTAGGAAGTGGGAGTCTGTGAGTTCTAGTCCCATCTTAGCCTGAAAACCAGCTGGGTGACCTTGGGCCAGTCACTCTCTTTCGGCCCAATTCAGCTCACAGGATTGCTGTTCTGGGAAAAATAGGAGGAGGAAGTGGAAACTCAGGTTTACCACCTTGAGTTATTTATCAAAATAATAAAGGCAGGATAAATCTAAAACAAAACAAATATAATTCCAATTAATGCCTGTGGTGCAGTGCATGCAGAGGATGGATTCTGAACTCAGGAAATGTGGCATGGTTCAGGGGATGCTGTCTGGCCCATCATGTGGAGAAAGGTATGCTTCGGATTTACAGATATAGAATTTTAGGTGTATGTCACAATTCACATTTCTACCCTACTAGATTGACAAAAAAGCCCACCCTTTCTCAAATTGGCTCCATCTGACTGATGAAAAGGTGCTGTGAATCTTTCCTGAATAGGAATAGAAATACTACATGGATGAAACTAGAGCAGGATCTTCATCCCCCCCTTTTGGGGGGGCATTTTTTGTACCTTTCCAAATATCCCACAGGTACTTGATATGTTTGTTTTTTCTCTGCTGGCTCCCATATTTCTTCAAGAGCCCCTCAGATGAGAGCAGCCCATCTTAAGCTTCTGCCAATGTCACTGCTCCTTAACAAATTCTCAAGCCCTTTAGAAAGATTTGCAGCAAGAGGATTCCACTGGAGAAGAAAAGGTGGGAGGGGGTCATTTCGAATTGTTTTTCTTGGCACAGTTGCAAGGCTGCAAGCCCACCAACCAGCTCATTATGCTGCAGATGACAATACCCAAGGAAAGCAATTCCCGGGCATTGCGATCTCGGCATAACTGTGGTTTTCCCAGCTGCTAAGCTAGTAGTGGTGATGAGTGGGTGATGTGGAGAAAAAAATCATATTTCTGCGTACTCTGCATCATTAACTCCTTTAAACATAGTGATTCATGCAGGGGTGGAAGAAGTGGAGGGACTCACATTGGAATCTCAGCTTATTCTTTATCTCTGTATGCTGACTAGGTGCGGTGGAAGGGAGAAGTACGGTATTTGTATGTGTGTAAAGAGAAAGGAAAGCAGTGAACCGAAGAGAAAAATCGATAGATAAATGAAAAGGATACACATAAAGAAGAAAGAGATAGAGGGGGGAAAGGGGGATCCTAGCCATTATTTTTTTACTGAGGATCCATGCATCATCATATTGTGTAGCTACTGATAACTTTCTTCTTGGAAAATATGGTTCTCAGTGATTATTAAAAAAAAAAAGATTGTCACTCTTAATTTTCACCAGACAAAGATCTGTATAGATCTTCTGCCCTGGCAAATATGCTTAGGATTGCAGGCCATAATTGTTCTGTAAAGTGAACAGTTTTTTATTTCCCAGCTCAGAGATAGGAAAGTAAGGATGAGAGCCAGGGATTTAAAGCCATCTGGGAAATTCACAACTGGATTGTATTTTTGAACCAAGGTCTCGGGTTGAGGCAATCATGACTAGCGTTCCAAGAAACTTAAGGAAAGAAAATAGATTCTGACTGACAAAAATCTAATTTTTGCAAATTTGTAAACTATGGCTGCAGTTGGCTAATAGCCATTGTAAAGCTGTAAAAAAATTTTTTTCCTAGGAGAATTTATTCTTTTTCTCCAGTGCTTTATATGTTAATTGTTTCTGCACTACAGTGTAACATATTTTATTAAAATAATTTATTTTACGAAGACGGTATGTAGAGAATATTTCAGATGGTGAAATACACTTTTGTACACACTATGTGCTTATATAAGAAGCAATAACATACTCTCTAAAAAAAAACCTTAACATTTTGTCCTGCAAAATATTTGATTGTAAGCCCGTTACTATTACTTACTGCGTATTGCCAATATGGGTAGCAGGAATTGAACATTCTTATATGATGTGACCTAGGGAGTCTACATACCTACAGCCTATAGCCCAGGTGTATTCAATCATGGCTGGCTGGGAAATTCTGGAAGTTGAAGTCCACAGTTGCTACAGTTGAACACCCCTCCTATAGCCTGGGACAGGGGTAGGCAACCTTGGCTCTTTTATCACTCATGGACTTCAACTCCCAGAATTCCTGAGTCAGCTGACTCAGGAATTCTGGGAGTTGAAGTCCATGAGTGATAAAAGAGCCAAGGTTGCCTACCCCTGGCCTGGGAGATACTAGATAAGCTGTAGGTGCCAGGCCCTTTCTGCTGTAGCACCCAGACTGTGGAATCTCTCCCCCCACCCTCACCATCTACCCTTGTCAGTGTTGAGTTTCTGGAGCTCCGTCAAGAACTGGTTATGCCAGCAGGGCTGGGGTCCCCAGGAATGTGTGAACTACAGTGGTGAGGTGCTCTGTTATTGTTAACATCCCTTTGTCTATTATTCTTTATTTTAGTTTGGGTTTTCATATTTTAATGTATTTATTAACCCCTTTTAGCTTTCTTGTACCTTGCCCAGAATTGCTTGCTTGTGGGAGGGGTAGTTATATAAATTGGTCTAATAAATAAATAATAAAATAAAATATAATAACTAGGATGTGCTTGGATTGCATTCTTGGAGAAAAAGCTATATCTCTTCCTTTTTTTCCATATAAAAACTTGGATTAAGCCCTCTTTTACGAAGATCAGATGCTTTATACACTGCTTGTGAATTTTAGGCACTATTCTACACTGTTTTTCTCTAAGATAATAATTCATGTTTACTGCAACCTCAGGAGCTATGGCATTCCTTGTCAATAGGACTGATTACATGTGTTGCTTTTATATATGTTATGGGCATTTAAATTTATTTTAGTGGCCAAGGCATGCCTAGAACTTTTAAAGTATGTGCATGATCATTTCATTTAAGAGTCTACAGTCTTTCCATCAACAGTTTTATTTAGCATGTTTTTGTGAAATAAATGAAAGTAATGAGCTGTATGTCCAATAGCAAGCATAACGATACAGCTCCTTGAAATATAGCATATTGCTAAAAAGCTTTTAACTGTGGAAGTTTTTTGTGTGTTTGTATGATTCCATATACCATCCATGCCAACTGTGAATTCTGCTGTCATACACGCTCAGTGCCTGCATACATGTTCATACACAAATACATGAAAATCCCCCAGATGTAATCCTTGTTTGATATTAAAAGATGGTGTGAACTTTCTGAGTTAACTTTTTAAAACTGTTCTAGCATTCCTTTGCTATTGACTATCTTGTTAAATGGATGTTTTCAGGGAAGAAATACAATTACATGTTCACCAGCAAAGGCTTGTTTGATAAGGATAAAAACATACTTTATATAGGTTGTGTTATAATTGGCTTTTAGTAATGTATTAATTGGTAACAGACATAATAATGAGATATTACATATATTACAAATATCTCATTTATTTACAGCATTTATTATTTACAGAGTATATGATGGAGGATAATCATGTCCCGATTTGTTGTTGTTCTTGTGGTTTTTCTATAAGATGAAGAAAAGCAGAGGGAATAAGGTTGAAGGACCAGGTGTAAAATGCATAAAGACACAGAAATAGAGAGCCAATTTATTTCTGGAAAAGGCAAACATCTGTATTGTAGAGCTGAAAGGGAACAGGGCAGTTCTATTGAGCTCCAAAGGACTAGTGTCTTTTCAATAATGAACACTTTACATATGAGGATCATTATTAAGCACCAAGTAACTATGCTTTCACTTGACTATGTTTTTCAGCTTTGAAAAGAAAATTAGTGTCATTACACTGACCTGTTTAGGCAAGCAAAATTATTCTATTCAGTTGTCAGTGTTTCTTGCTTTTAGATGTTTCTCTGAGAACAACTCATTTCTCTAATTACTTCTGCAAGATTATGCCACTGCACATATCACCTACTGTATTCCATCTTGTAGTAGTATGAAAACTGCTTTGTTACATACAGGCCTTGGTTACAGATATGGAGTCTCTGAAAATGGAAATTGTCATTTGTTCAGAGATGGAATAAGTCATTATTGAATGATCAACCATTGAATGAGATGCTTAAAATTTCAAAGCTTTTGTCTGTTTCTAGTACCATTAAAGTGGAACATTTTGTTGTTGTTAATATTCTGTACCTAAATGACTCCCAAAACATGGGCTATGTAAAACTATTCCTCACTTAGGAAATCCTTTTAATACTCCTTTATTGAAGATCCTGAAGCAATAAAATAATTAGTAAAAGACCAGGAAGGGGACATTATGCATGAACATAATCCAGAACATTTTTTTCATGCTTGCTGCTGTTATTTGTACAATTGAGACATTTCTCTAGTGTCTTCTCTGCTCCAGAAAACAATTGACACCATGCTGATTTTGTGGTAAAATGTTACGAATTTACCTTATTTCACAGAGAACCTGCAGCTTTGGTGGCTTTGATTTGGCAAATCGCTCACTGCACATTGGAAACAGTTCAGATCAAATTGTGAGTATGACATTCAGTCATAAGATACATTTATTCAGCCCAACGGTGGTGTTTGTAATGTGTTTCAAAATTAAAATGCTATAAATTTGGATTTGCTATAAAAGTAGCTATAAGATCCAGGAGGATAATATCCATTTTCAGTTATAATAGACTGAGCTGCTTCTTCATACTTTTATATTGCATTTCAAAAGACGTCATTTTCTAATGACAAATACATTAATGATTGATTGATTGATTTGCCATCAAGTTGGTATCGACTCATAGTGACCATATAGATAGATTTTCTCCATGACAATCTGTCCCTAACCTGGTTCATTCAGGTCTTCCAATGATACACCCATCACCATTGTAAATGAATTCATCTACCTTGCTTCTGGTCATCTTCTCTTTTTCTTTCCACCTTTCCCAGCATTAGACTCTTTTCCAGAATGATAGTTTTTCTTTAATATGCCTGAGCTAGGATGATTTGAACCTGTTCATTTGTGCCTTGAGTGAGAACTCTGGGTTGATTTATTTGATGATCCCATTTGTTTGTTTTATCGGCTGTTCTTGGTATTCTCAGGAGTCTCCTCCAGTTCAAAGTTCAAAAATGGAAATACTTTATTATGTGTTTTGCAGGTCTCACAGGAAATACCATGATTTGCACTATTTTGATCTTTGTAGGTATAACCACATCATGCCATAATAATTGTGGTGTATGATGCTCTTTGACTACATAATTTATTGATACCAGGGAAAATTATTAGCACTAAAATGAACGTCCAAAAGTGTCATGACATGCTTATTCATCAAACACTAATACCAGACAATGCTCCGGGTAATTCTGAACAACATTTTGTACTTTGGAAAATTTTAAATTAGGCATGTCCGGCCTGCAGGACTCATGCAATCCTGGACAATTAGTAATGAAGCTCCATAAGATCATAAACTTTTAAAATTTAACAAAAAGTTGGATATGGATGTTTTAAATTACGTTTTTTAGTTTTTTTTCTATTCAAAATGAAGATGTCTAGCAGAATGTTATAAAATTATGAGAGTGACAAGGACTGTACTACTAGAAAACATTAGGAGGTGACTCAGTCTTTGAAATTCCAAAAGGATAAAAATTTAGTTCAGAGGAAGCTTGTCAATCTATATGTCAAACATGGTTTTTTTTTTATTCGACCTTGTGACCATTCAGAAAACTATGATAATTGTAACATGAGGACAGGTGAAATGGGGTGTTTCCTAGGCAATTAGAAAGCATTAGTATTTATTTCTACAAGAAGACTAAGATAGCTAGTAAAAGCCAACTATTCCAACCATATTTGCCATGGTTTTATTAGCCAGTCAGGATATTTAGCTTAACTAAGAGTATCAGATGAGTAAAAATCATCCTCCCTCTTCATCAAGTTATTCTATCCAATGAATAAAGTATTCCACAATAAGCTGATTAAAACTAAACTGGATCCAAAAGCATAGGAAAGGTGTAGTATCTAATGCATAGTAGTCCACTTTTCACATTGTATTTATTCTACCCTTGCTTTCTCACTAATCACCCTGAAGACCACTTGGACAGCTCTCAGCATAATCCTGAATTCAGTGAACAGAGTACAGATATGTCTTAGCAAATATATAGTTCCTCTTGCCATATTCTATATTCCCATATTCCTGCTGCAAACAAAGCTGGGAAAGACAAAGATAAAGAAATTGTGAGGACATGAAGAGCATAGCTCCATCCTGTATACATTTTTCCCTGCTTATGTTCATTTAACATATCCTTAGGAAGGATATCACATTGAGAAAATGTTCAGTAGTGAATTGAATTGTTTCCAGGGTGTTTGATGCTAATGCATAAGACTGAGCCAATAATTTTCTTTGAGAACTTCCAATTTAAAATGTAAGGTTCTATTTTATTGTCCTGAATCATCTTACAGATCTTCCTTTTTCTTAGGGTTTCTGCTTTGACTATAGGGAGGGTACTGGCAGTGGGACTAGGCAGCTGGGATCATCATGTTTAGTTCTTGAAGGACTACACATATCACTGGTCTTGCGTGATGAACAGGAATGGAGAAATTAATTTTTTTCTGACTATTACCAGTTGTATGTTATTGAGTGTAAATCTATTACAATTAAAAAACAATTGCAGTTCACACATAAAAATCAAAACAACTTTTTAAAATGCATAGCCATTGATTTGTGTTGCAGAAGTTAGAAATGCTCAACCAACAATAACAGAATAGAATAGAATTCTTTATTGGCCAAGTGTGGTTGGACCCACAAGGAATTTGTTTCCAGTGCATGAGCTGTCCATGTACATACAAGTAATAGTGATAATCATGATCACATACAACATGAAAAGACATTCATCATAAATCATATACAACATGAAAATGCATTCATCATACAACATCATAAATCATAAGATGCAACACTTAGTGATAGTCATAGAGTACTAGCTAAGCAAACAACATAAATCATACTAGGGTACAAAAAACCCAATATAAATTGTAAGATAGAAGCAGCAAAGTTATAGTCATAAGATAAGGATAGGTCATAGGAAAGATGAGGAGTATCATAGTAATACAGCTTTACTAAGTATTTTGACAGTGTTGTAGGAATTAGTTGTTAAGCAGAGTGACAGCATGGGGGGAAAAAACTATCCTTGTGTCAAGTCTTTCTGGTGTGCAATGCCCTACAGCATCATCTTGAAGGAAGAAGTTGAAACAATTTGTGTCCAGGATGTGAGGGGTCTGTAGATATTTTTTACAGCTCTCTTTCTTGCTCATGCAGTATACAGGTCCTCAATGGAAGGCAGGCTGGTAGCAATTGTCTTTTTTTCTGCATATGAGAAACTTGCATTTTAAGAACATTATTTGCATTTCTTGTAGACTGCCATAATAGAAAGTTATGTCTAAAAACCTTTTTTATTTTCTGCCAATGAATTGCTTACTCAAATGAACTTTGGGTTGGAGAATGGACAAGATTTAGACAGATGGGAAGAGCAAGAAAGAACAAAGGAAGGAATGTTATTTATATAATGTATATAAATTCTCACTGCCATGTGACAGTGAGATGGAAGTTACGAGGGAAATGTAGGTCAAGAAATGAAAGTTGTGGGAAGCAGTGCATTTCTGATTTGATTTGGGGATTCTCTGGGAGTCTTGAATTAAAAACGGGTGGGGCGGGGAGTTGATCTCATCCTCTTGTCTCTAAATATTGCTGCCTTTTGTGCTGAATAGCTGAATGGAAACTCATCCATATGTTCACAGAACCCTATTTTGAGAAATTGTCACTGATGTATAATTTCACTCTGAAATGTTAATATTCCTTTAACATTAGGCAAGACTTTCTCATGAATGACTTGATGTTCTTTTGCTTGTTTTTGGGGGACTGTTTTTCCCCCTTTCATTTTTCCCCTGCTTTTGTGTATCTACAGTAGATTGGTTTTTCCTGCTCGAGGAGCCAATTTTGTGGTTTTGCTGAGCATTTGGGGATTTAGTAGGACAGGCAAGAGAGCACTGACATTAATCTGTGATTCCGTTACTAAAACACATCCTTCTCCTTTCCAAGTGTATCCAAACATTGAGTTCGTGAATTGCCACAGAATGATCTCTATAGAGGAGAGAGGGAAATGTCTCTGAAAACATCTGGGCTGAATCCCTGGCCAGATGGAAAGCCTCAGGAGGGTGGGGGTGAAACACAGCTGCGTGAGGCTGGATCTCTAGAACACACGCATACAAAGGAAGACTTCAGGATATTAACCAGTTAGCAGGTTCTTGCTAGAGTTGGGAGCCCCTTTGCCCAAAACGAAGGCCTTCTATCGATCCTTGTTTTACTTTCATCTCTCTAGTTGGGAATCTTTCGCTCTTCATTCATCTATGGCAGAGGTCCCCAACCTTTTGGGCACCTGGGACTGGTTCTGTGGAGAGAGGCGTTTCCGCGGACCAGAGTGGGCCTGGTTTTGTGTGCTGCCTGCATCCCATGGATAGGGCTTTGCTTGTTTGTGGGGACCAGTTGCTGGCATGCCGCGGTCCAGTACTGGTCCACGGCCCAGGGGTTGGGGACCCCTGCTCTAATGTGTTCATGTTCTCTGAGGTAGCTTTATATAGCCAAGCTAAATTCAGTTCCTTACTCTTATCTGTAATGATATGGGACAGATTTCAAGGCAGAAAGGCACCATGAAGGTACAATAGCCTTTCATTGGGAATTTGGATCTGCTAGTTGCTGCAAACTAACCACAGACCAGGGGTTAAGATCTATGGAACCTAATGCCATTTCATGAAGCTGTTCTACAGCAGGTTCCAGAAGTGCAAACTGAAACACTTCTTCTGACAGCTCATTAATTTTTTGGAAATCCCTATTAATAGTTCTGGCCGGGGTTATGAATAGCAAATTCACCAAAAATATTTCAGGGTGATAGGCCTTTCTATGTTCTTGCCATGTGAACTTCCAAAGGCATCTGAATTTTGACAATATGGGACTGGGTCTGGTTGGACCAGAATTAGCCTGGTCCAGTTTGCAATTGCTTTACTCATTAATCTGAAACGGTTCTAGTTGCCCTTCATCCTAGTTGTTCCCAGCTTTCTTGACCATTCTCCTGTCCATTTATTGCGTGAAGGTCGTGTAATCTTAACTAGATGTTCTTTTTTCCTATTCAGTGACTATAATTTTACTTGGGGATGTTACCACAAAGTAACCCAGAAGGAGAGATTATTTTAACCCAAGGCCAATAAATATTATGCTTCCCTTGGCAGCCTTTGACGTTGCACTTGAGCATTAGATTAACACTGCCGCCATATGAATATGCTTGTGGTTAGCCATGGTCAGTTAAATCTCCATAGAATTTAGGCAGGCAGTACACAACCTTATAAACAAGCATTCATCTCAGCCAAAAATAAAGAGTATTCTGAAAATTGATCTTAATGTGCAAGTAACAGATACAGGATGTGAGCTGCATTTCAAATAGCTTTTCATAACTTCCAAAATATTTAAAAAGAAAGGACCTGAAAAAAGGAAAATTATCTGAAGAACAATATATATTGAGCAATGCTGATGTAAATGAGTTTCATACAAGGAACTTATGAGTGGGGTACACCTCTAATGTTTCTCTCCTGGAATTGGCAGAGACATGCTTAATGGAAAATGATTGGATTATGCCACTTGTGTTAATTCAATAAAAATACATGCATGCAGGAATTATGTTATTTAGCATTCTGTCTATGAGTATAACATTAAAACCAATATAGGTGGCTAATTGAATATATTGGCTGTGTGATGACATTTGTCCCTCTTTGTTTGTAATAGTTTATTCTGGCTCAGTGCCCATCAGGATTGTTACACTACAGGGTGATGGATAGTAACTCACAATGACATTTTAAGTTATGGTTTAAGAATTGGGAGACAAGCATCATAGGGTATTCAACGTATAATAACTAACTGCCCTTTCTTCCATTAATCCAATATTTTCAAGGAAAATATTGCAAATATTGTCAAAAGGGGAAGCACAGATTCCCGGGAAAAAGTGGTCTGATTAGAAGGACAATATATAACTCTCCCCCCTTACATCCACCCAGCTCACCAGAATGAGAAGGCAGAGCATGTTATGAATCTGATCAATTAGGAATGTACATCTGGTGGGATCATGAAGATGGGCCTTCTTGGTGATAGCGCCTTCTTTATGGAACATCATTCCCTCTGAGCTCGTTGGCCCTCACCCTGTTTCTGTTCTGAAAGACCCTAAAAAAGTGATTTTGTTAGCCTAGGGGTCACAAATGGAGATGGAGCTGCTCAAGTGGCTGATTTGATCGTATTGTTGCTGCCATGGAGGATTTGGGGGGGGATGTCTATGGATGGTATTTTTTATGGATTTTTAGTATATGGTGGATTTTTTTTAAAAAAATGTTGTAAGCTTCCTGGAGCGACCCATCTATGAGTTGGGCGGCTTTATAATATTTTTTTAAACAAATAACGTGTTTTGGGAATCTGCAGTTTGAACCATCTTTGTAAGGTGTAGTGAGTCTGAGGACGGCTGTAGAAGAATGGAGACGGATGCTGCTCTTTGTTTCAACTTCCCTTTCTTTTGTCAGGGGAAGGACAGCGATTTTGTCTACAAAGAAGTGATCAAATCCCCTTCGACTTCCCGCATATCCCTTGGTAAAAAGGTGAAATCTGTAAAAGAAACCATGAAGAAAAGAATGTCTAAAAAATACAGCAACAGCAACTTGCCAGAGCAGGTAATGCCAGTTCGTTCGTTCATTCCGTTGTTTGTTTGCAATGAAATCGCTTCTCGAGCCTCTTTTGAGACCTCATGAAAAGGTACAACAGCATTACTTGGAAAAAAAACTCCCCGGGGGTATCGTGTACTAAACCAATTCCAAGGCCTTGCAAAACTAGTTACTGTGGAAAAGAGCTTCAATAAAAATCATAAAAGGAAGGTAAGATGGAGTTAAGCCAGTAAAATTTACAATTTCATTTGATACGCGGTGGTAGTTCACATGTTAGAAAGAATGACTGAGTTTATGTATACCCTGAGCAAGCTTGTAACCTTGTCAAAACGCAAGCAACATCTAAATCAAGGGTCTCCAGCCTTTTGGAGCTAGTGGGACACTTGGACACTTCAAAGAGGGGGTAGGAGGGAGGGGCATTTTCCCCAAATGGTTCCCAAGAGGATTCTGGTCAGTTTCAAAACACCTACTTACTAGAAGCCAAACCCATCACCGGACAGCACATTATTTTATAAATCCCTTGGGCCTGCTGGACATCTTAATTTAGGTTTGTGCTTCCCTCTGTGGCATGTCAGTTCCCATTGATTTTTTTCCCCTAGTAAGAGATATAAACATGGATTACATGGGGCAAAGAACTAACAAACGCCAAGAAATATGGCTGAGGAACATTTGTCATCCTAAGGGGGAGGGCGGGGGAGCTCCAGGATCCAAAACATAGCACTAGGCCCTTTACAACAAACATTCCAATTGAAAAGCTTGAAAATCCTTAGAAATATAACCTGCACTCACTCGATTAAGTGTATTTTGTCCCTGTGACCGGGGACAAATGAAAGTAGCAGAAACATCCATCCGTCACAGACGTTATCATTATTTAAGAATTGTTGTTGTTGTTGTTGTTAGTTGCGAAGTCGTGTCCGACCCATCGCGACCCTATGGACAATGTTCCTCCAGGCCTTCCTGTCCTCTACCATCTTCTGGAGTCCATCTAAGCTCACGCCTACTGCTTCAGTGACTCCATCCAGCCACCTCATTCTCTGTCGTCCCCTTCTTCTATTGCCCTCGATCTTTCCCAGCATTAGGCTCTTCTCCAGTGAGTCCTTCCTCCTCATTAGGTGGCCAAAGTATTTGAGTTTTAGCTTCAGGATCTGGCCTTCTAAAGAGCAGTCAGGGTTGATCTCCTCTAGGACTGACCGGTTTTATCGCCTTGCAGTCCAAGGGACTCGCAGGAGTCTTCTCCAGCACCATAGTTCAAAGGCTTCAATTCTTTGGCGCTCAGCCTTTCTTATGGTCCAGCTTTCACTGCCATACATTGCAACTGGGAAGACCATAGCCTTGACTATACGCACTTTTGTTGACAGGGTGATGTCTCTGCTTTTTAGTGTGCTGTCTAGATTTGCCATGGCTTTCCTCCCAAGGAGCAAGCGTCTTTTAATTTCTTGGCTACAGTCCCCATCTGCAGTGTATTTAAGAATACAATAGCAGTTTAAAATGAAACTTATCTATGGTGATTAAAAAATATATTGATATATAAATATTGTTTAAAAGTTTAAAAAGATTAAAAATATAAATAATGAATCATACAAGAAATAATAGGCTGGATGTCTTGTCCACACAGACAAATCTTCCATTGTATCTGTTACATGATTTCATCAGCTCTTAATTGATTTAAGGAAAATTCCACTCTGTACTGTGAAATCTATGTAGTTGCATCATGCTTATTAGTTCCATTGCAAATACTCATTCCATGAATTTTAGCTCATTGAAAAATGAATAGCACCTTTTATAGTTCCCTAAAGATGCTTTTTCAGGAAGCAACTGGCCTTTCTTGTTTTTCTTTGAAGATGTTTCTCTTCTCATCCAAGAAGCTTCTTCAGCTCTGACTGGATGGTGGGGAATGGAAGGATTTATATTTCTTCCTTCCTTGCCTGCAAGCAATATAAATCTTTCCATTCCCCACCATCCAGTCAGAACTGAAGATGCTTCTTGGATGAAAAGAGAAACGTCTTCAAAGAAAAACAAGAAAGGAGCAACCATGACCTAGAGGACTGAGAATCTCTGTAAGACTTTTATACCGTATTTTCCGGTGTATAAGATGACCCCCCCAACTTTTGAGATGATTTTCAAGATTTTTCGTCTTATACGCCGGAAAATCAGCAAGCCTGGGAAGGCACGCCCTCCCCTCTCACTGTGGAGGAAGCAGGGCAGGCTGGCGTCTGGCGGGAGCCGGCAGGGCAGTCCTGCGCACACGCGCACTCCCCGGCTCCTAAGGAGTCCTCGGGGAGCCATGGCAGGCGCCTCACGCTCTTCCCTCTTGAGGCAGCATCGGCAGAGCCGTCTGGCGTCGGGCGGGAGCCGGCAGGGCAGTCCTGCACACACGTGCACTCCCCGGCTGCTAAGGAGCGCTCCTTAGCAGCCGGGGAGTGCACGTGTGTGCAGGACTGCCCTGCCGGCTCCCGCCCGACGCTCTTCCCTCTTGAGGCAGCATCCCCGAGGACTCCTTAGGAGCCAGGGAGCGATGCTGCCTCAAGAGGGAAGAGCGTGAGGCGCCTGCCATGGCTCCCCGAGGACTCCTTAGGAGCTGGGGAGCGCGCGCGTGCGCAGGACTGCCCTGCCGGCTCCCGCCAGATGCCAGCCTGCCCTGCTTCCTCCACAGTGAGAGGGGAGGGCGTGCCTTCCTGGGCTCACTGACTTGCAGCCAAGCTGGAGCCGAAAGGGGCTTTTCCTTCCACCCACCCTTTGGAATAGACGCAAGAGCTCCCTGGGTCTGGCGTTTGCAAGGGGGAGGGGAAGGGGCTGAGAGGCTCTTGGGGGTGGGAAGGGAGAGTCACGTTGGAGGGGGGACTGGACTAAGGAGGCTTGAAGTTGCTTTGCAAGAACGGGGGTGCTCGATTGATTTATGTACTATTTTCCGGCGTATAAGACGACTGGGTGTATAAGACGACCCCCCCAACTTTTGAGATGATTTTCATGGGTTAAAAAGTCGTCTTATATGCCGGAAAATACGGTAGTTCCCTAACTTTTTAGGATAGAAAGGCAGCTCATATGAAAAATACATATTTGTATGTATGAATAAAAATAAGAAACAGGTAGCCGTGAACTACGTAAACATTCTGCCCTGTTAGGAATGCTGTGTCAATATCTGAATAGAAGGATCATTAAATCTGATCATGGAAAGCAACCTGCAGCTTTGACATTTGTGCAATATGACTGCTTTACCATGAGGTTATCTGAGTAGCCTATAGCCACTCAAAGAATACAGTGATGTATTCTATTTTGGTAAGCAACTTTTTAAATGAGCGTAGTATGCTGAATGGAAAAAAAACCCCACAATTTTCCTTTTTGTGGTTGTTACTTGCAAAGTCGTGTCCAACCCATCGCGACCCCATGGACAACGTTCCTCCAGGCAGGTGCCTTTTGGTACTGTCCATGGGATTTTCGTGGTAAAGATACTGGAGTGGGTTGCCATTTCCTTCTCCAGTGGAATCAGGTTTTGTCAGAACTCTCCGCTATGACCTGTCCGTCTTGGGTGGCCCTGCACAGCATAGTTCATAACTTCGTTGAATTATGCAAGCCCCTTCGCCACGACAAGGCAATAACCTATGAAGGGGAATTTTTAAGTTTTCCTTTAAAATACGCTTAATTCCCTTATTACCGAGATCTATGATGATCCTTGATTCCTTTAAAACTCCTCTTTCAATTTTCCCTGCCAGAAATCAATTCGTTTTTTTCCAAGCTTGTTGCTTTTGGCAAATTTCAGTCAATTTAGTTTGGGAGGCTGTCAAAATAGCCAACACTTTTTATTGTTATTTTTTCATCAGTCTTTCCACTTTAACTACAGTATAAATATAACAAGTCATTGGCATCTTAGCTGGGAAAATAGTTAATATTGATGAAATATTGCCCTCTAGAGGCCTATCAGATAATCCAGTTGCTATAGTAGACCATTATATTTTGCATTCAGGAGTAGTAGAATGCTGATCTTTGATACTCAAAGCACTCTAGCGCAGAGATCCCCAACCTTTTGGGCACCAGGGAGCGGTTCTGTGGAGAAAGGTTTTTCCACAGACCGGAGGGGGCATGTTTTTGTGTGCTGCCTGCATCCCACAAATGGGGCTTGGCTTGTTTGTGCAGACTGGTTGCTGGCATACCGCGGCCCGGTACCACTCCACGGCCCGGGGGTTGGGGACTCCTGCTCTAACATGTTCGTGTTCTCTGAAGTAGCTTTATATTGCCAAGCTAAATTCAGTTCCTCACTCTTGATCTGTAATGATATGGGACAGATTTCAAGGCAGAAAGGTGCCATGAAGGTACAATAGCCTTTCATTGGGAATTTGGATCTGCCAGTTGCTGCAAACCAACCAACCAACCAATAAATAAATAAATAGTTTGTGGCTCTATACAGAAACAAGGCAGCCCTTATATTCATCTTGAAGTCTGTTCTTGTACAGCAGACCATCACTGTAATACCAGACTTCCAGTAGAAAACAAAGCCATTTGTTGTCAAGTTGGCTATGGCAGTGCAAAATGTCGTAGCCTGGCTGGATTCTGACATTGATTCCTGTCCCAGTATAGAGAAATATTTGCAAAGAAATCTTTCTTCTGTAATAGAAATCCCCATTCCTCCCCATGTTGTTAATTTTAGTCAAAGAAAAGCAAATATGACAATCCCATTGAGCCCAAAATTTCTGTTGCCAAGCGAGACAGTTGTTAAGTGAGTTTTACCTCACTTTATGACCTTTCTTGCCACAGTTGTTAAGTGAATCACTGCAGTTGTTAACTTACTAACATGGTTGTTAAGTGAATCTGGCTTCCCCATTGACTTTGCTTGTCAGAAGATCACACAAGTTGATCACGTTGACTGTGGGACACTGCAGCCATCATAAGTACAAGTCAGTTGCCAAGCATCTGAATTTTGATCACGCGACCATGGGGATGCTGCAATGGTCATAAGTGTGAAAGACGGTTAGAACTCACTTTTTTCAGTGATGTTGTAACTTCGAACAGTCACTAAATGAACTGTTGTAAGTTGAGGATTACCTGTATACAGCTTTGTAATAATCAGAAGGAAGTGCAATTCTTAACAGCGTATTTAAGAATGATCGTTAGCCAATTTTTAAATTTTTGAACCTCAGCCTTTCAGAGAGAGTTAACAATTCTGTGCATCTTTTAAAAAGGCAGAACGTATTTTAAAAATGCATTTACTTTGTGCGCCTACTAAAACAGAATATCTTGTTCTGTGCCAAAAGCCAGTTTGAAAAATGGAATGCTTTAAAATATTAAGTTGATTTTATTTTTAAGTGTAAGAACGTAACCCAAAAAGTACTGTAATCAGTAGGGATGATCTGCTGTAGGACTGTCATCCCAACTGTTCGTAATGGTAAATTCTCAGATAGATAGTTTGAGATGAGGATGTTTGTTACGTTTTAAAAACGTCCCTCAAGACTATACGGCAAGAAAAATATTTCTAAAGTGTTATTTGGCTGGCAAAATGGATTTTTAATCGCCTCCTTTCTAAGCCTCCCAAATCTGCAGAAAGTTGGGCCTCCTGAAGCAGGTGTGTGCAGAGATTATGGGTAGCCATTGGAAGGAGAAATTCTATTAAAAGAGAAAAATCATACATATATTGGATATAGCCTATAACAGTGATGGCAAACCTTTTAGAGACTGAGTGCCCAAACTGCAACCCCAAACCCACTTATGTATCATCAGGTGTCGGGTGGGCGTGGCCCATTGGGTGGGCGTGGCCCATTGGGTGGGCGTGGCCCATTGGGTGGGCGTGGCCCATTGGGTGGGCGTAGCTGCGATGGTAACAGCAGACGGGTAGGAGTAAAAAGTTCAATCAATCAATTCCAACTTTGCGAGATCTTTTTTTTCCCGTGAGAAGTTGAAATTGATTGATTGATTGAAACTTTTTTTTTTTGCACATAGCAGTGGAGGCCTAAAGCGAAAAGGTTTTATAAGACCCAGTTGAAGGCCTAGGACTGGGGCAATGGCATGCATGCCCACAGAGAGGGCTCTGCATGCCACCTGTGGCATGCGTGCCATAGGTTCACCACCACGGGCCTATAATATAGATCAGGGGTGTCAAACTCAATTTCATTGAGGGCCGCATCAGCATTGCGGTTGCCCTCAGGGGGCCAGGTGGGTATGGCCAGGGTGGGCGTGGCCTACTGGGTGGGCGTGGCTAGAGTGCGTATGGCCTACTGGGTGGGCATGGCCAGCTCTACATCGTTCGCATCAAGGGTGCCTATGAGGGCCTGGGCAGGGGTGGGAGGGTCTCTGGCAGAAGGAGGGTCTCTGGGCCAGGGCCAAGGCAGTGGGGGCTGTTCCCTCACTGTTTCCAGGATGGCTTCGCGGGCCGCATGAAACCACTTTGCGGGCCGAATCCGTCCCCGGGCCTTGTGCTTGACATGTCTGATATAGATAGAACACAGTGAAGTCCCTGTTCCTCCCCAGAGCTTTGGCTTTGTAGGTGACCTTACAATTTCAGAATTGGGAAAGAAGCAATACTAATACCATACTGCTTTTATGGCTCAGTCCAATGACTTGACTTATGCAGGGTTCCAGTGACCCATACTTCTGCGGTAAGAATGTATGGATAGGTCTGCCAAATTAATGGCAGCAAAATTATTTAAAATATAAGAAAGATAGACCTTAGGAAAAACAGAAGTCACTTTCTAACTAAATGTTTGTGGCTTGGTTTTCTCTGAAGAGTTGCTTGATTTGTGGGGAAGATATTTCCTGATGACTCTGCAGTACACAAATAATAGGCTTCATCAGATGGTTTGTGATTGCATGTCAGTGGAATAGCCAGCAATTCTTGATATCAGCAGGAATCTTCAGTTCTTTCCTGCGGATATTCTAGAATAGTCTATAATGTTGTTTTTATCACTTTTAGAAAGTGCTTTCCAAAATGCACATACACCCCCATATCCACAAACAAACTACTCTCTTAAGTGCAGATTGGTCCAGAAATTACTGTTCACATCCTTTTGGATCTGTTTTGGTATCTGAATGAACAAACGAAGATGGAAAATGCACATTAATTTTCACGCCAAGGATTTTTGGTTTGTTTACCATTTTCAAAACCAAATTGAGGTACTAGATTAGTAGATTGATTCATTTCATCTATCTAAAAGCGCCACAATAATGCTTTTGGTTATTTATTCCAAATAATAATACTTTTGTTACTTCATCAACCATTCGGTTAACACTGTATTAACCATTGTTAGCAAATGCTGCGTAAAATGTCTGATTCCAAGGCAGGACAGTTCTGGAAAACATAATTCAACTGCAAAATTACAAACAGAACAAAGAAGCGGATGCCAGATTCAGATGGGTTTTATTAATGGCATGGTTTGATTAGGAAGAAGTTAAAAATTGCTTCTGCAAGTGATTTATATATTTTTCATACATTTGCAAAGAATATATGTAAGACATTACGTTGGGAAACATAAATAGTACCAGTATGTAAGAAGAAGAAGAAGAAGAAGGAGGAGGAGGAGGAGGAGGAGGAGGAGGAGGAGGAGGAGGAGGAGGAGGAAGAAGAAGAAGAAGAAGAAGAAGAAGAAGAAGAAGAAGAAGAAGAAGAAGAAGAAGAAGAAGAAGAAGAAGAAGAAGAAGAAGAAGAAGAAGAAGTTGGGAGGGATCTTGGAGGTCATCTAGTCCAACCCCCTGTTCAGGCAGGAAACTATACCATTTCAGGCAAATGGCTGTCCAGTCTCTTCTTAAAAACTTCCAGTGTTGGAGCATTCACCACTTCTGGAGGCAGGTTGTTCCACTGGTTAATTGTTCTAACTGTCAGGAAGTTTCTCCTTAGTTCTAGGTTGCTTCTCTCCTTGACTAGTTTCCATCCGTTGCTTTTTGTCCTGCTTTCAGGTGCTTTGGAGAATAGCTTGACTCCCTCTTCTTTGTGGCAGCCCCTGAGATATTGGAACACTGCTATCATGTCACCCCTCTCCCTTCTCTTCGTTAAACTACACATACCCAATTCCAGCAACCGTTCCCTATATGTTTTAGCCTCCAGTCCCCCAATCATCTTTGTTGCTCTTCTCTATACCCTTTCCAGAGTCTCGACATCTTTTTTACATCGTGGTGACCAAAACTGGATGCAGTATTCCAGGTGTGGCCTTACCAAGGCATTGTAAAGTAGTATTAGTACTTCACTTGATCTTGATTCTATCCCTCTGTTAATGCAGCCTAGCACTGTGTTGGCTTTTTTGGTAGCTGCAGCACACTGCTGGCTCATATTGAAGTGATTGTCTACTAGGACTCCGAGATCCCTCTCACAGTTACTACTATTGAGCAAGGTACCACCTATACTATACCTGTGCATTTGATTTTTCCTGCCTAAATGTAGAACCTTACTTTTTTCACCATTGAATTTCATTTTGTTAAATAGTGCCCAGTGTTCGAGTCTGTCCAGATCCTCCTGTATTTTAAGCCTATCTTCTGGAGTATTGGCGTTTCCTGCCAGCTTGGTGTTGTCTGCAAATTTGATGAGTTCCCCATTTATCCCCTCATCCAAATCGTTAATGAAGATGTTGAAGAGCACTGGGCCCAGAACAGAGCCCTGGGGCACCCCACTACACACTTCCTTCCATGTAGATGCAGTTCCATTGAGGACCACACGCTGAGTACGGCCGGTCAGCCAGCTACAAATCCATCTGGTGGTGATGCTATCTAACCCACATTTTTCTATCTTATCAAGTAGTAGGTTGTGATCTACTTTATCAAATGCCTTACTGAAGTCCAAGTAAATTATATCTACAGCATTCCTCTGGTACACTAATTTTGTCACTTGGTCAAAGAATGCAATAAGATTTGTCTGGCATGATCTGTTTTTGACAAACCCATGTTGACTTTTAGTGATGACTTTGTTTGCATCAAGGTGTTCACTGATTTGTTGTTTGATTATCTTTTCCAGAATCTTCCCAGGTATTGAGGTCAGGCTGATAGGTCTGTAGTTTCTTGGATCTATTTTTTCCCTTTTTTGAATATGGGAACTACATCAGCTCTCTTCCAGTCCTCTGGTAGTTCCCCAGTGCTCCAGGATCTTTGAAAAATATAGTTCAGTGATTCTGAGATCACGTCTGCCAGTTCCTTGAGAACCTTGGGATGTAATCCATCTGGTCCTGGTGATTTGACCTCGTCTAGGCTGGACAGGTGCTCACTTACCATTTTCTTGCCTATCTTAACTTGCGTTTTCATTCTGTTTTTTATGGCACTGGTTTTGGTAGGTTGGACTGTTTTTTCCCTTTGTGTAAGACAGAGGCAAAAAACAAGTTAAATAGTTCTGCTTTCTCCCTGTTGCTTGTCACCTTCTTGCCACTTTCCCCCACTAATGGACCAATCATTTCCTTAACTTTTTTCTTGTTTTTTATATGTTGAAAGAAGCTTTTTTGTTATTTTTGACTTTGGTCGCAAGCCTTAGTTCATTTTGAGCCTTAGCTTTCCTCACTTCATCTTTGCAGGCACGGGCTATTTGCTGATATTCTGACTTAGTTGTTTGCCCCTGTTTCCAATTCTTATACTTGTCCTTTTTATCTTTAAATTTGTCAGAGAGTTCTTTATACAGCCATGCTGGTTTCTTTTGAGAGCTGTTATTTTTCTTCTTTGTTGGTATTGTACTAGACTGGGCCTTTATTATCTCACTTTTCAAAATTTCCCAAGCTTCTTGAGTTGTTTTCGCCTTTAGGATTCTCATCCATGGAATTCTCCCCAAGGTCTCTCTAAGTTTATTGAAATTAGCTCTTTTAAAGTCCAAGACTCTAGTTTGGCTGTGTTCTAGTGCTTGTGCTTCCAGAATGTTGAATTCCAATATTGCATGATCACTTCCCCCCAAGGTTCCTGTGGCTTTGACACTTTTTATCATTTCATGTCTGTTTGTGAGAATTAAATCCAATATGGCTAATCCCCTAGTTCCCTTCTCTACTTTTTGGGAGAGAAAGTTGTCTGCTAGGTTTGTCAGGAATCTGTTTGATCTTCCAGGTGGTGCAGAGTTTGTCTCCCAGTTGATATCAGGGTAATTAAAGGCCCCCATTATTATTGTGATGTGCTTCTTACATACCTTAGTTAGCTGACTAGCAAAAAGTTCATCTATTTCCTCTGCTTGGTTGGGCGGCCTATAGTATACACCTATGGCAATGTCATTTTCCCCCCTTTTATATTGACCCAAATGCATTCAAGTTTACAGTTCTCGTTATTGTTGTGTTCTATTTCTGTAGAGATAAAGTTATTTCTTATATATAGAGCAACTCCACCTCCTCTTTTGTTTAATCTGTTTCTTTTAAATATTTTAAATCTCTCTAGCTGTGTGTTCCATTTGTGGGTTTCATCCCACCATGTTTCCGTAATCACAACAATATCATATCCGCCCTCATTTACCTGAATTTCTAGTTCACCCTGCTTACTGTTCATACTCTGCGCATTGGTGTATAGACATTTGAGTCCTTTATGACTGACCCTGTGTTTACTTGCTACATAACTTGTGTGGTGCCTGACTTCCCCTATTTTTTTAGATTGCCGGGGACAGTGATGGTCTGTATCAATTAACTCACTGTCCCCATTGTTTAGTTTAAATGTTCCTCCAATAAAGCTGTGAATTTATTGCCAAGTAACCCTTCTTGGATGGATGCAGACCGTCTCTTTTGTACATTTTTTCATTGGACCAGTTACAGACATCATGACTAATATAACCAAAGCCTTCTCCTTTACACCACTTCTTTAGCCACATATTAAATTCTGCTATACGCTGGCCTTTTCCATTTTGCTCCTTATACACTGGTAAAACCTCTGAAAAAGTAAGCCTACAGCCTATTCTGCTGAGTTCCTGCCCCAAGCTCTGGAAATCATTCTGCACAGAGAGTACATATGTTTGGGACAGATCGTTAGTGCCAAGATGTACAATAGCCTCCACATCACAGTCCTTGCTGGCATTCTTGATTATTTTAGAAATATGCTTCTTGTCCCTATTGGCAGTAGCACCTGGAAAATACCTGACCTCTTTTGAAAACTCTGTGTCCTTTCCTAAATTTTCATCCCTTATAATTGAATCACCAACCAGAAGGTGGCTTCTCTTTTTGGATGCCTTTCTGTTTTTGCATGACTGGTGTGTAATACCAGATTCGCACTTCTCCCTGTCGAAAACAAGTTTTTCATCTTAGACCACGATCCCCTGCTTATTTCAGTTATTATCACAGATACCTTTACCTGTCTCCTTAATGTCCCTATTAAGGTCAGAAAGGGCACTGAATCTGTTGTGCAGGAACACAGCGAAAGCTTTGTGTTTATGGTTCACAGATCTCACCCTTCCAGATCCCACGGTTGTCCACACTGCTCTTCTCCTGCAGGATCTTTGTGGTAGAGGGGGCTGATAGCACGGAGGCTCAATAGGATAGAAGGGCTGAACTGGACACATAATTTCTGCCTGAAGAGCACAGATTACAGACCCTAGATAAATAATCTGTCCTTGTAGACTAGTGATTTGTTTACAGATAGGACAGTTTCCAAGTTTGAAAAGGGTACTGCAAAAGACAGCTGCAAAACAAGTGTTGCACTGAACTAAGCCAGACATTCTTAGATACAAGGAATCTCAGATGCACTTGCCCTGAATGTACTGCTGCTGTTTTCGATATTTAGTTATATAATTAGTGGGGGCCGCTACTTTTTTGGTGCAGCCTTTCCAAAACTTACAGAATGTAGCACTTCCCAGCAGCTCTGAGCAGTTGAAATTCTGCTGAAAAGCGATGGAGATCCAATCAGGGCCCCAAATGCAGTTCAAATACAATGCAAACCAATCTGGCTACTGGCTACTGGCTACTTTTTTGGTGCAGCCTTTCCAAAACTTACAGAATGTAAGTCTAAGAATAGAACTTTAAACCATTTGAAAATACTATTATAAAACCTTCATTTCATACTAAAAAATCTGAACATGTATAAAACACATTAAATGAAATATTTTCCAAAGGGAACTGAAAATAGTGTTGGGCTAACTTCAAATTTGAAAGAAAAATCTAGATTAAATCCTAGATCTCTCTACCTTAAAAAAAATAGATTAGGCAACACACATTAGAAATGTGGGAATCTCAAGTGCAAAACAGAACACAATTCTGAATTGTTCAAATGTGCTGAACATATTGACCTGTTAGCTTCACTTATCACAAGATACTTTGTGTAAATATGCAAAACCTGTGTGCAAATTAGGAAGAGGTTTCCTTCAGCTATAGGAAAATACCTGGGTTTAGGTTCTCTTCAGACGCCATTTTCTGCCTGACCCTTATCCTGATCTTCTCATGATTCAGGAACACTGCTTTCTAGTCATTTACTGTATCTTTTTAGCTTACAAGGTAAAAAAAAATGGAAATCATAGATAATTGCTGCTTTTTGTATCATAGTTGAGGCCAAATCCTTAGCAATAAATTCTACTAGAATGCTGCAGAATTTTAAAACCACACAAACCAATAGTTCCATATTTGAGTATATGGGAAATTTAATACTAATCATGAGGTTTTTGTCTTTCAGGAACCCAATCTGGATGTAAGGCCAGAGTCTCTTCAGGCACCACAGCCAAATACTGATACTTTGGATAAACCAAAGTTAAAAGCTGGTGGTTCAGTAGAAAGTTTGCGGAGTTCTCTCAGTGGCCAAAGCTCCATGAGTAAGTAATGTATATAAAGTCAGCTATGCTCAATTTAGATGTAAAAATCTCAACCTAAGGAACATGGCCTAGAGACCAGATGCTAATACTTTATTCATATTCTCTGCCTTCATCCATTCTTCTTGCCCCATGCTTACCTGCATCTGTTGTGGGGGGTTAATTATTTCAAGTTTTTTGGGAGAAAGTGACGCCCAAGATTACCCAGATGACTTTCTGCGTAAGGTGGGATTAGAAGTCACTGTCTCCCATATTCTAGTCTGGTGCCTTAACACCAAATTGACACTCTCTTAATTGTCTTAAGTAGCGAGAAAAGAAGATGTCTATTTTAAGCTGAATCCAAGCCTTCTTGAGTCAAGTCTCAGAGATAGTGGGGATTATTATCAGGGTTTTAAAAAAATATATATCTTTTTTTGTGGGTCTTCATTTAGGAAGTAATAGAGGGCTCAACTGAAGGCTAAGATCTGCATTAATGTTTGGGGAGAAGCAGAAGTTGTGGTAAGGCAAGAGCAGCCACACCACATAGATTTGTAAACCACCCAAAGTCACTTAGGCGAAATAGGTGGTATAGAAATTTGATAAATAAATTTAAATAAATAAATCTCTGGGGAGCTAATCAGATCAGATGGTAAATATGCCATTAAAGAAGCAAAAAGGCCACAGGATCTACTGTGTTTGCTGTTCTAATAACACCTAGAATGGTGATGTTAGACTAGAGTCAGACGAATGTTCCTGACATCTTAGGGGATTTCACGTCAGGATCTGCTTGTTGTCTTTTGCAATTCCTTTGCTTTTGCCTTTTTTTCCTGCACAAATAGGTGGGCAGACGGTAAGCACAACTGACTCTTCGACCAGCAATAGAGAGAGCGTCAAGTCTGAAGATGGTGATGAGGAGGAGCTCGCCTACCGAGGGCCTTTCTGTGGCCGTGCCAGGGTTCACACTGACTTCACCCCCAGCCCTTACGATACAGATTCTCTTAAACTCAAGGTACTTTTCATGAACTAACTGGCAACTGGCTGGGGCTCCGAGAGGTGGCTGGGCTTAGATAGGGGCCTCGAGTTGAGACGTGCTAAGAGGCCCCTGATAAAATTTTTAGCCGGTTATTTTAAAAGGTTAGGGAGGGGTAGGGAGGGGGGGGTAGGGAGGGAATCTTTAACCGGCACTCAGTCTGGACCTGTTAGAGGTCCTGACGGGACGGGGTCGGGGGAGGTGGCTGCTGGTTCTGGGAATGTGGGGGTGGGGCTTCAAATCCCCACGGCGATAGGGAATGGCAGCAGGTGTCTGCGCGGAGGGCCATATCAACACCTGGGATCGCGCCCCCGCTATCTCCGAGCGGTGGCGCGCTCCGACCCTCCGGTTAGCACCCTCTTACCCGGGGATGAGGGTGATCAGGTCCCTGAGCTCAGGTTGGTCTATTTTAACGCTAGATCCGTAGTTAACAAAGCTCCCCTCATCTATGATCTGATCGAGGAGGAATGTGCGGATCTAGCGTGCATCACGGAAACTTGGTTGGGTTCAGAGGGAGGGGTGCCTCTCACCGAGTTATGCCCGCCAGGTTTCCGGGTGCTGCACCAGCCACGGGCTCAGGGCAGGGGTGGTGGGGTGGCAGTGGTTATTCGGGAGACTTTGTGTCCCCGGGAGGCCACCATTGTCCAGATGGCCGGGAGTGAATCCCTCCTCTTGAGATGTGGTCCTCGGGCTCAGTTGGGCTTGTTGCTTACATACCTGGCGCCCAGCTGTGTGGCAACAGCCCTGCCTGAGCTGCTCGACACTCTCTCAGGGTTGGCGGTGGAGTTCCCCAGGCTTATAGTCCTGGGTGACTTCAACCTGCCGTCACTGGGAGGGTCGTCGGAGTTAGCTCGGGAGTTCATGGCCTCCATGACGGCCATGGGCCTGACCCAAGTTATTGAGGGCCCGACTCACGTGGGGGATCATACTCTCGACCTGGTGTTCCTATCTGGACAGTGGCTGGATGATCTGGGAGGGGGTTCCCCGTCCATCACCCCTCTGTCATGGTCAGATCACCACCTCCTGAGGCTGGTTTTCCGTTATGCCACCCCCCACCGCTGGGCGGCGGAACCGACCAGGTGGTTCCACCCCAGGCGCCTAATGGACCCGGATCGGTTCCAGAGGGCGCTTCGGCCTATACCTATCACCCTTACCCACAGCCCAGTCGATGCTCTGGTGGAGGCCTGGGAAACGGCTGCCGCCAGGGCACTTGACTGCGTTGTACCCATGCGACCTCTGACCCGGCGCAGATCCCGTTGGGCCCCATGGTTCTCTGTGGAGCTCCGGGAGATGAAGCGTCGGAGACGAGGTCTAGAGAGTGGTTGGAGATCCAGCCGATCCGAATCCGACCGATTGCAGTTAAGAACCTTTATAAGGTCTTATCTTGCGGTGATAAGGACGGCGAAGTCTAACTACTTTGCCGCCCTTATCGCGTCCGCAGATAATCGCCCGGCCGCCCTGTTTAGGGTGACTCGCTCCCTCCTTAACCAGGAGGTGAGAGAGGATCCCTTGCGGGGACGAGCCGAGGAGTTTAGTCATCATCTGGCGGACAAAATCGCTCAGATCCGGACCGGCCTGGACTCTGACTGGGCAGAGTCTGATGTGGAGGAATCGGGCGGTCTTGAGCACGTTATCTGGACTGAGTTTGACCCTGTTTCCCCTGATGATGTGGACAGGATCATGGGGAGACTGAGCACCACCACCTGTTTGTTGGATCCGTGCCCCTCCTGGCTAGCTTATGCGGCTCGGGAGGGAACACGAGGCTGGTTCCATGCAGTAATAACTGCTTCTTTGAAGGAGGGTGTCTTCCCTGCCGCCTTGAAGGAGGCGGTGGTGAGACCCCTTCTCAAGAAGCCTGCTTTGGACCCGGCTGTTTTAAACAACTATCGTCCAGTCTCCAACCTTCGCTTTTTGGCGAAGGTTGTTGAGAGTGTGGTGGCGCATCAGCTCCCTCTGTTCCTGGAGGAAACTGATTATCTGGACTCGTACCAATCGGGTTTCAGGCCCGGACACAGCACGGAGATGGCATTGGTTGCGCTGGTGAATGATCTCTGGAGGGCAAGGGACAGGGGTTGCTCCTCTGTCCTGGTCCTATTAGATCTCTCAGCGGCTTTCGATACCATCGACCATGGTATCCTGCTGCGGCGTCTCAGGGGGTTGGGAGTGGGAGGCACCGTTTTACGGTGGTTCTCCTCCTACCTCCAGGGCCGCTTGCAGTCGGTGTTGACGGGAGGGCAGAGATCCGCCCCGAGGCCTCTCATTTGTGGAGTCCCTCAGGGGTCGATTCTCTCGCCTCTCCTGTTCAACATCTATATGAAGCCGCTGGGCGAGATCATTCGTGGTTTCGGGGTGGGGTATCATCAGTACGCTGATGATACCCAACTTTTTCTTTCCACCCCGAACCAACCCAGTGATGCCCTCGCCGTGATGTCCCGGTGCCTGGAGGCGGTTCAGGTCTGGATGGGGAGAAACAGGCTTCGTCTCAATCCCGCCAAGACTGAGTGGCTGTGCATATCGGCATCTCGGGCTAACCAGGTTATTCCACCTCTAACAATGGGGGGTGAGGTGTTATCCCCCGTTGATAGGGCTCGCAACTTGGGCGTCCTCCTGGATTCACGACTCAATTTTGAAGATCACATAGGAGCCGTGACCAGGGGGGCTTTTGCACAGGTTCGCCTGGTGCGCCAGTTGCGTCCCTATCTGGACTGAGACGCCCTACGCACAGTTACTCATGCGCTTCTGACCTCCCGTTTGGACTACTGTAACGCTCTCTACATGGGGCTGCCCTTGAAGACTACTCGGAGGCTTCAACTGGTGCAGAATGCGGCCGCGTGAGTTGTAATGGGGGTCTCCCGATACTCCCGAAGGACTCAGGGCAGTGAACAGGGCCATAAATACCAAAATAACCAAAATACAAAATTAAAAACAAATTAAACCTTAGTGCCCAAATGTAAAAATAAATTATATTAAAACAATAATAAAAACCCAAACCCATCAGACCAGGCCGGCTTGTTCAAACAAATAGGTTTTTAGATCACGTCGGAAGGAGCAAAGGTCGGGAGCCATCCGGAGCTCAACCGGTAAACGGTTCCAAAGGTCAGGCGCACCCACAGAGTACAGATGCAGTTGTGGAGAAGCCACACATCCTGGATCTCACTAGATGCAATCCCTGACCGATAGGCCCGTGAGCATGTCCCTTTCACCTGACCTAATGGGACAGGTTTAAACAATGAGAGTAAGGCAGTCCCTCAAATCCCTGTTCTCAAACGTTAATATTCTCTCCCCACCACCACCACTTTTTTCCTGGATAAATGGAAAAGTCAACCCAAGTACTTATTTTTATAGAAAAGGTCCTGTTAAAAGGCAGGAACATGAGTGTGGATCAAAAATTGAGCCAATAGTGAAGGGTGATTTTATTCCATATATACCTTTGGCAAAAAAAAATTATTTTCAGATATAAATTGCTCCCATCTAAATACTTAGTCATGAAGACTCATGCCGATGATTTTAAAAAAAAATCTATACGGGTAGAAGTATGTTTTATGTTCAGTTATAATGCTGCAGAATTAAGAAGTGGAGTCTCTTTATGTAAAGAAAAAAAAATAATTGAGCCGTTCTTTTATTTGCTCAGTTTCATTTTTTAAAAAAATGAATTTAAAAATGAAGGATTCCACAAGAGGTTGTACACATAAGAGCTATCTGGATTGATTTAGTACATCCCTCGAATGTATTTTTTTTTCTTTTCTCAACTACAGAAGGGTGATATTATTGATATAATTAGCAAGCCTCCCATGGGTACCTGGATGGGTCTTCTGAACAATAAAGTTGGTACTTTCAAATTCATCTATGTGGATGTGTTAAATGAAGAGGAAGAAAAGCCAAAAAGGCCCACAAGGAGGCGTCGAAAAGGAAGATTACAGCAGCCCAAATCTGTCGAGGATCTCCTCGATCGCATCAATTTAAAGGTCAATATCCATTTTTTTCCTATTTCCCGGGTCTTATAAGCAAGCCTTGTTTTTCTCTCTTATGTAAGCAAGGATGCTTATCCTTCAGTAGTTATCAGCTGAAGAACAAAATTCTTGGAAAAATAAGTCACGAACTTCCTGAAAGGGCCCTCCTTGGCACAATTTGTCTCCCCAACACTTATTAAAGTAGTTAAAATCTCCCAATACTTTGACTTCCATGTATCTTTCAAAGATGCGCAGTTTGCTTTTGGAAGACAGTATGTATATCCCAACAGCCAGGCAGATAATAGTAATTTATGTCATATTTTTACTCATATGCTCTGTATCGGATTGTAAAGTTAATTCATCTGAAATTTTGGACCTTTTTAACTCTTCTTTTCTACTGCGTTTGTTCCTTTTGAACAAATTGTATTCCTGCCATGGAAGTCAACCCACCCTGTCTCCGTGAGACATATTAAATCAGATTTGCCTTCCTGTGCCAAAGGTTCAAGCTCATCTTCATTATTCTAATTGTCTATAGTCTAATCATTAACATATAGTGATTTAATAGCCTAGGTGAAAAAGTATTCCTCTTTCTTTTCAGAGTGCAGAAAGCTTGATCTGAAGATTTAAGGGTTTTACTTGTCAACTCCCAGTGCATTCAGTTTAAAGCTCTCCCCATTAGGCTCAACATGTTTTAGCCAAATATATTTTTACCAATCCTTATGAGGTGCAACCCATTTGATGCCAGCATTGGATTCTCCAGATAATGTAATCATAGTCCTAGAAATTATTTGAATAGCTGATGCTTCATTTCCAGTATTCTTGTTGTCCTCCTCAGTCCTCCTTCAGAGACCAAAGAGTAGATGATCACATTACCTAACATTGCAATTATTGATTCTAACTAATTAAACCTGGATTCAACTCTTATAGATTTTATTTAGTAAACATTTTTTAATTTGCTTTGCTGCATGCTTATTATCAGATGGGATTGACAGACTTTTTTCTGCTCTGCTATTGAAGTGAAGTAACTTTTTAAAAGCTAGCTGATTTTAGAGGATTGGATGCTCAATTCCACAGCAGGAACAATGTGCACAATTTAGTGGATAATACTGCTTGTGGTTAAATCTCTACAGATGCTCTGTGATATTGTGTTTTCTTAGTATAAAGTATACTTGTTATTTTTTATTGTCAATAATTCCATTTGTTTTCTCTCCTAAATTTCCTGATAAGCTATTTCTCACAGTTTTGTTTAGAGAACCAATTATCCATGCATAGTTATTAATTTACTTTTCTAGAACGATTCATTGTACCTGCTTTGCTTTTGTTTTGTTTTGTTTAAATCCTGTTTGACGTTAAGGCTGTGGAATGAAGGCCAGGAATAAATTAAGCTATTCAACGAATAATTTTGTCTCTTCAGGAGGGATGGATAGATAGATGGTCTCGGTCTCAGACTTTTTCTGCAACCAAGAGTGGCTCCTCCGAACATCATTAAAATGTGATCACAGCTAAAATTTTGACTGTAAAGAAAGAAAGACAAATCATTAAACAAAACAAAGGTTTGCAAGAGAGTGAGAGCAGCACAGTTCATGAGATATTAAAACATTATAGCCAATCAGAAGGTTGCAAGGATCAAATCTCTAAGGAATTTTGAAAAGAGAATTCCAACATCAATGAGACAATAACCCAACTGTGGAGCAGTGAAGGAAGAGTAAACTTTTTGAGAAGCTCCCCAAGGCTCTCTTACATTTTTTTTTATTGCCAGTAAAGCTACTTGAATAGAAGACAGCAATTGCTAACAGCTGGGCTCCTGGCAAGAATTTTTTTTTATTACAGCAGCTGTCTAAAATAAATCCATGGTCTCCATTCTGAGCTATAATATGTGCAACTATCTCACTCTAGAGGTATCTCAGCAATCTTGCCCTAACTAAAACACACTCAGGTGGAACATGCCCAGACAACCATCATTTTTTTCTTCTTTTCCTCATCACCATCCTTGAAAGGTAATTCTTCATAAAAGATAGACTGCTCTTAATATGCAACACTTCATTTCTTCTTATATATTTTATTCAGTCAAAAGTTAAAATGAGGAGAAAATGGATTTTTATATATATTTCAAATAAATAGGAGCATATTATTTATTTATTTATTTATTTGTTTGTTCTTATATACCGCCCTTCTCCCGAGGGACTCGGGGCGGTGTACAGAGTATGTTTAAATAAAATATAGGTTGCACTTGTTTTTGGCCAGACTGCACTATTACTATTTTTTAGAAAAATCAAGAGTAGCTGCAGCCAAACAATATTTACATGTAACTAAAGCATGCGTGATGATGCCCACTGCTAATGAAAGAAGAGTTAATGTAATTGACTGATTGTATCCTGTCAAGTTAATGTCGACTCTTAGCAATCACATACAGGTAGACCTCGACCTATGACTAGTCTCTTAGCAACCGTTTAAAGTTACGGCAGACTCTGGAAAAGCTACTCATGACCCAGACTCAAAGTTCCAATGGCCACCATCCCTAAAACCACATAAACACATTTTCTTGTTTTTTTTAAAAAAATATTTTATTAGTTTTTTATGTTTGCTTGACTCCTGGTCTTTCAACTGTTTTTAGTTGATCTTGAAAGGGAGAAGCTATCCGCCACTTCAGTATTTTCATTGTCAGTTCTAAGGCTGGTTGCTGTATCAGTTGCCATTAGCTTGGGTCTTCTTTATAGTTAATCTTAGTTCCATTTACTCACTCTTCTCCTTGATGTTTGCTATTAGATTTTATTTGCATTTTCAGCTATCAAAGTATCTTTTTTTTCTCTAATTTGAAAACCACATTCATCATCTTGCAATTTTAAAACCACACACATCTTCATTCAGTATGAATAAATAATATAAGTATATCATTAAGTATTATTTTTTTTAAATGAAAGTGCTGATGAAATAGTAGGCTTTTTCCTGGAAAAAGTATGTGGCAACCCACCACAGTGCTAGTTTAGTCTAGTGCCAGTGATAAAGAAACTTGATAATTAAGCAAATTGCATTAATTGAGTCAGAACTTCCAGATAATACTGTGATAAGGGAAATATTGAGATCAACATTCTTGGCCCGATTGGTCTGAATCACAGTTCAGGAATTGAAAGTGCTGCCTCAGAGAAAGGCAAAATGCAAACAAAAGCTGAGTCTTTTTCTTGGTGTGCAGCAAGTTTCTGTAGACATGAGATATACATTTTAAATATTGCAAGCACCAGTGTTATGTATAGGGTAGGAGCAGCAGCTCTGCAAGAACCACCAGGTGGCGCTGTGCTGTGGCTGGATTGGCTGAAGGGTTTTCGGCAGGAGATTCGGATGGATGGATTGGCCAGAGTGATACCTGGCTAGGGGTGTGTGTGTGTGTGTGTGTGTGTGTGTGTGTGTGTGTGTATCTATCTATCTATCTATCTATCTATCTATCTATATCTATATATCTATATCTATATCTATCTATCATCTATCTATCTATCTATCTATCTATCTATCTATCTATCTATCTATCTATCTATCTATATATATATATGTAAATTATTCAAATTGCTAATAAAGAATTTAGGGAGGCTGATATAAATTCTTTATTAGCAATTTGAATAATCTACACAAATAATGAGCTGTCATAAGTTGTGACTATATCCTGTGGATAGCCTTGGGGTAGGCCAAAACAGGAAAGAAAGATTTAATTAGGAAGGTGCATTCAAAAAGACTTGACAATACTTAACACACACACACACACACACACACACACACACACACACACACACACACACACTGTATATATTACTGCAGAAAGCCAGTAAAGGCTGTGACCTGAGTTTATTTCAAGTTGGAATCACACAGTCTGCATTAAATCTTGAATGAAGAACTCAAGGAGTTAACGGGTTAACTTCTTAGCCATTTCACCCCATGCGTATTCTTTCATCAGATGGACTACCTGCTGAAGTGTGTGACAGTTGTGTTACAGAGGAATTTTTATAGGGAATACAGAATATAAAATCCACTGCAGTCAAAAAGAAAGTGGAAATCTGTTTTGGTTGAGAGAGCAATGAAGGAATGACTATGGATATGTTTACTGGTGCTGCTGCATATTCTTTTTATAGCCTCTAAAATGGCATAACTCAAAATGTTCCTTGTATACTTACAAATCAGTTATAATATACCACCATTAGAAACAAACAACAAAAAAAACCTTTGCAAAATATACAGCATTGAAAGTAGCCTCTCTCTTTGACACAGGAGCACATGCCAACCTTTCTGTTTAATGGCTATGAAGACTTAGATACCTTCAAGCTCCTGGAGGAAGAAGATTTGGATGAGCTCAACATTCGAGATCCAGAGCACCGCGCGGTTCTCTTGACAGCTGTGGAGCTCCTGCAGGAATATGACAGTGAGATAGATTATCTTTTTTCCCCAGTGCACAGCTAAAGATGTTACCTTCTTGGGAGTTTGGAGATTGTAACTGTGAACCTCAAAGGCCTTGAAAATCATGGCTTCCAGGGAGCTAGAGAGAATGTGGAATAATCATAAATGGTTCATAAGAAATAAATGTCACTGGGCATTGGGAAATTTCCATAGAGTGTAAGGTGGCTCCTAACTAGAGAACCTGCCAAATAAGGGCTTGTAAAGGTTGCCCAAAAAGAAGACCACAGAGATGCTTCTCTGACCTAAATATATTCTAGGCTGGAAAAGAATCCCCAGTTGTCCCCGTTAGCACCTGAAATATGCTGTCCCTAGTTTTTCAACTTAACTTGCATTGATTTAATTATGAGTCCTCAGGGAAAGGGTGGTATATAAATGTAATAAATGTAATAAAATAAATAAATGTGGCAGTAGCATGAGCAGAAGCACCTTATCCATACGAAGCAGAGAGAAGGACGATTAATTTTTCCAGCCTCTGAAAGGTCTACTCCAGGGTGGAAAGACTGAGGAACTCTCTGAATATTTTTTGCAGACCTTGTATGTTGAATTTGCAAACATGCGCAGCAAGTGGCTATATTACACAAAACTGCTTAGCGACAATAGCTGAACATTCCTTAAGTCTTCTCCCTTCTTTCTCACTGGCTTCTCCAGTATTTTTAAGCAAGTATCTCTCCCGTTTATTTATAAACCTGAGTTGTTTTACAGGTTGCTTGACATAAAAGAGATTGTTTTCAATCCATGCAAATGCCGCTTTCTTAGTTTTGCCGTTCTTGTTCTTTGCTCAAGGTAACAGTGACCAGTCGGGCTCCCAGGAGAAACTCCTTGTAGATGGCCAAGACCTCAGTGGATGTTCTCCCCGGGATTCAGGCTGCTATGAAAGCAGTGAAAACCTGGAGAATGGTAGTCTCAGCTGTGCTCATTTGAATTGCATGCCTAATTCATTAGCTTCTAAAGCAGGGGTCTTCAAACTCGGCCCTTTTATGACTCATGGACTTCAATTCCCAGAATTCCTCAGCCAGCGTGTCTGGCTGAGGAATTCTGGGAGTTGAAGTCCATGAGTCATAAAAGGGCCGAGTTTGAAGACCTCTGTGCTAAAGGGACACCAGATTCTGTTTCTAGGAACAGCGCTTAACAGAATTTCTTTTAGCGGTGACTTTGGCACTGCTTTCATTGTCTAACAAAACAATTGTTGCAGACCTAATTAAGGGGGACACACCAATTCTGGGGCTTGTGCACTTTTCCAAGGTTGTCTGGACAGACCGTTTCCCTGCAGGGAATATAGAGCTCTCATTTTTTCACCTTTGTTTTGGGTAATTGCTTTTTTTTTAATATCCATGTAGTATAAAAGACCCCGCCCCTTTCCTGCATGCAAGCTGTGTTGAATGAAGTTGCTCCGCTAGTACAAAAGCATAATGAGGAAGTGCTTCAGATAAAGAATTAGCTCATCTGCTTACAATAGATTGAGGAAGTTATTCAGAGCCTTGAGAAAGGAAAAAAAAGACTGTTTTCTAGAGAAGGGTTGCTTTACTTGATATGCACGTGGCATCCTCCTTGGCTCAAAGCGCTGTGTTGCTGAGCTCCTACTGGAGCCTTTTATGTAAACTGCAGCATGTCAAGTGGAATGAAGCCCTGACAGCCTGTAAAGTGAGAAGCACCTGCTGTGCGCTATCCCAGTGATCACAGCTTCTTTCAGCCTTTGTAAATGGAATGCCTCTCTTTCTGAAAAACAGGCGTCAGCACAAGAAGTGGATGGCACAATATAGAGAGGCCTATTCTAGGTTTACCCAAAATCATATTGGTTCGTAATATTTACCAGGGATCGGTTTGAATCGGAGCATGACAGTAATACATAGAAAGTGGGGCTTACCACTTAAGATTACAAGGGCATTTCAGTGATGTGTTTTTTGGGCTGTTTTTTTCCATTTCCTCCTTTTCTTACAGTCCAGATAAATACATTTATTGCATCCGTTCATGTAGCCCTAGAATGATTGAGCAGAAGCTTTATCAAGTGCAGGAGTCTTGTTTTACTTGCCTGTGCCTCCACGTCTCTAGCTCTGAGAAACCTCCAGTTGAGGAATCAAAAATTCTTCTCCTGAGAAAACCATTTCAGTTGAGAAATGTCAAATGAGCTGGGGGAAGAAAGGATTAACCTGCCCCTTTTGATATACTGTTGTTCCGATTGTTATTTAAAGCTTAAAATTTAGACAGACTTCATCTGTACAGGTAATATCACATATTCCTCAGAATTTTGTTTCTCTACATACAGTAAGGATGTGGTGGCTCAGCGGGTTAGGACGCTGAGCTTGTGAATCAGATGGTCGGCAGTTTGGCGGGTCGAATCCCGAGTGCCGCGTAACAGAGTGAGCGCCTGTTACTCGTCTCAGCTTCTGCCAACCTAGCAGTTCAAAAGCACATAAAAATGCAAGTAGAAAAATAGGGACCACTACGGTGGGAAGGTAACAGCGTTCCGTGCGCCTTTGGCGTCTAGTCATGCCGGCCACATGACCACGGAGACATCCTCGGACAAGCGCTGGCTGTTCAGCTTTGAAACGGAGATGAGCACTGGCCCCTAGAGTCGGAAACGACTAGCACGCATGTGCAGGGGAACCTTTACCTTTACTTTACATACAGTATACATCAAGATAAATAATAAAGCTTGGGCATCCCAGGGGGCGAGGAGGGAGCAGGTGCTGATTTGTTTCAAAAATCTACTTCTTTTCTAAACTTGTAATGTTTACTTCATTCTGTTTCAGCTAAAATACGACAGCCTCGTCTCCTGCCCTCAAAACTAGTCAGTGAATATAATTTTAAGGATTTCCATCGAAACCCACTGGCGAATTTTCCAACTCTACCCTTAATTAAATCAACAGAAGCTTATCAGCAAGAAAAGAAAACCCAGTTCAGCTGTGTGCATCCAATCTCAAAAAACCGTCTCAAGCCGCCAGCAGCTGTGGAGCTCAAGAAGAAAGGTAGAAGTTTGCCAACTGGGATCTGTCGGAGCTGGGAAATTTTAGAAAGAGCCCCAAATGTACCTATGTGGCCAAGATCCCACTCTCTTGGAGATCTTCATGGAAATATTGGCACTGGTAGTATAAAATCAGTGGATGCTTCACCTCTGGATTCATCAAAAAAACCAACTGATTCTGAAGGTGGTGGGCAGATGATGAAACTGTTGATGGCTAATCAGAGAGAAGAGGTTGCTGGTGGCCCTAAGGAGAAGAGAAAGGAATTCAACCTGTCAGCGACCATGCCTTCTGCAAGAATGTTCCCTCAGCGTTTGTCTGAGAACTGTGATGCTCGGACATCTTCACTTTCACATGGTATGACCTGGACTCCTTTTGAAAGTTGTAAAAAGAGCACCCTTGTTCTTGGAAGAGCTAATACTTCTAGCTGCAAGGAAAATGTGGGAACTGGTCAGAAGGATACGAGTGAAGCAAAAACGCAACCCAAAGCATCTTCCCAGCCACCGCCAGTCCCTGCAAAAAAAAACAGGGAGCGCATTTCTAATGGACACTGTCATCTCCCCTCAACTCTCTCTTGTTCAGATGTACCGTCTTTGCCAGCAAAAAAATTTACCCTATCTGGTTCCTCCAGTTCCCATGAACTGACTTCATGCAGAACATTTCCTGATCAGGAACCCAAAAGTCCTTCCAGCATAAGGCCTCCTTGGTTGTCTGACCTTCCAGAAACAGCTAGTGTCCAGCAACATGTGTTAAAACTAGATCCTTCTTCAGTAAAGAAGACATCCTGTAACAGAGGACTGGATCTTGAAATGTTGATAGAAAACAAGCTGCAATCCGAAGATATTGATCTTACAGAGGAGCCCTATTCTGATAAGGTGCCAGAAAATTAAAATGTTCCTAATGTTAATTCTTTGGAATACCTTTTCAATTCTTTTCACCCTTAGAATGTCTTTTTTTTTAATCCCATTTATATCCCGCCCATCTCTGATGACTCAGGGCAGCTTACAATCTAAAGCACAAATCAATGTGCTTAGCAATAGCCTTCATTCTAGGTATATGCCTGCTTATTAGGGCTTTTATCATACCCCAGCGGCATCCATGTATTTTAGTAATCGTAAGTAGACATACTCTGTTCCAGTGGTGATATAGTAAGCCATTTGGTAGATCTATATTTATTTTTATTTTATTTATTTTATTTATTTTAATCCCATTTATATCCCGCCCTTCTCCGAAGATTCAAGGCGGCTTACAATTTAAAGCACAAATCAATGTGCTTTAGCAATAGCCTTCATTCTATGTATATGCCTGCTTATTAGGGCTTTCGCCCCCCCCCCCAAGCGGCATTATTACAAAGTCAGCTTATTGCCCCCAACAATCTGGGTCCTCATTTTACCTACCTCGGAAGGATGGAAGGCTGAGTCAACCTTGAGCCTGGTGGGATGCGAACCTGCACTAATTGCAGGCAGCTGGTGTTACTTAAGGAGGCATTAGCCCACTGCTCCACCAAGGCTCAATATATAATATATAATATACTGAACAATTTTCACTGTTCTACTAAAAAGTTTTCATTTTGAATATTAGTAATTAATAATTATCAAGTTGCAAATCCTAACTCAGACGGGTATTCCATGTAGTGAATATTATCTGTATGGCAGTACATAATGGCCTACCAATAAAGGCCACTATCTATACTGCCCATAAATATATAAATTAAGTCTTTGTCAAAGCCCCAAATCGTATTCACTTGCATATTACTTGGAATAGGCTTAAAGAAGCAAAATTAGGGACCTCTCTTTTTTTTTTATTGAAAAGTTTTACAGTACTTTTTATCTTTAACAATCCCCCCTTCCCTCCACCCACCCCTACCTAACCCTCCCTATCCCTCCCCCCCCATTCCCCCCTCCCCCCCGACTTCCCAGAGCTAAGTACAAGGTATAAAAACAAAGAACAATCATAAACATCCATATACTAATAACAGTAAACTATTAAGTCTATCGCACTCTAGCTCATATAAAATGACTACAAGCAATACTAATATTACATAAAAAAGGAAAAAGAAAAAAAAAGAAAAGAAACAAATATCTTGTAGTCTGTATTTAAAAGTGATATTGGTCTGTAGTTTCTTACTTGGGTAACATCCTGATCTTCCTTCGGAATCAAGGAAATAAAAGCAGTTCTCCAAGACGGAGGCACCCTTCCTCCCCTCTGAATTGTCTGAAACAATTCCCTTAATGTCTTTATCAACTCCAATTGTAGATTTTTGTAATAGACCGCAGTCAGTCCGTCCGTGCCTGGCGCTTTGTCCACCTTCAATTGCTAAAAGAATTTCTTCTTCTGTTATAAATTGATTAATCTCTTCCTTTTGTTCTTGTGTAAGAACCGGGATGCTAGCATTCTTCAAATATACATCAATATCTATTTCATTAATCTTATCCTTAACATATAATTTGGAATAAAAGTCCACAAAGGCTTCCTTAATAAGGTCCTGTTGAAACACAACCTTGCCTTTATGTTCAATTTTATCTATGTTAGAAGCCCTTTGTTTTTTCTTTAACCTGTAAGCTAACCACCTACCTGGTTTATTGGCATTGCAAAAAGTATTATGCCTAGCAAACCGTAAGTTAGTTGCCACCTGATCAGCCATCAACTTATCAAATTGTCCTCTTAGCAAAATAATAACCTCTTTAATCTTCACATCCGATGGGTTCAAAATTAGGGCCTTTTCTTTTTCCCTAATTTCATTCTCCAGTTCCTTCCTCCTAACTTCCAAATTACGTCTGTATTTATTATTCATATATATTAACACCCCTCTCATATAGGCTTTGCTAGCATCCCAAACCATGTCCATAGAAGTATCCTTGTTCATATTAATTTCAAAAAAGTCCTTCATCTGCTTTTTACATTCTTCCACATTTCTCTGATTTCTAAACAAATTCTCATTTACGCGCCAGGAACGCCTATCTCTATTATCCTTGTTAATCTCTAACCAGACTGGACTATGGTCAGATATAGTTCTTGCGCAAATCTTTATCTTCTTAATCCTAGAAAAAAAATCACTAGTCAATAATATAAAATCAATCCTAGAGAAAGATTGGTGTCTGTCAGAGAAAAAAGTATAATCCTTTTCATGTAAATGTGTTTCTCGCCAAATGTCTCGCAATTCCAGATCATCCTTCATTTCAAAAAAAGATTTAGGCAATCTAGCATGACTCGGGGCATGTTTAAAAAAACCAGATTTGTCCAGCTGTACATCCAAGACACCATTCCAATCTCCCATAAAAATAAAAGATTTATAATCCAACTGGGTAATCTTTATATGTAGTGAACTATAAAAGTCAGCTTGTTGTTGATTAGGAGCATACAGTCCAACTAAAAGCGTTTTTTTGCCTTCTAACAGCAAATCTATCATAACATATCTTCCTTGTTTATCTACTTCAATTAGTTCCGCTGTCAGAGTATTCTTAACATAAATAACCGCTCCATTTTTCTTATTCATTGTAGAAGCAATAAATTGCGTACCCAACCTTGAATTCAACAAGTACTTTTGGTCCATAACCCTAATATGCGTTTCTTGCAAGCAGATAACATCAGTCTTAAATTGTTTTAAATATTGAAAAACTTTCTTTCTCTTCTGTGGTGAGTTTAATCCATTAACATTCCAGGTTAGGAACTTAGTCGCCATTCTTGGCATCCCGAAGCTTCTGGAGCACGTCTGCCAGGACCCCTTTAACTTCCTTAGGCCGCGCCCCTCCCACAGCTTCGCTATAAGTACGCTTTGGAGGTTCCATAACTTTCTGCTGATCTTGCTCTTGCTCTTGTCTCACTCGTCTTAAAGCGGCACGCGTCATCCTCTGCTCTCTAGCAGCTGCCGATGAAACTGTAATTTGATCCCCTCCAGTACCATTCTCCTCTGTCTGTGTTCCTTCAGCATCTTGAGGCTTTCCCTCACCATTTCCCTTTACAGATTCCAAAAGTGGTAGAGGGGTTGCTTTTAAAACTTTACTGTAAAAATCACGTGCCTGCATCACTGTGACCAAACGGTGTCTCTTGCCTTCATGCATCACCACCATGCCCACTGGAATCTCCCATCTAAACTTGATGTCACATTTCTTAAGTTCCTGTGCCAAAAAGGCAAAATCTTTCCTTCTCCTTAAAATTTTTGGAGGAATCTCTTTTAAAACCAAAACTTCTTGCTCAGCAACCACAAGCTTAGTATCATAAGCAACTTGGATAACTTCATCTCTAATTGCTCTCTTTGTAAAGTAAACCACCACATCTCTAGGTAACTTCCTCTGCCTTGCAATCCATGAGTTCACACGAAAGATTTTGTCTATACTTCCCTCAATTTCAGCTGCTGACTGACCCAGTACTGCTTCCAAAGCCTCAGAGACCAACTGCTTTAAATCTTCTTTAGGATTCTCTTTTAAGCCTCTGATTCTGATAGCAAACTCCATCTGATGGTACTGGACGAGGGTCAAGTCTCCATCCATTTTGTCCATTGTATTTTCATTCTCTAATACTTTTGCTTCTAATATGGAATTCTTTTGACTGAGATCCTCCATTTTTTCATCCAAACATTGAACACATACGGCCACACCTTCAATTGCAGGCAAGATGTCTGCCCTCATTGCTCTAAACTTCTCTTCCATCTTCTCCTCCAGTTTCTCCTCCAGCTTTTCCATCTTTTCATCCATCATATCTGACATTAATTGTGAATGCTTTTCGAAGGCATCCTGTAAATCCTTAAGCGTCAATGCCGGAGCAGGTGCAGGAGGAAGCAAAGCTTGCAACGAGGTCTGTTGCACCGGGGAAGCCCCCGCACTCCGGAGAACTTTGGAAGTTTTAGTCGCCATCTTCCCCCACTTTCACTTACGCACTTTCACTTTTAAGAGCCATAAAGTCCATTGAACTAGAGAGTAAAAGTCCACTTCACCTTGACCTCCTGTACCACTCTGCCTGCGTCTTCACACTCGAGAGTCTTTCCTTCTGGCAGGGGTGGTTGCTAACGCTTGGCTCTGCTCCAAAAAACACGGAGCAGAGGCGCTGCGCAGCCCGGAGCAAACCCAGGCTTCGGGGGGGCTCGATCCTTCAGCCGCCCAAACTTAAAGCTCAGGCGGCCCTGGAGAGCTCAACCCCTACCTGGGGCCTCACCCCCTCCTCTTCTCCCGGGGAGGGGGCTTCCGAATTACCAAAAACAGCTGATCGGCGCTGTTTTCAGCAATTCAACAAAGCCGCGGAGCGGACAGCCCGGAGATGGCTGTCTTCAGCGTCGCGTCGCCACCGGAAGTCCAGGGACCTCTCTTTTTTGGTGTCTTCAAACCCCTCTTTTTTGGTGTCTCTTAATGACTACCAGGACTAATTTCTGCTGTTTTCTTGGCAAAATTGCAGAAGTGTTTTACCCTTGCCTGCTGTATAAGGTTGAGAGAGAATGATTGTCTCAAGGTCACCCAGCTGACTTTGTGCCTCTGGTGGGACTAGAACTCTGTTATCCCAGTTTATAGTTTGATGCCCTAACTCAGGGGTCCCCAACCCCCGGTCCATGGGCCAGTACAGCATACCAGCAACCGGGCCACACAAATGAGCAAAGCCCCATCCATGGGATGCAGGCAGCACATAAAACCACGCACTTCCCGGTCCATGGAAAAACCTTTCTCCATGGAAATGGTCCCTGGTGCCCAAAAGGTTGGGGACCTCTGCCTTAACCACTACACCAAACTGGCTTTCCAGTAACATCTTAGATCCATCGATTTTAATGAGAAAGTTAAGTATATGCTGAAGCCTGCCTTTTTAAAGTCTTGTTTGCTTTGATTTTGTTTGGCGAGCCCCTTTAGACCAATGTTCACCTCAAGTCCAGCTTCCCACAATATTATGCCTTTCATATCTTTTCAGTTTAACACCCATAACACCAGTCTGCATGGAAAGCATGGGAAATACACTTTGAGAGCAATGGATTAGGACAGTGATTTTTAAGGCTTCTTAAGGAATACCCCAAAGGCATTTTTCAAAAAACAACTGGATTTTATTGGTTTTTCTTTGAAAACATTTCACTTTTCATTCAAGAAGCATCTTCATTTCGGGGGGGGGACCCTAAGAAAGTCCAATTGTCTTTTGAAAAGCACCTTTGGGACAACCTTGACCTGGATGATTGAAAATCTCCATATACATTCTTAAGAAATAAATTCACTACCAATTTATAGAAAACCCTTGTACAATTACTGAAATAAATTCAAGTCATGAATATAGATGTGTGAAGTTAGTAAAAATAAAAACAATGAACTCCGGGATATAAGAGAAAATTCTTCTTTATTGCTGAGCTTTCATCAACAAGCTGTTGACATCATCAGAGCAAGGGCTGAATGATAAGGGAGTCAGTACATACACTTGTATGGCAGTTATAATGTTCAAATTGTGGAATGTGGGTGTGGCCTGTTCGTGACAAGCTCGCTCGTTTATAATCACAGTGGTTCCGGCTTTGCTGGAAAAGGCCAGTCTCTGGTTGATTTTTAAAAGTCGCGCCTAGCAGCTGCTTGGCACATATAAGCTGTTAGGTGCGTAAGTCTTGTCGCGCCGCGTGTAGTCATGCGCTGGCTGACAGGCTCTTCATTTGAAGTAGAGTCAAGGAGGTCGTCTCGTTCCCTTGTGTGCGGTCGTCGCAGGCTTGATTCTGCTGTGGAAGGGAGCAGATGTCCTCGTGGAGTGTGTAAGCAATTCGCTCTCCTTCATGTTTCTTTGCCTGGTTGCTGTAAAATCGGCCGATAAAGAAGCAATAAAGAGGAATTTTCTCTTATATCCCGTAGTTCATTGTTTTTATTTTTACTAACTTCAAATGTCTACACCCGGGATTCCAGTTTTTAAACTTATTAAATATATAGATGTGTATATGGAAAGGATAGCTGCTAAGTTAAACTTCTTATAATTTCTTAGGGAACCATTACTTAATATCTGAAGGAACATAGAACAGGGGTCTTCAACCTTGGCAACTTTAAGACTTGTGGACTTCAATTCCCAGAATTCCTCAGCCAGCTTTGCTGGCTGAGGAATTCTAGGAGTTGAAGTCCACAAGTCTTAAAGTTGCCAAGGTTGAGGACCCTTGGTATAGAAGGAACATAGAATGTTGCTTATTTCATTATAACTTGCATTTTCATCTGGACATCTGCAGCATGGACGTTGTGGGATTCCTGAACCTTTGGTGCAAAGATATGCTGAAGACCTAGATCAGCCTGAAAAGGATGTTGCTACAAACCTGGATCAAGTACGAGTGAAGCAGCTGAGAAAGCAGCACCGTATGGCGGTAAGTCAGCATTAAATCCCTGTGGCAAGTTCAAGGGCCTGTGATAAAAGCAAAAAAAATCTGAGTCCTTTTGATGTTTTGCCACTTGGAATTGCAGGTTGGGAAAACTTTGAATAGATTGTATATTTAAAAATGCAGCTTATCTTTTTCATGTTTGTTTGTTTGTTTAAAAAAACTGCTCGCATATAAAACTAGACTATTCCTTTGTTGTTGTTTTTTGCAGTGGTGACAATATTCAACCTCTGCATTGCCAGTGAAGGACTGATAGAAAGCTACTGGCAGCTATCTCATTTTCCTTGATAGATGGTGGAATCTTTGATTACACGCTACCTATCAGTCTCCTCTACAAGCACTGTGTTAGCAGCACAGAAATTGTTCCCAGTCTATCACTGGCATCATTGCCTTTAAAGACTTCTTGGTGTTTTCTCTTGTTTAACTTGCTGCTTCCACAGGAACTGTTTAGAAGCTGATGGCAAGAAGCAGATGGCCATTTAGTATGAAATTCCAGGTGACTCTTTACTAAGAGCCTTGGTGGCGCAGTGGTTAGAACGCAGTATTGCAGGCTAGTTCTGCTGACTGCCAGCAGTTCGATTCTCAATAGCAATACGCTTAGATTTATATACTGCTTTACAGCCTTCTTTAAGCAGTTTACAGAGTCAGCAACCTTGAGCCAGTGAGAATTGAACTGCCAAACTGCTGGTAGCCAGCAGTCAGCAGAAGTAGCCTGCAGTACTGTATTCTAACAGCTTAGTGATGACTCGGCCTTCCATCCTTACCAGATCAGTAAAATGAGGACCCAGATAGTTGGGGGCAATATGCTGACTCTGTAAACCACTTAGAGAGGGCTGTAAAGCACTATGAAGCAGTATAGGACTGCCCCCGACCTTCGCTCATTTCACCGGGACCTGAAAACTTGGCTCTTTGATCTGTTTGGTCCAGACTGTGGGGTTGTTAATTTAACTGGGTTTTAGATTTACTCTTGGGGCTTGAATTTAATTTAATTGTTTTAATTGATTTTAATTTTTTGTATTTCATGGTTTTAACTGCCCTGTAAACCGCCCTGAGTCCTACGGGAATAGGGCGGCATACAAATTCAATAAAATAAATAAATAAATATAAGTCTAAGTGCTATTGCTATTGTAAGTATACAAGAATTTGGATGCATTATTCAGTTTAAGGACTGCATTACTTAGGCTCTGAAAAAAATTATTCAAAGAATAATTAATTTAGCATTCTCACCATACCATTTCCCCAAGGGAAAAATATTATGTTCTCACATTCTCTCACATGAAGATAGTATGTATTCAGATGGAATTTAAGAATCCCAGCAGTTTCTTTATACATGGAACAAATTGATTTTTTCAAATTAGAGAAAAAGGCCAAACAACAGCTTGAATTATCTTTTCTTCTGCTACAGATTCCAAGTGGTGGCCTCACCGAAATTTGCCGAAAACCTGTATCGCCTGGAAATATCTCTTCCGTAACTGATTGGCTAGTTTCTCTTGGCCTCCCGATGTACTCAGTCTCTCTCAGAGCTGCAGGAATCAATGACTTAAGTAAAGTGCCTTCTCTGTCACAGACTTCACTTCATGAGGCTGGCATCACTGAAGAGAGGCACATCAGCAAGCTTTTAGCAGCAGCAAGGCTTCTGAACCCAGAGACAATTTAACCCATTCTGGAATATAGTATTTTTCTGTTGGAATACCTATCATTTTTTTTAAAAAAAAAGCTATTTCATCACTAATTGCTCCAGAAAAAGCTTTGGGAAAGGGCAAATCTGGTCCTGGGAAAAGCTGGAGTACTTTGCAGTTTCATCCCTGCATATAAAACCGTAGCATCAGCTGTCCACAACAGGAAAGTGGTATGACCTGTTTTTTCCTCAAAGAAAAAAGGCACAACGAATAGTTTTAGTTTGCTAAGGACTCTTAGCCTTGCTTTTGGCCATTGGGAAAAGAGGGATCTTTCTACATTCTTGAAAATTTAACAGCAAATATCTTCAGTTTGGGGTGGGGGGGAAGGTAGCAAATCGTAGATCTCTAGATACTTTGGTTCTGTTCATAGGCTAAAGCCTAGCTAACTGACCATTAAGGATTTTTAATTTAAATTTATATATCCTACTGAGGGAAAATATAATCACAACAAACGTATTAAGGATTAAATCTCTCATAGAGGTTCCTTCCACATCCTTTCCATTTCAGCTATTTATATAAAAATATATTAATAAAGCTTGACCTTCCCAATATAGTATCCTAGAAATTGGAACTGGAGGTCAGAGTGGAGGAACACTTAGCTTTCAAATTTCCCCATAAACAGAAGATGAGGTATGGACCAAGTGATGGCCACAGATTTCCATCTGATAATAGCTAGGTCAGAGTTCCGAATTTGGTACACTTTTCAGCTGATCTTTATTGCAACTTACCAGGTTTTTTTTAAGCTCCTTCCTTTAGAATAACAGTAATTTTTAAAAGTTCTATTTAGCAGCCAGTTTTAATTTGCCTTAAAATGCTTTTTGAGCAATTTACTTACCAGCCTCCAGATTTATAAAATCTTTCATTGTTGCAGTTTTAATTTAGCAACAGCTTATTTTAAAGATTTCCTATATCTCACATCTCCTTTTATAAAGTTGCTGTTTTTGAAATTGCAGACTTTAGTTCTCAGGCTAACAAGATGTTTATAGCTGTTAATGTTTGCTGGCGTTACTGGCTGAAAGATATTTTGTCTTTTGTATGTACATATATATATATATATATATATATATAAATATAAATATAAATATGATAAAAATGTTTTTCCCTGTTAATTACAATTTTGTGTACTTTGATGCATTGTCGTTCGGTTTGCTGCAGCTTTGACTTGGTATCCTGACCATATCAATGGGACACATGGGTTGTTCCTTCTGCCCCAAAGAAAACCCAACTGGCTGAATAAGCAAAATATCATCATCCAGATATTCAGAAAAAGAATTCTATTTCAGTGAGATTTGTGGTGGGGGAAGAAAGGGAACTCTCAAGCTATAATTCGTGTAAGAGTAGCTAAATATGTATATTATCAGATATTGAAATGATTTACTAGAATGGATTGCTGGAGCAAACTGATTTTGTTTTGTTTTTTATTTGTGGTACCATGTTCTTGTGTACTAAAACTATTAAACTATACAATGTAAAATCTCTTCCTTGTTTCTGTGAATATAGATAAACTTTATTTTTGTACATGATTGGACATATTATATACCAAATATGTTTGACACATCGATTGTCCAGTAGTACCTACTAACTACTAATTAGCTATAATAAGGCTTTTCAGGATAAGTAATGCCCCAATAGTGTGAAGATACAATGGACTCAGTTTGAGCCTGGGAACATGAAGTCTTGATTTCACATAGTTTCTCATCACCTTGCTGTGCCTCCCATTGCATTACCTCTAAAAACGAAATTGTTTTACAACTTCAAAAAATGCAATATTCAGCTAAGAACATTTCTACAAAGCATAATTTTGCCTTTCCAAGTCCTCTTTCTTATCGGGTATCTTTCTTCTTTTACTTTCTTTAAGATATCAGGTATTTGAGGAATTTTACTAAAAAAAATATCTTACCATTCCAACCTTCACTATTCTATTAGTTTATTTTGACAAGCACAAAAGTGATTAAAAGATTTCTACTCATTAAAGGAAAAAAAGGACTGTGGTGAACATTTCTTCTCATGTACAAATTTATTACTTTTTAATTAAATTAATGGATGACTATATATGCAGAAATGTGCTCTGCATGTAGATTGTGTGGCTATAAGCCTGTAAGATTAGCTGGAATTTTCATTTATTTGTTATATACTATAGAAGTTGATTTTTTTAAAAAAATATTACCACAAATGGTTTAGATCTAGTGGAAGCTGGAAGCCAGTCACAGTAATACGTCAGGATACAAACAATGCCACTAAGGTTTCATATTTACAGAGTTACAGAATGAAAAATATATATTTTATACATCTCAAGAAGTATATTCATTAGGACAGAAACAAATTGTTAAACTGAGATCAGATGTGCACAAATCCAGTGCTGGTTCTGTTGATATTAATTTAAATGTATTGTTTATTCTTTTGTTTCACACACACACACAAACTAAGGTATAAAAATTACATATCCTTTATAGTATACATCTGACGCAACTGCTGACCATTTCTCCTGTATTCATATTGATTTTGGAAAAGTGTTAAATCATTTAGTATTTCCATATTGCAGAGAAGGTCTAGGTGATAGAACGACCCCTAGGTTGGAACATTAAGCTAGACTCTTGTATTGATCTTCTACAGACAGGTAGGGCCATTTTAATATCCATGGAGGATGGTTTTTAACCAGCAGTTAATCAAAGAGGCAGTAAGACATGCTTCATGGTCCCCCTGAGAATTGTTCTAATTATAAGTTTGCCTTTGGGTGCAAGTGGTAATGCTGTAAATAAAGATATCAGAGCACAACTCCTCATTAATCTTATTTATGCAAACTGTAGTGCAGCAATAAAGGTCAGTTCACCAAGTCATAGCTGTACATACGTATTCTTTATTTTTAAGCCACATACTTTGTCCATACTAAACCCTAAATGCCATTTCTTTGGGAATAAAAAAAATTAGCAAATTATGTAACAACTAACAAAAGTTGCACTTTCTGTATATTTAAATAACTTATTTTTCTCCCATTTACTGTTCTTAAATAATGTAAGTGGATGTAATATACCAGCATCGATATGTTCTTGCAATTTGCTTCCATTGGAGAAAGTTGTGTAAAGAGAGAGAGAAAAAAAGGCGGGGGGGGGAACCTTACAACTGTGTAAAGATTACTGTGCTGTTTTACATCGAGAAAAGAAGCAACAAAATGACTTCTGTGTGTACGAAAACAATTCTATAATTATGTACTGTTGTTCAAAGGAAAATAAAATACATGTTGATAGATTATTTTAAAATGTTCTTTTACACAGCGCAATAAAAATGGAAACCACGGCAAAAGAAGACTAGAATTTTGCAGAAGTGTTAAGTTGCAAAGAGTTTTTAGGTATTGGAAAATTGTCTTTCCTGGCAGCCTGGCATGGAGGCCTCACGGCTGCCACAGTATACCACTGAAAGGTTCAGCCACAGAGATTCATTGGTAACAATATTTCACTGATCACTTGGGAAAGAGAATTCTGAAGATACATGTGGGGCTGTCATGCCTAACCCCTTTGTTCCTGGATATTCTCTCAACGAAGATTATGCCAGCCATGGGGGCAAAGTGGTTATTGATTATGAAACCTATTTTGCAGTCTCCTTTTCAACACTTTGTGTACTGGCATAACTATTGGTATATTTTAAGATTATATCTGGCCTTAATCCATTAAAATTAAACCAGTGGGAGTCTGGAATTCTTCCAAGTATGGTCCTGGGGATGGGAACTAGCAGAGCACAGCTTCAAAGCCGTGGAAATGCAGTCTGGTTCTATTCTGTTATTTTATTTATACCAGTGTTTTTCAAACTTGGCAACTTTTAAGGTGTGTGGACTTGCAACTCCGAAAATTTCCCAGCCAACATAAAATTGCCAAAATTTCAAAATAATTGTTTTTCTCACCCCTCCAAAATTGATACTATTTCCATAAACAGACTTAATTTAGTCAGGTAATGGTTAGTAAACTGAGAATGGGGAAACTGTCTATTTCTTGCCCAGATCAAAAGGTTTAAATACCCTTTTCCCAAAATTGTTCCATTAAAATCAGGTAATTAACCAGGTTATGACAATAAGCATCACCCACAGTTGGTTCCCAAGTTATTGCTTCCAGTAACTGATTTAGTTTATATTTTTTACTTTTTTATATAGCATTAAATACAACAGCTTACCAAATATTCTGTATTTAGTAAAAATACAGTGAAAAAGTGCATTTTACACAATTTATATGAAGTATAAAAATTAACACATAATAACAATCCATTCCATTAAATCATCCTAATGGTATCAGTGCCTAGGATGAAAATATGTATTTCAATTTTCAGTACTGAAGGCTGTGACAAAAATTTACAGATACAATACATGGTGGGAAAACTGGGCCATTATTAACAGTTACCTAGTATCACACTAATTTATACACTGATCAGATTGAATGTATCAATTATCATTTTGCTATTAGTCTGAAAATTTTCCAGGTCTGCTTAGCTTATTTATAATGTCTTTTAATGTTTATACAGACTGAAGATGGCTTCCAATGATGTAAGACATCATAGTAAAACCAGAATATAAGGATAAAATATGGCCAATTTCAAGGAATTCTACAAAAGATGGAACTTTAGGAAGCAAAGCTTTACTAGGCAGGCCTAAATGACTGCCCTGTTTAGTGAACATTCAAAGCAACTTTACAACCAGTCCTCTTACGACTGTTACAGTGTCTCTGTAACAGGGACACGCTCACGACTGAAATCCACGCATTTTGCAACTGGTGGGCATTTATCATCATCACAGCACCCAATAGTCACAATTGGCATTTGTGTGCTTCACAGCCAGCTTCTGACAATTAATGGAGACTCTGGCAGTAAAGTTGTAAGTTGCAATCACATTGTCTTAAAGCAGAGGTCCCCAATCTTTTGGGACCAGGGACCAGTTCCGTGGGAAGAGGTTTTTCTGCAGACCGGAGGGTGCGTGGTTTTGTGTGCTGCCTGCATCTCGCAGATGGGGCTTTGCTTGTGTGTGCAGACTGGTTGCTGGCATGCTGCAGCCCAGTACTGGTCCACGGACCATGGGTTGGGGACCCCTGTCTTAAAGTCTCTGGGTGATTCTCTTACCAATGTGAAATTGACAACATAAGTCTGTTGTGGTTTTATGATGTTTTCTTAATACCAATCACTTAGTGATGACGTTGCCAGACCCAACTGTGGTCGCTCTGCGAGGATTACCCCTATTAAGTTGTAGAAGATAAGACGGGGATTACCATCTATCTAGTAGGATGTTCCATAGCTAAAGAACAGAGTCTTGGAAAAGCCCCACTTTCAGTCAAACAAACCTGTCCTTCAGATTTAGGTAGCTGTCAGGCAGTCATTTCTCAACTTTATCAATCATAAAATAGGAAGAAATCAGCAGAAATTGTAAGCATCCTTCCTTTGCAAAGTTAGTGTGTCATCCATCTTCATCACTGACTCAGCAGTTCATTCCTGCAAAAGGGCAACTTTCCAAAAAATGGAAAGATTGCATTCCCTGCAGGCATTGTTACACTTAAGATACAGCCCTGGGCTGTATTTAAGCTACTTTTCAGTAACAAAATAGAAATAAAAACCAGTGTGACTGTAACAGCCAATTTTTTTTCTATATTCTTTTAACAAGGAAGAATAATGTCTTCGGAAAAGATTGCAGCAGGGGTAGTTTTGGAATCTTGTCAAAATGAGAGTATTTTCTGTTCCTTCTGTAATGGTATGAATCTGACAAAATTTAACCAAAATCACTAACGTGGATTTACAAGAATATATACAGAAACAAGGAAATTGTTTTCAGAAAACTAAATATTCTGTTTGTTATGTTCTAAGCTAACAAGAAGTGAGGAAATACCTTAATGATCTTAGATCCTTCCCAGCAACATTGATATAATCCAGATTATCATCATGAACATCACCTGCATTTTTTAATAATGCGTAATCTATGCAATAGCTAACCAGAAGTTGCTATGGAAAAAGTAAATTCAGATTTTTGGAGATGGCAAAACATTATTACTGAACTCTTGGCAACTGTTTGGTTTCCAGACTATCGAGTTTCCAATCTATTCCAAATAGTTAAAACATAATCCAATCGGTATATATTGATCCAGGATATGACAAAATTGAATGAAAGATGGGTTTTGTTTGCCAAAGAATATCCTGAATCCCTAGGGAATATTTCACAGTACACGCATAGTTCAGGTTATTTTTAAAATATTACTGCTTAATAAAATAGCAAATCTTGTTTTGCAGTGGATTGAACAATATGAAACAAATAGCCAGAGCAGAATCATTATATGAGATAGGCAGCCAAATAAGTCCTGTAAATTAAAACAAAAGGACTTATGGGAACTAATATCCTCACAAAATACCCCATGGCACTGACCAGATCTCTGTTCAATTTGATTTCGTCTTAAACATTATTTTAATTGAAAATAAAACGAGAAACTGGCCTGCTGCAATGACAGCCACCAGCATCATCTTGATTTTTAAAAATACTTTTGAACCCCATATACGCCTCATAGGCATCCTTTAAAAACAAAATAAAAAATGAGGGTGCATAAAAATAACTTTGCATGTATAAATTAATTAATAAAACAAGTGCCTGGAGCAAAGCTTTGAAAAATTTGCTCATATACATAGTGGAAATAAATGGATATATTAAGAAAAGTCGGGAAGATGAAAAGATGGGGCTATTGAATCTAGAGGGAATAGTTGGGTGCAACATCTTGAGGTTGCTCTATACTGTTTTATGAATACAGTATCTTTACCTTCATAGACCCTTAGACAAGTTGATTTTGATACCAAGAAAATGTGTATCATAGCTTATTTTTCTTCATTAGTAAGCAAAAGTTACCTACTCACCCTCTCATTTCTGGATTGAGGCTTACTAGTCATTTACATATTACTAAAACTCTCACTGTCATTTAACTGGGCGTAACAGTGCATCATAAGGCAATGAGTTTTGAATCAAGATACCTCAAATGGGCTAACTTACATAATGTGTCCAAAATCAAGCACACATGATTCCTGAGGAAATGAAATTTGGGGGATCTGTGGCTCTTTCAATGCTACTGATGGCTGCTGCACTGTTGCCGTGGTCATGTGATCTTCATTTTTAATATTTCGTGGCGGGTTTCCCAACTAGTCTCTCAATCTCTCATTCCCTCCCTCAACCAGCAGCAACCATTTACCTGGGAGGGAGGGAGGGAGGGAGGGAGGGAGGGAGGGAGGGAGGAAGGAAGGAAGGAAGGAAGGAAGGAAGGAAGGAAGGAAGGAAGGAAGGATTTCCAAAGTTCCCTACCACATTCCCACAAGAAAATGTGAATGGTGAAGCTCTAAGTCAGGGGTAGGCAACCTTGGCTCTTTTATGACTCGTGGACTTCAACTCCCAGAAATCCTGAGCCAGCGTGGCTCAGGAATTCTGGGAGTTGAAGTCCACGAGTCATAAAAGAGCCAAGGTTGCCTACCCCTGCTCTAAGTGAATGGTGTGCACTTGGCAACCTCTTTCAATTGGACATTTGTCCATGGTAATTTTCTGGCTGATTATGTCCTTTCCATTTACTCCTTCTCCATCAGTTCTCTTGGGCTAGTCTCACTCCTCAAGCCTCAGTTACTGTTTGACCAGTTCTTGATTCAGAAGTTAAGCAGGGTCAGACTTGTTAGCATTTGGATGGTGACCATTAGGCAATCTCAAGGCTGTGGGCTATGTAAAGTATTGGCAGACCCACTTCCATTCTGTTATGGAGGAAACAACGCGGCCACCTCAAGATTCAAGTTAAAACTGAGGACACCTTTGCCATTTTATCTTTACTTTTCCAAACTGCTTTAAAGTAACTAGTATGTCTTCTCCCATTAAACTGTCAATTTAGTAGGGTTATAATTTTATTCTCTTTGGTGCCAGACAAATAATATTTTATTCCCCCAGACCCTCAGAATATTAACTTTTAACGATGCTGTTTAATTAAGCTTGTTTCTGCTGCTTTATGACTCTTTTAAATATTTTAATTAGTTTTTGTTTTATTGTGTTATGTTGCAGCTTTTAATTTAGTTTATTGTGCTTCCAAGCCACGCTGAGAAAATATTTGTTTCAGAGAGCAGAATGTAGATGTTCAAAATAAAAAAAAAATTCAGCACCCTAAAATAGCTTCTAAATTAAACTTGTTAAGGTAAGAAACAGGACCTACAGCATAATATCACGTGACTCCATTGCTTACTGACAAGCCAGCCCTTTAGCTCCAGTTGCCATTGTAAGCCAAGGCTATGCAGGAAGAGGCAGTCTCAGGTAGAGAGTAGGCATGGATGTACAGGTGCTGTAGGGCAGTGGTTCCCAACCTTTTCTATATCCCGCACCCCTAGAACGCTTCTGATATATTCTCGCACCCTTTACAAAAGTTCAAAATAACGAATTATGTATATAGGCTATCATATTGAATCTTCTAAACCAGGTTTTCGCACCCCCCTGGAATATTGTCTCGCACACCCAGGGCATCCCCACTTGGGAACCCCTGCCGTAGGGAGTACCATGGAAGGGCACTACTGAGAATGGGGAATCAGTGGGGGCCACAGATGGGTCAGGGGAAGCCATGGTAGGGCAAAGCATTGCAGAGCTGCAGGTGCCACAGAGTATAAGATGCCTGGGGTGTCATACTCCACAGTGGACTTTTTTTGGGCGGGCAAAGCAGCGGAAGCAACTTACTGGGGCAACTTGCAACTTTCCTGCTGGCTTCCTCATAGGGAGGGTCACAAATGCTGCCCCCCAGGAGGCTTTCTGCCTGGATTGTGTTCACATCACCACAGGGTCACTGTGACAGCCAGAACTTCAAGGACCAATAATAAGTACACCATAATTTTGAATTGTCCGCTGAGCTTGTCGATCGGAAGGTCGGCAGTTTGGCGGGTCGAATCCCGAGTGCCGCGTAACAGAGTGAGCGCCTGTTACTCGTCCCAGCTTCTGCCAACCTAGCAGTTCGAAAGCACGTAAAAATGCAAGTAGAAAAATAGGGACCACTCCGGTGGGAAGGTAACAGCGTTCCGTGCGCCTTTGGCGTCTAGTCATGCCGGCCACATGACCACGGAGACGTCCTCGGACAAGCGCTGGCTCTTCGGCTTTGAAACGGAGATGAGCACCGGCCCCTAGAGTCGGAAACGACTAGCACGCATGTGCGGGGGAACCTTTACCTTTACCTTTACCTTTAAAGTGGGCATAAGCCAAAGACTACTTGTAGGTTTTTGTGAGCTCATCTGGGACAATGAGTTGCAGTTCACAAAAACATATGCCTTTTAACAAAATTCATAAGTAGGAAAAGATGCTAGCAAATTCTTGATATTATTTTATTGCCACCGTAGACTAACATGGCTCTCTTCCTACAACCGCCTTCCTGCCAAAATCTACATGATCACTAGTTTAAATTTTCAGTATTCCCACTTTGTCTCCTGAGGTCCATACCATCTAAACCAGGGCTTTTCAACCAGTGGTACGGGTACCACCTGTGGTACATTGGCACCTGGCAGGTGGTACATGACCATCCTAGAAAAGTGGTAGTAGGGGAGGGGCTACAACTGGAGCTCAGTGCTGATCCTGGCGCTTCTGCAGAGCCAGAAGAAGCGCTGATCAGCTGGAATGTTGCAGCATCTCCAGGGTCTTGTGAGTTATTCAGAGGCTTGGCAACTGATTCATATTTATGATGGTCGCAGTGTCCCAGGGTCATGTGAAGTGACCAAAACCTGCTGCAACCACCCAGCAGAGGAGGGTGGGGGATAAAAACCAGACACCCTCCCGCCCCACCCCTGCTGCCAATCCTCAACAGAAATGCTCACAACAATGAAAACCTCGGACAGGAGGAAGAGCACCGCTGGGCGGGCAGGCAGGTGTCTTGCTCGGCTGTGGCGTAGGGGGCACTTTTTTCAGTGCCATTGTAACTTCGAACAGTCACTAAGCGAACTGTTGTAAGTCGAGGACTACCTGTACTTCATCACTTTTTTCCTTTTTTTTTTTTGCTCATCAAGTTTTTGACACCTTACTAGGCGACTGGTGGTACTCGGATGTTGCCATATCCTAAAAGTGGTACAATGGGTGAAAAGGTTGAAAAGCCCTGATCTAAACAATACTATCTACACTTTATAAAGCAGAGTTCTCCAATGTTTCGGCTTTGCGGACCAGTGAGGGGGGGAAGTGATGGTTTGTGCAAGCAGTCAGCAAGCGCACACATATACAGCTCTATGTGTTTGAGCAGCATGCACGTATGGAGTACACTCTTGCCCACTCCTCACACAAATGAGGATGCGTTGGCACACAAAGGCGTTTGCCAGCCATTTCTACAGCCCAGTTGCAACCTCCCCACAGCCCACTAGTAGGCCGCGGCCCACAGGTTGGGGACCCCTGTTATAAAAAGCTATACCCAGAAATATTTGCAGAGTCCCTTTTCTTTCTATTGCTAGAGAAGAATTATAAACTTCTGTAAGTAAATTCTGACAGCTCAAAGCACTTCAAAAGTATTATTTTTACCGTGCATTCAGTAGGTCAATTAAGTTAAGCCAGTTTGGATTAAAGTTCCATTTCTCCCCTTATAACTATCTCAAAATTGACTCACACTGCTAAAAGACTGAGGCCAAAATTGTGGCATATTTTGTTCCCTATTCTCTGAAGGATTTTTAGCACTATTTTTCAATGTAATTCGTAGGAACTCATGTGAAACTATGACATTTATACAAACATTGTAACTTCCTGTCCATTTATGTACTTCACTGATCATAACTTTAGAAATTCTATTACGTTCATAAGACCAATAGGAGGACTATTTTGTGTGGCAAAGCTAGGGAATTAATACCTATATAACAATTATCAGAAAAGTTTATGATCTTTAAATCAGAACATCTGCTAATGCCCCATCATAAGCTCATCATCATACTTCACAGACTAAAGGGTTCTAAAAATAAATGCTGAGACATACTTCAAGCTTTACACCAACCGTTAAGCATTTTCTTAAATGAACTGTATAAAATGAAAATTCGCTTAAGTTAAAGTGAAATCAAAGGAGGCCCCTGAGTCGTTTTTATTTTGCTGCCTGAAAGCAAACAGGAAGAACTACAATTTTCTAGTTTCCACAGTAAGCTCCTATCCAAGTGCATACTGCCATCTACTGATCAGTGGAATCAAGTTCAATAAATAACAAAAATTTATTTTGCCTTGAACTGAAGACTACAAATACGCCAAGGCCTTGTTGTAATTAAAGTAATTAAGTAATTAAAATGAAGTGAGCTTTTAAGTTCATCTAAATACTTATAATCAGGAGGAATGTATGATAAAGATTGAAAAAAACACCGATTGCTCTTGCGAAGGGAGATAGATAAGACAAATGTTTAATTATATTATCAAAATGTAAGCATAAAAATGAGTTCCTGCCACTGATAATTATAACATTATTTGACTCTATGTCCAGTATTACACAAGCAGAAGTAAAGCAAAAACATTCGGTTTTTTATTAGCAAAAGTAAACATTAGTTTTAAGATATTTAACGAGAATAGAGTTAAGAAAAGGGAATCGGGATCTAATGCCTAGTGGTAACAAAATCCTTCTTCCTTTGTACCACTACATGTAGTCCTCAATTTACTACTGGTTGCTTAGTGACCATCCAATGACTAACCCAAAAAAAGGACTTACGACCCAAATTTGGAATTCTACCAGTCAGGGTCCTTCCATGATCATCTGATGAACTTCAGGCACCTAGAAACACAGCCACGTTTACAGCCATTTGCAGCATCCTGTGGTGACATTATTGTTTAGTGATAGTTTTTGCTGAAAACTGGCACTTCAATTTTGGCAAAACCATCCCCACAGCATTCGTGCACTTCCTAACCATGGTGTTTGCTCAATGACTGCCACAAAAATGACATACAATAAAGTCAGTCACATGACAGTCATAACATGGCATGGACAGGCTCCATTGCGGTTGTATTTCGAGGACTGAGTGTACAATGTGTTTCTTTATTGAGATACATAACTGACTTTTGTTTTCCACAATGAAATGCTAGTCTGGACAACACAATGCAATACCTATGACACCAAGCTGGCAGGAATAGCCAACACTCCAGAAGATAGGCTTAAGATACAGAAGGATCTTGACAGACTTGAACATTGGGCGCTAACAAAATGAAATTCAATGGTGAAAAAAGTAAGGTTCTATATTTAGGCAAGAAAAACCAAATGCACAGGTATAGTATAGGTGGTACCTTGCTCAATAGTAGTAACTGTGAGAGAGATCTCGGAGTCCTAGTGGACAATCACTTAAATATGAGCCAGCAGTGTGCTGCAGCTGCCAAAAAAGCCAACACAGTGCTAGGCTTCATTAACAGAGGGATAGAATCAAGATCAAGTGAAGTACTAATACCACTTTACAATGCCTTGGTAAGGCCACACCTGGAATACTGCATCCAGTTTTGGTCACCACGATGTAAAAAAGATGTCGAGACTCTAGAAAGGGTACAGAGAAGAGCAACAAAGATGATTGGGGGACTGGAGGCTAAAACATATAAGGAACGGTTGCTGGAATTGGGTATGTCTAGTCTAATGAAGAGAAGGGCGAGGGGTGACATGATAGCAATGTACCAGTATCTCAGGGGTTGCCACAAAGAAGAGGGAGTCAAGCTATTCTCCAAAGCACCTGAAGGCAGAACAAGAAGCAATGGATGGAAACTAATCAAAGAGAGAAGCAACCTAGAACTAAGGAGAAATTTCCTGACAGTTAGAACAATTAACCAGTGGAACAACCTGCCTCCAGAAGCTGTGAACGCTCCAACACTGGAAGTTTTAAAGAAGAGACTGGACAGCTATTTGTCTGAAATGGTATAGGGTTTGCTGCCTGAGCAGGGGGGTTGGAGTAGATGACCTCCAAGGTACCTTCCAACTTTATTATTATTGTTCTTGCTGTTGTTCTTGTTCTTGTTGTTCTTGTTATTATTATTATTACCTAGTCTGCTTAGAACATGAACATAAGACACATGACTTATGTTAGCAGAGATTACATGAAAAGCATATGCAATTTGTAATCAATAGCTTTTCCAAACCTCCATTTGTCTGGAAACTAACCATCCATTTGTTTGGAAACTAACATAACAGTTACAAAAAGAGTTACGGTAGAAGAGTGAAAGGAAAAATATTTCATATGTTTGAATAATCTGTTTCTTTCAAATATTGTTTCTATATTTTAATAAGCATTTCAGGGAACTCATTTGAAGGGCTCTTTGGTTCCTATGCTCAATTTCTTTTCTTTCCATCTTAATGCCAAATGAACTTATTTAATTGCATCATGTCTTCAGCACCTATCTTCGGTAATCTTGAAAAAGCTGAATAGGATTGATTCTGATTAATTCTTGGGAAGGGACATGAAATTCCCAGGTTGTGGCTCTTCCAGGAATTTTGAAAAAAACCCAAACCTCAGTAGAAGGAACAAGCAAGGAAACTAAATGAATATAACTATGAAATTACCAGGAATGAAGCTTGATTCAAGGGATACTTGCCTTATATGAACACAGAAGAAAGACTAATATTTTTGCTAAATAAATAAAAGAAATAGGCATTGTGGATTTGGGAGAGAGCTGGTTTGGTTCTTCTCTTTCTGAAGATAATAATTATAAATTATGCATACACAAATATCTCCTCCCCCATATCACTACAGTTGTGGGTTCTAGTTCAACTTTCTTCCAACTCATGGCCTGTAGACATATAGACTTCAACTCTTAGAATGCTGAAATTCTGGAATGGAAATCCATCCATCTGGAGGGGTCTTAGATCAAGAAAAGCTGCTTCAGTTTACAGTATTTTTCAACTGCAGTTATCTCTCATAACAGGGTCTTAATCCGCTTAAGCAGTTTTATAATGCCTATAGAAAATTATGTTGAGCCCCTGTCCTTATAAAAGTAACTTGCAGTGGCATCTTCTCCTAGGAACACCAAACAAGTAAAATGACAAAAATTGTACAAAGCACCTCAATGAAGGAAGGAAAGGAGAGAAGTTCCTGCGGATTTTAGTCTGCTACACTATAGGAGGTGGAGCTCATCTCCATTTTGAGGCCATGAGCCAGCACTGTCTGAAGAAGTTTCCACAATCATGTGACCAGCATGATGTCACAGATTGCTGTTTCCTCCCAACTGAAGTGCTACCTATTCATCTACTCGCATTTGCACACTTTCCAGCTGCTAGGTGAACAGGAGCTGGGTGAAGACAAGCACTCATCCCAGATCACAAAACCTGGATCTCAAACCTGGGCTGTCGGCTTTCCAGCCAACAAACCCAGTGCTTTAAACACTGAGTCTGTCACTGCGTGTTTTTTTTAGTTTTGCCAGCTTCGCTCATTTTATTTGTACATCTCTTTCTGCTCTGCACCTTATCTTATCTTGTAACCATAGTGACTCCAGCCAATGTTTTGGTTTTAAACTGTTTTGTGCGCAGGCCTAGAAAAAGTTCAGTTTCAGTTTTACTTGCTCCTTCTGCCTGATGGAAGAATGCAGTCAGTCTAGGTCTTTTGTTTTCTCATTAAAAGTTTTACTATAGAATATGCCTTGGATTTCTTTTTTTTGATATTGACCATGCAAATGAACCACGGTCCATCCACCTCTGGTCGGACTGTTAATTGTTCCGCGACATTTGGTAGCAGAGGATGGTTTATTTTTATTTTCAAGATTTATTGATAGGCAATTAGCCAGGCAGTGATTAATATGCCGAGGAAAGGGAGAAAGAAGAAGGCCAGTTATTCCTCTGCTGAGGAGGAGGCAGCCGTTCCACAGAGAGATCTTCTTTCAAGTTTACAGACTCCGTTGGCATCGGCTACACGTCTTGGAGAAGCAGCCTCTGAGCCAAGGTCAGTTTCACCATTTTCTGTTTTTACAGACTCTCAAGCTGATGCCCCAGTTGTAGCCTCTGCTCATGGGGATCAGGCTGATTATGAGAGGTTTGGTGCTAAACCTAAGGCTACACTAGGGAAGGAGGTGAGCTATTATCCTCCAAGTCCTGGGCAAACTGTGCATGAGAAGACTTTGCAAAGTTATTATGAACAAATTGAAGTTTTAGAGAAGGATCTGCTAAACGCAAAGTTGTGTGCAGCATGGTATGAAAAGCATGGGAGAGCCTCTGCTGGCATTCAGTTTTCAGAATCGGCCATTTTGCCTCCCTCTTCACAAGCAAAGCCACACCCACAAGGGATCACCATTGTGCCTTCTCCCTCAAAGACAGAGGCACGCCCACAGTGGGATCTTGTGTCAGACGAATGGGAGCCTGACTGCCTTCTGTGTCAAATGACACATGAGGATACAATGGTGCCTGAATCCAATGTTATAGCACCATTTCAAAGAATGCAGAATGCAGTTTTACAGATATCCCTTCAGCAGGCATCGCTTCAAGCAGCCACACCTCCTCATTCATTGGGAGCTTCAGCTAGAATGCCTATTAATACTGCTACTATTAAAGTTCCTGTCTCAGATGGAGCACAGCAGCCTTTACCCCAAGTGCAGCCTCCACTGGTTCCTCAAATACAAAGGCCAGTGCTGACTGCAGGCCAACTTAATGTAGCAGCTCAAGCACCAGCACCTTCTGCTGGCCAGGGTGGCATTGCAGCTCAAGTACAGCCACCCCCAGCACCAGTACCTGTAGCAGCTTCAGTGCAACTGCCGCAGGCCCTGGCACAGGCGCCACTGGTGCCTCCTGCAGGCCAAGTCCCAATTGCACAACCTGCACAGCCAGTACCCCTATTGCATGTTCCTCAACAGGCACCCTCTATTGTACCACTGGCTGGTGATTCAAAACTGAAGCGGTCAGGACAGAATTACAGGGCATGGGTCAGTGAAGTTGGACTTTTGCTTCATAGAGAAGGTACCCATGTGATGGTGTTTAATCCTCCTGCCCAGCCATGGCCTCCTGACATATGGGACTTGAATGATAGAGCATGCACAACATTATTGATGTCCATGGACACTGAATTGCAGCTCACATTTTCACAAGATGCAACTGCCCAACAAATTTGGGCTCAATTAGAGGCATGTTACCGGCCTACGTCCATTGAGTCTACATGTTTGCTTTTGTCTGAGTTCCATGGTTCTAGATTAAAACCTGGTGAGCATATTGGAGAACACTTAACTAAAATGAAAGGAATAAGAAAAGAACTGGGTGAAAAAGGCTATCCTATTGATGACTTTCAAATGATCAGCATTATCATTAACTCTTTGAATTATGAATGGAAAGATGCTATTTCCAAGATTAATCAAGTGCCTATTGCTCAACGCACAGTGGATCATGTATGCAGAATTTTAACCGAAGAAGAGGCACTTATGCAAGCCGCGCCACATTTAAGGGAACCACCTGCATCAAAAGCTTCAGCGAGGCGTCCCTTCCGTGGAAGGGCCTACGTTCCAAGGATGCCAAGATGCTACATCTGCAATCGTGTGGGACATGCCACCCGGGATTGTCCCCAACGGTTTCCAGCGCCCGCCATGTACCAGCCCAGAGGAACAGATTCCAGAGGAGGCAGAGGTAGAGGCGGACGACAAGGTCGTGGTCGTGGTCCCAGGCGTGATCCTCAAGCTCCACTTGCCACATTGGTTGTAACCAACGATCCACAGCCTCAACCAGAGTATGACAGACGCCTACTTTGGACTTTGGACAGCGGAGCAGCATTACATGTTACCTACAGAAAAGAGCTTTACACAGAGATGCACGAGCCTGAACCTGAACTTCGTGAACTGTACTCTTTTTCAAATCATCCTGTTCAGGTCATGGGAAAAGGAACTGTCTACATTGAAGAGCTCGGTGCATTCATTCCCGATGTGTACTACGTACCATCAGCTAATAGTAGTTTGCTTAGTCAGAGTCACTTGTCTAGGGTGTCAAATTTCCAGGTACACCATCTCGAAAAAGCAAGTTATGTAGTTAAAGATGGAGATATTGTTGCTGAAACAATGTTGATTGGTGGTGTTTATTACTTAAAACCAAAGTCTAAGCCGCAAGAGCAGGCAAGTATACAAGCTCCAAAAAGGGAGAGCACAGGCCCAGTGAGAGATGTCCCAGAGAGAGATCCTGTTGCTACTCCAAAGGCTCCTAAAGCCAATAAAAGGACAAATAAGACACAGGTTGCTCACAGCAAGCCTGAGGTTCCTAATAAAAATGCTAATGTTGAGAATTCACTAACAGGTAAACCTTTGCATTCCAGGTGTATCCATAAGTGGCATAGAAGATTGGGTCATGTCAGTTTCCGTGTTCTGAAGAAGATGCCAGAGTTCGCAAGAGGTTTGGATCTAAAGGGGTGTAAGGTGTTCTTGGACTGTGCTGTCTGCAAGAAAGCCAAATCTAAAGCAGCAGCAATTCCAAAACGCGCTACATGCCTGTCAACACGCATTTTTTATTTGGTACACACTGACATAGTGGGTCCTTTTGCACCAACAATTGGTGGTAAAAGATATTTCTTGACAATTGTTGATAATTACTCTAGATATGGTTATGTATTTCCTATGAGAGAAAAATCTGAGACTTTTCAGATCTTTAAAGACTTTGCCAATCTTGTAAATACCCAATTCGAAGTCAGCATCGCCAGGATTCAGAGTGATCGTGGTGCTGAATTCATGTCTCAGCGTTTCCAAGACTGGATGCGTAAGAATGGGATACTACACCAGACCTCAGCTCCTTACACTCCAGCTCAGAATGGAGTGGCAGAATGCAGAAATGGAGTTCTGCAAACCATGATGCGCTGTCTCCTTGAAGATGCTAACCTCAGTCTTCCATACTGGGGTGAAGCTATCAAATATGCTAACCATATCATCAACCGCACATGGAATAGTGTGATAAATCAGACCCCTTATTTCATGTTATATGGACACAAGCCTGACCTCTCACATCTCCATATTTTTGGTTCCTATGCTATGGTCAATATTCCTTTAGCCCAAAGAAAGAAAGGGGGTCCTGCAGCAAAAAGGATGAGATTTATGGGCATTGATGATGATTCAAAATGGAGCAAATATATTGACTCTCATCATGTAATAGTGATTTCACAATCTGCTATTTTTGAGGAAGATGCTGACTGGTCCAGGATTCATTCTAACGATCCTGGAGTTTATTTTCCTAGAGATGATGCTGCTGATGCCACGCAGCCTGATGAGCAAGATGCACAGGCGAATTTTCCTTCCACGAGTTCTTCTCAACCCACTGTTCCGTCTCCGCAAGCCGCCAATGCTGCTGGCGATGAAGACGAGGACGAAACAGAAGAAGAATCGACGGTTGGTCCGAGACGTTCCAAGAGGACAACAAAGGGTATTCCACCAAAACGGTATTCGTGGCAAGTAACGAAAGCACCTTTACCTTTGATCTGTAATGTTACACTTCCTCCTGAGACGTTCACACAAATCAAACATCTTCCTGAATCAGAGCAAGATAAATGGTTTGAGGCAATGCAGGCTGAAATGGACAGTCTAAAGAAACTTCATGTGTTTACGCCTGCAAGCCCTCCAGCAAATAGGAAAGTTATTGGCACTCGGTGGGTCTACAGAATTAAAAAGAAGCCAAATGGTGAGTCGTTGTACAAGGCCAGACTTGTAGCCCAGGGTTTCGCTCAACGTTATCCTGAGGACTATACAAATACTTATTCACCCACAGTGCGGACTGAGAGTGTGAAAATCGCCTTAGCCACTGCAACTATCCTTGGTCTAGAAGTTGTCCAGTTTGATGTTGAAACAGCTTATCTACACGCTGATCTTGATGAAGAAATTTATGTCAAAGGTCCTCCAGGTTTCCGACAGCAAGAAGGGGATACTTGGTTTCTACACAAAAGTCTTTATGGTCTGAAACAGTCTGGTTTAATGTGGTACTTATGTCTTTCTGACAAACTAAATTCAATGGGCTTTATTAAGTCCGAAACAGATGAATGCGTGTTTACAAAAAGATCTGATAATAGGTATGAGATAATTCTTGTTTATGTTGATGATATTGTTTATATTGGTCCAAATAAGCAGATGAGTGAATGTTTTGCTAACGCTTTACAACAGTTTTTCACATTGAGGTCTTTAGGACATATTAACACTTATTTAGGTGTTCAAGTTACCAAAACTCAGAAGGGGTTCAGTCTTACACAGGAAGATAAGATTGAACACTTATTGCATCACTGCAACATGAAGGATGCTAAACCTGTGAGTATACCCATGCAAACTGATTTTCACAATTTGACATATGAACCGAGTCCTGAGTTCGAGGATCAAACACTTTATCGCTCAGTCATTGGGTCGCTCCTATATATTAGTAGTTGGACTAGACCTGACATTGCACTTAGTGTTAATCTCCTATCACGACATGTAGGAAAGGCAAAACAGTTTCATTGGACATGTGTTAAGAAATTATTGAGATATCTAAAACACACCAAAGACATGAAGTTGTTGTTAGAACCCACACATACTGACTATGCAGAGTTATGTTGTTATGCAGATTCAGATTGGGCAAGTGATAAGAAATCACGTAAAAGCACTTCAGGTTATATGATGTTTTTGAATGGATGTCCTGTTTACTGGCATGTGCGTAAACAGAATTTTGTTTCTTGTTCTTCTACAGAAGCTGAGTATGCTTGTGTTTCAGATGCATGTAATTCTCTAACGTGGTTTGATGCCTTAGTCACAGATATCTGGACACCTCCGATTCGACCAATCACTGTGATGGAGGACAACGAATCTGTGGTTTATATATCTGAGAATCGTTTTACAGGTTCCAGGTCTAGACACATTGACATCCGTTACCAAAATATAAGACAAGCAGTTAAACAAGGTTTTGTCAGATTGCAGTATGTGCCTACACATGACCAAATTGCTGATATGCTGAACAAACCACTTCCTACAGCCCAACACGAGTATCTGCGCAAGAAGATGTCCTTATCTGATTTTTTGCTTCGCTGACAAAAGAAGGGGATGTCACTGCGTGTTTTTTTTAGTTTTGCCAGCTTCGCTCATTTTTAATTGTACATCTCTTTCTGCTCTGCACCTTATCTTATCTTGTAACCATAGTGACTCCAGCCAATGTTTTGGTTTTAAACTGTTTTGTGCGCAGGCCTAGAAAAAGTTCAGTTTCAGTTTTACTTGCTCCTTCTGCCTGATGGAAGAATGCAGTCAGTCTAGGTCTTTTGTTTTCTCATTAAAAGTTTTACTATAGAATATGCCTTGGATTTCTTTTTTTTGATATTGACCATGCAAATGAACCACGGTCCATCCACCTCTGGTCGGACTGTTAATTGTTCCGCGACAGAGTCATCGCGCCACCCTTATCTCAATGAAGACCAGCCATAAAATCAAGGGCAAAAATGCTTTCCTCTGAAGAAAAACAAGATCTTCAGAAGATAGGAGATTCTGTAGTAAGATATAGACATACGTTCCTATTAAGTATTTAATGAAAAAACATCTTCCCATATATAAGCACATTTGTTTTAAGGCCAAACTGCTGGTTTACTCCTTTTAGAGTAAGCATCTAATTTCTATGTTCCACAATTTTTAGCATTTGCCATTTTTTACTTTTAATACAAATTGCTACCAATAGCCCTTGAGATTGTTTCTAATTTTATATGCTCAATTGCCTCAATCATTTCCCTGACTAAATACTAGACATTAAAGGTAAAGGTAAAGGTTCCCCCACACATGCGTGCTAGTCGTTTCCAACTCTAGGGGCCGGTGCTCATCTCCGTTTCAAAGCCGAAGAGCCAGCGCTTGTCCGAGGACGTCTCCGTGGTCATGTGGCCGGCATGACTAGACGCCAAAGGCGCATGGAACGCTGTTACCTTCCCACCGTAGTGGTCCCTATTTGCCTACTTGCATTTTTACGTGCTTTCGAACTGCTAGGTTGGCAGAAGCTGGGACGAGTAACAGGCGCTCACTCTGCTACGCGGCACTCGGGATTCGACCCGCCAAACTGCCGACCTTCTGATCGACAAGCTCAGCGTCCTAACCCGCTGAGCCACCGCGTCCCTTTTAAAATACTAGACATTACTACTATAAAATTCATATTCTGACGTCCTGTTTTTAAGATTTGCTATGACTTTGAAGGTTGAAAGCACAGTCCACACAGCTTTGCAGATGGGCTCATTGTCAGTGGCGTAGCGTGGGGGGTGCAGGGGGGGGCGGCCGCACCGGGCGCAACATCTGGGGGGGCGCGCTCGCACTGAGCTGCTCAGGGAGCCCCAAGGGCTGCACAGAGTCGGCTTGGCTCCGCTCTCGAGCTGCTCTTTCTTGCAAAGCGAAACGAGTCCGGCAGGTGAGATGGGCAGCCACATAAACTGAATAAAATAAATAGAAGCGCCCAACTCTCCGCCCAGGCTCAGGCCAACCGCAAGCGCCCCGCAGGCGCCCCGGCAGGCTTGGCCGAGCGAAGACGGACCCGCCGGCCGGCTGGCCTAGCTTCATGCGCATGCGTGGCTTTATTTAGCGGGGCTCACGTGCGAGCTTGAATGCAGCGGCTCTTGCAGGTCGGAGCCCCGCCCAGCCGCCCTCGAGAGGGACCCAGAAGCATCCCGCATGCGCGCGACTCTTCTTGGAAAGTCTACGCCGCTGCGGGGCGCGTCTTTTCGGCGGTGCCATGATGTCACCGGGTTAGGGGGCGCAAATTGCCCCGGGTGCTGACAACTCACGCTACGCCACTGCTCATTGTTCTTAGTTCTCAGTCCCTGTAGTCAAATAATTCAACTCCTGAAGATTTCACAGACAAATTCATGCCATTTCCTGGTCACAAAACAGAAGTGATTTGCATTGCTCTTCTCCAGAATATTTTGCCTCTTCTTGGCTACAGCTCTGATATTCCCCGATTGTCCCTATCCAAGCTGGCTTTAGTTTTCAAACCGATATAATGTTAGTCAGGCACTGCCACCTCCTGTGCTGCATTAAACTATCTGAAGGTAGTACTGTTTTTGACTGAACATTTTATTAAAAAGCAGGAGCTTGAAGGGAGCTGCAGCCCACATCAAATTTATACCTTTTAATAAAAATTGTTAGTTGGAAAAGATACTGCCAGAATCCTAAGTTTTGCTATTGACCTGAAAGTGCTGATTACACTGTAACTTATGAGTAGAGGTTTTGAAAATAGAAAAACAGGGATTGCTTTGCCATCTTCATTTCAAGATTTCTGAAGCAATGAGATTAGAGAATTTACCAATTATTTAATTACAGTTCTAAAAAGTGTGTGTTTTGAATTTCATCCCAAGCTACTCTGGCTGCTATATTATTTAAATCCCTTAAATGTACAACTTCTAAAGAGTCACAAAAGACATGTGTATGCCTTTTAAATAGAGCTGGTCCCACATGTTGCAAAAATGATTTTTTTTCTATTCCAAAATCTAGCTAGCTATGCCTTCTCAGGATGCTCCACTCTATTATACCTTCCTTTTAGTTTTATGCTTCCTCCTGATAAAGAATTAGTTTTCTGGGCCCATTGTGCATGCTTGGTTTTAGCTGGGCTGCTTTTGGTGGAGAGAGGAAGATTTTTTTTAAAATACATTTTTTTCATATTTCTGCAAGGAGAAAATTGCACAAGACTGCAGTGGCAATTTATGCACATTCAGCTGTAGAACATAACCTCCAGTTCAGCGCAGGAACTGAAATGAAACCTTCCCGAACAGATACCTCCCTAGCCTGCAATGAAGTAGAATCAATGAATTCTACTGTCAAACTACTCTCATTCTTAGAATTTATTTTTCTACTCTCCTTCACTTAGAGCAAAATACACTACATCCGTTTGGGCATATAAGAAGTGGCATGTGGCTACCAAATGAGTAGTTCATAAGAAAAACGCTGCTTTTGGCTACCTGAGAATTGGCATATGAAAAACTGAGTATTACTTCTGTCATGAGTATATACCAATTTACTAGTATTCCAGTGCTTATCTTCAAAGCCCACCCTATTAGAGGATAATTGTTAAAGGCAAAATTCAGTGCAGAAGGGGGTAGATTTTTATATGTTTCGCATTTAATCTTATTCTTCACTAACTATAAAAGCCTTAAAGGAAGACTATATGCAAAGAAGGAAGAAGACAGTGGCGGGATTCAGCCAGTTCGCACCACTTTGGCAGAACCAGTAGCTAATTTTTTGTTTTCCAGGCCCAGAATGGACTTCCGGAAGTGGCATCCACACAAAGAACTGGTTGTTCACATATTTGAATCCCACCACTGGAAGAAGATATGGTAGAAGTCACACATCAATTAGCTTTAACAAGCAAAGAGCAACAGTGAACAACTTTTTTTCCCCAGAATATACAGAGTTGAGGTCCTAAACATGCCAAATAATAGAGGAAAGTAAAATCAACAAACCAGAAGTAGAAAGGAAAGCAAACCATACGTTGCTGCTTTGATGCATCGTGTGCTACTGTACATTACCAATGTGGTTTAAAACACACTCCACTGATGGGAAGTTCCTGAGGATATTATCTTTCCAGGATGGCTGCACTTTTCAGACAGAAAATTTTAAGCCCACAGATTTCAAGCTGAAGCTTTGAATTGCACAGCTTGGCAGATAACACTAGAATTTATTTCCTCTACTGCCTGAAATCAGTATAATGCTCTGAGTGGTCCAGACGTATTCTGAGCAGAATTAAATCAGCAGAAAAGCAAAATAATGGAACCATGGAATGAAATTAATTTTTGAGAATCAACATTTCCTGTTTTACATAAGTTAGTAAAATCTACTCTTTAGATACCAACATTTTTAAAACAATTTCCATCATTAGCTATTCTTGCTTATGCTACTGTTCATCCTTATTTTAAAGAATCACAAACTAATATGTAGTCCAGTAAATTCAGATTTTATAAGTTAGAATATTTAATGGTCTTCAACAGTTTCCTGCTGAAAAAAATTAAATATTATATGTTAGATTATATGTACAGTAATTTTCAGTAAATAGCAGTTGCAACAATGAATGAACTGCATATAAAAGAATTACTGGCACATATTAAGGAAACTATTGGCAGTCATTTTTAATACCCTAGGGTCTTTTTTGTGATGGATTACAAGGAGTCACTTTTTCTGCTTACGTATTAGTCATCAAACAGTTGTCACATAAATTTCAGAATCCTAGAACGGTGTTGTCCTCACATGCTCTTTGTTGTTTTAGCTTTATAGTTGGGGCCCTTTTTCCATGTTCCTGATGTATGTGAAGTATATAAATAAAAAGTTATGGTGAAACTGACAGTGAAACATTGTTCAGAATACAGATAGTCTTCCACTTACAACAGTTCGTTTAGTGACCATTCAAAGTTACAACAACACTGAAAAAAGTGACTTAGTGTTGTGATTCCGTGCCAGCCTGTGATCCCTGCAAATGAGTCCGGGGAATCAGAGGAGGAGGAGGAGGAGGGGCCCGGGGTGCCATCAGAGTCGGAGGAAGGCTCTGATGAGTTACCAGACTTACAAAGTGAGGAAGAACCTGGCCCCTCCACTCATGGTCAAGCTGAAAGCCAGCTGGGCTGGGAGGTGGAGTCAGACTCAGAGGAAGCACAGCTGAAAGAGCTCAGAGACGCTGGGAAACGTAGACAGGTCATACAAGTAAATCAGAGGGAAGCAATAGGGCGACTCCAGGGGAGAAGGAGAAAGCAGTGAGAAGCCATGCCTTGGGGGCTGCGTAACAAAAAGGGAATGGGTGGGCAGGGCTGGCTGCTGGAGGCAACCGTTTGCAAAGAACTTCTGTGTCAAGAGATGATGGTCTGTTTATGTTATCAGTGAGTTATTTCCTGTTGGCTGGTGCTCTGTTTTGTTTATGGGCAAGGTCTGTAACTTCAATAAAAGGGGTTTATTTATCCAGTCTACTGTTAAATTAGGGGTTGCCTTGTGAAGTAACAAGGACATAGTAGGCTGGGACAGAACACTTATGACCATTTTTCACACTTACGACCGCTGCAGAATCCCCATGGTCACGTGATCAAAATTCAGACAGTTTAAGTTTAAGTTTTAAGTTTATTATATTTGTATACCGCCCTTCTCCCGAAGGACTCAGGGCGGTGAACAGGGCATATATAAAAATACAAATTACAAAAATTAAAAAGAGAATTAAACACGAGCCCAAACTAAAAACAGTAGAAAAATGTAAAAACTCCCCAATAAAAACCCCAACGCATCCCCCATTAGGCCAGGCCGGCCTGTTCAAACAGGTAGGTCTTCAAGTCGCGTCGGAAGGAGCGAAGGTCAGGTGCCATCCGGAGCTCAACCGGCAGCTGATTCCATAAAGCCGGGGCACCCACAAAGAAGGCCCTCCCCCTGGGGGCCACCAGCCGACATTCTCTAACCGGTGGCACCCTGAGGAGGCCCTCTCTGTGGGAACGCACAGGGCGGAGGGAAGTTGACGCCGGCAGCAGGTGGTCCCCGAGGTACTCCGGACCCATGCCATGTAGGGCTTTAAAAACCATTACCAAAACCTTGAACCTCACCCGGAAGAACCTCACTGGCAGCCAATGCAGCTCGCGGAGCAAAGGTGTAACATGGGAGTACCGGGAGACTCCCAAGACAACTCTCGCGGCTGCATTCTGTACCAGCTGGAGCCTCCGAGTGGTCTTCAAGGGAAGCCCCATGTAGAGAGCGTTGCAGTAGTCCAGACGAGAGGTCACGAGCGCATGAGTGACTGTACACAGGGCATCCCGGTCTAGATAGGGCCGCAACTGGCGCAACTGGCGCAAGTTGGCAACTGACTCACGTTTATGATGATTGCAGCATCCCGGGATCATGTGATCACCTTTTGCGACTTTGACAAGCAATGGGTCAATGGGTAACCAGACTCAACAACCGTGTGACTAACTCAGCAATTGCAATGATTCGCTTAACAACAGTGTCAAGAAAGATCATTAAATGGGGCAAAACTCACTTAACAAATGTCTCGCTAAGCAACATAAATGTGGGGCTAAATTGTGGTTGTAAGTTAAGGACTACCTGTATAGTGAGTAGAGGTGGTATAAGGCAGCTTTAAATTTTCTTTTCTTTATAGTTTCCTTTATAACTAAAACTAATCAGATACATTCTTAATAAGCTACAACCCATACTAGAAAAAGGACACATTCTATTTCACACATTCTGAAACAGATCCAAATCTGGGTCTCTATTGGATGCTATCATGGGAATCAGACTCTGCAACAAACCCCAATGTTTTACTTTGCCCCCACATTTGGACCAATAGCACCAGCAAAGGCCCCAACAACTTCACACATTTAGATGTGATTTCACATACTCATCCTCCAATGTAACGTATGCAATCATTCGCTAGCAATACTCCTTTGGATTCTGCATTGGACAAACCACTCAGACTTCGTGCAAAAGAATTAATGAATACAGGTCGGATATCGGGACTCAAAAGAAGAATAAAGTACTAAGTATCAAAGCATTTTAATCTCCCAGAAAATTCAATTGCAGATTTCAAAGTTGTCATTTAAAGACAAGGAAGTACAGCAACATTTATATACATCAAGATGTTTCAGGCTACCTCCCAAGATTTTAATGATGACAATAGATTTTCAACACATTGCAATTGCTAGTTGTAGTTGATTAGCCATTTTATCCCTCTCAATGTTGACCGTAAAACACAAGTTTTGTTTTCACTATATTAATTTTAGATTCATGTGCTGCACCATGTTACCCATTAGAGCAAATGTTTCAGACTCTCCTGGCATCAGTTGCATATAAAAGTCCACAATACTGACTTACCTCTAATGTCACCATAAACATTTCTTATCCACTTAAGCAACCAATAGGACATCCCTAATCCTTGTCCTGCACTCTGTTTAATGTTGACCTTTTCACTAAGCATTCCATCAGATATTACTCTCAATAACCAACTTTATACAGTATTCACACAAAACATTGTATAATTCAAGCCAACTCAATTCATCATATGCTCACGCTAAATCAACAAAGGTATAACACTCTTTCTCAAACATTTCTCACTGAATTGTTCAAGAGTAAAAATCTAATCTATGTACCTCTTCCACATCATGAAGCTGCACTGCAGTTCCTTTGTTTCAATTTTATTTTTCATACATTTTAAAGTCAGAATACTGTCAAACCTCTTCAATGTAGACTTTTTATTCACTCTTGCTACAATAATGGCATTTTCCCGACCATTAAGGTCAGATGCAGTCTTAACACTGACATTAACCAAGTCACACAGCCCCTCCATAAACAACCCTGTCCATATTTTAACATTTCTCAGTCACATAATTTATAACTGCAACAGTAAATTTTTCAGTATTCTCATTGCAAGGATTTCTGCTCCTTCATTTTATTCCTTAAATAGCATTTATAGGTAAGGTAAAGGTAAAGGTTCCCCCGCACATGCGTGCTAGTCGTTTCCAACTCTAGGGGCCGGTGCTCATCTCCGTTTCAAAGCCGAAGAGCCAGCGCTTGTCCGAGGACGTCTCCGTGGTCATGTGGCCGGCATGACTAGACGCCAAAGGCGCACGGAACGCTGTTACCTTCCCACCGGAGTGGTCCCTATTTTTCTACTTGCATTTTTACGTGCTTTCGAACTGCTAGGTTGGCAGAAGCTGGGACAAGTAACAGGCGCTCACTCTGTTACGCAGCACTCGGGATTCGAACCGCCAAACTGCCGACCTTCTGATCGACAAGCTCAGCATCCTAACCCACTGAGCCACCGCGTCCCTTCAAAATAGCATTTATGCACTTGTTTAAATTCCAGTTATTTACATTTCATTATCATTCCCAAACAAATCTCTAAAATATTCCTACTAGCATTCTCTCATTGCAGTTTCATCCCAAATATGTGGTCACTTTTATTTTTTAATTCTACTTATTCTAACTCTGATCCTACCCTTACATAGTATGGCTTTGTTGTAAATTTATGTTTCCTGGAAAAAAATTGTTTTGAGAAGATTGGCTTGTCTTCCTCAAGATTTGTGGGCTTGAAAACTACTCATATTGCCAATGAAACTAGCTATTTCCTATCACAAATCAAATATTACACTATAACATAACCTAGGCAGGAATATAAGCATTCATACAACTACCACAGGGAACATAGCTAGCCTTTCAGATCTAAGTTGACTACATCAGCCTATCATGTTAGTCAGCAGGAAATGTTCCTTTGCTATGCTGTAAAATTCTTGGAAGATGCCAGTGACCACAGAAAGATGAACAGCCAAAACGAAACAGCTGAAATGCAAGTTTCTAAAATGGCAATTCAAGACTGACAGGATTGCCTTTCTTCAGGGTTCATTCATAGCTTTTCTTGATCTAAAATATCCTGTCTACTAATCAATGATCTGGAGGCAATTTTATTGCTCATACTAACCTGATCACCCTGTTTTCAATATTGGTAAGCTCTTTGAGGAAAGATAAGGAATAAAATAAGGTTTCTCATAAATGCTTCAGAATAACAGCCAATAATTAGTGATGTAATTCATACTGCTGGATGAGCAAAAATTTCCTGGGGTTGTTGCAAGAAATGGATAAAATGTTCTAGACCAGTTCTCAAAAGATTTCTGAAAAGTAAAGTTACTACCTGAGAAATCTTAAGGAAGATTATAAGTTGTCAAGTAAGAAAGGCTAGGACACACCCGCACCAGGATTACCATTAAACATATAAGTACATCAGTTCCTAAATTTTATTCGAAATGTTATTAAATATAGAAAGTATAGAGCGGAAATCTTGTGAAACCACCCAATTACATAGAATTCCAGCATTTCCCACGACCTCATAATGATATTGTCAAAATTTCACAAGAACTGACTTACTAAGTCTCTTAAGATTGCAGACAGTTTTTGTAGTGTATGCAGCTAACATACACGAGCCAGCAGAACAGCAGGAGGCGCGGAGCTGGACAGCTCCAGGCTATAACCGCGAGTGGCGGGAAAGCCTGGTTCAAACAGGTTTGACAGCTCCGGGCTATAACCGTACCGGCGGGAAGCCAGGGTTTTGTTGTGATTCAGGGTCAGCCTGTGGGTTCGGCAGTTGGGTCGGACGGTCGGACAGCATGGATGAAGATGACCCACAGCTGGCCCTGTTCAAGGACGCACGACGCAGGAGGCAGTCAATCAGGAGTAAACAGAGGAAGGCAATGGGGCACCTCAGAAGGAGGCAGAGAGAAGCCACGCCCTGAACTGTTTAAAAGGGGAATGCGTGGGAGGGCTGGTTTGCTGAAGGCAACCGTTTGAATAGCTCATGTTTCATGGTTCGTGTCTTGTTTTTGCTCTGTTTGCTTTTGTGTCCATAAATTTGGCAGGCTTAGTTCCAGCCTCTTGCCTTCTTGTAAAGGGGTTGTCCCTGCCTTATCTGCAGGGCCGGTAGTAGGCTGGTACAGAACAGGTTTAAAGAGATTGGTTACCTGCAGTGGCGGGAAGCCCAGGTTTGAATCCATTGGCTGGCATTCACCTGGGTAGGTATAAAGCAAGTCAGGTAAACCCTTGTGTCAAGCTGAAATCCACCTAGCTGAATAAAGATCTGCTACATCTACCTCCCTGGCTGTTTCATCTTCCTTGCGGCTTGCAATTTAACAATGGCGACGAAGGTGGGATCCTGCTCTGAGAGGCAATAGGCATCGGAAGGAATCCGCGATCGGCCGCATGCACCGTGAAGTTCATCGGCATCGAAGCAGGACAACCCCGATCAACCCACCATGGCACAGCTCGGCCAGCTTCCCCTATTCAACAGCGAGAAGCCGGAAGATTGGAAGGTGTTCGTGGGGCAGCTGGAGCTCTACCTAAGGGCAAACAAGGTCGAGGAGGACAGCCAGAAAGCGGCAATGCTACTATGTAGCTGTGGTAGGGACAATTACCAACTTGCGGTGGGGTTGTGTGCACTGGAGGACATCGAGTCTGTTTCCTATAAAGACCTGCTGGTCATCCTAAATCAGCATTTCCATCCTGACATGTCCGAGATCGCATGGCGGTACAAGTTCGAAAAGAGGGACCAGCAGCCGGGCAAATCGGCTAAAAAATACATAGCTGCACTCCGGCAGGCAGCCCACCAGTGCAACTTCAAAAATCTCGAAATAAGGCTGAGGGACCGCATCGTTTGTGGGCTGCGAGACAAGAAGCTGCGGCAGAAGTTGTTTGCCAAGGCGAAGCTAACGCTGCGGGATGTCCAAGAGGAGTTCCTAGCCTGGGACGTCGCAGAGGGGCCAGAGCAGAAGAAGACTCACAGCAGCAGCACCAGCGGAGCTCTACACCAGGTGAGCAGTTGCAGCGGGGATGAGGGATCAGCGATGGAAGTCGACACGATCCACCATGGAACGTTGCCGGCTACCGCCAAGCAAGGCACCACGAGGGGGCTGCGACCGACAATGACGGAACAAAGATGCCCGGAATGCAGGTGCGGAGCCAGCAGCCCCTGGTCTACCCAGTACTCTGGCTGCAGAACCAACCAGCCCCGGTCTACCCAGCACTCTGGATGCGGAACCAGCAATCCCCGGTCTACCCAGTGTCGCGGATGTGGAGCCAACAGTTCCCGGTCTACCCAGTGTTCGAGCTGCGGAGTCAATCACCCCCGGTCTACCTGCCGATTCAAGTCAGCGAAGTGCCGGGCGTGCGGCAAGACCGGACACATCGCGTCCGTTTGCCGAAGTAGGAATCGGGACAACCTACACAAGGTGGAGGCGGAGTTCCAGGCAGCAACAGGTACTGGGGAACCGCGCCGAGCACTTTCCATCAGTCACACTGAGGGGAAGGCAGCCGTTTGCCAAATGGGGGACAGCAATCCATCACCCACAAAATAAAGCTGGTGGTGAGGTTGCAAGGAGTTCCGTGTAGGATGGAACTGGACTCCGGCTCAGCCGTATCCGTGATCTCCAGTGAAACATTTAAAGCAGTTTGCAAGCGGAGCAGCCAGTGGGTCCCCTTGAGGGCATCCAGGCTGACCCTCACTGACTTTCAGAATATACCAATAAACGTCTGGGGGGAGGCGACGGTGGAGGTGCAGTACAAGGGGTTCCAGGGGATTTTGGATGTCATAGTAGTAGAGGGACAATGCACCAGCCTCGTGGGGCTAGGGTGGTTCAAGGCACTAGGCATCCGTATTGTCGGAATACACCAGACCCAGGGCGGCTGCAAATTAGACTCAGTCTGCGAAGAATTCACAGACGTGTTTGATGGGAAGCTAGGGAGGTACACGGGGTCTCCCATAGCCTTCAAGCTGGATCCTCAGATACAACCCATTCGAATCAAGCCCCGGCGAGTTCCGTTCGTGCTGAAGCAAAAAATAGAACGGGAGCTCGATAAGCTGGTAGACCAGGGGGTATTAACCCCAGTGGAGGGAGCCAAGTGGGAAACTCCCATAGTCACGCCGCTCAAGGCGAATGGGGAAGTGAGGATCTGTGCTGACTACAAGGGGACGATCAATAAAGCTTTAAGTGCACACTCATACCCGGTACCCTAAGTCAGCAGCATCCTCGCCTCCCTGCAAGGTGGGTCCATATTCGCAAAATTGGATCTGGCTCAGGCTTATCAACAGCTACCGGTCAACCCAGAGACCGCAGAGGCGCAAACCATTGTTACCCACAAGGGGGCGTTCCGGGTAGACCGGCTGCAATTCGGCGTTAGTGTAGCTCCTGGGATTTTCCAGGAGGTGATGGAGCGAACCCTTAAGGGTATACCAGGGGTTTGCCCATATTTTGACGACGTCCTTATTGCAGGAGACTCTGAGGGCATTCTGGCAGAACGGCTGCAGGCTGTCCTAGGCAGGTTCAGGGCTGCTGGGTTAAAACTAAAACGGGACAAATGCAGAATTGGGGTGACTGAAACTGAATTCCTGGGGTTCAGAATTGATGCTAAGGGGGTCCACCCAGCGGCATCCAAGGTGAAGGCGATTAAGGAAGCTCCACCTCCCAAAGGTAAGGCAGAATTACAGGCTTTCCTGGGACTGCTCAATTTCTATCATGCTTTCTTGCCCCCATAAGGCATCAATTGCCGAGCCCCTACATAGACTATTAGATAAACAAACACCCTGGAGTTGGTCTCAGGCACATGCAGCTGCATTCAAAGCACTGAAAGACCTATTGGCAAGTGATGCCACAATCACTCATTTTGTGGAGATCAGACCTGTCTGCATTGCGTGCGATGCATCCCCCTATGGGGTAGGGGCTGTGCTGAGCCACCTAGAAAAGGATGGAACTCAGACGCCCATTGCATATTATTCCAGGACCCTGTCAGCAGCTGAAAGAAACTATGCACAAATAGACAAGGAGGCTCTGGCAGTAGTCGCTGGAGTTAAGAAATTCCACGATTATCTATATGGAAGGGATTTCACCATTTTTACAGACCACAAACCATTGCTTGGTCTGTTCACCACTGACAAACAAACGCCACAGATTCTGTCACCCAGAATGCTGCATTGGTCCATATTTCTATCAGCATACTCATGCAAATTAGTGCATAAGCTGGGCAAGGAGATGGGCCATGCTGACAGCCTCAGCAAGCTGCCCTTAAAGGACACAGAACCAGAACCAGCACCTGCAGCTCAAATATTGGCCATTCAGGATCTGCCAGAATGTCCCCTCAGTGCCAGGGATGTTGCAGCAGAGACACTCCACTCATGGGTAAGCACGGGGTGGCAGGATAAATCACCAGGCCAGGAGTTCTCAGCATTTTTCTCTAGAAGACATGAACTGTCTACCCACAAGGGCTGCCTATTGTGGGGAAGCCGGGTAATCATACCCCAGGGACTAAGGGAAAGGGTTCTGCTCTCGCTGCACGAGGGCCACCCAGGGATTGTAAGGATGAAGGCTCTGGCCAGAAGCTACCTCTGGTGGCCAGGCCTAGATAAAGAAATAGAGGAGTTAGTGGCAGGGTGCTACACTTGCCAGAGGTCATGACCAGAACAACCCCACGCCCCGGTCCACAAATGGGAAGAGACACACACACCCTAGTCCAGGGTGCATATTGACTATGCAGGTCCTTTCCAGGGATATTCATTTCTAGTGGTGGTAGATAGTCACTCTAAGTGGCTAGAGGTGGTGCCTGTAGGGAAGATGACCACTACTGGGACCATCCAGGTGCTCAGAAAGCTCTTTGCAACTCATGGTCTCCCCGACGTAATAGTATCTGATAACAGAACACAATTTACCTCATCGGACTTCCAGGTGTTCCTGAAGACCTTGGGGATTAGGCATGTCACCTCTGCTCCATTCCACCCAGCCAGTAATGGATTGGCGGAACGTTTTGTGTGCACCACGAAGGACGCCCTAAAACACATCATCCAGGGGGACTGGAAGCATCGGCTGGCCACATTCCTGTTACACCAACACTCCACACCTTGCACCGCAACCGGCAAGAGCCCTGCTGAGCTACGTTGGGGTAGGCGTCTCATAACCACTCTAGACAGACTGCACCCAGATAGAGTGGCAGCTGACGTCGGAGCCCCAACTCAAAACAGAAGCTTCACCCTGGGAGATGCCATATGGGCAAGGAACTACAGCACAGGCCACCCATGGGTACTGGGGGAGGTGGTGAACAAAACAGTGCCTCTCTCATACGTTGTAAGGGTGGAGGGGGGACTCCAGTGGAGAAGACAGCTGGACCAACTGAGACCAAGGGCACCAGAGAGGATTCCTGGCGACAACGGTCAGGACGAGCCTCAAAACATCAGGAAGGTCACAAGGGGGTCACCGGGTCAAGCAGGGCCTGGGCAGGGACAGGACAGTGGAGTCAGGGTAACAGCTGACCCAACAACACCAATAACTCCACAACTCACTAGGCCTGGCAAGGACAGATCCATAAACTTCCCTGGAATTGCATCACCAACACCGGCATATAAGTTTCCACCAAACCAGTATAAAACAACTGATGACAACAGAATGGACTCAAGCCCTTGCACCAATCCAACTGAAGGGGCAAGCCTGAGGCGGTCCAAAAGGATGCACAAGGCCCCAGCTTACCTCTCAGACTACGTGCGGTCTTGAGAGGGAAGGCAGGGGATGGGGACAAAAATGTGTAAATAAATGTACATAGTTACAAGGGGAAAAAGGGAATAAAAAAATGAGTAGCATCCTCACTTATGGGGGGAAGGGTTGTAGTGTATGCAGCTAACATACACGAGCCAGCAGAACAGAAGGAGGCGCAGAGCTGGACAGCTCCAGGCTATAACCGCAAGTGGCGGGAAAGCCTGGTTCAAACAGGTTTGACAGCTCCGGGCTATAACCATACCAGCAGGAAGCCGGGGTTTAAAGAGATTGGTTACCTGCAGTGGCGGGAAGCCCAGGTTTGAATCCATTGGCTGGCATTCACCTGGGCAGGTATAAAGCACGCCAGGTAAACCCTTGTGTCAGGCTGAAATCCACCTAGCTGAATAAAGATCTGCTACATCTACCTCCCTGGCCGTTTCGTCTTCCTTGCGGCTTGCGATTTAACAGTTTTAAAGCAGAAAAGCAGGGGGGAAATGCTAATTCAAGGTAAGATTTTTGCATTTTTTAAAAAAGAAAAATAATAATCCAGTTAACAATATTGATAGTAAGATTCTTAAAAGATCTATATTATGAAGCATCAATTCATATGTAATCACTGTACCAGACTTAGAAAATGCAATGAACAAACATACATTCTTGGGCCAAAGGATTTTTAATATTGATCAAATGGTTTGCTCTTGAGTGCATGTTTTTTTTTTTCCTTCAGAAGAACGACAATGTTGTAAACCAGTCTGGAAGCCCAGCCTGGGAGAAACAGTCGTAGTCAAATGAGAAAAGACCTAAGCCTGCAATAAGCTGGGGAAAATTAGTTTAAAAAATTGCCAAAAAATGTCGGCTGGTGGAAACCAGGAGGTGTGCCTTCTGAGCAGTAGCCCCTGCCTTCTGGAACATTCTTCCTGTGGAGGTCAGGATAGGCCAGACCTTGTTATCCTCACGTAAGGTTTGAAAGACCTGGCTACATGCCTGATCCTGGGGTCCTAAAAGTGTTTTGGGCCCCATTACTTGGTTGGACTATTAATTTTATCATAATAATTATCATTATAATTCTCAGTTACCTACATGTATAATTTGTAACTATTTTTGTGTTTTTATGGTTTTGATTGTGATATTGTTCACTGCCCAGAATCAATTGGATTGAAATGGGTAACTACAGTAATTGACTGACTGACTGACTGACTAAATAAATAAATAAATGTACTGATTTGGTCATGGGAAAAACAAACAAACCAAAATAACCATAGCATCTCATTTTTTTTAAAATCCCATTTATATCCCGCCCTTCTCCGAAGACTCAGGGCGGCTTACAATCTAAGAAGCACAAACCAATGTGCTTAGCAAAAGCCTTCATTCTATTTTTTTATTTTTTATTTTAATCCCATTTATATCCCGCCCTTCTCCGAAGACTCAGGGCGGCTTACAATTTAAGCACAAACCAATGTGCTTAGCAATAGCCTTCATTCTATGTATATGCCTGCTTATTAGGGCTTTCGGGGCCCCCAAGCGGCATCATTACAAAGTCAGCTTATTGCCCCCAACAATCTGGGTCCTCATTTTACCTACCTCGGAAGGATGGAAGGCTGAGTCAACCTTGAGCCTGGTGGGACTCGAACCTGCACTAATTGCTACATTGCTACAACATGTGCTGATTTGCAACCCTGTTGTGAAGGATGGCATTCACATTTTAAAAATAAAGTAAATAAAAAAGTGTAATAGCTTCTAAGTTCACTGTTATGTTGTGGGTTCTGAAGAGCAGGAAAGACGCCAGGCAGATGAGTACAAAGAATCATAGCTTTATTGTAAGTCAGACTGAACTGTACTGGGGCTTTGGGGTAACGTTGCACACTATATATAGTCCACATGCTCTGAACAACCAATCAGATTGAACCCATTATTCCCGCCATGTTAACTGCTGCCAGGACTGGAGACATCCTGTCTGGGTTGCTGGAGAACCGTTAGTTCTCCAGCAGCACACGTGAATAAACTCCCAAAAGCTCAGTACATAACACTCACCATACCATATCAGCTCTGTGAGTACAGCCAATGGTCAGCAATACTAGGAGTTTAGTGAAATATCCCATTGGGATTTGCAAGTTTGGAAGTAGTATATATTAGATGCTGGTAAAAAAACAAAAACATTATTCCTACAGACCAGAAATATAATGGAAGGGTTTTTCATCTGTTTTTTCAGAGTTTTAATAAGGACCAGCTGTTCTCAAAAATTCCAGTTACATCCCAAGAATTCCTTTACATACTGTAAACATTGTTCAGTACTTAAACTCTCTTTCCTGCCAAAACCAACTCTGTGCTAACTTATCTGGGAATAGAATAATAGAATAGAATAGAATAGAATAGAATAGAATAGAATAGAATAGAATAGAATAGAATAGAATAGAATAGAATAGAATAGAATAGAATAGAATAGAATAGAATAGAATAATAGAATAGAATAGAATAGAATAGAATAGAATAGAATAGAATAGAATAGAATAGAATAGAATAGAATAGAATAGAATAGAATAGAATAGAATAGAATAGAATAGAATAGAATAGAATCTGGAAGGGACCTTGGAGGTCTTCTAGTCCAGCCCCCTGCTCAAGCAGGAGAACCTATATTGTCTCAGACAGGTGGATGTCCAGTCTCTTCTTTAAAATCTCCAGTGATGGAGTACCCATGATTTATGGAGGCAAGCTGTTCCACTTGATTATCGCCTTCTTGAGTATCTTATGTTTTAGACTTAAAGACAAATAAAAATTCTCTCCTGCCATCACTTAATTCCAGTCAATGCTAACATTTATCTAAATAATAATAATAATAATAATAATAATAATAATAATAATAATAATAATAATAATAATAAGAAGAAGAAGAAGAAGAAGAAGAAGAAGTAGTAGTTGGAAGGGACCTTGGAGGTCATCTAGTCCAACCCCCTGCTCAGGCAGGAAACCCTATACCATTTCAGGCAAATGGCTGTCCAGTCTCTTCTTAAAAACTTCCAGTGTTGGAGCATTCACCACTTCTGGAGGCAGGTTGTTCCACTGGTTAATTGTTCTAACTGTCAGGAAGTTAGAACAATATCAACAAAATAGAAATGCTACTGTATTCACATATATCTGGGTTTAAGACATCATTTAGAACTTCAGTCAAGGGCTCCAGAAAACACAACAACAGGCAGAAATTCAGACTAATTCTGAATTATATGGATCACTTTCATCCAGACATGCCCACTCAGTCTTATTATGGGGATAAAATGGAGGAAAATCCCAGTCTAAGCTGCCTGGAGCTCAGAGAAAAGATGGAATATAATACTGCCTCATATGAAATACTACTGATGTTGACATGATACTGAAAGCACACTAGAACAAAAAAAGTTTGCTTTAAAAGAGTGCAGACTAAAGGTCTAAGGCCACTAGTGCAGCTTGCCAGTGAAATGTTAAGATACTGGCGAGGATCAGAGCACTCTTTTTCATTATGTTAATTTATTTTTCTCTCAAAAACAGCAGTAAATGTCTCTTTCCAAGTAGAAAGCTATGTAAGGGAGGGAAAGTAGCCACCAATATCTATAGAAAGGATAAAAGGCTCTACCACTTTCTGCATACATGAAGTGCCAAAATATCTACAACAAGGGTGGGATTTTTATTTAATGAATTTACAGACCACTCATCTCCCTCACAAGAGTGACTCTGGGCAGTCTCTAAAAATGACAAATAAAAATAAATGAAACCTAACCATTTTCGTTTTGCTTTCCCAGATGCCAGTGACAGTAGCAATGTCAAAATGACAACTTCTACTCAACACTTCTTTTTCACAAGTCATATTCTTACAAGATAGAGCAGTAGCTTCGCATAGTGATGTGTTTTAAGCCAGATCACAAGGATTGCCTGGTTGCCACTGCGGAAGAATTAACCAACTCTATGTCGTGTAGGATTCTTTCACTTGTAGCCACTCTTAGGATTCAATCTGCCCTGTAAAGACCTGGTCAATCCTCAACAGAATTAGGAATCAACATGGCAGGCGTGCTACTCTCCTCCATAAATGGGGAAAGTTCTCCTCTTCAAATTTGCTGTGGTTCTCCAAAGCAGACATATTGCGCTTTTGACAGTGTGACATATTCTGAAACACTGCCCTCTGAGCACATATCAGGGAAAAACCGAGACTTTCTGTATGCAACTCCATCACGTATTAACTATATAAATAGTCTACTTTCGAATTTTTAAATTCATTTGTAGATAGAGTAATTTTATATTTGACCACTGAGAATGTAATCATGATGTGCTTTTTAACACTTTTGCCATACGCTAAATAAATAATAAATAAGAGCAGTAGCTGCCTGCAATATATACAGCATCCCCTTGCTGTATACAGCATAATAAAATTCCATAAACATTTAACATGGCTGGCTAGTCTTTTCCACAGGCACCACGAGTGGCACAAAAAGAACAGAAACAAAACTCTAAGTCTCACTTCTCCCATCCTCCACTATTGTCTGCACATTGGCTCTGCATTCTAGGAGATGTTTGAAGACATGTAAAAACTACACTGTCACTCCAGTGCATAAAAATTGCTTTTTCCAGCCTACAATTCTGATATGCTTGCAAAAATACTGATCATTAGTTAAATATATATTTATTTCTTATTCTTCTGAGACATGAATGTTCTCAACACAAATTCATGGCCCAATTCCCTATTTAGGCATCTTCAAATCAGCCTTTAGCCTGTCCACCACTTATACAATATATTTCCTTAAAACAAAGAAAAATGTAATTAAGATTCTGTTTAGTTCTGAAGGGTTTTCCATAGGCACAATTCAGGAATATCTTTTGAGGATTAATAAGTAGGAAAGCAGCAATATTAGAAATGTTGTGTGCTTGTAAGAGGGGAAAATGTCTCTTCTGGAAAGTATTTCCGTAGCATTAATGAAAGCAGTTTTCTTTTTCTATAGAGCTTCTCAATTATACCAGATGGTCAACAGCGACTTTTCATTCAAGAACATTTTCTTTAGCTATGGAAAAAGAAAAAGTCTGTAAATAAATTATGAAATGAAATACTACGAAAGCATGGCAGTAAAATTGTCAAGTGTACTTAAGTTAGATACACATTATATTTCATTTTGTTGTGTTGTCCAAAATAAATCAGCTGCAGACAGAACACTATGCAAACAGTCTTTTCTTTAACCAAAAATCCAATTAGACTATTTCAAAACATTAACCACAGGCACAATTATATGGAATTGTTTCTTTGCAAGTCCCACTCCCCCTAAAAAAGATTGGGGTCCAAGCCAACCCTTTAATAAAATCAGACAAGTTACTGTTTGGATGAGTGGGTTCATATGGTTTAACGTTTTGTTAAAATTTCTTCCATTATGCTTTGAAGAAACATGGAAACAACCACATTGTTGAGGGTAATAATCTTTAGGGCTTCAGTTTAGATTCACGCAAGAGAGTGCAGAAGTAAAGAACCTGCACAGGTGTATATGTGGGGATAATATAATACCATTTTACACACGCAAATTATGCATTCTAAATGGTGAATGGATTTTGCCTGATACATTCGAAGTCCAGGACTGTAAACCAAGGTCTGGTAACCTGAAGATCCACAGTGTGCAAACAAATGCAATCTCTTCTGATAGACCCTACAATAAATATTTCACAAAGAAATTTCAGATTGCTTAACAGCAAGTAAAAATAACCAATGCACATAGATAAGGAAATCCCGACATATCCATGATGAATGGCCTTATTCTTATATGTTGGCCAAATAGACTATTTGTACCCTATGAACATCTTCAGTAACATAGAAGCTAGACAACAATGGATTATATACTTGTAGCTGCAGTGCCTTGTTAAGCATCTGTCAATGATACCCTATATTTTTCCCATGTTAGAGGGACATTTATAAAGCACTGGTAAGTTTCTTTGAGCGTATGAATCAGACATGTCAAACACAAGGCCCGGGGGCCAGATCCGGCCCGCAAAGCCATCCTGGAAACAGTGAGGGAACAGCCCCCACTCCCTTGGCCCTGGCCCAGAGACCCTCCTTCTTCCAGAGACCCTCAGATCTGTCCCACTCCTGCCCAGGTCCCCATAGGCACCCTTGATGCAAATGATGTAAAGCTGGCCACGCTCACCCAGTAGGCCATACACACTCTAACCACGCCTACCCAGTAGGCCATGCCCACCCAGGCCATACCCACCTGACCCCCTGAGGGCAACCGCAATGCTGATGCGGCCCTCAATGAAATTGAGTTTGACACCTCTGGTATGAATCATCAGCTATTGGATCATGGGCAAAGCTTATTCACATTCAGAAGTGGGAAAAACTGAGCCACGTGGAATTCCAGGACAAAAGAAAGCACTCCAACAACAGAAGAACATTAGGGGAAAGTCAGAAGAGAATCTGATGCAGATCTATGTTTATCTTAAAGCATAAACCAAAACTTTGCTGCAGGCATTTTCAGAAAATCATTTTTCATTATTAAAACATAAGATTAACAAGCATCTGTGTTTGTGCTAAGCATGTAGCTGCCAATGCAATTTCGTAACAATAACAGAATACATTTAATACCAAACTTTACCAGAAAGAACAAAACAATACCCAGCAGATATATCTGCTGCCGTAAGTTCTATCTTTTATTTCATAATCTTCCAATCTTCGCTATAGTCTCCACTTCTTTGTAGATCATTTACTCTATTTCCATTTTTCTCAATTTTTTTCTCTGCTTCTATTATTTTAGTTAATATACCGGTATTTTAGAATATCCTCAGTGCTTACAACATGCATCCTCATCTTAAAATATGTATATTCTATCAGCAGAGTATGCTCCTGCAAATTGTGTATATTTGTGCTGTATAGTGGCAAAGGATTTAAATTGCAACTTCTAACCACTTACATTTCTGTCTCTTATATCCTCCCTCTGCAAGGAATATTTTAGACAGATTTTGGCACAACAATTTCCCTGCCTTCATAATTTTTATTTGTATATGACTCTTTCAATGCTGTATATTTATCTAAGCAAGAATAAACTTGTCAGGAGTTCTCTCTCGGTACAATCCCATTCAGCAACGGTATGCCAGTTTCTACGCTTGACCTATTTTTACATTTGCAAAATCCAAACCAGTCAGCTAAAATGTTTGACTGAACTGGTACCATCAATAAGTAGATTTCTCTTCTTGAAATGATGCTTTGCCAATCCATTCAAATGTCAGATATGCCATGAAATTGACTAATATTTCCTTTACAAGTTTTAAAACATATATATTATACACTATGTCTAAATTGGCTCTTTGTTTACCATTTTCAGACACCAAACTGTTCTTCTATTGCCAAGCCACTAAATATTTTAGATGTATTTACTAGTTTGGATAATTGGTTCAAAAATAAGCAAAATACTGTATACAAATGTTCAGTACATAAAGAAGACCCATATTACAAACAGAGCAACAGAGGGAAACAGAAAATTCTTCATATCATCAAGAGTCTTGTACATAGGTTACAGGCTTCTTTCCTTAATTTTACTGGAAAAACAAAAAGCACATACAAAGGAATGTACATGCAGAGCTGATGTCTCAATTTGTTTAAACAAAAAACTCTATGAAGGAAAGCATGACCATAATTTCTCCAGGAATGTGATTCACATGCCTTCAAGAGATTAGCTGGATTAGAGATTTACGGTGCAATTCTATACGTGTGACCTAAGATACAGTATAAAAAGGTAAAGGTAAAGGTTCCCCCGCACATGCGTGCTAGTCGTTTCCGACTCTAGGGGCCGGTGCTCATCTCCGTTTCAAAGCCGAAGAGCCAGCGCTTGTCCGAGGACGTCTCCGTGGTCATGTGGCCGGCATGACTGGACGCCAAAGGCGCACGGAACGCTGTTACCTTCCCACCGTAGTGGTCCCTATTTTTCTACTTGCATTTTTACATGCTTTCGAACTGCTAGGTTGGCAGAAGCTGGGACGAGTAGCAGGCGCTCACTCTGCTACACGGCACTCGGGATTCGACCCGCCAAACTGCCGACCTTCTGATCGACAAGCTCAGCGTCTTAACCCACTGAGCCACCGCGTCCCTACAAGATACAGTATAGGGGCCATTAAGTTCAATGGAACATATATGCCTGGTTAACTTATGCCTGTACTGGTGAAATGCAGCCTTACACATTCAATGGTTACAATTTGGGTTGTGAGATATTCCTAATGCAGGGCAGCAATATGAGAAGTCACAACTGCAGGTGCCTTTAACTTTCACAAGGTGTGGGGATCCTGAGTAGCCCTCCTCCAGATGAGTAGCCCTCCTCCAGAATGGGCTCATACCAGTCAGGAGGAAAGAAGTTGAAGGTGCAAGGATACTCCGCCACATAGTTTTATCAGCAAAACTCAGCATCTTGCTTTGGGACCTGGCAGTCAATAATCAAAGCAAAAGTGAGGGTGAAGGTTCATTCTCCAAGCTTGTGGGTTGGTTTCCGAACGTTTCGTTACCAGGTAGATGTACTAGGTAACATATGCAGCAGAGTTTAGGGGATGTCAGTGTCAGTATTCTTCTGTTTATAAGGGCTTCAGGTGTGGGGTGTCAAGTGAGGGTCTTGTGATGAGTCAGGCGTGACTCATCAGTGGGAATCTTGTGATGGGGAGGTTACTTTAGGTGAGGGTCACTGGGAGGTGAACTGCTGGGGGGGGCTTGCATGGGTTGGTTGAGGGTCGGTACCCTCTCTGGTTAGCTTTATGGTTGGTTTGGACGCTGAGGGGTTCGTAGGCTGGTTGCAGGCCGGTGTGTCTGTTGATGGTATTGCTTGTGGAGTGCCAGCCTTCGATGAACTCAAGAGCATGGTAGGTGGTAGCATGGCCAATCATTTTAGTGTTGCTCCAATTAAACTGGTGTTGTTTGGTGTTGGTGTGGGTAGAGATTAAGGATTTGGAATCATGGCATTTGACTGCCAGCCAATGTTCATGGATCCTGGTTTTTAATTGACGTGATGACCATGAAAGCGAAAGTGTCAAGCTATTACAACTGTTTCTTTTGTTAGTAGCCCTGGAACTGCATTCTGAATAAACGGCAGCTTCTGAGTCATTTTAAAGGGCAGACTCATGTAAACCAGGCTGCAGTGATCTAAATGCAATGTGATCAGTGCATGAGTCAAAGTTGTATTTTCATAAAATCACAGCCATTACTCTCCTTATGAAGTTTCAAGTTACACATTCTTGCTGATATGAACAAACCTGCCCACAACTCCAATCTAGAAGGTCCCTGGAGTCAAGAAATGGCAGGAAAGGGCTAGTCTCTGGTGCATGGTTTACATAAATGGCGCACCAGAAACTAACCCTTCCCTGTCTTCTCCCACCTTCTTTTTCCACCTTCCACTCACATACTTTTCGCAGATCTGCTCAGATACAGGTAGTCCTCAACTTACAATCACAATTGAGCCCAACATTCCTGTTGCTAAGCGAGACATTTGTTAAGTGAGTTTTGCTCCATTTTACGACCTCTCATGCCACAGTTGTTATGTGAATATCTGCAGTGGTTAAGTTAATAACACGGTTGTTAAGGGAATCTGGCTTCCCCATTGACTTTGCTTGTTAGAAGGTTGCAAAGGGGGATCACATGACACTACACTAAAACTCAAATACTTTGGCCACCTAATGAGAAGGACGGACTCACTGGAGAAGACTCATGCTGGGAAAGATTGAGGGCAAGAGAAGAAAGGGAGGACAGAGAACGAGGTGGCTGGATGGAGTCACTGAAGCAGTAGGCGTGAGCTTAAATGGGCTCCAGCAGATGGTAGAGGACAGGAAGGCCTGGAGGAACGTTGTCCATAGGGTCGCGATGGGTCGGACACGACTTCGCAGCTAACAACAACAACAACAACAGCTGTCATAAATATGACTCAGTTGCCAAGCATCTGAATTTTGATCACATAACCATGGGAATGCTGCAACGGTTGTAAGTGTGAAAAACAGTCATAGGTCACTTTTTTCAGTGCCATTGGAACTTTGAACAGTCACTAAACAAACTGTTGTAAGTGGAGGACTACTTGTACTGTAAGGTAAGAAAAGAACTGTATGTGTTTTTATGTTTGTTGGACTTGCGAACAACACAGACTTACAAACAGCCTCTCAGAACGTAAAACATTTGTAAATAGAGTACTGTCTGTCCTGTTGTTTCTCCCAGCCTGCCCTATTTCTTTAAAAAAAAAGAACACTATTTTTGTTGGCTAAAACCAGTAGCCCCAAAGAAACTAACACAGTGCAAACACATGTTCCTCATTTTCTCTTGTTGAAAAATAATTTCATGCACTGTATGATAGATACTTTCAGTTTAGAAACTTTCTCCAGATAATATTACATGGATGAATTTGGGGTTGAACAGCAAACATAGTTCAGGTTTTTTTTTTGTTATCGCCTTTTTAATTTCTTGGCACTTGTTATTTTCCTGCTCAGCTATTTTTGTCACTGTTTGGTTAATTCCCTAAGTTCCTAGTTTGAACAGTATGAACTTCCTGAAGCCATGTAATAAAGAATTATGGGATATATAATCTATCCTTTTGACTCTGGATATTTGGCTGCTATATTAAATTATATACAGTATATACATATGTGTATATATTAAAATGTTTAAATGAGAAGATAAAAAAATAACAGGCTAATATAAAGTAAAAAAGATAAAAGCAAAAGCAAAAAGTGCAAGAAAAGCAAGAAAAACAGAAAAAAAGATATAAAGAAATGGCTTCTGATATTCTTCACAGTAGTTATAAGTACTGCTGCTATAATAAATTTTAAAGACAAAAGGAGCAACACCTTCAAAAATCTTTCTTTTTGGAGTCAATATGACATGTTAATATTTGTCTGCCTCAATAGGTTCCTGGATTTAGCTCAGAGTTCTCCAAACTTGACAACTTTAAGACTTGTGGACTTCAACCTGCTGTCTGGGGAATTCTGGGAGTTTAAGTCCACAAGTCTAAAAGTTGTTTTAACAGAATAACAGAGTTGGAAAGGACCATGGAGATCTTCTAGTCCAACCCTCTGCTCAGGCAGGAAACCCTACACCAGGGGTGTCAAACTGCCACAGGCCAGATGCGTCACAACGAAACCGTGCCCACTCCATTGCCGGCAATGGGGAAAAGGCTCTGATACGTTGCGTGACGTCATGTGACGTCGCAAATTTGGCATGTCTGCCCTACAGCATTTCAGACAAATGGCTGTCCAAACTATTCTTAAAAATTTCCAGTGTTGGAGCACCCACAGTTCCTGGAGGCAAGTGGTTGTATTGATTAATTGTTCTGTCAGGAAATTTCTCCTTAGTTCTAGGTTGCTTTTCTCCTTAATTAGTTTCCATCCAATGCTTCTTATCCCGCCTTTGGTGCTTTTGGAGAATAGGCTGACCCCACCTCTTCTTTGTGGCAGCCCTTAGATAGTGGAACACTGCTAACATGTCACCCCTAGTCCTTCTTTTCATTAAACTAGACATATCCAGTTCCTGTAACTGATCTTTTTTGCATGTTTTAGCCTCCAGTAATCATATTTGTTGCTCTTCTCTGTACTCTTTCTAGACTAGAGTCTCAACATCTTTTTTATATTGTAGCATTCAAGATTGGATGCAATATTCCAGGTGTGGTCTTACCAAGGCATTATAAAGTGGTGTTAACACTTCACATGATCTTGATTATATCCTTCAATTAATGCAGCCTAGGACTATGTTGCTTCTTTTGGCAGCCAGCACAATGCTGGCTCATATTTAAGCTTAATGGCCAGTTCAACAAAAACTACATGAAGATTGTTTTAGTGTAAGTATATGACTTTTTGCAATGATATTTCCATCTTGAATTTCTTATACTTTTACTCTGCCTTTCATTCAGGGGCTCAAGCCTATGTACATAATGCTCCCTCTCCATATTTTCCCCCACAATAACCCTGTGAGGTAGGTTTGGCTGAAAAAAGAGAAACTGACCCAAAGGCACCCAGTAAATTTCCATAGCTGAAAGGGGACTCCTTCAGCTCCCCATGGTGCCAGCCCAACATTATAACTGTTATATATTGGGCTCAATTGTAATACAGCGAGGTTAGCTGGAGTAGCTAACGGCTCTCCAGAAACCCAGACTTCAGGTCTCCAGTGCTGCTATTGGCTGTCCCTAGGCGGCAATGGTTGCTTTAAACCTATTGGCTGCCACCTAGGGGCTAGGCCACAGGTCTGCAACCCACGGCTCCGGAGCCACATGCGGCTCTTTCAGCCGTCTCCAGCGGCTCCCAGTCCTCTGCCATGTGCAGTCCAAAAAAAAAAAAGTGGGACTAAAAAAGTTCAACCAATCAATTCAAATATGCAGGGTAGGTGCATATCTCGCCTTGGCTCCACTCTTCAGTCAAACCCTGTTCTGCGCATGCGGACACATTTTTTGCGGCTCCCAGTTTTTCCTTTTGTGAGGGAACCGGTTCCGAGTGGCTCTTTCACTGTTTCAGGTTGCTGACCCCTGGGCTAGGCTATAAATTGCTGCTAGTTGCAGCCCAATTCTCAGTTCAAATTCTGCAAGCAATAAACCATGAGCTTTCCTGAACTCACTTGCCTCGTCTTCTTTCCTGCACGAACCCGCAACATAACACTGGCGATGAAGGTGGTATCCTTCTTTCCAAAAAGAGCTGAAGTCCACTAGGAGAGAGGCAGCTCATGCCTGGAGGGAAAAGGCATTTCCCCCCCCCCTACAGTTGGCTAGCAAGCCACGCTAGCGACCTCGTGCTCAGCGGATTCACTCCCTGGGCCTTGGGAAGCAGGATTGAAAACCACAGGAACCAGCCAAAGACAGAATGCCAAAGGTCGGAAGACTTCGTGAATTCGACGTCAAGCACCCGGAGGGATGGCCTTCCTACTTGTCCCAAGTAGAAAACTACCTCCGGGCAAACCAAATTGCTGAAGATGAGCTGAAGGCCGCAATGCTGCTCTGCGTGTGCGGCCCAGCCACCTTCGACTTGGCCGAAAACCTCTTCGCTCCGACACTGCTAGAATCGATTTCCTACGCAGACCTCAAGAAAAAGCTGGCCGAACATTTTCAGCCCAAGATGTCAGAAATAGCCTGGCGCTTCACATTTGATCAGTGAGTGCAGCAACCCGGAGAATCAGCATCAGAATTCATCGCAGCCCTGAGGAAGCCCTTTGTAAATTTTTGAACCTAGAAGAGCGACTGTGAGACCGGCTCGTCTGCGGCCTGCGGAACCGAACACTTCAACAAAGACTTTTTGCCAGGCCGAATTTAACATTCTCAGAAGCTCAAGATGAAGTTACGGCAGACAAAGCTGCCGGGGTGCAGTCCAAACTATCCAGTCCGCCAAGACAACGAAACACAAAGAAACAGTCCACCATGAGGACGCCAAACGCGCAGAGGAATCTTCGGAGGAAGAAGATCCTGAAGTCAACAAGCTTCACAAGCAAACCGACGCGCAGCAACGCAGCAGCAAACAGCAAGAGAACACTTACAAGGCAGTTCTCTTACCGAGATGTAAAGGGTGCGGTGGCAACCATTTTCGCGCCAATTGCAGATTCCGGTCAGCCACGTGCAGGGCCTGCAGCAAGACAGGCCACATCGCAGTGGTCTGCAGAGCTCACCAGAGGGACCGGCCACCAAAACACCAGTCGGAAGATCCAACCAGGAGAGGTACCGGGGCCCAGGGTCCATTTAGTGTGGGGTTTTGCAGAAGCCGTAGAAGCGTGTGCTGCACTGGGGCCCGACGCCCCCTCAAATCTAAACTCAAACTGCCGGTAGAGCTACAAGGAGTCCCATGTAAAATGGAGTTTGACTCTGGCTCTGCTGTCTCCATTATTATTTCCCAGGACACCTTCAATTTTGTGTGCAGGCGCAGTAAAAAATGGGCCAAGCTGAGGCCCTCAGACATAATTTTAACTGACTTTCAAAATGCTCAAGTTAAAGTTAAGGGAGAAGCCACCATGACTGTAAAATTTAAGGGGTTTTATGGGCACCTGGATGTCATAGTAGTAGGCGGCCAGAGAACGAGTCTCATTGGACTTGATTGGTTTGATGCCTTAGGCAATCAGATTACTGGTATCAACCGGACACAAGCTGCAAACCTTTCATCAGTTTGCGAGGACTTTGCAGACGTTTTTGATTCAGCCCTAGGAACATACACAGGCCATTCAAGCTAGTTCCCATTAGGGTTAAGCCACAAAGGGTCCCTTGTGCCCTCAAACATAAAATTGACTCAGAAATAGACAAGCTTGTAGAAAAGGGCGTTTTACAACCAGCTGATGGTGGGGAGTGGGAAACTCCTATAGTCACCCCACTTAAAGCCAACGGGGAAATTCGCATTTGTGCAGACTATAAATGTACAATCAATAAGGCCCTTAAGTAACACGCTTACCCTGTCCCAGTGGTCAACCACATTTTAGCTTCCTTGCAAGGGGGTACTATTTTTGCTAAATTAGATTTAGCACAGGCCTATCAGCAATTGCCAGTTGATGAGGCCACAGCCGTGGCTCAGACGATCGTGACTCACAGAGGGGCTTCATGAAAAAAGCTTCCAGGACTTAAAGGCACTCTTGTCAGAAAAATCCACTGTAACTCATTTCAGAGAGTCTAAACCAGTCTGTTTAGCATGTAATGCATCTCCTTACGGGGTGGGGGCAGTTTTAAGTCATTTAGAAAAGAATGGAACACAGGTCCCTATAGCATTTTATTCAAGGACACTGTCCTCTGCTGAGCGTAACTACGCTCAAATTGACAAAGAGGCCCTAGCCATTGTTGCTGGAATAAAAAAAATCCATGACTATTTATATGGCAGGGACTTCACGGTCTCTACAGACCACAAACCTCTACTGGGACTTTTCACAAAAGACAAACAAACCCCCCACATACTTTCCCCAAGAATGCTGAGATGGTCTATTTTTTATCTGCATACACTTTTAAATTGGTTCACAAACCTGGTAAAGAAATGGGCTATGTTGATGGCCTCAGCAGACTTCCACTACCACTAATGGAACCAGACCTGGCCCCTGCAGCCAGAATTCTGTCCATACAGGACCTATCTGAATTTCCCCTCCATGCTGGGGACATTGCTGCAGAAACAGCTACAGATAGAACACTTAGTAGAGTGCTTTCATGGGTACACAGGGGGTGGTTGGATATAAGCCCAGGTTCTGAGTTTCAGAATTACTTTGTAAGAAGGCATGAGCTATCAGCCCACAAGGGGTGCATATTATGGGGAAACAGAGTCATAATTCCCTCTTCCCTGAGAGGCAGGGTTTTACAGTCATTACATGAAGGTCATCCAGGCATTGTCAGAATGAAAGCTTTAGCAAGAAGCTACCTTTGGTGGCCTGGCCTTGACAAGGACATTGAGGCACAAGTCCATGGTTGTTATACATGCCAGCAATCTAGGCCTGAAATGCCACAGGCTCCAGTTCACAGGTGGAAGGAGACACACACTTCCTGGTCTAGAATTCACATAGACTACGCTAGGCCCTTTCAGGGACAGCTTTTCCTCATAGTGGTGGACAGCCACTCCAAATGGCTGGAAGTAATTCCAGTAGCTAACATGACTACTGCTAGGACCATCCAGGTGCTGAGAAAACTCTTTGCCACACACGGGTTGCCAGATGTCTTAGTTTCAGACAATGGGGCCCAATTCACTGCTGCTGAATTTCAGGCCTTTCTCAGAGCAAATCTTATCAGACATGCAACGTCTGCCCCTTTTCACCTGTCCACTAATGGTCAAGCTGAACGTATGGTGAGAATAACGAAGAAATCACTCAAGCGCATTGTAACAAGAGACTGGCATCACAGATTGGCAGATTTTCTACTCTGCCAGCATTCTACGCCCTGCACTGTTACAGGCAAAAGTCCTGCAGAACTACGTTGGGGGCGACTGATCACTAAACTGGACAGGTTGCATCCAGATAGAGTGGCAGCAGAGGCCTCTCGACCAAAACCCCCTAGGGGGCTGCAAATGGGCGATTGGGTATAGGCCAGAAACTATGGACATGGGAATCTGTGGGTTCCTGGTAAAATTACCAAATCATCTGGGCCCGACTTACGAAGTGGGGCTGGAAAGAGGGCGAGTTGTCAGACACCACATTGATCAACTCAGAAAACGGTTTCCAGAACGGCCACTAAGCAAGGACTGCGTCATAAGTCCCTCCCAAGGTCCCCAAACTTGCAATCAAGACAGCTCATACATGGACTCTCAAGACTCTTTCTTCATAACCAATGAGGAACTGGGCGTAGAAGAGGGAAGTCCAGAAATGCAATATAGATCCCCTGAAGGAGCAAGCCAACCAGACTTCAACAGCCGCTGTGCCTACTCTGCTGATCAGTCTGACTCTGGGGTGGGCCAACCTGGAGAGGCCAGCCAGAGAGCATCTAATTCCTTTGACTCAGGTGCATCAAAGGACAATGGTTTACCTGGCCTGCTGGGTAAGCTGGTAGACCACAAAGTGACTGGAACTCCGAGGCGTTCCACAAAGGCACGCAAGCCTCCTTCTTATCTTGCTGATTACGTTGTAAAATAAAAAACTATAATGTTGTATGTACTGTAACTTGTCACTGTACTGAAAAAACTGGAGCTATGATGTTAACTGTCTAGTGTGCTGTCAATGAAAGCTTATTCATTCAGATGCTATAATGTTAACCCTTGTAACTTGTATTGTTTTTATTTAAGGTTGCTATGATGTTTAATCTTGTTAATTGTATTAAGGCCAACTATTGCTATGATGTTGTCTGATCTAAGAGGGGAGGGGTGTTATGTATTGGGCTGAAATTGTAATACAATGAGGTTAGCTGGAGCAGCTAACGGCTTTCCAGAAACCCAGACTTCAGGTCTCCAGTGCTGCTACAGTATTGGCTGTCCCTAGGCGGCAATGGTTGCTTTAAACCCATTGGCTGCCGCCTAGGAGCTAGGCTATAAATTGCTGCTAGTTGCAGCCCAATTCTCAATTCAGATTCTGCAAGCAATAAACCATGAGCTTTCCTGAACTCACTTGCTTTGTCTTCTTTCCTGCGTGAAGAACCCGTGACATAACAATAACCACTACTCACACTGCATGAAATGGTTTTTCTTATGTGTGATTTCAGATATTTCAAAAGCACTTTCACTGAAAACTGGTCAGATGGTTTGAGTCTTACAACTGAGTAGGCAGCAACACAGAAATAGCTCTATGCCCCATGTTTTCAGCTAATGATATTCTTTTGAACTACATACCCATTGCTTGGAATTGGACACCTTGACAATGTAAATGGATTCTCTGTCCTTACCATCACCAAAAAGCTGATATTGCAGCACTGAAAAGATAAATATATGGCCCTATTTAATCAATTGATTGAGGACCTGATGGCACTTGACATCTGTGAGCGGGTTGCCTATAGACACAGACTTACATGTAGATAAATATAATGAAATGTGGACTCATTTATAAAAAAATATATAAAGTGATATAAATATATTGAGTTGTCTTGAGGGACGACAGGAGACAGTAGGCACGGTCCAAAAGAACTTGTTTATTGGGCAGAGGTCCCGGGCGAGGCACCGCCGGGAATCCCCCGTATTTATAGTCAACAGCAACATCAACAACTTTGTTTAGAACCAATAAACAGGTGGGGTTCTCCCGCCTAACAATAACATCCAATAAGGAAGAGACCGGCTAAGGTAGGCGCGGCTGACAGCGGGTTGTTGCTGGGGGCCAGCTGGCAGCTTTGACAGCTCCGGCTGGACTGCGCATGCGCGGTTGAACTTAGTTTGACAGCTGTCAGTGTACTGCGCCTGCGCGTCAGTTGACAGCTGTCAGAATCGGCCGGTTTGACAGCTGTCAGTGCACTGCGCATGCGCGGCAGTTTGACAGCTGTCAGAATTGGCCGCTTGCCGCGTTAGTGGGGGGGAAACGCCGCGGAAGCCTTTTGACGGCTGTCAACGGCTGCCGGGGATTTCTTATAGTTTGTGAGGGAATGTGTGTGTGTCTGCTGAGTACATAACACCCCTTCCCCCCCTCCCCCTGGAAGTTCAGCTTGGGTCGGCTTCGCTGTTTCTGCTGCCGGCCCATTCATAGTCAGCCAAGTACGAAGGGGTTTTTCGCGGTCTGGTGGAGCGGTGAAGACTTGTGCTGGGCTGGTCCTCCCCTCGACGGGGGAAGTTTCGGGGTTTGGAGGTTGGGGGCTGTCGGTGACGTCTGGGTCGTGCGGTGCTGGGCTAGGTGGTCTTTGTGGCGCCGCTGGGGGAATTAAAACGCTTGTCTGAGTTCGGGGACTGTGGTTTTGCGGCACCCGCGGTCTTAGTTGGTCGGCGTGACGTCTGATGAGCCTTCCGTCTCCCAAGTCGATGAGATAGGAGACTGGGCCAGTCTGGTTCGAGATCACGCCTTGTAGCCACTTGTCACCGGCCCCAAAGTTCTTTGCCCAGATGTGCTGGCCGGGAGGGAAGATTTTGACAGTTGGTGCGTGGATTGGTTCGGCGGCTGCCCTGTCGGGGTGCAAACGGTCCAGTTTGGTGACCAGGCGGCGCCCCCAACGGAGCTCAGCCGGAGACTTGCCGGTGGTGGAGCAAGGCGTGGAGTGTTGGGCCAGGAGGTATTTCGCCAGTCTGCAGTGCCAGTCGCCGGAAATGATTTTCTTTAGGGCTTCTTTTGTCGCCTTCACCATGGCCTCTGCGAGACCGTTCGTGGAGGGGTGAAAGGGCGCGGAGGTGGCGTGCCTAATCAAGTTGGCCCTGGTGAAAATCTGGAAGTCATGAGAGGTAAATTGGGGGCCATTGTCGGATACAATGACATCGGGTAACCCGTGGGTGGCAAATACCCCCCTCAATCCTCTGATTGTGGCTGCTGAGGTTGTGCTAGCTACAGGAATGACCTCGAGCCATTTGGAAAAGCTGTCGACTATTATAAGAAAATTTTGCCCCTGGAAGGGGCTGGCATAATCAATGTGAACCCTGGACCAGGGGTTCTTAGTCACCTCCCACTTATGGACAGGGGCGTGTGGGACGGGTGGCCTGGTCTGCTGGCACATGTAGCAGGTAGCTACAAAGTTTTCTATGTCTGCATCGAGCCCGGGCCACCATAGGTAGCTGCGGGCGAGAGATTTCATTTTGACCACGCCGGGGTGACCGTCGTGGAGGGAGGTTAGAGCTTGTTGTCTGTGCGGGGGGGGTATGATGACACGGCTGCCCCAGAGGATGCAGCCGAGGTGGGCTGACAGTTCATGGCGCCTTAGGAAGTAAGGCTGAAATTCTGGACCCGGAGAGGTGGATTGCCAGCCAGTTAATACCCAAGTTAGGACCCTTCCCAGGAGTTTGTCCTTGCTGGTTGAAACAGCTATTTCTTTTGCAGATACGGGGCGGTCCGGCAGTTCCTGGATAGCCAGGATTTGGCCGGCTGGCACGGGGTCTGGGTCGAAGGTGGGCAGGGGCAGTCTGCTAAGGCCGTCTGCATGACCCATTTCCTTGCCTGGTTTGTGTTCGATTTTAAAAGAGTACGCTGCTAGGAATGTGGTCCAGCGAAGCATTCTAGGGGATAAAATTTGCGGGGTCAATTTGTCCCAGGTGAAGAGCCCTAGCAGGGGTTTGTGGTCGGTAAAAATTGTGAAGTGCCGACCGTATAAGTAATCGTGAAATTTCTTCACGCTCGCCACTAATGCTAGGGCCTCCTTGTCAATTTGCGCGTAATTGCGCTCGGCTTTGGATAAGGTCCTGGAGTAGTATGCGATGGGGGATTGAGTTCCATCGCTGTGGAGGTGGCTGAGGACAGCGCCTATGCCATAGGGTGAGGCGTCGCAAGCGACGCAGAGGGGCAGCTTCTCTTTGTAATGGGTGACAGTAGATTTGCTGGAAAGGAGCTGTTTCAATTTGTTAAAACTGTCTTCGTGGGCTTGGGACCAGAGCCACTGGGCTCCTTCGTCTAATAGCCTATGGAGGGGCTCTGCTATTGTAGCTTTGTGGGGGAGGAAGGCGTGATAAAAATTTATGAGACCCAGAAAGGCTTGTAGTTCTGCCTTATTTTTGGGGGGTGGGGCTGCCCTGATGGCTTTGACTTTAGAATCCGTGGGGTGGATTCCGTTAGCGTCAATTTTGTAACCCAAAAATTCAGTAGAAGGGACCCCTATGGAGCACTTTTCTTTCTTTAGTTTGAGGCCGGCGGTGCGGAATCTTTGAAGCACCTCTCGCAGCCTGTCAGCCAATATTTCCTCGGATTCCCCCGCGATGAGCACGTCATCGAAGTAGGGGCAGACCCCAGGGATTCATTTGAGAGTTCGCTCCATGGTTTCCTGGAATATTCCAGGTGCCACAGCGATTCCGAACTGCAGGCGGTTCACCCTGAATGCTCCGCAGTGGGTGACTATGGTCTGGGCATTAGCTGTTTGCTCCGAGACTGGCAGCTGCAAAAATGCATGGGCCAAGTCTAGTTTGGCGAAAATAGTGCCTGCCTGAATGGAGGAGAGTACATCCCTGACAGCTGGGACTGGGTAGGCGTGGGGGTTTAAAGCACGATTAAGGGTGGCTTTATAGTCTGCGCAGAGGCGGACCTCCCCATTAGGCTTGACGGGGTGACTATGGGGGTTTCCCAAGTGCCCCCTTCCGTGGGTTCTATGACTCCCAGTCCAATTAACCTGTCGAGCTCTGCTTTTATTTTTGATTTGAGAGCGAAAGGGACTCTTCTCGCCTTAATTCTGATAGGCAGAACCTCTGGGTTTAGTTTTAGATCTATGGGGGGGCCATTGAATTTTCCCAGTGTCCCGTCAAAGACGTCTGCGTATTGTTGGCAGACGGCTTGTAAATGGTGGGGCTGAGAGTGGTTAACGCCTGTTAGAGATTAAACTTGATTTGGGTGACAATATTATATAATGGAGTAAAAGCACCTTTAAGGAGTTAAACGGTCTAAGGGTGTGGCTGTAATTATTCCACATAAAAGAGAGTTAGATGTTACACGTAGTTGCTCTTGTATATGTGTTTGATGTTAGTGTTTGGATACCTCTTGTTCTCTTGTTTGCTAACTTGATATTTATTCTCTCAAGAATCAACTGCTTGCTACAGTGTATATTGTTTTTGATATTGGTAAGCAGCTTTTGTATTTTGATACTATGTTTTTTATGGACTGACTTTTATGTGCATGATACTGGATTGATACTTGGACTATTTCTTACTGTGTTTCTTTTTGTTGTCTGAGTAAAAATAAGTTATAAAACTCGTGTTAGTGCATTACTGTTTGCCTAAAAGTCCCAGTACAACTTCCACTGTGTATTAATAATACTCTGTTAAACAAACCATTTTTTCAACAACATATTCTAACAATGGTTATGGGCCCAGATCCAGTGTGGTGCTGAGGACAGGCACAGTATTGTATTTATATTTCCTAACTGAGTTTTCAAATTCAGACAATGGCACAAGGACTATTCAATCCATTCTGCATTATTTATATTTCCTAACTGAGTTTTCAAATTCAGACAATGGCACAAGGACTATTCAATCCATTCTGCATTACCCGGCTTAATGGGTCAAACTACGTATCCTGGTCTACACAATGTAGTTTGCTATTACAAAATCAAGGTCTTTGGAAAATAGTCCATAATCCTCCTGATGTAACTGCCTGGGATCCAACTAATGAAGAAGATAACAAGAAGATTGTAGACTTCAATAAAGACAATGATAAGGCTTTATCTATTATTGGGCTAACATTAGGAGACCAACAGCTAGTCCATGTGCGTGGAGAAGAGTCTGCTGCTAAATGTTGGGCTAAGTTGAAAAAGATTTTTGTTCGGGACAGTGTTGGTGCTCATACAAATCTTACCAGAAAGCTATTTAGAGCTAGACTGGAAAAGAATGGCGATATGTTAGCTCACCTTAACTTTATAGAAGCAACTTTGTTGGAACTGCAAGAGAAAGAACTTATTTTCTCAGAGCTTCACCAGGTTTACATCATTTTATCATCATTGGATGAGAGCTACGATGCCTTTGTATCGTCCTTGGAGGTTTTGTCCAAAGAAGACCTAACTGTTTCTTCAATAACTGGAAGGTTGTTGGAAGAATCAAGATGTCGTATGGAGAGAAAACAGTTGAGAGAGCCATTGCAACAAGAAATAAAGAAGACTGAATCTGCTTATATTTTAAGGAAATGCTTTAATTGTGGGTTAAAGGGACATATTGCTAAGTTTTGTCAGAATAGTAATTGTCTGAGAAAGGAAAGCCATAGAAAGAATAAAAAGCTGATTAATGTAGCTGTAGCTAATAGAACTACTAATAACCACAATTGGTGGGTGGTAGATAGTGGAGCTACACACTGTATTTCAAAAATAAAAAGGGATTTTGAGAATATAAGGTCTAGTAAAAAATATATTTCTATGGCTAATGGTTGGAGAGTCAAGGTCTCTGGAGAGGGTAAGGTTTACTGTTCATTTTTAAAACAAAATTTGGAAATGCTATATGTTCCCAGATGTGATTATAATCTATTATCAGTTAAGGCATTATTGGAAGCAGGTTTTAAAGTTACTTTCCAAGGGGAGGAATGTCTTATTCAAAAGAATGAAGTGAACTTAATAGCTAATATGAAAGACGGTTTGTTTGTAATTAGCAATGATCCTATTATAATGGCTACTACTTGTACAAATCAAAAACCACATGATGAATGTATTCATTTATTACATAGAAGATTGGGTCATGTGAATTTTAATACACTAAAAAGAACTGTAGCTTTGTCTAATGGGTTTAAGTTAAAGGCTTGTAAGAAATATCTGCAGTGTAACGTATGTGGTAGAGAAAAGAGCAGGGCAGCACCAGCTAATAGGTTAGATGGATTTAAAACCACAACTCCATTAGAACTGGTATTTATGGATTTGATAGGTCCTATGAAACCCAGTTTAGGGGGTGCTTGCTACATATTAAATATTCTAGACCATTATAGCAGATATGGGTTCTGTTATCTCCTTACGTCAAAAACTGAAACTATACAAACAATATCTAATTGGCTCAAGTTTGTACAAAGGAAAACTCAGTTAAATGTAAAAACCATAATAACAGACAATGGAACTGAGTTTGTTAATAAACAGTTCAATGAGCTGTTAGTTTCAGAGGGAATAGAGCATAGACGTACAGCTCCTTATAGACCTCAGCATAATGCATTTGTTGAACGGAGGGGCCAAACATTGCAAGCTATGATTAGATCTATGATTGAAGATTCTGGTTTACCTGATAGCTTATGGGGAGAAGCAGCAAAATGTGCTAATCATATTTTAAACAATGTGGTTAGTTCAGCTACAGGTAAAATTCCTTATACCTTATGGTATAAGAGAAAACCAAATCTTAGTTATATTCACACATTTGGGACACCTGCTTGGGTACATATTCCAAGTTCAATAAGAAATAAAGGAGAACATAGAGCTAAACAATTATTTTTTGTTGGCTATGAGTTAAACCATAAGTCTTATCGGTTCTGGGAGAAAGGTACTAAAAACATTTATTGTAGTTCTAGTGCTGTTTTTCAAGAACAGTCAGGCTGGGAAAGGGTAGAAGATATTGTATATATTCCTCAACAAGATTTAACTAACTCCTCAAATGAAAGTGATAAAGAAGAGGAGGAACCTGCTAGAGAGATCAAACAAGAACCACTGATAGTTGAGACAGGAGAGGAAGAAGATAATAATGTAAATGTACCTATAAGTCCAATAATTCTCAGAAGGTCTAACAGGGAAAGACGACAGCCTGATCGTTTCGAGGCAGGTTTAATTTGTCAAATAGACATTGAACCTTCTAATGTTGAAGAAATAAAAATGTATCCTGAGAATGAAAGAAAGAATTGGAAAGTAGCTATGGATAAAGAAATAAAGTCTTTGCAAGATCTTAATGTTTATCAAGAGGTTAAAATACCTAAAACAGAAAAGTTAATTGGATGTAAATGGGTTTTTAAACTGAAAGAAAGTGTTACAGGAGAGGTAATACATAAAGCAAGATTAGTTGCTCAAGGATTTGCACAGAATAATAGTGATTATGATGAAGTATTTTCCCCAACGTTAAGAGCTTCCACTCTTAGGGCTGCTTTAGTTTGGGCAGCAAATAAGAATTATAGTATAAAACATGTAGATATTGAAACTGCTTATTTGCATGCAACATTAAACCATAATATATATATGAAAGTTCCATCAGGAATAGAAAGTAAGGTAGGGTACTGTTGGAAACTGAATAAGAGTTTGTATGGTTTAAAACAGTCAGGTTATGAGTGGAATAGATGTTTAGTAAAAGAGTTAAATAGTTTGGGATTTAAAGCTAGTATTGCAGATCCTTGTTTATTTATAAAACAGCAAAATAGTGAATTATCATTGTTATTATTATTCACTGATGATATTGCTATTATAGCAAAAGATGAAACAGAAACTGAAAGAATAATTTCAGGGTTAAAAAGAAAATTTAGAGTAAAAGATCTAGGAGCTATTAGTCATTATCTAGGGCTGGATATTGTCAGGACTAGTAAAGGATTTAAATTGTCTCAAGCTAAGAAAATTAATGGTTTGCTGAAACGTTATAATATGGAAAACTGTAAACCAGTAAAAACACCTATGGTTCAAGGTTTTGAGAGTTCAGCAGATAACAGCAATGTCTTTGATAAAAAGATATATCAATCATTAATAGGCAGCTTGATGTATTTATGTAACTGGTCAAGACCTGATATAGCATTTACAGTTAATCATTTAGCTAGATATTGTGAGAATCCTACAACCAGATGTTGGCAAGGTGCAAAAAGAATTTTAAGATATTTGAAGCACACCATACATTATTCTCTATATCTAGAGCCAACAAAGGAATTGGAACTAAAAGCATTTGCAGATGCTAGTTTTGCATCTGATACTGTAACCAGGAAATCCACTTCAGGATTGGTTGTATTATTGGGAAACGCTTTAGTAGGATGGAGGTCTAACAGACAGAAGCATATAAGCTTATCAACAACTGAATCCGAATTTTCTTGTTTATCTTTATTATGTACTGAGCTATTGGTATGGAAACAATTATTGTTTGATATGGGTTTAAATTGTAATGAACCAATAAAAGTGTATGAAGACAATCAAGCAGCTATAAAATTAGCAACTAATGCTGCAGTGAAAACTAGATCAAAACATACGGATCTACGGTATCTAAATGTCAGACAATGTGTTAAAGATAATTTGATTAAACTGGAATATTGTGCAACTGAAGATAATATTGCTGACCAGTTTACTAAAGCTCAGGGTGCTATAAAGCATAAATCTGTTTGTGATATGTGTAATTTGAGATTGTAAAAATATATGTATAATATGCCACCCAAAAGGGGAGATTGTTAGAGATTAAACTTGATTTGGGTGACAATATTATATAATGGAGTAAAAGCACCTTTAAGGAGTTAAACGGTCTAAGGGTGTGGCTGTAATTATTCCACATAAAAGAGAGTTAGATGTTACACGTAGTTGCTCTTGTATATGTGTTTGATGTTAGTGTTTGGATACCTCTTGTTCTCTTGTTTGCTAACTTGATATTTATTCTCTCAAGAATCAACTGCTTGCTACAGTGTATATTGTTTTTGATATTGGTAAGCAGCTTTTGTATTTTGATACTATGTTTTTTATGGACTGACTTTTATGTGCATGATACTGGATTGATACTTGGACTATTTCTTACTGTGTTTCTTTTTGTTGTCTGAGTAAAAATAAGTTATAAAACTCGTGTTAGTGCATTACTGTTTGCCTAAAAGTCCCAGTACAACTTCCACTGTGTATTAATAATACTCTGTTAAACAAACCATTTTTTCAACAACATATTCTAACAACGCCTATAATTTTTATCCCCAGGGGTTCGAACCAGTCAAGGCCAATGAGGCTGGCTCGTTTGCCTGCTGCAATTTGGGCTGTGAGTTCTCCCTGGAATTGCTGGTAGTTAATGGAGAGCTTAGTTTCCCCCTTTAATTTGATAGGGGCGCCCTGGAAATCGGCTAGAAGGATTTTTGAGGGGGTAATTGGGAACCGGCGTCTGCACTGACGCGCGATTCCTTGTAGAGTGTCCCAGGAAAGAATGGAGACTGAGGACCCTGAGTCCACCTCCATCTCACAAGGGATTCCCTGTATCCGGACCTGAATCTTAACTTTGGGGCGGATATAGCTGGTGGTTAAGGGCCCCTGGTCCGTGCTAGTGGTCATGACAGATGACCAAAGGGTCTCCTCTGGCAAATTGGGGGGGGGGAATATTACCTTCCGGGGCGGCCTCCAGGTCGTGAAAGGTCTCGCGGCCGGTGCTGCGGCAGGCGGAGCGAATGTGGCCGGTTTTGCCGCAGCCATGGCACTTGGCATTGCGAAATTTGCATGATGCCCTGGCATGGTTGCCACCGCAGCTGGCGCACTTGGGGCGGTTGGTGGTCTCCTTTGAGCCTCCGGCCGGCCGATCTGGTCTTTTGTCACCCTCACGGCGAGCTTGGGGGTTGGCAGGTCTCGGACGGATGGCGTCCACTTCGGTCTTTTGCTCGGCTGTTCCCAGGTCGGAATTTCTAGGGCAGTCATGGTGGACTGACCCTGTGAAGGGATTTCCCGCCGGCAGCGCGTCTTCCCGATGGCTATCTTCGTACGCCATGTTTTCGATCGTTAACTCAGCCAGGTCCATTGTCGGCTTGGTGACGAGTTTCTTCTGAAGCTTCAGATTCCTCAGACCGATGATGACCTGGTCCCTTATGCGATCTTCGAGGTCCGGGAAACGGCAGCGTCGGGCCGCCTGTCGGACCGTCGCAATAAACGATTTGGCTGGCTCGCCAGGTCGTTGGTACTGGCGGGCGAAATTCAGGCGCCAGTACAATTCGGACCGTCTTGGCGAGAAGTGACGATTGAGGCGGTCGACTAGCTCGGCGTAGGGCATAGTGGCCACCGGATCCGGGCTGCAGAGCCCTACGGCGACATCGTAGACCGCTGGGCCGCTGAGGCAAAGGAGTGCCGCGGCTTTGGGGTGATCCTCGACGATGTTATTGACGAGGAGATACCCCTCCACTTGCCCGAGATGTGATTCCCAGCCCTCGGGCTGGGAGACATCGAATTCTCTGACATGCCCAAGGTTGGCCATACTGTCTGGTCCGCGGGTCTGCTTGGGGTGGTGTAGGTGGAGGGCTCTCCCGAACCAGCAAGTGACTTCAGCGGTGTCAGCTGGTGGGACGGCTTCCCTCCTTCACTTGTGGCTTCAGCTAGTGACTTCAGCTAGCAAGCAGACCCGCATCCCACCTTCGTCGCCAGGTGAGTTGTCTTGAGGGACGACAGGAGACAGTAGGCACGGTCCAAAAGAACTTGTTTATTGGGCAGAGGTCCCGGGTGAGGCACCGCCGGGAATCCCCCGTATTTATAGTCAACAGCAACATCAACAACTTTGTTTAGAACCAATAAACAGGCGGGGTTCTCCCGCCTAACAATAACATCCAATAAGGAAGAGACCGGCTAAGGTAGGCGCGGCTGACAGCGGGTTGTTGCTGGGGGCCAGCTGGCAGCTTTGACAGCTCCGGCTGGACTGCGCATGCGCGGTTGAACTTAGTTTGACAGCTGTCAGTGTACTGCGCCTGCGCGTCAGTTGACAGCTGTCAGAATCGGCTGGTTTGACAGCTGTCAGTGCACTGCGCATGCGCGGTAGTTTGACAGCTGTCAGAATCGGCCGCTTGCCGCGTTAGTGGGGGGGAAACGCCGCGGCAGCCTTTTGACGGCTGTCAACGGCTGCCGGGGATTTCTTATAGTTTGTGAGGGAATGTGTGTGTGTCTGCTGAGTACATAACACATATTACGTTGGTGTCACAGCTGAAGAAACTTGCCAAACACTAGGCTAGGCAGGCACTAAAGATATTTCAGTGATTGCTCCCTCCAACAATGACACAAAGGCCTAACAGCACCAACTCAAAGCTTAGCAATTACAAAAAACAATTTTTAGCCACCGAATAATAAGAAGGAAAGATTTTAACCTACAGTAGTTTTTGTCATTCGACCCAAGGCTACACAAACCTATTATTAGGCCTTTTGTCTCCCCGAGTTTCTTTCCCCAAAATATTTGGCTTGTGTACAGATTTAGAATACAGCAACTTTCTAATCTCTCAAACCAGTTTCTTACGGATGCCTCGCCCAATTTCCTCATGAAAGTGTCTTCTGTTTTCTTTCCTTTGCTCAGCCTGGCCTTTCTCATTCCACAGGAGGAACAAACTACTTTTTGTAGGAAGATGCATAAAACTCACAGCAGAGGCTGTTGGGAAATGTAGTCTTATTGTAGGTTATGAGAAGCATTAGGCCTCTAAGGATAAATCACCAGTGGATGATTAGAAGCATTATAGTATTAATCTTAGTTCTTTATTCTAAAAACAAAAAAAGATAAAAGTCATATTTATCTTGGGCTGCATAAATTACAGATGCATTACAACATTCCTCTGAAAGCTCCCTCCCCTGCATTTAAAGTGATCTTCCCCAAAAGGAATGATAGAAAATGCAAGAATTGTTCATATATAATTATGTAAGGAAAGCACTTGGTCTTCCTATGGATAAACTCAGTATAATTCTCTGACTATTATTGTGGAAATTTTTGTATGTCGAGTTCAGCTATCAAGAAAGTATGTGAAATTTTGTACAGCTCAAATTACTGAAGAAATAGTGTAGGTAAAAAGCATTACTGTATCTTAATTATGTATTAATTGGCACTACTACACTGGTTCCAATCTAGTTTAAGATACAGTGCAAAGTACACTTAGCTAGGGATACATCTCACTTGAAAACATGGGACTTATTTCTCAGTAAATGTAGTCCAGGTCTGGAAATGAGGTGTTTCTTATTTTAAGTGCTTAGATCTGGCTAGATTATTTTGATTTTTTCCCCTATTTTGTACCATATGTATGCCTTTTTTAAATCAGGGAAGTGTGATAATAAATAAATGAGAGATTAGAAATCAACTAACTTGGAACAATTTATAAACAAAACAGAACATTAAATGTAGTGTAACACAGAGCTTGAGAGGAAGAAGAAAACAATTATATATAATTTGTCAATCACTTTTCTTCAGCTATAAGTATGCCTGCAAAGTTTCTTACAGAACATTTGGATATCAGATGAAAAATAAAACTCAGCCCAAGTTTTGTTCACTGGACCATTTTATCTGTTTTTAACTATAACATTTTATCACCTGAATAGAAAATACAAAGCAGAAGATGAATATTATAAGCTGCTTATATCACAACCAATATGATTGGTCTGAAAAGTAATAGATGCCAATTTCTTTCAAATTACTTCCTTTCACAGAAATGACATGAAATGTAAAATAAATTAGCTAATTATCATCAGATGTCAGCCTCCTCAAATGTCGTAATCATGGTTTTTAACCAATCAGTTCTTTTCTACAGAGAAGTTCATTCTGCTGATTAAAAGTCGGTATTTTAATGAACAGAATTATTTCTCATTTTAATTCTCATTGCTAAAAGCAGCTTCTACAATGATGAAATGTCTTATTAAGTGGCTGAGGAAACCCCAGACAATAATAAACAAAATACTCCATATTAGGGTTTTTTTCTAAACTAAAATGCTTTACAATAGTTCTGCAGAAGTGATTGTGAAATATGCTACCAACTCTCTTAAGCCAAATTAAGAGAAGGAAACTATTACAAAGCAAATGTAGGCATGCCTGCTCATATATTTATTTTCATCTTTCAGATGCTGGACATGATTTATTACTAAATAGAACTGCATACAATTATGCTGTTAAAAAACTAAATATCTTACAGAAAGGGGTAGAACAATGCCCTGATTATGATACAAATGCTTCCTATTTATAGGATTAATGAGAAATCTAGATCTCTTTTATAAATTCTGAAAATTACAATTAAAATCCAAGATTATGGAAGGAACTTGAATGCATAAGCGTCTCTGTCATTTAAGTATATATTAATTTATACTCTGCTGTGTTTCACCAATTGGTAGGTGAAAGCTTTTGTTTTTGATTTATACCTTCTCCAAAGTTAACAAGGCTATAAGCCAGAAAAGATCTTGGGATACCTTTTAAAATATCACATATGTGTGTATCCATGTATCTGTTTGTTCTATACATATACACAGACAGTTCAGTATAACCATCAGCTATTCTAATACTGTTAAATAAATCATATTAAACTATATATTTTTAAGCTCTTTTTAGGGGCTGTCTGCATAGTTCATCACACTCAGAATTGCTTGACTGTTTTATTTGCAGTGTTTTCCTATGTATACTCTCTTAATCTAAAGGAGAACTAGATGGAAAGGTTTTATAAAGGAAATCATTTGGCTTGCAAGGGAATAACATTCTCTGGGAGGTACCCAAAGGATTTTTTTATTTTTATTTTACTGAGATCCCCTGTCTAGTGTATTAACATGATTACAATTTGAGAATAAAAAAAAATTCAATTTATGTACCCAAGTTGGGTTTTTGTAGATGTAAAGCTAATAACAATTTTTAACATTGTATTCCTCAAGGCAGTATAGATTTTTCTGGCAGAGCTTAGTCTCTTAATTTGCTTAATGTTAATTCTCTAAAGGTGAATTGCAGAGATCAGCTTGGATTGGATGCATTGTTTTTCTTTGGACTTTCATTTTTATGTTATTCATTAGAAAGGAGTATACTTTAGATCTGGGGCAGGCACAATTCTTGTACCTGTGAGCAGCTCCTTAAAGCAGCCAAGCCTTTTCCTGTGCTTGTATGATAAGTCTTGTAAGATCAAAAAAATCCACATTTGCATTTAAGTGGTGTTAAGAAGGTGGTGACATGCGGACATGCTCCGTCATTGCACAAATATCTGTCAAAAAGTCATTTAATCACTAGATCATAATGCCTAATTTTCTGGCTAAATCTGGGATGTTGTGTTTAGACAAAGCAATAGGCAATCTCTCCAAAGAGATTTCAGTTATCTCCACATCTTATAAAACTGAGGATCATGGCAAAGAAACCAATTATTAAACATGTCAATACGTTAATACATACAAATAATAAACAACATAAACAAGAAAAAGTATCTCTGTGTGTGTAGGAGATACATTTAATAACATCAAAGCAGGAAACTCAGATACTGTTTTCCAACTCTCACTAACCCCAAAGTCTACAGTATTCTAATTAGTTTATTACAGCTAGGCTGACAATATAGATTTTATTTAAAATTCTGTGTGTGATTGTTGCAATTCCTTATTTCTCCTATTTCTCTTTTCCTAATATTATTTAATATTTTTTATATCTTGAAAATTGCTTGCTTTGTTTAATAAGGGAAATTACTCATTAAACTCTTTCTGTGCAAGATTGCAGTTACACAGCACCCTTTACATTTCAGGATAGGCACAACATTTGCTAAATACTATATTTCTATTCTATACTGTATATCTCTTGAACTGAAATATTCTAGGTACTCTCCTTTCTATTTCTCCTAGGACTGGACTGAATGGAGAAGTCCTTGACAGAAGACTACTTAGCTAGCCAGACTAGGGTAATTGAAGATTCAGCCATCACTAGTAGCACTTTATTATATATGAGGTCTTAAGATGGGACTCTTGGGAAGAAGAGATTTGGCAGACACATTTTAAATTATACCCTCTGCCTTTTGACCATGCTGAAACTTTTCAACAATTTGTAATGGCTGGGAAAAATTCCTCAGTGCCCACATCTAATTATATTCTACTAGCATCTTCTTTCTGATATGCAAGACTGACTTTCTTGAAGTTCCTCATCAATGCAGATAAATTCTGACAATTGCCCCTTGGATGAAGAAAAACTGCCAATCAAAGACATCCCCAATGAACGGGATAAAACACAGGAAACTGGTCTTTATTCATCTTCCTTGTTCTACCTTGTCATTTCTTAATAGCATCTGTTCTTATTGACTGATTTGACTGTGAAAAATCAATGCTAAACCAGAGATCTTCAATAAATCTACTCAGCTACCATAGTTTATCACTATATATCAATCTAGATAGACAGGCCTTCTATTATAAATTTTGATTTATTTTTGATAATTAACCCCTTGCTATATTGTTAATAGTACTTTTTGTATTTTTCCCAATAAACGTACCATAGGTTTTGATTGCAGATTGGCTTGGATTTCATTGCAACTTTAAGGAATTGCCTTCTGCGTGCCTAAACTGCTAAATAATTCACATCAGGCATTTGAGCTAGAGGGATGATAGGTGAGATATACTTAATTACTGAGAGAGGGGGATGCAGAGCTTAGTTGTCAGTTTTCCTATTCGCAAGCAAAACACCCTTTATATTGAAAGCAAATTGTCTTCCTGCTGACTTTGATTAACTGGCTTGAATGTTGGAAAGATGCCAACTAAGTCATTTTATGCAACTGGCATTGAATCAGCTGCTGCTAATCTTGATTATTTTGAGAGGAGCGGAAATGTAATTAAAATGAGAAGGAAAAATAGGGGAAACAAAAATCTTATGTTAAGTATCGAGGTTAAGGGTCGGAACTATGAATCATGATAGTAGATAGATCTACTTGTTTAAATTAGGTCTACTAGGACACAATTTTTAGAACATGTGAGTTTCATAAATGCAGCATCCTGAACTTGCAATTATATTTCTGCTTTTATCCATTTTGTTTTCTCAGCTGATTAAGAGAAAAGTGGTTTGGAGAGAGAAAATGCTTTTAGGAGTAAGCAACAGGCATAGGGGACTTCAGTGCTCTAAAAGTGCTCTTGTTGAAAATCATAGACATTTGATTGGAATGTGATTATGATACAGACAAGTTTAAACACATGCTAATATCACTATTAATCTGGGTTCCAGAACAAGGTTTTTAATAAGATAAGGATGTACATCTGAATGCAGATGTACAGTTAAGTTCCACAATTAATGTTCCAGCTATGCTTGTTCTGTTTATTTTGACTCATTCAAAACTATTTTCTCAAGAAATTGTATGTTGCCAGTTGGCAGATTCTTTTTCTAATAACTACTTTGCTGGAGTTAAATCATGTGATTCATAAGATTTAATTTTGCAAAAATTTACTTATCATTTCTGTGAATAAATGAGACATTTGGTTATTGCAGAGTTCAACAAGAACTGCATAAGGCGTTTTGGGGCTTTGATTTGGATTATCTCAAATGCTTTCTATTGTCTGTTCATGTGGACATGGAGACGGAATAGAGGGGATCAGCCACATGATAAAGGGCCAGGTTCTAACCTGAATTCTAGTGTCTGAAGGCACTAGCTGGATTTCTGAAAGTTTTCGGTCTGTTCCTATATGTAATTTATGATGTGAATTCTGTTCTGAAATTTTTGTTTGAACAAAACATACTTTTTTTTCCTAAGCAGCCAAGCAAATATATAAAACATATTGTTATTTGATTTAACTTCTGAGCTGTTCTCCTAGTATCTTGGAACATATCCCTCCCAAAACAGCTGAGGGTAACATACACTTAGTATTGCTCATGAGTTAATTCTTTAAAAATTTAGTCCAGTTTTTTTTATAACCCACCCTCTCCAAAGCCCATAAATATTATTAGTCTTGTTATAATGATAAATTTAGATTCTAGTATCAATATATTACTGAAAATCAAATGCAGCCTAAAATGTGGATAGAAAAAATTAAATTAGAAAATATCAAAATCTGAAGTATTTAATTGCTTAATGATGCACTGAGGTCCAATGATTTCAGTCAGCTTCAAGCACATCAATATTTTCTGGAATCCATTTAAACCCATTGAGCAGTTTACAACATCTTGATAAGAAAACAATGCTCATGTGATATAATAGATGTATAATCCAAAATGAATTAGTCATCACAAAATAATAAATATCTGATTGCCTAACTATTCTTTCTATTATCTTTCCAAGGATGAAAAGAAAAAATTGCAATTCCAAGTATAGCAGAACATGAATCCAAAATGGGGTTAAAAATGGCAAATGAAAGAAATACTGAGGGATCTAAGCTGTTCACAAGAATGCATTTATACTAGACAATTCTGTGGCTCATTCGTTGCAAGAAAGGTAACTAATCTGATGTGGCCAGAATGAACATAGAATTTTAGCTGACCAGATTTCTTTTACCCTAATGCTGAATGGTCCCATGATAATCTAAGAAGAGTACAATGGTACCTCAATACTCTTGAGTAATTTGTTCCAGAAGACGTGACAAATATTAAAACTGATCAGTATTGAGAAAAACCATGTGATTTACGTGTGACCTGCTATTTCGGCCAGAAGAAATGGCAAGTCACGAAGCAGCTGCCGCCAGAAAGTTCTTCCTTGCGCATTGAATACCAAATCTGACAAGTTTTGAAGCAGCCAGTTGCCAAGGTATGACTGTATATGATCAATAAAAAATAATTATAGCGGCAAATATTGACTTTTTAACTGAATAAACAGAATGACCATGGGTGAGCAAAAAGGCATAGGAGCGGGAGCGGTTTCTAACTTCCTGCTGGCTTCTCCATTGACTTTGCTTGTAGGAAGCAGGTAGGGAGTGTTAGAAATCATGATCAGGTGACCGCAGGGATGCTGCATTGGCTACAAATTTGCAAATTAAACTGATATGAACATCATAAAAATTTCAATTTCACAGGAGTAAAGGATCCCAGATTTTTTTATGCATTCTTTAAGTTAGTAGATTTTAGGTACCATGATTCAAAAGTTATGATATAAGGTGCCACGGGGACTAACTTGAGGGTATAAACTGATAAACACAAGGAAAGCTTTAGTAGTATAAGGTAAAGGTAAAGGTTCCCCTGCACATGCGTGCTAGTCGTTTCCGACTATAGGGGCTGGTGCTCATCTCCGTTTCAAAGCCGAAGAGCCAGCGCTTGTCCGAGGACGTCTCTATGGTCATGTGGCTGGCACGACTAGACACCAAAGGCACATGGAACGCTGTTACATTCCCACTGTAGTGGTCCTTATTTTTCTACTTGCATTTTTACGTGCTTTCGAACTGCTAGGTTGGCAGAAGCTGGGATGAGTAACAGGCGTTCACTCTGTTATGCGGCACTTGGGATTCGACCCGCCAAACTGCCGACTTTCTGATCGACAAGCTCAGCGTCCTAACCCAATGAGCCACCTCATCCTTTTTTAGTAGTATATGGATATTGAAAATATTTATGGATTGTATCTCATCACAGCCAAAGAGCTGGAATTTATTTTTATTTATTTATTAGATTTTTATCTTGTCCTTATTACTTTATAAATAACTCAAGGCGGTGAACATATATAATACTCATTCCTTTTCCTATTTTTCCCACAACAATCTTGTGAGGTGGGCTGGGCTGAATGAGAGTAAGTGGTCCAAAAGCTTTCATCCCTAAGGCAGGACTAGAACTCAGTCTCCCATTTTCTAGACCAGTACCTTAACCTCTATACCAAAATGGCTACATTTTTTACCTTTTTTGAATACATTTTTTTGTTTATAGCATATTTGATCCTTTGAATGGCAAACAGTGGTTGCACTTTCAATAATCAGGCCAGGATAGGGAAATAATTTCGTATGATGGCAGAGACTATGTTATAAGTTGTTATTGGGATTCATGCAAGACCCCTTCTTTTGATAGATATTAGTGTTTTTAGATCTTTGTATCTTGTAAGCTGCCCAGAGCTCTTAAAGACTGGGTGGTTATAAATAAATTGCATGTGACCAATGAATTCATGTGTGAATTTACAGCTTTCCTATTTACCGTGTTTTCCTGAAAATATGACCTATCTCAAAAATAAGCCCCAGCTTGAAATTTATGTATCCGCCTAATATAAGCCCCACCCCCAAAATAAGGCTGAGTTTTGGGGTGAAGCACATGCATAAAAATCAAGCTATGGCGGGGGTGGGGGATGGAGCTGGCCATGTGCCCTACACCCATTTACCTTAGGATCGCACCACTACTGCTACTTGCAGCAACAACCTTTTGTGCGCCGCTGCCTGAGTTCTTTTGCGGCCACTTGCGGCTGCATGCCATGTGGCGCATCATGCCACTGCCACCACTTGCAGCAGAAGGCCACAGGGCTCATCATGCCAATTGTGCTGCTGCCACCATTCGCAACTGGAGGCTGCATGGCTCGTAGCTCCTATTGTGCTGCTGCCGCTGCTCACAAAAGGTTGTTGCTGCAAGTAGCAGTAGCGGCGCGAGTGGTGCAACAAGCCACGTGGCCTCTTGTAGCAAGCAGCAGCAGTGGCGCAATGCGTCATGTGGTGTGCAGCCACAAAATTACTCAGGCAGTGGCACGACAGTTATTGGGGTGTGAGAGGCCTGGCTGCGGGGGGCCTAAGGTGAGACATCCCCCCAAAATAAGACCTGGTGCCTCTTTTGGAGGCAAAAAATAAATAAAAGATCGGGTCTTATTTTCGAGAAAACCCAGTATCTTCGAAAAGAACATGGGGAAATAGACATACTAGAGACCTCAAAATGGAACCATAGAAGGTTGTCCCTAATAGAATTTTCATTCGGATACTTTCTCTTCAAGAAAACAAAAGCTTTTTTTAAACCTCTTCTTTTTCATGTCTACCAAATAATGCAATTGGATATTTCTCTTGAAGTCATAGATCACTAGGCTAAAGAAAGTTTGCTGAAATTTGAGAATAAAAGTTTATTTTAAAAGAACTGTATTTCCAACCTAGTGCTTTCCAGAAATTTTCTAATGCAACTTGCATTTCTTCCAGCCAGCATGACTAATATGGAGGGGCAGTTTAATATTTGTAGATGGCTCTAAAACAATATTTCCCTAGGGCAGGGCTTTTCAACCAGTGGTACGGGTACCACCTGTGGTACATTGGCACCTGGTAGGTGGTACGCGACCATCCTAGAAAAGTGGTAGGGGGGGAAGGGAATGAGCTGAACCAGTGGCAGCATCGCAAAAGCCTGAGCGAGAGATGGCTGGAGCTGCAGAGCTGTCAGGGCTCAACGAAAGCGCCAGGATCGGTGCTTCTTTGGGGCTGTCAGGGCTCAGTGGAAGTGCCAGGATCCAGCTGGAGCTCGGCACTGATCCTGGCGTTTCTGAGCCCAGAAGAAGCGTCGATCAGCTGGAATGTTACAGTGTCTCCAGGGTCTAGTGATTTACATTCAGATGCTTGGCAACTGATTCATATTTATGATGGTCACAGTGTCCCAGGGTCATGTGAAGTGACCAAAACCTGCTGCAAGCACCCAGCAGATGGGGGAAATAAAAGCCAAACAACTCCCACCCCACTCCCGCTGCCAATTCTCAACAGAAATGCTCACAATGAAAACCTTGGACAGGAGGAAGAGCGCCACCAGGCGGGCAGGCAGGTGTTTTGCTCGGCTGTGGCTTGGGGGGCACTTTTTCCATTGACATTGTAACTTCAGTCACTAAGTAAACTGTTGTAAGTTGAGGACTACCTGTACTTCACTTTTTTCCTTTTTTTTTTAGTCATCAAGTTTTTGACACCTTGCTAGGCGACTGGTGGTACTCGGATGTTGCCATATCCTAAAAGTGGTACAATGGGTGAAAAGGTTGAAAAGCCCTGGTTTAGATGATCATGTAGTTGTTAAGCAAATCAGCTTCCCCACTGATTTGTTGGGAGCTTCCTAGGAAGGTCGCAATGGCGATTACGTAACCCTGGGACACTGCAACTGTTGTCAAAGGCGTATTAGTTGGCAAGCACACGAATTTTGATCATGTTACCACGGGGATGTTGTGATGGTCATAAGTCACTTTCTTCAGCGCCGTTATAACGTTGAACAGTTGCTAAATAAATGGTTGTAAGTTGAGAACTACCTGTATTTCTTACAGATAAGCAAAGAATTTAAAAGTGGTCCATAAATGAATCATTTATCTTTGAACTGGTCAACTGGTTGCATTTTTATAAGCTTTGGGTAAGGGCTATGGTTGCTTCAAAACCAGCTGGCCCTGCGTGTGAATTTTCAAACTAGGCCTCTGAGCCTGAACCTTGCAAAAGACAGAGTGACTGTAATGTTGTAAGAGAGCCTTCGTCCATTGTTGGGATTCAAATATGTGAACAACCAGTTCTCTGTGTGGATGCTGCTTCCAGAAATCCATTCTGGGCCTGGGCAACCAAAAATTAGCTATCGGTTCTGTTGAAGTGGTGCAAACTGGCTGAATCCCACCACTGCCTTCATCTATTCTCACGTTAGCCTCACAAGGCTAACAAGAGAATAGCATGCAGAAGTGCTAGTTCAATCTATATTACAAATGTTACATTAACAGCAACTAGTTAGTCCAGCAGCCTCCAACCTTTTCGGCACCAGGGACCGAGAGAGAGGTTTTTCCACAGACCAGAGGGGCTGTGGTTTCACATGCTGCCTGCATCTTGCAGATAGGGCTTCGCTTGTTTGCGCGGCCTGATTTCTGGCATGCTGCTGGCACAGGGGTTGGGGACCCCTGAGTTAGTCTATCTGTTAGTTCCAGGCAAGAAAAATGCAGGAGTACTAATTCTATCTTTATTACAAGATTACATTAACAGCAATCAGTTTATTTACTAGTTCCAGGCAAGAAGCATGCAGGAGTATTAGTTCTACCATTATTAAAAAGTTACATTAACACACGGGTGTCAAACTCAATTTCATTGAGGGCCGCATCAGCATTGCGGTTGCCCTCAGGGGGCCGGGTGGGTATGGCCAGGGTGGGCGTGGCCTACTGGGGGGCGTGGCTAGAGTGCCTATGGCCTACTGGGTGCGCATGGCCAGCTCTACATCGTTCGCATCAAGGGTGCCTATGGGGGCCTGGGCAGGAGTGGGACAGATCTGGGGGTCTCTGGCAGAAGGAGGGTCTCTGGGCCAGGGCCAAGGCAGTGGGGACTGTTCCCTCACTGTTTCCAGGCCATATGAAACCACTTTGCGGGCCGGATCCGGCCCCCGGGGCCTTGTGTTTGACATGTCTGCATTAACAGAATCCTGCAAATCTGAAAGTACTCCTTCCATCCTTCATTTTTACTAGGGAAAATCCCTCGAGATGCTTTCCTCATCTCCTCCTCTTTCCCACTCAAGTTTTGTCAGACTGTGGTCTAGGCAGCTGCTTTGCCTCTTATCTTCCAAGGACATTTCTACATACCATCAGAGCTCCAGAGAGATAGAAATGGTGGAGTACAGCCCTATTTTTCTGAATCCAGGTTATAGGGGAATCGAAAAAGGGAGCATTACTTTTAACCTAGTAGGAAGAAACAAAATCTGAGGCAAGTCCCAGTAACTCCTGCACATAGCGGCAATCACGAGCCTGAGAAGTTCGCTGAACCTTAAGTTAGAAAATTCTCTCTATGGACAACACTCCCTCCCTTTATGAATTAGTAGTCTTAACACAATAAATACGAAAATGCTTTTACTTGCAATGGATTGGAACTGGCCCTGTACATGAAAAAGTCGCGCCTTTAAAAAAAATGAGAGAAACAGCATTTGGCTGATTGTAATATTTGCCCCGCTTTACTGCCTTCCTTTACACTTTAGGCCAGGGGTAGGCAACCTTGGCTCTTTTATGACTCATGGACTTCAACTCCCAGAATTCCTGAGTCAGCGACTCAGGAATTCTGGGAGTTGAAGTCCATGAGTCATAAAAGAGCCAAGGTTGCCTACCCCTGCTTTAAGGCCAAGCAGAGGGAAGTTAAGAGAGGTTCCTTTTCGTTATAAACATAAATACTGTATCTTCCCAAACAGCCCTGAGAACAAGGAAGCCCTAGTTTGCTAGCTGATCATTTATTTTTTTAAAAAAATCTAATGTAATCATTTATCATGGCGGCCTAAAGCAGGGGTCTTCAAACTTGGCCCTTTTATGACTTGTGGACTTCAACTCCCAGAATTCCTCAGCCAGGCACGCTGGCTGAGGAATTCTGGGAGTTGAAGTCCACAAGTCATAAAAGGGCCAAGTTTGAAGACCCCTGGCCTAAAGCTTTATTAGCGCTTGCGGGCGCTAAATGTCATCCCGAAGCCCATCCGCCTTTCTCGGCCAGAAAAAAGTCGGCCTGGGGAAACGGAGACCATCTCCCCCTTTCTCCCCCCCCCCAGCCACCACCACTTTCTCCCGCCCTTTTTCTTCAGCGCTGAATGGGAAAGGAGGTCGATGACGCCTTCCGCCACCAGGGGAAGGATTCGAGCGGAGTTCGGAGAAGCCTCGAACGATCCCACCGCCTGGCCCGATCCGTCGCGGCCGTCCTCCAGGGGGCGTTGTGGTCGTGAGCAACGGCGCCCTCCTTCTTTTCTCCCCGGGAGCTCGAGAGAGAGTTGGGCAGAGAGGAAGGTGGCGGCGGGCGAGAGACGCAAACAACTTTTTTTTTTTTGCTTCCAGCGAGTTGAGGGCACCGGACTTGTAACTTGAGCCTGCAAAACTGACTGGAGCGCGGCGCTGCGAGGCGAGAGGGAGCTGAAAGCCGCCCGGGCGGCGGAGAGACCGAACTAAAAAAAGCCCGATCGGGGAGGCAACGGCGGCGGCGGGGAGTGGGGTGCTTCCTTTCCCCGGGTCTTAGGCTCGCCCCGACGCTGGGCAAGCCGGCAATGGGTAGGAGAGAAAGCTCGTGAACCTCCGGCGAACTTTTCCCCTCCAACGTGCGGGGCAGGCGGAGCGGGGCAGGCGGATGGAGGATGCGCTCTGCCCGGCGAGCTGTCTAAGAAGAAGGAGGCGGCGGCGAAGGCGGCGGCGGCGGCGGCGAGGACGACGATGAAGCAGCAGCAGCAGCAGCAGCAGCAGCTGCAACTGCCGGCCTCGCCGCCTCCGAAGCACTACGGCGCGGGCTGTCCGGAGCCCCGGCCTCATGTGGCCCCGGCTTCTTCGGGCGGTCTCGGTCACGGCACGGGCTGGAGGAGGAGGAGGAGGCCCTTCTCGCTGCTGCCTTTCCTTTCCCTCCGCGACTACGGCTTCTGCATGGCCGCCCTGCTGCTCTTCTGCCTAGGCTCCCTCTTCTACCAGCTCAACGGGGGCCCTCCTCACTTTCTGCTGGACCTGAGGCACTATCTGGGTAAGGCCACGGAGGGAGAAAGCGGGCAGGGATGCTCTTGCCGCGGAAAAGGGGATGGAGGAGAGCCAGGCCAGGGACCCCCCTCGCGTTTCGGGGCTGGAGGGAGTTTTTCCCCCCGAAGCGAGAGCCGTTTTCTTGAGAGAAGGGAAGACTTCGCGGGCTCCTTTACGTAGTCTGGGAAAGGGGGCGGGGGGGGTCTCCGAAGTTTAAATTGGGGCTCCCACTTGTTGGTTATAAGGGGCATCTTTTCACAGCTCTCTGCCTGCCATCAGTTCGTAAGCGGACCCAGGAAATTTAACATCCTTCTCTTTCAAAGAAGTAGAAAGGAGAGAGAGCGAGATTACTCCGTGAGGGGTTGGTGTTTTTTTTTTCTGTTTCTTTTTTTTTGGCTTTCCAAATAAGGTGCGCTTGCAACGGTAAGTTGGCGATTAGTAGCGGAGGTGAAAAATGCTGAATTAAATATTTGGAATTGGGAGGGGAGTTGTCTTTGCTACCTAATTAGGATGATTTCCTTGTACTGTCTGCTTTATTAAGAGCCAACAAGCAAGCAAACTTTTGACTTCATTATATTACATATGAGCGTACTGGGGAGGGAAAGGGGAAATCCTACTTATTATAACCAAGGTTGACAGGATCAAACTTATTAAGTGAATTAAAGGATACTTTAATTTGCATTTAAGTGGCCCTAAAGAAATAAAGCTTTAAGGCATAAATAAGAAGTAAGTAAGTAAGAAGTACTCACAACAGTGGCTTTTATGAATCCTTAGCCTTATTATTTGGACAGATTGCTTTAATAGGGTCCTCAGTATGCACTTTCCATCATAAATTAATCCATAGCATTATCTTTCAAAGATTGGAATTTTAGCTACTACAGTTAATATTTTCTTTTCCTCCTTTTCACTTCATAATCCTTGGAATATTTGGTAACTGTCATGTTCTTCATTATAAAGCTGTTCTTTAGCAACAATAAATAACATCTCTTTTGGTCTTATTAGCTCCATGTACAGTAGGAGCCAATTTGTAATAGAATAGTTGGGGAACTAGAGGGTGACAAAAAAGTCCTATATCACTTCTGACTTTATTAGATAAATCATTGAGGTTCACACCTGATCCCAGCCTCCCAGAGATAAAATATTGTTCAACAGACAGCCGTAGACTGTTATTAGTGTTTGATAACTAGGCTATAATGAATGTTTAATAGAGGAGACTTACAAAAATTCAGTGGAAAGTAATGACACTCTATGTTAACCATAAACCTAAAATAGTTATAATAGGACCCTTGGATTTAAATATGTGTCAAAGTCATCCGCTGATCACAGCAGTGGTGTAACTGGCAGCTGGCAGATGATTTCCCATAGAGTGGGTGACATCCATTGTATCTGTTGTCTTTGGAATGTTTGGAGAACTGTATATGTTAGTAAAGTCTCTCTTTTTGTTGTTGTTATTTAATGCTGTCACCTAAAATGATCTTATTTCAGACCATTGTAATTTATGAAATGACACTTAGAAATAATGTCCATTTCCTTTATAATATTTCTCCTGTTAAGTTTATAGAGATTTCACTGTTAACATTTAGTTAATATCCTAATGTATTTTACATGCAGTCCAGCTGATTTAGTTTTTACTACTTTCAAATGACATTGCAGTTTGTATAGCAGTTGTAAGTCCATTTTCTGACATTTATGTATTATGTCCAATAATTGTATATATGTATTGCTTTATTATGAAGCACATTTACTATTGAATACATAAGTTTATTTCAGAGGTTATTGTGTTTTATGTATTTCCTTCTGTTAACATCACCAATTCCCAAATTGATTGATCGTGAATGTTCCTTTTGGAATTTAGTAATGAAGTTTCCACATCTGGGTCCGTATACTTTTTTTTCTTTTGTAAGAGAGACAAGAAGTGGAATAATATTTTTCAAATAAAAATCCACCATCACTGAAGAAATGGAAATAAAAGCTTCTTTTGAAGCTGCTTTTCTGTACACCAAAGGCTGCTTGATGTATTATATTGCATTGTGAGTTTTGGTATTTCTCTGTTCCCTTTATCCAGTAAATGTATTTAATACTGAACATTTCCTTGGAGGAATGTGAATCACTCTCAGGTTTGTGATTCAGATATGAGTTTATTGTTATAGAAATAGCTAGTATATATTAAGTATGGAAAAGTAAAAAGTTGAGGCTGTACTGTTATTTTATTCAACTACGCTGAAAAGAATTGGAAATTAATGCTTTTCTGAGAGAGACCCAACGCAAAAAATAATTGATGCCCAGTTTCTGGTTTGAAGTCTACAAACTCAGGCGGTGAAGAATTACGAAGAACATAAAAATGAAAAGTGCTTAGAATTGTTTTCCATTTAGTTGAGGAAAGCAGTCATACTGTGTTAATTTGTAGTAAGAAAAAATATCTTGAACTTTATAATAAATATCAATGATCTTGATAATACAAATGTATACATATACTTCACTGCTTATTATCTTAGACATATCTGGAATATAGTTATTTCAGAAGCTAGAGTTAAGTACTAATAGTCATAAAAATCTATGTGGTACTTAATACTCTACAGTTATATTCACCATTATGTAAGAGGGATGGCAGAAAGTGAAGAGGAACTAAAGAGCCTCTTGTTGCGAGTGAAGAAGGAGAGTGCAAAACTTGGGTTGAAACTAAACATTAAGAAAACCAAGATCATGGCATCCGGCCCTCTCAATTCCTGGCAAATAGATGGGGAAGAAATGGAGGTAGTGACAGATTTTATTTTCCTGGGCTCCAAGATCACTGCAGATGGGGACTGTAGCCAAGAAATTAAAAGACGCTTGCTCCTCGGGAGGAAAGCCATGGCAACCCTAGACAGCACACTAAAAAGCAGAGACATCACCCTGTCAACAAAAGTGCGTATAGTCAAGGCTATGGTCTTCCCAGTTGCAATGTATGGCAGTGAAAGCTGGACCATAAGAAAGGCTGAGCGCCAAAGAATTGAAGCCTTTGAACTATGGTGCTGGAGAAGACTCCTGCGAGTCCCTTGGACTGCAAGGCGATCAAACCGGTCAGTCCTAGAGGAGATCAACCCTGACTGCTCTTTAGAAGGCCAGGTCCTGAAGCTAAAACTCAAATACTTTGGCCACCTAATGAGAAGGAAGGACTCACTGGAGAAGAGCCTAATGCTGGGAAAGATTGAGGGCAATAGAAGGGGATGACAGAGAATGAGGTGGCTGGATGGAGTCACTGAAGCAGTAGGCGTGAGCTTAAATGGACTCCAGAAGATGGTAGAGGACAGGAAGGCCTGGAGGAACATTGTCCATAGGGTCGCGATGGGTCGGACACGACTTCGCAACTAACAACAACAAGAGGGATATTCTTGTATGGTGAGGCTTCTCCCTGTTTACTTCGTTCTTTATCAATTCCATGTCTGCTCCAAAAAGTCCTATTCTACCAATAAAGCAAATACTTGTATTCAGAATTGAAGTGAGATATCATTGGTGATCTCTGAGCTTGATTGCTTTCTTATGATGTTTCATTACTGAAACTAGGTAACATTATCAGTGCTAGTCTCCCAAATCAGGTAACTGTCAACTTTAGAATGAGCATGGCTGCAGCCATCTTTTTCCTTCTCATTTCTAGTTGCCACATAGCACAGAGGGAGGTGGTTTGCCAGGTGTTGTGCTAGACCAGGGCTTTTCAACCAGTGGTACGGGTACCACCTGTGGTACATTGGCACCTGGTACACAACCATCCTAGAAAAGTAGCGGGGGAGGGGAACCAGTGGCAGCAGTGGCAGCATTGCACAACCCTGAGCGAGAGATGGCTGGAGCTGCAGGGCTGTCAGGGCTCAATGAAAGTGCCAGGATCGATGCTTCTTTGGGGCTGTCAGGGCTCAGTGGAAGCGCCAGGATCAGTGCCAGGCTCCAGTTGGAGCTTGGCGCTGATCCTGGTGCTTCTGAGCCCAGAAGAAGCAGCAATCAGCTGGAATGTTGCAGCATCTCCAGGGTCTTATGATTTACATTCAGATGCTTGGCAACTGATTCATATTAATGACGGTCACAGTGTCCCAGGTTCATGTGAAGTTACCAAAACCTGCTCCAACCACCCAGCAGATGGGGGGAATAAAAACCAAACACCACCCACCCCACTCCCGCTGCCAATCCTCAACAGAAATGCTCACAACAATGAAAACCTTGGACAGGAGGAAGAGCACCGCCCGGTGGGCAGGTAGGCAGGTGTCTTGCTCGGCTGTGGCTTGGGGGGCACTTTTTTCAGTGACATTGTAACTTCAAACAGTGACTAAGCAAACTGTTATAAGTCGAGGACTACCTGTACTTCATGACTTTTTTCCTTTTTTTTTTGGTCATCACGTTTTTGACACCTTGCTAGGCGACTGGTGGTACTCGGATGTTGCCATATCCTAAAAGTGGTACAAGGAGTGAAAAGGTTGAAAAGCCCTGCCCTAGACAAAACAGACTTTCTCAAACTTTCTCTCATGGGAACCAAGGTCATCAGCTGCTCCCAAGACTGCAGGCTGGGCGTTTCATGAAACACCCGCCAACAAGCTGAGTGGGGAAACGTAGTTGCTTACATAGCCTTGGGGGTGGGATTTTTTAACTTTGTATTGGGGAATTGTTATGCACGTCTTCAGACTTGGTTTCACTTTTGAAGTACCAATACTCTGTATCAATAAACATGTTTTTTGAGGAATTTGCAAGCCTCAGAGTTCTGCTTTATTTGTCTGTCGATCGGAACCATGACAGTAACGTCATCGGTGCACACTAACACTGATGATGTTATCTAGTTTGAGTAATGAAACATCTGCAAGAAGCTAGCGAGCTCAGAGAGCACCAAGGGCCCCTCAGATCCTATTTTGTTAGGGAACAAATGCAGTTGGATTCTCCTATATTTCAGGAATGTAGGTTGTAGCAGTCAGTGATGAATGTATCTGTCATTTTGCTGGTATGGCAGGTAGTATCTCTATTGCACGGATGTCAAACTCTCCGCATCACATTGCCGGAGCTGGGGTGGGTGCGGCCTCCACATGATGCAACTGGCCTGCGGGCCAGCAGTTTGACACCCCTGCTGTATTGTGTAGAACACTTGATCTCTCCCTATGCTTCAAATGTCTCCTTTGAATTAAAATACAAATGGTAGGAAAAAGGTGAAAAAGAGGCTGTTTTATTCTTCCCTAGGCTACAATATATGGTCTGTTGAATGCAAAAATAGTTTCTGCCATGGGGGTCAAATTTTGACTACTTTGTTGGTAGAATTAGCAATAAAGTTGGTAGAATGGTTCAAGTTATTATCATATAGTTGAAACTTTGGAGTACAAATAATAGTATTAAATAACTTTTACTTGAATTAGTTTGAATCACTAATCCACAAATACCAGGAACCTCTAGAAAGCTGATTCTGGTAGCCAAAATGGAAAGCTTTCAATAAACTACCATTGAAACTACCAAATCCTTATGAGCCAACCATCCCACAAAGAGTGCCTCTTTTAATAAAATGTTAAAAGCTACATCTAGTACTAGGATGCAAGCATCAGTGGAAGAAAGGGACTACTATGCATACACTTTTGCACTTCCCTTTCAGAAACGTTTGATGAGTGATTGGTAGGAAACATACACATTACCTTTCTGAATTAGAAAGCTTGATCAAAATGTGAGGGCTCTGCCTTTAATAGTTTTGTAACATTTTTGCCAGAAGAAGAATCAAACCTAAGTTTGAGGATTTTTTTTTCCCACTATGAAAAGTCTGTTTGTATATATGTTTTTCCTAAATCCATTAGACTTTAATTTTATCAAGGTTCTACATTTTGCTTACTCATTTTATTGATTTTGAAACTTTTTCTAGACAGTCTTTGTTGGGTGTTATCTATATAGAATTTATTAGAGAAGGGTTTTGAAATGTACAAAACCCTGAAAAATTAAGACTATTGGAGTCTTGAAAATTCAGCCTTCATGAAGTGTAATCACTTTGCAGTCATGTTTCTTTTCAAGGAGTTATTGAGAAATAAATGATGTACAGTAGTGGTGGCTATTAATGGTCTTTTCACTCTTTTTGCCTAGAAGGCTAAGAGGAACGTTGTATACTAAGAAAGCAAATATGCATGAAACTTCTTTCAACTTCCTTACAATGTTTAGAGTGCTTTTATAACATCCACCCAAATATCATGTACAGTTGGTAGAAAAAGCAGTTAGAAAGATTAGGCAGCAGAATTAATGTCCCTGATGAACATATGCAATGGAGTAACAGAACAGTCTTGTATGAAAAAGCCACAAAACATTAAAACAACAGGTTGGGAGCAGCAAAATTACATATGCCTATCGTAGACTCAAGCATGGAATTTGTCATAATATAAAGTCTGACAAACTGTACTCCATATCAGCTACTATTATCATTCAACCAGATGAGAATAATATTTCTTCAGTCCTGTGTGTTATTTATGGCTGTCACCAAGTATAACCAAAATGAGAAATACATCAGAAATTCCAAGGAATATTAATTCTGTCTTTTCATCCTGATTATTTCAACAACGCCTGTTTACTTTGCTATGTCAAGGTACTTTCAGGTTGATTTATTTTCTATTTAGTGTTTTTTTATTTTTATGAAATTACCTGAATTTAATACTGTACTGTACATAAAAATAATTTTGAAATATAATATCTCTGCAGGCTTACACTTTACAAAGCATTTATTTATGTTAACTTCATTCCCTCATTGCAGCCTGCCCACAGATATTAGTATGAGGAAATATACTATACTGCCTGTGAGTAATTTCTTCTACATATTCTGCAGGAGTTAGCTACATATTGGCAACAGAAGTTCAGGAGCAACGCAAAAGTGTATAATTGGATTGTGACCTAGTATATTGCATCATAAAAATATGAACATTGGAATATTTTTCTTCCACTAATGGGCAACAGTTTATAGGTTTTCCAGGATTTTTTCAGTTCGTCACAATCTTTTCTAGTATTTGGGGCACATGCAGAAATTATGAGTGTACTACAGAATGGTGGCAGTTAGTAAAACAAATTCCTCCCCATCCCTTACACAAGCAGAGAAGCAGTTTAGGCTCCAAATTATTACTTTCTGTATGATTTAGTACATAAAAATATTTCTGACAAAGAAATATATCCATTAGTTTGGTAATGACTGGAGTGCTGCTGTAACTTCATCTAGAAATTCACGTAAAGGAGCCTTGTGGGTTATTACATTATAATAAGTTGAACTAAGTTACTTTCTTTCTTGTAGACTGATTTCCTGATACTGAAGACACGATTTGAAAGCTAGGAAACATACGTGAAGATCCAATTAAACTGATTTTTATTGTTAAAAAGCCTGTGCACAGGGGGTTAATACCTGCATGGAGTTTAGATAAGAGTCCATGGAGTTCAATGGAGGTTGGAGTCAGTCCGCCTGTGGCTATGTAGGGATTCTAGTATGATCAGTCTTTTGATTCTGCACTCAGATTCCTCTTACTTCTTCACCTGTAGTTGGAATTTAGGAAGCCATCTGTTTTACATGTTTATATCAAACTAAACTTTGCATTCCCTTTGAAATAGCAAGTCTGCAACTAGATTTGGTATTATTTGGTAAAACCTAAATGGTAATAGTACCAAGTGATTACCATGTATCACTTAGGATGATATGTCAATTGCTTATAGGAAAGGGCTGCTTTTCTCCTTTGAAGGCCTATATGGCACAGGGACAGATGACTGCCTGTCTCTGAAGGTTTCTGCCCATTGCACCTGATTCAGGAGGGTAAGTATGTTCTAAGTCCCTCGATTAAACAATGTCACCTTGTGAGATTTCATTGTCTGTTGCAATGCTTGGATTAAAGCTTGGAGGGCCCTAACCCTTTTGGCCTTTTAGGAGGCCATGCACATCTGGCTGCCTCCCTCTAGTGCTAAGGCCACAACATTAGGGGAGCCTAACATATGTATATTTGTTTTATGACTTTATTATATTGGGCTAAGTTTTTTTGATTTGGGTTTTTTTTTTTGTACTGGACTATTTTAACTTTGGTTGTGGGGTTCTTTTTAAGGAACATAATTTTCACAAATGCAGATACATCCTTTGATTGAATTTTGTTTGTTTTTGGCAGACACTCCTAATATACTCACATTATTATTATTATTATTATTATTATTATTATTATTATTATTATTATTATTATTAATTAAATTTTTATACCGCCCTTCTCCCGAAGGACTCAGGGCGGTGAACAGGGCATATAATAAAACTACAAAAGTACAAAAGTTAAAAAAGAATTAAATTATTGCCCAAAATAAAACAGTAAAAATATACAAATATTAAAACCCTAAGTTAACTCCCCATCAGGCCAGGCCAGCTTGTTCAAATAAATGGGTCTTTAACCCGCGCCGGAAGGAGCAGAGATCCGGTGCCATCCGGAGCTCGACCGGCAGTTGATTCCACAGAGCCAGAGCGCCCACAGAGAAGGCCCTCCCCCTGGGGGCCACCAGCCGGCATTCTCTGACCGGAGGCACCCTGAGGAGGCCCTCTCTGTGGGAACGCACAGGGCGGAGGGGAGTCGACGCCGGCAGCAGGTGGTCCCCGAGGTATTCCGGACCCATGCCATGTAAGGACTTAAAAACCATCACTAAGACCTTGAACCTCACCCGGAAGACAACTGGTAACCAATGCAGCTCGCAGAGCAAAGGTGTAACATGGGAGTACCGGGAAACTCCCAAGACAACTCTCGCGGCCACATTCTGTACCAGTTGGAGCCTCCGAGTGGTCTTCAAGGGAAGCCCCATGTAGAGAGCATTGCAATAGTCAAGACGAGAGGTCACGAGCACATGAGTGACCGTACACAGGGCATCCCGGTCTAGATAGGGCCGCAACTGACGCACCAGGCGAACCTGAGCGAAAGCCCCCCTAGTCACGGCTACTATATGATCTTCTAAGGTAAGCCGTGAATCTAGGAGGACTCCCAAGTTGCGAGCCCTATCCACGGGGGGTAAAGACTCACCCCCCATAGAAAGTGATGGAACATTTTGAATGTCCCGGGATGCCGGAATGTACAGCCACTCAGTCTTGTCAGGGTTGAGTTGAAGTCTGTTCCTCCCCATCCAGACCCGAACCGCCTCCAGGCAACGGGACATCACAGCGAGGGCATCACTGGGGTGGTTTGGGGTCGAAATGAAAAGTTGGGTATCATCAGCATATTGATGATACCCAACTCCAAAACCACGAATGATCTCACCCAGCGGTTTCATGTAGATGTTGTACTTCATTGTATTTTCTTCCTTCTATGCATTGTCTAGATCAGAGGTCCCCAACCTTTTGGGCACCAAGGACCGGTTCCATGGAGATAATTTTTTTCACGGACTTGAGGGGGCGTGGTTTTGTGTGCTGCCTGCATCCTGTGGATGGGGCTTTGCTTGTTTGCGCAGACCGGTTACAGGCATGCCACCAACCAGTGCCGGTCCAAGGACTGGGGGTTGGGGACCCCCGGTCTAGATTATTGATTGATGTTAGCCTATTCATTATGTAGTTATTAAAACACATCTTCTGGTATTTCTTTTGAAAGTTTCTACTATCTGCTATGTTGGCTGTATTCATTTAATACTTAAATAATATTTTGCTGCCGTCTTTTTCAGCAGTTACAAAACGGATCATAAATTCAGATTCTTTTAAATTGGAGCTGAATCAAAATTATGTTAACTGAAGTGGTAAAGGTAAAGGTAAAGGTTCCCCCGCACATGCGTGCTAGTCGTTTTCGACTCTAGGGGCCGGTGCTCATCTCCGTTTCAAAGCCGAAGAGCCAGTGCTTGTCCGAGGACATCTCCGTGGTCATGTGGCCAGCATGACTAGACACCAGAGGCTCACGGAACGCTGTTACCTTCCCACCGGAGTGGTCCCTATTTTTCTACTTGCATTTTTACGTGTTTTCGAACTGCTAGGTTGGCAGAAGCTGGGATGAGTAACAGGCGCTCACTGTTACGCGGCACTCGGGATTCGACACGCCAAACTGCCAACCTTCTGATCGACAAGCTTAGCGTCCTAACCCACTGAGCCACCGCATCCCTTTACTGAAGTGGTAGCTAGCCTGAAAAATACAGTTCCATCTGCATGCTTACCATTTCTCTTTCTCTCTTTTTTTTAAAAAAAGTTCTTCACTCCCTTTGAATTTATGCATCTTTGGTGTTAGAGGGTGTTGCTTTTTCTTAGTGGTTCTGTGTTCTCTAAATATTGTGCACAGGGTTGATTCATACCCTACCAGAAAAGTATACTTTGGTTATTTTGGCCTTTATGGTAATTATGTGCATGAGCTTAAAGCAGTTATGTTGCAGAGGTTGATTGAAAAAACAAAACAAAAACACTGAGCCATAACTGGTCCTGTACAGTTATTTAAAGGGAAAAACACAGGATACTGAGTCAACGTGCTTTCATAATTGTGGCTTTTCCTCTTTTCCATGTTTCAGAATGTAGCCTCCATCCATTTTGTTCTAACACAAATGAGGCGATTGGATATTTTCATTCTTTTTAGGCAACATTATTGATCTGCCTTCATTGTCTGGTTTAGACATGCTTCAGATAAAATATTAGTGACTGTACTCTATGGATTAAGCTTGAGTGCAGGCTGACATGTGAATGCATGCCATGGAAACGTGTAGTGGAATACCATAGTAGTTAAGACCTGCCGTGTATATTTCCACTGAGTGTCTAAGGTGGGGGAAATCACTTCGGCACTAATAGAAGATACATTCACTTAAGCTTTACAGTAAAATGTGAAGTGTCCTTTAATTATCACCTTAATGCAGATTGAATGGAAAGTTCTCTGTTAACTTGACAAGCTGCTTGTAAAGAAAACACAACTTTTTATTTGTGGTAAACCATCTTTTAAACAGTATTTAAATGTCAGTTCCTAGACTTTGGTATGTGTGGTTTCCCTCTTATTTCATGATACATTCTTAACAGACAGTAGTAATGTTTCAGAGATAGGGATTGAAAGATTCTGTGGTAAAATATGTTTAAAAGACTCCATTGAAGTTGGTAGTTGTTTCAACAGCTGCAGTTTTATGAAACTATTGAGTTTTTTTATGAATGAATGCCACAAAGATGATTTGTGATGTAACTTTTTTCCATGTGTTAGTTTTAATGTACTTAACTTGGTTGTTTGGATATACATTACAGTATTATTTTTCAATATTCAGTGTTGTTTTTTCCTCTGGTCATCTATTACTGTACTACTAGTTGATCGACTTGCGTTTTATGCAGTGTTTTGATGCAATTCATTACATATACCTAGATCATTGTTTTTTTTTCAGTTACAGAAAGCTGATTATCAAATAGGTTTAAAATGTTTATCTACAAAAAAAATATAAATTATTTGATGAAAATAACTTACTGAAGGTCGTTCTTTTTATTGGAAAATTTTGTTGTGGTGCTGATGTACACACATAATGTTTATGAAGAAAAACTCTGGACTGCTTTTTAAAGAATTATACTGGCAAGTTGCGGTAGATTTTCATACTGATAGAAAGAAAAGTTCGCTTTATGGTAATTGGAAGTGAAAGCATTTAGCTAGTCGGGTGGCAGTATCTTTGGGTTGATGGCAGTTTTATCTGTGTAGAGCAAAGCATTTTTCACTGAATGATTCAGGTGTAAGATTTCGTCAGGCGTATGAGGTAGACCAGACAAAAAACATAACCAGATGAGCCAATTCTACTTTATTGTAAGCTAATTGGTGGAGCAGTGGGCTAATGCCTCCTTAAGTAACACCAGCTGCCTGCAATTAGTGCAGGTTCGCATCCCACCAGGCTCAAGGTTGACTCAGCCTTCCATCCTTCCGAGGTAGGTAAAATGAGGACCCAGATTGTTGGGGGCAATAAGCTGACTTTGTAATAATGCCGCTTGGGGTGTGTGTGAAAGCCCTAATAAGCAGGCATATACATAGAATGAAGGCTACTGCTAAGCTTGTAAGCCGCCCTGAGTCTTCGGAGAAGGGCGGGATATAAATGGAATTAAAATAAATAAATAAAATAAAATAAAATAATTCTACTTTATTCACAAAATCTTGTAAATCCAGAATTAAATATCCCCCCTCCCATTTACAGCCCAATAAACTAGGGAGAGTCTCTTTTGAGGCTTTTGCCCTACCCACATTCCTGCTCTGGGCTAAATTGCCTTTTATCTGACCATTTGTTCTGTTGCCTTTCTTAGTTCTGACTCTCAATGTCATTCCCACATACCCTTACAGATTTGGCAGTGAGGTGAGGAGAAAAGAAGGTAATAAAATAAAAATCCTATACTTGCATATCTGTAATTATATTCAATCATGCAAGCATATAGAAGTATTTTGTATTAAGTTCCTTTTAGTAGGTGACCCTGTGTTGTGTCATATGTGTCCAGTAGGATAATGTTTTCCTTATTTAAGGATCACTCTCTTTTCATGTTATAAAAGAGATTATTATATGAAGAGTTTCAGAGGATCATAAAAATGAATGACTGGCAACACATTCTTATCTACACAGTCTTGGAAGGTAGTGAAAAATGTTTAGAAAGGTTGGCTAACCATAACAAAACAATAAAGCTGGATATTATCTGGTAATGAATATTTTAATGCAACAGTTGAAAAAACATCATTCCCAAAAAATGGAGAAGAAGAGCAGTACTCATAAATTCAAAATATAAATGGTTTTATTGTTAATTTCTGCATTTACCTGTTTACTTTCTGTGCTCATGTTAAACATAAAATAGTGTGCTTTCCTCTGTTTTTTGCCCTTTAATAATCCTGATTGCTGAAAAGCAATTTCATTCTTCCTTGACGCTTTAAAATAATAGAATAGTAGAAACAAAAAGTTCATTTGAACTGTTACTGGTGCTTTGGCTGACTTCCCACGCAAGAAAGCTCACTTGAACTTTGCAATGTTTTTCTAAATTCCAGTTGTATTCACACAATTCAGCATACCAAAGAAATAAATGTAATGTCAATAAAGTTATCATCATCACCATCACCATCACCGTCGCCATTGTCTAACCACTGCAGGATGAAGACCTCTTCTGCATGTTTCCAACCAATATGGTTCTGAGCTTTCTTTTGCCAATTGGGCCTGCAAAACTTGCTAATGTCATCAATCCATGTTTCGTGGATGCTTTTTATCAAGTGGGATCCATTCTATGACTGCCTCGGTACACCTGCCATCAGTTGTTCTTGCTCTGTGACCAGCCCATTTCCATTTCAGTTCTTTTACTCTCTTGATGATACTGTATACTTTTGTTTGTATTCTAATTCATGTGCAGGTCTTTCTATCTTGTCTTATAATGCTAAGCATGTACAGTAGTGGCCAAAACTGTGGAAATCTTTTGGGAAAAGTGTGCAGTAGAAATGCCACCTTTAGTTAAGTTTCCACCAATTTTTCTTCTAATTACTTTATAACTGTAGTGTTGTTCACTTAATAATACTATTTTACATCACTTTCTGGGCAACCAGTCAACTCTTTGCACCATTACTTTAATTTTATTACGTTTTACAAGCTCACTAAATGAAAGGAAAAAAAACCCAACCAACTTGATAGCAATCACATAACACACTGACAAATGTCCTCTTTTAAGCTTCAATAGATGACATCAATAAGTGAATTCTACTGTGATCTGATTGGCTCATTGCCAAAACAAGATGACACCTGATTGTCTTTCTAAACACTTGTGCTCATTGGCTACAATCAGATGAAGGAAAGCTACCTTACAGTATATCAACCTAAGCAAGTTGTGCTTTCTTTTTCTGGTTATTTGGCTATAACTTTTCATTGAATACAGTACAAATAATTGAACAAATGTTGCATTACATTCTTGATTAAATTATCTTTCCATTGATATATAATTTTATGGTACTACTTCCCCCAAAAAGTGTTGTTATTATCCATCAGACCTAAAAAAATACACTTTTCCCAAAAGGTTTCCACAATTTTGGCCACTACTGTATCTTTTCATGACTCTGCACCACTCATAGCTTTTGTATTGACTGTGAGGTTACTGTCCATGTTTCACCAGCATGTGTTAGAACAGGTAGCACACACAAATCAAAACCTTTTCTCTTCAGAGGCAACAGAGTAGTAGATTTTGCTGAATGTCAATAAGGTAGAAGTTGAAAAATACCTTTAAGAGAAATACCTTTACACAGAAAACGTATATTTTTGCATCTCGAAACATGCATTAAGAAACATCTTTTTAAAATGTAGCATTACCTTCTTTTACAAGTAGTCCTTGGTTTAGCAACCACAATTGGGACCAGTATTTTTGTTGCTAAGCAAGTCAGTTGTTAAGTGATTGACACCCAATTTTATGACCTTTTTGCCATGGCTTTTAAAAGAATCACTGCAGTTGAATCACACGGTCATTAAGGGAATCTAGCTTTCTCCATAGACTCTGGGAAGGTCACAGATTTTGATCAATGACTATGGGGATGCTGTGATGGCTGTAAGTGCAAGTTAAAAGGCACTTTTTTTAGAGCACTTGTTACTTTGAATGATTATTAAATGAATGGTTGTAAGTTGACAACTACTTATAATTCACTGGGCTTCCTCTACCAAAGCAGAGATCACATTTCATTTGCAGATGTTACACCATGCATTTCTCGGTTCAGAGATGCAGAAGTACTGTAGAGATCACTATGTGAATTAGAATGCTGTGTTATTAAAGGCTACCTGGAAAATATCAGTGATTATAGAATGGTACCCATTCTATTTTGACTGATCTGCCTTGTCAGCCTGTTGTATATGGCTTGAATTAGGTGCTGGCCTGGGTGATAGACAGGATTTAGTTCCACTGATTTGTTCTTTCTCTGAGTGTTTCCAGGAATTATCTGGCTCTTCTAATGTTTGTGTGGTCAGTTGTTCTAGTGAGGTATGTGGTTCATTTGGTTCATTCTGAGGGCATGGGTGACACTTAGCAATTCTGGTCTTCTTTCTTGCAGTTATGTATTTTTACATTCTTTTATGCAACTGGCTACACATTTATTGGGTGGGGAAAAAACCCCTCACTGCATTTATTGACCACAATGCTGGCTTAAGGGGACTAGTTGAGAAAGAGGCTCTGAAAAAATTGGGGTCAAACTTGACAAGGCTAGCTCCATTCTCATTTTCCATTTAGACTCTAAACATTTGCTGTTAATTTAAAAGAAGTATTAGGGATATAATCTCCAATTCAGTTGAACACTTAACAGCGGTTAACAATGACTTCAATGCAAAATATGTAACATTAACTAATCCTACGGTAATAAAAAGTCTCAGCTAACATTTTTTTACATTATTTTCTTACATTTACCAAAATACAGTATTATTACAAAACTAGATAAGACTAAAAAAATAAAACTGCATTTGAATACAATGTTAAGACCTTGTGCTGTAGAGGGTGATAAATTAAGACTATTTTCTCTTACGCTGGTTTTTATCTATGTGATTGTAATTGTTTTATTGACTTGGATTTGAATTCATGTAAATATGAACTTCCCGAAATCTTTCCTTTGAAGAAGCATGCAAATGTTGATCTATATGCTATTAAAACTCTTGTATCTGTTTGATTGTAATCTTCAATTGGGCGATCATAGGACAATAGCTGAATCAGCATACCTCAGATGGACTAATTTACAGAATGTGTCCAAAATCTGGGACCCATGACTCCCATGGGATTTAAATTTGACAAAGTTCTGGACAGTTCAGTGCTGTCGTGCTACTGCACCTCCACAGACAAGTGATTGTTATTTCCAACACTTGCTGCCAGATTCCTACATGGAAAATCATTGGAGAAGCCAGCAAGAGGTCGGAGGTCACTCATACTGCTCTTTGCCTGCTCATGGTCCTTTTCTGTTTAGGTAAGAAAATATGTCTGAAATGGCCTATCGAATTATGAGTTGTTTGGTAAATTAGTAAAATCAGTCAGTTGGAAATATCAGACATAGGTGGATTTGTAGAGATTTCTTTTTAAAAAAAAACATGCTTACAGGTGATCAAGCTGCTTTTCCTTGCCTTATTCTTCATATAAAATACAAATAACAGTTATTTAAAAACCTTGTTATTTGTATATTTGAAAACAAAGTGCTCAAATATTTTTATATGAGGATAGTAAAATGCAGAGATAAAGAATGGCTATTTGATAATTTGTGTGTTAATATACAAAGTTGTGTATCCATGTAAACTGCTTTAATATTGATTTATCTGAGGATTGCACTTGCTTTGTAAACATACGGATTAAAAAAAACTTTCCAGTTTCTTTTAATGGCTAGTTGTTACTTTAGTTTTTGACAAAGAGATAATTCTGTCTTGATTAATTAAATGACCAAGAAATATTTTACATAACTCTTTAAAAAATACAAATGTGGGTGGCAAGGACATTTGGTTATCCAGCATAAATTTCAGCAGTGGGTGTTCAGTTAAGGGGAGGTAGTATTTTAAGCATGTAGTTCATGGGGACAAGAACTATATTTTGGACACGTATCAAATTTCAAGTAGAATTTGTTACGATTGCCTATGTGTGAGCAGTATTTGGAATAAACTCATTTTTTAGCAGAGTATTATTTTGCAAGAATATATAATGTTTTAGTGAATAGTCTTATTTTTAGCTTTTACTTTATAGGATTTTGTCTAGATGAAAATAATTTATGTGCACATTTGGAAACGTATGCATGTATTTTGGAAAAGGTTTATTTTATGATAAAATGTACAGTGCTGTTAACATTTCAGATGTGTATATAGGTAAGTCTTATTTGTTGATACTACAATGAAGCAAAAAGTTCTAAAATAAAATGTCCTACAGGTAGTTCTCAAATCACAACCATTTGTATATTGATGATTTGACGTTATGAAGGCCTCAGAAAAAGTGACTTATGCCCCATCCCCGAAGTGACGACCATTGTGCAATTTGGGCACTTGGCAACTAGTGTACATTTACACCGATTGCAGTGTTTGCGGTCACAAGGTTGCTATTTGCAACTTTCAGAATCAGCTTCCAGCAAGCAAAATCATTTGGGGGAGCTAATTTTACTTAACAACTACTTGTTTCACTTAAGGACTGCTTGATTCACTTAACAGTCATGGTGATTTGCATAGCAACCCTGTTAAAAATGGTCAAAAACTAGGTTCAGTTACGTGATGACTTGCTTAAGATCCGGACCCCTTAGTGATTGAAATTCAAAATTCTGATCCCAGTTATGATCATAATTTGAGAATAACCTGCACTGGAATATGTCTGGAAACAAATTGTGCCCGTATGTGTGGTTATGTATCTGCCCAAATAAAAAAAAAGACTTTACTTTGATTTTCCATTTTTCCTTACATTGATTAAAACTAGCAAAATGTGATTCCATCTAATGAGTTTGAAATTGACTTCTATGATAGTATATAGGCTTTTGTATTTTCGTATTTAAAACCTAAGCCATTCTTAAATTTCCCTAAAAGTAAAAACTTCATAATGTTTCATAATGTAATAATTTAGTGTTGGTTGTATTTATTTTGTACTCTAAATTATAATTATAAAGTAAATGCCATCTGTTTTACTAATAATAACATAGTCTTACCACCCGGGCACTCAAAAAGGAGAAATATGTTAAATTGGACACAAGCCTTTTCTATTTTCCTTCATTGTAGGTTAGGACATTGGATACTCTCAGCAATATCATTCAGAAAATATTAAGAGAAAGGCAGACCTTCCTTCCTTCCTTCCTTCCTTCCTTCCTTCCTTCCTTCCTCCTTCCTTCCTTCCTTCCTTCCTTCCTTTCTCTCTGTCACTACTGTATGTGTGTGTTAATCCTGTCTTTAGCAAGAAATATATTATTGTGATGTAGAATAATTTTTAAAGTTTTGTTTTTCAGACTTCTGGCACTTTTTTTTTTTTTTTTTATTGAAAAGTTTTAAAATACAGTTTTCCTTTAAACCCCCCCCTTCCCCCTCCCTCCTCCCCTCCCTACCTCCCCCCTATCCCCCCCTCCCCCTCTCCCTCCTCCCTCCCCTGCCTCCCCCCCCCTACTTCCCCTCCTCCCCCCCTCCCCCCCCCCCGACTTCCCAGAGCAAAATACAAGGTATATATCTAAAAAGCAATCATGAACAATCATATACTAACAATTATAAACTCTAAAATCCATCACTCTCTAGCTTATATAGAGTAAACCAATCCTTAATAATACTAAATGTGTATAAAGAACTAAAATAAAAGAAAACTAGCGTCATTCCCATCTATGTTCTTCCACAATTCACTATTTCCTAAACATATTCTCATTTACACATCACAAACACCTATCCCTATTAACCTCTCTAGCCAAAATAGGCTATAATAGATAGTTCTTACACAAATTAACCCACATTAACCCACAAAACTTTCTTCCTCTTCCTCTGTAATAAATTGTCCATTAATTCCAAATTAAAGATTCTGTTACCATACATATCATCCCAAAACTCTTAAAAACACAACTACCACTTGACTATCAGTATGTTGTGGAAGTTCCATAGATTTCTACTAGACCTATTTTCTTTTCTTTTTTGAGCGTTTTAAGGCAGCACGCGTCACCCTCTGTTCTCTAAGATCATCCAAAAGAGTTGCATCTTGATCTCCTCCTGTACCATTCTCGTCTATCTGGCACTTTTGTGGGCTTTCAGTTGTTTTTCCCCACAAAGCTATAAATACTACAGCATCATTTTATCGGACATCCTCTGTGTTTCTTTTGTCTTGGACTGCTAGGGATATTGGATTTTTTTTGCTATTAGACATTGGTGCAAATCTTGAAGGATGGTCACTGAAAGTAAATTAATATGGCCATCTTCCAGCCCTTGAAAGAAAATCTGGATGTTTTGATTACCTTTTCAAACAGCAAGCAGAAATTTAAATAAAAATTGCCTTGCTGTCCGTGAAATATATCTTAAGAACCTCCTTCACTTATAACTTGAAGGTAGCATGAAAAATTGACTCAGCAAGCAGAAGTTGGGAATAAAGCCAGAAAGATGGATATGATCTTAGGAGTAGGATGAGCAGGAAACATCTGTTTGTTTGTTTTTTAATTGCTTGGGGTATTTTTATGTGAATAAGGCATAGAGCCATTCAAGAAAGAAGAGATTTTGATCTTATGCATAGTTTAGATGCCAAGCTTATTTCTCCTTTTTGTTTCTGTACTGAAAATATCTTGCAATGTGCCTTGAATTAATTAATAAATTGCAGCTGATTTCCTTTGTTTAATTTTATGCTTGTTATCTAATTTTTCAAGACTAATTGGTTTCATGAGTGTTCTAGATACTTGTGTAATAGGATTCTGGAAGTCTTGTTAAAACTGATTCGTGATTTAAGTTGTCTATAGCATGTGGATTTGTAGAGTCTTAGGTTGAGTCTTTTTGGAACATTGGGGCAAGTTTTAGTATTTCTGGACTCAGAAACTATTTAGGATAAATTCACCTTCATTTCTCCAGTTCTTCTCAGTAATTCTTTGGAAGAGACATCTTTTATTTTTCTTCTTTCATCTTTTTAAAAGAGTCCTTTTACAAGAATCCAGCAAATATGTCACTAGTAATTCCAGTGGCTCTGGTGCTCAACAAAGAATCATCATGGTTTTATCCTGAATAGGAATACAATTGTTAACCAAATTTGTATTAATACATGAGACAATTAACAATTTTTTAATTATTGTCTAATTTAAAAAAAAGCTGTAGGAAATTAAAGTAAAGGTAAATTTTCCCCCGCACATGCGTGCTAGTCGTTTCCAACTCTAGGGGCCGGTGCTCATCTCCGTTTCAAAGCCGAAGAGCCAGCGCTTGTCCGAGGACATCTCCGTGGTCATGTGGCCGGCATGACTAGACACCAAAGGCGCACGGAACGCTGTTACCTTCCCACCGTAGTGGTCCCTATTTTTCTACTTGCATTTTTACGTGCTTTCGAACTGCTAGGTTGGCAGAAGCTGGGACGAGTAACAGGCGCTCACTCTGCTACGCAGCACTTGGGATTCGACCCGCCAAACTGCCGACCTTCTGATCGACAAGCTCAGCGTCCTAACCCACTGAGCCACCGCGTCCCTTATTGTAGGAAATTAGGTCTCCCTATTTTTCTCATCTCTTTCTCATTTTAACAATCCTTCTCTTCAAGAAGGGATTCATTGACCTATGTCCAGATTCTGTTTGGGGATGATTACGCAGAAGAGTTAGCCTGGAAGATTTGGACTCAGCTGTTTGACTCTTGGAAAATACGATGGAGAGAATAACTTAAAACATCAAAGAACATTTCCTTCCTCTTGGCTATTTCTGTGGCTTTGTTGTAGTTTTCAAGTTACATTTCAGTAGCATTTTCACACTAGTTTGAGGCAATTTGTATGGGTCACCATTTGAGCATTGCTAATTTCATTAGTAAAAATTTCAAACTTGTGCGTAGCACTATGCAAAGCCATGATATAATCATTGAATATTCTGGCGACTTAAATTAAGAAACATTTTATTGCTCAGCAGTCACTATAAAAAAAGGATTGAAGTAGCCATCTAATATTTGAACAGCTTTAAGGATTCTTACACCTTTCAGTGAGGAAGGAAGAAGATAGAGACCGGATCCTTAAGATGCAAACATTATTATAAAATAGCTTAGATATTTTATGAGGTAATAAAGTTGCAGAAATAAAGCTTTCTTTGGTTCTAAGGATTTGAATCATGCTGCAGTTAGTAGTAAGGTTAATGAAAGGAGGTGGAGAAAAATAACCAAAATTGACCAAGAACTCTGAAGCTGTCAGTCAGCCTGACAAGAGAAGCTGACCAAGCCAAAGAAATGAAAACCACCTTAAAAGTAGAAGCTAAAGCAGAGCCTCATATCTTATTGCCATTTATTTAAACATTTTCTGCATCTTTAAGGGAAAAACTTCCTCAGATTGAATTTGATTCTGGTGAGCTTCATGATATGTCTGCTCAGCTTTTTCAAGGTCAGCCAGCAACATGCTATGACATTCATTTAATTCAGGGGTTGATAAATTTTATCAAGAAGTAAACTGCCAAAAAAAAAAACCTTTGCTCCTTCGCTTCCTTCTCCTTTTTGTCCCTTCTGTGCCCCTCGACTTTTCTTTTGCTTTCTCAATGGGACAAACAGATGAACATCACATCTGTGATAAGGATTATTATAGTTTTAAATGCTGGGTTCTTTATTATATAAGCCATTATCACATTTCTGGATGTTTTGGTTTTTCTGAATTCCTCAGACTTGCCAAGAAATTACAGAGGCTTGCCTCCCCCCCCCACACACACTTCCCCTTGTGACTCTAAATTAATCTCTATCTGCATTAAACACTAATTAGCTGAGCATGAATCAAAGTCTTCCTTAAGACAGAAAGCCTTTAATGTCAGTAGATTACAAATATTTTACTGTGATATTTTTTGGATTTTTATTTATTTTGATTTTTATAAGTATATTAGATCCCGAATGGTTAAGTAGTAAACACTGAAAATGTTTTATCTCGGGCAATGAAGAGGGAGACGATGGCTTCAGCTCAAACATTTATTGACTCAGCCCGGACGGGGCAAAACGGTACAAACAGCCTTTATATAGGCAGCTGTCAAACAGGTTAACGAATCAGGGACGGGTGTTTTCCTGCCGAGGGGCCATGCCCAATAATCAGCTGGCAGCTTTGACATTTCCCCAGTGATGGCGCATGAGCCTCTGAGCTGGGGATCCTGTCAGCTGGCTGCCATTTCAGCTGGGAACCCGGGTAAACCTAGCCGGCGTTTTGACAGCTAGCGGCTGTCAGTGGCTGATGTGTCTGCGCGTGCGCGACTTTGACAGCTCGCGGCTGCTGCCGCTTTCACAGCTCGCTGCTGCTGCTGTTTGACAGCTCACGGCTGTTACTGCGCATGCATGGCTTTTTCGACAGCTGTCAGTGCGGCCACGTGGAGCGGCCTCTTGACAGCTCGTGGTTGTTACCGCGCGTCCGCGGCCCTTCCATGACAGCTGTCAGTGTGGCCACATGGAGCGGCCTTTGACAGCTGTCATTCTTGTGTGGAATACATTACAGAAAAATTAAATTCCTTCATTCATAAATTTTAAAATAATTTATAATTCAAAATGTTTCTTTATACTACTTTTTACTCCACCACATAAAAGGTTATCTTCAGACAAATCAGCAGAATTATGTTCATTTACAATGCATGAATACAACAAAATAAAATGTTTCTATCTTCCTGTTTAATGTTGATAATATATAGAGTATTAGGAGAGAATAGTGTCATCCTGGGATTGAGAATCACAGCGATTCTCTTCGCATTGCTGGAAAAGTAAGTTGCTATTTGGTGCTGCCAAGAGAATCCCTATGATTTTAAAGGGGTAGCTAGAAGGATGCTGATGTAAATAAATAATTGATCTGATTGATGATCGGATGTATTGGAACCTATAAGTGGCATTTACTGTATTTCTTCACTTGATGAGGAAGGTTGCCATGCCTGGAAAGATTTCAAAATCTGTCCCCTTTGGATGCCCTTGCTTCCTGCCTCGGTAATGACACAGTTTAAGACCATGTTACATCATATTGTGGGCATGTCATGCAAAGACTGAGTTCCCTTTGGAATTCCATGATGCTTTGAAAATTTGGGTGAAAAAGAAGAAGAGGATGTCCAAAAGTAAGGTGAATGGATTTGATTAGAGCAACATTGAACGCATTATTTAGAGATCCATACGGATGGATTGAAGACAAGTCATTCTGGAGATAATCCATCCATATGATTGCTAAGAGACGAGACAGACCTAATGGCGTTTTTCTGCTACCCATCCAGTTGGAAGTATGAAATGTCTTGATCAGGATCTTGCTTCTCAAACCCTACTTGTGGAACTTTTACAGCCTGAATAGCTTACTTTTACACTGGGTGTAATATCAATATTGACAAAAAAACAACAACACCCCAATTCTGTAGCAGCATCTCATGGTCCTAGCCGCTTTTTGAGGCATGTGAGCAGAGAACAGTAGCCCTGCCTTGTTATCAGGAGATGAGAACAGAAACAGTCTTGTGGTTTAAAAATCAGGTGGTTGTTGTTGTTTTAAAAAAAGCTTGGATAGCCTAATGCCCAAACAATTATAATGGAATAAGTCATTTAGTACTCCTAAAAACACAAACAAGGTCTGCAACATCAATCTGTCATAGAACACTGTGGGAAGACTGTGACCAGGATATGGGTCTTAGACAGCTGGAGTGGCATGAAATTTACAAGACTTGAGTTAAGCATAAAAGCCAACAAACTTCTGATACAAAAAAGAGAAGAAGGAAAATTCCTTGAGAGAGATTTATTTGTTATATTCATATCTTGTTGCAATCAGTTCGACTTTCAGCTGTTTTTAGTCTCTTCTCATGCTTACGTCTTTCTAGCACTCTTGCTTCCTCTTTTTTCGAGGTGTTCTTTCCCCCTTTCATCTCAGATGAACTAGTTCCTTTCATATCTCCCAGATACTGTTCTCCTTTTGTCACAAGAAAAAAGGTTTTTGCTGGCAAGGGCAAGGTTTAGGGAGAAACCTTTTGGGCAAGACTGGGCATGACTATTGGCTATCTGGTTTAATGTTTAACAAAGCCATCATAAGAAAACATTCAAAATTTGTCACATCTCTTGGTATTCTAGCCTTTTTATTTAGAAACTGGATTGTTGTCACTACCTTGCTCAAAATATTCCAAAAGAAGATTGTATCTGTGAAAAATTGCTGCACAACCAGCACAATTCATTGAAGATCAGAAAACCATGCTTTGCTTTCAAAAATATTCATTGTCACTTGACATTTTATTTATTTTTGCAGAAGACAGAATACTTTATAGGCAGTTCTCATTAAAATTTCAGTGTCTCTTATCAGCTTAATTTCTTTCTATGCATCAGTTTTTTATGTGTGATACACAATATTGGTGTACTAAATGCAAAAAATCAGTCACGCTTCAGGTGTGTTGCTATGCCATTGCTTTAGCATTCTGTCTGTCCCTGATCACATAGGTACCATTAGATTGAACATCACTATTTTCATTAAGTTAAGCTGGTATGTTTTATAAAAGATTTTGATTGTAGTGATGCTACTATAACAGCATCACAGAGCTGCAGTAGTAATATTCTATCGAGTGGAAACTATGGGTCTAAATGCAAAGTAGAGATATTTGTTGATGTATTCCCTTCAAGAGCTAAAGTATTTCATGCATGTAATATTTTGTACAATGCTGTTGATAATTTCTCAAAAGCATAATTCTTCTCCAGATCTCTATTATGTGAACATACTGTATATTTGCATGTGATTATCAATACCATAAATGGAAAGATATAATAATTAGCAAAGTTTTTTTCAACTAAGGTGAAATTATTAATATTTCTGAGCAATATTTTATTATTGCTGTGGGCGTTAGGTTCACTATCAGTGTAAGCAAACATATGCACAGCTTAGAGGAAAGGTTTTTATTTGGGGGTTAGATTAAAGGCAATGTCTGCAAAAATAGAGAAAGAATGCAAATTGTTCAGAACCCGCCATTAACTGTTTTAATTCCTTTCCTACAGCATTTGAGTAAAGGAAATGTCTTACAGGCATCCCTATGGTTTCAAAAATGTAGATGGATGACTGTTGATGTAAAAAATTCCAGTGAGATTCTTTGATAGACCATAAGTTCTGTCAGAACCTGTGGTATTTATTTACTTGATTTATATTTTAACTTTCTGCACTCGGGAGGACACATGGGGCCTAACAAAAATTAAGTCCAAAAATAATTTAAAAATTAAAGTGCTGATTGAAATTACAATAATCTGAATACTCAAATCTTCTAACAATTAAAAGCCTGATGAAAATGATGTCTTTTTACAGACTTCCTGAATCTTGATAAAATTGGAGATTGAAGCAATTTTAGAAAGTGTACGTGTAGTCCTCAGCTTACAACCATTCATTTAGTGACTGAAGTTACAGTGGCATTGAAAAAAGTCAATGGGGAAGCCAAATTCATTTAACAACCATGTTACTAACTTGACAAATGCAGTGATTCCCTTAACAAATGTGGCAAGAAAGGTCATAAAATGGGGCAAAACTCATTTAACAAGTGTCTCGGTTTTGGGTTTAGTTGTGGCTGTAAGTCAAGAACTACATGTAATATAATGTACAAGACAGTAAGAAGCAAAAGCGGTGTTGCTAAAGATAAAACATTTGCAACATAGAGAAACTATTATTATCAATTTTGTTACAGTATATCATTATATATTACCAGTCATATTTTTAATATATTTTTCTCCAGTTTGTTGGCAGTTGAAAAAGTCCATAGTAATAAACACTGTGAGTACAATAAATGAACACTGTCCCTGTAGGGACTGTGTAAGCATATTCTTTACTCAGCTATTTACTAAATATTAAGTAAATTTTACATCACCCTGCCAATAAAAGTGAGTATAGTCAAGGCTATGGTCTTCCCAGTTGCAATGTATGGCTGTGAAAGTTGGACCATAAGAAAGGCTGAGTGCCAAAGAATTGAACTAGGCCTTTGAACTATGGTGCTGGCGAAGACTCCTGTGAGTCCCTTGGACTGCAAGGTGATCAAACCGATCAGTCCTAGAAGAGATCAACCCTGACTTCTCTTTAGAAGGCCAGATCCTGAAGTTGAAACTCAAATACTTTGGCCACCTAATGAGAAGGAAGGACTCACTGGAGAAGAGCCTAATGCTGGGAAAGATTGAGGGCAATAGAAGAAGGGGACGACAGAGAATGAGGTGGCTGGATGGAGTCACTGAAGCAGTAGGCATGAGCTTAAATGGACTTAAGAAGATGGTAGAGGACAGGAAGGCCTGCCCTGGAGGAATGTTGTCCATTGGGTCATGATGGGTTGAACACGACTTCACAACTAACAACAACAAATTTTTACATTGTGGTTCGTGGAATAATGCAGTGCACTGGGAAAATCTGTGAAACCCATTGTTGCATAGTTGCATAGTCTAGGGATCTCAAGAGAACATCACAGGGATCTCTCTGTATTTTATTCCCATAGTAAGAGTTTTATGTGTTTAGGAAAGGGCCAATTGAAAGTGCTCCACGATGAAATTGAGACATCAACCTTTGTAAACCAAACACCTCACTGCACTATACTGGCACCCAGAGATGAAAACTAATACCAAGGAAGAAGTCTAATGGCCACTTGCATATTTTCCTCTGTCTGCATCTTTATTTCCTCATAGATAAAATATAGAAGTACGAAAATGCAACAAAATGTAACAGCCAGGGCTGAGGCACCAGAGGAATGAAGAACTTGAAATAACAAGTTTGATGTATTCAGAATCAAAGAGTGAATTGAAACATTTCCTCTATTTGTGACAGACACTATAATATGTTTCCTCCTTTCACTTCCCTCAGTTTTTAAACCTTTTTTGGGGAATACTCAAGTTTTTTTTCTACAAAGTGAGACATACAAATAATTTTTATAATGCTTGCATTTCAGGTGCACTGTGACGGTGAAAACCTGAGCTTGAGCTCCCAAGGTCTAAACCAGGGGTCCCCAAACATTTCAGTTCACTGATCTCTTCATGAAGTTCTGGATTGTTCATTGACCCCCCAATTTTTATTATACAAAAATAATTTAATGACTATTACTTTAACTAATAGTATTGTGAATAATATAATAGCACCAATAATGAATAGTCCCATTAACCTTTGGGGAATTTATATGCATCACTTCAGAGAACCCTGGTCTAAACAAGAGTTTTCTGTAAATTGGAAAATCGTTTATTTGTCTTCAAAGGGCACAGTCAGTTGTATAGTTTATGTATAGAGTGAAAAAGTGAAGTTTACTGATGTAGACTACAGTAATGAATACTTCTGTGGTTTGACAAACTAAACAAAAACAGGAAAAGCAGAAAGAAATAGCCTGCTAAGTAATTATTGTTTGCTTCTGAACTGTCCAGGATGGTCTGAGCATCTCCAAATTCCCAAAATAACATTGGGAACCACATTTCAGTGGATCTGAATGTCACTAGACCTGTTCGATCTAATTGTGAAAATTCGTTCTCCAGATCTCTGTCCAAAATATAAAAGAAAGCAGGTGTGGATGGTTTTGTTCTGTGTTTTCATGTAAGAAATCTTGAGATATATATATATGCCATGTATTAACTAACTTTTTATCAATATATATATGTTGTACATACTGTCTGCAATTAAAATAACAATACTGTTATTTTACAGTAACAGTAAAAGTAACTGCCTTTTACTTATATTAGCAAATAACTAATTGGCAAATTTGTGAGATGATAAAAGGTAAAGGTTCCCCCGCACATGCGTGCTAGTCGTTTCCGACTCTAGGGGCCGGTGCTCATCTCCGTTTCAAAGCCGAAGAGCCAGCGCTTGTCCAAGGACGTCTCCGTGGTCATGTGGCCAGCATGACTAGACGCCAAAGGCGCACGGAACACTGTTACCTTCCCACCATAGTGGTCCCTATTTTTCTACTTGCATTTTTACGTGCTTTCGAACTGCTAGGTTGGCAGAAGCTGGGACGAGTAACAGGTGCTCACTCTATTACACGGCACTCGGGATTCGACCCGCCAAACTGCCGACCTTCTGATCGACAAGCTCAGCGTCCTAACCCACTGAGCCACCGCGTCCCTGTGAGATGATAAGCCTTGCATATATCAAAGTGTAATCTGCTTCCCAGTTTTATGGCGTAAATGCAGACAATTTAGTTAACTGTGAGTGTAACTAAATTTTCAAAGACTCACTTACTTCATGACAGAAATCAACATATTCTGTCACCGCAATGCAAGATTGGATTTTGGAAGGAGAGGTATTGCTCTATCAGAATCACTGTAGTTTCTGACTATTACTGCTGAACTACTACTCCTTTTACAGGCAAATGTCCATGCATAGCATATTCAGAATCCCCATGTGTAGAGTAAGTACATTACAGGCTTTTTCAGAAGTTTATGTCTTGATAGTAAGGATCAATTTTCTTTTTCCTGCTGGTTCTTTCTTTTACATTCCAGATGAATCTTAAATGTAGCAAGGAAAAACCCATTCCATGCTCCTGCAGATGTCCATGAGACCATAACTAACAATTTATTTTATGTTGCACAGGCATGTACAGAAGACATTGCCAAGACATCTTATGGGTCTTTAGAGACTGAGTTATTGTAAGTGCTAATGAGTTATCAATTTAGTTTCTTTGCAGAAACATGTGTTTTCTATAGAAGTTCAGTCACACGTTAGGGTTCTAAGAAAATATACTTAGAATTTCTTAAACAAGATTCAACAGTTTGAATTGTTTGGAGAAAGGTGCAGGAAACAAGGAACTGCAATAATTTTCTTCACAAATGGTTAGCATGCTTTTGTATTACTAACATTTTTTTCAACCTGGCAGAAAGACATACTAATGAATTGTATTTGATTAGTTCTCTCTTTTTTTTATTGAAAAGTTTTACAGTACATTTTTACCTTAACAATCCCCCCTCCCCCCACCCCTACCTAACCCTCCCTATCCCTCCCACCCATTCCCCCCTCCCCCCCCAACTTCCCAGAGCTAAATACAGGGTATAAAAACAAAGAACAATCATAAGCATCCATATGCTAACAACAATAAACTATTAATTCTATCACCCTCTAGCTCATATAAAATGATTACAAACAATATTAAGATTACATATAAAAAGAAAAGGAAACAAAAAAGGAAACTTACTCAAATGCTAAATGAAATTTCTTAGTCCCATATTTGTTCTGAATATAATCAATCCACTTTTTCCACTCCATAATATAACGTTCTTGCGAATGATCTTTCAGGTAAGCCGAAATCTTTGCCATTTCCGCCAGGTCAGAAACTTTTAGAGTCCATTCTTCTATAGTCGGCAGTTCCTCCTTTTTCCAATATTGACCTATTAAAAGTCTTGCTGCTGTGATTAAATTCAGCATCAACTTAACGTCCACAACAGTAGCTTCTATAATTATGCCCAACAAAAACAGTTGCGGACAAAACTTTATCCTTTGCTTAAAGATCATCTGCATATTCCACCAAATTTTTATCCAAAAAGCCTTAACCTTTTTGCAGGTCCACCATATATGAAAATACGTTGCATCTTCGCCTCCACACCTCCAACATTTAGGCTGATAATTCGGATACATACTTGCAAGCTTTTTAGGGTCTAGATGCCATCTATAAAACATTTTATAAAAGTTCTCTCTTAGATTTTGGGCTTGCGTAAATTTTACGTTCCTCACCCAGATCTTTTCCCAAGTGTCCATTGTAATAACTTCTTGAATATTCTGAGCCCATTTTATCATACAGTCTTTAACAAGTTCTGTTTCTGAGTCAATTTCTATCAATGCAAGATATATCCGTTTGATATGTGCTGGACCCTGGTTTCTAATTTGCTTTATCAAATTTTCATCGGTCATTGAAAAACCAATTTTCTGATCTTTCCACCTGGCCCTTAACTGAGTATATTGAAACCAAGTTTGAACGATCTTCTCATCTCGCAAGAGATTGTACGGCTTCAAACACCAAACATTTCTTTCGAAGCTTAAAATCTCCTTATACGTAGTCACATCATGTTTGAAGCCAACATTTATGTTTTCTATTGCGTGTTTTGGGATTGCCCACAACGGCATCTTGTAGTCCAACTTATGTCTCTACTTCTTCCAAACTCTCAACAATGCCTGTCTTAAATATGCACTTTAAACACATTATCTACCTTCTTATCATACAATAAATATGCATGCCAACCAAATAACAAGTCGTGGCCTTCAAGATTTAATAATCTCCCTTGTGTTAAATTAATCCAATCACTTATCGCTGACAACGCAGCAGCTTCATAGTATAGTTTAAAATTGGGCATTTTAAGACCACCTCTTTCACGAGTATCCTGCATAATCTTAAATTTAACTCGTGGCCTTTTCCCTGCCCAGACAAATTTATTGATACCCCGTTGCCATTCTTCCAAATTAGAATCTTTTTTAAGAACCGGTATCATTTGAAATAAAAATAAAAATTTAGGCAGGACATTCATTTTCACTGCTGCAATTCTTCCCAACAAAGACAATTGCAGTTTTTCCCAGCTCTCCAATTCTTTTTGAATTTTTCCCCATAACTTTTCATAGTTATTTTTATATAACTTTGTATTAGAGGGTGACAAATACACCCCCATGATTAGTTCTCTCATAGGAGCCATTTTTTGTAGTGTTTAAAGTGCTGAATTAGAAACTAGGAGTCTGTGAGATCTAGTCCTCCCTTAGGCATAAAAGTTGGCTGCATAACTTTAAGCTACTCACTTTCTTAGCCCTGAGGCCTCTTGTTGTGGGAAAATAGGCAGGAGAATTAGGTATGTATGTCATAAAAAGATAAAAGTAGGATGTTCATCTTCAACTGGATAAAGATAAAAGTAGGATGTTGTTGTTATTTAAATATTTCTGGGTTTAGAAACATTTCACCTTTTCATCATAGGTTTGCCACCCATGATTGGGGATTTCAGGTGCTAAAAGACAAAGAATTGATTATAACAATGATATGGACATTATTCAGGTTTCTAAGAAATAAAATTTCATATATTTGAGAGTGTACAAGATTGGGTGCACCAAAGCAAAAGCAAACAAATCATACCTCATGTTAAGCTTTAATATAAACTCAGTTTATGACAATTCTCCAGGAATCAGGTTTAGTAAATTCATTCTTTAAAATACACCAGTCTTTTCTCAGGCTAAAATCCAGAGTGGATTTTTGTCTCTACTGAGGTATAGAGTAGATATAATAAGCTTTTTTTGCATTTCTTTGAATTTGATTTAGTGTATACAACACATGCTGAGCTCAACTGTGTGATGTTAATATTGACAACACAAATTTGTAAAGTTTAGTTTTGCAATATTATGCATTATGTGAAATTTAGTTATTGAGCATGTAAATTATGTAAGATAATTCTGTATTTAACATCTGCTTATTACCATGTAAAAGTTGCAATTCCTGAAGAGTGAAGAAACGTGTGAATTGATATCCTCTTCTTGTTGCAATCCTGAAAGTGTATTTGTAGTATAAAATATGCTTTTATTGGTCTTTAAGATCCTGTACTGTATTTTATAAAGAAAGGAGCTGCTGAATTTTCTCATGTCAGCAACTAATGATGTAAACTTACTTTGTTTAAAAGAATAGGAAAGATGTAGTTAAAAATCTGTAGCAAAAGACTTCAGTATTCGGAAACTGTCAAATAAGTGAACAAAACTGTACAGTACGTTTTAATTTAGTTGCCTGCCAAGGTTTTGAACGGATCGACTAAAACACAGTGGCCTCTGCACCCTTCGTGTATTGTGTGATACCTTTGCCAGCAGGTTAATTTCTTTTTGGCTTTGCATCACATATCACATACTTGCAATTGAACTGGAACCAAACCATTTCCTTTGTGATTCTGAGCACATCCCATGCTTTTCACAGCTATGTAAAAACAACTGAAATCATCTCTGTGGAGATGACTATTCCTATCACTTTTCAAGCCTTCTTCCTTGCCTCCCTTCTCCTCCTTTCCTTTCTCTTCTCCTTTTTGGCATTGCAGACATATATTTTCATCATGCAGCATTGATGCCTCCAGAGCTGACTCCCGTATAGCTGGGGTGAAAGGGATGCTACGGGAAAATCCTTATTTTAGATTTGTTTCCTTTATAAAAGATAATGCCATGAAGATGTAACTTTCTAAGGGAGAGAAAGAAGGTTTCCCAGTCGTTTGGATTAAATACCAAATAAGAAAAAAAGAACTTGCTACGTCCACTTTAAAATTTGGCTTCTCCAACTGAAAAATATTTTTATATTTGAAGTACTTGAACAGAATGCCTGCTCTTCTCATCAGACTATATTAGTTCATGGAAGGACACACCCATAAGGAATAAATCAGTGCTTTTAAAGAGAAATCTAAATGAATATATATATCTGTTTTACTCTTCATTTTTCATTGTTTTTCTAATGTTGTGTACCTCAGAACTGAGAAATGAAAGTAGAAATCTTCCAACAAACATACATAGCATATGAATGGTACTTCTAAATTGAATGAAACTCATTTGATACTATTGTTGAAATCAAGTAGATAACAATATGAGGAAAAGCAAATAGAATTTTTGGTATCAGATCTGTAACAATCAGATAACTAATAGATTCCAAATGGATGAAAGCAACATTTGGTGTTTAATAACACATTAAAGTCTATTACAGAATTGAGAGGCTTCACAGCAGAATATATTGAAATTAAAATTTATTCCAGAATTTGGAAATTATTAAACACATAACAGTAAAAATGAAGAAATGAAGATCAGTTACAGCTACAAATTAGAGGAAGAGAAGCTTTCCTGTTAGTGAGATTAAGGATTACATTCCTTTGTTTCAAATATATGTTGGATACTGGTTAATGTTTCCCTAATAATAAAGTAAATAAATGGTCTGAAATATGTTTCCAAAGAACTCCAATCTTGTTAGTCATATTAGTTGGCAAAAGAGGGATAGTTTCCTAGTGATAATACTTTATTAACAGTACAGGGTGAAAATGTGGAATATCCCAAATAAAGTATTATTTCTTGAGCAGATCCCAAATAAACAATGTCTCATAAACAATTCATATGTCATACTATATCTAGGAAAGGTCCTAAATCCTACATAAAATGTTGGTATATTAATTTGCTAAAATCACAACACTGGTTTTTAAAGTTACTAAGATCATATTGTTAATTAACTGAACATCGACATAGGTAGATATCTGTTTAGTAAGACTTAAAATTGTACTTTTAAGCATGGCTTTTATTATTGTGAGCTGCAGGAAATTTAGAACTGAATTCAACGGCATCACAAACATTTGGCAAACAGAGTGTTTAAAAAAGCATTTTAGAGATGCTTTGATGTGAAGCTTGTTTAATCCATTTATACTTCCTCTAACATTTATGGTGCCAAAATCAGGAATCTGTAAGAACTCAAAATGAAAATTGTAAGTTATGAGTTTCCATAAATACGCTTAGAACTATGCAGGGCTGAAAGTAAACGAGAAAACCAAGGAATTCTTTTACAGTAAAATTACCATGCTCTTGTCTATTGCAACTTATGCTCTTTCTTATTTCAAGAGTAAGCGACATTGTTTTTAGTCTTGTTGTTACTTAACTATTTTATCACATTTTAAATGGAAATAATATTTTTTAGCTGAACAACATTTCTCCAAATAGATGAGGGATGGGGTTTTTTGCATGTTTTGATTTAACTGCTAATTTAGAAACAAATGTTCACTGGGTTGGAATTTGGACATATAATCCTGATATAGCAGCAGTTTGTGCATAAAAACAGTTCTGTATGAGGAATCTTTTTTTGTTTTGCTTATTTTCTTAGCAATGAAGATTTTGAGAAATTCAAAGAAAGCAAGAAGTATTACTTTTTTCTCATGCAGAAAACAATATTGAAGTACTGTATGGAATAGTAGACAAGTATAGAAAGTGGAAAGAGGGGCACATAACTAAGTCAGAATATCAGCAAATAGCCCAAGCCTGCAAAGGTGAAGTGAGGAAAGCTAAGGCTCAAAATGAACTAAGGCTTGCGACCAAAGTCAACAATAACAAAAAAAGCTTCTTTCAACATGTAAAAAACAAGAAAAAAGTAAAGGAAATGATTGGTCCATTAGTGGGGGAAAGTGGCAAGAAGGTGACAAGCAACAGAGAGAAAGCAGAACTATTTAACTCTTTTTTTGCATCTGTCTTTACACAAAGGGAAAAAACAGACCAACCTATCAAAAAATAGTGCCATAAAAAACAGAATAGAAACACAAGTTAAGATAGGCAAGAAAATGGTAAGTGAGCACCTGTCTAGTCTAGACGAGTTCAAATCACCAGGCCCAGATGGATTACATCCCAAGGTTCTCAAGGAACTGGCAGATGTGATCTCAGAACCACTGAACTAAATTTTTTAAAAATCCTGGAGCACTGGGGAACTACCGGAGGATTGGAAAAGAGCTGATGTAGTTCCCATCTTCAAAAAAGGAAAAAAATGGATCCAGGAAATTACAGACCTATCAGCCTGACCTCAATACCTGGGAAGATTCTGGAAAAGATATCAAACAATGAATCAGCGAGCACCTAGAGGCAAACAAAATCATTACTAAAAGCCAACATGGGTTTGTCAAAAACAGATCATGCCAGACAAATTTTATTGCATTCTTTGACCAAGTGACAAAATTAGTGGACCAGAGGAATGCTGTGGTTATAATTTACTTGGACTTCAGTAAGGCATTTGATAAAGTAGGTCACAACCTTCTACTTGATAAGATAGAAAAATGTGGGTTAGACAGCATCACCACCAGATGGATTCATAGCTGGCTGACCGGCCGTACTCAGCAAGTGGTCCTCAATGGAACCACATCTACATGGAGGGAAGTATGTAGTGGGGTGCCCCAGGGCTCTGTTCTGGGCCCAGTGCTCTTCAACATCTTCATCAACGATTTGGACGAAGTGATAAATGGGGAACTCATCAAATTTGCAGACAACACCAAGCTGGCAGGAATAGCCAATACTCCAGAAGATAGGCTTAAGATACAGAAGGATCTAGACAGACTTGAACACTGGGCGCTATCTAACAAAATGAAATTCATTGGTGAAAAAAGTAAGGTTCTACATTTAGGCAAGAAAAACCAAATGCACAGGTATAATATAGGGGGTACCTTGCTCAATAATAGTAGCTGTGAGAAGGATCTCGAAGTCCTAGTGGACAATCACTTCAATATGAGCCAGCAGTGTGCTGCAGCTGCCAAAAAAGCCAACACAGTGCTAGGCTTCATTAACAAGAGGGATAGAATCAAGATCCCGTGAAGTATTAATACCATTTTACAATGCCTTGGTAAGGCCAACTTTATTATTATTATTATTAAGATAATGTACAGTGCATTCAGAAAGTATTCAGACCACTTTTGTTAATTTTGTTATGCTGCAGCCTGATTCTACAGTAGTTGAAATTCATTTTTTTCTTATTAATCTACACTCAGTACCTGATAAGGACAAAATGAAAACAGAATGTTAGAAATGTCTGTACATTTTAAAAAAAATAAAAAACTGAAATATCACATTGGCATAAACATTCAGACCCTTCACTCAGTACTTTGTTGAAGCACCTTTGGCAGCAATTAGAGCCCCAAGTCTTCTTGGGTGTGATGTGACAAAATTTGCACAGCAGCATTAGGGGATTTTCTTACTGTGTGCTAAACTATACATGTCTTCCCCAGCTAACTAGTTCTGACAAGACCAGGAGGGAAATATTGGACAGACAAACAACTCTGTGTTGTTATACTCTTACTTTGGAATTGTGTATCATACAGCTTTCTCCTCAGCTATATGACAATCCATACAGAATGTTAATATAATTGGAGATACATTTTTTATTTCTACTCTCTAGGCCAGGGGTGTCACATGACATGACGCGACATATCGTGACTTTTTTCCCCTTGCCGGAACTGGGGTGGGTGCGGATTCTGTGTGATGCATCCGGCCCACGGGCTGGCAGTTTGACACCCCTGCTCTAGGCCTACCTATCAACATTTTCTCAGGTTGCTATTTTACTATGCTGAGTATTGCAGGTGCTTGTTTAAAAAGTAACTTTGCAGCTGTAATCACTTTGCAGCTGTAAAAGCTTTCAAGCTTTTAAATATAGAGTTAGCAAAGTGTTTAATGTGTTAGCAAAGTGCTAAATATAGCTTAATTTCAATGATAGAAGGCCAAGGAAATTTGAAATGCATTGCTTTGAACTGTATTTTCCTTTTTTGCGTATCCTCTTACCTTATGAATATATTATTTCATGTACTTACACAAAATAAACTCACAACTCACCAGTTTTTTTTAAAAAAAGTGAGCAATATATCTGCATATTAATGTAACATGAATTAATACATCCTCTGTCAGCTCCTATTCTTTTAAAGAAGAACTGATTAGCTTTTAGTCCCTGTTTTCTGGAAGGAGATACTAAGAACTATTCTTAAGAACCCATGGCTAAAAAAACATCATGAATTTCTATTATTGGGAAATATAAATAATAATGCAGAGATTAAATCACGTATGATGTTTCCATCAAGTGAATTGCATCTCATAAAGAATGCTTTTGTATATAAAGTGTATGAAAAGATATGCACATTTCAGCTTTGGATTATTGATTGTTGATGTATGCTGAGTACAGTTCAGATCTAATTAATCTGTATTGCACTTTATTATTTTTTAATTCAAGGGATTTATTCTGCAGTCTTTATTTGAATAGATGGAACTCTGTTCAAAAAGCCAAGTATACCCAGATTATATTATGTTTAAAGTCTGAATATAGTAATAAGTTACATTAGTACATGATTTACATAACCAATAATGTATTTCTTTAAACTGAAGAAAGATATTTTTTATGATAACATGAAATAAAGAATACTTGTTATGAAATTAAAAAATGCTAGGAACATTCTTTTTAAATCAGTAGCTTTCTGTTGAGTGTCTTAATTACAGAGAGGATTCTTCAGACAGACTTCTCATTGTTAAGAAAAACTGGTGTGTACTAACAGCTGGATATTAGGGTAAATTAGGCATTTGCTAGTGATGGAAAGAGAACTGATTAACATAAATTTAGCCTGGCTATTAAGAGTTCTTGTATTCATTAATCTGCACATTTGGAGCCATAAATAAAACTATACTTTTCAAAATGCATTTAGAATATTATATAACATTTATATATATAATTAAAATGCAAAACTAAAATAGTACTCATATTGCATTCTTCAGTTTTTAATGTCTTCATAATCTGTAAGAAATCATTCTCTTGTGATAAAGCTGTTGCTAGAGACCTATGAATTGTTTAAATTTAGCCCCAGAAATTGATATGGCCATATATTCCGAATGAATGCTTGATCTACTTGATAACATTCTACATTTGCTCTTTATTATGGATAAAATAGGGAAGACATTGTGGATAACAAAGACTCTCAAGAATAAGAAAAGGTCTACAAGACTGTTCTTTGACTAAATTATATTATTATATTATTTGACTAAATTATATTATCTGCTGCCGGCATCAAGCTCCCTGCACCCTGTGCGTTCCCACAGAGAGGGCCTCCTCAGGGTGCCACCGGTCAGAGAATGCCGTCTGGTGGCCCCCAGGGGGAGATCCTTCTCTGTGGGCGCCCCGGAGCTATGGAACCAATTACCGGTTGAGCTCCGGACAGCGCCCGATCTGCGCTCCTTTCGCCGCGATCTGAAAACATACTTGTTCGAGCAAGCCGGCCTGGCCTGAGGGGGGATTGGTGGGGTTTTTTATCATTTGTATTGGGGTTTTTACTATGTATCAATTGTATTTTAATCGGGCATGCATTTAATTATCTTTTAATTTTTGTAAATTTCTGTGTTTTATTCTTGCCCTGTACACTGCCCTGAGTCCTCCGGGAGAAGGGCGGTATAGAAATATTAATAAATTAAATTAAATTAAATTAAATTATCCATTGTTCTTTGATGACCATGAACCATGGGGTTAAGATATAATTCCAGAGATCCTAGGTAGTTTTCAGTGATGTCTAAATGTTGCATCAGATTTAGATTATGTAGTAGAAAATTTCATTATACTAACAGAAGAGAATATATGTCTCATGGGGTTGAACTGTGGAGTCTTTGGTGCTGTCTGAGCTTGGTTATTTGCTTACATATATTTCATTACCCTTCATTATCAACTAGGTAACATTATAAATGATAGTGAATGTGGTGTTTGCTCTGTTTATATCTAGTAGATAGCCCAGCCTGTGTTGGTGGGTGTGTGGTTGTCTCCTTGGAAGTTCTGTGATTAGACTATTGTTTTCTACTTGATTGTTTGTCTGATGTTAACCCCTGCTTATCTAGGTGTTGATTACTGGAGATGAAGCGTTCTGGTCTTTTTTGTTTCCTTCTTTTTTATTGTTTAACTGGAGTAAATGTGGTTTATCTCTATGTGTTTATTGATGGCTGATTGCCAAGCTTCCAGGAATTCTCTAGCATTTTTGGATTTGGCTTGGTTTAGGAAGCTCAATTTTCCAATGAAAAAAGTGATCCAGTCTCTCCATGTGTTTTCATCTATCTTCTGATTGCTAGTTGGTGCTCATGGACCCGGTCTGCTAATCTTACACTATATGTTATAGATGAGTCCTGTTTTTTTGCTTCTTTGGCTATTGGGTATTTTGTTTTACTTGTTTTGAAGAGTTTTAGTTTTGTTTGTGTGCTATGGTGATGCCATGTGTTTGTAATAGTCTGTTAGTTGTCCCTGAGATGTTTTGATGTATAATAATGTTATCATTTTCATAGCTTGTGTTCCTTGTGCTATAGTGGATTGAATGGTCAGATACTTTTGATCAAGTTCCATGGGTGTCCATTTTGTTGGAATTTGTTGTATAGATGTCTGTTCTAACAAGGACTCCACAATTTCATTATAGCATGCACAATCCAAAATGGAATACATCACAATTAAGAAATCCTTATCACTAGAAGCATTTTGAATACATTTATTGCAGTATATTATTTCATTTATAATCACATTAATAATTACTTTTTCTTTGAAACCTCAAGTGGTGTACATGGAATGCTTTCTCACTTTATTTCCTCAACAGCCTTCTAATCATTCTAAGTTTTCTATTTAAAATGGTTCTAATTATCAGGATTTCTTAATTGTGATATATTCCACTATGATTGCCTTTTAAGGCTGTTGTGCTAGACCAGGGGTCTTCAAACTTGGCTCTTTTATGACTTGTGGACTTCAACTCCCAGAATTCCTCAGCCAGCATGCCTGGCTGAGGAATTCTGGGAGTTGAAGTCCACAAGTCATAAAAGGGTCAAGTTTGAAGATCCCTGTGCTAGACAGTAAATGTGTGTGTGTGTGTGTGTGTGTGTGTGTGTGTGTGTGATTGGTGAAATGTCACTCAAGAGCTCTGTGATTGAGAATGTTGATTGAGTTATGATGATAAAAAATGGCCCTATTTAAAATATTGTGGTGATTCCAGCCTGCTTTGATTTTTATATTTGTAAAAATAGAATTTATAATAGCTTGAATACTAAATCATAACCGGCTTCTAAATTATGCAACAGTTTCTATTATTTACCAACCTTGATGTATATATAACTTTATGTTATATCCTTATTAAACAAGCTCTTTAAATTAAGTTCAGTACAGTTAGCCTAGATGCAGCTTTGGAATATTGGGATCCAAGGGTTTGGATTTTTCCTCTCCTTGGACTGAGAAAAGTTATTCACTTGCCTAAATAATTGAAATTCTGAAAATATTAGTCACAATAGAACTCACTGTGAAATATGGAACAGAATAAAGTGCTGCTACTTTCAAATCATTACTCTGAAAAAGGTAATGGTCTATGAAAAAATGGAAATGTAAAAACCACGTAGAGTGAATTAAATAGCAATGACTTAATCAACTGAAATGTTTTGGAAAAATGACATTGCAGTATAGAGCACAATCTTAACTATCAAAATCTTTTCTACCCTAATGCTTGAAATAAAATATTTGCTGGAAATAAGTAAAAACAAAGCAGAAGGCAGGAGAGCTATTCTGAATTTTTCCTAGACTATTTTATTTAGCACAAAACTGATTGTTCTGACCACACCAAAAATGTTCCAACGCTGTGTGAATCACACTGGAGGAGTTCTGAAATGCTGGAGGTCAGAATGCTTCAGATGAAATTGGAATGGCCCATCCTGATCTCAAAACAAGACACTTTGAGCTCTGAACATTTGAAAGTTGAAATATGCCCGCTCTCTCCTAGGAACTTGCATGAAGAAGAGAACATTTTCCAACCACCAGTTGACTTCTAGTCAAACTAAAGATTTGATTACAACTTACCAATCTTAGGCCTACGAAAACAATTCAAAAGAGTATGCCATAAAAGCATTAGAGTGGAGGAAAGAATCTTTTCAAGTGTTAAAGTCGCGATGCTTTTCCCCATCTGTTGGCATTTTTGTGTGTACAGAGGTCCCAGTGCAAATAGTTTTTCTAGGAATGATCTTGATGATTGTCCATGCCTGCACAGAAAACCATGGAAAGCCTCTGAAACAGCAGAGATGCTTTCTAAAGAATGTGGTTACTTTAATGCTTGAAAGAGGGTTAGACTTCCTTCTAATGGTTTCATAACAAATACTTTTTTTAAAAAAAAAAAGGCATTAGACATTGTATTCATACAAAAACTTATTAAGTATAGAAATTAGTTATATTCAATATAGCACAAGTATGATGGGTGGTGTAGACATTTGATAGCTATAAATAAATACGTAAATATTTGCCGTCTTCTTATTTTTTATTTTTTACATTAAGGCTTTTAATGCTCTGTTTCTTTTTTCTTTCTTTCTAGGAAATTCCACTTACTTAGATGATCATGGGCCACCACCTCGTAAGGTGAGATGCTTTGTACATTATGTTACATTCAACCAGATTCTGTTCTGCTGTTCCATTTTTCTGCCACTGTCGTTTATAAATGATAAATCATGGTGAGTAATGGCATTATTTCTTTCCCATCAGAAAGCATAGCACAAACAATTGTTCTAGTATGGTACTTGGGTGTAAAATTGGAGTTGGGAGTTTTCACACTAACAAAGATATCTAGAAACTTACAACAATTTTGAAAATTGCCTTTGAAATTGCCATAAATTGCCATAATGATAAATTTATAGAATTTATCAAGAACAGGAGGGGAAATAGAGATTTCCCATAAAAGAAGGATTTAAGCTTAATTACTTTCCCCACTTTTGATATCTCCTTTCAAAATAAATAACTGAACTAGATGACATTTATGATTACTTTATTAGATATTGTATTCATATAAAACCTTAAATATAGTAATTAATACTTGGATACATGGGTAAAGTGTTGACTTGACTTTTAATAGTTTTTGATTTGAACTCTTCTTTCTTGTTGGTTGGCTCTCCTGATCGATGCTGATAGCAGTTTTAGTCCATCTGAATCATATTATCTTGATTTTAGTTATATTATTTAATTTCTATCATTTTATTTGGCTTTATGATACTGGAGATTTTATTAAGACAGAATGCAATATAAAAATATATACATAAGATTACTTTCATAAAAGGTCAGTAGTGATCAACAAATTTAAAAATAGTTTGCAATTAAATCAGTTGTGCTTTATGCGAACATTAATATTATCTATAAGCATTACTATTTCTGTGTTAGTTTTGAAGGGTTGATGATGAGAACACCAAGAAATATTTTGAATAACTGTTATTGGTCAGCCCTTAAGGTACTTGTTAATTCGAAAAGAGGTCATTTATTCTTCTTAATAACTGCTGTGAATTCATTGCAATAAAAACAGGACAGATTTGGCTGTTCCATTTTAACTGGCAGAATTATTCATTTCTGTTCTAGTGCTCAGAGTTTGTGCCAATAGAGGAAGTATCATAAATCAAAAAATAATAATTAGAATAATAATAATAATATAACAACAACAAATTACTATAACATATTTCCACTATTAATCTCACTTTATACTCTTTTTCTCAGTTTGTAACAATGTAAAAATCAAGTGATTATCTCAACTCTAGATCAGCAGACAGAAAATAAAAGACAATTCCTAAAATAAAATAGAAGGAAATGTATATTTATATGTACGTGTATATATGTGCATGTGTGCATATGTGTATGTATTTATGTAAATTCTTATCAAGGTGAACATAATAAAGGAAAATGGATCTTAGTTTTCTTGACACCAATAAAGAAGTGGTTAAGGATTTTGGAGGCTGGTAGAAACCAAGAAATATGTGCTGAAACCTGGTTGTTCAAAACAACCAGTTTGACCATTACCCTGTGAATTTTGTCATTTTTAAAATGTTGGAGACCCATATACAAAATATCATGATAGGAAGCTTTTAATAAATGAAGAATAAATTAACAGATCAATTAAAAACATTTTGCATCTAGAAGTTGAGATAAACTCTGCAGAAGTTTTAATATTCTTGCTTGATCGGAAAAGATCCATTTTCTTTAATCGTGTTTACCTTGCTCATTTTTTCTATTTAATTATAACTTAAATTTCAATCCTGACCTTATATTTAGTTCTATTTTATTTTATGAATCATTGTCTTTTATTTTCTCTCTGCTGATTTCATAGGTTTTGATTATATGTCTACATAGAACATACATATATATATATATATATATATATATATATATATATATATATATATATATATATATATATATATATATATTGTTTTCTGAGGTTTTCGCGGGTGTTTGTATGTGGATCTTTGGTTATTCGGGTTTTTCCCCACGTAGAACTAAAGTTGTAGGCGCAACGTTTCGACGGAATCCCATCCGTCATCATCAGGCTGGTGGCTTTAGCTTCCTTCTTCTGGGAGAAGCATGTGGCTGTTTGTTCCTCTTTTTTAAACTGCCAGAGGGGGTGTGTTCTGTGGAGGTGTGCTCTGATTGGGTGGGGGACCAAGTGTGTTCTGATTGGGTGGGAGTGTGTTTTGAATGGTGGGTGTGTTCTGATTGGGTGGGGGTGTGTTCTGAGTGGATGGGCTGGTCTCAGCTGCCAGCTCCAGACCTGAGCTGGTGAGTTGTGCTGCTTTTGTTCGGCTTCGTGTTTGTGGTGGTGCCATGTTTTTATAGTGGGTGTCAGTTTGCTTATTGTGTGGTTTGGAGGGGTTTAAGGTGGCTGATGTTGCAGCTGTAGTTAGGTTTCTGTTTTGTGGTTGTGCCTCGTTGTCATTGTGGGTTCGGATTTGCTTTTTGAATGGTTGTGTGGTGGTGATGTCATGTGATGTTATCATGAGTTTGGGTCTGGTATCATTCTTGGTGGTTGGGCCTCGTCTGTCAATTAAGGCGGGTTTCCAAATGGCTGGAAGGCGAGAGGTATCATCTCGTTTATTCATGCTGTGGGGGCGTTTTTCTATCTCAATGGCTTCTCTGATTATTCTGTTGTTGAAATGTTCAATTTTGGCGATAGTTTTGGTTTTTTTAAAATCAATTTCATGTCCCGTGGCTTCAAAGTGTTGGACCAGGGAGAACAAACTTCATCCCTTCATCAGCCACCTTAAACCCCTCCAAACCACACAATAAGCAAACTGACACCCACTATAAAAACATGGCATTTTTTTACTGGAATCTGAGACAGCATATATATAAAGAATTTGGATTGTTAGCAATCCAAAAATATTTACACAAATATGAGCTGTCACTACTGTGACCACTGCCTGTGGATGGCCTTGGGTTAGGCTGAAACAGGAAATAAGATTTGACCCATGTTTGGGGCCTAGCAAGGTAATCTAAATAGTTAACAAACATTTAACACACATACATGCATGCATACATACATACATACATACATACATACCTCAAAAAATAAAGGGAACAGAAAATAAGACATCCTACTATTAAATACAGTACATTGTGTTGTTTGTTCCCTTTAATATATATATATATATATATATATATATATATATATATATATATATATATATATATATATATATATATATATATATATATAGATATATATAGATATATATATAGATATATATATATAGATATATATATATATATATATATAGATATATATATATAGATATATATATAGATATATAGATATAGATATAGATATAGATATAGATATAGATATAGATATATGGAGAGAGAGACAGACAGACAGACAGACATATAAATATACATACAAATATACATATTTGTGTATTTGTATTATAAAACGGGAACCTGCCATACCCTCATAGTTCATTTGATTGAGGTGAATTAGCCAGGAATATAAAAGTAGATAAGCTTGGGAGAAATGTGCATCCTTGAGCACAAGGGAGATTCATCTGATGAAGCATTTTTATTGCAATGTTAAAGTCTTTGGGGAAAGCTTAAGGAGGTCAGTAAACATCTGTACAAGTTTAGAAGTGGGGGAAGAAGCCAAGACTGGATGGTTGTCAAGGCAGTGTGCTCAGTGCGGTGTAATTTTGGCTCTTAATGAACCTGCTTGACCTCAAGTGGCTGACAGAGAGAATTGAGAGTCAGACATTTTACAGGATGGAGAGACATAACTCTGGGACCATTTGCCCTAATCTCATCTGTGGTTTGCTTCAATATTTGAAACGATCACTTCACATTCAAATCAGGAAAACGTAATACTTAATTTAGAATCTCAAGAGAACAACCAAATAACTGATTTGGAAAGGACCTTCTAGTCCAACCCTCTGCTCAAGCAAAAACCTTATACCATTTCAGACAAACGTTGTCCAATCTCTTCTTAGAAACCTCCAGTGTTGGAGCACCCACAACATCTGGAGGCAAGTCTTTCCACTGATTAATTGTTCAAACTGTCAGGAAATTTCTTCTTTGTTCTAAGTTGGATCTTACCTTGATTAGTTTCTATCCATTGTTTCTTGTCCTGCCTTCAGGTGCTTTGGAGAATAGGTTAATCCCCTCTTCTCTGTGCTTATTTCAGTATTTTGTTTTTTTTCTTCAGTATTTTGGCTTTTCCGCATACTTTGTTGGGCTACTGACCAAGGGATATCAAAAAAAAAAAGTTTGTTGGTGTAAGATAAAGTGATAAAAAGTGTGTTCAAATAAACATTCTTCTGCGGCCTTGCAGGTTGTACAAAAGATATTGTTCAAGAGTGATGCATCTGGACAGCTGAGTGATGCTCTACCTGTCCTGTAGGGGTCCTCACTTTCTCTAAGGAGCAGAATTGCACTTTTCAGGGTGTTCCTGATCACCACTGATAGTAGAAGCCAGGTGGCTTCATTGGCACAGAATGCCTTTTATCAAGGCATTGCTAATTTACTTACCACTCTTATCTTACCTGGACAGAGACAGCCTTACATTTACTCACTCTCTGGTATCATCTCAGCTAGATTATTGTAATGTGCTATGAGTGGGACCCTTTTGGAAATGATTTGGAAACTTTTAGTTAGTTCAAAAAATAGCAGCTAGTTTGGTTAATGGAACTAGCTATTACGAATATATTATGCCAGTTCTTATACTGACTGCCATCCATCACTTTATGATTGTTCTAAAAAACAGTTGTAAAATTGAGTCCAGTCACATGGCCCCTCAACTTTTGACTATTAACAATATACGATTTTATTGTGATCATAAAACAAGAATTACCTGTACATATCTTGGTTATTGGAGAGTATTGAGATAAATTATAGTGGGTGGATATATCTGTCAGAGCATTTTAAAATATGCAATTATACATGAATAAATAATATCCATGAATAAATAATATTTTCTATTGCTACTGTCAAAGATGAAAATCTGATATAGCCATGTGACATTTAGTCTCTGGTGGCAGACAAAATTGAGCTGAAATAATTCAGAATTTTAAAAAAGTAAATTTAATAGTAAAGGAAAACTATGATTTTCAAAAGGCCAGTTTTCTTTGAAAAAAAAACCTATATTTACCTATTTGTATGCTTGGTAGAAACTGAATTAATGTGATTTTAAAGGGAAATGCAAAATATAGAATATCTGCTTTAGAGAATAAGCTGACTTCAGATAATAGAAAGATGGACTTCAAACAATAGAAAACATGTATCTGTCTAGTTTTATTAGGTTTAACATATTTATGTATATATGTGGTTAACGTTTAGTCCTTAAGAGTTAAAAATTTGTATGAATCCATTACAACTTTTGTGCTTGAAGATATGTAAACATATATGAAACCTTATTCAACAAGTCATTATTTAATACAACCATCCAAATAAGAAGTGCCTGTGTTTACTGTTTGACGTTCTTGGATTAATATTAGTTCACCAATTCATCATAGTCAAGACATAATAAAATAATTTCCTAGAAAGGTATATAATCCTGAATGATACGTGACATTTTAAGACATTGGGTTTACAAGAAATAAAACATAAATATATATTTTCTGTCTTAAATTTCAAAGAGAGACTATGCAGATAATAGTCCTCCATGAACTGAATAATGCAATCAGACTAAGTAAGGGAAATTGAACTTTATCTTTAACGCACTGAAGGAGAAAAGTATTTAAGAGTATGACAGGAACTTAATGTTAAATCATTGAGACATAAATAATCTGTGGACTAGAGCCTTCCTTCAGAATAATTTTGCTAGTATTGGGATGCCGCATAATACTTATATAAATATTTATATCAAAGATTTCCCATCTTTGATATAAAAATCCAAGAGTGTTATTATTCTAGAATGAGAAAAAAAGAAATATTTTCTGCTTTTTTAATATTTCAAACTTTTGGATTTCTTTTGCATCTGAAGTACTCATTTTCAAAATTTCAGTCTCAGGTCAAAACAAAATCATTTTTTGCAATTAAATACTTAACATCTTTTTATCTTTTCTGCCTAGGTCCTTCCATTCCCAAGCCAGGTGGTATACAACAGAGTTGGAAAATGTGGGAGCCGGACTGTGGTTTTGCTGTTAAGAATTCTGTCCGAGAGACATGGGTTCAATTTAGTTACATCGGATATTCATAATAAAACCAGGCTTACCAAGAATGAACAGGCAAGTTATCTGCTTAGTTTTTCCCATTTTACATTCAGAAGGTCAGAAAGGCAGAATAGAGTTGGAAGAGACCTTGGAGGTCTTCTAGTCCAACCCCCTGCTCAGACAGAAAACCTTATACCATTTCAGACAAAGGGCTGTCCAGTCTCTTCTTAAAAACCTCCAGTGATGCAGCACCCACAACTTCTGACGGCAAGCTGTTCCACTGGTTGATGGTTTCTCACTGTTAGGTAGTTTCTTCTTAATTCTAGGTTGCTTCTCACCTTGATTAGTTTGCATCCATTGTTTCTTGTCTTTCTTTCCGGTGCTTTGGAAAATTCATAGCAAGTCCATTGCAACGATGAGATTTTAAAATGCATTACACACTAATGTCTGCTAAAGAAAGAGAGAGAGAGAGAGAGAGAAAGGGAGAGAGAGTGTATCTCACTCAAATATTCATCCTGGTTAATACTATAAATTTGAACTGAGCCGGGAGTTTGGAGGAAGTGAGGGGGTGGAATATTGCTTCACTGGCAACTGAAATTACGTTCTGCCTTTAGACATTTTGATGGAAATTGGTTTCATGAATGGAATGATATGTATGAATGGAATCCAGTAGTGCTTTAGAGACTTTGGGTTAGCTTCATAGGTTCAGCTTTTCATGTAAAACCAAACCAATTAGTTTTCAGAGAGTGGATTCTCCAAAGCACATTTTGAGAGTAGGGAAATGGAACTGCTGGTGGAAGAAAAATCATTTCTGTTAAGTCAGAGGAAATTGCTTTCATTGATGGAATATACAATTGGATGCTAGGCTAAATGTCCATTATTCAGGAAATGTTTTGAATAAGCTTTCTTTAGTTGCACATTAATAATATACAGTATCTATGGCGAACCAGTCCGGCCTTTGCATTTACTGCCATTTCTTTTGCTAGGGTTTAATTATGTGTCAGTGTGTTTTCAGAAATTTGCTCAGCTCATTCTCTGAAGACATTTTTAACTGAATTAAAAAATAGCACCAAAACACTGGACTGTCATAATTGCTTTGCCAAACAGGTGTGAGAAAAAGGCAAACATTCCTAGAAGTGGATGGTTATTTTTCTGGGAAAAATGTTCGCTCTTGTCCTCAAATCAATTTTGGGGGTTAAAACCAAGATGGTTAAATACTGAGTGCAACTCTAAAATCAACCATGGAAATTTTAAGTTCAGCACATTTGTGCTTGTTTTTTTTTTAAGATCAAAGTTAAAAGCAAACGTCACATTATAAAGATCAGTGAACTCTTGTAACAAATAGCTACTTAAAAATGATTTATGATACGGCCTTGAAGTTTAAAACCTGTAAGATCAAACAAATTATATCAAAGAAACTTTTAAAAAGTCCCTCTGTGAGGGAGATGGGTGGTTCAAAAATGTGAAAAATAAAAAATAAATTTTAAAAAAATTAATTGGGCCTTTGGGAAGATTAAGGGTATGGATGACAGAAAATGTTTGGAAAGAATGATGCAAGGAATAGAATTTGGAAAAGAAGTTCAAATCAGGAAGCTGACGTATTTCACATTAAAAAGAGGTTGTTTCTGTGTGAATATGAATACATACACAGGTGTGTCTGTGTTTGATGTGTAACTTCAAGATCCCTCTTGATCTACCACTCTGATGCAGTATGGAGTGGCAGATAAATGTTTTTCAACTTCCCAAACTAGGGTAGAGAAGAGTGACTAGCCCAGAATCACTCAGACATCTTTTTGCCTAAGGGAGGATTAGAACCTGGGTTTTTCCACCCTGACCAAAGATCTTAAACACGATACCACATTAGTTCTCTTTTGTACGTACTGCATGTGTGTGTGCATGGAGAAGACTTATACAGTGTTACTGGATAATTAGTTACAAATCTTTTGTTTCCCTCAGAAGAAGGTTGCATGTTTTTCTAGCAAACTACATACAGTACTCAGCAGTTTATAAGCAGAAGGCTGTGTCGAGTATCAATATTTTATATGATTCAGAGCTATACATAATAAAACTATTTTCAGGCTTTTTTGGTATTTGCCTGTGATGCTGATACAGTAATGGCTGGGATCTGTTGGAATCTGGGATGAAAGGCAGTATTCTTATTGGTGAATCTGAAATTCACTACACATAGAGTTAAGAATAAGCAGAGAAACCTAAAGAGGCAAGTAGGCTGAGGTCCTAAGCATATAACAGATGATTGGGGAATTGACTTATTTGGATAATAACTCAAAAGCACTCCAGAGAACCCACAATATTGCTGTTCCAGCAGCAGTACATGGCGTAAAAAAGACAAATTGAGTTTAATGCAGTTTTAAAGTCTCAGATTTTTAACAGGATTCCATTTAACAAATGTAAAAATCAATTAATTAAATTTAAGTTATCGACTCATGCACATACACATACAAACAGACTTTTTTTTCTTCTTCTGTTCAATCATGAACAATTCTTGGAAACCGCCTGGACAAGTCCTTGCAGTATTCTCGGCAAGGTTTTTCAGAAGCGATTTGCCATGGCCTCTTTCCTAAGACTCAGAGAGAATGACTGGCCCAAAGTCACCAAATTGGTTTTGTGTCTAAAAAAAAACTAGAATTCACAATCTCCCGGTTTCTAGCCTGATGCATTAACACTGAGCTATTAGGTCACTCCTAAGTACCTCCAAAATAACATATTAATTTTTTTTTAAAAAAGGAACTGCTTTAAAAAAGAAATGAATTCTTCTCCCTCACAGCCTTCACTGTAGCTTTTGCAGTTGTTCTCATGATCTCACATTCCTAACACATACAGAATGCATAACAAAGGATGAAGTTAATCTTGATTGACTGATTGGAGGAAACAACCAGGACTAGCTATAGAAATCAAGCAGATTGTGTGTCCTAAATGCTCTCCTTACTTTGATAGGCAATGGGGATTCAGTAGATATGATCCTGGAAGAAAACAGATTGACTTTGGTGTAGCTCCCAGTTAGAACTTCTATGAAATCTAGAACATGGGATATTTCTTTCTGTAGTGTCAAACTCGCTGCATCATGTGATGTGTCACGATGTATCGCAACTTTTTTTTGCATTGCCGGAGCTGGGTTCGGCGCGCCCTCCTCATGATGCAACCAGGCCATGGATGGGCAGTTTGACACCCCTGCTTAGAGTGAGGCCAGGAAAATAACTTTTTTTTAGCTGCAATGTTTCTCTGGAGATTGATTTGGGATTACAAGCAGGTGACATTGGTTCCCTATCTCAGGAACATTTGACTTAAGAACAAAAAATTCTAGAAGTATATCTTACAATGATATTTAGTGGAATTTATTTTAAATCAGTCAGGATGAAAGGAGTCATAAAGAAGAATTGCAATGGTTATATCATCCAGACTTAACATTTTAAGTTTAAAATAAATAAAACGTATCCATTTTCTCACATCAGGTTGCAATTATTTTCAGAGAGATACTTTTTAATGGCATGTTATTCCTTAAAATAACACAATACCATATATAATATTATTGCAAGCATTGACAAAATAATATAAGAGGAAAGAACTTTAACTGAAATTAAAGAAATCTTAAATTAAAGCTCTTTCTAGTTTACCTTCTCCTTGAAATATAACAAAATTTTATTCCCAAGTAACAAAATTATTTTATTTGAATAACATTTAACTTTATTTGCAGTCTTTGTATAAGTAGCCTTTGCCATTGTTCTACGAATCATTTGTTAATGCCACCAGGTGGATTATTGCTGAAAATGCAGTCTATTGCTTTACTGAACTTCTAATATATTTAACTAAGAAAAATGTATTTATAAAGACATATTTTTAAAAAACAGAAACAATAGTTGTCCATAATCATGAATTGTTCACAATCCTGAAATACTTACTAGGAAGAACTCCTTAGTAGTTCACAGTATGGTATGGTGTACTGGTATATTATCTTTTCTCTGTGACTTCAAGTTTTATACAGTATTGTAAAAGTAAAGAAGTTGTCAGTGTAACAATTTTATTGCATTGAATGCTTTGATAAATTTATTTTTTTAAAGAATTAAAGCTGATTTCCCTTCAAGTTTCATATCAATATTAATCCATACCCCCATAACCTACATTCATACAAACGTACATACAGTATATGCCCATCCTTTTTTGATTAGAGTAAGCTAAATAAATTATAGTGTATCACATAAAAGAGAGAAAATAAATATAGCTTATCTAATTTACATGGACAACATTTTCTACACTTCTTCATATCTCTCTATAATTTGAAACCATCAAATTATCATAGTCCTCTTTTCTTTCTTCTCGCAGCAATAATTTTTAAAGGCATTTTCCCCTCATCTGTGATTTCTTTCATTTCATAATTTCACATACTTCCCCTTAGCATAACTTGACACAGTTTTGTGGTACCTGTAACATAATTATTTTCATTCTGTTTCAAGTAATGCCCACATCCTCTTTCCTTACACTCCTCATCCATTCTGTGTTTCATTTTTTTCATACAGAATGTGTATTATTTTGTGTTCCTGCAATCACTCAGCTTCTCATTTTTAGAATAGAATAGAATAGAATAGAATACCTTTACTGTCATTGTGTAACTCACAATGAAATTAAGTGCTGCTCACAGTGCACACTACACACAAGTAAAAGCCACAAATAAGAACATACATTATATACACACATCCTTCACATTTTATTCACCATTGCGCTGCCCCTAATATTGCACTTCAATGTTGCACTATACTGTGGTATTTAATATGGTTACAGCTCTGAGATAAAAACTATTTTTCAGCCTATTTGTCTTTGTTTTTATTATCCTGTACCATCTGCCAGATGGTGTTAGTTCAAAAAAAAGAATGTCCGGGATGAGATGAGTCTTTAAGAATATTTTGAGCTTCCCTAAGACAACGGGAACTGTATTTTTGCCCCATATCTTTATTCTATGCTTTTCCCATTCGAAAGATCTACTCTTGGCACTACCAAAAAATGATCTGGCCCACATTCTGAATCTCTTAGACTAATTGTTTCAATCTTCTATCCTACACAATCAAATCAGTCACTCTCTTCAGCTTATATTCATTCTTTTGCCATGCATATGAATGTATGCATACCCTTAGGTTTAACCATGTATTCAAAATATACAATTCTGTAAGCAGATATTTTCTTTAAAAAAAACACCAGTCTCTTTCATTTTTGGCTTCTGAACAAACCACAATGACTTTTTTTGTGCTGTCTTGTTTCATTCCCACCCTTCCATTCATGTCCCTAATTATTTTTCCCCTTCACTCTGTTCACTACACAATAGTTTCATCTCTTGTTCTTCTACTATCATCATTCATTAGAGCATAACATCCAACTATTATTAACTTAATGATGCCAATTCATAGTTTCTGACATGCATTATACCCCTTTCATTTATAATCAAATTTATATCTTCATTTCCTTAGAGGTATTCATCAGATCAAGATCAGATCATCATCCTTTATTTCTATTACTGCACATTCTTTCCCTTTCAATTTCTCAGCACACATCATTTAACATTTTTATGACCAGTCATGATGGCCTCAGAATAGATGCTTTACGGCTGTTCATTGTGAAACTTTGCATTGGGGGGCAGTCACATGATTGCGTTTCAACACTTGACAAGCTGTTCACATTAATGACCAGTTGTCTAGTATCCTGCGAACATGGGATCACCGTTTGCAATTTTCTATGCCAGCTTCCCTAGAAAGTCAGTGGGGAATCCAGCAGGAAAGGTTGCAAGTGGAAGGGATTTGGTTGACTCAGCCTTCCATCCTTCCGAGGTAGGTAAAATGAGGACCCAGATTGTTGGGGGCAATAAGCTGACTTTGTAATAATGCCGCTTGGGGGGGCGAAAGCCCTAATAAGCAGGCATATACATAGAATGAAGGCTATTGCTAAGCACATTGGTACGTGCTTTAAATTGTAAGTCGCCCTGAGTCTTCGGAGAAGGGCGGGATATAAATGGGATTAAAAAAAAATGGGTTTTTAGGTCCATTTGCCAAGCATGCTGAGGGATCCATTCAAGGAGGGATGGAGGAATGGATTTAAAATCTGGCAAAAATGCTACTGAACATTATCTTTCTGCTGATCATTTGAAAGGCCCTTCTTCAAATTGCACTATTTGGTGAAGAAGCCTTCAAGACAATGGCAAAAATGATTGCTTGCTCACAGGCTGGAACAAGGCAGCCACAATAGTCAGCAGCTGCAGAACAATTGAAAGCTAAGTGGAAGGATTTTGTGGGGCAGGAAGATGGCCCAGGTCTCCTGCTGTGGTGGGGGGCTGTACCCTCTCCTTACTCTGCCATTCCCAAGAAGCCCAATCCTGCTCCCTGGCGCTCTGCTGAACAACCCACATTAATATTTAATGATTGTAAGTGGGAGAGCCAGGCTTGTGGTCATTGTGTGAAGTGATCCTGTGGGTGTCTTGGTTAATAACTGTTTCGATCAACAACTATGGTCATACCTGTTGGTTTTTCTTACACTTCCCTTGACTGTTTAGCCCAGAAATTTGAAACATAAACTTCCAAGATCACCAAAGCTCTAATTTACTGTAGAGAAACTAATGAAGACATTAGGGGGGAAAATTCCAGCGATTGCAAGCTCTCTTTATAATGAAACCAAGGTTCCCATTCTTGCAATGGTTTCCTCTTCTAGCCTCACATGCAATGGGTTAGAAACCATTTTTCTTGATCAGGAGGGAGATTAGTTATTTCCGTCTGTCTTGTTTTGGTAATGAGTTTGTCTGTCAGTGGATTTCTGACTGCCTGAGAAATGGTTGTCACATTTAATCTGATGTTCTTTATCATGTAATCCTGTTTCATTCCATGACACAATCCTCTGTATGCCACGGTTGTCACTGAAGACACTGATAGTTGTTGACCTTCTGATCAACACGGATTTAGTCAGTTGAGGCTTTCACAAAATACTTTTTATTAATATAAAGAAGGGGTAGACTGGTTTTGCCCATGCTACATGCAGCAGCATTTCTGATAACAATAAGAATGGTACTGGCCAGTCTTGGTGTGTTTTAACCATTGTGCCACAAGAATAAACAAAGCACGGTTCTGTCCCAAGCGTGCACATCTCACAAACCTTAACATATACTGAGACATGCTCAGGATGCATGTATTGAGTTTTATCACCTAACAAACTATTGTCGTACAATTTTTGCACAGTTGTGCAATCCGAGGTACGTAAAATGAGGACCCAGATTGTTGGGGGCAATTAAGCTGACTTTGTAATAATGCCGCTTGGGGTGTGTGTGAAAGCCCTAATAAGCAGGCATATACATAGAATGAAGGCTACTGTTAAGCTTGTAAACCGCCCTGAGTCTTCGGAGAAGGGCGGGATATAAATGGAATTAAAATAAAATAAAAAAATAAAAAATAAATAACGGGGATATAATCATGTGCAGGGTTTTTTTAATTACCACTTGGAGGTTTTATACAATATAACTATATAGATTATAAAATAAACTGACTAAAGCCTAAATCATTGGCAAGAAAGCCTAGAATTCTTTTGCAAATATCTAATTGTAACACTTTTGGATTGATGTAATACAGCATGTTCCAGAAATGTTGAGGCTTTGCAAAATTAAGCAGAACACAGTTGCAGAAATCACTTACATTCAAGCTTTTTTAAAAAAATAATGACAGGAAAGGATCTTAAAATCGAATTATCTTTTGAAAACAAAATCTCTATGGAAACTAAACACAAATAATATTCTTGAAGGAATTGAAATAATGGAGAACATTGGAGTTTATTAATTGCTAATTGCTGTGTTTATTTAGAGCATAAAGCACTGATGAAAATTTAAAAAAATGGAATAGTCATTGTTTAAGGAGAAATTAGCTTGATTTTATGAAATTTAATGTACTGTCTTTGTAAGTAAATTAAATGTATGCACATATTGTGTTTGTATGCTTTATGAACATACTGGGATATCAGGTAGCTGACTGATTTGTTTCTGCTGCTTATGCATTAGTGCTTCATGCTCAGTAAAATTGTCAATAAGAAAAGAGGAAATTATTTTTTAAAATTATAAAAAAAATTAAAAAAAAGTTGAACATTTTTATATGAAAAAAACAACCATGTTTTCCCCATTACTTTTAGTGCATAGTTTGCTGCAATCTAATGCAGCAGCCCCCAATCTTTTAGGCACCAGGGACCGGTTCCATGGAGAACGGTTTTTCCGTAGACTGGAAGGGGGCGTGGTTTTGCATGCTGCCTGCAATCCTCGGATGGGGCTTCGCTTATTTGCATGGCCCAGGTGCCAGTCCATGGACTGGGTATTGGGGACCCCTGATCTAAAGAGTCACTGCCCAATGAAATAAGTAGCTTTTCAGGGCTTCTCTTTGGAACTGTTTATCTTAATTTTTGTATCTTTTTGTTTTTAGATGGAATTGATTAAAAATATAAGCACTGCAGAGCAGCCCTATTTATTCACTAGACATGTTCATTTCCTTAATTTCTCAAGGTAAGGAAAATCCTCATTTAATTTTAATAGCACATTGCGATGAACAGCCAATCGTTTTACAGAATCCTTTTAATTTAATATTTAGCTACAGAAAAACATTTATCTTTTAATGTTAGGAAATTGATAATTGTTTGTCATGCCCGTCTGCCTGCTTCTTTGTTTTGATCACCCTGTGATTTATTTGGGGAATATACAGTACGTGTACAGACACAAATCCCATAATAGTGTGAGATTCTACCCTAAGGAAGTTGCAATTTCTGTCATAAACCAGAAAAGCAGTGATGCAGAATTCCCTCAAGCCATCCATGCTAATCAAGGGTGAGGATTTTTTGACAAGAAGGAAGAAAGAAGGATTTTATATTACTGAACAAAGGATTTAGAAAAAAAAATATACATCTTTATTTTTATTCGTTTGTGTGCACTATATGCTTCTTTCAGAGGTCACTTGAGTTTCCAAACTTTCCAACTGGAAACTCAGTCTCATATTATGCAAAAAGGAATCTTCTGCCAAAATTCCATTTGATTTTTAAAAATGTTCCTCTGCACGTATGCTTTGCTATTGAAAAACATTAGCTGTTAAAATTTATCCTTGTAATCTGAAAAATCTTGAGATAGATATTTCAAGTTATAATCAAATGTGCTTTGTGATCTAAGATATTACAAAACTTAGGGGAATTAAATACAGGTAGTCCTCGACTTACAACCACAATTGAGCCCAAAATGTTGGTCGTAAGCGATTGCAGCCATAAGTCAAGTCACCACATTACTAGACTTGATTTTACAAGCATTTTTATGAAGATCATTAAATGAATCACATGTACAAAGATCATTAAGTGAATTACAAAGTTGTAAATGGTTTTTGCAAAAAAATTGCAAAACGTAATAAAGTGACTGTAGGATGCTGCAACCAATTGTAAATGTGAGCTGGTTGCCAAATGCTCAGAATGCAATCATATGGCCACAGCAGAGATGTGGCAGTAGTAACTTTAAAGGTAAATTGTATGTAACTATTTTTCAGCCTGTTGTAACTTTGAACAGTCGTTAAGTGACCAGTCATAAATTGAGGATTACCTGTAAGTCAGAAAAACACAATTAGATGGAGGAATAATTTAAATTGCACAATATTGGTTGAGAGAGAACAGAATAAGAGGTGTGCAGGCTGTTTCAATGCACATGTAAATCTGTATAAAGTCCTGTTTCATTTGCAGAATGGTGCCTTTTTCAAAATTTCACACGAGGAATAGTTAAAAATGAAGTGTTACACATAGCTTTATGCTACAGTTGTGCCAACTGATATCAGAAACAAAATACAGTTTATACAGGTAGCCCTTGACTTACAATCATTCATTCAGCAACTTTCCAAGTTATAACGGCACTAACAAATGTGGCTATGCCTTCTGAGTTCTGGCCATCCCAGCACTGCTACAGACACATGATCATGACCTGGGTACTTGTCAACCTGTTTGCATTTAACAATTCGTTGCCAATTGTCCCATAATCACTAGATCATGATTTGCAACCTTTCCTGGGGAAGCCGGGATAAATCTTTCCACCCGTGCACACATCCCCAGCCTCTGGACCTGCGTTCTACCATTCACTCCCTCACTCTGATGTACCCTTCCTGAGTAGCATTGCACCTTCATTGCCACTCCCTAACCTACACTGTGCCTCTTGTCCCCCCTATAGAAGACTTCTGCAGATGTCCAAGAAAGTAAATATCATAGTCAAGACAATTGATACACCTGGTTCTGCAGTACCTGTTCTGACTTGGGCTATGTGCCACATATGGGCATTATTAATGATGCAGATGTGTCCAATCTATGACCCATAGGCCATATGCAGATGATCAAAGGCCTGGAGACCAATCATTCACAATCACATTACTAACTGTCCAGAGTTGCATATGGCCTATGCAGATTTTTTTACCATCTGAACCAGTGACAGGATTGCATCTTTCCTCCTCACAGGAATTGTATGGTGAAATCTACTTAACAAATATAGTAAACCAATCGGTGCGTTAATTCCTTGCTAATAGTTACCAATTTGAATTTCCAACCCAGACTATACAGAGTTGCCAAACACTGAACGGGCTCTGTGGAAATGCATGGGAGTCAAATTTGGTGAGAGCATCCCAGTTTGAATTCATATACCTTTATTTATTTTATTTTTTTATTTTAATTCCATTTATATCCCGCCCTTCTCCGAAGACTCAGGGCGGCTTACAAGCTTAGCAGTAGCCTTCATTCTATGTATATGCCTGCTTATTAGGGCTTTCACACACACCCAAGCGGCATTATTACAAAGTCAGCTTATTGCCCCCAACAATCTGGGTCCTCATTTTACCTACCTCGGAAGGATGGAAGGCTGAGTCAACCTTGAGCCTGGTGGGATGCGAACCTGCACTAATTGCAGGCAGCTGGTGTTACTTAGGGAGGCATTAGCCCACTGCTCCACCAAGGCTCTTATCACTTATCACTTTGTCAGATTAGATATTAGTCAAAGCTGCACTTTTAGACAAGCTAGCTAATATTAGCAGTATTATTGTTTTACCAATCTAGTAATGGAAACAAGAAATAGAATGGATTTAATTCTTCAGAAAGAGTTGCTGCATTTCTGCAAACTTCATTCATATCAGTTTGATAATTTTTATTTATTATTTATTCAATTTCTTTAGTGCCCATCTGAATCCAATTGACTCTCAGCTTTATTTCTTGCTTGGGTAGCTAGTGTTCTAAAATAATAATAAATATTATAAAACTTAAAATTTAATTTTTCTGACATTCCCAGGATTGTAAATTATGTGCTGAAATAAGACTTCTAGACTATGTTAGCTCACTAATATGTCTTTGAAACAATTTTCTCTATTTAAATTTCTTAAAATACTTTGTATGCTTTCTCATTCTTTCTCCAAGTCTTTTTCTTAGCTGCTATTCTTCCTAGAATAGTTTCACACATAAATTTATGCTTTAGTTAAAGGGTCTGTCTTTCCTTTATGTTGATCTCAGATGGCGTAGTGTATTCAACCTCATGTTAAGTCTTAACAGATTGTGGTTGTCTTTCTGATGATTCTTTGATACAGAATTGTTTTGCTAGGTGAACTGGACTAACTTCATAAAAATAAATAAGAAAAATGAGCACTGGGCTTACAAATTTTGTTCATAATACATTATGAGATTTAAAATTAGCAATTCTGCTTTAATAATCTTAGCATTAATATTTCAGGAGCAATGAATTGTAACAATCCATTTTCTGAAGCAATGTTATTTTGCATGGAAGATTTTATCCCTGTTCTAAAACAAAACAAAAAAAAATACATTTTATAGTATTTCAGGCTTTGCTCCTGGGAAAATAACTGATCTGTATAAGTATCACAGGGCTAAAGTTTGGAAGAAGCACAAAGCACTCTGGGGAATAAGTAAAATGTTAGTTTTAAAGACAAACTTCAGTTTGTATTAAAAATAAATTTATATTCCATTAATACTATTCCTAGTATTGCATTTACACTGATGACATGGTGCACAATCTAAATATATAGAATGTCTGTGTTTCATAAAAATGTATTAAAATTTAACATCAGGTATCTTTTTATTAAATTTAAAGAATTTACACTGCAATAAGGCTACATACTCATCACAATTTAGATGCTAGTACAATTGTATCTAAATCCTATTGGTTTCCCCTGACATTCTTCCAAATAAATTATTTATATCTTTTCCAAATAAATAATGTATATCGATACTGTTCTTTATCTCTCATTTCACATCTTGTTTTTAGGTAGATCTGAAAGTAATAATCCAATTTATTAGAATATATTTTGAAAGCAATGATCTTTAAAATGATCTTAATATAGAATTTGTATATAACTTTTTATAATGTAAACTTAAGGGATGATGATGATGATGATAGAGTTGGAAGGAACCTTGGGGGTCTTCCAGTCCAACCCCCTGCTCAGGCAGGAGAAAAGTTTGTCCAGTCTCTTCTTTAAAAATTTCCAGTGTTGGGATATTCACAATGTTTGGAGGTAGGTTGTTCCACTCATTAATTGTTCTAACCTTCAGGAAATTTCTCCTTAGTTCTAGGTTACTTCTCTCTTTGATTAGTTTCCATCCATTGCTTCTTGTCCTGCCTTCAGATGCTTTGGAGAATAGCTTGACTCCCTCTTCTTTGTGGCAGCCCCTGAGATAATGGAACACTGCTATCATGTCATCCCTCGCCCTTCTGTTCATTATATACCGCCCTGAGTCCTCAGGGAAAGGGCGGTATATAAATGCAATAAAATAAAAAATAAATAAATTTCCTTGGAATGGCTTTTCATTCAAAGGTTTATTAATCCGAACAACAACCAATCTGTAAATGAATACTTCAGAAGTCAGCTTCCATGATTTCTGTAGACTCTGAGGAATCTGTTGGAGGCTAATGGTTCAGAAAACAATATGATGCAAAGAGTTCAAAGTATCTGCCATTCTCCATCGAATACTGCAGTGGGTACATTCATAACCCAATGCTAAATTTCCAGGTGCAATGATTCACACAGTCGACTTTCATCCACCTGACTTTTGCAAAGAGCAGAAATAGACAATGTTCAGCTTATTAGGATCAACACAATTGCTTTTGGCTTATAATAATAATAAAGTTGGAAGGGACCTTGGAGGTCATCTAGTCCAACCCCCTGCTCAGGCAGGAAACCCTATACCATTTCAGACAAATGGCTGTCCAGTCTCTTCTTAAAAACTTCCAGTGTTGGAGCATTCACAGGTTCTGGAGGCAAGTTGTTCCACTGGTTAATTGTTCTGTCAGGAAATTTCTCCTTAGTTCTAGTTGCTTCTCTCCTTGATTAGTTACCATCCGTTGCTTCTTGTCCTGCTTTGGGGAACAGCTTGACTCCCTCTTCTTTGTGGCAACCCCTGAGATACTGGTACACTGCTATCATGTCACCCCTTGTCCTTCTCTTCATTAAACTAGGCATACCCAATTCCAGCAACCGTTTCTTATATGTTTTAGCCTCCAGTCCCTAATCATCTTTGTTGCTCTTCTCTGTACTCTTTCTAGAGTCTCAACATCTTTTTTACATCATGGTGACCAAAACTGGATGCAGTATTCCAGGTGTGGCCATTGTGAAGTGGTATTAATACTTCACTTGATCTTGATTCTGCCCCTCTGTTAATGCAGCCTAGCACTGTGTTTGCTTTTTTGGCAGCTGCAGCACAGTGCTGGCTCATATTTAAGTGATTGTCCACTAGGACTTTGAGACTAGACAAACATTTGTCTGAAATGGTATAGGGTTTCCTGCCTGAGCAGGACTAGATGACTTCCAGGGTCTATTGTTGTTGTTGTTGTTGTTGTTATTTAGTTATATTCTTTTTTGATGTACCTATTTAAATTTTTGATTTAGTAATCTACAAACTTAAAAAGATTTTATCTCTTGGTTACTGTAGTTCTATTTTCTATTCATATATATTCACTTCTGATGCCTTCCTTTGAATTTTTAAAAGTTCTGTTTGCAGTTTTCTGATTTTGCTTTATTTTTGTTTGTCAGATTTGGAGGAGACCAACCAGTATACATCAATATTATTAGAGATCCTATCAATCGATTTTTATCTAACTATTTTTTTCGCCGTTTTGGAGACTGGAGAGGGGAGCAGAACCATATGATCCGTACTCCGAATATGAGACAAGAGGAGAGATACTTAGTAAGTTATTCTAAATGTTGCTGCCTCAAATTTAATACTTTATTAAAAAGTTTTAAAGTTGCAGTGGTATCTCTGCATAACTGATAAAAATGAGAAAGGCATAAACACCGATGACTTGATCTTGGATGAGAAAACTATTTTGGCATGTTCTGCATGGACTTAGTTGGGTGAAGGGAATGAATAGAGCTCTTCCAGTTCTTTACCAAATTTCTCTGAACAGAGACATACATCAAGATTCCCTAGGGAATTGGAGTAATGTCATTTTCCTGCCCAGATAACTCTTATCAGCAGTCGTTCATATCTGACTGTTCTTGAAAAAGTAACTGAGAAAAAATTAGCTTCACCTTGTTTGGGGTGAAAAGGGTGGTGTTGAGGTTCACCAGAGATGAGGTATTATTACCTATCGAGGTAACTTCTACATGCAGAATCCACCGTGTCAAGAGCAGCTTGTAGCAACAGTGGTTTATAACATATTATGTCCGTCCTAGCAGGCTGATGACATCACTTTTGTTTTGGTTGGTTATAGCAGAGACAGTATGTGGCCCCTTTGTTGTAGATAAATTGCTATCTAATGGAGTTTAAAGGAGTCCATTGCAACCGTGGGAAAGGACTTATTAGACAGTTCGGCTTACAGAACAAGCAGTAATAATAATAATAATAATAATAATAATAATAATAATAATAATAATAATAATAATAATAATTTTATTTGTATACCGCCCTTCTCCCGAAGGACTCAGGGCGGTGAACAGGGCAATACATGTTAAAAGACAAGAATACAAAAATTAAAAGAGATTAAACAAGATGCCCAAAAACTATAACAATAAGTTAAAATACATAAAAAGCAATAAAACCCAAACCCATCACCCATCAGGCCAGGCCGGCTTGTTCGAACAGGTAGGTCTTTAGATCGCGCCGGAAGGAGTGAAGGTCGGGCGCCATCCGGAGCTCAACCGGAAGATGGTTCCATAAATCCGGCGCGCCCACAGAGAACGCCCTCCCCCTGGGGGCCACCAGTCGACATTCTTTGACCGGTGGCACCCTGAGGAGGCCCACTCTGTGGGAGCGCACTGGGCGGAGGGAAGTTGATGCCGGCCACAGGTGCTCCCTGAGGTATTCCGGACCCATGCCATGAAGGGCTTTGTAGGTCATTACCAGCACCTTGAATCTCACACGGAAGACAACTGGAAGCCAATGCAACTCGCGGAGCAGGGGTGTAACATGGGAGTATCGGGAAACTCCCAACACAACTCTCGCGGCTGCATTCTGTACCAGTTGGAGTCTCCGAGTGGTCCTCAAGGGCAGCCCCATGTAGAGAGCGTTGCAGTAGTCCAAACGAGAGGTCACGAGCGCATGAGCGACCGTACGCAAGGCATCCCGGTCTAGATAGGGCCGCAACTGGCGCACCAGGCGAACCTGGGCGAAGGCCCCTTAGTATCCAAGCCATTTATGAGAATCTCCTCCAGTGATCACCACTGATTCTTGACACTTAGTTTTTGTTTTTTTATTCCATTTATATCCCGCCCTTCTCCGAAGACTCAGGGCGGCTTACAAGCTTATTCTGATTTCTTTAATTTCTTAAAGCATGATACCAAGTATTTTATAGTTCAAAACTGATGTAAATTTACATTACACTTCTCTTTGCAGAAACCTATTTAACAATTGAGCAGATGGAGTTAGGATTGCAATTTAGATGAGAATTTCCATCATTAAGCAATGTGATTGTAAAGTAGAATATCATGTGACGGCATCACTTAGCAACAGCAGTCCTGACAATTCCCACTGCAGTCGTTAACTGAATCCCACCAGTTCACCAGTGTGAGGACTCACCTCGATCCAAGTCATTTCCAGTTGGATTCCTCCCAGCCTGAGCCTCAGTAGGGGAAAAGACTGCCTCCTGTCCTGTGCTCTGTTCATCCTACCTGGCCTACCAAGCCTGCTGACAAGGCAGGAGAAAAAGCTTGTGTGGTCCTTCACAAGGTAGCTGCTGGCTGCTCCAAGCCTTTTTCCTGAACCCACAAGTGGGCATACCAAATCACATGCAGCTTTCTTGCAAGGCTTTGAAAGACTTCAAAGTCTTACGAGAAGGCCAGTCAGGATTGCAGGTTGTCCAAACACACGTATTGTCATACTGGGGGGAAGAAGAAGACAATGAAAGTCAGCTGGGGATGGTAGGACTGGCAGGGCGAGTGGAACACAGGGCAGCAAGAAAGACAGAGTTGGGGGGGGGAGATAAGAGAGGAGTTGAAGCAGCCCTGCGTTCTTTAGTACAGGCAGATCGCCAAGCACCAAAATTTTAATAACGTGACCATAGGGGCACTGCGATGGCGATAGCTTGGGGGTCCAGGCATAGCTAACATTCATTCAGCACCTTATTCAGACTTCAAAGCATCACTGAAAGAATGGTTGTTAAGTATGCCCTATCTGCATCTCCACAAGAAATTATCTTTGAAAATATTTCTTGCTGAGGTTCAGTAAGTGTTGCTTCTGTTTCAGTTGTATGAAAAATAGCTCCCACTGCATCCTCCTTTCTGTGTATCACTCCTGCTTTTTAGGAGATTGACAGAGGCCTTTGTTCAGATACTCAGATTGATGCTTCTGATCTTCAAAAATTATAACGGGTTTCTGCTTTTTGCTGGCGATAGTACTTTATCTTGGGAAATTCCCACAAAGCTCCCAAAATTATTTCAAAATGTTGCAAAAAGATACCGGTTAGAAAGGTCTTTCAGAGAGACCCTTAAGCTTAAATTATTTAAATTTAGTAAGTGAGATTAAATCCTTAGTGGCTGTTTCTTCATGCTCAATTTATAACATAGCAAATTAAAGCTGATAGCTGCAATTTATGTTTTTTTTTACCATCTCATATATAATGCCTTGTATTCTTACTCTAGTCTAGAAGAAACCAGCGATAAACATTTCGGGCTTGACTGTATTACCGAATATAATACACTGGTGCCTATAAGTACAGAGTTTTTGGCTTCTGAACTCTCAGAAATGTTTGTGGAAAATTCTACTGACCATTTGGAATCTTAGAGTAAATTGTTTCTGGCTTTGAATCGCTTCCAGAAATAACAGAAGTTTGTGCAAAACATTGGATAAACTAGTTTTAAGTGTTTTCGTCAGGACCTAATTCAAATCCATCAAATCCATTTTCCAAATTCAAACTGCTGCTGCGTTATGTTCACGAAACCTTTCTACATTAAATAGCTTTGAGAAAAGTTACACTGCAATCTCTCTCTCTCTCTCTTCCCCCACCTCTCTCTCCCCCCCCCCCCAGCTTCAGTCATTTTGAGATGTGTGGACTTCAGCTCCCAGAATTTTCTAGCCAACTTACTATTGCTTGCTGCTGGAGAATCCTGGGAGCTGAAGTCCATATATCTTCAAGGTATCAGATTGCTCTAAAACACGGGTGTCAAACTTGATTGTGTCATGTGATGTATCAAGACTTTTTTCCCTTTGCGGAGCCAGGGTAGGCGTGACCTGCGCATGATGCATCCGGCCCGCAGGCTGGCACCAGTTTGACACCTCTGCTCTAAAACAATGTTTCTCAACCTCAGCAAGTTTAAGCTGTGGACTTCAATTCCCAGAATTCCCCAGCCAGACATGCTAAGATATTCTGGGAATTTCAGTCTACACATCTTAAAGTTGCTGAGGTTGAGAAACATTGACATAGATGATAGGAACTCAGTTCAGCCCTTAAAAGTCATTCACTAGTGGAAAATGGCATGTGGGTGAGTTGGTTTATTGATGCCCAAGTAATACTGTCCTTCTCCCAGTGGATGTTCCTCATCTTTTTACATAATAAGGAATCCTCCAGTACCAGGGCAAAGATTGGTTCAAAATAATAGAGTTGGAAGGGGTCATTCAGAGTAATGTTTTTCAAACTTGGTAACTTTAAGCACTGAATAGGGAATTTTGGAAGCTTGAGCTCCGCACATCTTATTTATTTATTAAATTTATATGCTGTCCATCTTGTTATCGAGAATGAATCTTATTTGCCAAGCTCGAAAAACACTGGTTTTCAGCAAATCATCATCCACAGCATATTTGATTGATACCTGTTTGAACACATTAAGCAAAAGGAATACAATACTATCGTGGGCAATTTATTCTACAGTTGAACTGCTCTTACTTTAGAATTTTTTTCCTAACATTCACCCAACCTGTCACTGAAATCCATTAATTTGCATTTGTAGTTTTATTAATGTTATGGTGCCTTTAGAAGTTTCTAAAATATCAGTCACATTTTATAATATGGTAAGTGGCAGCTTTTTTTTCTTTGCTACAGTGCATTAGCGATAATATTGCAACTTTTTTTTACTGTGTAGCTTAAGTTCCTATGATTTTACAAATAAGTTTCATTTCATGTATGCACATTCCTAAAACCACACAGCATAAATGCTCTGGACAGTACTCAGGACATTAAGAATATAAATGACATTTAATGTCTAGTGGCCATTAAAAAATTGGTTCAACTGTTTGTTCAGCAGTTTTCTTTCAACACAATGTATTAAGGGAGGCTAAATTGGAAAAAGATCAGCATGGTTTCAGAATGGGAGGGAGAATAACAGGGGCCTGCCGTATGCTAATGACATTATGCTGATGGCTGAAAATGCAAAAGTTCTATGAGCTCTAATAATGGAAGTCAAGGAGCGCAGGGAAAAATGGGACTAAGATTAAATATAAAAAAGATCACCTAATGACATCATATATAAAAAGCAGACTTCAAATTGACAGTGAAGATATTGAAGTGGTAGATAGCTTCTACTCTTGGGATCAACTGTCAACAGTAGAAGAACCACTAGTTAAGAAACACTTGAGAGAGAAGAATAGCCATGAAGGCTTTTGAAAAGATACTCAGATGCCCTAATGCAGGGGTCTTCAAAGTTGGTCCTTTTATGACTGGTGGACTTCAACTCCCAGAATTCCTCAGCCAGGCAAGCTGGCTGAGAAACTCTGGGAGCTGAAGTCCACCAGTCATAAAAGGGCCAAGTTTGAAGAGCCCTGCCCTAATGTATCAGTACCTACAAAGATCGAAAAGGTGAAGTCAGTGGTTTTTCATGTTTCGGTTTCTCTATTGAAGTGAAAGTTTGACTTTGAAGGAGAAGGATATAAAGAGTATTACACTTTACAACTTTGGCATTAGAGAAGACTCTTAGGAACCATGGACAGCCTAAAAAACAAACAATGGATTAAACAAAAGAGCTCAGAATTCTCACTTGAGGCACAAATGAGTAGGCTCAGATTATCAATCTTTGGTCATATTGTGTGGTGACCTATCTCCCTGGAGGAACAGTTGCTGAGCAAGATAGAAGGAAAGAAAAGAAGAGGATGACCTGCAGAACAGCTCAATTACAATGGGGATAGCTACATCATTGGAAGACCCAGGGCTTTTTTTGTCATAGAATGCTCAGAACGGAGTTCCGGCACCTTTTTTTGGATGGAACCTTGTAGGGTATGCAAGGCGGGTTGTATGACATGTGTGAGTTCCGGCACCTTTTTTTTTTTTACAAAAAAAGCACTGGGAAGACCTGAAGGACCAGGTCGGGGACAGATCAATCTAGAGAAAATGTATCCATGCAATTGCTATGGTAAGAGTTGTCAGTGACTTAATAGCTCATGATCAGTCATAACAGATGAGAAAAATAAGGCTGTTTAGTTACTAGAATGTTCAGAATTCTGAGTGGAAGGGAAATGTGCCTGAAAATTTTTGTTTTGTTCTGTGTTTCCTAGAAGCATTGAAATAAGAATGAAATATTGTACTTTGTGGACTCTGCTCAGTCACAAATACCAGAATGTGCAAAGCAATATTCCAAAAATGCCTGGAAGATAGGGGGGTACTATGTTCCATTTATTTAGCAATTTTCCTTCTCCCAATTGTTTTCAATTATTTCTTTAAGCTACAATACTATACATGCTTACTTAATGTAACTGTTAAATTTCTGAATTCTTAGGAAAAGATTACTGAATATTAATTCATCCACACTGCCTAAGACCCAGTTCTGGTCTTTATCTTCCATTACTAGAAGCTATACATTTTACCTGTTTCTCTTAGCAGTTTTAACCTATACTTTTGTTATTAATTTAGAAAATCAAATACTTGTGCATGGCTTACATAGAAACTATGATTTTAGTCTTGGTGACCCAGTTTTATTTCCAGATTTGTACTTAACCCATATGAGAGAGAATATTTATCTACAAGTTCAGCATACTAGCAGCTTTCCTGCATCATTGGAGGAAAAAAAATCCCCACAATGTTATTATTGATCATACTGTGAACTACTTGTGAAAAACAGCAGTTACAGCATAAATTTCTCAAGCTGCTGATATAGAACCACAAAATGATATATTTAGAGTAGAAGACCTGAAAATATGTTTCTGCTTAGCCATGGAATAGCTGGATAGTCTAGGAAAAAAATCAAACTTCAGGGGGGGAAAAAGTTGTAACATGAGTATAGGAAGATTATAAATATTATAAATTAAAATATTGTAAATCTGTATAATAAATATATAAATAATATAATAAAGCATGATACTTTAATACATCATATCTGAGATTTAAAATTCCCAATTAATGGATACAATAAATATATTAAACATCGTGCTATTAAAAGCAAGAAGAAAAGATCTCAGGCAGTCCCTAGTATTTTTCCTTGCCTCTAGTGCCCTAATCTCTCAATTTACAAATGAATAAGAAGAAAAATTGTTTCGAAAATTGTGTGGAGGGCTGGGAGAAAAATAGCACTAAACATGGGAAATGGGGGTTTTGTCTGTAATTGCAGACTAACATCTGTATTCAGTTGTTCTAGAAAAACGCTGATCACTGAACTGGAAAGATGAACATGTCCATCTTCAGAATAAATGTCAGTGTTGATGGTGGTTAAACAAAATTTATGCTAAAATACTATTCCAGAGATCTCTTTGGAAATCCAAGAGAGAGGATTTTTTAAAATATATATATAGAGAAGAGAATAACTCTAATAGCATTCCTGAAACATCTGCCTCTGCAATAAAAGAGCTGCTATGGTGAATAGATGGTAGACTTCTAAAAATTATTGGTCAGTGCTTACATGAAGACTATGAAAATTACTACATAAAAGTCTAGCTGGCTGGATTAATCAATAGAATTAAAAGTCTACAATATTGGCCAGACTGAAAAATCAGACATTATGAGAAAAACATATTACATACTTTTTATGTAGACTTGCATAACAACACAAACACAAATACATGCTCAGTTTTTTTCTGTCTGATTTCATAAAGGAAAAAGGAATCATGCAAACTGACTGCCAGTTGGAATATAGATTATGGTTTCTATGGAGTAGGACTCAGCGTTTTCTGGAAGTATTTATATAGTATTGAAAACCCCTGAAAATAGGATTAATAGTGGTAAAATGACAGTTAAGGTTTTAGGTTAAACAAATTACATGCATTAGACTACATGAAGAATTTGCAAGTAAGTCTTCCTGGAACCTGAGAGAATTCCAAACAATAAGCAAATTACCACTAAAATTCTTAATCTGGAGTTTATGCATTGCTTACCTAAAGTTCAGTCTGTAATAATAATACCGTATTCACTACTGTGAATGGAAACATAATGGAGACATTTTAATAGAACTTAAATAATGTGATTTCCATAAGATCATTTCAGCAACAAATTGTTAGTCAAAAATAGTTGGATCTTCATATAGCTGCCCCAATTTGAGAAAAATTAAAAGAATGATAAATAGAGAGTGTGTGGGGGGGGTGTTGTTTAAAAATAGTTGCCCTTTAGAAATATCCTCAAACTTTGATTCCTTTATTATTATGATGAATAGAAACTTATAGTGGTGATCCTTAAAAACAGTGAAGTTTATCATTCCAAATTTCTTTGCTAGTTTAGGAAACTCATCCACAGATCGAACTAGCTGCTGTAATAATGTTAAATCACTAGGAAATGTAGTTTCCCAAGGCTGTGACTCCATTCAGAGCAAAAATTTCCCAGACTTTCATATATTAATGTGACTGCTATACTTCCTTAATAGTCATTGAGGCCTTGGGAGTTATGATAATATTCATAAAATTTTAAGAGATTTGAAACAAAATTAAATTTTAACTTACCTTTTCCTTCGAACTGCTAGTCATGATCATGATTGCTAGTCATGTTCAGTCATTGCTAGTCATATTGAAATTGACAGACTTCAGCTACATCTGGTTCTGATATTCATGTAATTATATTTATCTTTACAATATACTGGAAATACTTGTTTTATAATTAAATCCTGGCTAAAACATTTCTCATATATTGTATAACTGTCCTTAAGACAAGAATTTGCTCTAGGAAGGAGAGGATGATACGGTAGGAATCTTTCCTATAACCCCTGGAAAAGGTTTTGACTACATTTACAAACTCCAAAATAAGTTTTTATATATAGAGCAGTCTCTTGTGGTTGTGTTTTTATACAACACAATATTGAAAAAAGGGCTGCATCTATGTAACTGATAGTATGTTACAACATATATTTCATCCCCTTGATACCATAGGTTTACCACAAGTTGCTGCCATCAAAGAATATTTACAGCAACTGTAGTGATCTCACATACAATTTTTGTCAAATGGAACTCAGAACTTCTGTCATAAGTCATAAAGTTCATAAGTCAAGGCACTCATGTGACTAATTTTACAACATTTTTTGTGTCAATCATGAAGCAAATGCCACAGTCATTTAACAAATCAATATATTCCCATGGGTTTTTTTTTTGCCAGAAGTTGGCCATTTACCAGAAAATTGTAAAAAACATTGTAAATTGTGTCACATAACCATAGAACACTGCAAAAGGCCATAAAGGTGAGCCAGTTGCCAAATGGCTGAAATGCATTCATGTTTATGTTTATGTTTATGTTTATGTTTATGTTTATGTTTATTGGACTTATATACCGCCCTTCTCCCGTAGGACTCAGGGTGGTTCACAAGGAATTTAAAATAACAATACACATTACAAAAGTTAAGAACAATTAAAATAATTAAATTTATTCCTTGAATAAAATAAAACCCCTATTAAACTCCAATTAAAACCCAATTAAATAAAATTACAATTAAAATTCTCAGTCGTGACTGTGTTTGTGTGTGTATGCACACACTTGTACGGTCACTCGCCAGAACTCCAGAACTGGATTGTAACTACTGTACTTGGAATTCTCAGTAATTTTTCCTCTTTCCCCAATACAGTGCTTCTCAACTTTGCAATTTTAAGATATGTGGACTTCAACTCCCAGAATTCTCCAGCTGGCATGCTCACTAGAAAATTCTGGGTATTGAAGTCCACATATCTTAAACACTGCTCTAATATGAAGTGACTTGTTAAAATCAATCAGTTTTCCTGATTGTACAGTGGAATTGTGGCTGTTTATAGGATTTAATGCTAAAAACAGCCATTTTTCACTCTACCAATCTAGTATTGACATTGAAATACTGCTGTTGGCTTCATTGTAGTCCCCACTGGACTCTTACCCTTTCACAAGACACCCACACAATCTGGCATGATGCGCTGTCATTGGCAGACACTCTTCCAACAGGATTCACGGAGGAATTGTCCTGGATGAAGAAGTCTGGCTTCAGTTGAATTGGTTTGCATCACATCTGCTTACCATATGGTTCCTTTTAGCTGTTTTCTTGCATCCATAACCAACAATCAAATTCTTCTAAAATTGAGAAATTGAAATTTGAAGAAATATCTTAATGTCTTAATTTTTGTCTTGATGCAAGGGTAGCCTGGATTTCATTGCTTAAAGAGTAAGCTTATAAATCTTCTATAGGGATAGGATTTTGCATGCAACAAAACACTTCTTTCTGTGGCCTGAGCTCCCCTCCTGACCTTTATGGTTTTACATGGGACAAAATTCTTAGGAAGTAGGATAGCAATAGCACTTAGACTTATATACCGCTTCACAGTGCTTAACAGCCCTCTCTAAGTGGTTTACAGAGTCAGCATATTGCCCTCAACAGTCTGGGTCCTCAATTTTGCCAACCTCGGGAGGATGGAAGGCTGAGTCAACCTTGAGCCAGTGAGAATTGAACTGCAGGCAAGCGGCAGTCAGCAGAAGCAGCCTGCCTTGCTGCATTCTAACCACTGCACCACTATGGCTTATGGGATGCTAAGGAAGCATTGGGTTGCCCAGTCAACTAATATTTTGGAAGAGGGTGATGATTTTGTAAATGGGACCTTGGACCAGGGGAGAGATGGCTGGGTCAGTTTATATATTTGTTAGGCAGTGAGTCAGGCAGCCAGGAATATCATGATGACAAATGTGTAAAGGGAAATATGGTGGGAATTGGGAGGGTGGACCATTCTTAGGTAATGCAGTCCCAATTAGGTAATGCAGTTCCAATGTCTTGTACTGGTGTCATGTTCCAGCTCTTGGTACTTGCTCCCAATGCCTGGTCATTGTGCCTTAGGAGGACCAGCTGCTACTTAATGGCACATCTATCTCTAGTAAGGTTTTCCTCATCTAATGATGGAAGAGACATTACCAAGATTTGATTGGGCATGAAGGGCAATGCCAGCTATGTAAGGTTGTCCACATCATGAAATAGATTGCACAAGGTGACTAGAACCCTACTATATTGAGAAAGGCTGTACAGGTAGTCCTCAACATACAACCACAATTGAGCCCAAAATTTATGCTGCTAAATGAGACATTTGTTAAGTGAGTTTTGCCCTACTTTACAACTTCTCTTGTCATAGTTGTTAAGTGAATCACTGCAGTTCTTAGATTAGTAACATGGTAGTTAAGTGAATCTAGCTTCCCCATTGAGTATGCTTGTCAAAAGGTTGCAAAAGATGATCACGTGACCCTGGGACACTGCAACCGTCATAACTATGAGTCAGTTGCCAAGCCTCCGAATTTTTATCATGTGACCATGGGGATGCCCCGATGGCTGTAAATGTGAAAAACAGTCATAAGTCACTTTTTTCAGTGCCATTGTAACTGAACAGTCACTAAACAAACTGTTGTAAGTCAAGGACTACTTTTAATTATAAAATCTTCAAGTCTGGCTGCATTTTCCTTTCCCTCCCTTTTATATCCCAGGGTGCCTGTCTGCTTTCTCTGCTGTGGGCTCAAAGCATTCTCTAACACCCATCGTTCTCTTAATGGTCTCTGCCAAGTTTATCCAAGGTCATCCCTGAAGTGGCTGAAGGACCACTCTGGACGACAGGTTAATCAACTAGGATTTATTTAGGAACAAGGCAAAGAACAGTATAACTTGTCCGGCTTTTATAGCCGGCGGCTGTCAGTGAAGTCCAATCAGGTTCGTTTCTTTTGGCGCCGCGTCTTGTAGAACCAATCACCGCCGTCGCGTCTTGACAGTTCTTCTCTCCGCGTGGTGAGTCGGCTTCTGTGTTTTGACAGCCGCGAGCTGTCAAATGGCTGCGCCTGCGCTCTAGCGGGGAACTTTGACAGCTGTCAAAGTTCCCGCGTGTTTCCCTGTCAGTGGTGTTTACCTCATAGTATTAAACGATTATAACTTGTTAATAACATTTATACATGTGTGTTTATATACATTACACCCCTTACCCCTCCCCCGGATTGTTTCCACCCTCTTGTTGGTTGTTGGAGCCGGCCCATTCATAGTCCTGTAAATATGCTGGTGCCCTTCTGTTTCGGTTAGAACGTCTTGGGGGTGGTGCGTTTCCGTGTTCTGGCGGTGGTATGTTTTCTTGCTCCCCTTCCTCCTGTTCTGGTGGAGGTATTATGTCCGGGGGGGTGGGGTTTGGCTGTCTGGTGGGGGAAGGTTCGGGTGGTGTTGTGGTTGCCTTGGCCTGAGCTGATCTATGTGCCGTCGCAAGTTGCCTTCAGTTGGCGTATGTATTAAATAGGAAATGGGTCCTGTTTGTTGTAACACTGTCCCTTGGACCCATTTGTTTTTGGCTGTGTACTATCGGGCCCAGATCATTTGCCCAGGTTTAAATGTGCGGGGTGGGGGGGTGGTCTGGTTCCGCTGTATAAGTGTCAGGATGCAGTCTGTCGAGCCACGTTATCAGCCTCCTTCCCCATCTTAGCTCCGCTGGTGTCTTGCCGGTCGCCGCACAGGGAGTTGTGTGTTGTGCCATCAGGAACTGGCTGAGTCGTCGCTGCCAGTTCCCTTTTACAAACTTTTTTAATGCTTCTTTGGTTGAGCGCACCATAATTTCAGCCATCCCGTTCGTCGATGGGTGGAACGGTGCAGAAGTGACCAGCCTAATACAGTTCTTCGTAGCGAACATCTGAAATTCACGAGAAGTGAATTGTGGTCCATTGTCTGAAACTATGGTGTCTGGGAGGCCGTGGGTGGCGAAGACCTTCCTAAGGGCTTGTATAGTGGCTCCTGAAGTGGTTTTCCTAAGGGGGATTACTTCTAGCCATTTTGAATAGCTGTCAACTATTATTAGGAAACTCTGCCCTTGGATTGGTCCTGCAAAATCTAGGTGTATGCGTGACCATGGGTTTTTTGTTGTTTCCCATCTATGTACTGGGGCTTGGGGTGGTTCGCTTCTCGTTGCTTGGCAGGGGTAGCACCCTCCCACATGTTTTTCTATATCCTTATCTATGCCTGGCCACCATACATAACTCCTGGCTAGAGCTTTCATTTTAACTATGCCTGGATGTCCTTCGTGTAGGGTGTCTAGGGTTTGTGCTATGTTTTTCTCTGGTATCACTACTCTGTTCCCCCACAGAAGGCATCCCAAGTGTGATGACATTTCGTTTTGTCTGTTATAGAATGGCTGAAATTGTGGGTGTGGATTTTTGGCTGGCCATCCCGTGGTCGTCCATCTAAGGATCCTGCTCAGGACTTTGTCCTTGGCTGAATTTTTTGCTATGATTTTGGCGGAAAGGGGGCATTCTGGAAGTTGGGAAATTTCCAGTATGAGCCCTGCAGGAGCTGGGTCAGTGTCGTTGCTTTGAATGGGCAGTCTGCTGAGGCAGTCTGCGTGTCCCAATTCTTTCCCTGGCTTGTATATTAATTTGTATGAATATGCTGACAAGAAAGTGGACCAACGCAGTATTCTTGGTGATAGAATCTGTGGGGTTGTTTTGTCCCAGGTGAATATTCCTAGCAGGGGCTTGTGATCCGTGAATATAGTAAAGGGTCTCCCATAGAGGTAGTCGTGGAACTTTTTTACCCCTGCGACTATTGCTAGTGCTTCTCTGTCGATCTGCGCGTAGTTTCTTTCAGCTTTTGAAAGTGTGCGGGAATAGAAGGCTATGGGTCTTTGGGTGCCATCCTTGTACAGGTGGCTTAGCACTGCCCCAATTCCGTAGGGAGATGCATCGCAAGCGATGCATACTGGTGTGTCTTCTCTAAAGAGTGTGACAGTTGAGCTGTTACAAATAATGTTTTTCAATGACTGAAAGCTATTTTCGTGTGTTCTGGTCCAGGACCAGGCAGTGCCCTTGTCCAGGAGCCTGTGGAGAGGTTCAGCTATAGTGGCTTTGTGGGGGAGGAAGGCATGATAGAAGTTTAACAATCCCAAAAAGGCTTGGAGTTCTTGTTTATTTTTCGGACTGGGAGCTGTTTGAATAGCTTTTAGTTTTTCTGTAGTGGGGTGGATGCCCTGGGCGTCTATTTTGTAGCCTAGGAATTCTGTGGCAGTGACTCCGATGGAGCACTTTTCTCGTTTTAGTTTGAGACCGGCTTCTCTGAGCCGGCTCAGCTCAGCTGACAGCCTGTCAGCTAAGTTTGCTTCGTTTTCTTCGGCGATGAGGACATCGTCGAAATAGGGGCAGACCCCGGGTATTCCTTTTAAGGTTTTCTCCATGATACCTTGAAAGATACCCGCGGCTGCCGAAATGCCGAATTGGAGTCTTTTCACTTTAAAAGCTCCGCGGTGCGTGACAATTGTTTGAGCTTCCGCGGTGTCATTTGTGACAGGCAGTTGCAAGTACGCCTGCGTAAGATCAAGTTTTGCGAAAATGGCGCCGGAGCAGATAGAAGCGAGGACGTCCCTCACCGCTGGCACCGGGTAAGCATGGGGGCTTAGAGCTAGGTTGAGGGTCGCCTTATAGTCTGCACATAATCTAATTTCCCCGTTAGGTTTCACTGGGGTGACTATTGGGGTCTCCCAGCTTCCCCCTTCTGTAGGTTCCAGTACCCCTAGTTTTACGAGGCGTTCTAGTTCGTTCTCTATTTTTTCTTTGAGGGCGAATGGAACCCTCCTAGCCCTTATCTTAATGGGTTGGATGGTTGGATTTAATTTTAGGGAGATGGGAGGGCCGGTGTATTTTCCTAGTGTGCCATCAAAGACGTCTGCATACTTGTTGCAGACGGCTTCGAGGCTTGAGGCTTGCACTGTGTTTACCCCAGTAATGGCGATGCCCAGGGGGCTGAACCAGTTTAGCCCAATTAGATTGGTGCGGTTCCCTGGAGTCACTAAGACTTCTAGGGGTCCCTTGAATTTTTTGTATTCAACTGCGACCTTAGCCTTCCCTTCTAGTGGAATGGGTTTTTTTTGGAAGTCTGCTAGGTGGACCTGGGTTTTTTTAAGAGGGATTTCCCTGTTACTCCGTTGGCAGATCTCCTGATACGTTTGAAACGATATTAAGGAGACTGCTGACCCGGAGTCCACCTCCATGTTGCAGGTGACTCCTTGAATTTTTACCCTGATTTTTACTTTCGGGCTTAAACTGTGCACCTTGTCTATCGTTTCCACTAGGCCCCCCGGTGTTCCTCCCCTGTTGTCATGGGTGGTTGGCCTACCTGGGGGGTTGGCCTCCAGATCATGCACGTTGTCGCGGGGCCGGCTTTGGCACACTGGCTTGATGTGGCCGGTTTTACCGCAATTGTGGCATTTTGCGTTTCAGAACCGGCAGCTTCCCCTGGCATGGTTGCCCCCGCAGCTGGCGCAGGTAGCCCGTTGATCGTGTCGTGGTGGCAGGGGGTTTCTGGTTTTTTGGCGGTCTGATGTGTCGTTTCTTCGCTGTTGTCGCTCCATCCTGCGTTGTAGGGCCTCTCCGTTGGTGAAGTCTACTGACTCGTCGTCGTCGCTAAAGGTTGCGTTTTCTTGGTATACGGTTGCTTGACTTTCCGGTGTTGACGTGGTCAACAGGGGTATTCGTAGTTGTATTCGTAGGCCATTATTTCTCGGGTAAGTTCGGCTAGGCTCATGTCAGGCTTTGATGTAAGTTTTTTCTGGAGGCGTTCGTCCCTTAAGCCTATTACCACTTGGTCCCGGATGCGGTCTTCCAGATCTGGAAAGCTGCAGTTACGGGCGGCATGCCGGACCCCGGCGATGAAGTCGTTTGCGGGCTCGTCCGGTCGCTGTTTCTTCTGGGCGAATTGCACTCGCCAGTACAGCTCTGAGCGAGCTGGCATGTAATGTTTGTTGAGCTGGTCGACCAGGCCCGCGTAGGAGACTTCAGTGATGGGCACCGGGCTGAACAGACCAACGGCGGCGGCGTATACCGGGGGCCCGCTGATGTACAGGAGGGCGGCGGCCTTTGCTCGGTCGTCGGTAATTTTACTGACGAGGAGGAAACCCTCAACCTGCCCCAGGTGTGACTGCCATCTCTCCGGATGGCGGGTATCGAATTCCCTCACACGCCCGAAGTTGGCCATGTCGTCCGGTCCTGGTCTCGCTCCGTTCGGAAGTTAAAACTTCCAGTGACTGCTCTTGGCCGGGAATTCCCTTCCTTGGCCGTGACTTCAGCTCCGGAGCGATCCCACCTTCGTCGCCAGTGAAGTGGCTGAAGGACCACTCTGGACGACAGGTTAATCAACTAGGATTTATTGAGGAACAAGGCAAAGAACAGTATAACTTGTCCGGCTTTTATAGCCGGCGGCTGTCAGTGAAGTCCAATCAGGTTCGTTTCTTTTGGCGCCGCGTCTTGTAGAACCAATCACCGCCGTCGCGTCTTGACAGTTCTTCTCTCCGCGTGGTGAGTCGGCTTCTGTGTTTTGACAGCCGCGAGCTGTCAAATGGCTGCGCCTGCGCTCTGGCGGGGAACTTTGACAGCTGTCAAAGTTCCCGCGTGTTTCCCTGTCAGTGGTGTTTACCTCATAGTATTAAACGATTATAACTTGTTAATAACATTTATACATGTGTGTTTATATACATTACAATCCCTGTAGCTCCCTATAGCTTCAGAGTGTGTGAGAGTTCTCCTCTCTGAAATGTCCCTCCCCCTTTCAGACCAAAAAACTAGGGAGGGTTCCTCCTGAGGCATTTGCCATTCCCTCATTGCTTCTGAGGTCTCAGCTGCCTCTTTGCTTACCATTGTCTACTCTGTGGCTTTTTCTTCAGTATCCCAAGGTCGTTCCCATATATACCATTACAGACCAGCATTGGATATAATATAGAAGTGCTGGACAGGAGATTTAAAAGGTGCAGGGTGGTTTAGGATGTGTGTGATTATAGAAAGAGTAGAGTCAGCAACCTTTCAAGCACATACCGTATTCAAAATCTAAATAGCCATCTCACAAAAGAAACCTATATAACTCTTGAGAAATATGTGCAAACATAACACCAATGCCGAGAGCCAAAAGAGTTTGTGATCTTCTGAATGCTTGATAATGTACACTTCAGGGTAGTGAACACAGAACTATTTTTTCATTCGCTTACTTATTTTTACTGAAGTATGAATTGAAATGTTTATGCGAATTATTTGAAACAGCGTTTTTTAATGTGAACATGCAAACAATATATTAAGCACTTTTCAAACTGTTGTGTCTTTTTTCCAGGCTTTTGCAGCTGTTTCATAACTGCTTCTGCTTTCTTACTAGTGAAACAAAGTATGCACACATGTAGAGCATCTGTGCAAACCAGGGAAAAAGTTGCAGTTTTTTTAGTGATTTGAAGAGAGGTGCTATATATGTGCTCAGTCTTGTGTATTGGAAAGCGTTTCTTTCAAAAGCCTTAATTTGCCTTTTGGAATAAATAACTGAAACGATCAGTTCACTAAACTGGTAGGCAGTTCACTCTCATTATTTGGGCTTATTTCTTGGTTTTGGTTTAGAGGGAAATTATTACTTCTGTACCTGACATTGCTTGCTACTAGTTGTCTCAATCACTAATAGTATTCATTTTATTCTACACCTTTAAAACTTGAGAGATACAATGGGTGCTTGAGAGTAGCATCTACAGTTAATAAATGAAAATTTTGCCCCTCTTCCCTTCACTCCATATTTTTAAGGTAACAACTTGCCAGCCCTTTTATACATGTTTTAATATAATTTTGATTGAAGCCTGTAACAAGAAGATAAAAATTAATGCGGGCTAATATGAAGTAAGAAAGAAAAACAAAAAGAAATAAATCAAAGAAGTAAAAAGTGCAGAAAAAGAAATACAGTTGAAGAAAAATAGAAAAGAAAGATGAAGGATGTAAAAAAGAGACTTCCCCAATATCCTTCACTCCACTTATAAGTACAAATTTATTGTAACCTCTCTCTCTTACAACATATTACTTTTTTCTATAATCTATCCTGTCTAATCATCAAAATGACAAATTCTTTTTTTTCCTCATTTTTATATAAAAGTTCCATAATAGGCTTCCAATCACCAATAAACGTAGATGTCTTTTCTCTAATCGAAAACTGACTCTGATCTAGTCAGTTTATCCATTTCAGCAAAATCCATCAGCTTCACCAACCATCCCTCCAGTGTAGCTAATGTTGAATCTTTCCATCTCTGGGCATATACTAGTAATCTTGCTTTTGTTATTTGCTTCCCTGGCTCCTTTCATACGTGTAACGAACCAGAAAGTTTATAGTTTTCCTTCACAATAGTGAACAGCACTTGAGGACTATTAGATTGAGGAAATTTTGGTTGAGTTTCCAGCTTTTATTTCCTTTTTTGAGAAAAAGCAGCAAAATATAGTTGTGTGATGATGAAACAAAATGATGAAAACACGAAAAATGTTAAATACATACTTATCTCAGATGACAGATTTAGCTGTTTGTTAAGTTGCTTAAAGAGAAAAATACCACAAGTTGTTTTTAAATCTATAGATTAAGGTAGCTGTAATCAGAACATCTGAAAGCCACAATTAAACACTATCTCAAACACACAACTCTGAACTACACTATTATAAGCGGATCAGATGTTTGAAATCACTCCACATCATCCTTAGCAACAAGCTTCAGAATGCTCTAGAATATGAAATTGCTGGTGACAAAAGAGAAAGGCAGAATGGGTGACTTAGTCACAGGATATTCTTACACAATATTTTTCTCAAAACATTTTCCAATTCAGAAAGTTTATGTAGCTGTATACTAAATAAGCATATGAGGAAAAAAAGATATATGTCAGTTTGTAAAAATAGTCAATATCCTAATTGACAGAATGGACCAATACTGTATTCTAATGCGTCACATATTGATATGTACTATATGGGAGGCAGTGGCTCAGTGGGTTAGGACGCTGAGCTTGTCGATCAGAAGGTCGGCAGTTTGGCAGGTCGAATACCGAGTGCCGCGTAACAGAGTGAGCGCCTGTTACTTGTCCCAGCTTCTGCCAACCTAGCAGTTTGAAAGCACGTAAAAATGCAAGTAGAAAAATAGGGACCACTACGGTGGGAAGGTAACAGCGTTCCGTGTGCCTTTGGCATCTAATCATGCTGGCCACATGACCACGGAGACGTCCTCGGACAAATGCTGGCTCTTCGGCTTTGAAACGGAGATGAGCACCGGCCCCTAGAGGGGACGAGTAACAGGCGCTCACTCTGTTACGCGGCACTCGGGATTCGACCCGCCAAACTGCCGACCTTCTGATCGACAAGCTCAGCATCCTAACCCACTGAGCCACCGCGTCCCTTATTCTGTTACTGTGGAGTAATTCAGATATATAGTTTATTTAACTTCCATTAATTCTAGCGACTGACAAGCATTTCCAGATTAAAATTTAATGTCAAGAATTTTATATTTTAAAAATTGTTGATTGTCATTTAGAAAATATAGCAATATTACTGTTACACCTAGTTAATTGTTATGGCTTCATTCTATTGGCAGCTTAATTAATAGGGCAAATCGCCTTCCATTTTTAACATTTTTCATCATTTGTCATGGATGGATAGGTTACATTCAAGGATGTAGCAATAGTTCTTAAAAAATTTATTGCCAATAGTTTTTTTACTTCCTACACCAGGTTTTTTTCCAGTATGAAATATTTGAGAAAGGAAGATAAAAGAGAAGTAGCAAAGTGTCTTAGGATAAGTTTTCTTAAAGCAGAAACTTTGTTCCACTGTAATAAATGAAAGAAATGATAGGTGATTTGGAGAGCATTATATCTTTACATCTTTTGTATAAACTCAGGTAACTTTATCCTTTTTATAAAAGGCTATTGATTTTGTAAATATACATATATTTTTTCTGCATGAATGGAACAAATTTAAAAACTATGGCTCTCTTTTTTTAAAAGGATTTTTAAATAATGACGCGTGGAATTTTTTTTTGACTGAATAACATGGTGAAAAGCTCTACATTTGCAAGAAAATTTCACCACTCTGCAATGAGATTATGATATGCTCAAAAGTAGAAAGACCCTACCCCCAATGGAATAATACCTAGTGAAGATGACGGAACTTGCAGAATTGCAAACTCTGTTCCGTGATTAGAGAGAAGACAAGATTTATGTTTATTGCTGACTCAGAATCCCTTTTAGACCTTTTTGCATGAATAGAAAAAAATGATGTTATTATGTTTTTGATGTTTAGCAAAAATATTTAATAGAAAAAAGAGAGCTTTTTGGTAACCTTGCAATAAAAGTTAATTTTGTAATTGTACTTAATATTTGCTGTGAAGAAAATCAGGAGCTACTTCTTTCTTTTCATTCTTTCTTTTTGCCTTTTTTTGTTTTTGTCTTTTTTCTTATTTTCTTTATAAAGAAAAGGGACTTAATTAATAAATAGTTGCGATATTATAAAAAACAGTCTTAATTTTTTGAGAATATTTGTTAATTTTATTTTTTCTTATCACCCAATGTTTATCAGTGTTTTCAAATAACCTAAATTGTTTTAGGTTGGGGTAAAATTAATCCAGTTTGAAAGGATTTGCATAAGGAGCACTATAGGTAAAGGTAAAAGGTAAAGGTTCCCCCGCACATGCGTGCTAGTCGTTTCCGACTCTAGGGGCCGGTGCTCATCTCCGTTTCAAAGCCGAAGAGCCAGCGCTTGTCCGAGGACGTCTCCGTGGTCATGTGGCTGGCATGACTAGACGCCAAAGGCGCACAGAACGCTGTTACCTTCCCACCGCAGTGGTCCCTATTTTTCTACTTGCATTTTTTACGTGCTTTCGAACTGCTAGGTTGGCAGAAGCTGGGACAAGTAACAGGCGCTCACTCTGCTACGCGGCACTCGGGATTCGACCCGCCAAACTGCCAACCTTCTGATTGACAAGCTCAGCGTCCTAACCCACTGAGCCACCGCGTCCCTAAGGAGCACTATGGGAACCATTAAATATGTTATATATATACACACACACATACATACACACACACACACATATGTTTGCATTCAGAATACACTTGCTTAGTCCCAGACACGGGACAAATCTTGTTTCCTGTTTCAGCCTAGCCCAAGGCCATCTACAGGCAGTAGCCACAGCAGTGGCAGCTCATATTTGTGTAAATTTTTTGGCTTGCTAACAAAGAATAAAGGGAGACTGATATGATCATTTCAAACTTATTTGTTCTCATGGCTGAAAAAAAAATTTACACACACACACACACACACACATATAAAAATTTAATATACAGATTTGGTGTGATAAAACTATTATAGCTGTATAAAAATCAGAAAATTTTATCATTATATATTTTAAAATTGAAACTGAGCTTAAAAAGAAGGAAAAACTGCTACCTAAGAAAGGACAGTTGGAAGACTTATCATCTGATTGATAAAATGATAAAATGTCATTTCTCCATCAGCAGGTAAGGAATTCTTTTGAAATAACGTTTCTGGAAACAGCTAAGATAAAATACATTGCTGTAAATGCAATATAATGATATCTTTTAATTACTTAACCAGACTGAAGTAAATACCCTGTGAAATAGTATGCTTTAAGTGCACATTTGTAGGACCATTAGCTTAGTGATATTTCTGAACTTTCCAGTTTCAGAACGCATATGAAACATTAGAATATACAATATTTCAAATGCATTGATTGAATAATATTCCAGACACTACTGTAAAAACATTTTCCTCTATCTCATTTTTTTTAATATATCTCCAAATTTATTCAGCATGCAGAGTACCCCTGAAGATTTATCGTGCATGTAAACACCATGCCAAATGCTTTATATATTGATAAAGGAGAATATTTGTAGCTCAGGATTGCAATGAGGGGTCTTTGGTGCTGTCTGAGCTTGATTTTTTTTATGCAGCTGTTTCATGATACACTGGTATATAATGTATACACACACACACACACACACACACACACGCCCCCACACACACCATATATAATTTAATATTTTTTTCAAGCAGTTATTATTGCTTAAAAACATTTTTTAAAAACCTGAAATGCAACTGTGCGCTGCAGAAGCTTCTCTCAGTCAAGAAGGTTTAGCTGTTTTAATAAAAAATACAAAATGCTTTTAGTGTATATTTACGCAGTATTTGTTTGGATTACTTTATTCAAACCACTCACTTTAAAGGGTTTTTTTTATTCATTTCCTTCTATTCTTCCCCTCCCTTTTAGGATATTAATGTATGTATTCTTGAGAACTATCCTGAATGTTCCAATCCCAGGTTATTTTATATTATTCCATATTTCTGTGGACAGCATCCAAGATGCAGGTAATTTACAAACTTACCTTTTCTTCTAGCTTTTGTCTTCTTAAAGTTTTTCTTACTGTTCAGGGAATCTACAACGAGTTAAGATTTAAAAGATTCAGCACCAACATTCTAACCAAAGTCACAATCATGTAATCTGAAGGACACTGAATTTCAGGTTGTTATCTGACTGTATACTACAGCAGAGGTCCCCAGCCTTTTGGGCACCAGGGACCGGTTCTGTGGAGAGAGGTTTTTGCACGGACAGGAGGGTGCATGGTTTTGTGTGCTGCTTGCATCTTGCAAATGGTGCTTTGCTTGTTTATGCAGACTGGTTGCTGGCATGCAGCGGCCCTGTACTGGTCCACGGACCAGGAGTTGGGGACCCCTGTACTACAGTACAGGTAATCCTAGATCAGGGGTAGGCAACCTCAGCTCTTTTATGACTCATGGACTTCAACTCCCAGAATTCCTGAGTCAGCTGGCTCAGGAATTCTGGAGTTGAAGTCCATGAGTCATAAAAGAACCGAGGTTGCCTACCCCTGTCCTAGACTTACAGCCACAATTGAACCTAAAATTTCTGTTGCTAAGTGAAACATTTGTTAAGTCAGTTTGCCCCCATTTTATGACCTTTCTTGCCACAGTTGTTAAGTGAATCACTGAAGTTTTTAAATTAGTGAAATTGTTGTTAAGTGATCAGTTGACCCCAGGACATTACAACTGTCATAAATATGAGTCAGTTGCCACGTGTCTGAATTTTGATCATGTGACTATGGTATGTGTGTGCTGCAATGGTCCTAAGTGTGAAAACAGGTCATAAATCACTTTTTAGTGCCATTTTAACTTTGAATGGTCACTAAACAAACTGTTGTAAATTGAGCACTACCTGTAGTGTATTTTTTTAGAAAAAGCACAAATAGCTAATAGAAATAAGTTCGACTTCTTTCCTTATTCAAAAGCCTCTTAAGATTGACAGTCTTCAACTTTTCATTGCAGCCTGTTCTTAGATGAAACAAAATATCAGAGAACTCATTACTTACGTATTTCACTTAGCAAAATAGCTGGACTGGCTTTGTTACTTTGAATGGCTGAATGTAATGATATTATACTGGCCCTGTAGGCACCCTTCTCCAATGCACAGTCCCAATGTTTTAGACATGGCTAATGAGAATAATAGTCCAGTGATTGGAGCTATACTGTAATACAAATTATTTGGAGTGCGTATGTTATGAAAAGTTACCTGTAGTGTATATCAGCATCTCAAAAAGCTAATTACAAGGTACTTTAGAACATTCTAATAAATATGGCTCTGAAGCCTTTATAGTTATCATTAAAATGACTGTTGTTTCATATGTGGTGATTTATATTCTAGTAGACTGTGTGTTCAGTTTGAAGAATATTGTTAACTTTTTTTTAAGGGAACCTGGTGAATGGGCCCTCGAAAGAGCAAAAATGAATGTGAATGAAAATTTCCTCCTTGTGGGCATTCTGGAAGAATTAGAGGATGTGCTGCTTTTATTAGAAAGATTTTTACCTCATTATTTCAAGGATGTACTCAGCATCTACAAAAACCCAGGTAACTCACTTGATTGTACATCAGCAGGGCTTTTTTTGTCATAGAACGCTCAGAATGGAGTTCCAGCACCTTTTTTGGATGGAACCTTGTAGGGTAGGCAAGGCGGGTTGTATGACGTGTGAGATTTGGCACCTTTTTCTTTTACAAAGAAAGCACTGTACATCAGTAATTGTTTTTTATGGTTCAGAATAAAAACTGCTGCTCTACTTGATCTCTCTATTAATTTAGGAAATCTATTTATTTGTCATATAGGTCAGTCATTTTATGAAAGGTATATAATTATCGTTATCAGACTGTACTTGTTTATTGTGTGCTATTTAGATTAGTAAAAATTTATTGGTTAGATTTTCTATCTTCCCCAGGAGTTCAAGACCGTGTAGGTCTTCTCTAGTCTTCCCCACATTGATAACTCTTGAGTTTGGGTTGAAAGATAGTGAGTGCCCAAGGATACTCAAATGAGTTTCTGTAGCTAAGAACAGACATAAATCTGACTCTCCTTTGTTCTAAACAAATACTTTAACTAGTATATATATTTTTGGCACTCTGATATTCTTAATAGGCTACAGTGGGACATCAACAACCTAGCCTCTTGTCAACTTTGAGGTTGACTAATCCTTGTCAGAATAAGGAAGTGGCTGAAGTCATGGTCATTTGTAAAAAGTGTTCTCTTTTAGTTGTTAGTCATTCAAACTTGTTACACAAAAAAGGGTACACAAGAAGGAACCTAGATAAGCTCCAGACTGATATCCAGCCGAAGGGTCAGGACTGACTTGGTACCATCTAACTTTCTTCTGTTGCTGAAAGAAGAATATAGCCCGAGCCTACAAAGACGAAGTGAGGAAAGCTAAGGCTCAAAATGAACTAAGGCTTGCGACCAAAGTCAAAAATAACAAAAACTTCTTTCAACATGTAAAAAACAAGAAAAAGGTGAGGGAAATGATTGGTCCATTAGTGGGTGAAAGTGGCAAGAAGGTGACAAGCAACAGAGAGAAAGCAGAACTCTTTAACTCGTTTTTTGCATCTGTCTAGCCCAGGGGTCAGCAACCTGAAACAGTGAAAGAGCCACTCGGAACCAGTTCCCTCACAAAAGGAAAAACTGGGAGCCGCAAAAAATGTGTGCGCATGTGCGTACATGCGTGCATGCGCAGAACAGGGTTTGACTGAAGAGGAGCCAAGGTGAGATATGCACCTACCCTGCATATTTGAATTGATTGGTTGAACTTTTTTAGTCCCACTGTTGTTGTTTTTTTGGACTGCACATGGCAGAGGACTGGGAGCCGCAGGAGACGGCTGAAAGAGCCGCATGCGGCTCTGGAGCCAGAGCCACATGCGGCTCTTTCAGCCATCTCCTGCGGCTCCCAGTCCTCTGCCATGTGCAGTCCCCCCCCAAAAAAAAGTGGGACTAAAAAAGTTCAACCAATCAATTCAAATATGCAGGGTAGGTGCATATCTCGCCTTGTCTCCACTCTTCAGTCAAACCCTGTTCTGCACATGCGCGCATGTACGCACATGCGCACACATTTTTTGCGGCTCCCAGTTTTTCCTTTTGTGAGGGAACCAGTTCCGAGTGGCTCTTTCACAGTTTCAGGTTGCTGACCCCTGGCCTAGCCAAAAGGAAAAAGCAGACCAACCTATCAAAAACAGTGCCATAGAAAACAGAATAAAAACACAAGTTAAGATAGGCAAGAAAATGGTAAGTGAGCACCTGTCCAGCCTAGACGAGTTCAAATCACCAGGCTCAGATGGATTACACCCCAAGGTTCTCAAGGAACTGGCGGATGTGATCTCAGAAGCACTGAACTATATTTTTCAAAGACCCTGGAGCACTGGGGAACTACCAGAGGACTGGAAAAGAGCTGATGTAGTTCCCATCTTCAAAAAAGGGGGGAAAAAATGGATCCAGGAAATTACAAACCTATCAGCCTGACCTCAATACCTGGGAAGTGAGCATCTAGAGGCAAACAAAATCATTACTAAAAGCCAACATGGGTTTGTCAAAAACAGATCATGCCAGACAAATTTTATTGCATTCTTTGACCAAGTGACAAAATTAGTGGACCAGAGGAATGCTGTGGATATAATTTACTTGGACTTCAGTAAGGCATTTGATAAAGTAGATCACAACCTACTACTTGATAAGATAGAAAAATGTGGGTTAGACAGCATCACCACCAGATGGATTCATAGCTGGCTGACTGGCCGTACTCAGCATCTGGTCCTCAATGGAACCACATCTACATGGAGGGAAGTATGTAGTGGGGTGCCCCAAGGCTCTGTTCTGGGCCCAGTGCTCTTCAACATCTTTATCAACGATTTGGACGAAGGGATAAATGGGGAACTCATCAAATTTGCAGACAACACAAAGCTGGCAGGAATAGCCAACAGTCCAGAAGACAGGCTTAAGATACAGGAGGATCTGGACAGACTTGAACACTGGGCGCTATCTAACAAAATGAAATTCAATGGTGAAAAAAGTAAGGTTCTACATTTAGGCAGGAAAAATCAAATGCACAGGTATAGTATAGGTGGTACCTTGCTCGATAGTAGTAACTGTGAGAGGGATCTCGGAGTCCTAGTGAACAATCACTTAAATATGATCCAGCAGTGTGCTGCAGCTTCCAAAAAAGCCAACACAGTGCTAGGCTGCATTAACAGAGGGATAGAATCAAGATCCCGTGAAGTATTAATACCACTTTACCATGCCTTGGTAAGGCCACACGTAGAATACTGCATCCAGTTTTGGTCACAATGATGTAAAAAAGATGTTGAGACTCTGGAAAGAGTACAGAGAAGAGCAACAAAGATGATTAGGGGACTGGAGGCTAAAACATATAAGGAACGGTTGCTGGAATTGGGTATGTCTAGTTTAATGAAGAGAAGGACTAGGGGTGACATGATAGCAGTGTACCAGTGTCTCAGGGGCTGCCACAAAGAAGAGGGAGTCAAGCTATTTTCCAAAGCGCCTGAAGGCAGGACAAGAAGCAACGAATGGAAACTAATCAAGGAGAGAAGCAACCTAGAACTAAGGAGAAACTTCCTGACAGAACAATTAACCAGTGGAACAACGTGCCACCAGAAGCTGTGAATGCTCCAACACTGGAAGTTTTTAAGAAGAGACTGGACAGCCATTTGGCTGAAATGGTATAGGGTTTCCTGCCTGAGCAGCTGGTTGGACTAGATGACCTCCAAGGTCCCTTCCAAATTTACTATTATGATTATATAGAATACAATTTCTCCACCACCAAAATGAGGTAGATTGAGATGATGAAAATAGGATGACTGCTTAATTCCCTCCAGGGAGTTTCCATGGCTGAAGATAAATTTGGACTTTTCCTAAATCAATTATTTAACTACTATGCCAATCTGGCTTTCTAGATTCTAGTGCATAAGTCAGTCCTTTTAAAAAAAAATAGGTTCAACACTGAAAGGGGAAATTGAAAGAAACTAAACTAGGACAATAGTCTGTAATAGCGTATACATATATACAGTATACTTAACTTAAGAATATCCAACTGACTTGGACTGATTTCAAGTAAGGAAAGCATGGGTTAGTTTTTGGAATAAAAGCCCACTGGAGGTGCCATGGATGATGGTTAGATGGTGAATTTGAAGGAAAGCATTTCAGAATTGACAAAGCCCTTCCGTAATATTGCGAAGAAAACCAAATGGATGCATCACCAGAACCTAAACTTAATTCAAGAATGTCCTTTATCTGTTTTGGGGCTAAATATTTATTTATATATTTAAAATATAAAATGCATGCTTGAAGAATAGTTTCTCCTCTGAAATGCTTTGGAATTCTTTTGGATGTAAGAAACCGAACAGTATTTTTCTTTTAGCTTAAATGTCTTGCAGTTAAATGTTTTCCCACATAAGGTTTGAAAATCAGATTTCATGGACGACAAAGAATTACAAAGCTCTTTTTTCAAAAGTTCATCTTATATAATAGGTCCTATTGTGGTCCTTTCTTGTCATAATTGTTAAGTGAATCACTGCAGATGTTAAGTTAGTAATGTTGTTGTTAAGTGAATCTGGCTTCCTTGCTGACTTTGCTTGTCAGAAGGTCGCAAAAGGTCACATGAGCCTGGAACACTGAAACCTTCATAAATACATGCTGTTGACCTGGACTTACAGAGAAGAGCAACAAAGATGATGAGGGGACTGGAGGCTAAAACATATAGGGAACCGTTACTGGAATTGGGTATGTCTAGTTTAATGAAGAGAAGGACGAGGGGTGACATGATAGCAGTCTTCCAATATCTCAGGGGCTGCCACAAAGAAGAGGGAGCCAATCTATTTTCTAAAGTGCCTGAAGGCAGGACAAGAAGCAACGGATGGAAACCAGTCAAGGAGAAAAGCAACCTTGAGCTAAGGAGAAACTTCCTGACAGTTAGAACAATTAACCAGTGGAACAATCTGCCTCCAGAAGCTGTGGATGCTCCAACACTGGAAGTTTTTAAGAAGAGACTGGACAGCCATTTGTCCGAAATGGTATAGGGTTTCCTGCCTCAGAAGGGGGTTGGACTAGATGACCTCCAAGGTCCCTTCCAACATCATCATCATCATCATCATCATCATCATCATCATCATCATCATCATCATCATCATCATTATTATTATTATTATTATTATTATTATTATTATTATTATTATTATTTAGGGGACAGTATCAATTGTGAATACGTGAAGATGGCCCCTCTATCTCTGGCCACTTGCAGAACCAGGAATGCAAGGTCATAAAAGGACAGCAAAGGAAACACCCAATATCCTAACCCACCCCGGAACATATGGTGTCTTAGGGAAACACCTAAACCACCCAAAAGGGAACATATGGTGTTGCTGGGGAAACACCCAAAAGGGAACATTTTTAGCTACTTCTGGTTTCTTTTTATCTACAGTGTGCCAACCTTAAAGGGCGAAGTCTTTATCTTTTGTGTGTCAGTTTTGCTGGGTGAATTGCCTATGTAATCAAAGAAGATATAAAATAAGGCTTTTCTGATATCTGGGGCTTTTTCTCTCTTTTAGAGAAGCCAGTCTTTGTTCAGCTGAATAAAAACCATGAAGCTTGAAGGCAGCTTCTGGTTTCCTGTATTTTTTTTTTTCAAGCAAAACCTCAGAACCTACACAGCAGTGCCAATTGCGAAGCATCCAAGTTTTGATCATGTGACCATGGGGATGCTGCAACAGTCATAAGTGTGAAAAATGGTCATTAATCACTTTTTTTCAGTGCCATTGGGACTTCAAATGATCGCTACGCAAGAACTACTTGTATTTATAGATTTCTATTGATCCTATTCGTAGTAGCTTGATTTGGCCAGAAGGTGGCACTACATTTCTTCTTTTCTTTTACAGTTATAAAATAGACCCTTAAAAAGCCAACACTCTGCATCCAATTTGCACTCTGCATTGTCAGATTTTATATTTTGTCAAGAAAAAAATGAGGGAATACAAATTTTGCCGTCCTTCCTTCAGAAGATGTAAGAATCAAAATTATCTATAGAGTAATGATAATCTTAAAAAGGATTAGGTAGCACTTTTTAAAAACAACTTTTGTTCCTTTTATAAATACTGTATAGCTGGAACACTACTGCTTGGAGTATTTTCATATAAAGAAAGAATAACATCTATTAATTAAGAAAATGTTGCTCTAATGTTGATTTAGGCACCAAAAAAGAAAAGAAAAGAAAAGAAAGCATGCTTATAAATATAAATTATACATTTATCTGAACAGGAGCCATAAGGCTTCAGTCATTTGTGCATCTAGAACTGGTGTTTACTACAGTGCATAAAAATTCCTCTACATGGGTTTATCACTTGCATTTGCTATCCAATAGTCACAAAGTAAACTTCAATCAAGCACAATGTCAGAATCCATTTATATCATATTCATGAATGGAATGTTTCAAACATTATTCCATGGATTCTGCCATCTCCCGAAGAGAAGAGGATAGATGTGTATTGAACCGGCAATAGGCATTTCAAAGGAAAGGAGAAGCCTTTTGAACTGGGGAAACAAAAGGGGGGGCTAGCATCTGGCTTTTGTCACAGGAGACAGCAATAAACATGAAGGGTCCTAATTTCCTTTTTCCCACGAGATGGATGATACGAGAGAAAGGATGGGGGACTGACCAAATGGGGTTAAGGGGGGGTTAAACCGGGAACTCTTTATAAGGGTTTACTTTGTGGAATAATATTAAGTCCTGTCTCGTTCCTACAACCAAGCATGTCATAGTAAAGATTCTTTTTGGAATAGATTTGACTCCAAGAATTTTGTCTTCCTAAGACGTGGTTTGGGGTGGGTCCTGACACACAATATTTTCAGAGCAGAGGGAAAACAGAGGCTCATACTTTCATTATGTAACAAAAAGTTAGTGACAGACATTTCTAAGTTCAAAAATGGCTGGCTCAGGTTGGATAATAGCAAGGCAATTGCATAGATATGGCTCCCAATACTTACCAAACTAAGTATGAATCAGTTAATGCCTAGATTTTGTAGTCTCGTGTATTTCTTTTTAAAAAAAGTCTTTTTTTTTTACAAACAACAACCGCAAAAGAACCTTGCAAGTAAGCTGAGATAAGATGGTGGCAGAGAAACAGAGTAGCCCACCAAGCAGCCTGCCCGCAGGAAGGGTACCGTATATACTTGAGTATAAGCCGAATTTTTCAGCCCACTTTTTGGGCTGAAAAATTCCACTTCGGCTTATACTCCAGTCAACAAAAAAAACTTACCGAGGACTTGTGCGCGGCCGAGGCTTTGGTGCTTCCGGGATCGCGCGCACCTCTCCCAAGCCACCGCCGTCCGGAGACCTGCCGAAGTTTGGGGAGGTTTGGGGAGGTGCGCGCGCACCTCCCCAAACCTCCCCAAACGTCGCCGGGTCTCCGTTCCTCTGCGCCCTGCCTGCCTGCTTCTTTCCACAGCGGAAAGAAGCAGGCAGGCAGGGGGCGGAGGAACGGAGACCCGGCGACGTTTGGGGAGGTTTGGGCGCCTCCCCAAATATCCCCAAACGTCGCCGGGTCTCCGTTCCTCTGCGCCCTGCCTGCCTGCTTCGTTCCACAGCGACGTTTGGGAATTGGGTATGGAATTGGGTATGTCTAGTTTAATGAAGAGAAGGACTAGGGGTGACATGATAGCAGTGTACCAGTGTCTCAGGGGCTGCCACAAAGAAGAGGGAGTCAAGCTATTTTCCAAAGCGCCTGAAGGCAGGACAAGAAGCAACGAATGGAAACTAATCAAGGAGAGAAGCAACCTAGAACTAAGGAGAAACTTCCAGCGGAAAGTAGCAGGCAGGCAGGGCTCGGAGGAACGGAGACCCGGCGACGTTTGGGGATATTTGGGGAGGCGCCCAAACCTCCCCAAACGTCGCCGGGTCTCCGTTCCTCCGCCCCCTGCCTGCCTGCTTCTTTCCGCTGTGGAAAGAAGCAGGCAGGCAGGGCGCAGAGGAACGGAGACCCGGCGACGTTTGGGGATATTTGGGGAGGCGCCCAAACCTCCCCAAACGTCGCCGGGTCTCCGTTCCTCCGCCCCCTGCCTGCCTGCTTCTTTCTGCTGTGGAAAGAAGCAGGCAGGCAGGGCGCAGAGGAACGGAGACCCGGCGACGTTTGGGGATATTTGGGGAGGCGCCCAAACCTCCCCAAACGTCGCCGGGTCTCCGTTCCTCCGCCCCCTGCCTGCCTGCTTCTTTCCGCTGTGGAAAGAAGCAGGCAGGCAGGGCGCAGAGGAACGGAGACCCGGCGACGTTTGGGGATATTTGGGGAGGCGCCCAAACCTCCCCAAACGTCGCCGGGTCTCCGTTCCTCTGCGCCCTGCCTGCCTGCTTCTTTCCACAGCGGAAAGAAGCAGGCAGGCAGGGCGCAGAGGTCCGGAGACCTGCCGACGTTTGGGGAGGTTTGGGGAGGTGCGCGCGCACCTCCCCAAACCTCCCCAAACTTCGGCAGGTCTCCGGACGGCGGCGGCTTGGGAGAGGTGCGCGCGATCCTGGAAGCACCGAAGCAAGTCCTCGGTAAGCTCCGGGCAGTCACTTGCTTCGTCTCCTGAGGGAAGGGGGGGCGACTGGAGCGGGCGTGTTTCCTCGCCTGCTGGGCGCCGCGATTTGCCCGGGGGAACGCGCGGGCCCCGAATAGCAGCGTGGAGCGAGGAAGCGGACAGCCAGGGCTTCCCGGAGAGCCAAGGCCACACAGGGTATTCCTGTGTATTCAGGCTTGCAAAATGGCGGATCGAGCCTCTGCTGGCGGCAGAGGCTTGCAGAACGGCGGATCGGCTTATACTCGAGTCAACAACTTTTTCCAGTTTTTGGGGGTGAAATTGGGGGTCTCGGCTTATACTCGAGTCGGCTTATACTCAAGTATATACGGTACTAGAACTAAATCTACAACAAAGAATTAATAAAACGGATGTGAGTCTTGAAAGAAATAACTCCACAGTGCATGATCCTAAATAGGCCACAAAATGTCAACTTCATAATGTTAAGTCAAAAAGAAACAAGTTCTATAAATATAAACAGGAAATTAAATAGGAAGTGTACGTCCGTCTGTCTGTTTCTTTCTATTTGAGGCAAATGCCTCTTCTACTGAGTGACAAAGAAATCCAAACCTAAAGCTGCATAAGTGGAAAAACAAAAGATGTCCATTCTTTCTTCTCCCACTCAAGAAAACCCTGTTGAGAAAGCCTGGGAATGACCGTGTTCTCATGCCTCTAGTCTATGGGTTATCCTATATATATATATATATATATATATATATATATATATATATATATATATATATATGAGCTTAAATGGACTCCAGAAGATGGTAGAGGACAGGAAGGCCTGGAGGAATGTTGTCCATAGGGTCGCGATGGGTCGGACACGACTTCGCAGCTAACAACAACAAATATATATATATATATATATATATATATATATATATATATATATATATATATATATATATATATATATATATATATATATATATATATATATATATATATATATATATATATATATATATATATATATATATATATATATATATATATATATATATATATATATATATATATATATATATATATACATACATACATATATATATACATATATACATACATATATACATATATATATACATATATATATATATATATATATATATATATATATATATATATATATATATATATATATATATATATATATATATATATATATATATATATATATATATATATATATATATATATATATATATATAACGAGGACAAGAGAATAACCTGCTAGATGAATGCTAAGAATGCTTAAGTGGGCAAGCAGAGTCTTCCTAAAGATTCCCATTATGTTCCAGAGCCCTTGACTATATTTATTTTATTTATTTATTTTATTGCATTTATATACCGCCCTTTCCCTGAGGACTCAGGGCGGTTTACAGGGAGTTAAAAATCAACCATACAAAAGTTAAAAACCAATTTAAAAAAGATTAAACCAACCCTGTACTATTAAAACCCCAATTAAAATAAATTTCTCCTCAGCCTGGGCCCGAGAGCTCAAAGAGCCAGGTCTTCAGACCCCGGCGGAATGATCGGAGGTCGGGAGCAGTCCTCAGCTCCACTGGCAGCTGGTTCCAGAGGGCAGGCGCTCCCACTGAGAAGGCCCTATCCCTGGGTGTCACCTGTGGAGCCTCTGCTATTGCTATGTGCAAAAGGCAGAGAGAGAGCAGTACTCAGCTGTTTGAAGAAGTGCCTTGTGTCAGATAATCTACTTGAGAGCTTAATATGGTTCCCAGGTAGACAGGTTTTTATGACAAGTTATTGACCCACCATTGACCAAGTGGGGATTTTCCTGCATACGAGACTATACTGTGGCTGAGCATTGTACAATGATTTCCGTGATAAAATTGAGGAAAAGGCTCATCCTATCAGTAGAAAATTCAAATGCATCTGTTTGCCGTTAACCGTTCTAATTATTGGAGCTGGTGGGCAGAGGAAATGGCCACAACACAATCTATCCTAGTAATGAGAAAACAGCTTACCCAAAACAGTTTCCCCCTGTTTGTTGTTGTTATAGAATTGTCTAATGCATATAATAAGTAGAATTTAATGTAACTAATATATCAGGAATAGGATTTGAGAACTCACCAAGGATATAGAAACTCTGAACAACCAGCAATTGGTTACATCTCTTTCTCAGTAAGAGAAGATGAAAAGCATTAAAGGTAGGCCGTATGCTAATGAAGCTCTTTTATGGTACCCCTACAATTGAGGTCCACAAACCCATAAGGTATTTTAGATGGGAAAGGTTTAAAAGGCAGCCCAAATTTAATACGGGTGGCTCTTAGGTTACACCCATTTGTTCAGTGGCTGTTCAAACTTGCGATGACGCTGAGGAAGAGAGACTTAAGACCGGTGCTTAGAGTTCCATTTGTCACAACAATCGGGCCTGGACTGACTACAGTTTTAAATTTGGTTTTATTGGGTTAATTGTTATGTATTTATTATATTTTGTCTAATTCTTTTTTAAATTTTGTATTTTACGTTTTTAAACTTTTTATTGTTGTGCCCAGTAGGCCATATGCACTCTAGCCACGCCTACCCATGTATTTTAACTTTTAATTTTCCCTGTAAACCGCCCTGAGTCCTACGGGAATAGGGCGGTATATAAATTTAAAAATAAATAAATAAATAAATAAATAAATAAATAAATAAATAAATAAATAAATAAATAAATAAATTCCAACCTTCTCTCACCATTCCAACAAGCAAAGAGGAAGCCAGCAAGAAGTCAGAAGTTGAGGTTACCTGAGATCCTTGCTTAACAACCTGTACTGTCTTTGCTTAATGACAGAAAACAGGACTGCCATCATCAAGCGGCATAATCCCGCAACAACAACCATTACAACCATGTCGCTTAGCAATGGCAGTTCCAGTCCCAATTGCCATCATAACCGAAGGACTTTCTCTGTGACCTTTCTCTCACATATTGACCGTACAATTACAGCAGACTTAAGATTTAAGTGGCCCATACAATATCTAAATGGTCTTTTTCCAGGAAGCTTTATAAGATTGATAAATCATGTGTAACAAAGTTTTTTTTCACCTATGCGTCCTTTGTTTATAAGTATTAAAATGCAAATATTCAAATATAAATAAGGTAAATTTCAGAACTTCCTAGCTGGGGATAAAATAACGGTTAACTGGAAAGAACATTTACGAAAGAATGCAGTACTCTAGGCAGATTACAGAATGGTGTTGATTCTCCTACTGTACATATAAACCAGTTCTGCTCAGACTCCTGGAAGAAGTGTTGCTAGGGTACTAAATTATATTATAAATTACAAGTGTAGCTTAAGGGCAATTATTATTTCTTCATGCATAACCTGAGATATAAATAAAAAGACTAAGACTACACAGAATTCCTGAAACTGTACAGAGTAATAAAAAAAACCTACTAGATTTGATTTAGCACCACATCAAAAAGAAAAGCCTTCTTTTGTTTCATTTACTGGCCTTCCTCCAACTTTGTGGAAAGAATCTGCTTACCTTAATGAAAGGTTTCTGGAGAGATGTAAATCACCGGCTTCAGGCCATACAGTTCTTGTCAGGGTTATCCACTCAAGTATTGTTCTCTGATTTTTTTGTTTGTTTTAAAATCCACCCGTTCAGAAGATGAGACTGGAGTAATCTGACCCTGTACATGACCAACAAATAGTTCTCGACTTACGACCTTTCATTTAATGACCATTAAAAGTTACAGAGGGGCTGAAAAAAGCGACTTGTAACTGGTCCTCCCATTTGCGATCATCACAGCTTCCCCACAGTCACGTGATCAGAATTTGGGTTGTTGGCAACCAGCATGTCTTTATGATGGTTGCAGGATCTTGGGGCCGTGGGGTCACCTTTTGCAACCTTCTCAGCCAAGTTCCAACAAGCAAAGTCAACGGGGGAAACCAGAGACATGTAACGATCACATGATTTGCTTATCAGTCATGGCAAAATTGGTCACATCTCACTTAACAACTACATTGCTTAGTGACAGAAGTCCTGGCCTCGATTGTGGTTGTAAGTCAAAGACTACCTGTATGTTGAATCCAGAAGCAAGAAATTAGACACTGATTCACAACAAGATTTACAAGGGACATGATAGCTGTGTTCCAATATCTCAGGGGTTGCCACAAAGAAGAGGGAGTCAAGCTATTCTCCAAAGCACCTGAAGGCAGGACAAGAAGCAACGGATGGAAACTAACCAAGGAGAGAAGCAACCTAGGAGAAATTCCCTAACAGTTAGAACACTTAATCAGTGGAACAACCTGCCTCCAGAAGCTGTGAATGCTCCAACACTGGAAGTTTGTAAGAAGAGACTGGACTGCCATTTGTCTGAAATGGTATAGGGCAGGGGTGTCAAACTGCCGGCCCATGGGCCAGATGCGTCATTGGGAAGCCACGCCTACCCCATTGCCAGCAATGGCGAAAAAGCCAGCTTTTTCGCGAGTTTGACATATCTGGTATAGGGTTTCCTGCCTGAGCAGGGGATTGGACTAGATGACCTCCAAGCTTCCTTCCAACATTATTGTTGTTGTTGTTGTTGTTGTTGTTATACAACAGCTGAGGATTTCTTGAATGCATAGAAGAAAGTTGATAGAAAGCATTCTTACTCATGATACTCTTCTTAGGAGAGATTTGCTTAGCATAAATTATCTGAAGCCTGAATTTAGTTTCATCCAGCATTTTATTTATGATTATATGTTGTGAACAAGAGTTTTATTGAAGGTCAGTCTGAAAGCTTTTTAAATAGATGAAATAAGATGGCTGGACTAAATGATCACTTCAAATTCAGTTTTATAGCTATGAATTGTTCCATTAACTAACCATTGAAACAATACAAAGCTATAATGATTTGCACTTTCAGAAGGCTCACTTTGTGTTAAGATTAACAACAGAGTGTAAGGTGAGGGATGTGGGCTGGGGTTTTTTTTTGCAGATCTGAACAGAATTGTATGCACATGTTAGCATTTTGTTAGAAATCACACTCAGCAGATTTTTCTCTGGTTGTAACATGAGCCGCTTGAAACTGCAAGTGGCTTCAGCTAATTTTTTTCCACGGAGTTCTAGCTCAAACTTATATTAAGGTGATGCTTAAAATTGAATAATGGATTAGCAGCAGGCTTCTAGATTTTCAGCACCTTGGCTTTTGGCATAAGATTTATAGCGAGAGTAAATTTAAATAGAGAGAAAAATTAGATCAATTTTGAGTGCTTATTATAGTTGGGTGCTTTGAATATTTTTTAGAATAAACTATTGTTTGTTTTAGATGCAAATGATAATCTTGGAAATTGAGTATTTAATATCATGAGGAGAAGGAACCATATGCTAGGTTATTTCATTTTTGGGGGGTCCTTGGTGCTTGCTTGTTTTCTTGCAGACATTTCATTACCCTAACTAGGTAACATCATCAGTGCCAGTGAGGAGTGCTGTTTGCTGTCAGTTTATATTCTGGTGTCTTGTCTGTCTGAATGGGTGGGGATGGTCTTAGGCAGGGGTGTCAAACTCAATTTCATTGAGGGCCGCATCAGCATTGCGGTTGCCCTCAGGGGGCCGGGTGGGTATGGCCAGGGTGGGTGTGGCCTACTGGGTAGGCGTGGCTAGAGTGCGTATGGCCTACTGGGTGGGCGTGGCCAGCTCTACATCGTTCGCATCCAGGTTGCTTATGGGGGCCTGGGCAGTAGTGGGACAGATCTGAGGGTCTCTGGCAGAAGGAGGGTCTCTGGGCCAGAGCCAAGGCAGTGGGGGCCGTTCCCTCACTGTTTCCAGGATGGCTTCGCGGGCCACATGAAACCACTTCATGGGCCGGATCCGGCCCCCGGGCCTTGTGTTTGACATGTCTGGTCTTAGGGATTCTTTGGTTGGGCTGTTTACTAATGGCTCTGTGGCAGTTTCTTGGTTGAGGTATTGCTTACTTGATTGTTGGTCTGAAGGTGACTTTGGAGTTTAATCTATGCTGATCTGGTTGCTGATTACTGATGTTTTTTTTCTCTTTTGGGCTGGTTGATTGTCTCTTTTGCATAATCTACAGATGTTGGTAATGTCTATGTGTGTATTGGTCGATGATTTGTCAGAGTGTCAGGCTTCTAGAAATTCCCTGGTGTTTTTTGGATTTGGCCTGGTTTAAGATAGTCACATTTTCCCAATTGAAACTATAGTTAAAATCTATCTATATGTTGTGAAATTAAAGAATTTCCATCATACCTTTTGACTGCCAGTTGGTGTTCATGGATACGTTCTGCCAGTCTTCTGCCTGTTTGCCCTACGTAATGATTTTTGCAGTTCTTGCCTTGTAAGTTGTAGATAATTCCTGTTTTTTTTCTCTTTTGCTTTACTTATGTTTTGAAGGGCTTCAGCTGGCTTATGTGCTGCACCGATTCCATGTGGTTGTAGTAGTCTATTTGTGGTTTCGGAGATATTCTTGATGTATGGCAGTGTAATTCTTTTTAGGGTTTGTGTTGATTGTGCTCTATTGGGTTGAGTGGTCAGGGATCTTTTGATGAAGTTGTGTGGATATCCATTTTGTTGGAACGTGTTGTGTTTTCTGCTGTTCCTGGTTGCTGCAGTGTGTTTGGGCTCATTTAAATAAAGTTCTTTACACAGCTTCTCTTGTGGGAGGTTGGGTTGTTGCTTTGCTAGCGGAGCACCTGGTTAATATGGGTGATTTTTCTGTAGACTTGCATTTCTAGTTTGCCATTGTGATCTCTGCTGATCAGGATGTCCAGGAAGGGTAGCGAGGTGTTCTTTTTTTCTTCTTTAATAAACTGGATCCCTTTAAAAATGTTATTGATGGTTCTGTGGGTGTTCTCTAATTGACCCTTTTTTTATTATGGTGAAGGTGTCATCATCTATATTTCTGATCCATATTTTTGGTGGTATTTGTGGAAATGCTATGGCTTCTAGACGTTGCATGATATTTCATTTTTGGAAGTAGGATGGAACGGCTTCACAATCTACCGTTTCTTGTCATTATTTGTCCTCGTACTTCAGAACTGCAGCAAGAGATATGACATGTTGAAGAAAAAAATGAAAACATCAATTGACTGACCAGCAATTTCCCTTACCTCCAAACCATGAGAAAAAATAATTTGATGGGTAAAAAGCAGCAGCGCCCTATTACTACTACTAAATCCTAGTCCTTACTAGGGAAATATTGAAATGGTTGTTAAATCAATAACCCTTCCACCCCCTTCTTTTCTCAATCTTACCCATAACTATTATATTTGATTAAAATTGTTCCAAAGAAATAATTCCTGATTTTAGGAATTAAAACAGTAGAAGCAGTAGTAGCAGTCTAGAATTTTACAGCTTAACGGGGTAATAAATATAATTAAATATTTTTGGTTTCAAGCAAAATAAAATCCAAATATAAATTTGTAACTAGAGGCTTAATTGGGGCTATTAAGATGTGTTGGATTTTACAAACAGTATCAGTAGTTCTCTACTTACAATCATTTGTTTAGTTACGACAAATGAAACAAATGAGTTGCAACTGGTCTTCACACTTACGACCGTCATAGCATCCCCACAGTCACATGATCAAAATTTGGGTGCTTAGCAATGGGCATGTATTTACAATGGGTTGTACATCCTGGGGTCATGTGGTCACCATTTGCAACTTTCCCAGACAGCTTCCAACAAGCAAAGTCAATGGGGCAAGCAGGATTTGCTTAACAACCATGTGATTCACTTAAGAAGCGCAGTGATTTGCTTAATAACCATGGCAAGAAAGGTCATAAAATTAGGCATGACTGACTTAACGGCCTTGCTTAGCAATGGAAATTCTAATCCAAATTGTGGTTGTTAGTCAAGACCACCAAAATTAACTGCATCGAAGGAAACAAAATCTTACTGGTCTCATAGGAAGAACTGTACTGTACATAAAATAAAGCAGAATTGTCTGGGTACTTTGCCAAATAGGGAACTATAAAATGGCCCTTGCCTCTTTATGGAAATGCCTAAACCCTCTTGGGAAAACAGTAACTGTAGCCAATGGATAGTAATATAGTTCCTTGCACCCTTTTCCATTTTAGTCAGACCTGTCTTCTCCTTCCATACTTGATTGGGTACATACAGGGCTACCTGAAATATAGTCCTTAAGGGTTTAGATTGACCCCTTTCAAGAAGGGTAAAGGAGCTATGGGATTCCAGTTGAGCTCTTTTGTTTATATACATGCTCAGACACATATGACTTTAGTGCTGCTGGAATATGCTGTGGCCTCTGGCAACGTAAAAGGGTTGTGTTGTGTTGCTGCTACTGATTTTGGATGTATTCTGAAATTGGTAGAGCTATGAAAAAGTGTGCCCAAATATTTAAAGATTTTGAATTGTTCCATTGTTTGGCCATTCAGAACTATACTTTGGAGAGGGGGAAAAAACACATTTATGGCTTCAGAATAGCTTTAAATTTCATCTGGCAAAAGTGAATAGCTAGGCATTTCTTGGGCTTCCGTATACTAACCAAGCTTAATACAGAACATGCTGGAAGTTTAAAATATATTTCCTTTTTAAAAACTGGATTCTCCTAGAGGTATTTATTGCTTATAACTAAGTATTTTCTAATGTACCACCTTCCTTTTGATTTTTTGACCTTTAATTTTTTTAACCCATTTCTCTTGTTGTCTCATTTTCCACAAAGCAAAACAGTGCTCCAGCATCTAAATTATCATCATCTTCTTCCGGGCATTATTCTCACCAGTGCAGGGCCCATGTTTTGGGCCGATGAATGCCACCTTGCATGCTGAAATGCAGCATCTGGGTCCAACTGGGCAATTTCCTTGTCTGCATTTATTGTGTCTTGCCATTTTTGCTTCGGCCTTCCACGTGGGCGCTTGCCATCTGTATTAAAGTGGAAAGTGATGCAGCCAATGGACTGGGGTGCTGCTGGTAGGAAAATGTATAAATAAAAAGTAATTTACTACAGAAGTGATTTTTAGGTATTTATGTTGGATAAAACATATGTTTTTGTTCATGGCAAAAGGAAGTTTCCAGAAGCAAGAAAGGATAAAGATAAAATTCAGCCATAAGCAACTGACTACTTCAAGTCCACTGAAGGAAATTAAACAAATTATTTTATTCCAGATGTTAGCAGAATTCATTATTTTCCACCTTATGAAATAAACTGGTGATGAAAGCTTATTTTTTTAAAAAAAGGAACAACATTATCTGGAAGAATAAAAAACTTACAAGCACCAGGAAGGGAAAGAGACAACATTGAATTGGTTATTTGGATTAATTGTTAGTCTAATGTCCAGTAGGTGGCAATAAAATCTAATCTTCCAGTCTATTTGAATGAGAATTACGTATATATGAACTCCATCAAACTACTGTGGAGCATTTTTGTTTAATCTATTAACAGTGCAAACATTTATTTCAGCCAATGATTTGAAGGTTCCTTTTTCTTCTAGGCTTGGATTGATGCTTCTCTTTATGCTACTCATTCTTGAGCTGATGCAGTTTGACTTGGGTCAGGAGTAGTGTAGACATACAACAAACATATAATAGATTTCAGTTGAGATATTCTTAGTTGGAAATTTGTTCTCTATTCTATGAGAGGTAGATAATAGCCAAGTTTCTTCAATTTGTAGCAGTAAGGCTTAACTGTAGGTCTTAATGTATTGTTGTGTTTACCTTGAATTTTTGTCAGAAAGTAATCAGCAGTCAATGAGATTGTTTCTACACAAAGCAGGGGACACTACTCACCATTTGTGCTAATGCATTCTGGGTCAGCTGCAATTTCCAGATCATTTTTAAATGCTATTCCATGAAGAAAGCATTACAGTTATTATGTCTTGGTTACCAGCTCATAGGCCATCAAAATCAGATTTGTGTCTTCCAAATAGGGAGTTTAATTTATCCCTTTCTTTAGCACCAAATCTAGATGAATGTCCAACATCGGGCTAGATTCAGAAAGCCATCCATTTGCAACCCTGATCCATAAAAGACTATGACCCCATCCAGAACACACATTTCTCCAGAATCATAAAATCCATTCTCCAAAATCAATAGTAATTTTATCAAAGATCACAATTTTAACGGTCAAAACTAGGCCGAACTAAAAAAAGAATAAAAAAAAATGGAAGGTGCAGAAACGAAAGAAGAAATAGAGAAATTGAAAAAGAAAAAATATAGTAAAGAAAAAGAAGAGAGAAAGAGAATACTTTCCACTTATCACCTTCTCTTACAACTCAACAAATGATCTGCTTCCCATAATCCATTTCTTAGTTTTCACAGAACATTGAACTTTTGTTTTTTTTTAAATGGTAAAATTAACAAGAGTTTTAACATTTCCCTTTAAGCCCCCAAATTAAAGGTGGTCTGGTCTAGTCTGATCTAGATATTTTGGTATACTAGTCAATGCACCTGATGGGAAGATGTCATACATGAGAGAGAGAGAGTCATATAAAAGGCTGACCAAGAGAAATCACATATTCTGAAAAAATGTACTCATGGAAAGGAGAAGAAATATTGCTTGTTTTACTATTATTATTTTATTTTATTTTATTATTTTATTATTTTATTTTATTTATTTTATTTTATTTTATTATTTTATTTTATTTTATTATTTTATTTTATTATTTTATTATTTTATTTTATTTTATTTTATTGAATTTATATACCGCCCTTTCCCGAAGGACTCCCACTAGCATGAGTGGGAGATGTAAAGAAGCAAGGGTATTCCACCAACTACAGACCCCAGTAAGAATGGACCAGCAGAGCAACGGGATAATAATGTTTAAGGCAAAGGAAGGAGTTGATGTTTGTAAAGGGATTTCTTAAGTGAGCTTCGTTTCCAGCCAGTTCACGCACAGGAGTAGCTTAAGACTGTAGTAGGGAAGAGTTCGTAATATTGGTTATCGATAATAGGGGTGATGGAATGCAGTTGCTTGCCAGTAGGGAGGCTTTTGCAGTAGCCTGTTCTGGAGAACTGTAGAATATTTTAACCCATGTGTTTCAAGTGAAGAAAGAGCTACTGTATTGTGGAAATTCACAGCTTAATAATTGCTAAGCAAACTATTTTTATAACTGTACTTTGGGAAAGAGTAAATGAGAGTAACAAGACGGCATATACTGCAGAACTGTATGCCTTTTTTTAAAAAAAGGCTGTCTGATACAATTGAGCAGGACATTAAAATGGTTGCCTATAAAAATTGAAAAGTAAATTTAATCTCAACTTCCTTTCTTTTTTGTTTAAAGTTCATCTTGGATGCAGGCATTGGAGATATTTAAGGACTCTTAAGAATGCCATCAATAATGTTTTTCAAACCCTCTTTTATTTCCTGTATGATTCTAGTCCAGAAGAGAGTAGATCCAATTATATTCCCTTTCCAAGAGACAGAGCAAACCTGTGGGGAAAATTATGTTAGTTGTCATCAGAAGAAAACATTAGTATCTCTTTCCCCTCTTTATCATTTTGTTTACTTCTGAAGAAGCTTAAGTTCTTGACAGTTGGATCTCTGTTCCTTTAGGACTGGATTGAGGGATGGCTTCGGTTGTAATTCTCTGGCTGTTAGCCAGAACAGTCAGAATCCATGTCACAAGTGGACTTTTCTAGAGAGAGAGCGAGTTTTATTCTCATTTTGATCTTCTCTCCTCCCCCCCTCCCCTTTCTTAATGTCAGATGTCCTCAGTTTTTGAATCGGACTCCTTACGTATTAAGTGCTGTGAAGTGTTCAAACTCAAGAGGAAGGGGAAATGGGAACGTCTACTTTTAGTACTTTAGTTTCATAAATGATTAAGGGTACTCTTAATCAGAGCCGTTTTGAAATAAAACAGAAGACTGTCGTGAATGTGATACCCTTTTACTTATCCTGTTGTTGTGACTCAGGGCCAGCCTGTGGGTCCGACAGCCGGGTCCGATGTATCGGAGGACTCAGATGTGGGGGAGGAGGGAAACGAACCGGCTGATGATGATTTGGAGGCTTTGCAGAGTCCTCAGCCGGGGACCTCTTCTCAGCTGTGTGAGCCCGAGAGTGCGGAGGATGATGACCCACAGCTGGCCCTGTTCAAGGACGCCCGACGCAGGAGGCAGACGAGCAGGGACAAACAAAGAAAGACTATGGGACTCCTCGGGAGGAGGCACAGGGAGACCACGCCCTGAGCTCTCTATAAAAGAAGTGTTTGGGGAGGGGCTGGTTGCTGAAAGCAACTTTTCCGCTTGAGAAGACAAGCTCTTGTGTTTTTGTTAACTGCGTAATTAAATCTTGGCAGAAGCCTTTTAGCCTTGGACGCTTTCCAGACTCTTCTCTTAATTAGGGGTTGCGAGAAGAGGGCTGGTTCAGAACACCTGTATTGGCTTGGTGCCATAACACTAAGCAAAAGTTTTGGCTGGAGAGGCCCCACCCTGCCTCACCCTCCCTGACCCAGCCCTTGCCTGTCCTTCACAAAGCAGCTTTGGATGCCATTAAGCCCACTTTCCAGGCTGAATAAATGTTGACGCTGATGATTTTCTACCCACATAATAATTTTATACGTCAACCTTTTTAAAAAAAATACAAAGAATTCATCTTGTTGTCTAACTCTTATCTAAGTTCTATCTACTGCGTAAGGACACGATGAGTTCCTTCAACTCCCAGCCAGTTAAATATGTCTAGTTTTCTCATCATCTTTCCTTCCACCTATTGCTAAAATTGCTTTTAAGTAGAAAATGATTTTTTTTAACATGGGCTTTAAATATGAAGCAAAAGCAGAAAAAGAACCGTCAGCTACCTTCCCCCATGTTTCATTTTTGAATTGTTAAAAATGACTCATTACTCCTCAGACCTCAGTGCAGCTTACAATTCATAATCGTAATCCATATTTTCCTAAAAAAGAATGGAATTCAGAGTGAGAAGTCTCTGAGAGATAGCTCACCTCCTCTTCTTTATTTTAAAGTGTCCCTATAATGTTCCAATGTTCACGTACCCAAAATGTAGTTATTTGCCATCAATTTTTAGGGCAGTGATGGCGAGCCTTTTGGAGACCGAGTGCCCAAACCGCAACCCAAAATCCACTCATTTATAGCAAAGTGCCAGGGCAGCATCAGCATTGTGGTGCCCTCAGGGGGGTTGGGGGCATGGCCCACTGGGTGGGCGTGGTTGCTGTAGTCAAGGCAGATTTGGTGGGTGTGGCCAGGCTAGGCGTGGCCACCTTGATGCTGCTCATGGGGGGTTACCTGTGGGGGCCGGGCAGGATGGGGGAGATCCAGGGGGTCTTTGGTGGGTGGGGCGGTGGGCAGGAGGCTTGTCCTGCAGGGTGAGGCAGGGGGTAGGGCAGGGGTGCCATTGCTGTGGGGCAAGGCAAGGCGAGGCAGGGGCGACTGAGCGCATAGGGGCACGCTCTACCCCAGACATGTCAAACACAAGGCCCGGGGGCCAGATCCAGCCCGTGAAGTGGTTTCATGTGGCCCGCGAAGCCATCCTGGAAACAGTGAGGGAACGTCCCCCACTGCCTTGGCCCTGGCCCAGAGACCCTCCTTCTGCCAGAGACCCTCAGATCTGTCCCACTCCTGCCCAGGCCCCCACAGGCAGCCTTGATGCGAACGATGTAGAGCTGGCCATGCCCACCCAGTAGGCCATACGCACTCTAGCCACGCCCACCCAGTAGGCCACGCCCACCCTGGCCATACCCTTGAGGGCAACCACAATGCTGATGCGGCCCTCAATGAAATTGAGTTTGGCACCCCCTGTACTCGAGCTTGCTAGCCGGCTGCTTTGCTTCCTTTGTGCTGGGCAGAGCTGTCGCTCTGGGAACCAGCGGTAGCCTAATGGACCTGCGCAAGCTTCCAGTGGTGGCGGCAGGCGTGCCCAGAGAGAGGGCTCTGAGTGCCGCCTCTGGCACGCGTGCCGTAGGTTCGCCATCACTGTTTTAGGGTATGATTTTACAGTGCATATGTGCAGAAAAGAGGAGAAACTTCAACAGTAAAAAGAGGAGCACTTTGCCTCCTAGATTTTCCCCTACCAATTCCCAAAACTGGGCAGAAAAAACACCCTATTGCTGCAAGTGAAATCACTGCCCCATTGAGGGATCCTGCAGCTTTCCCAATATATAAATTTGATAAATAATTTGCATTCCCCATAGACGATCACACACCCCACACCCCCAAATTAATTAAACAATAGATTGAAATGGATTACAGATGCAATGCTGGTTAATTTAATATTTGTGATGAAGAGGAAAAAAATACCTTCAATCACATAATTCCTTGTTTGTTTCTTTTAAGAGAGCTAAGCAGTTATCAAACCTGAACATGAGATTTGTTTAAGCAAAAACAGAACTTCTAACCTTGAAATATTAAGAGAACATGAAAGAACATCGGCTAAAATAAACATATTTAATATGTTCATTTTTAATCAGCTAGAATAGATGTTGTTATGTTTGAAGAAAGAATCTGGCTCCACAAGTTTCTTGGACAATTGCCAGTCTTTAGAGTAAAGCTTCTATAAACATTGAGAACTCTGTATCAAAACATTGCCTCTGGTATTTCCCATTCTTTCACGGGTTCAGCCTGTAAGAGTAATAAATATATGTGATCCATTATCTCAGCACTAAGTGCATTGTCATATATTGTATAACATCTATTGTATCTCATCATTTTATTGTAGAAAATAGCTAGAATATATTTTTGTACAATTAGTGGTTCAGACAGTTGTAAGTACTTGGGGCTTTTTTTAAAAACATAAAAAAATTTTTTAGAGAAATATACATTATACAGTATATAGCAAAGCAGTACTTTTGGTTTTCCATTGCTTTTAGATAAGATAAAAGGAAATTTGGAGTTTTGCTTCACATGGCAAATGCTTATGACTGTTTTGCCTTATTCACCCCCCCCCCACTTTCTTATTTTTAGCATGGATTTTATCAAATGTGCAAACTGAGATTTGGTTGACTTAAGTAATAAAAAGCCAAAGCAGATACTGTAAGACAAAATAAAGCTTTCTAAAATAAATTGCCCACAGTTTGCTGCCCTCCATATGGCAACCTGTCTAGAAGGTCATATAAAGTATGGCTCTCCTGTCTTCAACTGACGCAGCTGAGTTTACACAGCATTTTTAGTATGTTTGGTCTGGCATGGAGCCAAACAGGCATAATTTTTTTTCATTGTACATATTTCGTAGATGAGTTGGGTTGGTAAGTTCAAGAAACAGGTTTGAGAGTTACTTTGGATTTTTTATTAAAAGAGTTATTTAAAGAAAATACATAGTTGTATAAACAAAATAAGGTGGAGATTAGCACCATGATAGAGGTTGTGATTTGGTTAATTAGGCTCAAATCTGTAATGGCAAGTTAACATCAGTCATGATGGAGGATGAGGATTTAGTGCAGTGAGGTTAGGCAGTTTTTCATTGTAGTTTATTCTTCCTAGAAAAGGCAATCTGTATAGAATGAACAGCCAGAGTATTTGATAGTTAATTCACGCCACTTATTCTCCTTTGAGGCTGTTGAGACAAACTAGATGATATAGTCACATGTTTTGCACTGCATGGTTTTAAACATAATGCGGACCTGGATCAGCCAATCATATTAGGACAATGACTTGGCACATTTTAATCTTTTACTACCACTGGAACCTCTGTCAGAATCAAGACTGACCTATATAATACTTGGGGGAAATAACATGGTAGAATCTGATGTGGGAATACAATAAGATGACATGCACAAGCTCATGAGCCAGCAGGAGCTCTTTTAAATAATTGCCTGTACAAGATGTAGCTTGTCGATCTCAACATTTACACTGGGATGCCCAGCCAGTGTCACAACTGGAGTTAAAGAAAAGAAGATCCAAAATAATATCAACAGCACCATCTAAACACAAATCAAAGGGTTGAGTAGAGTCTCAGATAACTAGCCATAAGTTCCTTTCAGTGCAGGCACTATCAATGCCATTTACCCAGTTCCAATATATGTATGATTAGGAAAAAAAGATTGAAACCCATCTTTCACATAATGGTTCCAGGTAAGTGTTGCTTCAGCAGCTGATATTTAAAATCTGTAGCAGTGAATAATATTATAAATAGCTTTTCCTTCAAAAGGTGATACGCAGGGTGATACATTCCTAGTAGTTCTCACTTTCTGTAGAGGCAGCTTGCAAGGATTTAGTGCTGGAGGAAATGAGGTTTGAAAGGTTGAATCCTTCATCTTGCCATCCCACAAAAAAAATTTCTTGTTATCTGTAATATAAACATAATGTTCCAAAGCTATTGAGTCATAGTCTCGGATTTAAAGTAGGAATGCAGAAGGCTTTGTGCAAGGAGTCATATTCCAAAACTAGATGGGGACAGGACAAAAAAATAATACTATTTTAATTTAGTTGATTAAAATAATTTCTCCCCATTTGTTCATAGGTAGTCCTAACTTAATAGCCAGTTGCTTAATGACTAGTTGAAATTACAGGGCCTTGGAAAGAGTGTTTTATGGGCTGTAAAGCACTGCTGACTATCATAAAATGTTGCACTGTGTCAATATCCTCAAATTGGTCATATGACCCCATTTTGGTGTTGGCAACCAGCTCGCATTTACATTCAATTGCAGCATCTCACAGTCATGTAAACCAGAGATCTCCAACCTTTCCAGCTAGGCGGACTGGTGGCAGTAGCAGGGTGAAGGGATGTTTTCGCACACGTGCGCTGTTTCACAAATGTGCACACATACGCACAATGTCCACTACTTCTGCAACCTGGTTCTGAATGGGCTGCAGGCTGAGGGTTGGGGACTCCTGATGTAAATGTAATTTGTGCCTCTTTTGTAATTTTCTAGGAGAAAATGGCAAAAATATCCATTGCATATGCTGGATTAGTTTAATGACTGGGTGGGTCATTTGACCATGATGTCTCACTTTATGGTTGTCATAAAAAACAGTAGTAATGATCACCTCAATTGTAATTTATAACCAACATTCCAAGCCCAATTGTAGTCATAAATCAAGGATTCCTGTAATAATTTTCCTCTGTTATTTTTTTGTTGGCTTGTTTTAAGTTGTGAAAATATTTACTGTAATTGGTCAGATTTTCAGAACTTTATAGCAATTAAGAGCAACAATAAACAAGACACTAATTAAAAAATCCATAGTAAAAGTATAATCAAAACTTAAAACTATAAAAACTCAAACATAAAATCAAGCAATCTTGGGGAACCTATCACTCACTGTCACCTACTTCTGAGTAACTCTTGTTTTCTAAAATATGAACCCTAAAGCTGCAGGGACAAGCCAGATTTCTCCAGAGACGTTACTACATAATGTAAGCCATCAAAAAGCAATGCTTGTGTGCGTTGTATAATTTACAGAAATGGAGAATCACCAGCAGTTTACTCCTGACACACACAGATTGGACAGGTTAATTCTGATTGAAGGCATGACTAAAAAAACAGTGGAGGCTCTTGAGATGCTACTTTAAATTTTTGGAAGACAATAGATTGGGCTTTCCTGGATTAAGGAGGAAGAGGAAACTGATTGCACATACCATTTAGCTCGTTTCATATCGGATAAAACACATAATATGCTGCATTAAAAGGATTTAGTGACTGATTTTCATTCAAAAAATATATAAATGAATGAAGATAAATGAATAGAGGATTCCAGAAGAATGCAGTGACATTTGCAGTTATCGTTTCTTCTTTTTCTCTGTTATAAGCACTTTCAGTTTTGTAAATTGGTTCCAGATTAAGATATGTTTCCAGTGAAAGTGAAATTGCAGAATTTAAATTGTTATGATGAACTTTTTACTCTGTCTGTCTGTCCATCCATCTCTGTCTATCTACTGTCTTTGTCAGAATCCATTTATATCACATTCATAAATGTATGTTTAAAACATTATTCCCCCCCCCATGGATGCTGCCATCTCCTGAGGAAGGAGGAGCATATGTGGATTCAGCCTGCCTTAGGTTATTTCAAAGACCAAGGAAACCTTTTGAACTGGGGGGATCAAAAGGGAGGGTTAGAGAAGAAGGCATCTGTGTTTTCTTTTAATTCTGGAGAGGAAGAAGGCAATAACGATAAAGATTCGAAGTTCCTTTTTCCCCCCACGAAAGGGATGACACGAAGTAGAAGGATGGGGGCTGACCAAATGGGGTTGAGGGAAGTGGGGTTGAACCGGGTACCCTTTATAAAATTTCAATTTGTAAAACAATACTAAGTCCTGTCTTGTATTCCCACAACCAAGCATGTCCTAGTAAAGATTCCTTTTGGACTAGAACTGACTCCAAGAGTTTTTGTCTTCCTAAGACGTGGATTGGGGTGGGTCCTGACAGTCTTTCTGTACATCCTGTTTAACCCTGATTGCATTTGGTCTTTGTAATCTCATTGAGAAATTTTAGTTCTCTCTTGGATTTATTCATTATAAAAATTCTGGAGTCATGGTTAAATGTCTGGATTCTACTGATGTTAGAATATTTTAAATATCATCTTTTATTTAGAACCTTGCAGCAATGTTTTGCTTAGACTATGCTAAATAAAAATACGTGTGTGTGTGTGTGTGTGTGTGTAAAATAAATTTGGATTGCTGACAAAAACACTCAAGATATATATGTGTGTGTGTATATACATACATACACACACACACACACACACACACACACACACACACATGGTGACCCCCAGGGGGAGGGCGTTCTCTGTGGGCGCGCCGGATTTATGGAACCATCTTCCGGTCGAGCTCCGGATGGCGCCTGACCTCCGCTCCTTCCGGCGCGATCTAAAAACTTACCTCTTCGAACAAGCTGGCCTGGCCTGATGGGATGGGGTTGGGTTTTATTAATGTGTTTTAACCTGCTTTTAATGTGTTTTAACGTATTTGTGGGCACCTTGTTTAACCTTTTTTAATTTTTGTATTTTGTCTTTTAATATGTATTGCCCTGTTCACCGCCCTGAGTCCTTCGGGAGAAGGGTGGTATACAAATTAAATTAATAAATAAATAAATAATAAATAAATAAATAAATAAATAAATATATTCAGAAAATAATGAAAGTAATTGTCTTGACATAAATTGCTCTTTATGCAAATGTCTTACAGAACATAGGAAGCTTGGCAATTTAACTGTGACAGTGAAAAAAACCGTCCCTTCAACAGAATCCATCCAGATCTTGTACCAGCGCATGAGATATGAATATGAATTCTACTACTATGTCAAAGAGCAGTTCCACCTGCTAAAACGCAAGTTTGGATTAAGATCCTCAAACGGTAACTCTTCTCCTAGGCCAGAATTTGCCATTCCTTCTCCCCTAGAAACTGAAGAGCCAGTAACAGAAGATGAGGAGCAAGATGATGAAAAGTGGTTAGAAGATATTTATAAAAGGTGATTCCAGATTGATTCCAAATTGTTTGAAAATGCTAATAAAAACCTGAAGAAAGGGAGTTAATTCAGAGCAGCATTTAAAAAGACATTTCCCTTAGATTGAACTGATAGAAGCCTTTCTGAAAAGGTGTATTTGTTGAAATATTTTGTTTGTTTGTTTCCTTGGCTCCATAGAATTATTGTAGTTAGAACATACTTTTAAGTATATCATCTCTTGTTTCATTAGAAATAACATGGATGTTGTACAATATTTTTGTATATGGTACATATATATATATATATATATATATATATATATATATATATATATATATATATATATATATATATATATATATATATATTCATTTGCAATTTTCACAAAACTAGCTTGCCTGATGTAGCATTTAATTTGCCCTATTACAGTTTTATTTGAGCACATTGAAATAATAGCATGATATAAGAGATTTGTCATTGCCTGAATAAGGAATGCTGTCATTCTAAAATAACAAAATTATTCATTGCTGCTAATACTATTTGGAAAGAGGCAACCAGACTATTACCAACGGTCATAATAGGAAGATGAAGCAACCTACCGTAATTAATGAGTTTTCTGCAGTCTAGCATGCTCTAGATATGTTGGACTACAACTTCAGTGATTGCCAATTAGACCTGTGTTTCCAGTAATTGGCTGGCAGCAAGGAGAGTTGCAGCATATTTGGAATTTAAGAAGGTGAGTGTCATTAAATATCAGTACAGTGCTGAGGTTGAGTATAACTGAAGAGGATAGTATTAATGGATTTTAAAATTAGGCTGCAAGGGAAAATATGGGGTATTCTTTTTTATTTTAAAGGCGGTCCCTTTTTCCATAGTAGTTTTGACAATAAGCAAATACCCATGAAAGAAGGGGAATAAGAACTTTATGGGATGAGAAGAATCTTGGAAAAAGCATTTCTGTAACATTATAAATGCACTAGTTACTGATGAAATTAATTGGTTTTAATTTGAAGACATTTTTTCCGAAGGTGGAAATTTATAATGAATACGCCTCAACTACTCTGAAAATTTGATACGTACTAACAAACAAGATTGAAGATGAATATGCTATGATCCCTTCAAATGTCAATTAGTTCTTTTTCTCTCTTGAAGTTGAAGCCTAACTCTTGCATGTAGATAAGAATCAGGTACTCTTAACAGCATACGTACTATGGCTGTAATAGTCAAGATTTATTATTGATAATCAAAAAATACCATTTGGAGGAACAAAGATGTAATAGATGGTTGCATGTTCTATTCATCCAAATCACTGGTTCTTGTTTTGGTGTATATTAGTCAACACCCATTTACCCAATTCCCTTTTCAGAGCCGATGGATATCTGTTGCATTCTGTTTTTTTACAACGCTACTAGCGGGATTTGAACACACAAAATATGTTGTGACTGAACACTTAACATGAATGAAAAATCTTCTCACTAGGTGGTTCCAGTGCACTACTCTGAAGGAACACACTGGGAGCTCAAAATAATACTTAACCAAAATGCTGCATTGTATATTTAGTGGTTTCTGTGAAATTACATTTAAAGAGTAATGATTAGTTTACACACTGTGGAATTGTTTTCTTTTAGGGAGCAATTTAATATTCACATGCTGGAATGTTTTAAAAAAAAAAGTTAAAATTTGTGTGTGCTAAAAGAATCCTGGGTTACTTAACATGTTTGCTTTCTCTGCAATTTCACTAGATTCTATTTTTATCATGCTGTTTAATATTACTCTTTGCCACAAATACTTTGAAATGTTAAAAGCAAGATCTGCCAGTTGATTTATTTGCTAGATGTTAATGTTGTATATTTTTATATAAGCAACTTGACTTCTATTCTATTTCCAGAAAGGTACTTCATAAATTTATTTGGCACATAAGCTTTTAAGATTTCTGAAAGAACAGGCCATATATCTGCCATGAAACAATGAACTTTCAATAATTTAAAAGCACATTTTAATTTTGCTCATTTTTTTACTTATTTATTGTGACTTTTCAGCACATTCCAAATTTTAAGTTGCTCAGGAAAGGAATGCATTTGAGTCATTTTCTTTTTCTTTTCTTTTTTCAAAAATAATGATTGTTGTTATAAAGCCTTCAGCCCATGAAAACCTTCTAGAAAGTGCCATATTTGTTTGTAAATCTCTGTGAGAGAGAAAGATGAATTCTTGGAATATGTGAAAATAATAAAGAGAATATATGTACATTAGGTTGGTTATAAATTAAAACAGCCAATATTTGAATTAAATATACCTTAACTTATTCACTGACTCTTTGATCTAACCTGTCTATTTTTAATGCACTAACCTTTCCACACTGCTTGTTCTTCACACTAGAGTCATATAGTTAGTTATATGACTTTTGCCTCCTTCCCGTTCCATGTCTTAATGTTAAAAGTTTTCTCATTGAATCACCTTAAAAATGTTTATTGTAGTTTATTGGCTGAAGGTCATACTTCAATTGAGTTCTTCTGATGTCACCCTGTGAGAAATATGATCAACAGTGGAGCTGTGCTACATTGCCCTGCCAGTGTAGTTACATAATTGATAATAGTTATTGTTTTGTCCATGCACAGCTAAGGTATTGTTTTAGCTAGTGTAAATGAAGGTGATGGAGAATAACTGCTGTTCAGGCTAAAATTACTTGGCAAAAGTGCTCAGGCAACCTTACGAAGTTTTATAAATGATCTTAAAACGCTTTGAATTCAAAAACTGGATTAAGAAATGGCCCACTCAAGTATGCTATATAATCTTCTAAGGTACAGTTGCATTGCAGTTATCTAAAATATCCATACATAATTCTGAGGTTAGAAGGTCTTTTAAAGGCAGTTGTAGTTTTTTTTAATCAAAATTTTAGTGTCACCTGATCTTTATGATGAACAGCCTTCATTCTGTAGTAGAATTTGACAACTTAAGCCAAGTCATCAAAACTGAATGCTTTTAAGATCTAGTGTTGTAATTAATATAAGCAGGGAAGCTATAGACACCCGACAGGTTTTAGAGGAGAGTGAAAGAACCCTCTTTTTTTCCTAAGAAAATCTTCATGTTGAATTGTGTATTCTCACCAATTGTTTACCAAACTTGCATTTGAAAGTAAATACATTTCATGCATTTTAATAAAGGCCTGTAATTTGCAAAGTTAACTGTGTGGTCTGGTCTTTGTGCATATTTGTACTGCTGACGTTCTTTATTTTAATACCAAATATGAGATTTATAGTAAGATTAATGGATTAATTTATAGTAAGATTAATGCTGCGGCGTCTCAGGGGATTGGGAGTGGGAGGCACAGTTTTTCAGTGGTTCTCCTCCTATCTCCTGGGACGTTCGCAGTCGGTGTTGGCAGGGGGGCAGAGGTCGACCTCGAGGCCTCTCGCTTGTGGAGTTCCTCAGGGGTCGGTCCTCTCGCCTCTCCTGTTCAACATCTACATGAAACCACTGGGTGAGATCATTTGTGGTTTTGAATTGGGTATCATCAGTACGCTGATGATACCCAGCTTTTTATTTTGACCCCAAACCACCCCAGTGATGCCCTCGACGTGATGTCCCGTTGCCTGGAAGCGGTTCGGGTCTGGATGGGGAGGAACAGACTTCAACTCAACCCCGACAAGACTGAGTGGCTGTGCATACCGGCATCCCGGGATATTCAGAATATTCCATCTCTTTCTATTGGGGGTGAGCTATTACCCCCCGTAGATAGGGCTCGCAACTTGGGAGTCCTCCTAGATTCACGGCTTACTTTGGAAGATCACATAGTGGCTGTGACTAGGGGGGCCTTTGCCCAGGTTTGCCTGGTGCGCCAGTTGTGGCCCTATCTAGACCGGGATGCCCTGCGTACGGTCACTCATGCGCTCGTGACCTCTCGTTTAGACTACTGCAACGCTCTCTACATGGGGCTGCCCTTGAAGACCACTCGGAGGCTCCAACTGGTACAGAATGCAGCCGCGAGAGTTGTGTTGGGAGTCTCCCGATACTCCCATGTTACACCTCTGCTCCGTGAGCTGCATTGGCTCCCAGTTGTCTTCTGGGTGAGGTTCAAGGTGCTGGTATTGACCTACAAAGCCCTACATGGCATGGGTCCGGAATACCTTGGGGAGCACCTGCAGCCGGCATCAACTTCCCTCCGCCCAGTACGCTCCCACAGAGAGGGCCTCCTCAGGGTGCCACCGGTCAAAGAATGCCGACTGGTGGCCCCCAGGGGGAGGGCGTTCTCTGTGGGCGCGCCGGATTTATGGAACCATCTTCCGATTGAGCTCCAGATGGCGCCCGACCTGCGCTCCTTCCGGCGCGATCTAAAGACGTATCTCTTCGAACAAGCTGGCCTGGCCTGATGGGATGGGGGTTGGGTTTTAATTATTTTTAACGTGTTTTAACCTATTGTAAGAGTTGTGGGCATTTTGTTTAATCTCTTTTAATTTTTGTATTTTGTCTTTTAACATGTATTGCCCTGTTCACCGCCCTGAGTCCTTCGGGAGAAGGGCAGTATACAAATGAAATTAATAATAATAATAATAATAATAATAATAATATAAAAAGGACCATTTTCTTTTCAGAGGACTTGTTTCAGTTGATACAATATTGCAGTAGAAGAATGTTCTACTTACATATAGGTGAAGCATTTATATTTAACTGTAGAGAATCTGCAACTCTTTCTAATAGCTGATCTCATTATGGGAAAATGATCTTTCTCAAATTACTCCATCTTCTCTCAGAAGCAAGGTTGAAAGTTTATTGATATGTTATTGCTCAGTGAATTTTGTAGAATTTCCAAATGATTCAAGTGCTGTTCTAGATTATGTAGATGGCTAAATTCTAAAATATAAACTGATCTAAAAACTGAATATTTTAAGACAATTTGGTGAATATATCTTTTTACTGTAAAAAAAGCATACAAAACAAACTATACAAGACTATATTGGAACATTGTCACAATGCTTAAATAAATAACAAAAACTAATATTTATATCTTTATCATTTTAATCTTCATAGGAAATTTACAAAATAGGAATACTGAGGCAATTTCTGGATAGTATTGTTATTAATTATGGCTATTTTCATTTTAAAACGTTCATTCTCAGTCTTTCACAAAGCTGTGAAGATCTGGCTTTTTTCCAGTGCATTGGATCCAGATTTTAGATCAGCCCAATCGGTTGCAAGAGGGAATGTTTGCTACAGCCGACTTCATAAAGGTGTTAGTTTTACTATTTTGGCTCTGTGTTGCATTTTTCCACTGAGTAGCCCGCCCAGAGTTAACAATTTGTGAATAGTTTTTTAAAATGGTTTAAAATGGTTTTTAAAAATCATTTTAATAGATTAGTAAAGCTTACTTGCTACAAGTGGCCGTGTGGTGAAGATGCTTGCCTCTCACTTGGAAGGTTGAGTTCAACCCTAAGTAGTGGCAGATGTTTCTGCTGCAGAATCCATGTGGAGTCAGGAAGGGCATCAAGCCAGTAAATGCTCAGCTCCATTCAGTTGCCCAACTCTACCCTGAATTCAGGAATGACTGGATTATAAAAAGGGAGTTTTAGTAAAGTTTACTTACAATGAATTTATAATATGAACCTGAAATGATGGATATAAAATTGCTTTATTTCCTAAAAATGTATCTCTGATATTTTGACCTTCTTATTAAGAATAAGGATAGCTTGTAGGCAAACACAACTTTTGAATTCGCCATTCGTGGTTACCAGAACTTTTATACATTGTGCCACTGTCAGCAAAAAAACATTAATAACTATGTAATCTGTATTATTTATTTAATATTTTTTTAAAGAACCAAAATCCCTGGTGCCTGGCTGTTTTACTGATACCATGTCATTAAATCTTCCCCATGCCTGAAATGTGTAGTCCCTTGGTGCAGAAATTATGTCAACCCATTTATATTAGATTATTGATGTTTTGATGTAGTAATATAAGTCTGAACGGGCAGCCATTTTAAGCTAGAGGCTTCTTTGAAATGTTCAGAGCAAGGGCACATTCACAAACTGACTGTCTTGAGACATTTCCCTGTTCTCAAAACAGCTGCTAACGATGAGCATGGTTTAACGCTGCAAAACCTACTTTATCAAAATGCAAGCTATTAGGGTGCTCTCAAGAAGCCTGAAGAATCTTTTGTATAGTCTAAAACATTGCAGCAACTAAATATAATTCTGGGGCTTAATGTTTTTCCCCATTAAAATAATGTTTTGAAAAGTTTAGTGCAGGGGTAGGCAACCTTGGCTCTTTTATGACTCATGGACTTCAACTCCCCGAATGCTGACTGAGGAATTTTGGGAGTTGAAGTCCATGAGTCATAAAAGAGCCGAGGTTGCCTACCCCTGGTTTAGTGGGACAGGGATCCTAATTGGCATAAGGAGAGTGGCCCAGGTTCAAACCCTGTGACAGCAGCTAAATTAGAGTAGGGTAAATTCCAGGTTTACATCTTCACTCAGTCAGAAAGTCATTGATTGACTTCAGAGGAATCACTAGTCTCAGGCTTATCAGGATTGTTGTGTATCTGGTTCTTTGCAGGCAATAAGCGAGATGGAAGGTTGCAAACAGGAACATGCTTTATTGAGGCAAACAGGAACAGAACTCAAACAGTGGCTGCTGCGCAGCTACTTACACGGTTGGCCACTAGGCAGCGGCCACTAGGTTTAAAAGGAACCTATTCCTGCCCCAAATCAACCAATGATTTTCTTGGAGACAACAAGTCTGGCTTAGTCAGTGACCGTTACACAGACACACCATTGAGCAACCTTTAAGCAGCGTTCAAACAGACACATGAATCAGTACAAGTAAAAATCCCAATACATTACAAGGATGTCAATAGACAACCATGTGAACGATCTGAAACTCTTGGACAAAATGGAATAGAAAGATAATGCATGCATGAGAAATACAGTTGTTGAAATATGTCCAATTGTTAGACAGGCTCTGAATAAGTTGCATGTAGGAGCCAGAGAAATAATTTAGCATTCATAGGTTTGCCAGTTTCCAATAAACACGGCATTTTGGTTTGTTCAAAGTCTTTTCACCCGGATGAACTTTGAAAGGCCATTATCTTGAATCAATAGCTTTCTATTGAAAGATAAACATTCATGCCAATTTTCTTCTTTCTTAGATAACTCTGGTCTGGTTTACTGTATACATAACATGAAGTCACAAATTGGCAAACATTTTTATACAGTAATACTCCACCAGTCCTTTAAGATTTCTGTGTCCTCCCAGAAATCTCACAATTTGGATGTTTAAATTTGAAAGTTAGATATTGAGTGACTGCCAAAAATCTCACGCCCGTTTTTTTTTGTCCACTGCTCTAAACTGTAATTGTTCCTGACATATGTGTAAGCCAACTTTCTATGGCTTATAATTATCAAAAATCAGACTTTTATCAAGGAAAAAAAAGATGAAAACTCTTGACTTTAAACAATCTATAATGGCAATGATCTATAACATTCATCTACAGTATTTTTGTAAGTTCTGATAATGTAAGTGTCTAAAATTATCTGCTAGTACATTTTTTGCTAAAAGAAATCCATCTCTTGTTAAACTTGCACATTTCCATCTTAGAATACAGTATTCTGAGATTTAAGAGTCTGACTTTTTCCTCTCTGAAGATGTCTTCTAAGAGGTCAAGAGAGAACAGTTTATATTACAATGTGGTGTTCCAAAATCCTGTTTAGGAAAAATAATATCCATAATGTAAGTCGCAGAGGCTTTATTACAGGGAAGCTATCATTTTCAGCAAAATGGCTAAGGGAAAAATCTTTGTGTGCGCATATGTTGAGTTCACAATTTTATTTAAAAAAAGGAGTTGGAGCAGCAAGTACTGTTTGTTTCTACAATAGAAATTCTGATTAAGCTATTTATTAGACACATCTCAGAACTTTTTGTTCAAAGTCAGCAATATGTAATATGGATTCCTATTGAAGTACATGCCATTTGTTATCCATGAGGCAGGATGTTGTTTCCTCAAAAAGTTTACGCCCTTGTCATATTTGCAATTGCTGAAACTATTTTCAAGCCCTTCTTTGCTTGCTAGGCCCATTCATCTGTATCTACAAATGTAATTAATTATGTACCATCCCAATTATAATTATACCAATTTGCTTAATTTACTTTTTAAAACTTACTATATCCCCAAGTTAATCTCTGGCATTGCTAATATAAATTATATCATGTATTCTTACATATATTTTTTTGCCTTTGCCGACCAGAAATATGTATGTCACCCAAAGCAAAAGACAGATATGGACAGCAGCTGGAGTTGGGGTTTTCAAAAATGGGAAAAGCTATTATTTCTTTGTCTCAGAATCCGAGATGTAACCCGATACCTGCTGTTTCTAGCAGCACTAATTCAGACAGCCTTTATCTTGAGTAAATACAGATATTAGCTCAATTTAGACCTCTTAAAACCTATTTTGTTTATTGATTTACAGAGATTGCATAGATTGAAGACAGTGTTTTCCAACCTCAGCAAGTTTACAACGGGTGCACTGCAACTCCTAGAATTCCCCAGCCAGCATGGCTAAGGTTGAGAAACATTGATTTGAAGAATGCCCAGCCACAAGAACACTGGGCACTTTACATAATAAAAAAGAGAACAATCAGATGAAAAAAACAAATGATAATGTGTCCAAAAGTGGGGGGGAGCAGGACAAACTCTTACAGGGGTTCACCGAGGCCTGATAGGCTAGATTTTTCATGTCTTTTAGAATACCGTTGGGACGGGGCCAAACAGATCTTGCAGGGGAAGGAAATATTGATCCAGAGGTCAAGAAGCCCTGTGACTGTTGGCTTTTCTAACACCTAAGAAAGGAAAGTGCATGTGGGCGTGCCCTGTCTGTCCCTGTCCAGCCCCAAGTTCATTTTCCTTTGCTTTTTCTGATTCAAGTCAGAGCAGCCATTTTCAGTGGAAACCCTGGGTGGAGGTTCTTTGCATTAATGTGACATCATAGTCACTTTCTGACTCTGATATTTATTTAAAAAAAATAAACATATTGCTCTCCAGGAAGCAGTTATTTCTCTGACTGTGCAGTAATGTTCGTATAATATATCCATTTGTTAATATACTTAGCACAGGAGGAGACACCATTTATATAGACATAACAATACCAAAAATAGCAAATGGAAAATCTTTACACAAGAGGGAGCCCTAGTTACCAAATAATTGAAAACTTGTGGCCAAAATCTGAAATCACTGCTTACTAATTAGTACATTTTTGAATCCTTTAGAATGTGACTCATACTGGGTTGTCAGATTGATATTTTAATACCTCTATCCTAGCCCATTCTTTCTATAGCCTCTAAGGGCAATTGGGTGAAATTTACTTGGCAATAACACAAGAGTGAATTGCTATTGTTTTTCCCTCAGGTATTTTAGACTTCCCAATTAGCTTACAGGTATTAAGCATCCAATGGCCCAATCCTGACTTAGCTTCCAGCCAGGATTGCCACCTGTTAAGAACTGTTTTAAATTACTGCAATTTTTTTTAAAAAACCAAGGTTTCTGTATTAAAGTTTCCCAATGATTATTTCCTGGCATCAAAATTGAGCACAAATCAGAAGGGCATATAAGGCATATAAGGCTTTAGTAGAAGTGATAAAGCTTGACATAAATTCATTTTTACAGATGTTGCACTTTGGAAATTGCATGGTGGTCAACCAAGGATTTTGTTTTGATTTTCATTGGTGGTGGTGAGAACAGTTCCTTTCTAGACAAGCCCTCCTATGTGCATATATAGATGAAATAATATTGTTAATAAAGAAATTTATCTTTAATGTAAAAAATTCCCACGTGTGCTTCAAAATTTTTGGAAGCTGAAAACTCAAAGGAGGCATGTAATAATCCACCCCATATAACATGTAAAAGCCATTGTTGAGCTTCTGTGCTGTAGTAGCTTTACCAGTCAACTTGCTGTAATCGGTGGAATTCTGGGGAAGAATCAGCATACATTTTAAATAGTTTTTTTTAAATTTCCCTATCATACTCATAATTCAAACCATTTTTATTGGATTCAATCTGTATTTGATAAATACTCCAATTTTACACAAATTAAATTACATGCAATTAAAATGAAAAATTTGTAGTTTTACAAGTAAATAAAAGAAGTAATAGAAGAATACATAAGATTCATAAATAATAACCTAAGCCTAGATACTAGATAAAAGTTCATTTATATGTCTGATAATTTGCAAGACCATTTGAAGTAGTTATGCTATTCTTTTCTCAACAACTCCCTTTGCCACACTAGAGGAATTGAAGAAAGCAAAACCTTTGTCGGCAAAGGATGATGGTTGCATTTCTTCTGGGCAGCTGTTTGGTAACAAAATAAGATTAAACAGCTGGATTAGCTTTAGTGAAGATAAAAGGCAATGTACACTTGTGGTATTTAACATCCGTCTCATTTCCCCTCAGTGATTCACAGAACAGAACATGCATTTCTCTGATCCGTTCTTCAGCTGATGAGTGATCGCAAAGTTCTTTCTCAGATTGTGAATATGATTATAGGAAAAGGAGGCAATTCATTATGAACTTAAGAGCTTTCTGACCACTACGTCAGGCATGGCTCTCTAGCCTTGTTCTGTAAAGCAAGTGAAGGCAGCCTTTTATCATCCAAGGCCTGCATGGTCATATTTTAGCTTGAAAGCCCCAGTCCAGCGCTGGATGAGGCTGTCGCAAAAGTGAACCAAGCCAGGATTTTTTTTTTCTTCCTTAAAAAGTTTCCTAAAAGATTAAAAATTGAATAATACATGTTCCCCAAAAGACACGAAAGCACATTGTGCATCGTAAGTGACCTTGGGCAAAAAAATCAAGTGGGACTTCCTCCTCCTACCAACACCTTTTAGCTATTGTACTTAATAATTTAGCCCAGGGGTCTTCAAACTTGGCCCTTTTATGACTTGTGGACTTCAACTCCCAGAATTCCTCAGCCAGCAAAGCTGGCTGAGGAATTCTGGGAGTTGAAGTCCACAAGTCATAAAAGGGCCAAGTTTGAAGACCCCTGATTTAGCCCCACCCTTAAACCTTTTTATTTTGAAACCTGAAGTGCCCATTGTTACTTCATTCGGAATCAGTTGTATGAAAGAACAATGGTTCTGGAAATCACTTGTCAAAGCTTCACATCTCTCTCTTAGATGCTGCCGAGGAAATATCAATAAACGCATCTTTGCTGACATTGGAAGGATCCACCGGTGCTGTAAAACTGGGGGTTACTCAATGGAAGTGTCCAACAGGCACTAGAAGCAGTTTTAATGTGCCTGGGATAGTTATTTGCAGGGTCACATGAGACTGAGTCAGAAGTGGAGAAATATTCAACCGGCTCTATTAAAAAGGAGTGTTGGGAGGAAAGAACTGTGAATCTTGTTTTATATAACGCAGTGCAAGAAACATTGCAAGAATGGAGAATCGTTATATATCATTTAGATTCTTGTTCACTGACAGAGGTAGAGGTGTATTTTTTAAAGAAAAGAGTTTGAAGCTAGGGAAATGCTAGGAAAGAGAAGGAGGTGAAACCAAGCAGCAAGGATTAATTGTAGCCGAAGAAATCACAGGAACAATATATTTTACTGGAAGGGACAAGAATGGAAAAAGTGTCTTGATGAGCGTGTTTGTAATGTTACACCGCAGTTTATTTTTAAAAACATATAAAGTTTGGGAAACTAGAAAAGAATGTGAAAAACCTTTTCCATAGTGGAGTTCAGATTGTTGGCTGAGTCAGTTTAATATTTTTAAAAATGTTTTAACAGCAAGACCTCTTCACAGTGACTCTGGAAATAATAGCAATTACCCTGTACACCCACTGCAGAGATCATCTTTAAAAGAAAATTCAAAAGAAAACTCTCTGGATGATCCACATCAGTCTTCCTTGAGCTACTAACTGCCTTCCAGGTTGTTACCCTTCAACTCTCAGCCAGTGTGGCCAGAGTGCAGTAGACGATAGAATTTCATTAAGCAGAATTAAAGTCATTAGAATGCATTGTTTGTTTCTTTGTTTCCTTTAAAGAGAATTAGTGCAGAAAGATGATGTAATGTATTTTTCAGACTGTGGCCTTTTTCACAGTCCCTTCCAGTATTACGCCTCTGTTTGCCAAACCAGATTCCCTAGGAAGCCCAGGGGCTATTTTCAGTCATCAGCCTTCCCCACTTGCTGTTACTAGAGTTTGCACTGCAGTTAGGACAACAGAGCACACAATACTGCCTTTCTTCCAGCTGCAGGGGTTTCCACTGCAGTTCTCAATACAGCTCAAGGTCTGAGTTAAGAGCTTTAAAGCTCAAAACAGTCTGCAACCAATGGACCAGAATGACCACCTTTCTCCTTTGAATCTGCTTGGTTTGCTGGAAGAGTTACTGAAGTTTCCAGTAGCACCAATATTTTGAAGATGGGGAGCAATCAGCTTGAGAACCTACTGGACACCCTCATCCTCTGCCACCCACTTCTTTAACAAACTTGATTGCATCAAGTAGGTCTACAATATCTGGGCTCCAGATCTCCAAATAAACACTAGATGGGCAGCAAACAGCCACTGTCTTCTGCATCTCTTTCCTGCTATATCTGGTGCTCATCAAGGTTTCTTGTAGGCCAAGTATGGGTGGCTAATTGGAACTGTGGCTAAAAAGCAGCTTGGCAGCAAAAGAGCAGCCAGTGGAGGAAGAACTGCCCTCAGTGGTGCTACCAGCCCCTCTGATGCCATTTCCAATTCAGCTGTCATCAAAGCAAGAACATCATTTTCCAGGGTTAAAAGATTTTTGGGTTAAAAGATTTTCCTTCATGCAAGTAGTCCTCAATTAGCAATTGTCTTGTTTAGTGACCATTCACAGTTATGACAGTGATTTAAAACCAGGCCTCACATTTACAATCTTCATAGGTCTGTAAAGCAAAGGAAAGCTGAAGCAAGATCATAAGCATAGTCATGGTTTTGCTAAGTCACCTCTTCGTGTAATTACTAATTGCTGGTCCCAGTTGTGGGGGTGCTGATCAAGGACTACATGTATAGTTAAATAACGTCCCATTTTTCCCCAAATTGCTTTTAGAATACCTAAGGAATATCTGAGGGTCTCTTTCAGTCATTATAACCCTTTTTTACCTATATTTTTTCTCTGCAATGTCTTTTTATTGTTTCATTCCACAGATGGTGGGCAGCATCTTTTCCACTATTCCTATGCTGCATAATTTGATATATGTTTTCTGTGACTTTCCATGTTTTTATTTTCAAATTTATATCATTACTATCATAAATGAATGGGTATGTGGTTGAGAATCTTGTGAATTCTACACATCTGAAGGAAACCAGGTTAAAGAGAATTACTGTCAAGATATCTCTGTGTGTGCACACATGCAAACCTTTGAATCAGTGTTAACTCCTGGAGACTCATCTTGGGAAGATTTTCAGAAATGAGAGTTAGTTTGGTCTGATTGTTAAAGCACCAGGTTAGAAACCAGGAGGCTGTAAGTTCTAGTCACACCTTGGGGCACAAAAAAAAAACAACAGCTGGATGACCTTGGTCAGTCACTTTCCCACAGGGGAAAGTGTGGGGAAAATTTCTGGGGAAAATGGTTCTAGTATATATTTGTAAAATGTGTACTTTATTTGTAAAAATAATAAAGACAGTATAATATAAATGAATAAGTGGCTTGCCATTGTCTGCTTCCTAGGACTGAGAGAAAAGGACCAGCCCAAAGACCCAGTCGACTTTATGCCTGAAGCTGGATTAGAATTTATGATCTCTAAGCTTCTAGTCTACTGCCTTTAATGACTCCACCAAAATGGCTCTCAGATCAGTTAATAAGTAGAGTTCTCTAGTCTAGCTGCTTTCTGAACCTAACAACACTGACACAGAAGATGTGGCATCACTTCAGTGATGATCTGAAAGTAAGCCCCCAAGTTACAGGCAAGATGGCTCCAATGTTGCTTACCAAAGGACATTGTGCATTCAGAGAAATCCAGCTTTTTCAGTCAGCTGTGGCAGTTCACAGGGATGAAAATCAGAGAGAGAGAGAGAGAGACTCACACAGTCAGCAATGATGAACTAGTTCTACCATTTCTAGAACAGGAATTCCAGATTCTTTTTTTTTTTCAAATCTTGCTTTACAGCTGAGACACACGGATGAATGAACAATTCCAGTTTGAACAATGGGACATTTGGCATAGATGAAGTTTCCAAACCTGGTCTGCTATATGGAATGTGCTAACCATATGGAATGTGCACTATTTCCTGGAAATCAAACCAAAGAGACAAATTAATGGAAGGATTACTTGCTTAGCTCTTTGGGCCTGCTGGAAACTGAACTGGTTTTGTTTTGGAGATAATGTTTCTTAAGACGTTAATAGCCTCATTTGTCTATGAGTACAAAGTGTTCTAGATACTGTAAGAAAGGCAACCCTGACAGGTAATCACTGGCATGTAAATTTTTAGCCCTTGCAAATCAGATTTTTGTAAAGGCACATGATTTCCAAAACAGTCTTTGTTAAAGAAAACCAGGACAAAACATCCTACTATTTAAATATGGGAAGAATAAATTAGTGAGACAAGGAGAAATAAGAGCTAATTTGTACTCTGTCTTTTTTTAAAAGGTGATTGCCATGATTCACAGTTTATTTTCCATTGATAGGTGCTTCATTTAATTGAGTTTTACATCCATAAAATAAGCAAACATGGGACAGGTGTAATACCAGTGGCACTGCAACACTAATGCAGGAATGTCTCATGATTATTTTATTTGTATTCCGATTCTCTATTATTTTTATAAATAACTCCACCTATTTCTGCTGCAACAACAACCCTCTAAGGTGAATTGGGCTGAGAGAAAGCGACTGTCCCAAGCTTGACCAGCTGGCTTTCATGGCTAAGGTGAGACTAGAACTCACAGTCTCCTGTTTTCTAGCCTGTTTCTATGCACATTTCCTTTCTATGCACATGCCACATGCATGTCAAAAGGGGAAAATCTTACATCAGAGTAGTTCATCCATCTATCATCTTGTTGGTTTTGACAGACTGTCCTGTGGACATCATGGATTAACCATGTTTTACAAATTAAATACTGAACAGTAATCATCACTATAGGTCACCATGATGTAAAAAAAGATGTTGAGACTCTAGAAAGAGTACAGAGAAGAGCAACAAAAATGATCAGGGGACTGGAGGATACAACATAGAAGGAACAATTGCTGGAATTCGGTATGTCTAGTTTAATGAAGAGAAGGACAAGGGGTGATATGATAGCAGTGTACCAGTATCTCAGGGGTTGCCACAAAGAAGAGGGAGTCAAGCTGTTCTCCAAAGCAGGACAAGAAGCAACGGATAGTAACTAATCAAGGAGAGAAGCAACTAGAACTAAGGAGAAATTTCCTGACAGAACAATTAACCAGTGGAACAACTTGCCTCCAGAAGCTATGAATGCTCCAACACTGGAGGTTTTTAAGAAGAGACTGGACAGCCATTTGTCTGAAATGGTATAGGTTTCCTGCCTGAGCAGGGGGTTGGACTAGATGACCTCCAAGGTCCCTTCCAACTTTATTATTATTATTATTATTATTATAAGCCAAAAGCAATTGTGTTGATCCTAATAAGCTGAACGTTATCTATTTCTGCTCTTTGCAAAAGTCAGGTGGATGAAAGTCGACTGTGTGAATCATTGCACCTGGAAATTTAGCATTGGGTTATGAATGTACCCACTGCAGTATTCCATGGAGAATGGCAGATACTTTGAACTCTTTGCATCATATTGTTTTCTGAACCATTAGCCTCCAAAAGATTCCTCGGAGTCTACAGAAATCATGGAAGCTGACTTCTGAACTATTCATTTACAGATTGGTTGTTGTTCGGATTAATAAACCTTTGAATGAAAAGCCATTCCAAGGAAATGAATAGGTTTCTTTGAGCCAGCAAAACTAAATGCCCTTTCAGCCAGCTTCTCTCTCTCTCTCCAGTCATTATCCTCGAAACAGAAATGCATGGAATGTGCTTAGATGTAAAATGCAAGGAGACTATTCTTATGGTCCCACATTTCTGCCCTAGCCTGCTCGGTTTGAGGTGTTTTTAAATTAATGCCAGGAGACAGGGCAACAGTTTCAGGTTCTGAAGTGAGTAGTTTGGAGATGATTTAAAACATTTATCAGTTGCCTTATCTACCCTACTTTTTCATTCAGAAATAAAAACATGCTATTTAATGCAATCAGGTGACACATTTATCAAAGAATTGCTCAATTACCTGATTCAGAAATCTGTTTCCAATTTAATTTGCTTCTTTCAGGTTGAGCATGACTGCTGTATTTAATGTCCCTGTGGCAATTTAATACACTGCTGTGTGAACCATTGGAAAATGCTAAACTAGAAAAATATGGTCAGGCTTAACCATACAGTATAAAGAAATTAATTCTTAAAAAAATAAAAAAAGAAGGCAGGTAGAAGTACAGCTGAATACGAACCTCTTAAGAGATACTTTATCGTACCAGTCTCAGAAAACTTGATTAAGGTGGATAAAAGAAGCCATAGGAACAGCCTACAGGAAGGAAACCAATTAGGCTAAAGAACATAGATATAAGAGAAGAACAACAAAATGCCTATTAATTTTAAATTTAAGCGGCTTATCAATTTAGATAGAGAATATAAATAACATGTTTAACCGTTAGAAATACAGAAATGTTGGGTTGTTTTCTACAAACTCACAGTAGACTAACAATTCTGAGCTGGAGGCAGAGTTTGGCAAATACATTTACCAAAGTATCTTTATTTCTTTGACTCTGTTAAATTAAAGAAAATCTCCTTCAAGTTAATCTTGAATACTGTTGATACCATGTACATGGCCATATATTTTACTTAGTAGTAATATAGAGAGGGTTTGCCATTAGCTTTGATGTTTATTCAACTTTTTAGTCTAACTTGCTACAATAAGTTGTAGCCAACTGGGACAGGAAAGGTTCTGGAATATTACCGACATTGGAAGAAGACAAAGGCTGTTTCTTGCTAATATGCTGACTGAGCATCACATTTGGAGAAATATATACATGTGTACTGTATATATTAGATACATACATGCATACATACATACATACAAATAGATTGTAACATTTGTAGATATGCACAATGAATAAACAATCAATTAAAAATGATTCAAGTTAGCAAGAGTTTTGGCCATTTAGCAATTTTAGCCATTTTGTTATTAAAAGTAACAAGAGCAAGCTCTAGGAATTTTCTTGCTAAATACAATAAGCAAACTGGAAGCTGTTTAAAGAAATGAATTTTCTTGCTTTTAAATGCAAGGAAGCTTTGATCACACTCTCACTTTCTTTAGTATGTCCCCAGATGCTCCTGCGGGGAACAGATATCCCTAAGCCAAGCAAGGAAGCTATGCCTGGAATTGTGTTCTCAGCAAAAAGGGAAATTTGAATCAAGTTTTCGTATTGTGATCCCTTCTTTTTGCCTATTGCTAATTTAATCTTGCCTCTTCTGTTTCTGCAGTTTTACTTTTAAAAAGTAAGATAAATAGAAGAGGCAGTCCTGTCACAACCCGAGGTATCTATGATATTTGGGAAAGTGACTTCCAAATTGTACCTTTTTTTGTTTTCAACAGCTCAAGGAACATTGATCATAAAGCAGAGACTGGAGATACCTTAGCAGAAATTTTGATAGATGAAATTACATTTTGAAGCAATTTTTCCCCCTCACACTTTGAGGAAAGTCTAGACCTATGAAATAATATATATAAAGAGAATATAGTGTGTGTGTGTGTGTGTGTAATAGAATATGTGTGTGTGTGTGTGTATGTATATGTATAAAGGTAAAGGTTCCCCTGCACATGCGTGCTAGTCGTTTCCGACTCTAGGGGCTGGTGCTCATCTCTGTTTCAAAGCTGAAGAGCCAGCGCTTGTCCGAGGATGTCTCCGTGGTCATGTGGCCGGCATGACTAGACGCCAAAGGTGCACGGAACGCTGTTACCTTCCCACCATAGTGGTCCCTATTTTTCTACTTGCATTTTTACGTGCTTTCGAACTGCTAGGTTGGCAGAAGCTGGGACGAGTAACAGGCACTCACTCTGTTACGCGGCACTCAGGATTCGACCCGCCAAACTGCTGACCTTCTGATCGACAAGCTCAGCGTCCTAACCCACTGAGCCACCACGTCCCTGCATGTATATGTATATGTATATATATATGTATGTGTGTTTGTGTGTACACACACACATACACACACATACATATATACACATACATACCATATTAACAAACATAAAACATATATTATTTAAGCATCATAAAGTACCTGAGATAGGATATTCAACTGGATAACAGTAATCTGTAGTGTTCTGTGCTGCTGTTAATAAAGTATCTGTCAATAGACTAGACATACATTCAGATTAGCTTTAAGGACAATTAAATCAATATACTTTAGGTTGATGGCTGTAAGTATTAGATATGGAGTGGTTTTTAATGTATTTGCTAACTGAAACATGAGGTAGTAGAATGTATTTTTCTCTCCCCTTCAATTTTCCTATCTAAGCAATAAAAGGTCTAGCAAGTGGAGAAAAATAATGTTGTAGGCCTCTTGCAGAATAAGGCAGAACATAAAACACAGTGGATATTGTCGCTCATTTCACAGCATCCAAATGGCATTTTGCAAGACAGCAGCACCAGGAAAACAGTCCTTCCTTAAACAGCTTGCATATTTGTTTAATTTCCTGTCTGAATCTAGCCTGTCATCTTTGGAAAGAAAATTTATATATTCTGTCTAGTCTGTCTTTGACTCTAGGGATTCTCAATGTAAATGTCATTAGGCTTTTTTAACTTAGCAGAAATGTGGTTACTTAGCTCTGGGGGATATCAGTTTATGTCCAACTGCATTTGACTCCCAGGCCGGGATATGCAGGGTTACTATTAAAAAAATCTAATAATATTATTTTGATATTGCCACCAAGATGACATGATACACAGGTGACGCCAGTAGCTTTTTTGTTGCTGCTTTTATAAGCCTGAAAATCTGTCTCCCCCACTCTTACACAAAAGAGAATCAAGGGAGGACAATCTTGAGTTTCTTTGTCAATTTCTTTTTTAGGACCATCTCCATCCTTCTCTACAAGCATCAATCTCAAATAATTTTTTGATGCTGAAGAGTTTCATAATTTGGCAAAACCTCTCTGCAACCTTTATCCAGTCCGTTTTAGTGTCTAGATGATATGTCTCTTTTATTCATACTGCAATTAGTTCAGCAGCAACAGGACAATCACTGGTTGTTTTAACCATTTTATCAGTGCCTGTTCATCGGTCATCCATGAGGTAGCGGGAATTTATCTTTGACTCCTCAAACAAAGGAACAGACTTTCACCTTGTCCTCTGATGTACTGAGTTATCACAGAAACAAAATGGCTGCAATTGCTGTTCTTTCTTCCTCATACAGTGGTATCTTGTTACTTGTCTTTAATTGGTTCCGGGAGGCACGACAAGTATTAAAAAGGATGAGTACCAAAGAAACCATGTGACCCTTTGTTTTGGCTGGGAAGGACTTCCTATCTGTCCCCTTTCTTATGTCAGTACGTTTCTCAGTATGGCTGACTTCCTGTCTGTCCTCCACAGCTGTCCCCTACTTCCTTTTGCAGCGCGATGAGTACCAAATAAACAATGAGTACCAGGGCAACATTTTCGCATTAAAATGCATCGAGTAACAAATTCAACGAGTTTTGAAGCAGTTGAGTACTGAGGTACCACTGATCTGTATACCACTAAAGGCAGGAAAGAAAAGTTGTTTATGAGGCAAATGTCTCAGGGGGTTGATGTTGATGGCAGCAGGGCAGTGGGGATAGACTCCTGAATGTCTTGGGTTTTCCTTCTGTTGTAGGACAGAGGAATGGGCTACACAAAGGCTGCTCTCAAAGTATCCTGCTGTTTTTAGGTATTACATTGTCCTGTTTGCTTTTGTAATGGAATCGAGGGCTGCTCCCTTGCCTTGTTATCTAGGCCCAGTGCAAAACTCTTTTCAGTATGCATTTGGGAAATGGGGGCTTCAGCAGACATCACCAGATTGGTGGCCCTCACAGTCCTAGTGCAAAGCTTGCTCCTGTGGGCTGATATTTTGAGCTATGTTCTGGGAGCATTTGTGGCTGCATAGTAGCAAATTACCACAAAGTGCTGTCAAAGAACATATTTGGGAAATAGTATGATGGAAAATATCTATCTTCTGCCACAAAAGGAAAAAATAGACCAAACTTAGTTCTCTGAAATAGCTCCTCCTGAATTAAGTCACTATTTTATTAGTAAGCTATATGAAAAAGACCAGCTGGAATGGCAATATAATTCATTTTATCCTCTTCAGTATTTTTTTTCCTTACAAGTGTGACATTGAGCTTTATTTCCACTGTTCAGAAAGCTACAAAAATGGGTAATTAAAGCAGTAATTAAAATTTACAGATGGGAAAAGCCATCTGGACTCAAAGGTCTTGCACAAAAGTTTTGCCTCCATTGTTTCCACATTCTTTTTTCAGTCCATCCTCCCTTTGTGGCATCATTTTGTGTGTGTGTGTGTGTGTGTGTTTGTGTGTGTGTGTGTGTGTGTGTGTGTGTGTGTTTGCTTTTTTGTAAATGTTGGAAGGAGATTCAAAATTAATGGTAATCTCCAGATATTTCTGTCAGGAAGGAGACATAGCCCAGGATTCTGTCCTGAGGCATTAAAAAAGAAGTAAAGAGATCTTTCAACACAAAAGGTTTTTTTGCCACCCACTCACAGGCTTTTGTGATGGTTAATCTGAGTAATAAAGAATTGGTATTGTATGTGTTTCTTTGGACAAGAGGAAACTGTGGCTCACCAAATGTTGCTGGACTATAATGACTATAAAATCCCTGGCCATGGTGACTGAAGCTTATGGGATCAGATTGGGAATTATGAGAGACATTTGGAGGACATCAGCAAAAGGTTTCCCTATCGTGCATTGCACTCCATGATGTTCTCCAACTTTGCACAAGTCTGGGATATCCATTTCTCAATTATCCTATTATCAAGTGATGTCATTTGGCAAAAATGCACTGATCTGCATGTACAAAGTGCTACTGAAAAGGAAAAAAAGTTTGAACTAATTCAACAGAATATTAACGTGCTGATTCAGACATATGCATGCACCGAATCTATCATGAAAGAATAAATACAGGCTAGAACAGGGGTCGGAAACCTCGGCTCTTTTATGACTCGTGGACTTCAACTCCCAGAATTCCTGAGCCAGCATAGCTGGCTCAGGAATTCTGGGAGTTGAAGTCCACGAGTCATAAAAGAGCCGAGGTTGCCGACCCCTGGGCTAGAACAACATAGTAGTTTCTGATCAATGCCAAGGTACATAGTTCTTTTATGATCACTTCAGATACTAGCACAGTGGTTTGCTTGCTAATGTTAGTGACAATCATGTGTAAAAGAAGTGTTATCTTACCACAGTTTTCTGGAAATCAATGTGGGCTGCTTCACACAAGTAGCTGCAGATGAAAATGTGTAATATAATTCAGCTTTTCAGTCACAGCCACAAAACTCAGTTGATCTCAGAATATACTTGCCCTAATTTCTCTGTATTTTCCAAGCTACTCAAAGATAGCCCTTTCCTTCGGCCCTGCTTTCATTAGATTGTTTAGCAGCCACTTTACTACAAAAGATAAATACAGGCAGCACTTGATTTCAGCAGAACACTTTAGATGATGTAAACATATGTTCTCTGCAGTTTGCATGAGAACTACACTTTATTCCAAAGAGTAATTGAAAAGACTTACATTTAATGGGTTGCTCTGTAGGACTACACAGAAACACTTGCCTTTTTTCTATAAAAGTATTTAAGTGTAATATACACTGAACAAATACTGGTGTATTAATCCCAAATATGACTGGAGAGGTGAACTCAAAGGTGAAACAGTAATAAACATGTCTGAGAGTTGTGCTTTGGATAAATTTGCTTTCTAGGCCCAGCCCTGTAACATCCAGAACAGGCATGTCAAACTGCCGGCCCACAGGCTGGATGCGTCATACTAAAACTGCGCCCACCCCATTGCCAGCAATGGGGAAAAAGTCACGATACGTCACACGACGTCACGTGATGTCGTGAGTTTGACATGCCTGATCCAGAAGAAAGATCAAAATTTTAAGCGAAGCTGGCTTCCCTCTTGCCTAGCTCTGCTGGATCATACGCCTCTTGGGGTTTATCAGTGCACACCATTTGTGGCATGAACACCCATTTCAGGGATCCTGGCACACACCCACCAATGCTAGTTCAGTGCTGATTAGGTCTGAGTTGACGTGTAATTTTAGGGAAGAATTTAGCAGGTGTTGTCGCTGAAGAGTTAATCTATGCATTCAGTAAAGCCAGGCTTTGAGTTTCTTTTGGAGTTTAATCACCAGATTATTTGAGCAATAAGTTTGAATATTATTCTAGCCCAATAAAAAAGGTTATCTGCACACAGAAAGGTAGCACTTCAAGGAAAGGGCTCTTCTGAATATTTCTGCACAATGATGTGGTTTAGTATAGGGACTATCTGCAACTGAGGCACTGCAGCAACTTAGGATAGAAGATTCAGGGTCAAGAACCTCATTGAGAGTCTCCTGCCAATCTGGAGTTCAATTTCAGGGAGAGGTTGCCCTTCTTTTTTTTCTTTTTTTTAATATATATTTTATTAGTTTTCCAATTTTACAATAATATCTTTAAAAAGCAACGTAGTGTCCGGGTTACTATAGTTCCATTTCAGACAAATACATATTATTACAAATCTCCAAGTTATTATAATCAATATTTCCTCTCTCTTTTTCCCTTTAATACATACTATCTCTTATCTAAATTAACATATTTCTTATTGCTACCCATCAGTCATTTAATAGTATATATATATATATATATACATACATACATACATACATACATACATATATATATATATATATATATATATATATATATATATATATATATATATATATATATATGGATCTTTGGTCATTCGGGTTTTTCCCCACGTAGAATTGAAGGTGTAAGAGCAACGTTTCGACGAAATCCCATCCGTCATCCTCAGGCTGGTGGCTTCAGCTTCCTTCTTCTGGGAGAAGCATGTGGTAGTGGCTGTTTGTTCCTCTTTTTTAAACTGCCAGAGGGGGTGTGTTCTGTGGGTTGAGGTGTGCTCTGATTGGGTGGGGGATTAGGTGTGTTCTGATTGGGTGGGAGTGTGCTTTGAATGGGGGGTGTGTTCTGATTGGTTGGGGGTGTGTTTTGAGTGGATGGGCTGATATATATATATATCAATCTTTTAATATATTTCATATTTTAACATTCCATCTTTAACACATCAAACACCTTATCTATTTTTCTAGCTTTAATTTTACACTGATATTGAAATTAAAACGTTTAAGATTTCTCATTTTCATATTGCTATATAACCTCCTTTCCCTTTACACAATTTTCTTCAATACCTGGTAATGTAATCCAATTCTTATTTATCTCATTTCCATATCCATATCAATTATACAATATTTAGAATAGTAGTCATTAAAATACCAATTTGTAAGGAGGAGAGGAAAAAAAGGGAGGACAATATAATATTCTTGTTTCTCATTTATAGTTTCCACATATTAAAAATTAACCAAAATTTCTTCCATTTCAACATTTAATACATCCTCTCATGTCTCTACAACCAAGTATATTAGTTACATTCTATCATTTTTAGCATATATACATCTTAACCCATATCATTTAAAAAAATATTTCAATGTTAGTGTTCATACATCTGTATTTTATTTTTATTTTATTTTTATTTTTTTAGTTAATCAATATTTTTATCTACCCTTCTTGACCTCCTGCATGCAGATATTCTCTGACCTTCTAACTAACAGTATGGAGGGAAGAGATCCAGTGTGGAGGAACAGAATCTATGTGACTTGATGTAAATAATGTTTGTAAATTATTTCTATGCTGTAAGATATTGGGGAAAAAACCTCACCTTTTCTCATTGATGCTGTTCTTATCCATGACTCTTCCCTGTGCTTGCTGTCTTTTGCTTAACTGAATTTAGTGATTTAAGGTTTTTTAATATATATATAAAAACAAGTAATTGATTTTTCACCTGTACAGTCCCTAATACATCAGTCACAAGGTGCTGAATATTACAATAACCATACAGGAGAGCAGATTGTGGAGCTCCTAAATTTCAGAGTCTTGAAGTAGCCAATGAACAAGAAATGAACAAGAATGTGAAGAGAGTTTTGTGAGATTAAAGATCTTGTTTCCTCACAGTAGCCACTCAAATGTTTGTTGTTGTTTTTTGGAGGCCACAAAGAAAATATTGAAAACAATTATTTCAAACTGTCTTACACACACACACACACACACACACACAGAGAGAGAGAGAGAGAGAGAGAGAGAGAGAGAGAGAGAGAGAACTGACTTACACACACACACACACACACACACACACACACACACAAATAGATACCATAAAGTGGTATTAAAAGATAGCTGTATACCTTTATGTATACAAAATTAATGTAATCATCATGACTAATGGAGATTGATAAATTTATAGGTAAAGGTAAAGGTTCCCCCACACATGCATGCTAGTCGTTTCCAACTCTAGGGGCCGGTGCTCATCTCCATTTCAAAGCTGAAGAGCCAGCGCTTGTCCAAGGACGTCTCTGTGGTCATGTGGCCGGCATGACTAGACGCCAATCCTCCTCAATTTATTTGTTGCCTTTGACAAACATCAAAGTCCCTGGGCCCCAATACATTTACAGTAGAAAGGTTTGAAAAACCCAGTGTGAGTTTGCTTTTTCTGTACCGAATCTACTCTAGAACTGGACAATCTAAAGTGTAGAATTTCTTTCATTATGAGAGAAGGAAAGAAACATTTATCTTCCCCCCCACACACACACACATTACTTTATAAACACTCCACAAGTTCCTACCCTCCCATCCCCCAAACAGCTTTCCTTCCAAACTAAAACAACTATAGATTAGTTCTGATAATGTAGCTAAATTATTTATTTTTTCCTCCAAGGAACAATACACCAACTCCCACGAACAAGTGTAACTGTAGATTTGGAATAAAAAATATGACCACATTGATTTGTCATACATGGAATTATATTGCCGACAGTTCTGATTGTCATCCTATCCTAATAATCCTTAGTGCAGAGTTTTCTTTTTCACACCTGCAGTACACTGTCAATATTTTCATTTTGCTAACTGCATGATAAAGATCTTTTCTCCCAGGTTGCTCACTTCTACTTGGGCACCTTTTGTAAAGGTTCTAACAATGCAGTAAAAAATAGCGTGAGACAGGAGCTTGGAAGAGAATCCATGATGCTAAAACCTGATATGCACAACCATTTATAGCCCCAGCACCAGTACAGCCACTAATCATTTCTCAAATGGTTGTCTACATGCTCCCAGCTTACCTGAAAGGCAATCTCTGCCTCCCTTTTTCTGCTGCACATCAGAAACAGTGTAGTATTTTGGCTCAAGGACTTCTGCCATTTCCCCCTTCTATGGTGTTTTCTTTTTGTTCTCTTTCTTCCAACCCACAATTCCAGCAGGAGCTAAAAAGCAAGGAAACCACCAATCAGGGACCCTGGTAAAATACAGTCCAGATAGAACTTCTGGCCTTCATTATAGTCAAAATTGAGGAAGAGGTTGAAATCTGGAAAGGGAATTTTTTTTTTAAAACAGCATCATTTTCAGCTACTTTATGCACAGCAGTTAAGCAATTTAAGATTAACTCAACCTAATTGCAGGACATGCTTTTGTTCATTGATCCTCAGCCCATTTTCCCCTTATACTTAGCAACAGCTTTATCATCAGAGTTAAGGCGTAGTGATAAATCACGCCTCTGATTTACCAGAAATTCTACCATTTGCTGAAACTGAATTATGAGAGTTGATAGTTCACTTCTCTGAAACCTGATTACTCTCATGATTGGGTGAGCGAGTTTAGTCAACTACCTGTTTTAGAGATTTGAAGATGCGGGAGAAAGCTAGTTCACTGGATTTAGATTGTATAGTTCTATTGTGAAAGCTGAAATGGACTCATTAAGCATGTGTTTGCATTAAAACACTCCATTTTATCTCCATACAGGCATCTGGAATTCTTTTCAAGTTTGCCTGTCTGCACCCAGCTTCATCCAATGGCAGATTTACCTTTCATCCACCATTCTTGTCTTTGCTGCTTTTGCCTCTGCTCCCAGTGTTTCATAAACTACATCTAGTCTTGCTCAGTTCATTTTTGGACCAAGTGTTCTTCTTCACCACAAGACTTGCTTGTGTTAAAAAAGTGTCCTGTTTACTTAGAGTGAATATCAGGGGAGAGATGCGTTGTAACCTTTTGCTAGGAGTTCCCAGATCAGTTTTTGCTAGAATCATCTCCAGCTATCATCGTTTCCAAATGCAAAGCAAAAGTATTTGACTCACATCCATCAAAACAATTAATTGTGACAAAGGGTAAAAGGGATACTCTTTCCATTTTCTGCACTTCTTTGTCATGTGATTACAATAGCAGCAAGAAAAAGGTGCTTTTAAATATTTGCTTGACATCAGGAGAAAAACACTAGACCAGAAAAAAAGAACATGCATATTTTCAAGAATGTAATTTCATTTTTTCTTAAAGTAGTACTCCCCCTCCTCTTTTTCCCTTTCTTTTTAGTTGAAGGTACATTTACAGTAGCTGTAAAATACAACCATTCCTTGTCATTGACTCTCTTCATGGATATTTTAATGGCCACCCTACTTGGGGATGAAATCCTACAAAGTCCAGGATTGTTAGTTTGCACTGGGTAGCCAAGACTCTCCCAGAGCTTGCTGGGAAGGAAAAAAAACCCCTCAAATAAATAATTCTGAATTCCCATTGGAAATATAAAATCCAGCTGTTAAAATATAATCTATTTCCATCCTTTACAGTAGATTCCCTTGGAAAGTATAAAATTGAAAATAGGTGAACCAGATACTTGTTATAATAACAAAGCTGGAGATAATTTAATCTTTTAGTAGGTAAGGAAAGTCAATCAAAAATTAATTGGTCAATATAACAATGGTGGGAGGAGATGCACCTTCAGGCCATTTAATATGGTACATGTGTGCATATATGTTCAGTGGCCTTTCCCCACTGGCACAATTTGCCCTGGCCATATCTTTTGTCTCCAGTGTACTCTTGGTTTTATTTATTTATTCATTCAGTCAATGACTCTGGGTGGCTTACAATTCATTTTGCCTGCAATTTCTCCCCAGTCCCTGCCTGAGACATTTTTAATTGATTTGGCTGTATCTGTTGTGATTCAGGGTCAGCCTGTGGGTTCGGCAGTTGGGTCGGATGACTCAGAGGAGGAGGAGGAGGGGGGTGTTGAAGAACTTGCTGATGATGGCTTTGAGGCTCCGCAGAGCCCCCAGCCAGGCCCCTCCCACCTGGTGGAGACCCAGCTGTGTGAGCCTGACAGCGTGGATGAAGATGACCCACAGCTGGCCCTGTTCAAGGACGCCCGACGCAGGAGGCAGTCAATTAGGAGTAAACAGAGGAAGGCAATGGGGCTCCTCGGAAGGAGGCACAGAGAAGCCACGCCCTGAACTCTATGTGTGGGAGGGCTGGTTTGCTGAAGGCAACCGCTTGGATTGTTCCTGCTTCTTAGCTTGTGTTTTATGGTTGGTGTCTTGTCTTGCTCTGTTTTATGTGAATAAATTTGGCAGGCTTTATTCCAGCCTCTTGCCGTTTGTAAAGGGGTCGTCCCTGCTTTTGCTGCAGGGCCGGTAGCAGACTGGTACAGAACAGTATCAGGCTTATACTGACACTGAGGTTGGACAATGTGTGTAAGAGTCTGCCATCCATTATCTCAGAGCAAATTTCAGAACAAAGGTAATAGAAGTGGGCTTAGATGTCAGCAACGGTGGCACCGAATTTTATGCTTATATAGGTTTCCACCTAATAAAGAAAACTCAGCGACACAGAAAGGTCCTGCCTCTGTAGGCATTAAGGTAAAGGTAAAGGTTCCTCCACACATGCGTGCTAGTCGTTTCCAACTCTAGGGGCTGGTGCTCATCTCCGTTTCAAAGCCAAAGAGCCAGCGCTTGTCCGAGGACGTCTCCGTGGTCATGTAGCCGGCATGACTAGATGCCAAAGGTGCACGGAACGCTGTTACCTTCCCACCGTAGTGGTCCCTATTTTTCTACTTGCATTTTTACGTGCTTCCGAACGGCTAGGTTGGCAGAAGCTGGGACGAGTAACGCGCTCACTCTGCTATGCGGCACTCAGGATTTGACCCACCAAACTGTCGACCTTCTGATCGACAAGCTCAGCGTCCTAACCCACTGAGCCACCGCGTCCCTTTTTCTGTAGGCATTAGAACTATTTATTGCAATAATCAATGTGTAAGCAGGGCTAAAGTGCTGATATGAGCTAAAGTGCTAATACGAAGAGGGAGATGTACAGTTTGCATTTAAAAAGGAAGTGGAAATAATTGACCAGGTTGCATTTGTATCGTTGATATTAATTCAGCTGCATGCTCAGTCACCAGTTCAGCCCAGGGACAACTGTTCTGAGAAAGTGAAAGTGCAAAGGGGACGGGGGGGGGGGAGAGGCACAGTTCAGAACTAGAAGCAACCCTGAAGCCTCTTCCTCAATTTCCTGCAATAGCAATGCTGAGAAATCCTACCACCCAGGAAACACAGGCATGGTGAAGGGGTGGGTCTGAGGCTGCTTAGCTTGCAACAAGATTTCCTCTGGGTAGAGCAGGGCTTAGCACATTCTTTAGCTTAGCTCCTTCTTGCCTGTTTTGAATGAAGGCCAGAAATATCTGATCTTAACTACAATTATTGCAGAGACTCTGCAATCTGATTGGCAGCCTAAGCTGGTTTCCCTCTCTTGATCCTAAGATACCCAAATAAAGTTCAAATCTCTTTAGAATTCTATAGTATGCTAATTCTGTTTCTCTTGGCTGCTTTGGGACTTACAGGTAAATGGTAAAAGTGAAATACCTTTTAGGGCAACTTTGCCTGAGTTGGTATTGTCAAATGAACAGGCACTGCAAGTCCCATAATGCCTACGGTAGCTGGAACAACCCATTGCCAAGTTGACAGGAATTTAGGAAATTTTAGCCACAGCATATCTAGAGGAGACCAAATTGTGGGAAGGCTGCTTTAGGATTATCGTAAGAATAAGCCTTCTCAGTAGAAAGTCATGTTTGTGTGGGTGTTTTTGTCCGGGTCTGGATGGGGAGGAACAGGCTTCAGCTCAACCCTGACAAGACTGAGTGGCTGTGCGTGTTGGCATCTCGGGAAATGCAGAATATTCCATCTCTTAATATGGGGGGTGAGCTATTACCCCCCGTAGATCGGGCTCGCAACTTGGGGGTCCTTCTAGATTCACAGCTCTCCTTAGAAGATCATATAGGAGCTGTGACTAGGGGGGCCTTCGCCCAGGTTTGCCTGGTGCGCCAGTTGCGGCCCTATCTAGACCGGGATGCCTTGCGTACACTCACTCATGCGCTCGTGACCTCTCGTTTGGACTACTGCAATGCTCTCTACATGGGGCTGCCCTTGAGGACCACTCAGAGGCTTCAACTGGTGCAGAATGCAGCCACGCAAGTGGTGTTGGGGGTCTCCCGATACTCCCATGTTACACCTCTGCTCCGCGAGCTGCATTGGCTGCCAGTTGCCCTCCGGGTGAGATTCAAGGTGCTGGTAATGACCTATAAAGCCCTACATGGCATGGGTCCGGATTACGTACGGCAGCACCTGCTGCCGGCATCAACCTCCCTCCGTCCAGTGCGCTCCCACAGAGTGGGCCTCCTCAGGGTGCCTCCGATCAGAGAATGTCGATTGGTGGCCCCCAGGGGGAGGGCGTTCTCTGTGGGCGCGCCAGACCTATGGAACCGCTTGAGCTCCGGATGGCCCCCGACCTTCGCTCCTTCCGGTGCGATTTAAAAACTTATTTATTTGAACAATCTGGCCTGGTTTAATGGGTTTGGGGTTGGATCTAATTTTAACATAGTTTTAATCATTGTATTATATTGGGCATGATTATTTAATTCTTTTAACTTCTTTTAACTTTTGTATTTATATTCTGATATTTATTGCCCTGTACACCACCCTGAGTCCTTCGGGAGAAGGGCGGTATAAAAATTTAATTAATTAATAATAATAATAATAATAATAATAATAATAATAATAATAATAATAATAATAATAATAATAATAATAAGCAATTTGGAAATGAATCTATCCGATATTCCTCAAGATCCAGATGGGCACATCATATCTAATTGAAATTGTGTGAGGGGTTTTTCAACCAATCTTTGGATACAAAGCATCTGAAGATGGCTAAGCTGCTGAAAATAAATCCACATGGCTCATTCTGATGTGAACCCTGGATCCCATCTTACAAGAGATGGGATATAAAGGTAAAGACACTTCAAAATTCATCTTGTATCCTTCATCACATGGGCACATCACATTCATTCATTTTCTCTTACAACATTGCCTGCTTCTAGTATGTTGTGGTTTGTTTGTTTTTTATACTCAGGCTAGTATGCTGTGATATCCTGAAGGTCTCATATCCAAGGACTGATGTGATCCGGACTTGTTTAGCTTGCTCAAAGTCAACTATATTTTAAAGAACTCCGTTATTAAAGAACTCTTTATGGCATCATTTGAACTTGATATTTTACTCAATATGCTGGCTGGGGTATTTTAGGAGTTGAATTCCCACATCTTAAAGTTGACAAGTTTGAGAAATACTCTTGTTCATTGATGATATAAACATGCTGCAGAATAGGATGTGCAAGATTTTGGGACTTCTGATTGGGTAATCTGATTCCAGTTGCTTTTTTTGGTTAATTCTCTATGGCTATTTCTGTTCCAGTGGTTTATCTTAATTTTTGTAGAATTCACAGCCAAATGCCTATTTATATTCTTGTGCAAGATTCAAGAAGGAAAATAAATATTGTTCAGAAAAGTAAAACAATCTGTTAATCTGCTATGGAAAGTTTGCTTCAAAGCTATAGCTCCCTTTTCTTCTTAACTGACAAATCAATCGAGTAAACTAAAGATAATACACATATATACATATCCAACTCTCCATAAAGATCTGTTTCCCATTCTCCTGGTCATTTTTGTTGCCCTCTTCAAAATCTATTCTAATATATCTCTTGAAGTTGCAGCATCAAGGAACTAGCCACTATGTTGCAGACAATATTGAAACAGTGAAGAATAACATGGAGCAACTATGTCTTGTACTTTGGAATCTTTGATTCAACAATACATACGATATAAAACACATTTTCTCACTTCACGATAGTATTGGCAGGTCCTTTCTAGGGTTGGAAGTTAAGCAAAGATGGTCCATGTTAATACATGGATGGAAAACTATCGGATTTTTAAGGCTGTAGGTCTGACTGTAATTAAACAACAACCTAACCAAGAGCTCAAAAGACCGCAATAGTAACCCACTTGTGTGCTGTTGCCCAGGAACTACCTAAGTATTGCTGCCTGAAGTCATCATTCTTAAATTATTTATGCAAGGCTGAATATCATTCCTGTCTTGGAAAAAGAGAGGCAAAATAAAAAGAATAACATTTTATTCTCCTTACTGAACTGTGAGGCTTCTTCCTTCAAACATACTGAGAGAACCATTTTTGCCACCTCAAAATCTTCTTCAGTGAATAGTGACATCTTCCCAAAATGATTCTGAGGAACAGCACGAGGGGCAGAAAGGATGATGGGTTACCTTGAACATAATTTCCTTTGATCTAAAGTGGTAAAACTTAAAATGTAATACAATGAAGATGAAACAGCTACAAGATGTGTTCTTGTGTGTAATTCTACAGGTCATGGTCTCCAATCCTATTTTGCACCCTTTCTATAGCATCTTCAGAGTGCATTGCTAAAATTATAAAATAGTTATAAAACTGCTGAATTGATGGCACTCTCTTCAAGACTTGAAATCTATTGAAAGACAAAAAGGACAAGTATAAAAAGTGGAAAGAGGGGCACATATCTAAGTCAGAATATCAGCAAATAGCCTGAGCCTGCAAAGGTGAAATGAGGAAAGCTAAGACTCAAAATGAACTAAGGCTTGCAACAAAAGTAAAAAAATAACAGCGTCAACAAAAAAAAAAAAAGAAAAAAGTTAAGGAAATGATTGGTCCATTAGTGGGAGAAAGTGGCAAGAAGGTGACAAGCAACAGGGAGAAAGCAGAACTACTTGTTTTTTGCATCCGTCTTTACACAAAGAGAAAAAACAGTCCAACCTATCAAAAACAGGAAATATCTCAGGGGTTGCCACAAAGAAGGGGGAGTGAAGCTACTGTCCAAAGCACCTGAAGACAGGGCAAGAAGCAATTAATCAGTGGAACAACTTGCCTCCAGAAGTTGTGAATGCTCCAACACTGGAAGTTTTTAAGAAGAAACTGGACAACCATTTGGACTAGAAGACCTCCAAGGTCCCTTCCAACTCTATTGTTGTTGTTATTTTGAACATTAACTCCCCCCTCCCTGCACAAGCCTCCCCAACAGATTAGCTACACAAAGTTGTCACCATACTCCCTATAGTTATCATAAAGAGATAGTCCAAAATTTGAACTCTGATTACAAAACATTGGTCATCCCTATTGTACACCATGACTTGAGAGGTTTGTCCAGGAATGTCAGTCTTGTCAGCCTTATTCATGACAAAGATAGATTATTTAGCTTACATAAGCTTACTTAAGATTCTGAATAGAAAAGGGTCCTCTTTTAGTTAAACACTGATAATCAATTGGATTGAATGAGACTGGAGATCAGTTATCAATATTCAATCAGTTTCAGTCACTATTGACTACAGCAGCATAAAATGGGGTAAATAAATCAATTTCTAAAGTGAAAAATGAGGATGCAGTATATGGTCAGCCTTGGAAAAAGATGTTCAAATATACATGTTTCATGTCAATAGTTATTAACCTACTCCAGCAGCACGCTCAGTGATTTAAGTCCTAAGAGGCACCATTCATACACAAAGGAAATTTCAGCTTGCTTGGGAGGAGCCCTGAAGTTTACAGAAGTAGAATTAATAAATTTTCTAGGAAAGTTCTTAAAGCAGCAAACACAGTGGTCTATCTTACCTTTTCTGATTCCCGCTGCAGATGTTGCTGAAGCTTCATGAAGACCTGAGATACAGATAACAGTCGTCCAAAAAGTGAGCTTTACAAAATGGAGACTATTTGAATAAAAAGGTAGATAAGGTATCCAGGATTCTTTCTGGGTATGTAGGTTATCTTGGTCATTTATGTACATTTATAGTATTACCATTATTTCTTTTTTATTTCTGATATTTTTTAGACTGCTCCTCTACACAAAAAAGTTCACAAAGAAACAAAGGTTTTGAGATAGAGAGCAGTTGGTCATTATTCAGAGATGGGATGCAATGAACTTGGCTTAGAAATTGTTTGTCTTAATATCTACTCCTAAGGCAGTAAAATATGGGACGCGGTGGCTCAGTGGGTTTGGACGCTGAGCTTGTCGATCAGAAGGTCAGCAGTTTGGCGGGTCAAATCCCGAGTGCCACGTAGCAGAGTGAGCGCCTGTTACTCGTCACAGCTTCTGCCAACCTAGCATTTCGAAAGCATGTAAAAATGCAAGTAGAAAAATAGGGACCACTACGGTGGGAAGGTAACAGCGTTCCGTGCACCTTTGGCGTCTAGTCATGCCGGCCACATGACCACGGAGACGTCCTCGGACAAGCGCTGGCTCTTCAGCTTTGAAACGGAGGTGAGCACCGGCCCCTAGAGTCAGAAACGACTAGCACGCATGTGCGGGGGAACCTTTACCTTTTTAAGGCAATAAAATAAATTTCTGTTTATTTTATCTGCTAAGCTCAAATGTCTCAATGTAAAAAAAAAAATCTTTCTGAACTGCTTATGGCAACACTGGGTTTATTTGGCCAGAAGTTGCATGTTTGCTTCTAGGTTTATATTGGAAAGAAATAAATATTAATGCTGCCACCCAAAATGATAAACTTAATTTTTTTTAACTCTGATGTTATCTTCTCATTTCTTGGATCTTTATGAGCCCGGTAGCGCAGTGGTTAGAATGTAGTATTGCAGGATAATTCTGCCCACCTCCAGGGGCAGGGGTTCGATTCTGACCAGCTCAGAGTTGAGTCAGCCTTCCATCCTTCCAAGGTCAGTAAAATGAGGGCTCAGTTTGTTGGGGCAACATGCTGACTTTGTAACCTGCTTAGAGAGCACTGTGGAGCAGTATAAAAGTCTAAATGCTATTGCTATTGTTATTTTCCTGGTAGCGCATTATCTGTAGCATCTATGTATCTGTGGGTGTAGGTACCGTTTCCACATTCTGCCTCTCATCTGCTCAGAAAACCAGACGATTAACAGAATGACAGAATAACAGAGTTGGAGAGACCATGGAGGTCTTCTAGTCCAACCCTTTGCACAAGCAGGAGACTGTATACCATTCTGGACAAATGACTATCAAATCTCTTCTTAAAAACCTCCACTGATGAAACACTCACAACTTCTGAAGGCAAGCCATTCCACTGGTTAATTGTTCTTACTGACAGGAAATTTCTCTCTAGTTCTAGGCTGGTTCTTTCCTTGATTAGTCTCCACCCATTGCTTCTTGTCCTGCCTTCTGGTGCTTTGGGAAAGAGGTTGACCTCCTCTTCTTTGTGGCAGCCCCTCAAATACATATTATCATGTCACCCCAATCCTTCTTTTCACTAGACTAGGGATAACCTTGCAACTGTTCTTCATATGTTTGAGCCTCCAGCCCCCAGTCATCTTTGTTGCTCTTCTCTGCACTCTTTCTAGAGTCTCAACATCTTTTTTATATTGTGATGACCAAAACCGGATGCAATATTCCACGTCTGGTCTTACCAAGGCATTATAAAGCAGTACTAACACTTCACTTGACTTTGATTATATCCCTCTCTTAATACACTCTAGGATTGCATTGGCTTATTTGTCAGCTGCAGCACCCTGCTGGCTCATATTTAAGTAGTTGTCTACTAGGATTACTAGATCCCTCTCAGTTACTGCTATTGAGTCAGGCTCCACCTATTCTATACCTGTACATTTGGTTTCTCTTGCCTAAATGTAAAACCTTACTTTTATCACCATTAAATTTCATTTTGTTAGGTAGGGTCTACAGTTCAAATCTGTTGAGATCCTTCTAGATCAGACATGTCAAACACAAGGCCCGGGGGCCAGATCCGGCCCGCGAAGTGGTTTCATGTGGCCCGCGAAGCCATCCTGGAAACAGTGAGGGAACGGCCCCCACTGCCTTGGCCCTGGCCCAGAGACCCTCCTTCTGCCAGAGACCCTCAGATCTGTCCCACTCCTGCCCAGGCCCCCATAGGCACCCTTGATGCGAACGATGTAGAGCTGGCCACACCCACCCAGTAGGCCATACGCACTCTAGCCACGCCCACCCAGTAGGCCACGCCCACCCTGGCCATACCCACCTGGCCCCCTGAGGGCAACCGCAATGCTGATGCGGCCCTCAATGAAAGTGTGTTTGACACCCCTGTTCTAGATCATGAGCCTATCTTCTGAGGTGTTGGCTATTCCTGCCAGCTTAGTATTATCCAGAAATTTGATGAGTTCCCATTGTATTCCCCCATCTAAATCATTTATGAAGATATTGAGGAGTACTGCACCTAAGACAGAACCTTGGATACCCCACTGCTTAATTCCCTCCATGTAGATGTAGTTCTATTAAGGACTACATGTTGAGTGCGGTTTGCCAGCCAGCTACGAATCCATCTGAAATGGTGATGTTGTCTATCCCACATTTTTCTAGCTTATAATAAGTAGGTTGTGGTCTACTTTATCAAATACATTACTGAAATCCAAGTATAGTATATCCAAAACATGTTGGTGGTCCACTAATTTAGTCACTTTATAAAAGAATGAAACAAGATTTTTTTTGGCATCATCCATTTTTGACAAACCCATGTTGGCTTCTGGTTATAACTTTGCTTGCTTCTAGGTGTTCTCAGATCTCTTGCTTGATTATCTTTTCCAAGATCTTCCCAGGTATTCATGCCAGGCTGATTGGTCTGCAGTTTCCTGGATTCACTTTTTCGCCATTTTGGAAGATGGTAACCACGTTAGCTCTTTTCCAGACCTGTGGTAATTCCCCAGGATTTTTTAAGTCTATGGTTCAATGTTTCTGAGACCATATCTGTTCTCTTACCATTTTCTCACCTATTTTAATTTATATTCCTAGTCTTTTATGGTTCTGTTTTTTCCTTATAGAAGACAGATGCAAAGAATGAACTAAGCAGCTCTGCCTTCTTCCTGCTGCCCATCACTTCAGACTGAGGAATCCAACTATGTGATGCTAAGCGAATGTCCGCAGTCTATGGTCCAAGCATAGTTTTGATTGCCCTGTGGTGGCCCTCATATTACATCTTTTGTGGACACCGCTGTGATCCTCAATTGTCTTACTTGGTAAAACAACATGTGCACTGTATTTTATATTAATAGCTAACTGCAGTGATGTGTGAGTATTCCTCAGGCTGATAACTAGTCATGCCTATAAATGAGATGATATGCTGGTACAAAACTATGCTAAATACTAGACTAAATGTAACTGCATGTACATCTGTATAGATATTCCTCATTTAGCGACTGTCTAATTTAGCCACTGTTGCCATTATAATGGTGACTAAAAAGTAATTTTGCAACTAATCCTTGCATTTACAATCTTTGCAGGTCTTTAAAGCAAAAGAAAACTGAAGAAAGATTCTAAGCACAGTTGTGGTTTCCCTTAGTGACTGCTTGGTTTAACAATCAAGTTGTTAGTCCCAACTGTCACCACTAAACAAGGACTACTTGTATTTATTTCATGATGAACAAAGTCATGTCTGCCACATACGTCATTTATTTGTTAGACTGATATTCTTCAGAAGCTCCAAGTGGTATATATAATGCTCCCTCCTCTATTTTCCTGTAGCAACAATCCTGGGGAGGAAGGTTGGGGTGAAGAGCGTGTGACTGGTTCAAAATAATCCAGTAAGATTTCATGGATTTGAGCATGGGGCTTGCCAGTGCCAGATCCTCCAACAGGATTCACTTTTTTTTAGTGTACTGGTAGCCTACACTTCAAAGGGAAATTTATTCAGAATTGGATCTAAAAAGAGAACAGTAAATAGTCATTAGCTCAGTTCCACATACTCTTATGCAAACATGGCAGTGATCGTTCTTACTAGTTCTTGTGTTTTTGCAGTTACACATTTAACTGGTCTTGCCTTCCTAGCATTCAAAAATATTTAATCATCTAGCAAATTACCAGCTGTTCACTTCACAAACAGCTCTAGGCGGTTTACAAAATGCTACCAAAAACTGTCATAATTAAAAGAAGAAAATAGACGGAGATTAAAAAGTGGTACTGTAAATATTAAAACGTTGGAAGAGTAAAAGGTCTGGAAAATGAGCAGGCTTGCTTCAGCTGGGTAGCAGTTTGTTCTATAGCGTGAGCCCTGCCCTGGACAAAGGTGTCAGTTCTTCAAAACTATATTAACAGAATCTGACTGTGTTTTCTCTTCCCTTCTTCTTATACCAGTCTGAGCTTTTTCTTAATGTTTACTTTGTTTCTGAGGCGTAAAGCATGTTTGTGTATATGTTTCTTTAACCTTCTCTTTATAGATTCTCCAAGGCCATCTCTGTGGTCCTCTACAAAAGCAGAATTCATCACCAGTGTTAAAGGTATTCATAGAAATACCCATAAAAGGACCCAATTGACTTAATAGTGTGGAGTAGGTTGCGCTGAAATACTGAAAGTACCTTGTGTTATTAGGTAGGATACAGTTGGTTCATCAGCCAGCTAAAAGGCGCTCCTTCCCGACGATGTTGGTTGGTTCACTTTTGTCAGTACCTGGTCCAGAAGAATCTCCAGACGACAAATACTATGGGAGAGTATAATTCCATCCAGAAAAGGTATCTGCCCCAAATCAGGAAGACCCATCAATCAGACTTCCCTTGTTTTCCATGTTGTTTTCATCTATGATGCCTTGACAAATGTCATTATAATACTGCTTTTTTTTTCTAATAATACTCAGAAATCCTTTGTTAAATTCCTTCTTCAGATCTTTGTCTCTCCTAGCTTTGGCTTCTCCTCTCTTTTTTGGCAAATTATGCCAGTTTGTTTTCCTCTTTTACTTGAACAATGGGAGCCTTTTTCACATTCATCCCTGACAATTCTTTAAAGTTCATTCCATAGTCTCTCTACTTCCTCATCAGTAAGATCCAGGACTTCAAACTGATTCCTGGCGTTGTCCTTAAAAATGGGGGATATATGCTCAAAATCATATTGTGGGAACTGATTGGCTTTGTTCTTTTGCTTCAGCTTGACTTGAAACTTGCACATGAGCAGTTCATGATCTGTTCCACAGTTGGCCCCTGGTCATTTGGTCTTATAACTGAGCTCTTCTTCTTATTACTATATAGTAATAATTAGATCTGATTAATTTTATTTCTGTAAAATGCTCATGTGTAATATCATGTTAGTTGTTGGAAAAATGTGCTAGCCATGAATAAATCAATGGACTAGCAGAAACTAAAGAAGCTGCCTGTCCTGTTTCGTTTCTATTTCTAGGGAATGCATAATGCTCTTCTTCTATGTTAGTGGTTGGAACATAAACTTAGGCAATATCACATTAAAGCGTTGTCCCTATAATTGAATTGATATTAATCAGTCACTGTCATTGCAATATCCTTTGCAATATCCTTCCAGATTATTCCTTGTTTTTTATGTCCTGAGTTGTAAACAGTACAATTTTACTGACAATGACCAATTCCAGCCCATTTCAGTTTGCTGAATATGTACAATAGTCAATTGATTTCATTTCTCACTGTGTTGTACTTTCCATCTTCATGCTTCCTATGTCCCATGTTCCCACTGTAATCTTGTCTTTGCAACTTCAATCCTGGAACATTGCACCCACCCTTCCCCATGAGGAAGCACAAGACTCTAGGGAGCAGAGGGATGTTGAGGAGCTATTATATCAAGCTTCTTCCAGGAGATTCTGTTACTCTACCAAGTCAGTGGAGAAAACTCTTTTGGACCAGTAACTCTGTAACCCTAGCCTACAGAATTGTGCAGTGGCAATAACGTTAGGAGAGGAATAAGATTCAAACTAGGTAATCTTGGGTGGATGTCATGACTAGTCTGATCCTCACTGAAATGGACCTTTACTTCCCACAAAGATAGGTGGGTGGGGGGATAAATTTATTTTAAATTGAATGTAGCCTAATCAAAAATCTGGATTGAATGCACTGTCAGTCCTGCTCTGGGCAGACAGCAGATTAAAATATCCAACCATTCCTAGTGTTGTTCTGAGCAAGCCACTGGAACAGGAACATAGGCTACATGTTTGTTCTGCAATTTCTAAAAAAACATGTTAATCATGCTATTTTTGTTATTGTTATTGTTGCCTGTTATGTATATATTTATATAGGGGATGTTACACAGAGATAGCCACTGATACCACCAGGTGGCAGGGTGCCCTGTCAGGATTGGCAGGGCAGTCCTTGGTGGGAAATCCGGACAATGGGATTGGTTCCAAGTATACCTGGCTAGGTATATAAGAGGGGCAGTTGCCCCTTTGTTTGCCAAGTCTGTGCTTCATCAATAAAGAATGTTATGCTGAACCCTGTTGTTCTGCGTCGTCCATCTTGGCCATGCGGTCCAGAGCCCACAACTTAACAGTGGCGATGAAGGTGGGATGCTGTTTCAATCAGAGCTGAAGTCACTCGGAAGCGGGAAAGGCAGAAATTTTTTTTGAGACCTTCCTAACGAAGCAGCATTCAAGGACCGGTGCAACATGGCTAAATTCGGAGCGACCAGTGAATTTCGCTTCAACATCGATGAGCCAGAACAATGGGAAGCATATCTGGGATCGAAGGGTTCCTGATGATCAACAAGATCACAGAGGATAAGATGAAAGCGGCGGCGCTTTTGTGCCTAAGCGGTCAGGACGTGTATGATGTGGCCGTTGGTCTGTGCTCACCAACACCCGTCGCAAACGTCTCTTATGCTGACTTAAAAAAGAAGTTGGAGGAGCATTTCATGCCGGCAAGAGCTCCAATCTATTGGCGGCACCAATTCATCCAGCTCAGCCAGCAACTGGGTGAGTCGACCTCGCAATTCGTCTCGGGTCTGAGACAGGCTGGTCGCCAGTGTAAATTTCCTGATCTTGAAGACAGGATCGAGTGGTGTTTGGACTGAGAGACCAGCAATGCCGACAAAAGATCCTCACAAAGCCGCCGATGAATCTGCGGGAGGTTTTAGACGAGGTGATGACTCACGAAGCAGCCAATGACTCCGGCAAGTACACACACTGAAATAGCAGCAGCTCAGGAGTGACCATACATCACGAGTGTGCTTTGAGCGGCGGAAGCAGCGACCTGGATGGAGAGGCAGAGGTAGATGTGGTACAGCATAGACCCGGGAAGCATCCACTGCGGCAGGACAACGACGGAGGCCAGCGGAGACAAGCAGCAGCCAACAAAAGCACAGCATGTGCTTTTTTCGATGACAGGCTGGGAAAGTACACGGGCCCTCCCATTAAATTCAAACTAAACCCGAATGTTCCACCAGTTCGAATCAAGCCCCGAAGAGTCCCATTCACTCTCAAACATAAGATTGAGAGTGAACTGGACAAACTGGTGGAACAGGGAGTGTTAGAACCGGTGGACGGGGGAGACTGGGAAACTCCAATTGTGACACCATTAAAGGCAAATGGAGAAATTAGAATATGTGCTGATTATAAGGCCACGGTAAACCGAGCCTTAAATCCGCATGCTTACCCGGTTCCGTCGGTCCGGCAAGTCCTCGCTGCTGTCCAAGGTGGCGCTCTCTTTGCAAAACTCTCTTTGCAAAACTTGATTTGGCACAAGTGTATCAGCAGCTGTCAGTTTCTAAGGAAGCGGCTGATGCTCAAACAATAGTGACACATAGAGGAGCTTTCCGAGTCAACCGGTTACAGTTCGGTATCTCAGTAGCTCCTGGGATTTTTCAAGAAGTGATGGAAAGGACTCTGAAGGGCATTCCTGGTGTATGCCCTATTTTGACGATGTCCTCATCGCTGGGGAATCTGAAGAGATCTTGGCTGACAGGCTGCAAGCAGTTTTAAGCAGATTTCGCACTGCTGGGCTTAAACTTAAAAAAAGTAAGTGCAGCATTGGGGTGGCATCCACTGAGTTCTTAGGGTTCAGGATTGATGCCAAAGGTATTCACCCCACTGACTCTAAGGTAAAAGCAATTAAGTTGGCTCCAACCCCAAGAAATAAGGCTGAATTGCAAGCTTTTCTGGGGTTACTTAACTTCTATCACACGTTTTTACCTCACAAAGCAGCAATTGCAGAACCTTTACACAGACTGCTTGATAAGAAAACCCCATGGAAATGGACTGAGGTCCATGAACAGAGCTTTAGAAATCTCAAACAACTTTTATCCAGTGACTCAACAATCACACATTTTATAGAAAATAAGCCTATCTGCATCGTGTGTGATGCATTCCCTTATGGGGTGGGCGCTGTATTAAGTCATATAGAGGAAAATGGGGAGCAAAGGCCTATTGCATACTACTCCCGAATTCTGTCAAAAGCAGAAAGGAATTATGCACAAATTGACAAGGAAGCACTGGCAATTGTGTCAGGAGTAAAAAAAATCCATGATTACCTGTATGGCAGGGAGTTCACCATTTTTACTGATCACAAACCATTGTTGGGGTTGTTCACAACTGACAAACAAACACCACAAATTCTTTCCCCAAGAATGCTTAGGTAGTCCATTTTTCTATCCACCTATGCTTGCAAACTAGTCCATAAACTGGGAAAGCAGATGCATTAAGCAGATTGCCAATGATGAGCAATGACCCTGACCCAGCACCGGCGGAGCAGATCCTACTCATCCAAGATCTTCCAGATTGCCCTCTACAGGTGAAGGATATTGCTGATGGCACCACAGCAGACAAGGTACTGAGCAGGGTCATCACATGGGTAGCATCTGGGTGGCAGGACAGGAGCCCGGGTCTGGAATTCCAGGCATATTTTGTGAGGAGGCATGAGTTGTCTTCTCATAAAGGATGTCTGTTGTGGGGTAGTAGAGTTATTATTCCAGAGAAATTGAGGGAAAGGGTCTTACAATCATTACATGAGGGGCATCCTGGCATAGTAAGGATGAAGGCACTAGCTAGGAGCTACTTATGGTGGCCTGGTCTTGACAAAGCCGTAGAGAAGCAGGTAGCGGGGTGCTACACGTGTTAGAGGTCAAGGCCAGAACAGCCACAGGCTCCCATTCATAAATGGGAAGCAACTCACACCCCATGGTCTAGGTTACACATTGATTACGCTGGGCCCTTTCAGGGACAATTGTTCCTGGTAGTAGTGGACAGTCACTCTAAATGGCTAGAAGTAGTTCCAGTCGATAGCATGACCACTGCAAAGACAATTCAGGTGCTCCGGGGTCTTTTTGCCACTCATGGGTTGTTTGATGTCTTGGTCTCTGATAATGGCCCACAATTCACATCTGCTGATTTCCAGGCATTTACCAGAGCCAACTCGATTAGGCACGTCACATCAGCGCCTTTCCACCCGTCGACTAACGGTTTGGCAGAACGAATGGTGAGGACAACCAAGGACGCATTGAGGCGCATCATCAGTGGAGATTGGCATCACCGGATAGCTCAGTTTCTTTTGGCACAACATACCACACCATGCACAGCTACGGGCAAGAGCCCTGCTGAGTTGCGTTGGGGAAGGCGACTCATTACTAAGTTGGACAGACTACACCCAGACAGAGTGGCAGCTCAACAGGAGCAACCAGACACCATCAGAGAACTTCACATTGGTGAAAAGATTTGGGCCCGGAACTATGGTCGAGGGCATACCTGGATTCAGGGGGTGGTAGTGGACAAAATGGGGCCTGTATCATACATTGTAGAGGTGGAGGAGGGTCGCGAGGTGAGAAGACACATCGATCAGTTGAGGAAGAGACAACCCGAAAAGCCACATAGTGTGATTCCAGAGCAACAGCTGGCTGGAAATCAGAACCCAGTTGGCATCCCAATTGATGACTACAATGCAGACCCAGTTGCTCTTGCTGACCCGGGTGTCCAGAATGCGGGGCAGACAGTGAAACGGTCAGCAAGGATCCATAGGCCACCGGCATCTCACAAGGACTATGTAAGGTGTTGAGGCTAGGGTTATTATGTGCTAAATCAAGCTCCACTATGCAAGGTTTTTTGTCCATTAGTTTATTGTTTCCATTATTATTTGTATTTTTTGTATGGGGGAAGGGGTGTTATGTATATATGTATATAGGAGATGTTACACAGAGATAGCCACTGACACCACCAGGTGGCAGAGTGCCCTGTCAGGATTGGCAGGGCAGTCCTTGGTGGGAAATCCAGACAATGGGATTGGTTCCAAGTATACCTGGCTAGGTATATAAGAGGGGCAGTTGCCCCTTCGTTTGCCAAGTCTGTGCTTCATCAATAAAGAATGTTATGCTGAACTCTGTTGTCCTGCGCCGTCCATCTTGGCCATGCGGTCCAGAGCCCACAACTTAACATTGCCCACTTTCATTTTTCATGAAGAAGGAACCTTCACAGCCTCTAGTTTAAAAATCTTGAGGTCTTTCTCTCTCTCCCCCCCCCCAATTGCTCTCATGTCAACTTGACATACCATACTTGGAATCCCTGTTTTTAAATCTCCATCACATTGCTTTGTGGTGGGGTGTCTGAGATTTTGGTATGAGTGACTGACCATATTTTTAGACAATGGTGTTGTTTCAGCTGCTTGTGTGAAAATATGAAACTTTCTCTTCATGAACGAACATAAATTACTGGCTTCAAAAATGGCAGAAATCCTCCTTCTGTTCCCCTCCCCCCTCCAAGAGATCACAAATTTGGTTTCAGCTTCAGTTACTGTATTCCCAACTACTGTGTTAGTTGCCACTAGGAACAATTAATCCTTTATTTTAGTTTGGGACCTAACTTAAAAGCTGTAGATTGAATACAGATAACTCCATATATTTAAAGCTGGAGCCTCTGTGGGGATTGTCATAAATAATTTAGCTTAAGTGAATGCTGAAATTAGTTAAGGCTCCACGTTGCTTGGCTCCAAGTAGTCTATTTGTGGCCAAGTATGTAGAAGGGTCCTTTGGCGGAAGCTCAGTCTTTCCCATCATCTCTCACCCTCCCTCAACCCAAAAACTCAAATGGAAAACAATATAATGTTCTTTAAGCCGCAAACATCTGTGATCCCTGAGATTTAAGAGAGTTTAGTTCTTTTAATTGCTGCAAGTGGAACAGATGGAAAGAGCTCCAAGGCAACCTAATGGATGAGGGTGTTTGTGTACTCCGAGCAAGAATGGTAGATGATAAAGAGGAAATTAGCAGTGTTAACTGTATTATCTTGCAAAACTGTGGGATCATCATTCTGCAAAGTAAGTGCTTACTATATTTAGAAAAGCTAACAAGGGCTGTACCTGTGTCAAGCACCAATTCAGTCATGACAATATACAGATGCTTTTGATTTTGAGAGCAGGATTTGATATTTCTATTTGCAGCTGCTCTTTTAAAGAAATCAAAGAGAACCTCAACAAAGATAATAATGATGGCACCACAAAGCCCATAATTATTCCATCTTCTCCAGCTTGGTAAGCTCTGTGAGTTTGGAAATTAAGATCCTTTTTTCTTGGCAACAGTTGAGGGAAGGAAGACAGGATCTGAATGATTCCTATGCAAGAGGTGGTGATTTGTAATTGGTCTGGTGCACAACCACTTAAATGTGAGCCAGCAGTGTGCTACAGCTGCCAAAAAAAGGCCAATATAGTCCTAGGCTATTATCAACAGAGGGATAGTATCAAGATCACGTGAAGTGATAATATTGCTATTTTGTGTGTGGTCACCGCAATACAAAAAAAGATATCGAAACTCTTAAGAGTGCGGAGAAGAGCAACAATGATGATTAGGGGGTTGGAAGCTAAACCGTATGATGAAAGATTGTGGGAACTGGGAATATCTAGTCTAACAAAGAGAACAACTAGGGATGACATAATAGCAGTCTTCCAATATTTAAAGGGCTGTCACGGAGAGGAGGGGAACAACCTATTCTCCAAAGCAACTGAGGGCAAGAAAAGAAGTAACAAATGAAAGCTTAACAAACAGAATGAACCTAGAACTAAGGAGAAATTTTCTGTCGGTAAGAACAATTAATGAGTGGAATGGTTTGTTTCCGGAAGTTGTGAGTGTTCCAATACTGGAGTTTTTAAAGAAGGGAATGGACAGTCATTTGTCCAAAATGGTATAGGTCCCCTGCTTGAGCAGGTGGTTGGGTTGGAAGATCTCCAGGGTCCCTTCCTACTCTGTTATAAAAGCAGGACTATTGCAGTTTTCTCTAGCTCTGCCTCCTTTTCATTACAGATAGTCTAATGATCAAGCTCCTGCGAGTCCCTTGGACTGCAAGGCGATCAAACCGGTCAGTCCTAGAGGAGATCAACCCTGACTGCTCTTTAGAAGGCCAGATCCTGAAGTTGAAACTGAAATACTTTGGCCACCTTATGAGAAGGAAGGACTCACTGGAGAAGAGCCTAATGCTGGGAAAGGTTGAGAGCAAGAGAAGAAGGGGACGACAGAGAATGAGGTGGCTGGATGGAGTCACTGAAGCAGTAGGCGTGAGCTTAAATGGACTCCAGAAGATGGTAGAGGACAGGAAGGCCTGGAGGAACGTTGTCCATGGGGTCACAATGGGTTGGACACGACTTCACAACTAACAACAACGACAACAATGATCAAGCTAGCCTCATTCTTCTACATCTTTAAACCTATAACCATGTTACCAATTGGATAATTGAACTACAAAAGATAAACAGATGGCATTTTGGGCATTCTTATTGTCCTAGCAAAGGATAAATGCTTTATACATTCCATCCTAAAAATTGGAGATGAATTATTTTTTGCCATCTTAATGTCCCCCAACCTGGCAAACCGTGCAAAGGTTCTCCCTGAGGAAGAGTGATCCATGCAGAGTAGGAATCAAGTTTAATCTGCATATCAGGATCTTAGGTGTTACCACTTATGCATAGGAACAGAAGTTCTTCCATTTCCTATCTGCACAGCCTGTTTCTGTTCCTTCCTTGATTACTATTTTACTATAAAATTCTGTGATAATCTGTGGAAAGCATGGTTTCCAAAAATTATCACAAGAGTTTTATAGTAGGTGATGCATAAAGCCCAAGAAATATAGTGCTGGCTACATATGATACAGAAGATATAGTATTAACTATTTTAGGAAATATACAAACATTAAAAATTGTTTTGATTAATTAATCATCCATTAATGGCTGACTGGTCTGTATCTTAAATATCCTTTTTATTACTGGAGTCACTGTATTTATTTATTTATTTATTTATTTATTTATTTATTTAATTTGTATACCGCCCTTCTCCCGAATATCTGTTAATATTAAATTCATATGCCACTCATCTCACTACCGAGTGACTCCAGGCAGCTTACAAGAAGATAAAAATGACAATATAAAACATTCAACATAAATATCAGAATTAAAATTAACAAAAATCAGCTGAGGAGGAACCAATATACAGCAGGGTGGAGGTGTCTGCCAATCAGCAGAACCAGGTTTTAAGGCCCACCCAGAACGTTCTGTCAAGAGAATAACAGTGGATGTCACCTCAAAAGACATACTGTTCTAGAAGGTGGGAACCACAGCAGAAAATGCTCTTCTCCTGCACCCCACAGTTGGCATTCCTTGACCGACAGGCTCCGCAGTACGCCCCTTCTGCCAGCGTGAGTGGGGTGGACTGAGCCTGTTCCTCAATTAATGAGCAATTATATGTCTAATATAAGTAATGAGTTTTATATGTTTTCTGTATGTTTGTTTCATCTATCGTAAGTGTTGTGTAGTGGATTCTTGGGAACCAAGAGGTGAGACGAGAGGGTTCAAACAGGAACATTGCTTTATTGTAGTAACAGGAACAGAACTGAGAACAGAGGCTTCTACGCAGCTACTTATATGGTTGGCCACTAGGTGGCGGCCAATAGGTTTAAAGGAACCTATTCCCGCCCCAAGCCAACCAATGATCGTCCCGGAGACTGCATGTCTGGGCAGTCAGCAACCGTTACACAGACACCCTAATTAAGCAATCTCAAGCAGCATTCAAAGACACCTGAAAACAGTTCAAGTAAAAGGCCTAATACATTACAATAAGTATTGAACACGCAGTAATACTTTGCAAAGTTTTGTGGCTTCTTCTACCCTAAAGAATGTAACAGAATTTGCTGTTTCCTTAAGAATGATTTCACATTTAAACCAACCAAATCTCTTCTGTTATTGTTTTTCTACAGCAGGGATTCCCAACTGGGGGTGCTCACACCCCCTGGAGGTGCGAGACGATATTCTAGGGGGTGCAAAAACTTGGATTTAGAAGTTTCAAAATTTTAGTGTATATGCATAACCAGGTATTAATTTTGTAAGGGGTGCAAGAATATATCAGAAGCGTTCTAGGGGTGCAGGGTATAGAAAAGGTTGGGAACCGCTGTTCCACATTGACTTTCTAAGTGGAAACAAACCCTTATAGGTAGCAACCATTCAGTAAGGCACCAACTTGTTCAGCAAGCATTCAAAGTTATGAAAGTGCTGAAAAAAATGCCTACCCCGTTTTAGAATTTAATGATTAACTGGAATTTAGGTTGTTATGGAAATTATGTTCTTCACAATCTGATGGTTATTCATGATCTGTTTGTGAAATCACTGAATTCAGTACAATTTATACTAAGATATGTTTTTTTTAAAAAAAAATTGCATGTGCTTTCATCATGAATTTAGCCTAAATTTAAAGGGTTTTTCCCCCCTGCTTGTTTTAAAAGTCGTTGAGACCACTTGGAGGTTTATCTTTGCCTTCAGTGTCACCTGAATCCTGTAGTCCACAATTTTTTTTTCTGGAAATCCATTCAAACTCCCGCAGCATTGAAAGGTGTTCATCCCAAAGTGGTTAGCTAAACGTCTATGGGGATTCTCAGTCATCCAGGTCATGGTTGCCATCCAGGTTGTGGTTTGGGACAACCACGACCTGGATGACTGAGAATCTCCACAGACATTTAATATGTGCTTTGGGATGAACACCCTTTGAATGGTGCAGGAGCATGAACAGATTTCCAGAAAAAAAAATCGCAAACTGTAGGATTCAGATGACCCTGAGGGCACAGATAAACCCCCAAGTGGCCTCAATGTCTGTCAGAAAGAGGATTATCAACTACATGATTGCAAAGAATATAAATCCTTTCATTCGCCACAAGTCAGAACTGAAGAAGCTTCTTGGATGAGAAGTGAAACATCTTCAAGCAAAAGAAAGTCCAGCTGTCTTTTGAAAGAAAGCACCCTTGGGACAACCATGACCTGGATGACTGAGAATCACCATAGGTGCTTGTTTTAAAAGGCTAATGTAGGTCAGGCATGTTAAACTGCGGGCCCATGGGCTGGATGCATCACGCCAAAACCGCACCTGGCCCATTGCCAGCAATGGGGGAAAAGTCCCAATACGTCACGCAATGTCATGTGACATCGCGAGTTAGACATGCCTGATGTAGGTTCTCTGCATCCCACTCCCAGATCTGCAGATGCAAAATCACTATGTTATTCAAAGCATTTTCCTGGTCATTCAGTAAAATAATGCTTCCATTTCTTGGTAATAATCATAAAAATGTTTTAATGACTCAAAAATGCTCAGAGTCCACTAAATAAATTGTTAGGTTTTATTTATGAGATAACTTTGGGGATCTTTTAAACTGATTTTTAATAATACACTACCCAGCAGTTCTACTAAAAGCAGGGCTTTTTTTCTCATTGAACGCTCAGAACGGAGTTCCGGCACCTTTTTTGGATGGAACCTCGTAGGGTATGCAAGGCGGGTTGTATGACATGTGTGAGTTCCGGCACCTTTTTCTTTTACCAAAAAAGCACTGACTAAAAGAAAGCTTTGAAATAACTAAGAAACATATGTATTGTGTTAGAGGGAAAGACAGAAAGGGCCATAATAACAATAATAACCCAAAATAATTGCAAAGCTTTGCCTGTGCATCTATTGGGAGAGTTCCTAATATTTCATAAATATTATTGTTCACTCTCCATAGCTATTAACTCACTCTGCCTATTCCTATTTCTGCTGAAAAGGGCCATTATTTTCTAATGATCACGGTCTCATTTGTTTTTACTAGTTCCCAAGTGTGAGTCTTAACATTGCAAATATATCCTCAGGCAAAGGAGAAATACCTGTTTTAAATTCTCAAATTACTCAGCAGAATAAAGGACTTGCTGCCAAATTGGCTTGCTAGATCATCATTATTAATATCCTATATTATCCTACACTAGGTAAGTGCGTCGAATGGCATTTAAAAAAATAAAAATCCACAATTAGTCAAGTGTTTTCTCTTGGGTTGGGGTATAGAAAACCTGCCCACCGTTCCGTGGCAATTAGGCTAATCTTTATAAAGGTAGCGCCAGGCTGGAGATTTTCCGCAGCGATCCCCTTCTCGCTGTGCGTGATAGTTTTACGGTGCCAATGCATGCGGAGGTGGAGCTGGCTCCCTTATATGGGCTAAATTCCAGTTCCGTGGTCTAAGTACCCGCTACATTTCCTGGTTTGAATGATGATCCGCAGAGGTTAATGGAGGAGGAGCGGATTTTAACTTCAGCGTGGAAGATATTTTAAGAGGGATCTCCCATCTCGTGTCACTTTTCGGTTCCCGGTCGTGCTGGTCTTCTTCTCACCCTGGAAGAACTTGCGAAAGCCATCACTTTGCATCAAGCCGCTCGCGCCGGGCAAATCGGCGGCAACAACTCGTCACCGAGGCAACGCGGGAGCTCCTCCTCCTCCTCCTCCGCTCTCCCGTTAGCCTTCGGGGCCAGTTCTCGCGAGGCTTGCCAACTGGAGGTGCCGCCATATTGTGTGACACTATTTTGATTTGGATTTGGCTGACTGAGACACGCAGCGAGCGGAGGAGGAGGAGGAGGCGGCGGCGGCGGAGGAGGAGGGACAGGAGCGACTGGGAAGCCGGAGCGGTTCCAAGCGAGGTCGGGAGAGGCGGTGGCGGCGGCGGCGGCGGCGCCTGGAAGACCCCCCCTCCCCGCCAGCCATCCCGCCTTCCCCCGCCGCCCCTTCCGCGCTGCCCGCCCCAGCAGCCGCCCCAGCACGGACAACCCCCCCCCTTGCTCCCTCCCCCGGTGGCGGCGGGAGGCGGCAGCTCCGGAGTGGCTCTGAGGGGTCGCCTGTCCGGCTGGAGGCGGCAACGGCGACTCCCGCTGCTGCGGGGAACGAAGGAGGAGCCCGCGCCGAAGAAGGGTGAGCAAACTCGGCGGGTCTGGCGCCCGCTCCCCCGAAGGGCTGTCCGCCAGGCGGGCCTGGAGGGAGCGCAGACCCCGCTGCCTGTCTGGGCCCGGCTGGCCGCGCTGCCCGGGAGCCGGAGGGGCTCGGGGGCGGGGGGGGGCGTGTGCAGGCAGGGCCGGGTGGCGGTGGCCCCGCTGGGGAGAGGAGGAGGAGGAGGAGGAGCTGGGCTGAGCTTCCGCGGTCTGTCGGGGAGCTGGACGGCGAGGGCTGGGAAACTTCTGCCGCTCCTCCTCGGAGCCCCTTCGGAGGTTTCCCGGGAGGCCGGGGCCCTTTTTCTTTTTCTTTTTTTCTTTTCTTTTTTGGCCTCCTTGAATTCGGAAGCTTTTCTTGCGCTGCTTCAGTTTGCTCTTGGGCGTCGTTTATCCGCTTGTCTCTCTGCTTCTCCTCCCCTGAAGAAGCTCCTGCTCTTGAACTCCCCATTGGATGGGTGTAGGAAGTGTGGGCTAATTCGTTTATTTTTATTTTATTTTTTTTTAAAAAAAATCACCTATTATGCATTTTCTGGGAAGGGAAGAAATATTAGAATATTTGGACCGTACTTGAGAGGCCATATTTTGTAGCATCCTCAGCCAAACTTCATGCTCCCAATTCAAATGGGATTTGCAAGAGTTGGTACCAAGAGTAGAATCACCTGTTCTAATTGTTATATTTTACTACTGTTATTCAGGAGCTGAATATTCTGAGGCCTGCTCTGCATTCAGTGCAATGTAATAATCCATCCTGAATGTGACTAACTCATGTGTGACAGTGACCAGATCAGCTTTCTCCAGGAAACTTAAGCGAGCAAAAAAACAAAACAAAAAAAACCCACCAAAAATATTCCAGTCATTGGTGGCCACATCAGAATCCAGGAGCAAGCACTCTCAGATCATAAAACTGATTTTTTAGGGAAATGCAGTGATGTTAATATTCAACCCATCATAAAGTGTCATGATCTTTCCTACTGTCCAGTAGCCTTTTGTTTTTAACATCAAATCTTTTGCTGCTACCCATCAATCTCTACTGTTTTTTATGTTCAGATTTATAGAGATAGTACAATGAGATATCATCAGCATATTGGTACAGTAGTCCAGGTCCCTAGACAATCTTTTCCAAAAATGTATTAATTCTTCTAAATAGAAAAATGAAACTACCAGTACTAGATGATCTAGTGTTCTTGAATTTAAATGTCAATAGATGGTAACAAGGAATGCTATGAATTATCCAAATTATATGCAGGTTACTTTTTTCTGTATTGCGTTTAAAGAGATTTTTCCCTTAATGCCATTACTTGGAATCTATCCTCAGACAGCAGTTGAACTACTACAAAAACAATAGTTTAATACCGCCCCCAAATTTTGAAATGCATGGTAAGTTGCGGCAAGAATGAACATGGATGCAGTCACTCTGCACAATATTTCTTTTTTTAAAAAATCAAATTATCTTTTAAGATTTTAATACAGACATTTTTATACGTGTATCTATCAAAAGAAAGCACACTCTTCTGTAGGTATATGAGAACATGGGTACAAGCTATAAAATATTTAAAAATAATTCTTGGAGCAGCACTTTTAACAACTACCCTTTTTATTAAATATTTAATTAAATATTAAATATTTCTTAGAATGTTCATCAGTATATTTATTATGAAATGCTCCATTGTGTAAGTGCTAATTTTAGTGCAGTTACTTCTGGATAAAAATCTATGATGCAGATATATATGCTAGTTCATATATTTTTGGATGACAGTATTTTCTATGTACAGGTTAATTTTAGTTAGCTAAAAGCAGTTTTTACTTATTTGAACAGCTGGTTTGCTTCTTTTAACAAGTGTACTTTTTGGAGGAGTTATAGTTATTGAAAGCCCTGTAAGTGAACTGTTCAACAATTCTGATAAAGTAGAATTAAAATATTACTTCAGCTTGATACAGGAGGATGGATAAAGCTGAGGCAATATCATTGACAAAGTGTGAATACTGTGGAATGTATAAAATGTTTGATCACAAAAGGGGGAATTCTGATTGGGCCAGAACGTATTGTTTACTCTAGATTTTTATCTGAGTCACTTACAAAAAATGTGAACTTTTAAAATTGCAATTGTAAACTAAGGTTAGATTTTACTAGTAGTACATTTAAAAGGAATTGGTGAATGTGGTACCTTTTAAAAGTTTTAGGTCTTAAGATTTTATTAAGCAATATTTGGGTCTTGGTTAATCTGCAGTTAGTGTTGCTTATGGTATATGAGCACTAGTTACTATTGTTATTTATATTCATTTTTTTTGTAAATGTAAGCACCAAAGTGATTTTTAAAGACATGTTGCAGTAGCTATTCTAGTTCAAAGTATTAAATGTAGAAAATAGCCTAACGCTTGATTTTTTTTATTGAAAAGTTTTTCAATACATTTTATCTTTAACAACCCCTCCCCCCACCCCCTACCCAACCCTAACGCTTGATATTGTAATAATTTTAAAAACCAGATTATGGTATATTGCTATATGGAATGCTTCAGTTTAGAATGCCACAACTATTCCATGAGAGAAATGCTTTTCTTTTGATTTTTATGTCTTAATGCAAGATAATTTGTCCCTCAAGTGATTGATTTTTTTTATATTTCATTAAACTAATCCAGAAAGGAACTTCAGACTAGGACTTATAGACTATCTTTGTAGAAATTTTATTACATTCCTCATTGAAAGTTGGTTATAGTTTATAGTTATGTAGCAAATTATTGCTGGCACATGTTAATTATGTATTTGATCTAAAATTCATTTTAGCCACAACACTAGAAAATATTCAAAACCAGAAGATATAACTAGGTTGAAAGAAATGACTTATCCCCAGTTTAAATGTTCAATTTAAATGACTTTTTGTATGTACTAAAGTTAATGGATATTAAATTTATAAAAAATATATTCACATTTTCAAAAGTGTTTTATTAAAAAATAATATTTAAGAAAATATGCAGAAACCATTTGTAATCTTGTACAATTGTTAATTTTTTTATACAGCATAGAAAGTTGGTAGTGTACAAATCTATTTTGTCTGAATAATTGCCTGTTGACAGTTTTTTTTAAAGCTAGTTTAAATTCTACAAAAACAAAACAGTTTTAAATATGCTCTTAAATTGGTGTGCTTCCCTTTTTCCGGTAATAATAACCTTGCAGTATAGGTTGGTTTGAGAGAGTGAGTGATTGGCCCAGAGTAATCCAATGAGATTCATTGGTTGAAGTGGATTTGAAAATGGGTCTTCCTAGTCCTAATCCAACACTGTAACTGTTGTATCATACTGCATGTTCTGAAGTATCTTTGAAGAATTGATTTCGAAGCATAACTAACCATATACTTGTTTTATAGGAAACAAAGCTAAAACGGTTAAGTTGATTCACAATTTACAGTTTATATATGTGAATGTAGATGTAAGCTATATCTAAATTTTTTATTGCTCCTTTAGTACTATTTCTATTTAAATGTCTCTAATATTTATTTTTCCAGTAAATTCACTATAAAAAAAGCTAGCAAAAGCATTTCAAGATTAGGGTAATCCTTAGTTGGTATGTTCCTGTTACTAATCCAAATATTTTTGTCAACTTCTCTGATTAATATCAATTTTAGGTAATTTATTAATGCAAGCATAATTGTGGCCAACTAAACAATATGAAGAAACCAATAATCGAAACGATAGTTAAAAATTCCAAATTTCACACTCAGGAAACATCTTTTTGGTCAGAACTAGTGAAAGTTATGGGTTGAATTTATTGTTGATTTTCACTTTCTTCTGTCAGAAGGATCAGTTCCCTGGTTTTCTGCATAATGTCAGTGATGTAAGATTTGTACCTTTGGACGTTTGGAGTAATTGACCAACAGCATGCACAGAAGTCATTTCTTGCAACACTAGCTTTCACCCATTCCAAACTATAGTTGAAGGAATTTATTAAAGACCAGCATATCTTCTCCCCTCTTCTATTGTTAACTGAAATTTTGTATGGCTTTTTCAAGTCAACATACATAAACATTCTTAATTTAAGCACCCATTTTTTTAAAAAAAAAACTTGAACAAAGTTCTCACATGTATTTACTGGAAAAGTAATCTCATTTGATGATAACTCTGTGCTAAGATTTACGATTAAACTTATTTGTGAACGAATGTGCTTTGTATTTGGCTGCATTGTTATTTCTAACTATTGTCATTGCATCTGTCTAGGATATATTTTACTAATAAGGATAAAGAAAATACCAACTCAGTATGACATCAAATGACAATATAATATATATACACATGTGTTAGCAATTTATATATATATGATCAATAATGGATTATTTGGCAGTCTTATGAATGTCAAATGGGACGCGGTGGCTCAGTGGGTTAGGACGCTGAGCTTGTCGATCAGAAGGTCGGCAGTTTGGCGGGTCGAATCCCGAGTGACGCGTAACAGAGTGAGCGCCTGTTACTCGTCCCAGCTTCTGCCAACCTAGCAGTTCGAAAGCACGTAAAAAATGCAAGTAGAAAAATAGGGACCACTACGGTGGGAAGGTAACAGCGTTCCGTGCGCCTCTGGCGTCTAGTCATGCCGGCCACGTGACCACGGAGACGTCCTAGGACGAGCGCTGGCTCTTCGGCTTTGAAACGGAGATGAGCACCGGCCCCTAGAGTCGGAAACGACTAGCAAGCATGTGCGGGGGAACCTTTACCTTTACCTTTTTACCTTTATGAATGTCAAATGTATTGTAAAGCTAGATTGAGTAACTGCAAATGTTAAAACATAGTCTCGGTATATTGTTTCCCAAATATGTGATTTTTTTAAAAAAAATACTTTTATGAAGATTGCATTCAGAATTTCCCCCCTAAAAAGCTGTAATTCAAATGCTACAAGGAAATCACATTGCCTTGAAAATAAAACAGAATTGTAAAGCATCTATCCGTGGGCAATCATAAGAACAATATGAAAAATTGTATTGATTCAAATCTAAGCAAATATGTTGATAAATGTTTGTTTTTTTCAGTGATACACAGTTTATAAATAACAGATATGTGTGGAACTAGATGTTTACCTCTGTTTTTATTAGTACTCAATATGAGTAAAAATTCTTTAATTGGAAATAGTAAAGTTGAAAGAACATACTTTATTTCTAATTTTTGCTTTAATTAAACTTGTGTAAACTTAACTTTTGTTAGATAATCAGCATTGCTGTCTAGAGGTTTATTTAAAATATACACACACCCCACAAAAGAAATCTGTTATTTGCCTGTAACCATTCAGAGCCAATAATTATGGGTAGAACCCATAAAATGTATTTATACTGAATATCTGAGTACAGCTGAATTATTGTGAAGATATATAATCTTAATTTTATATAATTCGAATAAAATTTATTGTATTTCTAGCTTTTTCTTGTTTTCATCATAATATGATTTGTCCAAACTGGAATAATAGAAATTTTAGGAAAAATATTTTCTGTATAAAAAGCTTTAGTATATGCATATTTGGAGTTGCTCACTGGTTATGTGTGATAGGTAAAGGTAAAGGTAAAGTTTCCCCCGCACATGCGTGCTAGTCGTTTCCGACTCTAGGGGCCGGTGCTCATCTCCGTTTCAAAGCCGAAGAGCCAGCGCTTGTCCGAGGACATCGTGGTCATGTGGCCGGCATGACTAGACGCCAAAGGCGCACGGAACGCTGTTACCTTCCCACCGTAGTGGTCCCTATTTTTCTACTTGCATTTTTATGTGCTTTCGAACTGCTAGGTTGGCAGAAGCTGGGACGAGTAACAGGCGCTCACTCTGTTACGCGGCACTTGGGATTCGACCCGCCAAACTGCCGACCTTCCGATCGACAAGCTCAGCGTCCTAACCCACTGAGCCACCGCGTCCCTGTGTGTTATGTGTGATAGAAGTGCCCAATTTCTCTTACCTTGAGGACAGAACTAGGCTTTGTGTAGCATATTGCCTAAGTTTAAAAAGTAGGCAGGGATATGTCCCAAATTTGGATTGTATTCAGAATTCTCAAGGGATGAAACAGTGGATTCACTATGACTGATCTAATTTTCAAAAGCATTATAGCTTTAAAAAAGTTGTGCATTTGGTCTAGGACATATATTTATCATCATAGAGAGCTAGTTTGGTGTAGTAGTTAAGGCATAAGGCTAGAAACCAAATAAAACCCATGAGTTTAACTCCTGCCCTTGGGCACAAAGACAACTGGGTGACCTTGGACCAGTCACTTCTCTTAGCTCTAGGAAGGAGGCAATGGCAAACCACTTCTGGAAAATCATGTCAAGAAAACTGCAGGGACCTATCCAGTCAGTCTCCAAAAATCAGAATTATCAAGATGCCATATTGATGTATGCTTATAAAACTTATTAATGGAGTGGACCACACATATATACTTTTGAAGTTTAAAATAAAGTTATGAAGTTAATAAATGCTTCCATAAATGCTTTATCAAACAAATCTAGCAAATGTCTATGGAGATTCTCAATCATCCGGGTTATAGTTATCCCAAAAATGCTTTTTCATGAGGCAGCTGGACTTTTTTGTTTTCCTTTGAAGACGTTTTGCTTCTCCATTCCCCACCATCCAGTCAGAGCTAAAGAAGCTTCTTGGATGAGAAGCGAAACGTCTTCAAAGAAAAACAAGAAAGTCCAGCTGCCTCCTGAAAAAGCATCTTTGGGAAATCTTGCAAATTTGTAAGTTCATCCATAAGCTGCTTATAGAACATTTTCTGTATCAAACGCCCACTTATGCAAAAAAAAAAAAGAAAGATTATTTTTACATAGAATTTCAGGTGGGAGAGAAAGATTGAAACCGTTTGACTGACAGTAATAAAAATAATTAAATGTAACTTAACTCGAGGGACAGTGATCAGGTTCTATACTAGAACTATGTGCTAGAGAAGGGATCCCCAACCCTCGGTCCGTGGACCAGCACCAGGCCGCAGCATTCCAGCGATCGGGCTGCGCAAAAAAGTGAAGCCCCATCTGCAGGGTGCAGGCAGCACACACAACTACGCCCCTCTGGTGCGCAGAAAAATCTCCATAGAACTGGTCCCTGCTGCCCAAAAGTTGGGCGCCTCTGTCCTAGAGGTTAGTCAGGCAACCTAGAGGTTTGATTTGTTTTTAACAAACTTGGATTTTTATGGTTCAGTTGTTTTCAGTCAAAAGTAACATACTTATAGTTCACTATGAAGATGATAAGTTATCTTTTTAATGGCAATAGATCACAGTATAATATTGGATAGCAGCACTATTGTGGGAAAACTTTAGTACATCCAGTGTCTTTTGCATTACTTCCAAATATAGATCAACATATGTAGATATAACTGGTAATATTGTTCTTATACAGGAACTTCTGTATACACTTTTCAGTCTGTATAACCCACTCCAGCGTGACATGTATTTGAGACTATGCAGGTGACTATTTGTGTATCGGATCCATGCCAGTTCTGGCTGGTGAAAATCAATTTGAGATGAATAAAATAAAACTTACTGAAAAAAAACAAGAGACAAAGACCAGTATTGACCTACTTCTTGCAACAAGGAAGGCTAGGATGGCATTTTAGCAGGAGTATTTTATTCGCCAATTTGCTTTTTGGCATTGCATAGAATGCCTAGGACGGGTAGGCAACCTTGGCTCTTTTATGACTCGTGGACTTCAACTCCCAGAATTCCTGAGCCAGCATGGCTCAGCATGGACACCTCTTCCTTTCCCCTCAGCATGGCTGGCTCAGGAATTCTGGGAGTTGAAGTCCACGAGTCATAAAAGAGCCAAGGTTGCGTACCTCTGGCCCAGGAGATGTGTGAAATATTAAGTGTTTCATATTTTGATGTCCCATTTTGGGCATTCTATAGATTTCCTAGGCATTCTATAAAATGCCTAATTTCACACATTGATGGTGTGTGTGTGTGTGTGTGTGTGTGTGTGTGTGTAATCATCACAACAGTGTAAACAAATTTAGTAACCGCCTTTCTTAAAGTATGACAAAAGATTTCTTCCCACATCCCACCTCTTACCTATAAACAAATCCTTAAAGCCTTGTCATTTCAGCAAAATGTTGAACATTAAGAGTTACCAGAGATAACGTATTTATTTTAATCTTGATCAAATAAAATAACTTTAAACAGATAAATAAAACAATACTAATAAGGGAGAAGATTGTTTTCTTGCAGACATTTCATTACCCAAACTAGATAACACCAGAACATGCTCAGAAAAACAATAACTCTAATTGGATACTTTGTTGGATACTAATTTGGATACCTAGTTTGAGAGGCGCTTTCAGAATTCTTCCGTTTTAATTATTTGGGTATAATACAGTATTATGGAGAAGGTGATTTTTTCAGTGCTTTTTTTAACAGCAGTTTGCTTACAAATGTAATGTACAGGCAGTCCCCCAGGATTCAGAACAAGATGCATTCCTAAATCTGTCTTTAGGTTGACTTAGTATATACGTTAGAACCCATACTTACAAATGGGTCGCCTATTATTAAAAATGGCAGATGGTATTCTCCTTCCTCAAGCCATGCAGTGTTTTCATGAACCACTGAAAACTGGTTAAAAAGTACGCGTTCAGTATGATTTGTCCATGAATCAGGCATTTTAAAGCCCAAGACTGCCTGTACTAGTCTCAACATAGATAGATCTTGGGAGTTCTAATACCTGTTTTCTTCTATGGTAGAAACTACTCACTGGCTTTAGTCAACTGGATGATTCATACACATGATCCTTTTGTCTTATTCCATGTGTACTTGTGTGAAATCATGTTTTTCCCATGCATAGTCTCCATAGTCTTAGTTAAAGAAACATAAATGAAACTAAAATAGTGGATGGACTAGTAGTATAAAAGAGAAACTAGATTGTTCGTTAAGTGGGACTTGTTTAAGACAAGTTATATAACACAATATAAAATGAAACAGATGCAGTTAATTTTCCTAGTTGAGTATCTGCAGAATACTTTAATTTCAAAAATATGTAGCATCTATTTTTTGCAGCACAGAATGAAAGATTTATGCAGTTTTCTCAGCTTATATTTTAGATGCAAACTATCACATATTTACATAATAAATTTGCTTAGTGGGAAGCTAAAATATATAACTATAATAAAAAACAATGTAAATTATTGTTTAATTATGTACTATTAAGTTGGTGTCGACCCTTAACAATCACATAGATTTATTTTTCTCCCGTCTCCCAATAATGCATCCATTACTACCATAATCTGTTGGATTTTCTTCCTGAATTAGCAATTGCTTGGGATTGATTTATTGATGATGTGCCATTAATTAGTTGTCAGTAGTTTCCTATGTGGTGATCTGTTCCTAACCTAGTCCTTTAGGTTCTCTAAGGATGCATTCATCATCACTGTAACTGAGTCCATTTCCTTTGCTGCTAATCTTCCTGTCTTCTCTTTTCTTCCAATTTTCCCAGTATTAGAGTTAAGTCTTTCACATAACTTCATATTTGTTAAGTAGGGTAATTTGAGCCTGGTCATATGCCTCATGTGGCAATTCTGAACTGATTTGCTTGATGGTCCATTTGTTTGTAGGCTGTCCATAATTTTGTCAAGAGTCTTTTCCATTGTGTTGTTTTCTAGATTTGTTGGCATCGCTAGATTTGAACCTTTACTAATTCATCTTCTATTGCTTGCCATATTTCAGTGAGTATTCCTGTAGTCTTGGTAATAACTAGACTGCTGATCTAACTTAATCTTCTAGAATTAAAGGTTGATGTAAATAAAGAATATTTTGTAGGGTTTCTGGGATGTTGACATCTCTACTGAATAGTATTTCAAGTAAACTCTTCCTTTTTATGCTTTCATTGCGTAGGAAGTAGATGGATATTGCATTTCCTCCTACATTTGAGAAATCCTCAATTGGTTTGAAAGACTTTCCTTATCTTGCTTGAACTAAAATTGCTTGAACCAAGTGCAAGAAGATTGATATAATTTAGAATTGGACAATGAAACTTACTCATTTTGCTCACTTAGTCACCAACATTCTTTTGTGATGATGATTACTACGCTTATACCTCATTCTTCCTTTAGATAATTTGATAGTTTGCATATGATTCCCTGGCAGTTTCCTAGTATGGCAGTCAAATGTAGAATTGCATCATAATAATGTTAATGTAGTTTCTCTGCTTGCAAATCATCATAGGTGTCTAGATTTTGTTGAGTCAACTATTAGTTGTGTTTACATTTGTTCTTCCTAACTTGGATCAGGCATTTATAGGTATATTTCTTATCTTTGAAATGGAGCAAACAGAAGCAGTTTGATTCTGCCACCTCAGTAGTTCAATGTGACATGCAATAGCCCTCTTAGCCCCAGTTTATTATCAAGTGTGAGAGAATTTAGAAGTGTGTATGTCCCATATCACACTAATACTTGGGTTAAGCAAAAGTAGAGTAAGTCAAATAATGCTGTTTTTGCCTATATCAAAGTCCAATGCAGCAATAAAGAGAAGGTGCTACTATACCCCTGCTCAAAAGAAGAACCAAGTGGAAGATCTCCTGTTGTGCCAAAATCTGTTGTAGGCAAAAAGAATTGGAATCCTCTCCAAGGTTTCGCAAAGATAGTACATAACCATATCGTCTAGTAAGTATTGTGAGATAAAGCTTATTTGATTCTTGAGATCTAAATATTAAAAGTATATAGACATTTCCTGTCCATTTTCTGTTTTACTCCTACCCCTTTATAATGGCTCTTTGCAATTTCCAAGTTGAAAATACACTGTTTATGGGGGGGAAAAACTCCTGAATTAAAATAGCAGTTGAATACCTCTGTATTTTCTTTTAACTGTTATTTTACAGTGTTCAGTGAACAGCTAGTATATTTGTTCCTTTTTTTTCTTCCTTTTACTTATTCTATTTCTCTTAGAACTGGTACTTTTTAATTGGCTTATAAACAAAGGCATGTATTAACAGTGAAATAGTCAGGTTTGCTGAAGAAATCACGTTTTTCAATATGCTAGAAAAAATAGGAACAGACTGCATGAATGGATAGCAAAATATCAGTGAGTTTCGTACAGTGTAAGGAGATGTAAAGTGCTGGTGGGAAAATTATAACTTCACAAATAACGTGTGTTGTCTCAGTTCTTAGTGACTAGGAGAGGAATTTGGGGTTTTCAGTGGGTAGTTTAGTGAAAATATCTTAACAGTGTTGTTAAAATATTATGACAAAAGCTTGCAGACGTTTTAAGCATTTCACAAGTGATGTGATGTTTTCAACAGCTTGGTAAGAGTAAATTGAAACTAAGGAGAGAAGAGAATAGCTTGCTTAAGGAAAATTGAGAATGAATTTCTTCAGTTCAGTTTGAGGGATCTTTGGTGGCTTTCTGAACTTGGTTGTTTACTTGATTGTTGGTTTGATGTTAATCTTGGAGTTTATGCTCATATGGGTGTTGATTGCTGGAGAGAAGTTGTTTTGGTCTTTTTTGTTTTCTTTTTGATTTGTTGGTTTTCGCACAGTATGTAGATATTGTTTATGTGTGTCCATTGATGGATAATTTGTCAGAATGCCAGCCTTCTAGAAATTTCTTGCATTTTTGGACTTTGCTTGGTCTAGGATGGTCAACAGTTTCTCAGTTGAAATTACGGTTAAGTCTGTGAAATTAAAAGTTTTCATGTCTTCTGACTGCTAGTTGGTGTTTATGGATATGTTCTGTTAGTCTTACAGTTTTAGCAAAAATACATTTGGAATACTGTGTACAGTTCTGGGTGTCACATTTTAAGAGAGGAATCAGGATTTCCAGGATTCTCAAAATAAGTTCTGAGAGAAATCATTAAAAACCTATCTATTTTTAGCTTTAAAAGATTATACAGGTGAAACTCGAAAAATTAGAATATCGTGCAAAAGTTCATTTATTTCAGTAATGCAACTTAAAAGGGGAAACTAATATATGAGATAGACTCATTACATGCAAAGCAAGATAGTTCAAGCCGTGATTTGTCATAATTGTGATGATTATGGCTTACAGCTCATGAAAACCCCAAATCCACAATTTCAGAAAATTAGAATATTACATGCAATCAATAAAACAAGGAGTGTATATAGAACAATATCGGACCTCTGAAAAGTATAAGCATGCATATGTACTCAGTACTTGGTTTGGGCCCCTTTTGCAGCAATTACTGCCTCAATGCGGCGTGGCATGGAAGCTATCAGCCTGTGGCACTGTTGAGGTGTTATGGAAGACCAGGATGCTTCAATAGCGGCCTTTAGCTCTTCTGCATTGTTCGGTCTTATGTCTCTCATCTTCCTCTTGGCAATGCCCCATAGATTCTCTATGGGGTTTAGGTCAGGCGAGTTTGCTGGCCAATAAAGCACAGTAATCCCACGGTCATTGAACCAGGTTTTGGTGCTTTTGGCAGTGTGGGCAGGTGCCAAGTGCTGCTGGAAAATGAAGTCAGCATCCCCATAAAGCTTGTCTGCGGAAGGAAGCATGAAGTGCTCCGAAATCTCCTGGTAGACGGCTGTGTTGATCCTGGACTTAATGAAGCACAGTGGACCAACACCAGCAGATGACATGGCTCCCCAAATCAACAGAGACTGTGGAAACTTCACACTGGACTTCAAGCATCTTGCAGTGTGTGCCTCTCCATTCTTCTTCCAGACTCTGGGTCCTTGGTTTCCAAATGAGATGCAAAAGTTGCTCTCATCAGAAAAGAGGACTTTGGACCACTGAGCAACAGACCAGGTCTGTTTTCCTTTAGCCCAGGTAAGACGCTTCTGACGTTGTTTGTTGTTCAGGAGCGGCTTGACAAGAGGAATACGACATTTGAAGCCCATGTCCAGGATCCATCTGTGTGTAGTGGCTCTTAATGCACTGACTCCAGCCTCAGTCCACTCCTTGTGAAGGTCCCCAACACTTTTGAATGGCCTTTTCCTGACAATCCTCTCCAGGCTGCGGTCATCCCTGCTGCTTGTGCACCTTTTTCTTCCACACTTTTCCCTTCCACATAACTTTCTATTAATGTGCTTTGATACAGCACTTTGGGAACATCCAACTTCTTTTGCAATTACCTTTTGAGGCTTTCCCTCCTTATGGAGGGTGTCAATGATGGTTTTCTGCACAACTGTCAGGTCAGCAGTCTTCCCCATGATTGTGATTCCTACTGAACCAGACTGAGAGACCATTTAAAGGCTCAGGAACCCTTTGCAGGTGTTATGGCTTAATTAGCTGATTAGAGTGGGACACTTTGAGCCTAGAATATTGCACCTTTTCACAATATTCTAATTTTCTGAGATTGGGGATTTGGGGTTTTCATGAGCTGTAAGCCATAATCATCACAATTATGACAGATCACGGCTTGAACTATCTTGCTTTGCATGTAATGAGTCTCTCTCATATATTAGTTTCCCCTTTTAAGTTGCATTACTGAAATAAATGAACTTTTGCACGATATTCTAATTTTTCGAGTTTCACCTGTATGACAATGAGCTTTGAGAATCTGAAAGGCTATTACATAGAAAATAAAGCAAAGTTGTTCTCTATTGCTAAAATAAACATAACTGTAACTAATGAATGATATCTAGTTCATTGGCTGTCCTAATTTAAGGTCTTGGTGTTGGTTTATAAAGCTTCTCACAGCTCGAGATACTTCTGAATCTGAAGGAATTCTTCTTCCTGTACCTTCCTTTACCCTGAGATCATTTTCAGAAAGCCTGCCTTGGGAGTGCCCTTCCATGGGGAGATGTGGTTAAGGGGGCTGAGAAGCAACATTTGGAACCTCCAATTCTAAAGTTTCCTCTGTAACCACATACACCTGGCATAATCTTTATTATCTTTTCATACTAGACAAAAGCTTTTAATGATAATGCTGCTGTGGTTTTTAATATTACCGCTTTTCTTTTGTCGTTCATTATTTATGTTATTAGCTACCATCCTAGGTGGCTTTTAAAGGGAAAGAATAAATATGTAAAGTCACTGGTAGCAGTGGCTGTATAAAGATTAGAGGCAGTAGTACATTTCTTTGTAGCACTTCCTATGGGGCAATAACTACAGAGAGCTGCTGCTTCTATTTCCTTGTGAGCGAGCTTTCTGGAACCATCTGGCTGAACTAGATGGCCTTTCTTCTCATTGTGCAAGTCTGCATGTAGAGAATTACAGAAACCCATTTGTTTACTCTGAAAGATATATTTAATTATATTTTAGCCTATAACTTATGCCATTAAAACGTTATCTTAAAGTTATAATGTTTCATTTTGCCAGTTTTTGTGGAAAAGCCCAACTGTGTATTTTTATAGGATGCGTATTGAAACCCACAATTTAGTATTTTCTTCCCCTACAGGAAAATTGAAAATTGGAATTGGTAATATCTGGAATGTTGAAAGTTTTTGTTTGAGATAAAAACAGAATTTTCTAAACTTATCATTTTAATTTTTGAGGACTTATTTCAGTGTTGTTGGGGTTTTTTTTGTTTATTTGTATGTTTGCATTTCTGTCTGGGCAATGTCTGGACAATTACTTCTGCCATTTTTCCTTGCTTTTTTTTCTTTTCTACTGTACTACTTAACTCACTCACCCTTCTCAGAGTATATTATGGTATGTTTTTAAAAAGTGGGAGCTATAGCAAAAAGGTAGAGTGTTTATATGAAGCCTTACATAGGTTTTGATAAAAATATTGGTTCCTATACTTTCCTACATTATTGTTAGGCAATGTAGGAAGACAGCATCCACCTCCCGAGAAGGAAATATTTTGTGGAATATTAAAAGGGCAGAATATTATATTTTCCCAAAGGAACAATATAAAATCTTAGGCAGAAACCACCACCACCTGAAGCCTCTCTGCCCCAAGCCGAAACCAGCTGTGTAGAAATGCAGATTTGATAATCCTTTCAGAAAAACTGGAGCCAGGAAGCTTGGAGCTGATGGGATTAGAGACCTTAAAAAGACCCCTAAAATCTACATCCCCCACTGAAAATGTACAAGACATGACCTTTAGAACATAATAAGATTAACCCACCATTAGAATACCAAAAAGGGCACACTGCACCTCAGGTCAAAGTACATGACATAGGAAATACAAAGCCACAAGAACAGGAAAAATCTTAAACACAAAAGCCCAAGAAGGTATAAAAACCCACCACTCCCAGCTGCTCCAGAGCCACATGTCTTGTGGTTCTGCTCTTCAATAAACTACAACCTTCTTTCTAAAGCAGTCTCCATTTTGTTTATTCCCAACTTGGACTGGATTCCTGATGAAGATTTTTCTTTCAACAGCAACTTTATAAAAAGGGATTAATTGAATGCCCTTTTGCATTTTCATCTCACCCTTTCTTTCATTTAATGTGTAAATAAATTGCACATAAGTGAATTCATGAGTGACTACTTCAGAAACAGATTGTATAAACAAGTCTTCTGTGTGTTTATTCACACTCTGTATTCTCAGGTTTTTGGCTGGTGGATAAATCTTGTTAACAATCTATTTCTGAATAGTGCCCATAACATCTAATAGAAATTAAGTAGGTTTATATATGTTTATTTCTAAATGATAGAAAGAAATGTAACCTGATTATTATTCCTTTTTAGGGAATATGAAGAAATTTGAAAACTGTTATAATTTAGTATATGTGGTAAATGGTAAAGTTTTCTTAGCATAATTAAATAAATTCCATAGGAGTGTGAACATTTTTAAGGATCATACCTATGTTGTAATTTGGCTACCATTCCATATGAGAGCAAAGTCTGTGCAATTTTGTGTTTTGAATGTTGCTTGTTTTATCCTGGATATATTTAGATATTTTGCTTCTTTGTATTTAATATTGTGTTACATAATAGCAGAAGGTGCAGAGGAGTTTACATGTGTTCCGACAAAATATAATAAAGGTTATGTATTCATTTGAAGGTAATATCAATAACATTTGGATGGGAAAGAATGAATTTTTTTAGGCCAGAATATTAGTTGTTGGCATATATATGTTACTGAGTACCAAACAATAATAAAATTTGTTTACGTAATTTCTTAACTTAGAATTTAAACAGAAACCAAGTAATATCAAGTTGAACAATTACTGCCCACTGCAACTAACGTGGAAGCTTTGGTTCTGTGATGGAACTTAGTATTTCTGATTGCACTTGTAAATAATTACTGTGTTTAAATCCTGGCACAGAGTGACTAATCCTACTCATTTTCTGGAAAGCAGAGTGGATGTCTTGCCAAGAGTGTTGAGGTGGATAGAAGTGGTAAAATATTGTTTCTGAAAAAACAGCCATGCTGGTACAGATTGAAAGGCAAATATTGTTTTTCTGAATCATTGAGAATTTGGGGGAGCTGTGGAATAATTCACATTTGTTTCAACAAAATATAGAAATGGCTAGAATCTCACTATTTCCAACTATTTGCATAATATAGAAATAAAAAATGATCTATGCTTTTCTGTTGTTGCCAAACAATTGGGAAGGAATTGGGGCAACCACAGATACTGCCTGGCAACTCTGATGAGCCAGAATTTTGCAAGCAGTTATTATTTGATTACGTGTGTGTGTTTCTGTGTGTATCTTGTACACATTTGTTAACCCATGGTACTTTTAAAAAAGCTGAATTTGCTCAATCCTGTCCCTTCAGCTAGTGGAGGAACAAGGTTTTTTCAGGCATTTGAGAAATATACCCAGCGCTTCCTTCCTTCCGAATAGTTGTCTTTGTTTCCTGAATTCAGCTAGTCCTTGACTTATAACCGTTTGTTTAGTGACCATTCAAAATTCCAATGGCACTGAAAAAAAGTGTCTTATGACAGTTCTAGCATCTCCATGGTGACGTGAACAAAATTTGGATGCTTGGCAGCTGGAATATATTTATGACTGTTGCAGTGTCCTGGGGGGAAGTGATTACCTTTTGTGATTTTCTGACAAGTAAAGATTACGGGAAAGCCAGATCACTTAACAACCATGTTACTAACTTAATAACTGCAGTCATTCACTTTACGACTGTGGCAAGAAAGGTTGAAAAATGGGCAAAACTAACTTAACTGTCTCACTTAGCAACAGAAATGTTGGGTTCAGTTGTTGTCCTAATTTGAGGACAACTTTTACTGTTTGCACACCAAAAGGAAATAGATAAAACTGGACTCTGTGAAAGATTCCTAAGCTGAGGAACATTGGCCATACATTGGAGTGAATCCAACTAAAGGAAGGTGAATTCTGTTTTCAGGTTTAGAAATGCTTATGTTTAAGGTTTTGAAATAATTTGAAATATATAATACGAATGCTGGAATATTCACATAATTAAAATATATCAGGATAAATTCTAATCATTAAAAACTTCTCTATGTCCATTAGATCCACTATTTATCCATCTATTGTTCAAGCCCTTCTAGGTAGTTTAGATAGGAGGGGGTGCCAACATCTACTATCTAACATCATCTGTGATCCCCATTTCCTTGTATGAATGTATAAACACTGATATATGGTATATGGTATAATGTATTCTTTCTACTATATTAGTCACTTGTAAAATCATTAAGTAGACTGGTGGTCAGTAGCATGTGGTTTTGTGGTGAGTGCAAATTAGAAATATTGGCCCTTCTACTTGATCAATAATTATTTTTTGGATGTTTCTCTAACTATAATGTATTTTATTACCAAACATATTTACCAGTCTGTAAAAGAAAAATGAAGGGAAAAACCCCTTCTCCACATGCAAATAAATATTTAAAGCTAATGGATCTTGCAGGCACTTAGAAATAAACCAGTATTCTTTTAATATTAGGGTTGGTGTTAGAATTATTTTATATGTAGATGCTGTGGATAAGGGTTATAAAATATTGGGAACTGGCCTTTGCTGTATATACAGGTGCGTAGCTTATGGAAGAAATAAAAGTAGAATTCCGTTTAGAAAATTTGTCACAGTAGAACATTATTGGAAACATAATGTATGGCATGGCTTTAAATTCTGCCTGGAAAGCTAAATTGATTTCAGTATTGTGCATATTTGAAATGGAGACTGCTATTTCTGACACCTAGTATTATTTCGGGAAGTAATCCCAAACCTGTATCCTTCATAGGAAGTTTTTGTTCCACTTCCCATGAGACTGAATTTAGAATAAATCTGTATTCACAAAAGGTTTGCTTTTTTAAATCAGAAGGTGTTGGGTGTGTGTTTGTGTGTTAGCTCTATTCTAAAGAAGTTGTGGTTAGTTGACTAATACGGGTCAATATGGAAATATACATTTGTTTTAAAGGAGACATGTCAAACACAAGGCCCGGGGGCCAGATCCGGCCCACGAAGTGGTTTCATGCAGCCCACGAAGCCATCCTGGAAACAGTGAGGGAACGGCCCCCACTGCCTTGGCCCTGGCCCAGAGACCCTTCTCCTGCCAGAGACCCTCAGATTTGTCCCACTCCTGCCCAGGCCCCCATAGGCACCCTTGATGCGAACGATGTAGAGCTGGCCATGCCCACCCACTAGGCCATACGCACTTTAGCCACGCCCACCCAGGCCACACACCCCCGCCCCCCCGAGGGCAACCGCAATGCTGATGCGGCCCTCAATGAAATTGAGTTTGACACCCCTGTTTTAAAGGATAAACTTCACTATGGCATTAATCCATTTGTAATTATTGCACATTTATATTATGTGATTTTTACATGATTTTCAGATCCACACATGTATCTGAAGCCTGTGTTCTTAGTTCTAATTCTGTTCTAGGTGGTTTTTCTTGATGCATAACACTGGTGGGAAATTACCCTAGGTTATTAATGCCTAGTTTTTTACTAGGATATTTTCACTCATTTTTTTTCCTGGATTATAAACAATAGTAGAATTAAAAAACACTGATTGTAATAAAATATACTATTTGAAATTATACTCATAAATTATACTGCTTTACTCCTGAATATGATCCTTAGATTCCCCCCCCCAATTTTGGGGGTCAGTAGTTTTCAAATATAAACAGATAAAGTTTCTCTGTAATTTTGCCTGTATTATAATTATATTTATGTAGAAGGAATAAGTGAACCAAGTCAGGGCAGTGAAAAGTAAGTTTAACTAATATAAAAGTAATTTCCTGGATGGAATCTTTTTCAGGGCCTCTCAGTTTGAAGTTAGAGGGGTTTTGTGTACAGACATTTAAATTTATTTAATTGCTCGTTTTTGTTTTCAACATGACTCACTACAATCTCAAAGCTGGAAAAGTTGGAAAGTTAGAAAAAAGAAAATCCCATTATTTAAATTGGTTGAAATCTAACAGTTTACAAAAAATAACTATACCACCTCATTTAATACAACCCATTTTTCTAATATATACTTATTTTGTGGAAATAATAGCTACTTTCATTCTTTCTATAAAAAAAGGGGAATAGGGCACAAAACTTTGAAGTCTACCTTCACATGCAGCTGTTAAGAATGTTTTGGAATGTAACCATAGGGATTATTTGCTCAGTAAAGATTATATTTATGACTATTCAGCAAAAAAAGTTGCATCTCCTTTCTGACTGAGGAATTCTTTGAAACGTATTGCTTATTTATGAAAACTATACTGTTCCTCAATTGTATAGATCCCAAAATTGTTCAAGCTATGAATTTTTTTTGTATGTGAAAAATTCAGTATATTTTTTATTTACAAGGCTTATAATACACCCCACTCATAGAGGATTCTAGATAGCATATAATAACTATAAATAAAACATAATCATTGAGGACTTTCAAAAGATTTTAAACCTGGCTTTTTTCTCAGGTTGTAGGATGCTGGTAGAGTCAAATTTGTGTTTTTTTATCTTATGTGATTGAGGAACTGATTGTTTTTAACTGCCACCTTTTAATTGTCTTTTTTTACAGTTTTCATATGTATGTTTCTGTTTTTATGCTTTGTTAGCTTTCCAGAATTGTTTGATAAAGCATCCATATATCTTTATTTAATAAATCCATTAATAAAACCCTAACATTAAATATAGAAGATGAATGCCCTTATTCATGATCACTAGGGATCAATGATTCATTGAAACTCTACAGCCTTGATTTGCTAATGTAATAATAACATGCTAATGGTTACATGTGACTTTGGAGGGAGAGACTCCTATAAAGGGGTGTCTGCCATAGAGAAGCAGTGTGATTCTGTCTTTAGCACCATCAAAATACATTGTGGCTAAGTCTTCAAACGTGTTTTTTTTATTAGGTTATCGTAAGATTTCTGGATGTTTTATTTTTAAATTGGATTTTTCTACAAAGTAAGTTTATATAATACTAAGTTTGAATCTGTTGGCAAACAGTATACATGTATTCAAGTACTGTAATTTTTTTTTAAAAAAAAAGTTAGCATAAAATTACTGTTCTCTAAGTACTAATTGTGCCTTTTTATAATTTAATAAGAGTGATTTTTTCCCCATTTTTAAATCATTCTAAATTTTCCATGCCAAATAAATTTCTGCACAACCTCTGTGGTACAATAGGAATATTTTGTGAAGTGTATATTGTTTCCTGGCATCCTTTTCTGTTAAGGTCTGGCTGTTACATGGATATTATGAAAGTGATTGTCTGTGGATATTCTCAGTCATCCACGTCATGGTTGTCTCAAAGGTGCTTTTTCAAAAGGCAACTTGACTTTAGTTTTCCTTGAAGTCATTTTGCTTCTCATCCAAGAAGTTTCTTCAGTTCTGACTGAATGGTGGAGGATGGAAGGATTTATATTCCTTGCAGTCATCTGGTCGTTAGTACTTTTTCTGAGGGTCCAAAGGCCACTTGGAGGTTTATGGTGCCCTCAGAGTCACCTGAATAATGCAAATGGGTGTGGAACCTTGTTGGAACTGCTGAAAGTTTACAACACAGTCCTTTCAGCAGTTCCAAATCTTTCAAAAGTAATAATTTAAAAAGAAAAAATGATGAAAAATTCTAGCCATCTTAAGATTATTTCTTTAACTTGCGAGTAAAGAGGATATGACTTTCTAATTCAAAAATATTTAAAGTCTTGTGACTTCTTGTATTGAGCCATCTGCATTTTGTATTAAACAGCCTCTTTGGAAACCAAATTACAAAGGTGTAATTTGATCTTTCAGCCCTGTTTGGTAAATACTATCATTTTGCGGGTACAATATGTTCTACTGCTAAAAGAAAAAATATAAGTTTTTAGTCCACATTTTTTCCTCTTCAAATTGTTAGCCTCAACAAATTTTCATTTAATAAATGTTTTAATTGATTAAAACAAATCAATTTAATTAATTGTTGATTTAAGTATAGAATCGTCTTAATTGAATGCTGGTCTTCAGGCACACAAAATTAAAACTGGTTTTTTTTCTGTATTTTTTCAGGATATGAATATGATATGAACATCATATGTTTATTGTTTATTGAATTGAATGATGAGCATAATATGATATGATAAGCATAATATGACTATGGTAATTTGATATAAAAATTATTAACATTTTATTTAATACATAGATTCTGAGGAAAATTATGTAAAAATTGTTTGATAAATTACCAAACATTTAATACTATTATCATTATTTTAAAATTCAAAAGTATGTTTGGAAGCTACACCTTTATTTGTGACTTTTTTTAAAGCTTAGGGCTACAAGAGACTAATACAGTAAAATGTCTTAAGAGCCACATCTGAAAAATGTAGTTAATAGAACTGCAAGGAACAGAAATAAAAAATGACTTGAAGGCATAAATGTGAAGTCTGTATGTGTCTAGTTTCTATATATTAAGAAATATGTAAACATTGTAGTATGTGCTGTTACATGCACTTGCAATTTACTTATATACTCTAATTATGGTACATAACTATGGATTGAGAAAAGCTTCAGAACATTTTTTTCCATATTTGGCATGTCGGAAATTAACAGTAACATTGGCAGAACAGCATTGCTCACCGGCTAGAGGTGGTTATACCCTGTTAGTACTGTTTGATTTCAACTTCCCCTTTCTAGAATTTGAGGTATCTTGGGAGTTGATGGCCACCATGACAACTGTGAAGTCATTTCAGCTCATCCTTGGCCTGACCCACATGGCTCATTACACTCTAGATCTAACTTTTCCTTCAGAGCAGATGTGTCATGATCTGATCCTTTTACACTATCATGGAAAAATAACTGTCTTTATGACAGTGGAATTAACTAGACTTACATATCTCTGCTTAGTGAGGAGGATCCCATCCTACACATTTGGTGAATTCAGCAGGTTTCCTGGTAAGCACTTGGGGAGTTTTCCAGTGATTGGGAGGGCATCTCTCATGAGCATCCTCTTGACCTCTAGAAAAGCAAAAAAACTAAAATAAAATAAAGTGCTTGACAAAATTGCCCATATCAGCATCTTTCCACTGATCCTGTGTAGTCATGTCCCAGAGTAATCGGGTAAGAAAGCCATAAGTTATGTACAGATTTCTATAAAAGTTGTGTACAGTAGTGCTTGGTATGCATGTGTGTTTTGCTTATGGTTTACCTTATTGTTAGTGTATTGCTGGAATATATGGGAATCATAATCAGTGTTTATAATGTAATTGGTGGAAATGGCAAAACTGTTTTAATTAAAAGAGAAGAACCTGTCTAGTTTTGTTTCTACTCGGAAACCGCTTCTGGATTTTTTGCTCAAAACAGAAAATAAAAGAAACTTTTATTATAGGTTTTGATGACTAGAGTGACTTATGTTGTTACAGAAATGGCTTGAAATATTTAGAAATGTAAAGCAAAATATTGAGGTTGTAATTTTTTTGATATTCTACCGCACTGATAAAAGTCACTACTATTTTCTTTCTTTTTCTTTGCACTCCTCTTCTTCTTTAACTCTTTTATTTATTTTTGTATTTTTAATCTTATTATAAATTTTAATAAAATATTAACAATCACTGTTTACAAACTATATGTCTCTAAATTCAGCTGCACTTGTTGACAGTAGAATGTTTGTGGATTAGGTATTGTAATTATAAGCATTTTAATAGCTGGAATGAAATATTTATTCAGCACATTAGTTCTTGCTATATTGTTGATTTTTGAAAGTTTAGCTAATATAAAAACATTTTTATTGATTTTCAAAGAATGGTTCAACTGAAAATCTGTTTATCATTTTATTGGTATGTTGGAATTCTTAATTTTGGTGACTTTAGCAGTTATCATTAGAACAAGGTTTCTTAAACATGGTATTTATTATATACAGTATAGTCAGTGGAAAAAATGTCTTTTGAAATAGCAGAAGATTATATGTTTTAAAGATGATTTATTTGAACAGCCATTTGTCATAATAACTGATATCTACTTGTTTACACAAATTTATATCAAGACCAGTAGAAAGATATATGTAAGTGTGGCAGAAAACTACATTTTTTAAAAATAAACTTCTTGATGACTTTTTGTTTTCTCCATATATTGAATATAAGACATATTGATTGATTAAACTTATGAAACACTTCCAAATATTTTCTTTTTAAATTACACGTTGTAATATTACAGTTTTCTTATATTGCTACCCAGCATATACTGGGTAGAAAAAGCTGCTTCATTTGATCATTAGACTGTGTCTCTCTGATAAAGGTTAGCAGCACTCCAACAAAAGAACAGTGTAGTAATGTAGAATAAATTTATTATACTAAAATATTTTGTGACTATAACATCAACTTAAATAGAATCTTCATAGTAATGTTTGGTAAATATTATCAAACCATAAGGAACATTAAAACAAACTTTCATGATACTACCACAACATTGCTATTTTTTGATAAAAACATGTATGATGACACAATCACAAGCTTCTTGCTAATAAGTTGTAGAAATGTGATAAATATAAAAAGTCAGGCAAATAAAACCCAAATAAAATATGTGGTTTCAGGCCCTCAAAGCCTTCCAGAAAAACTCCAGCTTCTGAGCTTCAGCCCAGCTTAATCTCCTGAAAGTGGCTAGAGGAGATTAACAATTGGCTGCTTTTCACCAGCATTAGTTGTCTGGTTGGGCTGACTCTAGAAAGGGGGCACAGTTCTATTGTCAAAGTAAAAAAATGTCTACTTTGAAAATGGTGATCCATGATTGCATAAATCCTGGCCATAATGACATAATTAAGTTACTGTGCAACTTTGGACTGTACATTCATTTTACAAACCTACATGCAAAAATTACTAATGTACAAATATTTGCTCTGTTATCTATTGTTCAGAAATGTATTTAGTCATTTGTGTATGAAGAGAGAGAAACATGGATTAGCTTACTTTTCAGCCATAGAAAGCTTGCTAATCACAAACATAATAAAATTGGTTAATAAAAGTAGTCTTTCAGTAACGACCACAACTGAGCCCAGAATTATGTCTGTAAGTCATGGTGGTCATTAAGTGAGACATCTTGCTTAATGACCACAATCCCTATTCTCCCTGTTACAGTCAGTAAGCGGAATACACGGTGCCTCAGATTAGGGGAAACCCAGTGCAAGCCCATGCACTGCAGCACTTCCCCAGTTCACATATGGCCTGCCCCAGACCTCCCTGAGTTTCTTCCATCCTCTGAGGCACCCCTTGCTTCACTTCCCACCCATCTGGGTCCCCCACCCTACTTTCCCTCACACAGCCTGCTCCAGTTGTCTTTTTGAAAAGAATTGCCAGAACTGCGACAGCCTGGTGCTGTCCCAGAAATGGGTGCCATTTTGTGAGCATTTATATTTCTTGGATTGTGAATGGCAGCTGCTTCTGGCATGGCACAAGCCTGCAGATTGGCTGGTTCTCCTTAGGAAAATTGATCTTTGGGAAAGTGAGGCATGATGGGGGCAAGAGCCCAAGGTTGTGGGACCCAGTGGGGCAGAAGGCAGGCCCAGAGCCTGTAGGTTTCTGGCATGCCATGGACCGGTACTGGTCCACGGACCGGAGGTTGGGAACCCCTGGCTTAAGCAATCTATTGTATGTCTTCCTAAGCTGCTTCTCTAAAAAGTGCTAACCCTAAATTAACAAGCTCAGTTCTACGACCTTTGATCCTGATTAGAACCCTTCTGTCAGCTGCAGCCTGCAACTGACTAGATTGAAGTTCAAACTGAAGGCTTTTGTTGTTCTATATGGAGGCGTTGGTAGCAGAGTTACGTTTTCATCACCTAGTAATTGGGAACAGTCTGTATCTGAGGCAGTTGCTAGCAGAGGAGATTGTGACTAATCAACTTGCTTTGTTCTTTATAGATTATAAAGCTTACATTGAGAATGCTGTAATCAAATGCATTAAATGATTTACTTAAGTTTCTTTGTTTTGCTTACAGAAAATGCTAGGACAAAAGAGATGATTTTTATTTCACACTAAGGCCTGGAACTGCCCATTGAACAAACGTCCTGATCAGGCAACATACGAATGGCCCAAGGAAGCCAGCAAATTGATTTTCAGGTTTTAAATGACCTGCGCCAAAAATTTCCTGAGGTACCTGAAGTTGTTGTGTCCAGATGCATGTTACAGGTCAGTGCTATGTTGTTACTACTTGGAGGCATTTTAATATTGTGATATTAAAAATTAGTCATAAAGTCTTTTTTGCCTAACTTATTAAATGTATATTTTCTTTGGTATACATTTTCCTGTCCCAGTTTGAATATTATCATTTGTTTTCTTTTTGTATGCTTTTAATAGTTTTAGTTCTGCTTTTCTTGCTTTGCACTTTATTTAGTTTATTGATTCTGCTTTGTTTTGTATTTCATTTTAAATTGCTGGATATCAGATCTAAAAATATATGCTTAATATGTTTCATAAAGATCTCTTTAAAAGGCACTCATATAGCATTTATTTTCTCACTTGGTTAAATTATGTTCATGTATCCCTTATAGCAGAGGTCCCCAACCCCCGGTCCGCGGCCCAGTACTGATCCGCGGCCTGTTGGGAACCAGGCCACGCAAGCGGCAGGCAAGCATGCGAAGCTCCATTTGTGCAAGTGGCGTGCATGCACAAAACCATTCTCTCTTCCCCCCTCTCACGCTGCCGCCACTGCTGGTCCGCAAAGCCGGAAAGGTTGGGAACCACTGCTTTATATTACAGCATCCAGTATGCCGATAGGTAGTACACAGTAAGTATTCATTTTAAGACAATAAAATAATAGTTCTTACACTGTTTGATCCAATTAACCCCTTTTCCCAGTCCCAGAATATGATTACCCACACCAAAACAAGCCTCTCTGCAGTGGCTATCCCACTGAAGATCCATGGATCTTCAGCTTAAAAAAAGCAATTACAAATTGCTCCGTTACTCCTAGGATAGGCACAAATTACCTGCAGTTTAAGAGTCACTGCTGTAGAATGTTGATGTTGTGATTTGGTGGCATTGCTAAACTATTTTTCATCTTCAAATTTGGCCCTTATAGTGGTACTGTGGCCCAGTACTCTCTTCTTTTTTATATTTATATTACTTAAACTGTAGTTATCAATAGGACATTTCTGTATCTATATTATTAGTAGGTATTAATACACAAAATAATTTTCTAATTAAAATACTATGTACGAGTTTTATGTCTTTTTTGTATTTTTATTACTAGGTTTACTATATTTAAAAATTAACACATTCAATTTTTCCTCAAATTATGGGGTTTTAACTTAAATCAACTTTAAATCTTTGTGGAAATATACACAAATACCCTGTACATTCAAGACCTTCCAGGTAGTGCTGCTGATTTCTCATGCCTTGCGTTTTTACTTCTATCACCAAAAGTAGTGTGGTACTGGATAAAAATATTTTCTATGTAGGAAAATATAGAGATAACTTTTAAAATGAAATTGAGATTAAACTCAAGCATGCATTTAACCCAAACTAAAATGCCGTTATGGATCTTTCTGGCAGTAAGGTTTAATGAGAAGATTGGTGAAGATAATTAGCTGCAATAGAAATATACTTCGTTATATTCATCCACTTACTATAGTCTTCTCCCTAAACTGCAGTTTAATGTAGTGGTTAAGGCACCAGGCACAAACCAAGAGATCATGAATTATAGTCATAATCATACTTTAGGCATGAAGCCAGTTGAATGACTTTGAGTCAGTTGTTCTCAGATTTAGGAAGAAGACAAAAGCAAACCACTTCTACATGTTGCAAGACAACTGCAGGGAATTGAACACACACACCCCCAACATATATAAGAAAGAAAGAAGGCTAATTGAGTTCAGTATTATTAACTCCCAAGAAAGATAGTACAATATTTGAAGCCATAGTATTTTAACCAATCTTTCTTTAGCTGTATCCCAGATGCATACTATTTTATTGTTTCTCTTCTAAGCTTTTTATTCCTCTTTTGCCTGTTTTCAAATAGATTTATATGTCAGAAAGCTTGCATTTTGTTAAGTTCTTAAATAATCATGACAAAACTATAGGACTTCTACTGATGCCTATTTTAAAATTTGTTACAGAATAATAATAACTTGGATGCCTGTTGTGCGGTTCTCTCTAAGGAGAGCACAAAATATCTCTACGGTGAAGGAGACATTGGTTTTTCAGATGATTCTGGCATTTCCAGTCTGCGAAATCACATGACATCCCTTAATTTGGATTTGCAATCACAGAATGTGAATCTCCATGGAAGAGAAGGAAGTAGAATGAATGGAAGTAGGACTTTAACTCATAGTATTAGTGATGGACACCTTCAGACCAGCTTATCCAACAGCGAATTGTGTCATCCAGAACCACAGACTGCTCCAGTCCAAGTTCCACAGGGATTCTTTGGCATATCTAATACTCCTAGTACTTCCAATTCAGGACAACATTTTGGATTTCACTTGGGCAGTAAAGGATCTGGTTTGGCTCAACAAATACCTAGATTTAACCCCATTATGGTAACTTTAGCTCCAAATATTCAGCCTGGTCGGAATACCCCAACTTCTTTGCACATACATGGTGTACCTCCAATAAACAGTCCACAAGGCAATTCTATCTACATTAGACCTTATATCACAAATCCAAGTGGTACAACTCGCCAGAATCAGCAAAATCCCGCCTGGATGTCTCAGTTCAGTCCTATGCATTCTCAACAAAACTACCAGCCTTCACATTCAAACCCCTGGACAACTTTGCCCACAACCAGTTCCTTGACACATACCTCATCACAACAGTCAGCTCAGTCAATCCAACAAGGCCATCAGACCTCTCATGTGTATATGCCTATAAGTTCTCCTACAACTCCTCAAGCACCCACAGTTCATTCATCTGGTGGCTCACAGTCTTCTTCAACCCAGAGCCAATATAATATCCAAAATATATCAACAGGACCTCGTAAAAACCAAATTGAAATAAAACTTGAACCACCACAAAGAAATAATTCATCAAAACTTCGTCATACAGGTCCGCGCTCATCCACAAATTCCTCTTCCAGCAACAGCCAGACTTTAAGTAGAAGTCAACCCACTGTTTACATAGCTGCCAGTCCACCAAATACTGATGAAATAATTACACGAAGTCAGCCAAAGGTGTACATTTCCGCCAATACTTCTTCAGGTGATGAACAACTTGTACGGAATCAGCCCACACTCTTCATATCAACAAATCCAGGAGTGACGACCACGTCTAGGAATATGTCTGGTCAGGTTAGCATGGGACCTGCCTTTATTCACCACCACCCTCCCAAAAGCAGAACAATTGGAAACAATGTTTCTGCCACTTCTCCTCGAGTAGTGGTTACCCAGCCTAATACAAAATACACTTTTAAAATTACTGTTTCTCCGAATAAACCCCCTGCAGTTTCACCGGGAGTGGTGTCCCCAACGTTTGAACCTACAAACCTCCTAAACCTTCCTGAACACTTTGCAGAAACAGAAAGTATCCAACACCTTAATGACCCTGTTTTAGCACATGTCGATAGGATTAGTGAAGCACGAAAACTGAGCATGGGGTCTGATGACGCAGCCTATACACAAGGTAATATTTTTGTGTGAATGATTGCGATTTCTGTCTTGCTGCTTTAGTCAATTCTGTACTTACTCATTTATTTTAAGTCTTTATAACAAAGAGATTTAGGGGGGGAAACCCAGTACATTGACACAGATGTACATTGCCAGTACAAGTATAGTATGAAAGAGTCAAGAAATATAATTATAGAAATTATAACTCCAATACTCTAGAACTAGAAATGGTTTTGTTAAAATCTTGAGAGAAAAACCTATAAACAATTCAGAGGTTGTTGGTAGAAGAGATAATAGAGGAAATACAGTTGGAGAGCCTGTTCATAATTTCTAGAAAAGATAAACGGCATTTTTCATTATTTCTATTCCTATTCTATTTTTATAGAACATTTATTGCCAATTAAATCCAGTCAGACTGGATAAAGATTATGAAATTGATTTATCCACCGTACTATATATGAAGATTTTGATTTACAATATTGATTATTCCTCCCCCCCACACACACACACATACGGAGATATTAGGACACGACTGTATCCTAATAAATTTGATATTAATCTAAATTTGCCAATTGTGGCTCTCTATGAATAAAACAAAATGAAAAATATAACCTACATATAAAGTTTTTAAGTCCCTGTGCTTGAATTGATTTGTAGCATTTTCGTTTGATGCTCTCTCTCCCATTTTCTTTTTCCTTCTTATTTCTGTGTATTTTTCATCTTTTTTCATATTGAAAAAAGTGTGTGTGAAGCAGCTCTGCAGATCTCTGCATATAAATGCTGTACAGGTATCGTCATTTAATAACCACTTGTTCAATGACCCTTTGATGGCGCTAAATCAGTGGTACAATTGCTCCTCAGGCTGATGCAGCATCCCTACAGTCGTGTGATAGTGATTCAGGTGCTTGGCGACCAACTCACAATTACAGTGTTACTGCATCGTGTCATCACCTTTTGTGACCTTCACTGCTAGCTTGTGACAAAGTCAGGAAGCTAAAAAGAGGTCAAAATGGTGACCACATGATATTATGCTCAATGATGTGGGACTGCCGTCACTAAGTGGCACAGTCATATCATGTCATGCTTTACTACCATATTACTTAGGGATGGAAATTCAGGTCTGAGTTACCTTTGTTAACTGAGGACTACCTGTTTTATGCTTTGGCTAGGGACTTCCAAGGCAGATGCCTGTAGCCATTGCACATTTTTTAGAAAGGTCCCTCCTTCAAAGTTAGCATGCCCCAAATTTCAACCAAAGGTTTAAGCATCTGAAATGGCCAGAAATTTTCAGTTACATCAGTTATTTAATTTACAAAGTAATAATTTGTCATATTATTGTTTATTGGTTTTGAAACTTTGGTAACTGCTGAAAAGTAATTTGCAAGATAATTGGTCGAGGTGATTATCTTCAAAACACTTTTTGAGAATGTCAAATAAAGGAAAGGTGAACAATTAGTGTAGATTATAATCTATCAGAAACATATCCCCATTTACCTAATTTTTTTTTCTGTTCTTGAGATCATGATCCACCACATAACAGGATAGAAAAACTCATCTGTTTAACTGAGAATCAGGATGGTGTAGTGATTTGAGTTGTTAGATCCAGATTCAAGCCCACAATAAGTCATGGAAATTCATTGGGTGATATTGGGCTAGTCACTCTGTCTCTAACAAAAGTTTTTGTTGCCAGAAAAATTGAAGGAGGTAGTGTTATATATGCCAGTTTGACTTTCTGAAAGAGGAGTGGGATATAATAAATTAATAATCTTTTGCAGGTTTGCCTTCTTTCAGGTAATAATCTTTTCTTTTTCACATTTATTGCCCCCAGTCTGAAAATAAACAGGCACCTAAATTAAGATGAACAAGCCAGGCAGCCTGGAGGTCATTGTAATTCCTTTCGCTCTTACAAAGTTCCTTGGTATATTCAATTAAGAAAAAGAGACCGTCCCCTTGGCTAATCTTTATGTAGGCATTTCACTTCATCTAGTCAGCAAGATTGTAATTTATTTATTCTTTTGGTAGATTGCCTGTCAGGGATCAAATCCAGTAAAAAGCAAATTGCTGCTTTTTGCTGATGTTTTTGCTTGCATGTTGCTGACTATGAAAAGTAGAGGAAAGAAAAGTTTTGGGGAAGTTTCTTGATTCCATGAATGACATTACTGTTGCAGTAAGCGACAAGAATGTGTGCATACACTCATCCACACACACATGCAGTCCAATACTTTAATCTCAGAAGTTTAACTTTAATGTTGCAAGTATGGAGACAATATATACACATGCAAATCAACATTTTACTTGTTGAGTTTACACAACTTGCTTGATCAGCCCTTGTTTATGCGATACAGTCGTTCATGCACTTATACCAATCTTCTATCTGGTTATGTGCTTAACTGCTGCTTTCTTAGGAAAACTCTGATTCCATGTTACCGTATCCATCCTAAATGTGCTGCTGATTGGTTAAGTTGGAAGAAAAATTATACGTACACGTTTAACTCTGTCATAAACTGTAAAACAGCAGCCCAGTTGAAGGGTTTGGAATACTGAGAACAATATCTCTTGACATGCATGAATAGGTTTTGAAGGTATAAACTTACTGAGATAAAAGCATTTTGCACAATTTGTGTTGGAAAGTGCTGATTCTGGAATACTGCTAAGATCATCACAATCACTGTATGTCTAGGGTTTTTTTCTGCAGCTTTTTTCACTGTCTCAAATTTGTGGGAATATGAGGAATATGCCCACATATTTACCTTTGGGGATCGAGTTGTTACAATCTTTTTTATGGTCTACATTGAACCACTTGTTCAGTGACCCTTTGATGGCGCTAAATGAGTGGTACTTACAACTGCTCCTCAGAAGTTCTGGCTGATGCAGCATCCCTACAGTCATGTGATAGTGATTCAGGTGCTTGGCGACCAACTCACAATGTTACTGCATCATGTCATCACTCTTTGCGACCTTCACTGCTAGCTTGTGACAAAGTCAGGAAACTAAAAAGAGGTCAAAATGGTGACCACATGATATGCTTAACGATGTTGCGGGACTGCCATCACTAAGCAGCACAGTCATGTCATGCTTTACTACCACATTACTTAGCGATGGAAATTCAGGTCTGAGTTACTTTTGTTAACTGAGGACTACCTGTATTATGTTTTGGCTAGGGACCTTCCAAGGCAGATGCCTGTAGCCATTGCTCAGTTTTTAGAAAGGTCCCTCCCTCAAAATTAGCATACCCCAAATTTTAACCAAAAGTTTAAGCATCTGAAATGGCCAGAAAATTTCGGTTATATCAAGTTATTTTCACTCTCTCGAATTTGTGGGAATATGAGGATGTTGCCACATACATTGTATTTTCCTTTGGGGATCAAGATGTTACAATCTTTTTATGGTTCCTTACTGTAAAAGATTGTAATAGCAGATATAATTGTACAGAGTTGAACGCAGGAGTGATTCTTTAAATGTAAGGAAATGTATTAATTTATTATATTTCAGTTCAGTGGGAATAGATTAAATTACCAAATTGTAGCAGTTCAAAATAATGTATTAGAGATTTTATCAATAGCACAGAGTAGTAAATGGGCAAGCATGAAAGCAAGCAAATACCTGCATCCTTCAGTGCTTGGAATACAGCTTCAGATAGATTCAGTTTCACATTGTTAAAAAGAAACTGATGCTTTGAGTTGAAAATTGGATATCCAATTGTTACTTGAACTACTACAGTTTAGGTGAATTTGAGTGTTTTTTCTAAATTATTTGAGATATTTTGCAAGTGGGTTTTTTTTAGTATATTATGGGCCAAGGGATATTAATTTTTATTCTCCCGTATGTCTAGTAATAAAAAAAAATATTTCATAGATGTCCATATTCTACATCACAGTTATACGTAGTCCTCGACATATGTCCACAATTGACCCCAAAATTTCCATTGCTAAGCAAGACAGTTGTTAAGTGAAATTTTTTTTATTAAAGAGTTTTACAGAAACAAGATTTTACAATATATCCCCAAATCCCCCCCACCCCAAACCACCCCACTTTCCCCCCCCACTTCCCAGAGATAAATACAGGATTATAGTTATAATAATCATATTCTAAATAAGAATTATCCATAATATACAATTAACCAAATTCATAATGTGCTTTAACTCCCCTTTAACATAGATACATACAAAGTACTAACACTAAGACAGACATGTCAAACACAAGGCCCGGGGGCCAGATCCGGCCCGCGAAGTGGTTTCATGTGGCCCCCGAAGCCATCCTGGAAACAGTGAGGGAACGGCCCCAACTGCCTTGGCCCTGGCCCAGAGACCCTCCTTCTGCCAGAGACCCTCAGATCTGTCCCACTCCTGCCCAGGCCCCCATAGGCACCCTTGATGCGAACAATGTAGAGCTGGCCATGCCCACCCAGTAGGCCATACGCACTCTAGCCATGCCTACCCAGTAGGCCACGCCCACCCAGGCGATACCCACCCAGCCCCCTGAGGGCAACCGCAATGCTGATGCCGCCCTCAATGAAATTGAGTTTGACACCCCTGCACTAAGATAACAATATCCCTCTAAAATCTACTCATAAGCTAAATGGAACTTTTTAGTCCCATATTTATTCTCAATATAATCTATCCATCTCCTCCAAACTGAAATATATCTTTCCTGTGAATGATCTTTCAAATAAGCAGAAATCTTAGACATTTCTGCAAGATTTGAAACTTTAAACACCCATTCTTCTATAGTAGGCAAACTATCCTTCTTCCAATATTGTCCCACCAGTAACCGTGCTGCTGTTATCATATTCAACATCAAATTAATTTCTTTAACATCACAATCTACAACAATACCCAATAAAAACAATTGCGGAGAAAACTTTATCTTCCTCTTAAAAATCTTTTGAATGTTCCACCAAATTTTAATCCAAAAAGCTTTTATATTTCTACAAGTCCACCACATATGAAAATAGGTGGCTTCTAAACTACCACATCTCCAACATTTAGACTGCAAGTTAGGATACATATTAGACAACTTCTTGGGATCCAAATGCCATCTATAAAACATTTTATAAAAATTTTCTCTTAAGTTTTGAGCCTGAGTAAATTTAACATTTCTGACCCAAATTATCTCCCAAGTATCCAGCACAATTGGTTCCTGAATATTTTGTGCCCACTTTATCATACAATCTTTAACTAATTCCGTTTCCGAGTCCAATTCAATTAAAACATTATATATCCTCTTTATATGTGCACAATTTAAGTCTCTAATTTGTTTTACTAAATTTTGATCTGTAATTGTGATGCCAACCTTTTGATCTGACTTCCACCTAGCTTTCAATTGGGTATATTGAAACCAAGAGTAGCTTATATTTTCTTGTCTTAACTCCTCTAATGATTTAAGTTGCCAATCATTCCCTTCCAATCTAAGTAATTCCTTATAAGAAACCATATCCAAACTCACTCCCATTTGACTGCATCACAACTTGCTGAATGTCTGCCAGTGTGAATGCAGGAGGTGGGGGGGGGAAGGTGGTTGTACTGTAGGTTTCATCGAAGTTTGCCCTGCAGCTTGTGGTAAAGGAGAAGAAATAACATTCTTAGAAATTGGAGGCCCTCCCCCACGTCTTGCAGCCATCTCTTAGGTTTCGATTTCCTCTTTCACCCAGCAGAATCAAAGTTCAAAAAAAAAAGAAAGAAAGAAAGGGAAAGGAGAGAAAAAAATAAAAGTTCTCCCTAAGTTCCTTGACCTTCCATAAAAAAAAAGAACAAGCTTTTGGTACTGGGTAGAATCAGTTGCAGATTGTTTCTCTTGCTATGTAGCAAAATATAACAGTTTTCCAACGCAGTCACTTCACACAAGAAATAAACATTCCAGCGCCATTTTTACTCCATTTCCAACTTAGAACTTGAAGAAGATAATGAGTCCGAGTTAAAGTTAAAATCCAACTTAAAAATTCAGATCTTCCTGCTTTGCTCTGCCTGCTTCTCAAAGAAAAAAATACAGTCCCATCTAAGCAGCAGGTGTAGTTGTCGCGTCTGGTTCCACTCCTTTTGGAGCGAAAGTGTCCTGAGAGCGGAGAGAACCTGGGCTCCGAGGGAGCTCACCCTGTTATCCCCCAAACTATTTGAGAGAATCACAGGGGAGCTCTACCTCTACCCAAACAAGCTCGCCTCTCCCTCTTCTCCCGAGGGAGAGACTCTGGCGCCGCGGGACAGCTGATTTTCGCTGCCTCCGAGTGCTTTGACGCTTCCCAGGATCGAGTGGCTTCAAAACGCCGCCATTCGGCGCGGCAGCGCTACCGGAAGCCTCAGTTGTTAAGTGAATTTTGTTTTTTGTTCCATTTTACGACCGTTCTTGCCACAGTTGTTACATGAATCACCGCAGTTGTTAAGTTAGTAACACAATTGTTAAGTGAATCTGGCTTCCTCATTGACTTTACTTATCAGAAGGATGCAGAAGGTGATCACATGACCCAGAGACAGTGCAGCTGTCATAAATACTGGCTAATTGCCAAACATCTGGATTTTAATCAGGTGAACATGGGGATGCTGCAAGGGTGCTAAGTGTGAAAAATGGTTCTAGGTCCCTTTTCAGTGCTATTGTAACAAAAGGAACAGTAGTAAGTTGAGAGTACCTGTACTGCAGTTACGTTGTAAACTATGAAATATTTCTGAACAATGGCTTTCAATAAACAGTTTCCATATCACACTACCAGAGTGTTATAGATATATAGTGCAAATTCTCTTAAGAGAGGTTTGTATGCTTGCCGATACTAATTCATTTATTCTGTTGTTAACAAGTTCTTATCAAGTTCATGTAACATAATTACAAATCTTAGACAACATGATACATTTACTGAATATTTCTGCCATTGTCAACGGATGATAAAAACGAGATTTTTCTGGAATGAAATGAAAACACATATCAAATATACAGGCTCATTTTTCAGTGGTTGGGGAAACCATGAATATCATCTATCAGAGATTATTGTGATTTAATATAAGTTAAAAATGGCATTTATTTTCTAATTAGATAGAGTTAATCAGGCAATTGACCATATTAAAGCCGGCCATCAATCACAGTAAGATACAATAAAATAAGGTAAAGTGAGACTCAGTGAAGTGAAATAAACTGAATTAAAGTGAGATAAAATAAAGTAAAATAATTTTAAAAGAATAAAGTAAAATACAATGCAGAGATGTATAATAAAATGAATATTAAAGTTCAAAACATTGTGTCTGTAGGTGAATTCATCATGTTTGCATGCAACCCCAGTGTGTGTTATAAAATTTTGGACAGCCCTGATGATAAGCTTAATAGTTTTAATGAATCTGTCTGTCTCTCTCTCTCTTCTCTTTCCCTTCCTCCCCTCAAATAAGATAATCTTTTGTTATAATCCTGTCTGAGGCATATAAATGATAATTCAATAGGACACTGAATGTATTCTATTTCTGATAGTCCTCAAATACATGTTCTCAAAATATGTCACTTGGTGGAATCATCTGTATATATGATATTGAACGAAATCCATTGTCACATATTTTTCTGTCTGGAAGGCCATTTAATTTTTTGGCAAATCATTGCAATAACCTGATGTTTGCAAGTGACTTAAAATCAGGGTCTTAATATACAAAGCTCTTTTTCTATTGTCTTGACTTATGTCTGACTGAGGGCAGATAATGTGTTGAGAAGCTGTTAATATGAGATGATTTGGACAAATTGATTGGTCCATATGGTATGTTGTAGTATGCCCATCGGTTCTGGCATATTTTGGATAGCTGTTGGGCTCCATTGAAAGAATTGTCAGCTAATAATTAAAGGCTTTAATTACTGTTACATTACAAATTATCTGGTACCTGTTTCAGCTCTTACTGCTAAAGTAGGTATATTCCTGTTGGTCTCTAAAATCACTAAAAAAGTTGCTTGATTTTGTTCAAGTATAGAGGCACTTGATAGGCCCACAGATCTGCACCAATACCTGTTAGTATTGGTACAATTTTTATCTTTTGGATCTTTAAAATGAGGAACAGAGAGCTTTGATGTTTGTAACCAAGCTATTTAGTATTTTTGATATTGTTGTTGCTTTATAAAGATTTGTTTGAAGTGAGTGGCTCAAGACCCAGTATGTATAAAAACTACTCCTAAGTGTGAGAAGGAATCTATTTGTTTTATAGGTTCTTCTTCCAAATTTCAATTGTGTTTTGGCCATCTTTTTCCAAAAACCATCACTTTGGATTTATTAATATTAAAAAAATTAGAAGTGCACTAGGAACCAAATTTCCCCATCAATTTTCTCAGGCCTGCTTGGAAGGCTGCCATCAGAATCATGTCATCTGCATACAAAAGAATATTAATGTGTCTATTAAGGATCTTTGGCAAGTGAACATCTGTAGAATGGAGAAATTATGGGATGTTGTTAACATAAAGTTTGGGGCCAAAGTACATTCTTGTCTAATACTTTTATAAGTGGATACTGTGGGTGAGAGAGCCATTTATTCCAGTGTGGACTTTCAAGTATGTATTAGTACAGAGGGCCTTTACCAGGTATAGAAATCTAGGCTCCATATTTAGCTTGACAGCCTTCTTCCGTAAGATATCTCTATTTATGGAATCTAATGGCACACTGAGATCTATGAAAGATGTAAACATATTTTCCATCTGTTGTGCATTTGGTAATAATATAGTATAGAATAAATCAATGATCTATTGTTGAGTACCAAGTCTGAATGTAGACTATTGATGTTTTGCATACATCTTCGTTGTTATATCAATAAGGCATAGGAGTCTGTAATTTAGTGGTGGTGTGTGTTTTCTTTTTTGTGAATGGGAACTGTAATGAAAAGTTCCCAATTCCCAACCTGCTGGGATTTGGCCAGTATTGTCTGTCTGTATATAATCAGTAGTAGTGGAGCGCTAAAAAGTTCTGTGACTTAAGAAGTCTTCACCGGGTGACTTATTGGGATTCAGTGACTGAATAATGTGCTTAATTTCTATCATTGTCACTGGTGGCCAATGAAGGGATGTTGTCAAGGATCAGAGATTTGGCAGTCATCGTTTCTGGATGATCCTGTTTAGAGTTGACAAATAAGTTAGTGTAAAAATCCTCCCAAACTGTAGCTGAGATGGGGATACCAAATAGGAGCTTATGCTTCTTCAGTATATCAGGCAGAATATTCCAAAATATTTTTTTATTTATTTATCATATTTAAGAACCGCCAATCTCCCTCACATAAATATGATTCAGTTGGACTCTTTTACTGTCTTTTGTAGCTCAGATCAACTGTTGACCCTTCTTGTTGACTATTTCTTGTAATTGTATCTAAACTTTAACATCTGGGCATGATGGTTTGGTGTGGGTTATTTATTTCAACCAAATACAAAACTGCTTTTAGGTCTTTCATGAACAAGAGCAATCAAGGTTGAACCAATTAGATTTTATGGGCTGACAGTTCCTAGCTGGCAATTTTTCTATGAGAAAGTTTTTTGATGTGTAGCATAGATTGAGATACTGGTAAATATTCCATTTGAGTCTTAAGTAGATATAACAACTATTATCACTCAGGACTGGGCCTTCTCAGAGTTTCATAAAGCTTGTAATTGTCTTTGTGCACACCTTAGACCAGACACGGTCAAACTCGTGACGTCACGTGACATCACACAACGTATCAGGACAGTTTTGCCATTGCCGGCAATGGGGTGGGCGCGGCTTCCGGATGATGCGCCCGACCCGCAGTTTGACACTCCTGCCTTGGACCATTTGAGCCTTCTAGCTTGCCTCACTTCAACGTTAGCAAATACCCTTTTGTCCAGGCAGGTGGGATCAAGTGATGGTTTTTAAGAAAGGGTTGAACCAGGGCTTTCTTGAAAGGTGTGATGCCCACATAGGCATAATCATGCAAAGAAGTCCCCACTCTAACATTAAAGTCTTTCAGTAGGATCACAATGGCTTTGTATTTGTCTCTCTAATTGCAAAGATTGTCTCTCTAATTGCAAAGATTATCTTTCTAATTGCACCCAGATATCAGGGAGAAGTAAGGAGAGGAATGTAGAACACAACATTTAGCACCACAACTTCAGATGATTTATATTTAAATTGAATAGCTAGAAGATAGAAGGGGGTCTTTGAGAATCAGTTCTCCTTGCCAGCCTAACTCTCCCTTGGCAAATAAACATAATCCCCTTAGGGCTCGTTCCTAAATTTGCATGCTGTTATATGCCACGATGTGAAGGTGAATATCTTCATTAAAGATAAAGTAAAGGTATCCCCTGTCCAGGCAATTCCGACTCTTGGGAGCAGTATTCATCTCCGTTTCTTATCCAAGGGAGCCAGCATTGTCTGAAGATTCTTCCACGATCATGTGGCCAGCATGACTCTGTGCTGAGGCTCATGGAACGCTGTTACCTTTTCATTGAAGTGGTACTTATTTATCTACTTGCTTTTGCATGCTTTTGAACTGCTAAATGGGCAGGAGCTCTGGGGTGAGTAGCAGGAGCTCACCCCACTGCACGGTGCTCATGTCTTGAACTTTTCAGCTGAGAAGTTAGCATTTTTAACCACTGAGCCATCTCACCCCCTTGAATATCTTCTAACCATGTTTCTTGGAATGCTGTGATGTTGAACTTGGAAAAGTATTACAACAAATCTCCATCTTACATTTTATTACATCCGGCTGTACTCCCTGTGGTTTGTGGAGTAGAGGGTTGCCTGGAAAGCTGGAGGATATGCCAGTTTGCGTTAGACTACAGATATTCATTTCATGTTCCTGTGATGCCCGAAACCTTGTTTCCAGGATTTTAGGCTGTCAAGACCTTCCTCTTGTCTATCAACAGCATCCAGTGTTTTATTCTTTGAAATTTGGAGTTTGTATCCATTCTAAGGGACTCTTGTGTTGATTATCAGCTTATCTAGATTCCCCTAAGAAGGGTTATCTAATTAGTTAATAATCCAATGGATTGCTTAAAATGCATTTCATTCAATTGTATTTACATACATGAATCAGCACTAATTCAGCATTTCCACTAATCCAGTTTTTGGTCAATTTTCAAGAGACCTCATAATAATGCTTTTAATTAAGATGTGATTCACAAAGTTTTAAATGCTTTGTTAAAACATTGAGCTTTAAGCTAGAAGCAGATTACACTGAAGCAATTATTTGAAAATAATTAAACATAGATTTAAGAAATTGCTTTGTTTGATGTCTCTTTTTCTTATAAAGAGGACCATAATATTTCATAAAAATGTTTTTATATGTAATGAGGTACAACAAGCTTCGAGTGACTCACCAACACTATCCCATTTGTGGCTCTTACCACCTTTCTTACTACTAGGATAATATGAAAGAGTTTGAGATACAGAGTTAGGGTTTTGTTTTGGTTTCGTTTAGTTTGCATGACAAGGTCATAATCTACTTAGAGAAAATTTAGGAATTAAATCACAAATGTTTGAAACTAGGATACGGTTCTAGTTGGTTCCTGCTGGCAGAGAAACTAATTGGGAAGATTAATCAGTTAGGATTTGTAAGGGGCAATGGAGAGTGAAAACTGAAATGGTGAGTAGAAATTACGGATTGTGTAGAAGAGGCAAGCGATGAAGAACCGTCATAGCATTACATGTGGTTATCTCCAAGATCGTCTTCTCACAACTGTTTTTGTCTGCATAAAAAGAAAAGCAGAAGCCATTTCTTGTAAAGAATTTCATCATCAGTGTCCCCATAGATCTTCTTAATCACTGTCTCGCTACTTTGGAACAGCTGAGATTCCCCTGAGAATCACTTGCGTTACTCCAACCCTGGTGGGTTTTAGGAGGTTTTTGGAACCTTTTTTTTCCCAGAAAGCCTTAGGGGCAGATGTGCTATGAATTATTCCTTTTGTGGTATAATGTTTATTTTGAACGGAATTTTTGGTTTAGAATTATGATTCAGAATGTTGGTTTATCAATATTTATGTATAATTCTTAATTGGGAAAATAGAAGATGTAAACCATTTGAGGTTGATAATAATTGAAATGACATGTAAATTAATAAGTAAAGAAAATAGAAAAAGGAGTAGGCTATAATTAGGTGATTGTTTATTAGAAACAGACTAGGGCTATATGGAAGTTTGTTCTTATAGATTAGAAAGTTAACTAAGGAAGCAAAAGCAGGGAAAATTTAAATTTCACATATTGATTAATTTAATAATGCACTTTGAAATTACCATATTGATTAGATTGTTATAAACTTGGTTTTTATGGTTTTTATAAATCATTATTTATGTGTCCCTATGTTTCATATTGGACAAACTGGGAAATTCTCATATAATTGTTTGTCCTAGGACTGCACTGGGTTAAAACAAATGCTGTGAAGAGAACATTAAATTGGTTAAGATGGTATCTTAATGTTCTTCAGCTTTACTAGTACATCAGAAGGCTAGGATGGAACGGCTTCAACGAGAACTTGAGATTCAAAAGAAAAAGCTGGATAAACTAAAATCAGAAGTCAATGAAATGGAGAATAATCTAACACGAAGGCGGCTGAAAAGATCAAATTCTGCTTCCCAAATTCCTTCAGTAAGTCATCATTTCTGGAGATACAGAATAATCCAGTATTACCATAAAATTAATATAAATCAAATCAAAAAAGCAGTTTTTAGGTATGAAATCTGCAGGATATGTGGTGAGCAAAGTACAAATTGAGAAGTAGAGTGACATTCAGAAAATATATTCAGAAACATTAAGAAGTCATTCATATGGAGCACTTTTTCAGTTATTTGTGCTTACTGCCATATCTCTGTTATAATCAAGCCTGTTCTTAATATAATTATTCCTAGATAACATGTCTTTTATCTAGCTTTATATTTTTCTGGAGCTTTCATTTATTAAAAGCTAAATTTTATTTCAGTATTTAAAGTTATGATTATGAGATCTAGGTAGTCATTAATTTGATTTCCAGATATTTAATTGGTTTTCAGCCTACCCAAGAGGTTGCCTGAATGGCTTAAAATATTAAAATGATTATATAATTCTAATGACACCATCATCAACCAATAACCATGTCTTGTTATCATAGCCATGAAACTAATAATTCTGTGTTTTTCAGCTTGAAGAAATGCAACAGTTAAGAAGTTGTAACAGACAGCTTCAAATAGACATAGATTGCCTAACCAAAGAAATTGATCTTTTTCAAGCAAGAGGTATTGTATTAGAAATATGAACAGTCTTTTTACCTTTTAGTATGTAAGGTTCGAGAACTGCAGAATAGGGCTGTGCACGCTTTGAAAATTATTAAAGAAGTGTGTTGGCCTTCAAGAGAACAAAGCTTTATTTTACCAAAGCAGCCAATTTTCTTCAGGCTTCTACTGAAGAAAAAGGTGCTGCTGTTTTAAGAGTTGCATTAATGAGTGGCTTCCTTAGAGCAGTACTTTATTGCAGAGGACCCCCCACCCCCCACCCCGGTCCGCGGACTAGCACCATTCCGTGAATATCGTAAACCAAGCTGCGCAAATAAGTGAAGCCCCATCCACCAGATGCAGGCAGCACATGAAACCACCCCCCTTTCGATCCAAGAAAAACCCTCCCTCCATGGAACTGGTCCTTGGGGGCCACTGCTATAGTATACTCCCCTGTAGAAAGCACTAAAGTGCTTCTGTGGTAAAAAGGATTCAGTTTGATGTAATTAACAGTGCTATATAATAAAAAGAAAATTCTTAGCTGTGTAGTTAAAAGTTATCTTTTATTTCCTCTGGTTCGGATTTTTTTTTGGGGTGTGTGTAAAAATTTAAAATTATATTTATTTGAGTAGGGAGAAAAACAACTTAGCAAAACATAATAAGTAGTTAGTAACATGTGGCCATATTCTATTATGCACAGAGATGCAATTCAGTACTTGCAATTAGTTGCAGTGGTGGGACTTAGAATAGCCTTCATTTGGAAGCAGCCTTAGAATTTGGGATGGAGGAGAAAGAGGATATGTGTTCTTAAAAAAAAATCCTACTCTAAATCAGGGTGTAAATTCAGAATTATGTCAGAATCAAAATTAAATTGGTCTTTTTACTATTTCAGAATAATGTACAGGTTACGAGTTGGATACACTTCGTAATTTCTTTGCTTCATAATTATAGACATATTCCTGGAGAAAATGGGTCAAATATTTTCAGTTTTCCAGTCAGCTTATCACCCAAAGAATTCCTCTTTTGGGTGTATTAAAAGTGCAATAAAGTAAATTGAAATTGATACATTTTAGCAATTGGAATGCAGACAAACGAAACTCAGCATTACTGTATTTTTTTTTAATGCTTAGAGTACCAAACATCAATATGTTTCTTTCTTAAATTCAAATGAGATAATGTACTGTCTAGGTCGGGGTAGGCAACCTTGGCTCTTTTATGACTCGTGGACTTCAACTCCCAGAATTCCTGAGCCAGCATGGCTGGCTCAGGAATTCTGGGAGTTGAAGTCCACGAGTCATAAAAGAACCAAGGTTGCCTACCCCTAGTCTAGGTACTCAGGATGAGGTTATCAACTGTGGTATTTGTATTCTTAATTCTCAATTTTAAATTTGATGTTTTATTAGAGATTGTACCACATTATAGGAAAATCCCAGAGGGGGAGAAAATAATAATTAAGGCCATTTTATCTATGAACAAATTTTTATACTTTTTAGTGAAAACTCTTAAAGTCTCCTGAGCTCACCTTGATTATCTTTCCCTTTGAAGTAAATGTTTTTCTCCCCCATCCCCTTTGTATTATAATGTGAATGGGCTCATATATGAGTATACGAAGCTGGTGGATCTTATTAAATGGCCTCAGAACTTCCCTTTAAAACAACGGATAGCTATGCAACGTTACCAGTGATACCCTGATCATAAATATCCCACTGCATCAGTTTTAATTGCCTTTGCCATCCTAGCTCTATATGATGTATTCTTTTTTTTTTCCAGGACCACATTTTAATCCCAGTGCCATCCATAATTTTTATGACAATATTGGATTTCTAGGTCCGGTGGCACCAAAACCCAAAGGTAATGCTAGTAATTATTTTTCTTTTCAAAAAAATCATCACATTCATTTGCTATAATTATTCTTGTTTATTTGTTCTTTTTTCTTGCATCATCCCATTTTTTTTAAAAGACAGGAGCTATACATTTACACACGCTAGGACATTTGATTTCTCTTCAGTTTTAAACATAAGAACTGAGAAATTATCTTGGGATATTCACACATACTCTTTGTTCTGTACCAGCCTGCTACCGGCCCTGCAGAAAAGGCAGGGACAACCCCTTTACAAACGGCAAGAGGCTGGAATTATGCCTGCCAAATTTATAGCTACAAAAACAAACAAGACACGAACCAAGAAACAGGAGCTTTAAGAAACACGAACTATCCAAGCGGTTGCCTTCAGCAAACCAGCCCTCCCCACACATTCCCCTTATATAGAGTTCAGGGCGTGGCTTCTCTCTGCCTCCTTCCGAGAAGCCCCATTGCCTTCCTCTGTTTACTCCTAATTGACTGCCTCCTGCGTCGGGCGTCCTTGAACAGGGCCAGCTGTGGGTCATCTTCATCCAAGATGTCAGGCTCACACAGCTGGGTCTCCGTGGTGACCAAGTGGGAGGGGCCTGGCTGAGGGCTCTCAGCAAGATCTTCAACCCCCTCAGCAAGGTCTTCAACACCCCCCTCCTCCTCCTCTGAGTCGTCCGACCCAACTGCCGAACCCACAGGCTGACCCTGAATCACAACACTCTTTCCGAAACACTGTTTCTTTAGTGTTTATGGTGCTGTGTTTTCTTTCTGAGCTCTCTCTTATCTTTCTTGGTAGACTGAAAATAAGGGACAGATAGAACTTAACAGAAGACTCAGCCCTCTTGAAAAAGTATTACCCACCCCTAATTTCTCCAAACCAGGAATACACCAGCATTTCTTTTGCACCTTTCCCCAGGGGAAGTGGGAACCTTTCGTTTCATATTTTTTCAGGATTTGGGGTGTAGCTCTTTTAAAATAACCATCAAAAACAAATCCTATAGAGTGCTGCATAGTTTCACATGACTTGAAGCTAGAAAAACAGAGAGGCGAGTACCCAAAGCCAAGAAAAGAAAGAGGGCAATATGTCAAGTCCTAGCAAATTGTTTTAGTACACGTAGGTCCAGTACATTTCAAACAAGATCCTCTTTTTTCCCCATGGCTCTTGAACTTGCATGTTTCTCACCTTGCCTATGTAGTAATTTATTTACTCTTGAATTATGAGTTGGACTTTTAAAATCACAGTAGTAAAAATAATATTTGAAAGTTTTAATATGTAATCAGTGTTGCTTACATAGAGTGTACTTGGGTCAGATGGGTGGCTATATAAATTTGTTTATTAAATAAATAATAATTGGAAAGGGGGAACATACATATATTTTGTTCAGCTATTCATATTTGACCATTGGTTTTTTCCCCCTCCACCTCAGCTGATCAAAAATCCGTGATCAAAACACCAAAGACTGTTCCAGATACTGAAGAAGATGAGGGAGCTCAGTGGAATTGTACAGCTTGTACTTTTTTAAATCACCCAGCCTTAAATCGTTGTGAACAATGTGAGATGCCCAGGCATTTCTGAGCCAGGGAGGCTTACTTATCTTCTGTAAATCCAACTTCTGACTATTGTGTCATTTCCTTGGGATAAATAATCATTTATGCATAGGATTTTTGTAAAATTGAACATGTGACAAGGTTTATTAGTAATGTTAAATGTCATGACACAGAGATAATACCTCAGTCTTGTGCTGCAGGCAGCTGGAAATTCATCGGCTGGAAGGTGATCTCCTGAAAGAACTTGGTTGCCAGTTGCCTGACACGTACAGTATCACCAGATGCCCATAAGAGTAACTCCCACCAGGTTCAGTGCTTTGGTGTTCCCAACAGCCTTTCTCCACAGATGTCACTACTGAATTTTGACAGGGGAAGGAATTAGATTGATAGCTTTTTTTGTTTTTGTAAAGCTTTCAGTAAAACACTACATTCACAGAGGAAATGAAAAAGGAACAAATTGCTGCCACAGAGGGCCCAGGAATCATAGAAGAACTTCAGAAATGCAGAGGTACTCTTCATCTTGTCTTCCGGAAAACAGTTCCACACTGTGAAGACAAAAAAATCAGTACAATCCTCTGAAGATGAGAAAAGAAAACTGCATGCTTTGTCTGTACCATAGTCACCGTGAAATACCCCCAAGGCTTTTCCTACTGTACATAGTTCTAGAATCTTCCCTTAAATGACTTTTCTTCACCTTTTATTATTTCTTGTATTTCTCAATGTATAGTGTAATAGTCTTTGTTAACTTTCTTTCTCCCTTTAAGTGATTATGCACGATTGTGATCCCTTTGCGTTAAAAAAAGTTTTTGATCTGAGAGAAGCCGTGCCTTAAAACAGCATTCACGACAATGCACAATCTAGCTCTTGTCTGCCTCTTCTTGTCTGTATGTTGCTCTTGTAAATGCTGGTAATCTGTGAAGACCTGCAGATGCAGTATGTTAAAAATGCAGGAAATGTTCGTGCTTCTAGTTCACTCAGGACACTGATTTTTACGGTGGGTGACACCTGGTAAGATTCTGCCCAGCAAACAAAAGCAGAAGGGAAATTGAGTCCCAACACCTGGAATATCTGCATCTGTTAGGCTTGCTTCATTTGCTGGGTATCTTTAAAATTCTCCAGAATTAAAAATACTGGATCTGGGAGGGAGAGGGACATACTGAGTACACAGAATAGCAGCAATAGCAGAAAACATTAATATGGTCATTGTTGGCAGCCAGTTCTTAAACCTGATTTGGTGGAGAATAGCAATAATTAGAATCCTTTGAAAGACAGCCTGGAAAAGAGAAAACAAGTAGACTTGAAGCCATGCCAAGCATCTCTCTTTTTTCATGTCCTTGTTTCTAAGGAAATCTATTCAGGTGATTAGGAAAACTTTTAATAGAAACCAAGATCATGGTTTTATTTTTTATTTTATTTTTATTTTGCTCTCTTGCGTATTACATAAGTGATATGTCATCTCTCGGGATGAGATGAGGAGAAGCAATGAACAGCAAAATTGTGTGTGTATCTGCTCAGAATTAAGTGCCATTAAATTCAGTGAGACTTACTGCAAGGTAAGTGGATATACTATTGCAGCCTAAATGTAGCGAGAGACAAAGTAAGACTGTCACCCACTGTAAATATTTGCCAGTGGACATCTTTTAACAGCAATTTTACAAGTGGTTTTATGAAAATATACAAATGCCTTTGTTTTAAAGGCTTTGTAATTTTTTAAATATGGGAATTAAATTAGTATCCCAAGTAATCAATCAGTTGGTAAATCCAAAGTCCTTGAATTGAATGCATTATGTTATTAAAAAAAAGAAGCTTTGTTTTTCAGCTTCATCTGCAGTTCTATGTGAAGATTGATAAATGACTTTTTACCTGTTTTATTAATAAAACATAATTTGGATATCTTGAGTTGATGGTTTTGTGATTTAGGTGGGTTAACTGTCTTTGTAACAGATAAGTTATTTATAAAAATTAAAAAATATATTGTAACATCTGTTTTGTGTCTTTTTAACTAGGAAGTAACATGTTTTGCTGTGGATATTATAATATAATATTATATTATAATAATTGGTCAGTGCTAGGATACACGATGATTCTGATTTCAAATTCAGACCCTGAAAGCTCTTTATTAGGTTTGAAATCCATAGCATAAAAGCAAATCTAATGCTTGTTCAGATGTTACTATCGGTACTTTTTAAGGAAACAATCTGCTTGGTATCTGATATTTGCAGTTGCTAAGAAGTAACCTTAGTAAGCATACTGGCACAATCTTTGATTGCTTATTTTTATCTGTTATATATTAATACAGGTAGCTCCCAACTTACAACCATTCATTTAACAACTATTCAAAGCAAGGATTACCTCGGAAAAAGCAATTTACAATCTGTCCTCACACCTATGATTGTCATGCCACCTGTGCAGTGACATGATTGCAATTCACTTGGCAACTGGCTCACACTTGCAACCAGTTGCAGCATCCTGCAGTTTCATAATCACAATTTGTTACCTTCCCAGCTAGTTTCTGACAGGCAACGTCAATTGGAGAAACTGGATTTTCTTAACAACTGCATGATTTGCTTGTTGAGCATGAGATTCACTTAATGACTGCAGTAAAAAAGGGTCATAAAATCTGGTTTGGTCATATGATAACCCACTTTACAACTGCACCAACATACAGTGGAAATTCTGGCTCCAATTGTGATGGTAAGTCAAAGACTGCTTGTATGAAAATTATAAATGAATCACTTTATTTGATTTAGTAAATTCTTATAAGAATCAGCACTGTCTGAGGTAAATGACAAATATAAAAAATTACAGAATGACATTCCAAAACAAGAACTTTCGTCATAGGGAATATAAAAGCACATGGACTCAGCCAATAATACATATGTTTTCTACTATTTATGCAATATGTTACTTTCTAACAATGGTTAAGTTGCTGTTAATCGTAATAGAGATCAGGCTCCATTAAGTCATAAGTTAACTACCTGTAAGATACAGGATCTAGAACTTGGATATATGCTAGTACATCTTTTTCTAATGAGAGGAGGAAGTTCCCATTGGGAAATATGGCATGAAGAAAAGGGATCTACCATAATATTTTTGTCCTAGATATACCTAGTCCCTTCAGTAGCAATATAAATACCAGCCCACCAATGCATTAGCATTCCCTTATGTGTCATAACTTGGTTTATTTGACAAAAGATACACTAGATGTAATTGGGTTATTTATTTTTATTTAAAAGAGCTGTCCTTCACCTTTCCGCAAATAGGTCCTCATGGTAGCTTATATATTCATTTTGAATTCAAAAACAAAATATAATTTGCACAACTTCCCCACAAGCAGTCAATAACTAAATTAGGAAGCAGTTGCAGAATAAGCCATTAAAATACATTATATTCCATCCACAGCTTCAGGAATATAAGGAAAAATTAACTGGCACTTTCAAAAACAAGTATATCAAGTAAAATACGTTTTTGTTTATATTAGCATCAGCACTTCGGACTAACCTTAAAAACACCAGAAACCTGTGAAGATTGTTTTTTAAATATTACCGAAATATATCAAAATGGAGGTTTTTGGATAACAATCCAGGTATCTCCCTGTATTGGATCAGTTGCAGTTTCTGAAAATACCATATTCAAGGATAGTCCAGTAAATAACAAACTAAACCAATCTGAGGGAAGAAGTATTTGTCCAGGAGGTGTTTCAATTAATGTACCAACTAAAGGGGGTTTGGGGGGGATGACGATGCCAACTGAAGGCTTATTTTCTCTGTTGAGTATTAAGGAAAGGAGGTATAAATGTGTACATTCATAAGCCTAAAACATGGAGTCCAGCTAGTGAGAATGACTGAAAATGTATCCCTTGGTTATTGGGAGAATACTGTTATCATTTGTGCCTTGGCCTTTCTACTGCAAGACTAGCATGTCAGAGCAGCTGGCCGTCCTTTACTGAACTTGGCTGCTCTGTTAAAGCCTCAGCAGTGACAGCCCTGGATGGGAGACCACCAGGAAATCTCAGATCTGTTAGAAAAACATCCTGGAAAAAGGCAATTGCAAATAATTCTTATATTTTTGTTGTATTGTTGCCAAGAAAACTATAAATAGGATAGTCCACCAAATAACAAACTGAACCTACTCTACATGGTCATATCCATGTAGCCACCTGGAGTTCGACGAGCGTAGAATCAGTGTTAAACAAAAACCTTACCAAACATAAGTTTTTTTTTTAAAAAAAAACACCTTGCTCGTGGTTTGATAAAAGAATAAGAAATTGTTGGGGAATGGTTAAGTAGAAACCCATATATGAAGCTGAAGCCATCTAAGATGTTTGTGGAAAGTGCATGTAAGAAGGATCCAAATAAGATTACAAATCGGCTTAATGGATTGAAAGTTAGGATGTTTCTGAGGGTGACAAAACACCAGTAAAAAGAAAATTTGTGCATGTGTATGTATCTATATATTCTTATCAGTTGATTTGCTGAGGTTGTACCTTGCGCAATGACAACATGAGATAAACTTCACCATGGTTTCCTATTAGGGAACCTACTTTGCAGGTTCCCATGCGTCTTAGCTAATGGTATAAAATTTCTCACTATGTCTGTGTTGGAGGAAGTTGAAGCTTGGTTTTCCTGAAGATACGGGAACATAAACCTTAGGGGTTGCTGGACACTTGCTTTCTCTTGAGAAAATGGATTTTGAGCCAAATTCTGCTGAGACTCCACACCAGAAGGACAACTGTGTCTTCCGAGTGAGTTGGAATCTAACAAAAATACTTGGTCACAAAGTCTGGTTTGCAAATGTCCAGTATAACCCATATCTCCATACTTGCTATATGAAAATATCTCAGCTGAAGAATCTATAGAATCCTGTTGTTCATTGGGCTGGCCCTTTGAGATCTGCCTTGCTAAAACGGAAGGTGTTTGTAAGGCCTGTATTGCTGATGCCTGTTTTCTGCGACATCCCTGAAAGTTGCACATTTCTAAACATGGACAGTCCAAGCACCGGTTGTGATGAGACAAAAGTGGAGCCTGGCTGTACCTGAGATAATGATCCCTAGGGGGCTCACCTACTAGGGCTTCATATTTTACAGATCCTCCAAGTATATTTCCAGAATAAGTCCTGGCATTTAGAGAAGAGGCAGCGAATTGCTCAGATACCACTGCTGCGTATCCAGTTTGGCCATGTTGTAATAAAGTTAATGGAGCCTGGTGGTTGTCCTGATACATGTTTGCCCAGTTGTTAGCTGAATCCATCTGGTACTCTCCCATCTGTTGTGGGACACTCGTGTGAACTACTTCTGAGCTGAATGCGGTGCTGTTTCTGTTAATGGCACTTCTAGGACTATATAGAGATGATGGATGTCCACTCTTACTCATGGGGTTTATTCCCTTCTTCTCTTCAGTCTTCTGACTGGCTGAGTAGGTTTTTGCTTTGACACGGAGTTCATCAGCTACAGAGAGATGGTCCCAGTTCAGTCTTTCTGGGTGATAAAATTTGCACTTGATGCCATATGTGCACTTTTTGCCTGTGAGAAGTAAAATGACTAGATAACTGGCTAGTATCAGTGGGCGTGGAAGCAGACCGAAGGAACTTATGCTTTTTAATTTTGTAAAAATAATCTTTCCATATACAGGTAGTCCTTGACTTAGTGATCATTTGAAGTTACGACAGCACTGGGGGAAAAAATGACTTTGAACCAACCCTCTCATGACCATCATAGGATCTCTTGTGGCCTCATGATCAAAGTTCAGGGGCTTGTCAATTGGTTTGGAGTTACAACAGTGGCAGAATCCCGGGATCACCTGATCACCATTTGCAACCTTCCCAGCCATTTTCGAGTAAGCAAAGGCAATGGGGGAAGTTGGATTTACTTAACAAATGCAGTTATTTGCTAAATAACTGGCAAAAAGGTCATAAAATTGGACACAACTCACTTAACAACTGCCTTGTTTAACAATGGAAATTCTGGCCCCAGTTCTAGTCATATGTCAAGGATTACCTGTACTTTGATTTTATACAAATACAGAATAATGTTTAGAAAAATTATTCCAGTTTTCAGGAAAATATGTCTGGAGAATATAATTTTGCCATTGAATAAGCAAAACACGCCGACTATTCTTGTTAGTGCCGTAATAGCAAGCTTCTCTTATGTAAGATTGTAATTGATGGTGCATGAAAGAATGTGGTATACAAAATGGGGCAGGAATTATTATTATTGCACTATTTATTAATTCTCACTGTTTCAAAAGGGAGTGCAACGTACTAAAATCTGAAATTTTACTACCATAATATTCCTTTATATCCTTGCACTTGCCAGGTATGCAGAAGCATATAAAAATGCTTTGCCTAATACTTTGTTTAGCCTTTGTATATTTCTACCTCCATAGGATGGGTTTACTACAAAGAAGAAAAAAACGAGACCAGGGATAATTTAAGATTTTTCTTGACAGGTTCACTTTGAGACTTCATGGGCATTTCTAGAGGTGCGCATAAAATGAAAAATGTGTTTTGCTTCATGCAGAAAACATATTGCTTAGCCAAACCATTCTGGGAGGGTTAATGTTTGATTTAGCCAAACTGAAACCTGGAACGTTTGGGTGTTTCTGTGTGTATAATGTCAAACGAGGCGGGTGCTTGCTCTCTTTTGAAAGATTTGTGGGTTCCAGATGTAAATATCTGAATATGCAAATAATGTGCAAATTATCATGAACTATTGTTGAGAGAAGCCAGGGTTTTAGTCTTGTTCTTTCTGTAACTGGTTTCATTGTAAATCTGGCAAACTAATGGATTAAGCATTGAACAAAACTTACCATAAGGACAGAGCTGCCATTTTGATTCAGGGAAAACAGGTTTTTTGCTAAGAAAATTGTCAAGAGAAGGTCCGTGTCGGCCCAAAGGATCATCAGGTGGCATGAATCTAAAAATAATAACAGAAATTACTGTCTCAACGTTCTCATGATTTTCTGACACGTGCTGAAGTTCGCAACCTATCTTTATATCTTTCAACATTCAAATAAATGTCCTCATAGAAAAAATACCTGCAAATATACATACAAACTCTCAAACATGTTTTGAATATTTTTACATTTCTAAAGCCATCATAAATTAGAATATTGGAAATAGCAAATCTGCATGGGGCAAACCCTTTGAAGCTACAGATACAGATTGTATATTAAAACCAGTTAGTGACCACTCCAGCACAATAAATCTGTCTGGTTGCCCATTTTCTGCATTTCTACCTTGGGAGGCAAGTTAGAAAGGTTTAAGATAACACCTCTGAAAACCAGTACAGCACTGATAACATATTATAATAAATTGATTAATTACGTATTGTTTAGCATTGGGGAAACTCAATTCAAGCTTCTATTCTATCTTTGAGCTCCCAAAGTGATTTTAAATGAGAAGGTCACTTTTGTTAGCATAACTCACTTTATAAGGATGCTATGTGGGTAAAAATGAGGACAGAACACATGTGCAGCAGAAAAATATGTCCTGGCCGTGTGGAAAAGGGAACAAAAATTTGACTAAATGTCTATTATAGCCTATCAATTTTGCAAATTATATCTATATTGATTCAGGGTAGCAAATAAAATTATTTCCATAACTAAATATCCAAGTTGTTCTAATTTGTTTTATCTTAAGTTAATAATCATTAATAATCATTAATTATTATTATTATTTGTTATTTTTAGATCAATCTGGTTTTATTTCCTTGACCATATCCAAGTACTGTTTTACAGTTTGTACAGTACGCTGTAATACTTGCTCAAATACTTTTTAGATATTTTACAGCAATTATATTTTTTTCCTTTTTGCTCTAATTAATTGTGGATTTTTTTTCATCTGCTGGTCTATGACAGAAAAAAACATTGATTGATTGTCATGCTCCTGCTTCCAAATTTTAAACTTTAGTTCTTGCTCCTTGAAATCAGCACTTTTTAACATTAGAATTCAGCTAGAAATTGATGAAATCTTGTTTGTGTGTATACCAGACTCTTACTTGTCATTGACGAAAGAATACATGAGCAGTCGCTGCTCAATAAACCATTTCCATGCAGGATTTTCATTCTGCAGATCGCGAAAGTTATCGTTGGAAACAATGACCCCGTCTTGCTCATAGGCCAATTTGACAATGTAGCGATCATCATAGCACATCATTCTTTTGCCCTTTATTTTGCGGGATGGTGTGTAGATGAGAATTGCTTGCTTGGCCAAACTTTCAAGGATATGCTGATCTAAAAGTAAAAATGGGGCAAGAAAATGAACAAATACTACCACACACACATACAAAAAATAGTCGCATGCAAAAGTGGAAGATGGGTTTCACAATGATCAGCATTGCACAAGGAATCAAAAAACAGCTTAGTCATGTTTTCATTCAGAATACAGAATTAATAGAGGTGAGAGGGACTGTGGAGGTCTTCTTGCCCAATCCCCTGCTGATTCATCAAGTTCATGAATTTATAAAACACCATTTCGGTGCCCATTTAATTTGGAATAAATCCTAATGCTTTCCATTTAATTAGAATATGAACTGAAATGTAAATTATCTGGTCCATTGTGGACTCTCAAATGTTCCTGAATATCAGTTCTAGACAACCTGGCCAATGTTGAGAGATACTAGAAGTTCAGCAACATTTGAAGGATCACACATTCCCTGTTTAAACATTGCTTGTTATGTTTATTTTATAAACTAATCCAATAAGCTATGTGATATGTGCTCAAAGTTGGCTCGGAATCTATGATAACTCAGCAACTGATTCTCACATCTGGGAGCTGAGCAAAGGAAAAAGCATACTTTGGGTAGTTTTTTGAAGTTATGGTTATTGGTAAAATAAATAAATAACCAAGCTAGCTGTTTCTTAGACAAAAATAATAGGAACTTAAAGTTTGTTTAACTATTTGAAAACCAGTAGCTATAGCAAAACTGATTTGGGCTGGTTCTAATTGTGCTTTTTTGCCTTACGCCTTTTGTGCTTCCATAGAAGCAGTGTTCTGATAAATATTTAATCTCATTGATGGCAATGTGAATCATTTACTGTATAACTGGGAACTAATACTTCATACTGAAAATCTGTTGGATTTGTTCATACCTGTAACAGGGGTATCAAATCGAGAATGTTCCTTTCTCCAAGATGGAACGAAAACTTTGATGTACTGGTGACCTCTTTGTTTGAACCAGTCTACCACCAGCTGAATTCCTAAGCATGAAAACACTTCTTTATTTCCATGACTGGAAAAAAATGAAAAGCGATTATTTTTTAATGTTAGCCAGTTCAGTACATTTTAATGGCTTCTGCCATATATATCATATGCTGGATTTAAAGGAGTTCTTGTGCCTGGGAGCTAAAATTTCTGGCTAGTGGGAATGGCTTTTTTTTCTGTTAAAAATGGATTTATAGTATTTCATTCTGTACTGAAAACCATTTCCTAGCTCAAAATGTGTCTAAAAGCATTTCTTTTTCTAACTGTTGTGTAAATTCAGTATTGATTTTGATGGAGGGACGATCAGTTCCAGGAAAGGCAAAATATGTCTGATGTACTAACATATCTGATTGCTCCTACCCATAACAACAATGGCATTTGGTAGATCTATCTTTTAAAAGCAAAGTAAAGGGATAAGACTGTTATCTTTGTCTATCTCCAACACCTATTTTGTTATGAAGCTTTTGGGAAGAAGGATTCAAATTACATATTATTTTGCATTCTACTGACCTAGAAATCTATCTGGATGCAGGGCCAAGAGAAAGATAGGAAACAAATGGATCTAGCAATGCACTTATAATAAGATGTCTAATATTCAGGATTGGATCAGATTTGAAAAATCCCAGTAAAGTTTTTAGATGCCTGGCAGACTTCTATAAAAAAAGTCGTGTGTTTTAATCACCCAGGTATCATCTTATTAAAAAGGTGACACCTGGGTGGTTTGAATTTTGCCTGAAATCAAACTGTTGGCAGTAAAATTTATTTCAGCCTGAAGATGTTTATTTGAAATGTAACAGGGAATATACTTAAGGTACTTGTGTATTCTGCATGAAGTAGAGTTTCTACCTATTTTTTAGTTATTCTAGATTCTATCAGATACATTACAATTTCAAAATGCAGTCCACATCTGGATTTTGAATGCTATGCTATGGCAACACCTAGAATCTTATAAAGAGCAGAATCTTACATAAATGACTTAAAATTATATTTAAATTAATTGCATATAATTAATGGGACTTTCCCCATATTCATTTATTCCCTTTTTTGAAAAGAAAACATTATATGATGGGAATTTGCGTATTGGACTCTGTGTAGAGGGAATCAGAAAGAAGTAAAGATTACATAAATAAATAACCCAAGTAGGTAAATGGAGAAGAGCACTTAAATTTGAATTAATAACCCAAAATGGAACAAAATACTTTAACAATGGACAAAATGAAAGTTAGTTTTGAACAGTGGATCCAGAAGTTAATTGTAAAAATGACTGTCATTATAGATTTAAAATTACACTTAAATTAATTGCCCACAATTAATAGGCTCTCTTCTTATGTATTCATTTATTCCATCCTTTTTTAGAATTCTCAGCTTAGGAACAGGTTTTTCACTGAAGCAGTTTGTATGCCATCTACTCCCTGGACTCCAGGTGGTTTCATATAAAATAAACAAAAATTTTGAGTGAAACACAGATCATGAACTTGTGACAGAAAGGAAGAAGCAGGATTTTTTTTCTTGTCTTCATGGAACCTAACCAAATAGGCAATAATTTAGCAATATCCCACAATTACATAGTAAATCTACTTAATTTCTTCTATATTGTAAAAGAATCCGTTCAAAAACTCTAGTAAGCTAATGACTATTCTACTTTGCATATTCTGAATATTAGTTACTGCTTCTATTATATCCTGTAGGGTAAAATACACTTCAAGTCATGTTTGACTTCTGATAGCTTCAAGGACATTTTAGTGTAGTTTTCTTGGCAAAAATATGAAAGTCTTTTGCCATTGCTGGCTTCTGAGGTGTTTTTAGGGCTAGGGTGTCCAAATAGAAACTAAATTCAACCCTGTTCAGGTGCTGCCACCTAGCTGAGTATCATAGGTTATACATATTTTTTCCCAATTGTGCAGCAATTAACTGTTGTTTACATATTTGCATGTACATCTCTCTAATCTAAAAAAAAGTTCTTTCCTGCAGCCTAGCGGCAATTCCAGTTCCTATGGCATGGACCAAGGGGAGATGCACATAGACTTGTGATGGACGAAATCCATTGTTAGGTTATCAGAAGGTGTTGGTACCCTACTTGAATTTAATTCTACTGAGACTTTATGGTGTATTTTGGTATGCAAAGTAACTAGAAGCCTGCTATTTACTTAGGGAGACAAACTCGTTATCTTAAGACAATTTGCCAAGATAGAGCAGTAGCCATTATTTGAGTAGTAAGCTAACCATAACTGGCTAGAGAAGGCTGGCATTGAACAAAGTGGTTTTCATTTCCTTTAGTTTTACCAACAGAGTTTTTACACATTCACTAAGCAAATTCACAGAGCTTTTTGATTGTTAAACATAAGGGCTTATTTACATTATCACTGTTGTAATTGTCCTGTTAGATACAATTTGCTTGATATTGGAGTCCCTGATATCCCCTCTGGGGTTGCATGTTCTGGGTTGTTTAAGACAAATTGTAAAATCCTTGTTGACTCTCTCACACACGTTACTGCATTTTCCTGAGATACTGGGGATATGCCTCACTGAAGGCAAAGCAGCTCATTTGTATGGTTACCTATGCTGGTTAAAGACGTGAGTCAGGAATCATTTACTCCCAACTTTTAACACTTTCTTGATTAGATGAACAGCATGTGCATGCATGCATCATTCTGAGACCATTAGATGTGTTGGACTACCACTCTCATTATTCTCAGCAGATGGGATTTTGCTGGTGGGGAATTATGAGACTCATAGTCCAGCAAGTGCCAGTTGGCTATTACTGCGAATATTTCAGTTCATAAAAGCTGCATAATTGCAAAACAGCTCAAGGCAATGTACACACATTTTAAAGCACATCATAAAAGCAAACAGAAAAATTAAAAGCCAATAATGTTATATATATAAAAAAACTTAAGCTAGCAGTGTTGGTAGCTTTACATTGTGTAGATTTCAACTCCAGCATAGCTGGCTGGGAAATTTTGAGAGTCGAAGTTACAATGCATTTTAAAGTTGCCAGGTTTGAGAAACACTATTCAAGGGTAAATCAAGGACACACAAAACTGTCATGCAAATCTGAGAAAGAAGCCGGGCATGCTGCCTACATAATCCAGGAACTAATGTAGTAGATAGATTGAAGTTTCACCTTAGAAGAGTTCAGCTTTGTGAAACCCTTCCTTCAACATACCATGGTAAGAAAACTTAACAAAAATTCATAGTGCCAAAACTTGCAGTTCAGTATAACTGGAGGGCAGTGTGCTCAGTGGAGTGATGTGTGCATGCATGCATCATTTATTATTTTTTTGTTCTTTCTCCACCCCTCCCCCAATATGTTTACATCTAAGGTCACAGATTCGGCAGACTCTTTTCTGTGTCACTCACCACACTGGTTTTTGTCATCAGGAGCTCTACAAAAAAACAGTGTAATCTGTTGTCATAAAAAGGACTCTTATCTTCTCTTGGATGTTGTAATAAAATGGGCAGCAGAACTTTAACAGGCCTTGGGTGCAGATCTCCCCGAGATAGGATGCCTGTCAGTTTAGGAAACGTGCACAAGTGAATTTCAAAAAGAGAGCCTTTTTTTGCACGTGTACTTATTTAGTCTCCTCAGCTACAATTTAGATAAGATCAGTTCACACATGAAATGTCCTTCCTGGGCCCACTATCTGAATGTAGCACATCTTCATGCTGTCACAGCTCAAATACGTTAGAGAAGAGCTTTATGGCATAAAAGTTCAAATGCAACACAATCACACCATTAATACTATGCCTTCCTGAAAAGAGGAGTGGCCTCAGCCCCAAAACCCACAGTTGCGTTCAGCATATTTTAAATACTCCATCTTGACCTGTAACATTCTAGGTCTGCAGAGCAAATAGAAGCCCCTGAGACAACAAAATGGAAAGATGCTTGCCTCATTGCAACGTTGCTCCCATCGATTACAATAGGTCTCAAATGACCAGATGCCTCACTTGGTTCCTCAGTAGAGCTCTGTGGGAATGGGAGGGGTCCAGATATTCCATGGGCAGCAAGATTGGGCTGAAAACTTTGTGCCCCATTCCCACTCTCCATAGGTCTCCTCCCCGTGAGAATCAATTCTTGCAGCAAATCATTCTCCGAAGCCTCTTGACCTAATTTCTCCAGCACTTTGCACACTTCCTTCTTGCTGTAGCCCAGCTTATGGAAGAATTCGAGCTTGTTCTGTTGGGCTTCCATCTTTGCACCAAGGTAGGAAATCCTGCAGGAATAGAACTTTCTAAATTGGAAAATCAGATGGTATAGCTGGGTGCAGGGAATATTTGTGCTGCTTTTAGTCAGTAATGATCATCCAGTATAGCAACTGACAATATGTCCTTAAAGAGAGAGAGAAAAAACAAAAATAATTATTTGGTGACAATGATAAATCAAGGAAGTGCCAATTAGAAGACAAAAAAAACCCCACCTTAGATTAAGCAGTTTTTCTAATGTAAAATGATGAGTTGTTACAGAATCTAATATACTTTTTAGAAAAATCATAAAATCAAAGTATTGTTTATAAAATAATCATTATGTCTCTTCTATTTATATCTTTATTATTTCTTTTATTAATAACTCAAGGTGGCAAATATCCAGCACAACTTCTTCTCCTATTTTTCTTACAACAAACCTGTGAGGTAGGTTGGGCTGAGAGAGAGAGAGAGACTGACGCAAAATCACCCAACTGGGTATTATATATTCCAAAGAAATATCTATATAACTTTAATAAACATAATAAAAGTTTGTTTTCTATCCTTGAAGTGCACTGTTAAGCAAGCCCCAACATTTCCCAATATCTAGGTTTTTATACATATAATATTGACAGATGTTCAGAGACAAAAAGCTCTTGGGAAGATATCTGTTCATATGAATTTCCGTTTTTCAAACTGGTGCTCACTGTCAGAATTTGTAACTTGCCTGATGATCCTGGAAGAAATAATCCTAAATCATTTGGAGACCCTTGAATTGTGCAGTTTTTGCTGCTTAGGATTCAGTCTCCTCAAGGGACAATTTACCACACATCAATATAATGCTTTCTAAATATTGGATAAAACAAAACATTTCTATTTAGATTTCTCTTGAGTTAAAAAAAAGCTCACGATAAAATAGAGTCTTTGCTTTACCTGACTCTGACTGTGTTAGCTCTCTTGACTTACCAGATGTGTACTGCCTGTCTTGAGATGTTCTGAGCATCAGTAATTCTCTCTTATTAAATATAACCTCTGGGAAACCAAAATCCATCAGAACATCAGGTATGTGCCTAAGATAGGTGTGCAAGAGTGACGTAGGCAAAATCTTGTGCATGTACATACGCACGCAGATGCTTGACTTCAGCCTTATCTCTGATTAAAACAAATGAAAAACAAATTCACCAGGGACCTGCGCTGTGGTTAGCAGAGGACAGATACCATCTCTTTTGCTGGTGAAGTAAATAACAAATGGTTAGCAATAAACATTCTCCAGCGTTACTGAAAAAAAAGTGTCATTGATAATTTGAGACCTGATCATGAGATAGGTGGGAGACGTTGCTTTGATTGCATGTTTAAGAACCATTATGCAAAGAGAACCCACAGCCCTCTAAATATTTTGAACTTTAGCTTCTAGCGGTCCCCATGACTGAGCGGAGGGAAATTCAGAGTTGTCATTCTGCACATCCTCTTTTCAAGGCCAAACTGTACTGCACTTCCAAGTTTAGCTCATTATCATGTTGCATACCCTTTGAATTCGACTAAATCCCGGACACATTCCCCCTCCATACTTTTTTATTAACTTGTGTTACTTTTCTCTTTGTAAAGGGAGATCATTTTTTCCCCAATTGTCAGGCATTAATGCAGGCCTCGCAATCATTAAACAAATTCATGCAACCATTCCATAAGCAAATCAAAATGATATTTTTTTCCCCAATAGTTACTTCAATTAACATAGTTTTTTTGACATATTCATAGCATTTTTGCCTCCAACATTTTTTGTGGAGCCCTTGGTGTTCTGGGACCTTGGCTGCATGCTTGGAGACGTTTCATTACCAGAGCAGGTAACCTCTTCAGCGCTAGAAGGGAGGAGGGTTTGATTTCTGTTTATATTTAGTAACTTGCCCTGTCAGTGTGGAAGGGGATTATTTTCTCCCTGGCCGTTTCTTGATTAGGGTATCATTTACTGTTTGTTTGCTTGGTATGCAGCTGTAGTGTTACAGTATTATATGTAAATAGGTTATGGAGCTGCCACTATTACCAAAGTATACAAAACATTGTGCTAGGATTTATTTTAATATATCGTGTCCCGGAGGGTCACATTATAGGGAGTGGGCAATGTTCATTTTCACAATTGAAGAAAAAAACCTGATGAATGAGATTGATCTATTTGTAACTAGGTTCAGGTGTACCGTAATAAGCACATCTTATTCTGTAGGTTTTTAGAATTCCATGTAACTCTATGGGCTGCTAACTAGACATCTTGCTTGCAATTTTGGAGGGATCAACCCTTGCCTCTAATATGCCAAGGAATGAATTTGTACTTGATAATTTTATTTCTGAATGTATGATCTATCACATGCTGCAGCACACTTGAAAAAGGTAAAGGTAAAGGTTCCCCCGCACATGTGTGCTAGTCGTTTCCGACTCTAGGGGCCGGTGCTCATCTCCGTTTCAAAGCCGAAGAGCCAGCGCTTGTCCGAGGACGTCTCCGTAGTCATGTGGCCAGCATGACTAGACGCCAAAGGCGCATGGAACGCTGTTACCTTCCCACCGTAGTGATCCCTATTTTTCTACTTGCATTTTTACGTGCTTTCAAACTGCTAGGTTGGCAGAAGCTGGGACGAGTAACAGGCGCTCACTCTGTTACGCGGCACTCGGGATTCGAACCACCAAACTGCCGACCTTCTGATCGACAAGCTCAGCATCCTAACCCACTGAGCCACCGCTCAGTGAAAAAGTGGTCAGTTAATGCCTTTGAGTTAGTTTTGACTCCTGGCAGCCTCCTGGACTAGTTCCTGCAGTTATTTTTGGCAAAAGTTTTCAGAAGTAAATTGCTTTTACCTCCTTTCTAGAGCTGAGAGAAGGTGACTGGCCCAAGGTCACCCAGCTGGCTTTGGGCCTAAGTGGGACTAGAACTCTTAGTCTCCCAGTTTCTAGCCTGGTGCCTTCACCACTATACCAAACTGGCTCTATGATCAATATGTGTGTCTAAACAGAACTTAACTGCAGGTAGGTGATATTACAAACCTTTGCCGTTTATTTAGTCAAACATATCTATCTGCCTGCTTCCTTGTTTGAGAAGCATTTCATAGAAATTTGCAGCTCCCACCCCACCCCATCTCCACCTCCTATTAACTCTCTGTGTGTGTTCTTCTACACTGAACGTGTTCCAATCACCCCACTTCTCCATAGTTGGTCAGATTGAGCGGCCGTTTCTCCACCTGCAACTCCGGCACACGGGAATTGTTTTCCTTCGGTCTTGGCTGCTTCATTTTATTCCCTTGGAGTCACTCAACATTCTGTGCCATTATAGTCTTACACTCTGAAGGAAGGGAGGTGGGTATTTCCTGTGCCAACAATTTCTATGCTTAAAATACTTTGCCTACAAACTTAATGTTTCCCAGGTCTACTGACCTCCCACTTGGATTATTCAATTCTAAAGATACACTAAACAATCTGGGCACCAAAAGCCAGCTCTGGGTACTCCTTGTGTTCCTGATGTTTTGGTCCAATCTGAACCCAAAATATGATTGTTCTAGGCAGAAGTGATCCAAAGAAGGGGAAAAGGGAGACATTAATGGTGGCAGCAACAGGAAGAGAAGGAAGAACACGTGCTGGGAATATCACAGGTGGGCTGCCCGGTAGGATATGCCACGTTAGGAACTTATTCCTGTTGAGACCTTTGTTAGGCTAGCTAGTACATCAGTGGTGGACGAAGGGAAGCGAAGGAAAGGGCTAGAGGGAGAGGGTGGTGGAATAAGTTTTACAGGGACCCATGGAGGGAAGAGGAAGGGCAATGAGAACCAATCTTGACTTCTAAAATTACTCTTCCCCCCCAGATTCTGTTTCTGACCAAAACGTTTTGGGTTATTTTTGCTCAGCCGTGAGCTAAAATGGTTGAGAAGCCGGGAACACAATGGTCTTCCATTCTGTGCCCACCCATTTAATTTCCTTCAAAGCTGCAGAGATAACTCTGCCCTGGGAGAAAAACTCTCTCCCAATTCTCCAAGTAGATGGAATCTATGCCAATTCCTTGCTTTTACTCGGAGGCCTTCTCAGGGCAGGACACAAGCATACGACCGTACATTAAGCAAAGACTTACAGGATGCTGCTTGGTTCCAATTTGGTCCTGCTTTCCGCTCCCCCACCAAATGCTTTTGCAGAACTAGGTTAAAAGAAAATGGTCCGTACTCACAGAAAGCGTAGTGCCTTCGCTTAAGAGACCGGAATGGCTAGGCTGACTGTGCCTTCGCCGTACCCCCAAGGAGATGCAGAAGGCTACACTGTGTTTGCAATTCTCAAGGAAGTTCAGCTATTTTTTCAAGGCATACTGTTATTGATTTTGACAAAGTGCAATGTGCAGATTATAAGTCATTTCATGGAAACATTTCTACTTCCTTAATGGGCAACTCCTCATTTACTTACTACAATACACATACTTCAATTTAGCAAAACAGGGAGGAATAGCCGGATTACAACACAAAGGTCATCGCCCACGTGAGAAATAGAAATCATAAACAGCAGGGTTTTTTAAGCTTCGTTAGAATATTTGCGAGCACTGACATATTAATCAACAAATGCGTTTTGTTCTCTCCCTTGCTTTTTGCTCCATTGTGATGCAGAGATTTATTCCACTTTCCTTTGTTTTCCCTCTCAACACATAAGGCTTGGTGGAATTGCCATGGGAAACACATAAGGAAATAGGTTGGGTGCTTTTTACTGCTCGTATTTCAGCACAAGGCTCTTAAACTGTTTAGCAAAGAAGGTTGGAAGATAAAAGCATTCAGTTGCTGAAGTGATCTGATAGGTCAGGCCTGTCAGGAAGGGTTCTGACACTGTTTTAAAATGTACATTATTCTAAGAAAACCTGCAAATTTATAATATTTATTTTCTGTCTTTTAGCTTCCCAAAGAAAATTTTCTACCCTGCAAACCTGGTTAATCTGAGAAATCTTAAAGCAATCCAGTTTCAGTCAGATCATGGATAACTAGGGGAGAATTTTGATGGGATTTAAAACAGACCAAGGTTGAGCAGGTTCTTGAGTAGCACGATAGAGCAGCAATTAGTAATAGGCCAAAATATATTAGCTTTATAACTTAATGAAACTAATGATTTCTCACTACACGAAGTATGCTTTTCCTTTTTCAGACTAAAATAAAATTACAATTTGTTAGGATCCCATTCTGATTTAGAAACATTGTGATGTTAACACAATTGAATTCTTTCATTGCACTGTTTAATGAACAAATAGTCCATAGAAAATGTCATGCATTTGGGACAAATGTTTTAAAGGAGACAATCTAAGACTCATTTACAAATCACTTGCTTTTTTAAAAACTCGTAATAGCTGATGACAGGGTCTAATTAAAAAAAACTTAAAAGACAGAAAAAAATACTCTTTTAAAGATTATAGCTGTAGCTATAGTTTAACCAGCATGTTTGTTGATACTGTCTGCTTATATGGACAGGTAGTTACATCTTCCAGAACAAGTCATTGCCATATTTTGGTTTAGATATTTTGTGTTATAGACTCATTTGCTTTCATAAAATGAATCTAGTTAGAAGGGGGGGAAAACCCTACCACATACGTATAAGGAGACTGATAGCTTTTTTTATTAAGAATGTACAATTTTACATTACCAAAACAAAGCTAAATTTTAAAAAGCTGAATCCAAATACAAAACCCACAGGATTTGCTACAGCTTCCTAACTGACATAGATTTACTGATATATTTGCTGAAATAGATTGATGTTGCTATATTAGACGGCAGTGAAACTAAAGATTTGCACGGAGATATTGCAGCTAGTACAAAATGTGGTAGTCGTTCTTTTGTGGCAATCTAGGTGTGTCAATATTGTACACTGCTAAATAGTGCAAAGTGAGACTTCACATTTTCTCTCTGAAACGACGGGTATTTAGAGCCACTTCAATGAGATAAACTCTTAACAGTACCAACTGCATGGGCTAGTACGAATGATGAACTATGTATCGTACTAGTGTATATTTCCATTATATATATATATATATATATATATATATATATATATATATATATATATATATATATGCATATGTATATGTATATGTATATGTATATGTATATGTATGTATGTATGTATGTATATATATGTATATGTATATATATATATAAATAAAACTTCAACATTATCTATTTGTATAAATACAACAGGGAAGCCTCAACTGGCAACAAAAACAGATCTCCCTCATTCATGTAACTATACACGCTTCACTCACTAAGTTTCCTATGAGAAAAAGGGAAGTACATTCATCCAGTCTTGAATAAAGTCCTCCATATTCCTTTTAGAGTTAAAAGTGATTTAGAATTCCTTTCTGGCAGTAACAGTAGCAGATTGCTATTCTTAATAACCCAAACGCTGCAGACTCCTTGTTACTGTACTGTAGCATGAATTTCTCTTAATTTCTCTACAGTCTGCAGTTTTCAAAGGCAACAAACATAACAGTAGAATCCACCCAAGGAAGATATCCTCCCACAGAACTCCATGAGGCAGAATCAGAGGGAGCTTGAAGACCTTTTGGAAGGGGAGGCATTGGGCAGTTTCTAAGGCAGACAAATGCCAAGAATGTCCTTATTTATATTTGGACTTTTCCTTATTTCTGGACTTTTTAGGATTCCTGTCTGACTTTTTCTCTTCATAATGGTCTCTGTCCCAGGCTTCCTCGGAATGCTTGTCTTTAGACTTTTTGTGGTGGCTTTCTCTCTCCCGAGAACGGCTCCGGCATCTCTCTCGCTTGTCACTTTTTCTTTTCTCCCTATTGCATTCTTCTTTGTGCCTTCGGCTAGGCTCCTGAGAGAAGAAGGACGAAAATGCGGTTATTTGCACTGATGAAACAGATGAGCAGAGAAGAGGAGCAGGTAGAGCACTAAGAGTTTTCAAATTCTGCCTGCTCGTTTTCATGCTCGTCTTACAGAACGAATAGCAACGCACCAATTAATTCTAAGTAAATTATGCATTGCTAGACCTTTAATGGAAACCTCTGGGAAGAACAAAATAATCTATCCTGCATACGTATACAAATATGTGGGTTTGTTTTTTTTTAAAAAAAATTATGATTTGAAGTGTAAAACAATTTTTTCCCAAATTATTTTAATATAACATTTTAAGCTGCTTTTATTTCCTATTATGTTTCAGTTTACTCAATTTGGGATAATATCAACTTATTTTGTTAAAAAAAATAGGAAATATAAAAACAAAAAATTAGAAATTGCTGTGCTTCGTGATTTTATTTATTTATTTTATTTTAATCCCATTTATATCCCGCCCTTCTCCGAAGACTCAGGGCGGCTTACAATTTAAGCACAAATCAATGTGCTTAGCAATAGCCTTCATTCTATGTATATGCCTGCTTATTTAGGGCTTTCACACACACCCCCAAGTGGCATTATTACAAAGTGAGCTTATTGCCCCCAAAAATCTGGGTCCTCATTTTACCTACCTCAGAAGGATGGAAGGCTGAGTCAACCTTGAGCCTGGTGGGATGCAAACCTGCACTAATTGCAGGCAGCTGGTGTTACTTAAGGAGGCATTAGCCCACTGCTCCACCAAGGCTCTTTTAAAATTAAAAATACAGCATTAGTCAATCTACCTAATTTATGGTTGCTGACTTAAAGAGATAATTTTATCAAATTAAGGCAGTGACTGTCATTATTGGAGCCAATTGCAGACTTTTTTGAGTACCTCCAAAGAAAATTAACTATGAGGGGCCTTATAGTTAATTAGTACAGCAGGAGGTGAAGGTAAAGGGCAACTGCATTATTAGCAGTGTTCTAATATCTCAGGGGCTGCCACAAAGAAGAGGGAGTCAAGCTATTCTCCAAAGCACCTGAGGGAATGACAAGAAGCAACCGATGGAAACTAATCAAGGAGAGAAGCAACCTAGAACTAAGGAGAAACTTCCTGACAGTTAGAACAATTAATCAGTGGAACAACCTGCCTCCAGAAGCAGTGAATGCTCCAACACTGGAAGTTTTTAAGAAGAGACTGGACAGCCATTTGCCTGAAATGGTAGTTTCCTGCCTGATCAGGGGGTTGGACTAGATGACCTCCAAGGTCCTTTCCAACATCATCATCATCATCATTATCTATATTCCACTTCATTGATGTTTTTAGACAGCACTTTAGAACAATATTAAGTCAACAGGTTCTGGTTTCAAGGACCTTGCATTTTACAACTTATCAAGAGAACACTATTTACCATCAGAAGGAAATAAAATTTCAGGCAAAAAAGACATCCAAGTGGAAATGCACAATCAGACAACTAGAAACCCAGGACTGTATGAAAAGGGTGTACTCAAGAGTAAAGAGTGTGTGGATCATAAGCAGAAAAATCAGTAGTTCTGAAAAGCCTGAAATCTGATGAATTACTTGGAATGCTTGGTGGAGCAGTGGGCTAATGCCTCCTTAAGTAACACCAGCTGCCTGCAATTAGTGCAGGTTCGCGTCCCACCAGGCTCAAGGTTGACTCAGCCTTCCATCCTTCCGAGGTAGGTAAAATGAGGACCCAGATTGTTGGAGGCAATAAGCTGACTTTGTAATAATGCCGCTTGGGGGTGTGTGTGAAAGCCCTAAATAAGCAGGCATATACATAGAATGAAGGCTATTGCTAAGCACATTGGTTTGTGCTTCTTAGATTGTAAGACGCCCTGAGTCTTCGGAGAAGGGCAGGATATAAATGGGATTAAAAAAAAATAAATGCTGAGGGAATATTTAATAGCCAAAAACAGATATCCGATGAAATTATATTGGAGATAAAGCCAAAGGTTTCTTCTTATTTGCAAATGAATAAATAAGAATATAGCAAGATAACTAATTTAAACTAGTATCAGGAACAGTGCATAAAATGGCAGGGCAGAGAAAGAAATTGGGCATATTAAGCATACAAGAAGTATCACAGCACGCAAATAACTTTTTAAGATTTAGCAGTGAATCTGGTGAAGACAAGACAGAAACCTCCTCCAAAGAGAAGACAGCAATGCAAATAGTGAGGCCATAGTAGTCAGTGGCTTATTGTAAGAACATGGGGAAAAAAAGGACATGGGAGATGGCTCTTCCCTTCTTTCTCGTGTCGGAATCCATTTATATCATATTCATAAATGTATGTTTAAAACATTATTCCATGGATTCTGCCATCTCCCGAAGAGAAGAGAATGGATGTGTATTGAACCGGTATTAGGCATTTCAAAGGAAAGGAGAAGCCTTTTGAACTGGGGAAACAAAAGGGAGGGCTAGCATCTGGCTTGTGTCACGGAAGAGAGCAATAAACATGAAAGGTCCTAAGTTCCTTCTTCCCACGAGAGGGATGATACGAGATAAAGGATGGGGGACTGACCAAATGGGGCTAAGGGGGGTTAAACCGGGAACTCTATATAAGGGTTTAGTTCGTGGAATAATATTAAGTCCTGTCTCATTTCCTACAACCAAGCATGTCATAGTAAAGATTCTTTTTGGAATAGATATGACTCCAAGAATTTTGTCTTCCTAAGACGTGGTTTGGGGTGGGTCCTGACATCTCCTTTCATTCATATAAATAAGTTAATTAGCTCAGTAAATCTTTTACACTGCAGTCTTCATTTAACAGCTCTGCCATCACTGCACTGCAAACTATTGCCCCAAATTTGTGTTTGCAACGCTACAGAGCAGCTAAGCAACAGTAAGAATCTCTAATCTTTTCCAAGCTGTCATAAGGTTGGGGGGGGGGAGAGAGGGGATGAGATTAATTTTTGATAGTAACTAAGAACATTTTCCTACATCATAAAAAAAAACACCACACACACAGAAGCTAACAGATCACAGCTACATTTTCAAAAGGTCACTTGTGTCAGATTCTTAGCTCAAGCGTTTTTTTTTTCTTTTCTCTACCTATTGGCAAAGTTGAATTTCCTGTCTTTTATTGAGGTCATATTTTAGTTTTTCTAAAATGTTCTGCAGAGCTAAGGGGATTTCCAGTAGAGTGCAGAAGCCAAAAGAAGTCGTTAACAACGAGCAAGCTCTGTATTTGAAAATGGGAATGTAGAGAGTAAACTTTTCATCGATGCTGAGGCAGCAAATAGGATAACGCTGGAATAGGATATAAAGGGATGGACATCCTTAAAGGCGGGAAAAGCCCTAGGCCCTGCTCTCTTCTCACAGGAACGAACCAATTAAAGATAGCATTCCAATAAAAGGACAAACATTTAATACTTTGTTTTTTTTGCTCCTCTTCTCCTCCTCCTCCTCCTCCTCATCCGTGTTGTCTGAATGGTAATGCTTCCTCTTTTTATCAGAGTGCCTGTGGCTGCTTCTGGCTTCCTCCTCTTCATTCTCCAGCACAAGATCGTATTTGGAGCTACGGAGGTCTGTTAAGGAAAGCGTGACCAATAGCGTTGCCAGAAGGCAACGGGAGGCGGGAGGGAGAGAGAGTCCATAAATGCAGACACTGTATTTGAGCCAGTTGACCAGCGAAGGGCAAGGAAATAATTTGGCGGCACCCCTCAGACAGACGTAAAGGAATCGACTAGCAAATCATCCCTTTCAGGATTTCTTTGCAATGATTTTGCCAAGCTTTGAAACGCACCATTCTGAATGGAATTTTTTTTTAAAAAAAAAAAAATCATCCAGTTCTTACGTGTGGCCATCAGAATCCCAGATTTTTCTATTTCGTAACTGTTCTGAGACATAACTAGGCAGCGGCCGAAAGATTTCTGCGTGGTAAACGGATGGCGACCCTCCACTTCACAGCTTTACTTGTCAATTTTCCTGTATGACTCAGCCAGAATGCAAAGCAAAACTGTCTCTGTATAAGCAACATTAGGACTTTGAAAGAGGGAACTGACAGCGACACTTAATACACTATCTCCCCAATTCACAAGAAAGTGAAATTTAACTAGGAGGATCTATACTATAGCAAATACACTCACCACATGGAAACATATATTTTTTTTTGCAACTGTTAAAACAATTTTGATTCTGGCCCCAATTAGACACTGCTCATTTCCTACATAATAAAATTATCATAAAGCCTAAACAGGCCTTTAATTGAGGTTTCTCAGAAACACCTAAAAGAAGAAGCACTTGCCAGTGAACTCTTGATTTCCTAAATCTCACTTGGCTCTTCACTAAATATTACACGTATGAAAGCTGTATAACAAGAGAGCTTACATCACAGCCCCAAGAAAATAAGTTTGGAAATTTATTTATTTATTTATTAAATTTTTATACCGCCCTTCTCCCGAAGGACTCAGGGCGGTGTACAGGGCAATAAATATCAAAATATAAATACAAAAGTTAAAAAGAATTTAAAAAGGATTAAATAATTATGCCCAATATAATACAATAATAAAACTGTGTTAAAACTAGATCCAACCCCAAACCCATCAGACCAGGCCAGATTGTTCAAATAGATAAGTTTTTAAATCGCGCCGGAAGGAGCGAAGGTCGGGGGCCATCTGGAGCTCAACCGGCAAGCGGTTCCACAGGTCTGGCGCACCCACAGAGAACGCCCTCCCCCTGGGGGCCACCAATCGACATTCTCTGATCGGAGGGACCCTGAGGAGGCCCTCTCTGTGGGAGCGCACTGGACGGAGGGAGGTTGATGCCAGCAGCAGGTGCTGCCGTAGGTAATCCGGACCCATGCCATGTAGGGCTTTATAGGTCATTACCAGCACCTTGAATCTCACCCGGAGGGCAACTGGCAGCCAATGCAGCTCGCGGAGCAGAGGTGTAACATGGGAGTATCGGGAGACCCCCAACACCACTTGCGCGGCTGCATTCTGCACCAGTTGAAGCCTCCGAGTGGTCCTCAAGGGCAGCCCCATGTAGAGAGCGTTGCAGTAGTCCAAACGAGAGCTCACGAGCGCATGAGTGACTGTACGCAAGGCATCCCGGTCTAGATAGGGCCGCAACTGGCGCACCAGGCGAACCTGGGCGAAGGCCCCCCTAGTCACAGCTCCTATATGATCTTCTAAGGAGAGCTGTGAGTCTAGAAGGACCCCCAAGTTGCGAGCCCGATCTACTGGGGGTAATAACTCAATTAGATGCGGGAATGCAAATCCATCCATTAATATAACATTCAACATTAGATCTAGAGGTATTTAGCAATCTCTACAAATACTTTTAATATTGGTGCATAAAGTAGAATAATACGCATAACATTCCATATTCTATCTGTTCTGAATAGTTCCATATACATATTGAATGTTATATAAGGTATTGTTCTACTTATCTTTCTACTTATCTGAACACCAGGATGGTGTGCTGGTTAAGGTGCTGGACCAGGAGGAGAAGACTTGACTTCTAGTCCTTCCTTACGCATGGAAGACAGTTGAGTAATTTTGGACCAGCCACACCCCCTCAACTCTGGACTGGGAAGTCAAGAAATTCTTCTATCAACTCACAATCGACTAACACGACACTGCTTTTTAAAACAACTACGATGCATCATGCAATAATTTAATTGTTCAGGATACTCTTGCTTGGGTTTTGCTTTCTCTTTCAGACTTAACTTAGAAGTCTTGCTGTGGTCTTTTTCATATTCTTTGAAATCATCCTTGGTGTATTTCCCACCTGTTTATATAAAGAGAAGTAAGCTGGCGTTAATTTTGAATGCAAGGTGGTACGGAAAGAGCCATTCATTATTGCTGTGCAAAATAAACCTTTTTAGGGAGATCCTAATGAAATGGTAAAGGACATGGTGGCTTAATGGGTTAGGATGCTGAGCTTGTCGATCAGAAGGTCGACAGTTTGGCGGGTTGAATCCCGAGTGCCGCGTAACAGAGTGAGCACCTGTTACTCGTCCCAGCTTCTGCCAACCTAACAGTTCAAAAGCATGTAAAAATGCAAGTAGAAAAATAGGGACCACTACGGTGGGAAGGTAACAGCGTTCCGTGCACCTTTGGCGTCTAGTCATGCCGGCCACATGACCACGGAGATGTCCTCGGACAAGCGCTGGCTCTTCGGCTTTGAAACGGAGATGAGCACTGGCCCCTAGAGTCGGAAACAACTAGCACGCATGTGCGGGGGAACCTTTACCTTACCTTTACCTTTAATGAAATGGGCTCCAAACAGAAATAATATTTCAGAAACAGTTAAGGCCTCCGAGAGGCACCTGTCACGAGATCCCACACAGAAATCTAAACAAATAATTTGTGCTGCTTTGTGCTAACTTTTTTTTGATAAGCAGAGTAGAAATAGTCTGGTTCGCAAAGAATGCCAATTCTAATAATGGGCACATACACCTTTTGATCAGATTCAAATAGTTTGAGCTACTCCATTTCAGTCTATTAGCTACAGCATTAATGCTCTTAATACTGATAAAGCCAACTCCATAGTCAAAACTTCCAACATTTCAACATGCATTTATTTATTAAGCAAACTTAGCATTTTCTACTTAGCATCTTTCTATAATTACAAGATTGAAAAGTAGAATATGCACCTTTATAAATGGTTAATTGGGAAGGGATCGTATCTGAAGATATTTCATGGTCAACAAATCTATATATCTGACAAATACTTTCTGTGTCCCTCCCAAAACAGATTTGACATTGCCTATAATATAAGGAACTTAGATGGGTGGTATTAATAGAAATAATTTATACATCTTGTTACCTTTTCCTTTCCATTTCACCTTTGCAACAGATTGGCTAAAATCAACATGTATTCGCCTGTCGTCTATTAAGACATTGTCCATCTTAAAGTAAGCTTTCTCACAATCTTCTTCCTGATATATGTTTCAAAAGAAGTATAATTAAACTTAGAAAATTTATAACCACTCTTTGATGCCATCATAGAAGTGAGAAAAGTAGTTCTTGCTATAAAAATTTCTGACAGCATTAATACTGCCTAGCCTGCAGAGTCAGCTTAGGATGCACAATTCCAATGCCTTATTGTTAAGTAGAATCTGACTTTAATATAGAACTCCAGCGTTAACACACTAGTAGTTTCAGTACTTTACAATTCTTACAAAGATGGAATCACAGTTACTTCTTCAGGTTTCCAGTCTGTGGCTATGTTCACATGACAGGCTGAGCCACAAATTAGTCTATATTGTAAATTACATTGTAATTACATTGTGAACTTGTCCATCGGGTTAATTAATTGTTAATGAGAAGTTACCCATACTCTCTGGCATATTCTCCCACCAGAGGGAGAGGTGGGGCCTCACTCTCCTAGCTTTCTGAAAATATCTATATCTAGCTGGGAGCATCCAGTTGTGGGGCTGGTTAGTGCACTGAAGCCCTTCCTCCTGCCTTTTAAAAATCAAATTTTAACTATCCTTGCCTTATTTTAAATTTTTATATTCATTTTTTATGTTTTTAACATTTCATCTGTACACTGCACAGAGACCCTCTGTGAGGGAAACGGGCAGTTTCTAAATAAATAAACAGAGTGAATAATGGTTAGGCTAACCATGGGTGGCCAGGTAATGCCAATAAAACCAGCCTATAAACCAAGGGATCCCAAAGCATCCCAAACACATTCACGTGTTGATTTTCGGGGGTCATTTTATTTTTGTACATAATGGTAAACAAGAGGGAATCTTCCCTCTTAATCATTTATTATGTATATTTCAGAAGATGTGAAAAGCCCCATTTTTCCCTGCTAACTACTAAGAGTTTCTAACGGACGTTTCGCAGCATCATGCTCTTAGTTCTCCCCACTTAACCATGTTGCCCATTGTACCTTATTGCATTTCATTTAAAAAGGATGACGTGAAAGCGTAATTAATAATAATTTTAAAAAGAACAAAGTGGTTTCCAGATGTAAATGGAAATCTAGGAAGTACATCAAAGATAGGGAAAGGATATGCAGACTAAAAGCAGGAATTTCTTCTCCTAATGCTTGGAACTGATATATTTCAAATGCTAAGTGCTCTTTAGTAAAATTGTCAGGACCCACCCCAAACCACGTCTTAGGAAGACAAAACTCTTGGAGCCAAATCTTAGTCCAAAAGGAATCTTTACTATGACATGCTTGGTTGTAGGAGGCGAGACAGGACTTAATATTTCCACGAAGTAAACCCTTATAAAGAGTTCCCGGTTTAACCCCCCTTAATCCCCATTTGGTCAGTCCCCCATCCTTCCTCTCGTATCATCCATCTTGTGGGAAAAAGGAAGTTAGGACCCTTTTGTTTATTGCTGTCTTCCGTGACAAAACCCAGATGCTAGCCCCCCCTTTTGTTTCCCCAGTTCAAAAGGCTTCTCCTTTCCTTTGAAATGCCTATTGCCGGTTCAATACACATCTATCCTCTTCTCTTCGGGAGATGGCAGAATCCATGGGATAATGTTTGAAACATTCCATTTATGAATATGATATAAATGGATTCTGACAAAAATTGTACATAAAGCATTCATTTTGGTTTATATTCTTATACACTGTATATAGTTACACACCTTTTCAAACTCAATGAAGGCATAGCAGAGAGATTCACTAGTTTTCCAATCTCGAATCACTTCACAACTGAAAAATCAACGCATTTTGTTCAGGAAACCATACAGATAGCAGTTGTATGTCACGCAATATTCAGATATTTTTTTTTAATAAGCCATGGAAATCGTCCCATAGCTTTCACGGCACTCAGTCTGTGGAGGTCCTCATAAGCCACCATGGTATCAGAAGTTACAGTATGGATGATAAGAATGTGTGAGTTTAGTAGAACTACAAACAGAAGTCTTGCTTTTCACTTTCTATCCTATACTGCTATCTTTAGACCAGACATGTCAAGCTCACAACGTCACCTGATGTCGTGCAATGTATTGGAGCTTTTTCTCCATTGCCTGCAATGGGGTGGGCGCGGTTTCCTGATGACGCATCTGGCCCACGGGCCAGCAGTTTGACACCCCTGCTTTAGACCCAGGGATTAGTTTCAGGGTTGGACCAAGTTCTAATTTAGTTAACGAGGTCAGTAAGGATCACTGGGTTCAGTTTCAACATATTATACAATAAGCTTTAAAAGTGCATTCAGGTTAGCCATCACACCGAATTAGACAACCACTTTGTGACATCATTGATTTAGGATACAAAAAAGCCATTTAAAAAACCTAAGGAGAATAGACATACATATATTATAATAAATCAGAAAGAAAAAGTGCTGGAAGAGTCTACAGTAATTATTTTTCTAATACTTAATAAGTGGCATTGTAACAGTTGGCTCTCAGACTAAAGATTCAAGCAATCATATTTGATAATTCACAGTTCTTTCTTTAGCAGAGAAGAGGCCTGTCTCCATCCCGGAGCATTTTACTGTGAGTGAAAGACTCAAAATCCTTACCCTAAGACACACATAAGCATATTGAGCTTAAATTGAAAACAGTTCACTTGCTGAACTTCCCCTATCACTATTGTTTTCATCTTTTTAAAGTCTGCTAAAGAGAACTTTGTAAGATTTCCCCCTTAGGAAAAAACACTTTCAGATTAGGCAATCACCAAAGGTCTGAAAAGTATTTCTATCAATACAAGGTAATATCTATATTAAGTGTATTGCTAGGCCAGTGTGACTAAAAAAAAAAGTTCCTTGTGGATTTTTCACTAGCAAGGACTACATTTTGCACTTTTTATAAAAGGTCTGCTAATGTTGCCTTTGCAAATGTTCAACACTTACCTTTTTATAGAACCAAATCGGGAAAATATGATTTCAAGGTCTTCATCGGTTGTCACAGGATTAAGTTTGCAGACAAAAAGAACGTTTTCAGGTGGCTTGATATTTGCATCAGGTAAGTCTCCAACCTGGGGAACAATGCAAGACAGATTACTTTATTTTGCTTTACTTTATTCCAATACTCCTACAATTTGCACTAATGGGTACACATTATCAAAAGGACTCCCATTTTGTGAGAATGTGTACAACGTGAATATGCTATTCAAGGATATTCTGAAGCCTTAAGGATGGAAAAAGCAGATCTTTCTGTTCGATGACCTCTCTCTGATGAGATGCTTAAAAGATGATAGTTTTCTTAAAAAAACAATATGCTCCTGAGCTACAACTGAAATAGCAACTTGTGAAGAAGTCAAGGTTCATCCATCTCTTTTTTCGTGCTTGTGACTTCAGAGATTCTACAAAGATTAAGGACTGATTTATAAGCAATAATTGTGGTGTCAAGTTGTAACCTGATTTACTAATGAATCATATGTTTACTTTCAAAGACCATCAACAGAAGAAAAAACATTAAAGAGATTTATCAATTTAAATGCTTTTTAACACACCTGATTCATATATGTCATTAAAAAAGCCCAAGATTACAATAGATGATATTAAACAATCCTTATTCATGTCTTGCAATGAGTAGGGATTACTAAAGTTTTCATGGTAAGATATTAAAAATATAAATTATATGTATATATGTATACATATGTATAGGGGACGCGGTGGCTCAGTGGGTTAGGATGCTGAGCTTGCCGATCAAATGGTCGGCAGTTTGGCGGGTCGAATCCCGAGTGCCGCGTAACAGAGTGAGCGCCTGTTACTCGTCCCAGCTTCTGCCAACCTAGCAGTTCGAAAGCACGTAAAAAATGCAAGTAGAAAAATAGGGACCACTACGGTGGGAAGGTAACAGCATTCCGTGCGCCTTTGGCGTCTAGTCATGCCGGCCACGTGACCACGGAGACGTTCTCGGACAAGCGCTGGCTCTTCGGCTTTGAAATGGAGATGAGCACCGGCCCCTAGAGTTGGAAACGACTAACACGCATGTGCGGGGGAACCTTTACCTTTACCTTTATACATATGTATATGTATTTACCATTTCCAAGAGAATAGCCTGTGTTTTTGCTTCTTTCTCTGCCAGAATTTCTTCCACTTCATCCGTAGTCCTTCCTTTGAAGTCATCAATTTCTTCATCGGCACCTATTCTCCCACTCTGTCTTATTTAAAAACAAAGAGATAGATATTTAATACGGTTTAGAATGAATGCTTCATCTTTTTATAACACTTTGCAGCAGCGACCTGAAACTTTACCACACTTATCATGCACTGACTCTGCCATGCCTTGCAGCGGCCACTTACCTGCCCACCAGCATCCTTCTGAGCCACCTGGGACTTGCAACTTTCTGCCAGCTTCTCCACTAACTTTGCTTGTGGAAGCCAACAAGAAATTGCAAAGAGGTCCTTGCCTAACAACCCATGATTCTTGCTTAATCACAGCAATGGGAAGTGCTGGGATTGCTGTCACTAAATGATGCAGTCATGTGATATCGCACATTACAACTGCGTTACTCAGCAATGGAAATTCCAGATCTTATTACCACTGTTAACCGAGGACCACCTTTACTAAGGTTACACTTCTGCAGAAGGCAGTTACAGATTTCCATTCATTTTTCATTCTTCCCCTTTCCTTATCATTTTTTTTTCTTCGTTATCACCTTATCATCAGATGATAATTTTGTTCACTACCCAGAGTAACTTGGTGAGATGGGCAGCTAAATAAATTATAAAAAAAAGAAGTTAATGTGCACCCCTGTGTAATTGCCATATACATTTTTGGAAGCGTAATTATGTACATCGCCGCTAATGATACTTTTGTAATGTGGCATGGTTAGCACACCTTCTGTTTTCCCACAGAAAACACAGAGATCAGCAGTTAGTAAAGACATAGATGTGCATTCTCAGCAGGCACGTGCCTGAATTATACTTCTAACGTTGTTCATTATTTTGCAGGAATAATGGTGTGCACTCAAATATTGCAAAAAACAGTATATATTTAGAAAAGAATACTTGCAACTGTTGCCACTGATATTTTTCCTATCTTGAAGCTGAAACTAAGATTCTATTGAAACTGAAGAATCTGTATTATTGCCAATGAAAAGGACACAGTTGCTTTTATTGAGCAATATGTCCCCAAATTAAAGTCTTTTTCCCCCCCAAGTCAAACATGACCCTGGGCCACTGTGAGAACATAACAACAAAGTTCTATACATCTGCAAAATCAACAGGTACACTAGGGGAATATAAACATATTTCTTGATTAACTCCACACTCAAGTTAAAAAGCAACACTCACATCCAACTGTTCTTTGGTAGGTTCTGGTGAACGATCTGGTATTGCCAAACCAGGGGGATCATCAAATGGATCATCTAAGATCACCGTATGGTTTATCCTAAAGAGAAAACATATTCAGTTAAAGATTAAGTTCAAGGTTCCATTTCACAATAATTTTGAATATTAATTCACTGTTGCATCAAAAAACACCTACACAACAAAACTCATTTATCTGAAAACAAAATCTGTAAGTTAAACTTTATTTCAAATTTGACAGAGGGTGCATATGTTACTATAAAATTCAGACACTATAAAATTACACATTAACTGAAAGCATTCATCTGGCTTATGCTGAGAGGAAATTCAACAATTGCCTTCCAACAACAACAATTGCCTTCCAATTATATGAAATTTAGTTCATAAAATTGTTCTCTACTACCAAATATAGTTAAGAACTAATGTCATACATGAAAGGTATGACAGCAATAGGTTTAGGGGAGTTTGAAGAAACTCTTTTACCTCATTACACATAATTCATTTATGGAATTCACTTCCACAGCAAATGCTTAAAGAGTTTTGAAGTCATAGTAAATAGATCTATCAAAACTTTAGTGGTAATAGCATAACAATAGGGAAAACTATAGCTCCTTTTGATTTGGGTTTTGGAAGCCTGTGATAGACACAACTTTTGTTTAATTCAGCAGAATTTTGCTTACACTCTGCACTTTTATCAATTGTAGAAGATTTAGTTCATACCTGATGTCTTGATATGGAATGAAATCCTTATCGACAAAGGACTCATTAATTTTCATCAAAACATCCATGCCTTCTGTTACTTCACCAAACACTGTATGCACACCATTCAGATAATCTAAGCTTTCTCCTGTAGTAATAAGAAACTAAAAAAAAATCAAGAAAAATAATGAATTGGAATTGACAAACTAATGAAAATCTTCACCTATTCCATTTCAGTCTGTTGATACATTAGCTGATTTTGGATTCATTCACCAGAAAACCTTCTGATGTCACAAACTTTCTGTGAATTTTAGGCACTGAAGGTGGTGTCATATTGTAATGATTTCAGTCTTTCCTTGAGATTATTTCTGAGGCAATACAAGAGTCAATTGTTTGTTCTCTACAGGAATTTTGATTAGAGCTCCTCCACATTCAGTGATATGCTCAGGTTATTTAACTTGTCATACCTAACCATGTTGAGATCTAGTTCCACTAAGGTTTTCAGCAAACCCAGAAAACAATGTAATCTTACAACAAATCTACCATCGATGTAGTTGGTATGGCTGAATAAACTGAAGTTCAGTTTGGATTATATCAAAAGACGTCACCCAACAGTGTGAATTCACCCAATAGTGGAATAGTGGAGGAGTGGTCCATCTGCCAGAATTAATGAACCTTTATTGTCAAAGTACAACCATGTATACATTGAGATTAGCTGAGCCTCCCTTCGTGCTCCCACCCCCCAACTCACAGTGACAACAAACCTCCATTTTATTACACCATGTGAACTAATTGCACCACACACCGGCCTCGCAAGTCAATTCTGCATAAAGTTAAAAAAAATATTTCCCGTTCAAAAGCCTAACAGCCCACAGATAAAAGCTGTTTTTCAGCCTGTTGGTGTGGCTGGCTATACTCCTATATCTCCTACCCGATGGTAGGAGAGTAAAGAGTTACCGTCCAGGGTGTGAGTCATCGGAGAATTTTCCTCACTCTTCCAAGGCAACGAGCCCTGGCGATGTCATCCAGTGGTGTCAGGGGACAGCCCGCAATGTCTTGTGTTGTACTCACCACCCTCTGTAATACTTTCCTATCCGTGGCTGTCAGACCAGCATACCAAACCACAATACCATACGAGAGGACGCTCTCTATAGTAGACCGGTAAAAGAGGGAACAAATTATTTCTCAATTCTTCTTCCATACTGTTTAAATTTGCCACCAGAGCAAATCAAGCAGAAGAAGAGTGGAAATAAAGTCATGAAAAATCTTGTTACGGGAATAAAAATCTACCTAAATCATGCTGGCTATGATTCAAAGCTGACGACCAAATTTCTTGCTTTAAGTGAGATCCATTATGCCTCCTCTATCAGTCAAAATTGTTTGTACACCTAATTCCATGTTTATGAATAGTCTCGGTCACTTAAAATATGAAAGCATCTGGTTTGCTAATACTGCAGAAAAAACATATTTTTCCAATGTAATTTTTTTCCCATTTTGTTTTTTTTATATAATGTCACATCTGTGCTTTCAACTTCCATATGTCCTAATATGTTGACATGACTTTTCCAGATCTGTGGACATACCTGAGATCCATGCTGATCACCCCCATTGTTTACCATTGACACAGTTCCCTTTTTCTTGTGTTTAATTCTCGGTACTTTCTCCGCTTCAAAAAATCTAGCTTGATCACCATACAATTTGCTGAAACATGTACAAACAAATTATCAATCAGAATAAATTGCACAACTTTTAAAAACTAGCCATATGAGAGAAAAGAAACTGCAGTATAGTGCATGGAGAAGTACAAATTGACAGTTCTATTCATTTTTAACACTTTCAGAATCAGTTATATAACTGAGACTTTATATGTGTTTATTTTTCATATCACCCCAATCATAAGACTCTTGGTAGCACACAAAAAAACTTTAATAATCTTCATAGCAATATATTGCATTAATCTAAAACCAGAATAAGACACCATACACACATAAAATTGCATTATGTCTCGCCACACACATACAAAAAAAGCCCATCTTAAGTTGCTTCTGAAATGTCTACTATATTGGAGCAAATATAATTTCCAGGGAAAGATTCTTCCATAACATAGTGACTACTGTATAATTGAGGCAATTCCTTCTCCCTGACTTAGCAATCGCAATAGCACTTAGATTTATATACTGCTTCACAGTGCTTTACAGCCCTCTCTAAGCGGTTTACAGAGTCAGCATATTGCCCCCAACAATATGGGTCCTCATTTTACCAACCTCGGGTCAACCTTGAGCTGCTTCAGCATCAAACTGCTGGCAGTGAACAGTGAGTTAGCCTGCAACACTGCATCCTAACCACTGCGCCATCACGGTTCTTCAAGGAAATGAAGAATCACTAAATTATTTTCCCTCAGATGGTTCATATCAGATGCTCATATCAAGACATTCTAAGTAAAAGCTGTCCTTGGTGCCAAGCCATTTAAGGCTTTTTAGGTTAAAACCAGCAGTTTAATTTTTTCCTGCATATGTTGACCAAAGTGATTGATAAACTGCACAAAGACTTTCACTATCAAAGTTCATGATTTATTCTTCTTGTTCCAAGAAGATTACCGATAGGTAATCTAAATGAATGCCTATGCAAGAAGTAATAAATTCTGTTATATTCAAAAAGTTTTATTGACTATGCAAATCAAAACTAAACAATGTTTACCAAAATATGGATTCACCTCCACGACCAGTCCCCAGGGGGTCTCCAGTTTGTATGATAAAATCTCTCTGAAACAATGCGGAACACATATAATTTATTATTTAACATAATTTAAAAAATCCTCCTCATGTTATTAAGAATCTTCTCTGTGTGCCAATAATTACATAAGGCAGACTATGCTATTATTTCTGTTTTACAACTGAAGAAAGGAATTTAAACATACACATGCATGCATGATTAGGAAGAGGTCATTTAGCATATGTATTTCTTAGATTAAAATTGTATATCTACTATGTAAGACTCACAATTAAATTGTCTTATATATGAAGGAAAAGCAAAGGAAAAAAAATCAGATATGCTTACTTGAATATTATGTATAAGGCAGTAGTTGTAGTATTTGGTCTTGCAAAGTTTCAGGAAATTTAGACAAGCTAAAAGAAATAAAGACAAGACAATTGAAACAGCTATGGCCTTTGCCTAAAAGAAGCAAGCTATTCTTTCATACAAATTCAATAAAAAATGCCTAGCAACAATCCCCGGTAAGTTGCATGAAACAAATGGCACACCATGAATAAATGTTCAGATTAAAATGACAGAGAAATATTATCTATTTTTATCAAATCTTATAGAAAAAGAATATTGGAAAATGCAGGACTTATTTTCAACTAAGCAGTCCATTTTTTTTCTATATATGGACCTTAGACCAACAATACATGTTATAAACTTTAAAGGACATCTATGTTAATGTGCAGAGTGCCTTCCGTTCATATTAAGCAATCACAGCATGTTCTAATACATCCGTCTTCCAACCTTTTGGTTTGCCTCGGTTGCATTGAGTGAAGAGGAATTGCCTTGGGCCACATATAAAATATATAATTAATGTATATAAATCACATAATGTTAAAAAATTATCATGGAGGCCACATTGCTAGCTGTCTCAGTCCACATGCTGGACACACCTGTTCTAATATTACCTTATAGTGTCATCAATGCATACAGTGCTTTACAAAGTGAGAAAAAGCAGGCTCCTGTCCTAATTCCCAAAGTTCAGTACTATAAGAGGTACAAAGGAAGGTTAAAAAAAGGCAATGCAGGGACAAACAGGACAAAATATATAGTAATTCAGTTAGACAAGGACAGGATGTGGACTAACCATTAATGCAACATTTGGAAACATGCAAGCTTGTTAGAAAGCATGGAGAGGCAATGAGTTATCTTTTTTATACAGGTTTTATTTCTATGCTTTAATAACATCCTGATACATAAGAAGTTTAAATCTGAAGCTTTTCTTGCTTTTTATGGGGTAAGGAAGGGTTTTGTGGGGTAATCAATGGGAAATCAAGCTGCTACAAGTCAGATAGGAGTTTCAATGGAAATTGGGCAGAGAAAGTTATATTTACCGAGAATCTCATTAGTCAAGTTCAAAAAGCCAAGATGGAAAATGAGAATTAGCTGTGTTTTACTGTGAAATCACAGTAAAACAAGAGAGGAAAAATTTCATGTACTCAATGCGTGCAGTTGTTTCCCCCCCCCCAACCAATGCTTTTTATTAAATTCCAGATAAAATACAAGTCCGGAGTACTGATAACTGCCAAAACGGGGATGCCATTTATAATTCTCAAAGTAAATACTGTATAAAGTTATTAAAGAAATGGAGCCACCCTAAGTTTTTTTAAAAAAATATATAAAAGAGCTTTTCCACAGTCAGTCCAAGTTCTCCCTGGAAAAATAGAAGACTGAGATCTTTGGATCCCATGTGAAAAACTAGTATTAATTTCATTTAATTAATTTCAATATTAATATAATATTCAATAGTATTAATTCCATCACCCTAGCCCCACCTCCCGAGAGCATCGCTATCTCTGGAGTTGCTCCTATTCTGCATTTTGGGGAACTGCAGATTCTGAGGCATCCCTGAAAAATGTAGCGCTTTTTTTTTTGCACATTCCGCAAATGTTGTGCTAGCTCAGGGGTAGGCAACCTCGGCTCTTTTATGACTCATGGACTTCAACTCCCAGAATTCCTGAGTCAGCTATGCTGACTCAGGAATTCTGGGAGTTGAAGTCCATGAGTCATAAAAGAGCCGAGGTTGCCTACCCCTGTGCTAGCTTCTCCAAGCGCGGTAAACCCTGCTGGAGAAGTATCGCTAAACCGGATTTTTTCTGCAGTTGTCCAGAGGTTTCTGGCCCGGAATTTGTCCCACGCGGTACCCGTTGCACTCTCACTACCTCTCGGTCTCTCCTCCGTGTATAAATCAATCACCAGGTCTCCCAGCGTGGTCTCCAGGAGCACAGCCATGGCGCCTCTCCCAGCCGCCTTTCTGATCTTTCCGCCACGGTTTGCTCCTCCACGATCCCAGCATGCCTTGCGCGACTTCACTTCCTCCCTGGTTTGACAGCTGTAGACAAGCGGCGCTCTTTTCCAAGGCTCGGTTACCGTAGACTTACGACCGTAGAGTCGCCCTTCAAAGTTAGTGTGGGCACCACTGGCGGACTCCCGGAGGCCAGAAATGAACGTGATTCCGAGAAGACGGGGAAAGATTTGGCAGCGCTCGCAGGTCCAGCTTTGAACCATCTGGTCTCTAGACAAATCCACTTTCTAATTTGCTTACCTAGGTACTCTAATTGCTATAGGTACTGGAGGCCCACATGTTAAAACTATTTTTTATCCTGCTGTTTGAAAGCTGTTTGGCAGTTTGATCAAACAAACATCTCAAGATTTACTTGCTTGCTTGAATGCTACCTTGAATTCTACCCACCAATCAGTTGTACTTTTAACAGAAAGGCAGGCAAACTTCCTCTGTCTGGAATCTCTGAGAATCAGCTTGTTCTGCAATTCTGAAGACAGCCGACTTCAGAAATCCCCTTTCTTTTCTTCCAGGCAATTGGCTTTCTGTCTCAATTAATACAGAATTTTTGTGTGCTTCTTTTAAGCTGCAGATGTTGACTTTTTGCATAGAGATAGATAAATCTGAGAAACTAGAAGGAACATTATGTTCAGATCATATTACAGTGTTCTTTCCTCAGAACATGTAGCTTTCTTTCATGTGCAAAGACCCTTAAACAAGCAAACAGGAAAATAAAACATACAGGGTGAAATTATATATGTCTGGCCTGGCCAGCCTTTATAAACCTCTTGATTTAGTGATTATGAAAACTGGTTCAGAATTAAAGTTTTAGTCAAGATAATTTTTCTTCATTGCTTAAGTATCCATATTTAAGAAAATAGCCTACCTTTGAGCATGCTTCACCAAGGATAAACAGATGTATACTATCTTTCAAATCCTAGTAGTAGAATGCTGATCTTTTTTATATATTATTTTCTTCCTCAGGATCAATTCTTTCTTCATACCCTTTTGGTTATTCTTTTTACTAGCTATGTAGATTGGGAGGTAACTAAAAGTTTGCATAATTCTAGAGATGTTTAAAGAAAAATATGGTTTAAATATTCATTTAGCATTTGATATATCATAGTATTATCTCTCTATAAAACCAACAAATAAAAATCCAGTGTTTGAGTAGTAGTGGCACAGCAGCAATTCCCACCAACAAGCAGAAAGGCTTAGTGTGTTGTACAAAGCCAACCAATTATGGTTTATTCAATAAGCCATGACTGAACCATAACTTTCTCTTATATATATCATACATTAAAGTAGTTCCATATCCTCTCTTTTGGAGAGTCTAGAACAGCGGTTCCCAAACTTTTCTATACCTCGCACCCCTAGAATGCTTCTGATATATTTTCACACTGCTTACAAAAGTAATAAACTTATTTAAACAAATTTTGAATGACGTGAACATAAAAAATAATTTTGAAACTTCTAAACCCAAGTTTTCATACCCCCTGGAATATCGTCTTGCACCCCCAGGAGGTGCGAGCATCCGCGGTTGGGAAGCCCTGGTCTAGAAGCTTCCATATATTGAGACAGACCAATCATCCATTTACTCAGTAGTGACTCAGTGACTTCAAGGATTAAAGATTTTCTTTTCATAGCCCACAAGCATCATTTCAGATGCTTGAAATTGAACATGAGACTCTTTGAAATCAGCCCTAGGAAATATTCCCCCAATCAGTGATTACTGAATTAAAGGCTAGTTGTAGATGTGAAAGGCAATTCATATCTCACAGGGATGCAATTCATGTCTTCCCCCATCTCTCATGTTTTCTTTTTATCATTCCTTCCTCTTGAACTGCCAGGTAAACAGAGGGTTTCTGTCCATCATGACAGATTTAGTTACCTCTGAGGGAGGTATGTATGGATGCTCTGCCAGTTTATTTGCTGCTATGTACAGTGGACCAGTCTTCCCTTGCTGGGAGTGCCAGTCATCTTGCCAGTGGCCAATCTGATAAAAAACCACCCTCTAAACAAACCACGTGTGTACTTTATGTAATATAATTGAGGTTGGCCTCACTACAAAAAAAGGGAAGGTTAAACTTTTTATGAGCCCCTGTACAGTATTTTGAACCAAACATACAAAACAAAACTGCATGTGAATGTTTGGGGACAGGAGAGAGCATGCTACTAATTACTTTATATAAACAAGATCTTGAGTTTCAAGAAATTTTTATCGGGCCAAGTGATTAAAGAAAAAGAATTTTAAAAAAAGACGGGGGCGGGGAACGAATCTGGTGAGGCTCAATTGCAATTGGGGAGCAAACTGTGCCCGGTGCTGAATTCTTGGGAAAGTTATAAAAATACAGTATAGTACTATTTTGTAAACCATGGCTTGGCCTTCAGAGGAATTTTGTTTGTTTATTTTAATCACCACCAAGTTTTTCTTTAATCCCTCCGATAAAGCACTAAAGAGCAGTTTCAGGAGCTGCCCGGGAGCTGTCACTGGTTCCTCGCGTCCAACTAAATGAAAAGGGGTCATTTTTTATTGAAAAGTTTTTCAATACATTTTATCTTTAACAAAACAACCCCTCCCCACCCCCCCTTCCCAACCCAACCCAACCCTCCCCCCTCCCCCCTCCCCTCCCCGACTTCCCAGAGCTAAATACAAGGTATAAAAGTAGAAACAATCATAAACTACCATATGCTAACAACAATGAACTATTAGGTCTACCGCACTTTAGCTCTTGTAAAATGACTACAAGCAATATAAATATCACATCAATACTTATTCAAATGCTAAATGAAACTTTTTAGTCCCATATTTATTCTGGATGTAATCAATCCATTTTTCCCACTCCACAATATATCTCTGTTGCGAATGAAAAGGGGTCTTATTGTGATGCGCTCTGCCAACCCTTGTTTTTAAGGGCAGAAAGCTTTTGCGTTTGGTCGGAGCGGGGCCGGGATGGGGAGGACGCTGGCCCTCCCGCCTTGATTTCCTTGTCTTCAAACTCTTCAGAGGCGTCCACCGAAGGGAAATCACTGCTCCGCCGCCTTTTCCGTGCCCCGACCCTGGAAACACCTCGTCCCCGTTCGACATCTCGGCTTGTATTGCATCCTTCCCGGCGGTTTCCTCCTCGGCCCCGCCGGACTCCTCCCAGCTTCTGCTCGGCTCGTCGCCGCCTCTTGCTTTGTTGATGTTTCACTTAGTTTTAATGCGCAGTTCCCAAGATGGAGGCAGCGCTGGGGCCACGCGAGTTGCTCGGGCTGGTGGCAGGGCTCCTTCTGCTGCCTTCAAGCCTTTTCGCCCCGGATCCGACAGCCGCCTTCTCCCGGGTGGTGAGCCAGGTAGGCGAGGGAAAGTTTCCTTGAGGGACTCTGCTCAGGTCTTGGCAGGGTTGGCACCGGAGCCCTGAAAATGGGTTTGTGTATATGTCTGTGTTGTAGGGCGAGAGGAGGGTGAGAAAAGGTCCGGTCTCCCTTCAGAGCCATAGGTGGGGCAGCTGAAGGTGTGATTCGGCACCCCGCGGGTGTGATCATCTGGCCATGGTGGTTTAGAAGAGGGATCTACTAAAGTAGGGACGCGCAATGTTGCAATGCTGGTGGCTTTTCTGCCAAGTCCATTTGCATGCTAAGATTTTTGCAGTTTGCGTATGGGAATTCTTCCTTTTCCGACAAAACACTTTTCTGAGTGATTTGTGATTGAATGGTTTTACAAAAAGGTGCGATTGAGGCCTTTTGTACCTCTGTGTGTGTGTGTGTGTATGTGTCTTGAATACAATACCCAGCAGATATATAACTTGCTCCCATATTAGTTTTTAATGTATGTAGTAATGCAGTTAGTTTTTGGGGATTGAGTAGTTTAGGTAATAAATCTGCTCTTTATGGAAAGAACAATATGTTCTAAGGAAGTCTGTTTCAGTATTGATGTCCTTGTAAAACATGAATTGAATATTTCAGGTATTGTGGTGCATTTGTTGTCCTGTTGCCTTGGCTAAAGCGGTCACCTGTTATATTTGTCTTAGCTTGAGGTTTAAACATCACAGTAGTGGTTTTAGATATCATCATTTCCAAATATTTGATGTGGTTAACTGCCATGATAATGTTAATTGATTAAAAAGCCCACAAACTCTTTCACACTCATATAAAACAATTACATTTGCTTAATTTTACTTCTGCTTTACCATGGGGTACTTTAATAGGAAAGAATTGCCTTTATGGAGAGCTGTCAAAACAAAGATTAAAGGTCGGTATTTACTTTGCTGCGCTAGACCTTGATTATCAGCCCTACTTTTCACATCTGTAGGTTGCTTTTCAAAGCCATTTGGGAGGTCCTCTGTATTTTACAGTAGGGCAGAAATACGAGTTTGAGGATCATTTTTAAAAAGCAGAGAACCTCCTTGCATCCTTAGTCCTGACCCAGTTCTTTGCCCAGGGTGGTTCCCTTCACTACAGAGAAGATGATTATATGCAAGAAAGATGATAATTACATGCAAAAAAAGAAGATGACTATATGCAAGAAATGAAATAGCAGATCATGTTGGCATTCTTTTGCCTCCCTCCCTCCCTCTCTCCTTCCCTTCCTTCCTTCACCTTCAACCTCAGAGAATGAAGATCTAGAAGACACTCAGCATAAAAGTAGAGTGTACTGAAGGAAGACAATGAAAAAGTGCTTCCAGACTGTTGCCAGGAAAAGTACATTGATGTGTTTTGAAAGCATCAGGAGTCAAACTCAATGCTCCACTTCAGCCAACAAACAAGAAGAAACCTTTCTTCCCAGTCTAAATAAAATATTTGTTCTTTAAAATTTACTATTCATTGGTGTAAATGAAAAGATAGCAACTTTACCCCAGTCTTTAAAAGTGGCAGCATCTGACTGGCAGGCTTGGGCCTGGTTAATATTTGGATGGGAAACGTCCAGGAAATACCAGAGCTTTAGGCTAGATTGAGATGATAAAAAATATGCTAAAGGAAGATAAAGAAAAAACTCTTTCAGACTGTTGCCAAGAAAATGACATGGGTATGTTCTGAAGGCATCAGGAGACAAGCTCATGATGAAGGATTCCCGTACTTCCACTTCTTCCAGTGTATTTGCTTCTTTTCCCTTTTGTTTTACTCAAGTTTATTCTTCTAAGCAGGTAGTTATCAGAAGATCTGAGAAGTGGCAGAACAATAATAGGTTAGTCTCTCCCTAAAAAAACTGACAGTGAATTCTCTCTTCCCATCTACCATATCTTGTTTGCTTCTAGGCATTGCATTCATTTCATGAGTTATTCATTGGTTTTGTAGCAAGTGAGAACAACATCTCTTGTTTCAGATGTGGATGCTTCTGCTGACTACAAATGCAGCTAATTTGCCTTTTCCAAATGTGAAGTCTCTAAAGATCTGATTGATTAGTTTGATCACAAAACTTCCTGGTATAATTTCTTTTCAGAAGGAAATTATTTTTAGAACAGAACATCAACCAGTTGTTAATAGGACAAGCTAAAAATATGGAAAGATAAAAAATATGTGCAGTAAATTGGTTGTTCATGCAATTGTCATGCAAGTCCATTATTGCATAACTCCTGTGTCTTTCCAAATATTTACGCAATATGGACTCTGACCCTCTCTGATTTTTTTTAAGATGAAATATGCTTCACAGCTGTCACATCTTCTTTGGTCTGTTGAAATGAGTTGGTCATTTTTTGCATTTGAGTCAGAGAAATCACAGTGTAATCTAATATTCAGAATTATTGTGGAAAGGCCCAGAGAATTTTGAAATGAAAGATGATTAAATGCACTAAGGAAATACTTCCAAGGAAATACTTCCACCGTGTAATACAATATAGATAGTATATATTTGGAAACGCAAGGGATGCTGGGAAGCCACAAGGGAGAAGAGTTTAATAGTCATTGTTCCATAACAATAATATGTAAAAAAGAACATAATGTGGTATTTACTGATTAAGGCAAGAAACTGTAAGATCCAAATTAATTTCTTTGATGTTTGTGTTTTGTCATGTATAGGTTTTTGTAATTATGTGAGAGAAATGTGTTTTGAATTAATAAGATTGCAAGCTGAAATTTTAATAGCATAAACTACCTATTTAGCAAGCAAGATTGTGTTGCCCTAATAAATCCAGCCGCTTTACAAGCATTGGTCATGTTAGAAATTACTTAGAAGGTCACCAAAAGTGATCACAATACCCCAGGACAATGTAACTGTTATAAATCAGAGTCAGTTGTCAAGGAGCTGAATTTTTATCATGTGCCCATGGGGATGCCGCAATGGTTGTAAGTTTGAAAAACAGTCATAAGTCACTTTTTTCAGTGTCGTCGTAACTTTGAACAGTCACTAAATGAACTGTTGTAAGTCAAGGACTATCTGTAATGACTTATTAATGACTGCTGTGCTAAACTGACTTCATCCTCTAAGACTAAAGGTTCTTATAAATAGGGTATTTTTTTCTAAGGTATCTTGGATGTTGACATCTCTCTTGTGCAGAATTTCAGTATACTCATTTCTTATTTGTTTGATCCTATTTGAATCAGTTACTGTCTGTCCCCTGGAATACATTAGCCCTTGTAGGAACCTCCTTCTGTAACCCAGAAGAAGATTCCTACAACGGAGATCTTTTGGAAGACCTTATTTTTCTGTGTCTGTTTTCATATTTGATATCTTTACAGATGACGTTACGATACTGCCTCTTGTCTCTTCTCCAAAATTCTTTGTGAAATTCCTTTCTGAGATCTTTGTCTTTCTTTGCTTTTGCTTTTCTTTTCTTGGCTATATCTTCTGATGTTTGGTCTTTTTAACTTTTCATGTTTAGCAACTTGCTTGATATCATTCCACAGTTCCTCTGGTTCTTCTTGATCAATGAGGCTGAGGACTTCAGAGTGATTTCTGATGTTCACTTTAGAAATGATGGATATATTTATTTGTTTGTTTCATAAATGTATATATGGTCACCCGTCTTGTATTCATAACTCTGGATAAAACTGGATAAAAACATAATAAAAAACGATCACATTTTAAAACAACAGAAATAACATGAAATAACATTGTAGCCAAGAACATTTAGTTAACACAACTGAGTTCACACAGTATGCTAAAGAGCATGCTAGGAAACTGTCTGGTTGTAAGTGTGAAAAAAAGGGCCATAACACCCTTTTTCAGTGCTGTTGTAACTTTGAACAGTCACTAAACAAACTGTTGTATGTTGAGGACTACTGTAGTTGGAGAGTAAAATGGGATAATTGCCATGTTGAAGGGTGTCTGGGAAATGTAATTGATATTATTCAGCCACTGTATCCAAGTACTGGTCTTGCTATATATTTTTCCTGACTATGAAAGAAGACCATTTCTTAATAATAATAATAAAGTTGGAAGGGACCTTGGAGGTCATCTAGTCCAAGCCCCTGCTCAAGCAGGAAACCCTATACCATTTCAGACAAATGGCTGTCCAATCTCTTCTTAAAGACTTCTAGTGTTGGAGCATTCACTGCTTCTGGAGGCAGGTTTTTTTTTTAAATTCCATTTATATCCCGCCCTTCTCCGAAGACTCAGGGCGGCTTGCACGCTTAGCAGTAGCCTTCATTCTATGTATATGCCTGCTTATTAGGGCTTTCACACACACACCCCCAAGCGGCATTATTACAAAGTCAGCTTAATTGCCCCCAACAATCTGGGTCCTCATTTTACCTACCTCGGAAGGATGGAAGGCTGTCAACCTTGAGCCTGGTGGGATGCGAACCTGCACTAATTGCAGGCAGCTGGTGTTACTTAAGGAGGCATTAGCCCACTGCTCCACCAAGGCTCCAAGGTTGTTCCACTGATTAACTACTCGAACTGACAGGAAGTTTCTCCTTAGTTCTAGGTTGCTTTTCTCTTTGGTTAGTTAGTTTGGTTAGTTTCTTCTTAGTCCTAAGTGGTAAATAGTATGATCTTCCCAATAAGAGTATTCTGTTCTAATCCATTTCAGCTCACTGATGCCTAAAATGTCAGTGTAAATGATTAATTTCATCTTTCACTCTGTTGCGCTTTCCATGTTCATAATTCTTATGTTCCATGTTCCTATTGCAATTCTATCTCTGCAGTTTTGGATTTTCTTTTCCTGTATGGTCAGTTGGCAACTGAGCACCCTACATTTCTTAATTCAGTCACGTCAGAAACAGATTGGTATTCTGAAAGATTCTCACTGGTTTCTCTAGCGTGACCTAAAGGGCTTATCATCTGGCATCATCGTGTCAGTCAGTTTTTATTATATATCTATATGGGTCTCTTGGTAATACAGGAATTATTTTCCAATGTGTCCTCCAGCACAATATGAAACAATGGCTTTGACATTGTCACTAAAGCAATTATCTGACTTTAATATCTTCCAGTATCGCTGCTGTCCAATATAGGTGCCTACGTGCTTTAGCTGAGTAGCTGGAATGATGTTCAAGCCTTGAGAGATGATATGTTTCTGGCATTCTCTCCCAGCTATCTTTGCTCACCCCTTACAGGAACATGCCTCCCCCCAATAATAAAGCAGCACAGCAAGACTTCAGAGGAACCCATTACTATAATAACCTATCAAATTTCAATCCTGGTGATTTCAGTAGGTCTCTTCTAGGAAGTACGGTGGCTTAGTCAAATATGCATAGTAAAATGTTTGGTTGCACATATTGCAACTATTGTGAAGATTATGCCACTAATTAGGGTGAGTATATGTTGGATCATATAAGATGTACATGAACATAGCTGCCCATTATTTAGAGTTCAGTTCAGAATGTATGGGTAATTTGACTGCAAACGGTTAAGCCAGCGGTCTTCAAACTTGGCCCTTTCATGACTTGTGGACTTCAACTCCCAGAATCCCTCAGCTGGCGTGCCCAGTTGAGGAATTCTGGGAGATGAAGTCCACAATTCATGAAAGGGCCAAGTTTGAAGACACCTGGGTTAAGCCTTTAGTGGTAGGCAAACAAAATAAATTAAAAAACACTTTGGTTTTGGAATATTCTTTATTGCTAGCATAGTATCATAATAGAAATCTATGAAACAAATTCTTCAGCTAATGTAATTAAAGCAGAGTTATTTTGAACCTATTTCTCACATTTTCCCCCTCCTCTATATTTAGATTTTCTGTAATAGCCCTGTTTCCATCTATAACTATTACTTCTGTCTGGCACTTCCCCAGGGGCTGTTAGACCAGAGGTCCCCAACCTTCTGGGCACCAAGAACCGGTTACGTAGAGAGAGATTTTTCCACAGACCGGTGTGTGTGTGTGGTTTTGTGTGTTGCCTGCATCCTGTGGATGGGGCTTTCCTTGTTTGTGCGGACCGGTTGCTGGCATGCCGTGGCCCAGCAGGTCCATGGACCGGGGGTTGGGGACCCCTGTGTTAGAGAATTCATTATAGGAAATCACTTGATTATACAATTTGTATTTATGGTCAGCATAGTATGTATGATTAGATATAAGAGGCACATTAGGGTCTTGATAGTTATATGCACCACATTGGCCTCTTCTATTCTGGGGTCATTGAACCTGTTTGTGGCACTTTGTTCCGCCTTCAGTTTTTCAATCATGGTTACTTAGACACAGATTTCAGAAATGCTAGATCCTGACAGGCCACATTGTGGATGGAAACATAAAATTTGTCTCACAATCTTTAAATTGAATTACTGGTAAGTACCTAACTTAGTTTATAAACTGTACTGAATATTTCTTTCTTTTTCTCTTCTTTCTTTTTTCCTTTCATTCCATTATTTCAGGAAAACATCAAGATTAAAGTAAATATATTGGAAAACACCGGGGACATTCAGGAAAGACAGGTATTGTATGTTCAACTTCCTGTACTTTATTTAGCAAAAAGTCTTCTTTTTACTATTGTGATTCATCAGAAAAAAAAGTCAGCTTAAGGATCTTTCCAGTGGTGGGATTCAGCCGATTCGCACCAGTTCGGGAGAACTGGTAGCTAATATTTTGTTGCCCAGGCCCAGAACGGACTTCCGGAAGTGGCATCCACACAGAGAACCGGTTGTTCACATAGTTGAATCCCACCACTGGGTCCTTCTCATTTCTATAGTAGTACAGTATAGGGGGGCTTTCGCTCAGGTTCGCCTGGGATGCCTTGTGTACGGTCACTCATGCGCTCGTGACCTCTCGTCTTGACTATTGCAATGCTCTCTACATGGGGCTTCCCTTGAAGACCACTCGGAGGCTCCAACTGGTACAGAATGCGGCCGCGAGAGTTGTCTTGGGAGTTTCCCGGTACTCCCATGTTACACCTTTGCTCCGCGAGCTGCATTGGTTACCAGTTGTCTTCCGGGTGAGGTTCAAGGTCTTAGTGATGGTTTTTAAGTCCTTACATGGCATGGGTCCGGAATACCTCGGGGACCACCTGCTGCCGGCGTCAACTCCCCTCCGCCCTGTGCGTTCCCACAGAGAGGGCCTCCTCAGGGTGCCTCCGGTCAGAGAATGCCGGCTGGCGGCCCCCAGGGGGAGGGCCTTCTCTGTGGGCGCCCCGGCTTTGTGGAATCAACTGCCGGTTGAGCTCCGGATGGCACCGGATCTCCGCTCCTTCCGGCGCGGGTTAAAGACCCACTTATTCGAACAAGCTGGTCTGGCCTGATGGGGAGTTAATTTAGGGTTTTAAATATTTGTATATTTTATTGTTTTATTTTGGGCATTAATTTAATTCTATTTTAACTTTTGTATTTTTGTATTTTTATTATATGCCCTGTTCACCGCCCTGAGTCCTTCGGGAGAAGGGCGGTATAAAAATTTAATAAAACTAAAACTAAACTAAAAACTAATATTGAGTTGTTGATTAACATTTTAGGAATATTCACGTAATTCCTTTCAACAAATAGTTTTGTTATGTTTGTACTACCTTCTGTGGGTTTGTAAAAGTTAGGAGGTTATTTGTTGGGTTCCAGATGTGGTGCTTAATTGGCATTATTCTATATGCATAGCAGTGTGTCTGAATGTATGTATTTTGTATGCTTGTGTGCTCTTTTCGAGCATAATAGTTTGTCAGTACATAGTATGAACTGACAGATTATGAAGTCCTGTGGATAATATGTGGACCTTGCTCAGCTCCTCTCGGTTGATGGTGACAACAGGCTTAGCTGTTCCTGAGATATACTGATCATAGTTCTTAGACCTTAGCTTACAGAGTCTATGGAGAAACAGAGGACATGTTTTCCACTGCTGGTTAGAAGTCCGAGGTACCAGTCTGAGTTAAAGGACTGGTTTAACTTAACAGAAAAATTAATAAAGTGGTGGTCTCTCAGCTTGGTTGTTTTCTTGCAGATGTTTCATTATCCAAGCTAGGTAACTATTTTGTTAATGATGGTAATCAAAATTGAGAAGCAGTGGCTTGTCATTTAATGAGTATCTAAATTACAGCCAGAAATTAGGTTTTTAAGGTTTAAGTGACTTCCTATCAAATAGTGTACATTCTGCTTCTTGCTCCTCTTGCAAGACCTTAGTTTTTTCACACAGAAATGCTTTGCAGGTTATGTTTTTAAGATACAATCCAAAATCACTAAAATCAGTGTCCATATAGTAAGAGATCAAGCCAGTTTGGTGGAGTGGTTAAGACCCCAGGCTAGAAACCCAGAGACGAGAACTTCTAGTTCTACCTTACGCACAAAGCCAGCTGGATCTATCTCAGACCTAAGAAAAAGATAATGGCAAGCTGCATCCAAAATCTTACCAAGAAGAACACAACAGAATAACAAGTTGGAAGAGACCTTGGAGATCATCTAGTCCAGAGGTCCCCAATCTTTTGGGCACCGGGGACCGGTTCCATGGAGAAAGGTTTTTCCGTGGACCGGAGAGTGTGTGGTTTTGTGTGCTGCCTGTATCCCATGGATGAGCCTTTGCTTTTTTGTGCGGACCGGTTGCTGGCATGCCGTGGCCCGGTGCCGGTCCACGGACCCGGGGTTGGGGACCCCTGATCTATTCCAACCCTCTGTTCGAGCAGGAGCCCCTACCATTTCGGACAAATGACTGCCCAGTCACTTCTTAAAAGCCTCCAGCGATAAAGCACCCACAAGTTCTGAAGGCAGTTCCACTGATTGATTTCACTGTTACCGACTGCAGAGATTTGCCCAGGCAGTCACCAGGAATACACATTGACTCAAAGGGACCAAAAAGAAAAGCAAAACAATAGCAAATTTATCAGCATATTTGGATGTTAACTAATTTTGAATTGCTTATATTTATAACTTATTTGGATAATTGCTATGATGATTGTATAAATTAAACAAAACCTGGTCAACTTTAAGATTTAAGATTTTAGATTTATTGAGATTTTTATACCGCCCTTCTCCCAAAGGGACTCAGGGCGGTTCACAGGGCATAAATATAAACAACAGTACAAACATTAAAAGATAATTAAATTAATGCCCAAGTTAAAACCAGAATAATAAAACAAACCTATAAAAAACCCAAGTACCCCCATCAGGCCAGACCCGCTAGTTCAAATAAATGGGTCTTCAACCCGCGACGGAAGGATCGGAGGTCTGATGCCATCCGGAGCTCAACCGGCAGTTGGTTCCATAACGCCGGAGCACCCACAGAGAAGGCCCTCCCCCTGGGGGCCACCAGTCGACATTCCCTGACAGGAGGCACCCTGAGGAGGCCCTCTCTGTGGGCGCGCACAGGGCGGAGGGGAGTCGACGCCGGCAGCAGGTGGTCCTCGAGGTATCGCGGACCCATGCCATGTAGGGACTTAAAGATCATAACCAAAACCTTGAACCTTACCCGGAAGACAACTGGTAACCAATGCAGCTCACGGAGCAAAGGTGTAACATGGGAGTACCGGGAAACTCCCAAGACAACTCTCGCGGCCGCATTCTGTACCAGTTGGAGCCTCCGAGTAGTCTTCAAGGGAAGTCCCATGTAGAGAGCGTTACAGTAGTCTAGGCGAGAGGTCACGAGCGCATGAGTGACCGTACACAAGGCCTCCCGGTCCAGATAGGGCCGCAACTGTATTTTGAAATGTATAAAACTCTCTTTTTATGACCCTGTACATTCAATATATATTATTCTGTGGATTTTTTTTTAGGTTGTCCTTAATATTACTTACGTGAACGGTCAGGTGTATGTAAATGACTTTCCACTGAAGAGCGGAGTCACACGGATAAAATGTCAAACTTTAATCTGTGAGTATTTCTTAATTCACTATCTGGATTTTATGTTCCTCTGTAACTCTATAGAGATAGTCCTCGACGTATGACCATGTTTGGGACTGGAAGCTCAGTTGCTAAAGGATGTAGTGCCTAAGTGAGGCATGCCAATTTTATGACATTTTCGCTGCATTTGTTGAGAGAATCACTGTGGCCGTTAAGCAAATCTGGCTTCCCCCGTTGGCTTTGCTTCTCCAAAGCCCCCTGGAAAGTCACAAATGCCAATCATGCAATCCCAGGATGCTGCAACCATCTTAAATGTATGCTAGTGCCAAGCACCCAAATTTTGATCACATGACCATGGGGATGCTGTGACTGTGGTAACTATAAGGACTGGGCAGGAATCACTTTTTTTTAGCACCGTTGTAACTTTGAATGGTCATTAAACTAATGATTGTAAGTTGAGGAATGCCTTTAATTGTTTGCCTCCCCAGAGTCACTTTTCACGGGATGGACAGGCATATACATTTGATAAAACCTCTGCATATAAGTTAGTAACAATATATTTTCATTTCTGAAGAATTCAAGATCACTTATTGGTTGTTATTTCTAGTCTTGAATTAATTCAGGGTAGTTCACGGTTCAGAACAAAACACAAATGGAGATTAGAAGCTGATTTTGTGAAAGCCCTGAACAAGTTCCTGTTTGGTTAATTTATTGTATCACAGGCTGAGCTGTAGAAACTCAAGGATGTGACTCCACCCTGATAAGTCCTGTCCGTCTCCTCTCGTGCCGGCACACATCCAGCTGAGTTGGTGAAGGAGAAAAACAGCATGACTTCAGTTAATCTTAGCAAAACACTTTTTAATGAAATTTTCCAAATTCATATTCTCTGTAAATAAAAAAATGGAAGTTTTCCTGAAAGGATAAAAGAATTACCCAGCACATACAAATTTAAAATGATACTTATTAGAAGAAGCAAAAATTCTGGTTTGTTTTTTTTTTGCTGTTATGTGCCTTACATTGAAAGGAAAGATACAAATTGGATATAAAAGCATAATTTACAAAGACGAAGCAATTACATGCTATTTACAATTTTTTTATACACCAAGTATTTACCTGATATACTGGTCGTGGCGAGTTTCAAGGCTAGCTTCTAAGATAATGTATTCTTTACTCATGGACATGCTAATATATTTTAAAACTGATTCTTAATAGTTTAGAGCAATATGCATACAAAGATGCTGCAGAAGAAGTGAATCCCAGCAGTGGTTCACTGTGGCCTTTTTAAAGGTATCTCTCCTGTACTTTTTAGCGTCAAAACTAAATCTAGTACAGGTAATCCTCAACTTACAACTATTCATGTAACGACCATTCAAAGTTACAACGGCATTACAAAAAGTAACTTACAACTGGTCATCACACTTAACTGTTGCAGCACGGTTACATGATCAAAATTTGGGTGCTTGGCAACTGGTGTGTATTTACAATGCTTACAGCATCCTGGTATCACGTAATTGCCATTTACAATCTCCCTAGCTGGCTTCTGACAAAGTCAATGGGAGAAGCCAAATTCACTTAATGATTGCATGATTCACTTAATAGCTGCAGTGATTCACGTAATCATGGCAAAAAAGGTCATAAAATTGGGTGTGACTTACTCAGCAATCACCTTGCTTAGCAACAAAATTCTGGTCCCAATTGTGATCATAAGTCAAGGACTACATGTATGGTCTAAAGCAGGGGTGTCAAATTCGCAACATCACGTGACTTGTCGTGACGTATTGCGACTTTTTCCCATTGCTGGCAACGGGGTGGGCGCGGTTTCACTATGATGCATCTGGCCTGCAGGCTGGCAGTTTGACACCCCTACTCTAAAGAAACAAAGTGCTTCTCGTTTCATGGGGTTTTCACTGTGGAAAAGTGTACATTTCATTTAATCTTGAAACAAAATTTCATTTGATGTAATGTAATAGCTAATTGCCTTTAGTTCTCTGAATTTCTATTAAATTCTGAAGAGAATCACCTGATCTCATGATACAGTGCCACATGTTTTTCCCCAGATACATGAAGCAGAATGTTTGACTGCAAATCGTCACTGACTTTACTGGATTAAATGGAATGGGAGGGAGTCAGATTAGGGAGATTCAGTACTCATAATAACGAAAGCCATGGGAACAAGTCCTTGACACTCCAAAACTGGATCTCAGTTCAGTTGTGCATAATAAATGCCAAGGCTTCTCTGCCACACAAACATCCTGATGATAGTCGTGTTCTATGCAAATTTAATTTAATACGGTGGCAGCACTAATTACTATTCTACTGAAATCAGCGTAAGTGTACATGGCCTGGAAAGGAAGTTGGGCGTTAGCATGGTAGCAGTGAGCTACAGAATTGAGAGAAACCTGTGTTGTAGGAAGACAGCTTCCATTTGAAAACGAGAAGAAAATAAGAGCTTGTCACTTAGTGTGCTCTTCCATATGTGGTGTGGTGGCTCAAATTATGGATGCTTTACTTTGGGTTGAAATATTAAATGTAAATCTAAATACCTTCGGTCAGCTTTTTTATTCAGTGATTTCTGTGGCCCACATAGGACAAGTGGAACAGCTGGATTTTCTCATTTTTCCTTTAGGTGTAAGAGTGATTATTTAAAGTTAGTTTCCCCTAGTAATTCAGTAGCTTCTAACAAATAGTATGGAGAGGGGTATTCAACTTCACTCAGTGATTTGAAGAACCTACAAGGCAGATTTGGGAAGAAAGGAGCTGCCACCTAGGGCAGGAGGAAAGAAGAGAGAGTGGGAAAATGTAATTGTGCAAAAGATGATCTTTGCTGAAGACAGTCAACAAAGTAGAAAATATTCCTGTTTCCATTTTAATAGTCTATTTAGCCCTCTGTCATTTCTCTTAAAAATAACTTGTCAACTTCCCTCCGCCCTGTGCGCTCCCACAGAGGGCCTCCTCAGGGTGCCTCCGGTCAGAGAATGTCGGCTGGTGGCCCCCAGGGGGAGAGCCTTCTCTGTGGGCGCTCCGGCTTTATGGAACCAGCTGCCGGTTGAGCTCCGGACGGCACCGGACCTTCACTCCTTCCGATGCGGTCTGAAGACCCATTTATTTGAACAAGCTGGCCTGGCCTGATGGGGGATCTTAGGGTTTTTAATGGTTTTTTTTATACTTTTATTGTTTTTATCTGGGCGATTATTTAATTCCTTTTAATTTTTGTATTCTCTATTTATATGTGCCCTGTTCACCACCCTGAGTCTTTTGGGAGAAGGGCGGTATACAAATTTAATAAAAGTAAAGTAAGTAAAGTAACTCTGAAATTTACACCAGCTAGTTATATTAGTACGGATTTAAAATATGGCATCCAATCCAGTTTGCAACACTGCTTTGTTGTGTAACTTGTTTTTAGATATTTTGTTTCTCTGCATGGCGACTATATGACATACAGTTATTTGTTGATAGTGAAGAATGGAAACCACGATACCTTATTGGATCAGAAGCAATTAGGAATTGTCAGCGTTCGCATTATGATCCACGAGTGGCCATTGGCATCCAGCTCCAACTTGCAATTGATTGTTGTTCAAGAAGAAGTGACGGATATAGATGAAAAGCAGGCAAGTATTCTTTTTTATAAATCATTGCATTTACTAGCTTAGGCATAAATCCACAGTGGAGGAATGGTTGCGGAATGATCACACATTTTAGTTGTATGGTTTATCTTTGCCCTCAAACCAAAAATACTGCTGCCTGAAGTTATACAGTTCTGTGTCCTCTTTTGTATTAGAATATGTAATTTTTTTAATTAAAAAAGCCCTCAATGATACCACCCTTCATATATTTTTGTAAATTTTTTGCAGGAATTTCGATGGTATTTATATAATTATATTTTAAGAATGTGTGTGTGTGTGTGTGTATGTGTATGTGTATATATATGTTTTGCTTAACAACCAAGTGAGAGGTATTGTTGCAGGCCAGTTGTGGTCACATGATTTTTCGCTTAGTGACTGTGGCGTTTAGCAACAAATTTGCTGACCCCTTTCCTGGGTGCTAAAACAAGGATTACTTTTAATTAGGAAACGAACTGCAAATAAAACAAAATGCTGTTAGAGATATATATTGAATATTCTTTGTCTAAGTTAAGGAGAGAGAGTGGGGCAGCTTATAATCATTCCTTTGCATCCTATGATTTTTGGCAATGAATTAGCAGTGCCTTTTAAGAGATGTTGATGCAATTCATGCACAGGGCTACTTGTGCCAAAATAACGATGGGGACTGTGGGCTAGCTAGAAAAGAGCATATTGATTTCTTCAGTCTGGCCAAGCCAGTAGACTGTAATAGGTAAAGTGATGGACAAGGAAGATCCAGGTGCAAATGAATCCTTCAGAAGAAAAACTCACTAGGTGCCTTAGGGCCAGTCACTCTTTTCAGATCAACTGATCTGACATGAGATTTTTACTGGGGAAGAAAGAAAACACAGGGAGAAAATATTATTTCCACCTCCTAAAACAAAGATGGAATATTTATCTACTTAATTTGTATGCTGCCCATTCCCAAACGGATAAAGTTATCTAAAATAAAGAATAGCCCCAAATAATGAAGAAAGCCTCCAAATATGAACAAAAATTAACAGTGTTAAATATTGTAAACTGGGGAACACAAACGTATGTGTCTCTTGGAGTCCCATCTTTAGTTATAATTTACTTATAAGTTTCTAAGTAAATAATACAGTAGTAACTCTTGGGTTATATTTTATTTTGCCTCTAAAAATATTCAGAATTCATATCATTCACTCAAACAGTACAAATGTAGAAATTAATGTTTGGGTTCAGAATTCATCTGTATTTCTTTTGATTGTTTTGAAAGGCAACATTCTAATTTTTTCTTACCTTGTTCACTGAAAAAAACATAATCCATATTGATGCTAGAAATGGAGCCATTTGCTTTCCCTGATATGATATATATGTGATATCAGTATGAATATGATGATGAATAACAACCAGAGAGCATTTCCTCCTAACAGTTCACGTACTTCACGAGGTGAGGGGGGAAAAAACGGGTAGGAGCCCATTTAGCTGTGACCTAAAAGAAAATCCACTTTTCATCTTGAAATCACTTTTTGCAATACTTGCTCTGATAGAAAAAAAAAGCTGGACTGTTTTCCACAACATTCCCCACATGTGTGAACAAGAAAATAGCTCCCATTGTTGCCCTTCTTTTGCAGGTTAAACAAGATGAAGTGATAGAAATAGACCTATTGGTAAAGGATCAGCAAGTCCTGAGACATACAAACTACACCGTTCCTCTGGAGGAAAGTATGCTGTATTCCAGCCCGAGGAACAATGATATTTTGTTTACGCTTCCCAACTTTGCAGGAAAAGGTACTCAGTCTTGTTGAGTTTCAAGAATTGGACTTTGTTTTATTTATTCATTCATTCAGTTTTTATAAAGGGACGCGGTGGCTCAGTGGGTTAGGATGCTGAGCTTGCCGATCAGAAGGTCGGCAGTTTGGCGGGTCGAATCCCGAGTGCCGCGTAACAGAGTGAGCGCCTGTTACTCGTCCCAGCTTCTGCCAACCTAGCAGTTCGAAAGCACGTAAAAATGCAAGTAGAAAAATAGGGACCACTACGGTGGGAAGGTAACAGCGTTCCGTGCGCCTTTGGCGTCTAGTCATGCCGGCCACATGACCACGAAGACGTCCTCGGACAAGCGCTGGCTCTTTGGCTTTGAAACGGAGATGAGCACCAGCCCCTAGAGTCGGAAACGACTAGCACGCATGTGCAGGGGAAACTTTACCTTTACCTTTATCTCATGTAAGTGATTCTTATTTTTTTCTTTAAAAAGAAGCCATTGAATTTATTTCTGGTCATTTTACTTAAGAGTTCAGACTTTTTTTTTGAGAGTTCTTCATAAGAAGGGAGTTGATTAAATTGATTCATTGTTAACTCTATCTGGAATCTTTCAGTGTTCGTGGACTTTTTAGGTATGGATTTTTTTTAAAGAATATCATAGCCAGGTAAATATATAAAATATTGCAAGCAATGATCAGATACCTTGGATTTAATAACTCTACCCCTCAAAAAAATTGATGGTCACATCAATAGCCATAAATTGGCCTCTTTTTATAGGGAAGTCAAATTAATATGGGGTACAATTGGTTTTGTTTTGTTTGTATTCGTTCATAATGGTCTTAGGAAAAATTGAAACATGGGCCAGATCTGTGTTTCTCTCCTAGCAAGTTTCAGATGTGTGTGGACTTCAATTCTTAGGGGAATTATAATAATTGAAATCCACACATCTGAAAGTTGCTGAGGCTGAGAGACCTTGGACTACAGTAGATCAGGGGTAGGCAACCTCGGCTCTTTTATGACTCATGGACTTCAACTCCCAGAATTCCTGAGCCAGCCGTGCTGGCTCAGGAATTCTGGGAGTTGAAGTCCATGAGTCATAAAAGAGCCGAGGTTGCCTACCCCTGAACTAGATGATAGCATAGTTGGCTGAACCAACCTACCCAAAGAGTGCTCATTAATGCTTCCACTTCAGCTTGGCCAGAAGCATCGAGCCAAGGGCCAGAAAGCTCTGTCCTAGCCCCTGCATTGTTCAACACTTGTATCAATGACTTGGATGAGGGAACCCTTATCAAATTTTCAGATATCATAAAACTGGGAGATTTGGTTAAAACTTTAGATGAAAGAAGATTTTTAAAAAAGATCTAGGCAACTTAGGCAGTGGGCCAAAGTGAATAGAATGGAAATACGTAAAATTTTACATCTTGATAGGAAAAATATAAGGCCCTTAGTATGGGATGGAGGAAACCTGGCTTCGCCTGTCTCTTTACTTGTCTCTTTACTTAGCCTGTCTCTTTACTTAAAGAAAAGCGCCCTTGTCAATTGGAAGTTAAACATGAAGCAGCAATGTGCAAGTGCTGGGGATTGTGTAATTGCACAATGTACAATTGCTTGGGATACTTTAAGAAGAGCGACAAGTCCAGATCATAAGAAATAATTGTTCCATTCCATTCCTCCCTGGTCAGTCCCCATTTGGAGTATGGGGCAAGTTAGAGTGATTGGAGCAAGGATTGATTAGAGGAAGTTCAAAAGAGGGCTAGCAAGATGATGCTGGATCTGGAAACAATGCCCTATCAGTGATGGTGAACCTTTTAGAGAGCGAGTGCCCAAACTGCAAACCAAAACCTACTTATGTATCATCAGGTGCCAGTTGGGCGTGGCCCATTGGGTGGGTGTGGCCCATTGCCCATTGGGTGGGCATGGCTGCAGTGGTAATGCCAGACTGGGTGGGACTAAAAAGTTCAATCAATCAATTCCAACTTTGCGAGATCTTTTTTTTTCCTGCGAGAAGTTGAAATTGATTGATTGAACTTTTTTTTTTTGCACATGGTGGCAGAAAGCGAAAAGGTTTTATAAAACCCAGCTGAAGGCCTACTAGGGCTGGGGCAATGGAGCAGGTACCCACAGAGAGGTCTCTGCATGCCACCTGTGGCACTCGTGCCATAGGTTCGCCACCACGGGCAGTAATGGCGAACCTTTTAGAGAGCGAGTGCCCAAACTGCAACCAAAACCCACTTGTGTATCGTTGGGTGCTGGATGGGCGTGGCCCATTGGGTGGGCAAGGCTGCGGTGGTAACGGCAGACTGGGTGGGACTAAAAAGTTCAATCAATTAATTCCAACTTTGCGAGATCTTTTTTTCCCCCGCAAGAAGTTGAAATTGATTGATTGATTGAACCTTTTTTTTTTTGCACACAGCGGCGGAGGCCTAAATTGAAAAGATTTTATAAAACCCAGCCGAAGGCCTAGGACTGGGGCGACGGCAGCGTGCCCACAGAGAAGGCTCTGCATGCCACCTGTGGCACGCGTGCCATAGGTTCTCCACCACGGAGGCAGGGCTTATATTAAGCCCATCCCCCCCAAATCAAACTAGGTCTTATTTTCAGGGTAGCCTTATTTTGGGGGAAATATGGTAGGAGAAACATCTCTTCTATGCAAGCTGTCAGCCACATGAAACTGTGAAATTTCTTTTGCTTTAGGACTTCAGTGGTTGAATGGTTTCTATCAGAGATGTTCTGGTGGAACCTGCACCAAAAAGAGGGTTGGAACAGATGACCAAAGATCTATATCAACCCTATAATTCTATAAAAAATTTAAATAGTTTTGCACTTTGGGATTTTATATATCTTGTCCGTACCCTGCTTCTTTTTTACTGGCTCACAGCATTGATTTTTAAAACAACCAACCAACCAACCTACCTATCTTTTTTACTTTTATAAAATAGATGTTGAAAGTCCTCTACAAACTACCAGTCACTATCTTCTCAGGCAAGTGGAAACTACTGTAGATGAACAGACCATGCCTGGCAAATTGCCAGAGACTCCACTCAGAAGAGAATCACCATCATCTTATAAGGTATGTTTTTGTCAGAATGATTGTGAATGGCAAATAGGTTCACCTAATTTGAGTCAATGGATATGTAAGGAAATTATCGGTGCCTGATACGATGTCTGGCATCTTCTCAGTTACTCTGATCAAGAAGAGCCCTGGTGGCGCAGTGGTTAGAATGCAGTACTGCAGGCTACTTCGGCTGACTGCCGGCTGCCAGCAGTTTGACAGTTCGAGTCTCACTGGGCTCAAGGTTGACTCGGCCTTCCATCCTTCTGAGGTCGGTAAAATGAGGACCCAGATTGTTGGGGGCAATAGGCTGATATTTGTAAACCGCTCAGAGAGTGCTGTGAAGCGGTATATAAGTCTGAAGTGCTATTGCTATTGCTAAATGCCATCAAAGAAACTAAGTCCAATAAAAATAAAAAGGCATGGAAACAAGGTGGTAATTAGAAGGGAGGTAAAAAAAAGTTCAGATAGGGTTGCAACTGTGTGCCTCCCCCTTTCAACATGCATATGGTACATATACTGAGGAGTGCGACTTCAGTTACACAGACATGACCGTCGTGTTCAGATTATGGCATCTCCCCCATTCCCCCTTCACCTGATGCTCCCATGGATGTGTGCGTGTGCGTGTGTGTGTGTGTTTGCATGCCTTTGAGTCAGTGTTGACTCCTGGTGACTATCTCAACTAATGAGGTGCCCTCTGAGCTTGGTTGTTTTCTTGAAGACGTTTCATTATCCAATCTAAGTAACATCATCAGTGCAACAGCCAATGATGTTACCATCTGCAAGAAAAGAACCAAGCTCCGGGAGCATCAAGAACCCCTCATTTCAATCCTCAGCTACAAATATTCTCCTTTCTTGGTATATCAGCTAGTCCCCACAGTTTCCTTGGCACGATTGTAGAAATGGTCTGCATTTGCTTCCTTCCTAGAGCTGAGAGAGAGAGTGACTGGCCCAAGGTTACCTACCTTGCTTTGTGACTCAAGCAGAACTATGACTCACAGTCTCCCAATTTTCCTGATGCTCATGGAGGTGGCTAACAGTTGACCAGCTTGATTTTCTTTTGATAAGGCTACTCTGAAAAGCTAGTACAGTTGGGACCAGGAACTCTCTCAGTTGTAAGCAATGCAGTTGTATAAGGCATGATGTCACATGACTGCTGATTTACGATGGCAGTTCCAGCAGTTTTAGTTGCCATCGGTTATTGAATCCCTCAAGGTCACACTGTACTGCGGTCATATGCTTGCCAGTAGTGACCTCTTGTCAGCTTCCCCATCAATTGTACCTTGTTGGAAGCCAGCAGTGAAGGTTGCAAGTGACAATCACATGACTGCAGCACACCACAGTGTTGTAATTGTGGGCTTATCACTGAGCACCTGAATTATGATCATGTGGGGCGGTCACAGTTATGAAGACCTGTCATCATTACCCTTCATTCACTGCTGTTGTAACTTTGAATAGTTGCTGAATGAGTGTATGTTAAGTGAGGAACACCCATAAGCAACAGATCAGGTAGATGTTCAGCCAGGATTTAAATGTGTCTCCCAACAGAAGCTAGGCCCCTGATGGATTTCTGTCTTATTGGCAGCTGCTAAATTCATCCATCCAGAACAATCAAACTCCCCTGAAATTAGTACTAGGTTGCATGCCTGCTCACCACAAAGATTATAAAAAAGAATAAGGTGATCCCAGATAGCTATAGGGCAGCTGGTAGCCTTTTTTGGCTCAGCAGTAGCACTAGACTGGCTACTAGCCCAAACCCACTGCAGCATTGTTTTGGGCCCTGGTGGACTGGTGGCAAGTGCAGCTTCTCTTTGGCCTAGAAATGTGGGGGGCGGGGCGGGAGGGGAGGGCAGGACAGAGAGAAAGAAAGAGAGAAAAGGCAAAAGGATGGCTGGGCCGAACTCAACATGACCTAGGTCAGATGAAAAAAGGCAGGATCTGGAATTGCATGTAGAGTGTTTGTACCACTGGTGGTCTGAAGTTGAAACTCAAATACTTTGGCAACCTAATGAGCAGGAAGGACTCACTGGAAAAGAGCCTAATGCTGGGAAAGATTTGAGGGCAAGAGAAGAAGGGGACGACAGAGAATGAGGTGGCTGGATGGAGTCACTGAAGCAGTAGGCGTGAGCTTAAATGGACTCCAGAAGATGGTAGAGGACAGGAAGGCCTGGAGGAACATTGTCCATGGGGTCGTGACACGACTTCGCAGCTAACAACAACAACCACTGGTGGTATGCAGAACCACTTCCTGTCTACTAAGCCAGACAGCTGACCCATTGAGTTTGGTATTATTGAAACAAAAGACCACAGAATTCATAAACCCGCCCCAATGCCCCTACAGATATTTATTCCCTGGAAGCCACAGAGAAGGTAATATTTATCAGGAAAGTTTATTTCAATTTCAGGGACTTGGCTTTCCTTGTTTACGTGACATTGTTCCCGGTTAGGTATATGTGAAAGGGGCTATAAAGTTTCAGCTGGGTCAAAGTTAACTTCAGAAAAGAAAAAAAGAAATGAATGTAGGGGCTTAGTTAAAAAGAAGTTGAACAGGAGATTACCGGTACTTCAAACAATAGAAGATGTGGGAAAATATACCAAGGAATTTTCAAGGGGCAAAAGAGTAATGTTTGTAAAGACAAGCAACATATGTGAAGTTCCCACATCGTGACAGAAGTGTGAATTATAAATTGATGCGACAAACAACCAAAGAAAAATGGGCTTTTGCAGCTGCCCTTATTGGATTTCAATAGCCGTGTTGTTATTTTTGCAGGTGATGTGCCAGTGGGTGGAAGATCTGAGAAAGGAGCTTTGTACGTTTTGGCTCAATTCTTTTCCTGTGTTCTTTAATTTTATGGAAGTCGTCGTGGTTGGAGTTGTGGGAGCAACTTTAATCATAAAAATATTAAAGGTGTTTTGTCCCTCGTGTGAAACCAAGTAAGCATCTTTTAAGTTTTTTTTTAATCTCAAAACAAACTTCCTTTGCTGATAGAGGTTTCATATAATATATTTATTCAAGCTAGGCTAATTAAATTGATAAAACAAAACTAATCCACAAGGTTTACAACCACAAGGTTAAGGAACTAACACCTTGGGTCTTGATTTGATGGCCTTATAAATCCAAACAATTAAATTATAAATATTAATTATTAATGGGAGATAATCACTGGGCGATTCAAAAAGTGAGGATGCTAAATGGATTTCTCCCTTATCTTTCCCTCCGCTGGCAAGAGCTGTGCTTAGAGCATGCACACTAAAGTTACTCTTGTTTGGTCCCTCCCCATCCCTCCATAGCCCCATAAAAGCAGCATCAGATAAACACGAAATGCTTTAGTTGACAGAATTGATTGTGTTCTTCCAGTAATTGCAAACAGGAGCCAGATACACAACAATAGTCCAGAGGAATCCTTCTCCGTGCCCCCAATAGGGGGGCACACCCATTTCAACATAATTGGGAAACATGAAGAGCACGAGTGTCCACAAATTAGCAGTTAGCCCAGAGTCATTAGAATTTTTTTCCCCTTAGGGAGCCTCACAAAAGCTCTGAAAAATTTATGGTAAATCATCCTGAAAGCTATCAATCAGTATCTCCTACTTGCTCAGACTTAGGGGCCAACAGCTTGCCATTAGCGTCCCTCTCACGGTTTTGAAACCTCTCATGGCTGAAGGGAGTCCCACCTGTGGAAGGCGCACCCACAATGGCACCCACTCATATATTATTATGCATAAGTAGGTCATGACTGCTTTCTTTAGAAATACTTTGTGGCAAGTAACAGATTGTTTGAGGGACTAATTTCTCCTTGCACACTAGAAAAAGGAAGATGAGGAAATTGAAACGAGATTTAATTACATTTTACTCTTTGAAGTTTATGTAGGCCATTTTCAGAAAGCAATGATTTCGGTTTTAGATTTTGAAACACTTTTCCTGAGTTGTTTTACTGTGAAGTGTTTATATATGAACATATTTCTGAAGTTAGTATTTTAACTGACTTTTTTCCCCCCTAGGGGAATCCTTCAACTTGATGCCAGTGTCATACCTGTGGCTGCAATAAGTTTACTTCCAGCTACTCCAGAGAAGATAAACAATGTAGAGGAAAAATGTATTTAAGAAAAAACCCATGAGTAATTATTTGAGTTTGTTGACCTAATGAACTTGGCACTTGGATCTTAATATATTACTTAATTCAGCCTTCCAAATGTACTGCCCTCTAGACTTTGGGACTATAACTCCCAGTATTCATAAATAATTGCAGTTGTGACATATCTAGAGGACTCCAATTTGGGAACTGCTGATTTCACAACAGTTGTCAGCCTGCTGTTTTTATTTATGAATGATTCATATTTAAAGGACAATTAAGGCTGAGGCCCAGAATAATTTTTGGATTCTTTTCATTTCAACCATTATAATACATTCTTGAGCACAAAAAATGTTTCCTTACAAAGGAACTTCAATAAGTTCTAAGTTCAGTGAAATAATTTCCTGCTCCCTGAAATGATACCCTGAATCTTCCCAACTACTGGCTACAGGACACACCAGGCTAATCCAGGAAATTTGACCCAGACTAATGGAACAGAGTAAGTAGCATCAACAGGAGTATATAGACTTGTGATAATCCTAAAAGCTATTTTAGGCCTTTAAGTGTGCCTTATGGGAGAAGTCAAAAGCAAAAGAGTTTTCATACTGCTCTGACAATAAACAGTGGTGCAATTTTTGTTTGAATTTTCCAAAAAATAATCTTGATATTGTAAGCACTTTCAGGGTTTTTCCTACTGAATTTATGAACATTTGTAAAAATATGCTTCTTAAAAACTTACAATACACTACAAATGTCTTTCATCCAGGAGTACAAAATGTCTAAAAGTACTGTATAAATTCAGAGCACTTTTATATACTGATTTGTAAGATCATCAGATCTTATTGCAAATTTGCTTCTTGACATAAACTGGAGACCATGTAAAGTTCTTTTTTTTTCTTCAAATTTGAACAGGGAGCAAATCTGGATCCGGTCCATTGCATTTGCCAAGTACTCTTTATCATGTTCTAGTGGTAGATAAATATTAAGTAGGATCTTGTGGCTTCAATTGTCCATAATGTTTGGATATGACTATATTACAAGCAGTTTGTTTTAACTTGAGTTGTAAGTCACTGTTTCTCATGTATCAAAATCCATAATTGGTGTTTGGAAATGCTGCTAATCAGGAAATAGTGCAGAGTTCATGTTTCCTTTCCTGTACGTAAACACTATGTTAATTGATGTTTTGGTGAATGCTGAAATAAGGTGTTTCGAGTTGTTAGCACATTTGCTAAATGAGAGGCACAGTCCATTGATGTTCATTGCTCCAAAACTAAATTTACCTAAGACATTTTTCCACTTTTGCTGATTGTTACCAACACAGGCATTTATTTCAAGAATATTAAAATAACATGGTAGAACTGAGAGAAGTTGCACATCACCCAGAATAGCGCAGTTGCTGCCTTAGTGTACATTTCAATGGAAGACACATCAGAAAGGCACGTGGCACTATTGTGTGCTCTAGAATTGAATAACTGAGTTGTGGAAGCAATTATATCCAACTGCTTTAAAATGGTTCTAGAAGACATTTAAGTACAACCCTATTGTTGATAGTTTAGATGGCAACACTGAAAAACGTGAGCACAGAATCTCAAAGGTTGCCATCCATCAGTTAAAAAAGGTGTGAAACAGTTGTCACTGCTGAAGCACTACATTAGGTGGTGATACATTATATTGTATCTAATGCTTAAAAACAAAATTTGTGAAAACAGGAAATAGTGCCATTAAAAAAAAAAGCCTTTGCCCTAAGACTGAAAGAGGGATTGGCTCAAAGTCAGCAGCTGGTTTTGTACCTAAAACAGAACTAGAAGCCATGGGTTTCAAGCCCTGTGTCTTTAACCACTATATAAACCTCTGTTGCTTAACCATGTGGCTTAGCCATGTTATGACAAAACCAAGATATTCATAAATAATGAATCTTGGGCAACCATTAACTTTGATAGAGCTCAGCTTGAGCAACTTCAACGATTTAACTATTTAATTTGTTCAAGAACAGATAATTGTTGCCCTAGTCAGTCATTGAATCAGCCAGATTGCCTCAGCCTCCAGAGTGCCAATATGTTGCCCTGGTGCACGGGCCGGCAACCCGCGGCTCCGGAGCCACATGCGGCTCTTTGAGCAGTCTCCTGCGGGTCCCAGTCGCCCGGTGCGCGCGCACCTCTCCAAATGGGCGGAGGTGCGCGCGCACCACTCTGAACGGGAGGTGCGTGCGCACCACTCCAAAGGTTTGGAGAGCTGCGTGCGCACCTCTCAGAACAGGCGGAGGTGCGTGCGCACCACTCCGAACGGGAGGTGCGTGTGCACCACTCCAAAGGTTTGGAGAGCTGCACGCGCACCTCTTGGAACGGGCAGCGGCGGTACCCGTTTGGAGACCTGCTGGTGCTGGTTTGGAAAGCTGCTGCGGCCGCGGCACCTTTTTAAACCAGCACCAGCAGGTCTCCAAACAGGTGTTCTGGCGGAGGTGCGCGTGCACCTCCGCCCGAACACCCGTTTGGAGACCTGCTCGTGTTTGGGCCGAGGTGCGGTTTGGAGACCTGCTGGTGCCGGTTTAGAAAGCTGCTGCGGCTTGCAGCAGCTTTCTAAACCGGCACCAGCAGGTCTCCAAACAGGTGTTCGGGCGGCAGTTTGGAGGTCCCGGGGGTGGCTCCGGCGGTGCCCGGGCTGAAGGCGCCGCCGCAATCCAGCGCCCGTCACCACAGAGACCCGTCGCCGCTGGCGTGCAGGTGCGTCCAGATAAAAAAAGTGGAACCGCGCGCGTGTATCCACGCACGTGCACGTTTTGCGCATGCGCAAAACATTTTGTTTTATGCGCATGCATGTGCGTGGATGTACGCGCACGGCTCCCACTTTTTTTAATGTGTGATGGAACCGGTTCCCAGTGGCTCTTTTGCTTTTTCAGGTTGCCGACCCCTGCCCTGGTGAAAAAGCCAAAATGCAATTCCTGTAATATTAATAGTGACAATGGTGCTGAATGTGGTGCAGAATCTTGCTTCAACCTAATTTGAAGAAGAAAAAAAAGACGTTTTCCAAATTTGCTGGCTACCATTTCTATAATTGTATATTAGGGACTTCAGTCTATGACAAAAGGTGAAGTGAAACAGATGTTGCAACCAGCCCATAATAGCTGATGAGGTTCTGGAGCACTGGATGCAATCATTTGGGCACATTTGCTGCATAATGTAATGCCCACTTTCTTATTGATTACTCTGGAAATCATGCCATGGGTTGGAAAAATACACGACCAGCTCTCAAAGAAATTTGGTTGAAGCATGTGGAAGATCTAGCAAAACTCAAACTCAATAAAAATGACACTGCTGGGCCAAAGCAAATGAATTTGGATGAATGTGCTGTGATCTCAGTAGACCCAGAGCACTTAAACTAAGTACTGGTTAAGCTATGGGTTACCAGATGGTAGCTTAGTACTTGAAGCAAGCAAGATGAGTAGTATAAAACATTTTTAAGTGAACATTCTGTAAAATTGAAAATTTCCAAAGTATTTTTTAAAAAATAGAATGCTATTTGGTCAGATGGAAGAGCTACAGCAGGGGTAATGGGCCATGGACCATTACCAGTTTGTGGCTTATTAGGAACTGGGCTGCAAAGCTGGAGGTCAGTGGTGGGCGAGTAAACCCCCCCCCCCAGTACATGGGAAAAATTGTTTTCTGTGAAACGTGTCCCTGGTGCCAAAAAGGTTGGGGACCTCTGATCTACAGTATTTACTTCAAATGTCTTATTTTCTGTATGGGACATCTAGATGCCCGTCAAGCAGCTTTAAGTTTGAAAACAGCAGCTGTCACTCACCGTGTTCTTGTGCAGTTCCTGTTCAAATAAACCTATCACCCTAACTTTGTCATTATTCTGTTGTTGGACTGGCATATATTTGTTTTGTTTTCCTTTTAAAGTTATATATATTCTGGCAGTAAATATAGAATATATAAGCTTCAAGTCACTCACTGCCATTTTTCTGAAAAGTTGCTTCTGCTCTTTTATCATTTTCTTGATTCTGCCTTTTAGCCACGCTGGCATCCTTTTCTTCTAGCTAGTGCTTCTACTAAACTGTGATATTCTTTGTATCCAAGTGCTCATTACTGGAAGATTAATGAAAAATAGTAATCTCAAAGATTCTTAAAATTCCTATTCTCTTGGTACAATTTTCCCTTAACAAATCTCTTGGAACCTTAATGCAATGTATTTTTTGCCAATATTTTATTTACATTCACATTGAATTTAAGAATGCTTTTCTTAACTGATTGAATGCTTAGGGTTTCACTAAGGATTAGATCTAGTGCCCTCTCTTTTCTGTTCAATTCCACCACCACATTAAAATCTACGTGAGATAAATATTGAATTAGTGTTAAGTTCTAATTGTGGTTTACCCTTAAAATACTTGCTTTTTCAATGACAAAGTAAAGAGGATGGACAGCTATTTCAATGACGAAGGTTTTTTTTTTTTTGCACCGGCTTATTTGATGTATGCTGATTTCCTGAAAAACTGACTGAACAGTGACTACTTTTAAAAATATAACCACCAAAATACTGCAAGTGATAGTTTAGTCTAGTGTGCCAAGAAACAGTACAAGTATGGCTGCAAGAACCTATTGATCCAAAAAATGCAGGAAATCTTTAATAGGAACTGGTCTAGACAACTGGACTAAGAGGGGAAAAAATGAGCTGTACTTTAAAAAGCTAACTTTATTATATATGTTGTTACAAAAAGTTAAAAAATAGCACTGAGCACCCAGGAGTACTACTTTTTCATTACTTTTGGAACTCTTTGAATACTTAAGGCAGATTTCTCAAGGAAGAAAGGCTTAACATGATCCAAATTCAAAAATCCATTTCTCATATGTCTCAATGTCCGCAGCAGAGACTGATTTTGAAACTTTTTTTAAGGCCATTTCAAAATCTTCCATTGTTGTTGGCATGTGCATTTCATCTCTGGAAAGATTTCTGATTTCTTCTGGTGTCAAGCCTTCAATACGCCTTCTCATAGCCATCAGTGAAGCATCTCTGTTGATTAAAAAAAACCATGTGCCTTTAATGAGAGTACAGAAATGCCAAAAAATTAACACTAAAAGGCTGCTTTAACCATAGCTGGACCTTGAAATGCTTGCTTGCTTATTATTTCTACTTAAAATCTACCCAATCCAGAGTGGCTTACAGCATAAAAACAAGACAATAACAAACTCACAATGCAGATAAAAACTTTAGCAATAAACAGATGGCAGATCCAGCCAAAACAATATATCATATACATGACAAAGGCTTCCAATTGTCCTAGCTGAAAGCCTGGGAGAGAGAAAAAAATGTCCTTAAAGCCTTCTGAAATGCCATTAAGGTGGGAACCACCCAAATCTCAGAGGGAATCTCATTCCAGATGGCAGGTGCCTTCACAGGTCTTAAAAGTCAAATTAACTTAAATTGGCTTTTAGTAATACTATTGGAAATATTTGGATAACATGGTATGTAATAATGAGAAGAACCAGCTCTTCATGTAAAATAAGTTCTTTAATGGCAAACAAAAGTATAGCTTCAGCTTTTCAAATGCTGATTTTTGGCAAAAGTGTCATAAATTGTGACTGCACCACCACAGGATGCTGCAAACGGCCATAAATGTGGGTCAGTTGCTAAGCTCCCGAAATGTAGTTATGTGTCCTTGTGGGGGGAGGGGACTTTGGAACTGGGTTCTAAGTACCATAGGAGGGGGGTTCTGGTGTAACTTTGAACGGTTGCTAAGCATCTGGTCATAATTGAAGGACTACCTGTATTTGAGTCCAAAGCAAAGAAAATGAACTGTAGGAAATATGGATGTACCCACAAAATTCTTGAACCAAAAGATGTATTTTCCTGGGAACTGCATGGCTGCCATATGAATGTAACAAAAGTTGCTGGCTCTCTAAGAAGGCACCAGAGGCTCGATTAGCATCCCTTGACCCCTCTGCATGAGCTAGTGCTCCAAGTAACATATAGAAAATTGAAAGAAGATGAAATGAAGGTACCACAATTTGAAAATATAAAGAGTAAAGGCATATTTTCAATATACCACTATGGATTTCTTGACCCCTATTATTCTGTTCCGGTTTGATAAGAGTCACAAAGTGAAAAAAAGCTGAAATGTAGAAGTGTGGATATGCAGCATGTATATCAGAAGTTTTTCTCCAACCCCCCCCCCCCATCTTCTTCAATCATTGGTTGTGCTACTAGCAGTTGTTAGCAGCATCTAAGGGAGTCAAAGATTTCTCATGCCAAAATAAAAATCAGGCAGTAAATGGAACAAGCAAAAATGGAGAGAAGCACAGGAAACAAAGTGAGAAAATAAGTGAAATGGATAAGGAGAGGAAATAATGAATATGCAAGGGAAAAGGATGAAAGAGAAATAGAAGGGATCAAGAAAATTATAAACATAAAAATAGGCAATCTAGCAATTTTTTTTTAAAAAAATGCTAAGCAGAATGCAATTTGTAGTGTGTTGAACGAAGGGTAATAAAGATTAAAGGGTAAATAACTATCCCCAGATAAATGGGCAGAAAAATAAAAACAGATGCAAAATGAGCAGGAATAATCCAATGAGAAAGGAGGAGTGGAACACAGTCTTTAGGATCAGCTTTAAAAGATGGCTAGGGACTTACACTGACATATGGATAGGATGCTTTTCTTAGAGGGTTTCCTTGACAGGCAGCAAAGTATCTTTATTGATCCCGGCATGTCATTTCACTACTCAGGATTAAGCCAATCTGTCCATACTAATGAAACTATAATAGCTGGAAGTGGAAAAAGGAATTCTAATCTGGCCTGCCCATATCATCACGCTAAGTCATGTTTTATAAATTGGTCTTAACTTTTAATCTGTACTAATTTATTACGGGCATTGCTGTTTAATCACTTTTAATAATTTTTAATTTTTGTATCTTGTTTTTATTATGTATTGCCCTGTTCACCGCCCTGAGTCCTTCGGGAGAAGGGCGGTATACAAATTAAATAAATAAATAAATAAATAAATAAATGTCAAACTCGCGACGTCACATGATGTCACGCAACGTATCGGGACGGTTTTGCCATTGCCGGCAATGGGGTGGGCGCAGCTTCCGCATGACGCATCCGGCCTGCGGGGCCGGCAGTTTGACATCCCTATACTAAGTAATAGTTACTTGATCATGCTGGCTGGGGAATTCTGGGAGTTAAACACTGGATTAGTGTAACATGCACGTGAACTCTTTCAGTATGGCTCAATCAATCAAAATCAAGTTTGTTTGTTTTTTTAAAAAATATATTTTCCTCTCTCTAAAGTTATTTTTTTTACTGCTTTCTTTAGTTCTTTTACAGAACCAGTATTTGTACTGTAACAGGAGTTATAAGATTAGGACTACTGCCTTCAAAATAAAATATAATAAAAGCTGTGCAGTTTTAACATACCTGCACACATTGGTAATGTCAGCTCCAGAATAACCTTCCATATTCTGTGCAATATTGACAAGATTAACATCATCAGCAAGTTCCAATTCCTGTAGATTTATTCTGAGTAGCTCCTCTCTGCCTTTGGCTTAGCAAAGAAAAATAACCAAAATGAAACATGGAGAAAAAACATCCTTTAACCCTTGAATAACATGGTTAAAAATGTTTCAATTATATAATTCCCAATTTTAATTAAAAATAACAAAATCTTTGAACAGGACCACTCAAATATACTTAGTTGTTATCCCAGAATCTTAACCTGCTACTTAAGTCTTTGCGTGTCAACATAAGGGTAAGGGTTCCACCTGGAAATATTCATCCTCAAAATCACTGCTCCTGCCTCCCAGAAATTGCAATTATCAAATATGCACTTGATATTAAAAAATTCAGGATGTGCCAACTATATTGGATTTTTCTGAAATGCAAGAATTTATACCTGATGGCAAAGGAATATAAATTCTTTTTTCCAGGCGTCGTCGTAATGCTTCATCAATATCCCATGGAAAATTAGTAGCAGCAAGTACCATCACCATTTTGGAAGGATCATCACTTTCAGAAGCACCTCCCACTCCTATTATTAGAAGAGAATAAAAAAAATTAAAAGGCAATGCAAAATAATATATGCTCAAGTTTGCAAATCAGGAAGTTATGTCATTACATTCAAGCTAAATTTTAACTACCCACATCCATGGCAACAGGTTTGAACTTTTAATTCAAATGCTTTATACTAATAAGAGTATTCAATTGCTTATAATATGCAATAATATTTGATATACATCGGAGACATTCTGGTTTGTGGGTTGTTTTTTGCTGGACAGATGCCTCAATATATATGCCTCTTACACATTTATTTGCTCATACAATTTCTACAGCTGCCCATCTCAATCCTATTGATTCTTTGAAAATGTGATCTTACAAGAGAGAGAATTTGAAAAATCCATGTGTAGATTCTAACACTAGTCAGTCAAGTTACAGATGTTATTTCAAACATCTAAATGGACAACCAAATTTGTTTGCACAATCTAAAAATTTCTAATTTAAATTCTAATTCATTAATTTCTAATTTAACAAATTAAATTAAATTGGAGATTTATAATATATATATATTATAAATCATATATATATATGGCATTTCCAAGAACCAATTTCCTTGCTAAGCCTTTCTTTACAGTTTTGCTTATAAAGTCTTCTACTGTATTCATATATCTGTGTTCTGATCCAAGAAAAAATATTTATTTTTGAATCGTAAATTATGAAAATTAAAGTACACAAAGAGACCATTTATCCATAACCACAATTGGAGTTAATAAGGTGGCGTTGAGCAGCATCATCTCAGAGTGACTGAAAGTTGAAATCAACTTATAACTGAGCTTCTTGTAATAACAACAAAACACACATTTCAATGGATTTTAATGTCTTAATGAGCAATGCGTAATTACTAATGCTCAACTGCTACTATAATATAATACTGAAGTTCCTACTTTTTTCTTAGCACACTTTCAACTAAGCTTGTTTACCATCCATCTGAACGAGTAATTCTGCCTTCACCCTTCGGCTGGCTTCATGTTCTTCAGAAGTTCCTCGACGGCTACAAATGGAGTCAATTTCATCAATAAATATTGTTGTTGGTGCATAGAACCGAGCCTGGAAATATAAGATGGTGAAGGAACATTTTACTAAAAATGATTCCAACAAACTGCTACTGTTCCAAAACAGTATTATTTATTATTTATTATTATTTTATTTTAATTCCATTTATATCCCGCCCGTCTCCGAAGACATTACCAAGTAAATCTATTCTGAGATGATTTTCAGTAGGAAAGGCTGATCTCTTCTACCCACTGCAGTCCCAACCTATATTACATTCTCCCATTGACACATTTTGACTTCAAAACAGCAGTATGATAGGGCGCATGTACCTTATAAAAACCACAATTAAGAGTTATGTGTAATTTGGCTTGGAATCTTCTAGGTAACAGACTACACTATTATAATACAATAATACCAGTGTATGATGGGTACAAATACACTATCATACTATCACAATGGAATACATTAGTACAATGCAAAATAAATTGCCAAAATGTAACTTCTACTGCAGGCAGCCCCAAATTACAACTGAGATCAGAATCTTGTTCACTGAATGAAGTGGTCATTAAGTGAGATCTCATGCTTTACTCAATGAGCACCATCTGGCACTCCTGGCTGCAGTCATTAATAATCAGCTAGGTTGTTAGGTGTAAGTGCTGTTAAGGTTGTAAGGTTGTTAAGTGCTGCCTGCCAGAGAGATTCAGCTTAGGATGGAGGCGAAACCCTCCGGAAGGCAGGTCTTTCAGCCATGTGCTCGGGGCGAGAGACAGTCTTACTGGCAAGCAGCAGCTGTAATGTTCTGGATTTGTTTGGGAAGAGGACCTTGAAAACACACAGGAGTGCAAGCACAGCATCTTATTAATTCAGCTCTTCACTGGGCTGGAAGACCATGGTATTTTATAACTGATCACACTCAACCTGATGGCTATTTCGTGAATAATTTCCGCATAACGGTCAATTTGTGAGCACAATCACATGAATTTACAATTCGAAATATGCCCTAGTCCAGGGGTCAGCAACCTGAAACAGTGAAAGAGCCACTCGGAACCGGTTCCCTCACAAAAGGAAAAACTGGGAGCCGCAAAAAATGTGTGCGCATGCGCGTACATGCGCACATGCACAGAACAGGGTTTGACTGAAGAGTGGAGCCAAGGCGAGATATGCACCTACCCTGCATATTTGAATTGATTGGTTGAACTTTTTTAGTCCCACTTTTTTTTGGGGGGGGGGACTGCACATGGCAGAGGACCGGGAGCCGCAGGAGACGGCTGAAAGAGCCGCATGCGGTTCCGGAGCCACGGGTTGCAGACCTGTGCCCTAGTAGTCCATAAACTTTGCCTATTCTGTTTTCTGCTAGCATTCTCTCCAAAGGTGAAAACACACAGGCTGGTGTGACTTTGAGCCAATTGCTTTCTGTCAGCCCAACCCACCACACGGGGTTGTTGCTGTGGGTAAAGGAGGGAGAGGAAGACATATCAGGCATATTAAAGAGCCAGGATTAAAAAGTATATTAATAACACTAGCAATAATATTCCTAAATCTTAGTGAAATCAGTAAATCACCATTTCAAATAATAGGCGAACAAGCTTTTCAGATTCTCCTCTGTACTTTGAAGTGAGTGTGGACGATGATATGTTGAAAAAGGTAGTTTTGCATTCAGTAGCTACGGCTTTTGCAAGCAGTGTTTTTCCAGTGCCAGGAGGACCGACCATCAATACACCCTGTTTACAAAGAGAGCCAGAAATTGAAATAAATACTCATTTAAAAATATCTAAAATTCATTTGCCAATATAATTTAAGAAATACTATATAATTTCATTTAAAATAAGCATTTTAAATAAAAGCAAAGGGAGCTAGGGATTCTACTAACAGTTAAAGGGCATTGTGTCACCAGACACTGTTTTATTGACATAGCAAATGACAAGTGAAAATTTCTAGCCAGAGTGATATGGCTTTGAGCCTTTAGATTATATGAACTTACTTTAATATTATATAAACAAAATACTTTTTATATGGGCTGTTCAATCATTTTGCTGTAAAACCCTTGCATTACATATTTGTGCAAGTGTCAGATTCAATAATTGGAATCCAGTCTGGCTTATGTTATTTGCATTGTTTCCAGTTAGTGCTTGCACAATTATTAACGGGATTGAATATCCTTCATTTTTTTCACCCTGGCTTAACACTGAATACAACTCAATGAAAACCATTTTGATGTTTCATCAATAATTGAGGTGACTTTACCTTCCAGGGCCTTCTGATTCCTTTAAAAAATTCTGGCATCCACATGGGTAAAACTACTGCTTCCTTGAGTAATTTTTTAGCATCCACTAAATCAGCTATATCATCCCTGATGAAAAAGAAACGAGCAGATTATGACTTGCTACAAGCACTGCATCTCTATTAACTTTCACTGTAATCATGGCTGAATACATGATTTTTCAGAGAAGAATATTAATATTTTCTATATAAATTCACTCCACAGGAAAGAGTTGACGTTCAATCATTTACATTTTTATTTTAGAATTCCACCTTTTTTCAGGTGTTTTACAAAAATCAGAATGTTCATCACATGAATACTCAATTTCCATCCCAACATTGCTCACTGCCAACATCTTTCTCCTATAGACATTCATGGATCGAACCTCTCTCTCTCTCTCCATATACATATATGTATGTACATTAAGGATCATTTTCTGCAGAAATCATTTGAACAACAGTAGCAGAAGGTGGGCCTATTAATACACCCACAGAGTAAGCTTCTATTTGTTCATTGAAAACTGCTCACTTCAGTACTTTATTATGGTCACGTGAGATGGAATTAAATAGTATAGTTTACAGCTAGCTCATCAATGCAATCAAAATTTATCTACAAACAGTAGACTATGTCTTTACAAACAGTAAAGTACAGTAAAATTTGGCTACATTCATAGAAACTGAACAATTTTGATCTGAAAGCAATATTTGTGCACAGAATAAATTCAAATTGCTTGTTGTGCTTGCAGTATTTTGCCAAATAAGAAGTGGAAAGCAGACTCTTACATTCTTATAAAAACGTAAAATAAAATGACATTGACTATAGAAACAATAGACCCTTCTCCATAACAGCACAATCTTAAGTTCATAAGGGATTATTTCTTTTTTGTAGCTGCCCTCTAGAACTGGTGTAGGGAAGACATTAAAGCATGCTAGAGTTATTGTAGTTTTTGCAGACCTATCCCGTTCCACATTGAAACTGATTTATAAAACTTAAGCATAATTCATAATCTGTTTCCAGAAAATAAATGTAAAGTGAATGTCAGTTCTTGTTACATAACTATGATGACCAATTTCCAAGAAAATGTTAGCATTCTTGGCCAAGGTATATGAAATAAAAAGGTCACATAAACTATTGCTTATAGTTACAAAGTATCCTAACCCTAAACAGCAGCCATCTCTACTTTTCCATTTGCTGTTTAGGATACTTTGTAACTTGAAATACATAATGTTGCCTCTAGAGAAAATTAAATCTGGCTATAATTGATTGAGGTAGTTTTATGAAAATGATGAAGCAGACTTGCTTACTGAGACATCTTACTCACTGAGATTTTACAAATTTCTGAATTAAGTGCTAAACTGAATTAAGAAGAAGCTTAATTGGCAGACAATAGAAGTAGCAGTTTATGAGCGGTTTATCCTGAAACCAAAAACAGCAACATGGTGATAAAGCTACAGCTATTTCTTAAAAGGAACATAGAACAGCCTTACAAATGTATTCATAATAATCTACTGTTGAGAAAAAAAATCATTAATCAGTCTGCTTGCCTACACCTTACCAGTTATTTTTTTACTGAAAGAGGAAAAGTTCATTATTAGAATTGATGTCTTTCCAGATTTAATTTTCTCTAGAGGCAACATTATGTATTTCAAGTTACAATTGAAATTTCAATTGTAAGCTGCCCAAAATCATTGACTGAGATGGGTAGCTATAGAAATTCAGTGAATGAATGAATTTAAAAATCCATCAAGCTTAGACACAGACCTCACAACTTAAAAGGATAGAGATGGTTTATACTTACCATCGAACATTGGGATTTTGGGAAATGATATCTCTTTCTAGAGCTTCTACTAAGTCTTTATCATATCCAGTGCCATCAAATTTCTTTGGCTCAGGTTCTGAAATATCAGTTGAGGACTTATTCTGCATTACATAAAAATGCTTATCAAACATATTAATATTGCTCATAATTATTCCAGTAACTTGTTTAACGTAAGTTACATAACAATAAAATGATAAACTTTCAAACAAAGACATAATTGTACAAAACGTACAAATAAAACCTCTGGTATTTACTACGTTTTACACAATTGCTTTTGAAACATTTGCTGAAAAGTTTTTGATAAGCAAATATTACTAAAATACGTGAACTTTGCAAAGCAAACACTGTCAGCCTTTCTCCACCATGGGAAAGCAATGCAAGTTTCCCAACAAGTCTTTAGCAATCAGGAACAGGCAAAATACTTTATTCAGAGGCATCTGAAAATAAGGATAGGCAGCTTGCATTTCCTCCAAGCTCCCTGCGTAAAAGGCAACACTGTTCCACTGTAACTATTGTCATTGTTGTGATCTGGTTTGGGAGAATCGCTTTCTGGGCATGGTCTCTTTCTGGAGCGGCTTTTAAGGGTCAGGAGTCTCTCTCGATTTCTAGTGGTTTTCTTCTTTCTCCATGGTTGGTTCCAGTTGAGGTTGATAGTTGGGGAGAAGCCTAGCGCCAAATTTCTCTTATGTATGGTGTCTGAAATGGCTCATATCTCTAACTTTTTAAAATACATATCTGAAGCCACTAGGTCAGGGGTAGGCAACCTCGGCTCTTTTATGACTCATGGACTTCAACTCCCAGAATTCCTGAGTCAGCATAGCTGACTCAGGAATTCTGGGAGTTGAAGTCCATGAGTCATAAAACAGCCGAGGTTGCCTACCCCTGCACTAGGTGAAGTAAGTAGATGGCATGAGGAGCGGTACCATCGCCATGCAATGATACTCCATTATACATCTCCACTCCACATCAGGCAGTTGGCGCTGTTCCAAGTGCTTGCCCAGTGACTTGAGGACACAAAGGCCTGGAGGGGAAGGAACTGGTTGGGAGTCAATCCCAGCAAGAGGGAGTGGCTTTGGGTTTTTGCCCCTATCCCAAGCTGTCATTTTTTACTCTTTTGACAAGATAGGAGTCCCTTAGAGAGCACTGATGTGCAACTTGGGGCTGTTCCTGGGCTACAGCTCCTGCCCAAGTAGCAGGTGTCAATCATTGCTAGAAGGCCCTTTGTGAAGTGCAATCCTCTTCCGTACTGGACTGCAAGGAGTTGCTCATAGTTACTCGTGTTTTAGTTACTTTTCTACTGGATTACTCAATGTATTCTACAACTGGTCCAGAATGCAGCAGTATGCACAGTCCTGTGCCCTCCATGATTTGCCCATGTTACATTGCTATGTGAGCTACACTGCCTCCAATTTCTGTCTGGGTACAGTTCAAAATGCTGGTTATCGTTTTTAAAACTCTGAATGGTAAGATTAATTGCAGGACTGTCCCTTTCTGAGGGCGTCTGCCTGTCCCACTGGGTTTGAGAGGGTGAGCATGTTCCAGAAGCCCCTCTTAAACTGTTGTTACACGGTGGGTCCTAAGAGGTGTGTCTTCTCCATTATCACCCCCAACAATTTAAAACAGTTTCCTCGTCCCCACTCTTGAGTTCTGAAGAGCTGCTACTCTCTTAGCTTCCTGGAAGGCCATAGAGATCTAGCTCTTTCCCCAGGCATTGATTAGGATGGCAATGAGCTAGCAAATGTAGAATTTGAATAGTGATGTCACGAGATGGAAGAAGTGCAACGTTTTTTCCTATGTTTTATCTCTATGTTTTAGTGTTAACCGCCCAGGTACCTAGGCGAGATGGATGGTGTAGAAATGAGATGACTAGATGATAAATGTCTTACTGTTGTGAGATGCCAAGGTTTATTGTATAATATGATGGGTAATGAAATAAATCTCTTAAGTAAAATAAGTAAGATACACCCCATTCAGCAGAACATTGTACTATTATTTGTGGTTTCTCTTTTAAAACATCTTCATCAAACTTTTACACAAGTTCTCCCTACTAGAAATGCTGATAAATAAAAAGACCAAAAAGAGGCTCAAATGGTAAGGATGTTTTATAAGATTTGGAGGGGTTGGTTTCACATTCACGAAACTTACTTTTTCCTCTTTTCCTTTATTTAATGGATCTTTCTTTTCCCGACCACGAACAACTTTGCCTTTATCCTGAGTACTTCGGGAAGAAGGCCGATGAAAGACTCTAGCAGCTGCTCCGGCTCGGTTATTTTGGTTTCTGCAATCACTGCACTGAGCTGACTGACGTTTCCTAGGCCCTGGTGAAGATCTGAATGAATACAAAATGGGGAAAACTGTAAATATGGTAAGATATTCTTATCCTAGAATATTTGAATATATTAAAAGATTACAACTCCCCTCAATCTCCCAGAAACTGTGTTTTGTACGAATGTGTTAGAATTGCATACAATTCTTTCTGCACATACTAATTGCTTCTAGTAAACAGATTCAACCACTTACTCACAGGAGCTCTACTCATGGGAGCAGGAGACAGCATTAAATGCTTCTGTGGTTACGAGTTAGAGACTCAAAAACAATATTTAACATACTTTAACATTTAATATTTGAACACCCTAATCTGCTTTTCCCCTCATGGTGTCTCTTACCTACGTTCAGCAGGTACAGGCAATGACCAGACTTCTGCATCGTGAGCTGGTAATTCCTGATGTGCCGCTTTTAAAGGAGTGCTGTCTAATTTAAAACTTTCTAGTGTCTTCATGATATCCTTCACATGCTTAGCTTCTATACTTATCTCCTGCCTAACCTGATTAAAAACATGAAATACAAAGAAGCATAATGTTAGCTTGTAGAAACTTGTCAACTTCAAGTACCTCGTGAAATGTTTGTGGCTCAGATAGATAAACAGGTTGTTGACTCTGTAAGACATTACAGAAAACTGATAAGGCCTATTACAAGTCTTGCAAGAAACCTTTAATAGATTTTTTAAAAAAGTAAGATGTATGAAAGCTTTTAAAAGCAACATAATTTGAAGTGGCACAGTCTAAGAAATGATCACACATGTACACGGCACATGTCCAAATTGAGTACACCAGCTCAAGATAGCAGCTAGCTTTAGATTAACTGACTAACATTTTTAATCAAACAGGATTCAGAAGGGGGCGGTGTTTTTGAAGCCAGTTTTATTTTACCTTTTTAATGGAGTTCTCTCCAACCACAAATAGCAATTTTCGTTAATTATTATCTTTGTACTCACCCTTGTAATTCACTAGTATTTAGCCACAGGCATGTTTATTCAACTTAGCTCAACTTTTAAAGTGAGGTCTAATTGAAATGATAATCCTATTTAATAAATGAAAATAAACCAGAAAATGAAAACTCACTTGTTGCCATTTCTGCTGAAGATACGTATCTTTGACAGAAGAGAGGTATTTGCTCATTTGGTCAAGTACTCCCTGATAGTAAACCATTGCAGAATCATAATTCCCAAGCAATGCATATTCACGTGCTAGCTTCACATTCTCACCTATCATCACAAGACTCATGGTCAACATAAAGCTACAAGAAAAACACATGAAGACATTATGTAAATTCATGATAAAAAGATGTTAGGTCATAAAATTCAAAAGAAGTCGTATCTATCACTTTAAAAAATAGTGGAAAGGGTATATCGGCTTATTGTTAAGCCATTTTGAGAGATACTCTTTTGAGAAACAATCAGTTTCAATACTTTAGAATAGTTTCATTCTGCCACAAAGTCATATCTCCAAAGACAAGACATCCCAAGGTAACCAAGTCATTTGGAATGGTTAAGGAAAACGAAAATTCATTAAAATTGAGCACAACTATTGGAGATTACATGACCTACATCCATACAGTCTTCTGGGCAGCAATACAGAATGATTGCCATTGCTTTCTTTCCAGGCTATTTTCTGACTTTCAAGTCTAACGAATAGCATAACAATTTTATACAAATGCTTACCAGCCTTGATCCCGCTTGGGATCAAGCTCAATATATGTTTCTAAAAATGCCTCTAACCATAGACATTTTCTCCCCTTGGTAATAAAAATGAAGGCCTGAATCCAAAGTATGTTCATTTACCCAGAAAAAGAAAATAGGTAAGACAGACATCCTATAGGACAAGGAGTGAGACAGGCACTATTTTAGTAAAATGGTGCTTTCTGATGTGATTCAATAGACAATTCATCAACGGTTAAACTCCTAGCAAATATTTTGAATGTGCAGTATGTTTTTTTCAAATGTCAAATATGCCCACCAAAAGGCTGGGGAACCCTTGTCTATTATATTATTTTGAGATCCCAATTGTATACAGAATATCTCATTCCTTGCCGATTTCTGTTAAGTAAACATTGTCCTACGTAAATGACTTCAGAGCTTTTGCGTATTATTTAAAGAAAATCATATTTTCAGACTTTGCTGCGAGCTAGTTCAGCTTTCATGCACTCTCCTACATCAGATTCAAGAAGTCACATCTTAACTGTGGTACATCAATATTGTTAAGAATGTTACTTGGCAAGACTCCCAATAAGTACAGAACTACTACGCACAAAGCTTTATTATAACAACATAAACCCCCCATCTGTCTATATAAATAAACATCCCTTTTAGCTAGATAAAATTAAACCATCACCCAAACACATGAGAACAGAATGAAAATCTATGAGGACAGTGTTGGGTCAGCAACTATTGGGACAAGGAACTGAGTCACTAAGTGTCATGGCGGTAAAGTGTGATGTAACATGACCGTGCGGACTTATAATGGCAGTTCCAGCGATTTCAAGTTGCAGTCAGGTGAATCCCATGGGGCTGTTAGGCAGGAAGTCCTGTGAGATCACCTGCTAGCTCCCTCACTGACATTGCTTGCTAGCATCTGGCAGTGAAGGTGATAAATGTTGATCATGTGACCACAGAGACGCTGCAACTCTCATAATTGTGAGCTGCCTGCCAGATGCCCAAACTGTGATCAGGTAACCACAGGGACACTAGGATAGCCACAACTTTGAGGACCCGCAACGATCTACTCGTTAAATGCCATTGTAATTTTGAACGGTTGATGAATAAATGCTGGTAAACCAAGGACTACCGGTATGTAGTAAGAATTTCATCTCTAAGTAACTGGGCTAAGCAGAATATCTATACAAAGGACAAATCTACAAAATATACTTAACATACTGTTAAAATAAATCATCAACTTTTCTAATCGTTTGGAAATGTAATAATGATAAGAGAGATGAGCAACACTGAAGGTACCATTTTTTTTACACTTTACTTGATCCCAATCAAAAGAAAGTTTAAAGCCACATAGTGAAAAAAAAACACGGGCATGTGTCTCAAAAGAACACTATTACATTTTGTTGAAAATAAACCTTAATATGGTCATATTGATTTTTTTTTAAATCAGGATCATTAATTTTCAGACAGCTACACTGTGGTCAAGTGAGCTTAGCAACACTATTTGTGATTCTTTCAAGGAGGTGATGTTGCAAGAAATGGCAACAAAAACAGCTCCTGAAAGTTCTTACTACAGAAGCAGATACTGCCCTTTATTCCATCCACATTTTTGGATCTGAGACCCTGCTGGCTGAAGCTGACTTGAGCACAAAACCTTGGGAAGACATCCCATAATCTTTGCCCACATTATTCATTCTTTTTATCATTATTGTTGAAGTTCAGGAAACCAGGAGATGTCCTCAACTGGTAATTGAGAACACAACAAACAAAGCCTCTTAAGTTTGGGAATAAACTACTGCTTAGTAGAAAAGCTGACACAAAATGTAGGTGTAGCCTTGACAAAGCTGCACTCATTGAAAATTAGGCTCAAGATCTAAGAGTACTTTGCTTCTGATGCTGATGTAACAATTATGCACAGGAATGTTTTTGTTCAGCTTAGATTTTTGGAGATTTAATCATCATCACATACACCTTACTCACATCCAGGACCATTAGTACTCTAATAAAATGAGTACATAAAACTTTAGTAGGTGAACACTGTAAAACCAAGTTTTTAAATTAGAGGATACAGTATATATTATTAACACAAGGATACACCTTAGCTCAATCTCTCCCAGATAATCCAATTTATCACTGGGATCTACTCACAGATCCTGCCTGATAAACTGCTGACTAAACGTGGCCTTCTAAGCCGAAAGTGCCTAGATTTTGGAATTTCCTGCCTCAATAACCTGCCTTTCCTGCTCATCCCAGCATCTGAAAGCTTCATTTTGTTCTGTAGAGCTTTTAGACCACAGATCTGACCAGACGGTATCTAATAGTGATTAAGGGGCTAACACTGGGAAGATCCTGTTTCAATTCCCCCCCCAAAGAAGCTCACCAGGAGACTTGGTCCAGTCATTCACTTTTCTAATCCCAATCTATCCCAGAGTTGTTGATATGGGGGAAAAGGATGTGATGAGGGAGTGCTCCGTGCATCAACTTGAGCTCCTTAAAAAAATGCAGGATATAAATCTTAACAAGTAAATACGCCTTTATCTCCTTTACAAATGAGTTTACGCTCATGCTATATCTTGCATCTATAAAATCTATATTTTATATTTTAAAAATTGCATAGTACTAATATTTATCCTAAGTACACAAGTCTTCAGCATGGTTCCATCCAAGCTGGGGATAAACAACATGGCGACTGCTTTAGGAAGGAGGTTACAGTTTATTGCAGAGGAAAGCCAGACAGAAAGATGATTCCAGCAGAAAAGGGCCGAGCACATGTAAAGAGTGGGTGTTATACCCCCTGGAGTCTTTCGTTAGGAGTTATTTCCTGTTTCAGGCTTTGTATTTCCTGTGTCAGGTATTCTGACCTGAGTCCGGGTGTGCCTTTCTGGTATTCTTGATGGTTGTGGATCAATCCTATTATTTCCAAAGGTCATATCCTGCTTTTCTTGGGGCTGGGGTATGTCTTTGTCTTCCTAAGCTTTCAGCTCCAAACTTCCTGATGGTTTATATTTGCACCTCTATAGGACTGGTTTTCTGCTTGGGGGGAACTGGGCTATTAAGAAAACTGGGCATGCTTTCCTGGTTCTTCGATCGCTTTTTAGGAAACACATTTTTCTGCCCTTTTAATATTTCCTTTTCTGGGGGGCTGACTTCCCTCACTAGGTAGCTTAAATATGTTTTTTTTTTTAAACTGAACAAAACCCAACACAGGAACACCGAAACGTATTACACACGATCAGTCCACACTTCCTACACCCATCCAATGGGGAGTCAAGAGCAGGAGCTTCTTCAGGGGAGGAGAAGCAGAGAGACAAGCGGATAAACGACGCCCAAGAGCAAACTGAAGCAGCGCAAGAAAAGCTTCCGAATTCAAGGAGGCCAAAAAAGAAAAGAAAAAAGAAAAAGAAAAAGGGCCCCGGCCTCCCGGGAAACCTCCGAAGGGGCTCCGAGGAGGAGCGGCAGAAGTTTCCCAGCCCTCGCCGTCCAGCTCCCCGACAGACCGCGGAAGCTCAGCCCAGCTCCTCCTCCTCCTCCTCCTCCTCCTCTCCCCAGCGGGGCCACCGCCACCCGGCCCTGCCTGCACACGCCCCCCCCGCCCCCGAGCCCCTCCGGCTCCCGGGCAGCGCGGCCAGCCGGGCCCAGACAGGCAGCGGGGTCTGCGCTCCCTCCAGGCCCGCCTGGCGGACAGCCCTTCGGGGGAGCGGGCGCCAGACCCGGCGAGTTTGCTCACCCTTCTTCGGCGCGGGCTCCTCCTCCGCAGGCGACCCCTCAGAGCCACTCTGGAGCTGCTGCTGCTGCCGCTGCCTCCAGGGGAGGGAGCAAGGAGGCGGGGGCGGGGGGGTCCGTGCTGTGGCGGGTAGCGCGGAAGGGGCGACGGGGGAAGGCGGGATGGCTGACGGGGCGGAGGGGGTTCTTCCAGGCGCCGCCGCCGCCGTCGCCGCCTCTCCGGATCTCGCTTGGAACCGCTCCGGCTTCCCAGTCGCTTCCGTCCCGCCTCCTCCTCCTCCTCCGCTCGCTGCGTGTCTCAGCCGGGCAAATCCAAATCAAAATAGTGACCCACAATATGGCGGCGCCTGCAGTTGGCAAGCCTCGCGAGAACTGGCCCCGAAGGCTAACGGGAGAGCGGAGGAGGAGGAGCTCCCGCGTTGCCTCGGTGACGGGTTGTTGCCGCCCCTTTGTCCGGCGCGAGCGGCTCTGAGGCGGCCGGGGGATGGCCGTGGCGGTTGTCTCGGCAAGTTGTCCCTTGGAGAGAACCAGCGCGCCCGGCTCAGGGCCCCCCCCGGGAAGCGAAAAATGGCAAGAGGTTGGGAGGTGTCTCTCGGGCTTCCTTGCTGGATCATTATTTCAAAGCGGAGGCGGAGAGACCACCCAAGCCGAGTATACACGTTTAGTGTGCCTGCCCGCTAACCGTACCAGGGGTCCTCAAACTTGGCCCTTTGATGACTTGTGGACTTCAACTCCCAGAATTCCTCAGCCAGCCATGCTGGCTGAGGAATTCTGGGAGTTGAAGTCCACAAGTCATCAAAGGGCCAAGTTTGAGGACCCCTGGTAGAACCGAGATGCAGACGTGCAAAACCAGATCGCCGTGATAGGGAAGGGGAAGAGGTAACACGCAGCGTATGTTTGGTAAAACCAGACGAACTCGAAGAGGAAAGTATACGGACCAAATTTTCTATCCAACTAATTTGCAGTCAGATTTACCCAGTTTTGGATTTGTAGAAAGTGTTTTATTTTAACAATAATAATCATGGGAATAATCATGTATGGCAGTGAAAGCTGGAACATAAGAAAGGCTGAGCGCCAAAGAATTGAGGCCTTTGAACTATGGTGCTGGAGAAGACTCCTGCGAGTCCCTTGGACTGCAAGGCGATCAAACCGGTCAGTCCTAGAGGAGATCAACCCTGACTGCTCTTTAGAAGGCCAGATCCTGAAGTTGAAACTCAAATACTTTGGCCACCTAATGAGGAGGAAGGACTCACTGGAGAAGAGCCTAATGCTGGGAAAGGTTGAGGGCAATAGAAGAAGGGGACGACAGAGAATGAGGTGGCTGGATGGAGTCACTGAAGCAGTAGGCGTGAGCTTAAATGGACTCCAGAAGATGGTAGAGGACAGGAAGGCCTGGAGGAACGTTGTCCATAGGGTCGCAATGGGTTGGACACGACTTCGCAACTAACAACAACAACAATCATGGGAAATTCTTTAACCCAAATTAACTTTTTCTCACTGTCTCAGCTATCCGTTTGCCATTAACACAAGATCATGATTCAATGAGACTGAAAACTATGGAACATACATTGTAAGAATCAATAGCTAAATTGCACCTCTGCTAAGCTACAGTGTCAACTGATAATAGCTCAACCAAGTTCCAAAACCAAGTACCTAGGTTCTCCTGATCCAGCAGGAGGCTGGACTAGAAGACCTCCAAGGTCCCTTCCATATTCTGTTCTATTCTATTGTTCTAAAATTCCATTCCATTCTGCAAGATTAATCAAACAACTTGTGCAGTCAGACTTTCTCACACCCACAAATAGGCTGCCCAGACACCATCTAAGGAAAGGGAACAGACATCAGGAAGGGCAATTAAGACTGGCCTTTAGACAGAATCATTGCTAGAACCACCATGTACACACACACACCAAGCCCACACCAAGGACCAGTCCCCCTATAAAACAGTCTTTGTACTCCATTTTCTCTGTAGCCTATCCCAAGAGCAAACCTTTTTGCTTCTGGAAATAAACGAATCAACTCTTTCCACCCCCAGCATGTCTTGTTGTTGTATCTGCTGGAAATAATCCTGATTTGGAAAAAGGACCCAGAAAATTCTTTTGATATAAATTCTTATACAGGAAGAATAAGGTGTTACATTTTAAGAGTTCATTAATGCAGCAAAGCAGTATTTAATTAAAGAGGGCCAGAGGAAGTTATATTCAAATTCTGTTGAGTAATTTGGGTATTTTTACCCATGTATTTTCCCATAATCATTAATTTTACGTTGACTCTGTATTTCAATATTGCTGGGAATTAACCAGAATTGCTGGGAGTTGGGCAGTATATAAATATTTTGCCCAACCTCATCTGCTGACTACATACAACACAATGAATCATAAATCACAGGGGCACAGCTTACAGAAAATTGTAGGCCAAGTGTGACTGTCTATTGTCATTCACAGTCATGAGCTATGTTGAAAATAGGTAACTCATAGCTAGCTCGACCTTTTTTTAAAAATTGAGCATTTGTTTACTTACCTATTTATTAAATTTATCTGGCTTTGCACACAAGACCAAGCTAAAATTACCATATTGTTTGGCTTTATACAACATAAAAGGTAAAGGTAAAGGTTCCCCCGCACATGCGTGTTAGTCATTTCCGACTCTAGGGGTCAGTGCTCATCTCTGTTTCAAAGCCGAAGACCCAGCACTTGTCCGAGGACGTCTCCGTGGTCATGTGGCCGGCATGACTAGACACCAAAGGCGCACGGAACGCTGTTACCTTCCCACCGTAGTGGTCCCTATTTTTCTACTTGCATTTTTACGTGCTTTCAAACTGCTAGGTTGGCAGAAGCTGGGATGAGTAACAGGCGCTCACTCTGTTACGCGGCACTCGGGATTCGACCCACCAAACTGCTGACCTTCTGATCGACAAGCTCAGCGTCCTAACCCACTGAGTCACCACGTCCCTTTATACAACATACTGAGGGATAATTTGCCACATTTCTGTGGTATGTTGCCAATTCCATGGGGTAAAACTAGTGACATTCCAAATGGCCATCAGAGTACACCAATTCTTCAAAATATTCAGATGTACATACCTGCTTTCCAGGTTTACTTTATTTTTTAAAAATTTACAAAGAACAGTTAAAAATGAGAAGGAATAAAAATATGAAGGAAAAACATTAAAACAGAAAATCTGTGTGTTTGGCAGAATAGTGATCTAATGACCATTCCATTTTATATAAGACTGCAGTAAGAAAATAAAAGACTGCAGACATATGTAGTTGAGTGCTACAGAGACAAGATCTAATTGTATCAAAGCAATACCTGCTTTGCTATTTAACCCTTCTATTTCTATTTGCTTTATGAAAATAGTGGCTGTGCCCAAAGACCAAAACTTCTCCATTTTTTACAGTCTCAGTTCTGAGGAGAAAATAGTTGTAACCTAAATCAAAAATACCTCAGCTAAATCTGCACTTATGAAGTACTGGAAGCAACTTGGAACACTGAAGAGCTTATGATGATGAATTAATAATGGCGCTATCAATTGTCTGTAACCTGTCTATATAAAATTTGTTAAAAAAACAAAGCCTCAAAGTTGAACAACATATGATCTTCTCTATGTAACATTAAGAATATTAGTGTAAGAGGAAGGGATGACTGGTACCATTCTAGTTGATTAGCCAAAAGCTGGTAGATTCATGGGTGATAATTGGGAGTCACCTAGATCCGCCCCCCCCCCCGCTTTCTTTTCTTCCACTGAAGAACATTCTTAATAACACGTCATTCACTGCAGATACATGGAGTGTCTGACCTACTAACAGTTACTTGAACCTATTAAATTTGTAACAATCTGTTACTGTGAAAATATTAGCTAAAACAACTTCAGGATTAAAACAAGAAATTGAGACCCATATGATATATAAAAATACCAGTCATCCTATTATGCCCAATCATGGCTGGCAGTAGTAAAGAATGAGGACTGCAAAATAAATGAATGACTTTCAGTGGGAGTGCTACCCTTCGTGAAAAGCGTCATGTCTAATTTATTTGTAGAATCTGAGCAGTTAAAAGAAAGTTACTTTTTAGATTGTAAGCTGACTAGAAGCAAGATACAATAAGAAGTCATGAAGCGGTATAAAGAAAATAAAGTTAGGCTCAAAATTCTTACATTGCTGAGTTCAGTTACAGTAGCTGAAAAGTAATTTAAGCAGCAATCATGACATTTTACATGTATGGTGAAGATAGAGGGGCAGACTCCTGTCAAATCTGCTCAGATTTAACATTATTGTTTAATTTGTACTTATGTGCAAATCACATGCATATGATTTATAGAGATTATAAATAACATTTCTATTAACACCAGAAATCTGTCTTTATCCAAAATTTAGCTATATCCAAATTTAGTTAATTTTTAGAAAAAAAGATGAGAATTCCTCATGACAGCAGATGAAGCCAATATTGTTGAAATTAATAGGAATTTTGTATTCCCTGTTATTACAGAAGATAAACACTCATATTTTTAACATTTTAAATTAGATCAACTTAAGTCACTGAATTTAAATTTTATTATCCTAACATATGATACACTAAAGGAAACTGATTTCAAAACATAAATATATCTGTACAACACTCCAGAAATTTAATCTATCAGGTATTACAAGCAGAAATTTGCAAAGTTGATGCATGTATACAGTAGGCCAAGACACTACTTTTCTAAAAATAAAATTTTTGTTTATCAGCAGAGTATTTATAGTATAAAAAGCATATATAAAAATGCAATATAAAATTAATTTTGAACAGCACCTTTCAGAGGAAGGCACTCCATTCACTATTAGGTTCAAATATTACGTTACAACAAAAGTTTCATTTCAAAAACATATATTGCAGAGAATTTAATAGTACTTTGGGATAACAGCCGTATTATTCCAGTTACATTGCATTACCTAAATGTATCAACAATGTCCCATGAACATATTTTCCACCACAGCTTTGCACACTGAAAATGCAGACTTGCTTTTAAGTTTCAAATTAACTTCAATCATAACTTCTACTGCTTCTGCTACAAATATGGTAGAAAAGCTCCAGTAAAAAGGCCTGCCCTAAGATGGAATGTAAGAGAACATTATCCCAATAGCAGATTAGATTTATCTGGTTTTAACCAGGAATATATTATATTTCATTGAAAGACAAATATAATAATAATAATTTGCCAGTTTAACTGGAAATCCTAAATATTAAACCAAGGTAAATCCTCTTTAAACTATGAGTTATTTTACAAAGCAAACAAATCTCAAAAATTATAACTGTACACTGCATTGTCTACACTGGCTCTATACATAGAACCTATTGTTTTGGTGGTAGCTTGGAGCAGGATAACGTGATTGTCTGCAGAATAGTGTGTGACTAGGAGGGCCGAGTCTACAAATTCAGAGAAGTGTTTACTATACTCATTCGTGTAAGAAGTACAAGGCTGAAATATGGATCAGAATTGAAATAGGATATATGTTGGAAACATTTTTTTGAAGGCAGGCATTTTCCATTTGTCTAAACTCTACTGATGGTTTTAATACATCTGTGCAAAAGCGAATCAAAGGTAAGTAATAGACATTGCTGCAAAGGGACAAGTTGTACTTCTATTACTGAAACTAAATGTGTTTGGCCTGGAAAAACAGGCCAGATCAAATGTTATTGAGTAGTTACTTGTAAGCCACTCTTCTTTTAAATGAAATATTCAGCATAAATATAATAAACAATAAATAACTGGCTGAAAAGAGAGAACTATTTTCTAAGCTTTTTTTCTTAAAAAAAGACCACTACATACATATTTTAATGTATGGCATTAGGAAGCACAAAATGTGGCGCTTGGAGATTCTTCAGATACAGGAATACAGTACTAGCACAGGGAGCTTGAAATATTTACACAGTGCTATGCTATATATTTGTAGATAAAAAGCAGAATATTTTGTATTGCCAGTAGTAGGAGAAAAAAGCTGCAATAGCAAAAGATACAGATGTTGCAACTTTTTTCTTTAATTTCAGGGTGTTGATTCAGCATAGAACAATGATGTAAATTATATTTAATCCCTATTAAACATAGGCTGGATTTATTCCAACCTAGTATTTGGGAATACTAGACCGTGTAAAATAAAAAGTTATTAAAACAGATTTTGCAGTTAAATATCATGGGGGTTCAAACATTTTTAATTTTGTCTAAATTTGCAGGATGAGAATCACAGAAAATTAAAATCAAACTTTTAACATTAATTTTGTATTAAACCATTACTTCATTTCTATTAGCTATTGAAAGCAGCAGACATTGCATAACAATCTGTATGCAAAACTGAAAATAATTATAATCCAATATAGTTTTTTTTATTGTAAGAATAGTTTGAAGTGCAATTTTTTTATATTTAATGAAAAGATACTATTTTCAATGAACTTGTCATTTCATGAATTTTAGATTACAGCTTTATTTTACAGCCAGAGCTCATAATCACTAATAACTTTATACTTTTTTGCTTTATATATACTATATTTAATAATATGGCTAACTAGACAAAGTGTCTGTGAGTTTACTAAGAATTAGCTAATGCAAGACAGGCAATGACTGCAAATGTCTGGAAGAAAGTAATGGTTGTGGTTTATATAAAAATAGGCATCTCATTTTCTAAAAGAAATCACTATTTTCTGTTTACAAAAAGTTAAATTTATAATTTATTTTTCCTAATATTACTATTTTCTATATTAATCACTAAAAATGGTGGAATAAATTAATGATGAAAAAGGGCTAGCTATGAGAAAAAAAATTACATGGGAAAAAATGGAATAATTAACATTCCCCAGTCCAAGTAGCTACAGAGTCAGCTTTCTAACAGTATCTCATTTTCCCCCCACATAATAGATTTGAGAAATTCAGAAACATGGTTTATCTTCTCTATTAAATGTAAACTAGATCACGATTTTGAACCTCTCTACTGGTCCTCTCATCATCTTCATCAGACTGTGACTCTAATCTACAAGAATTAGTGTATTCATATTCAATAGGCTTTGGATAGCTATAAGGATACCCATTGTCATCAAAAAACCTTCGAAATGTGAATTCATAAAAAGCATGCTCAGGATGTTTGCCATTTTTATACCACCCATTAAGTGTGTCATTTACATTCCCTTCTTTATCTTCACTCCATAATTTATCTGGATCAATTGGATCAAAATTTGATGTATCAGTGGGATGTGTAATTTTAGGAATATAACAAGCAGGTTGCTGCCGTAGATCACTTGAAAAATCAATAGATTTAAAAAATGGGTGTGCTTTTATTTCATCTGCACCATTCTTGCCTAAGCGATCATCTGGTCCTCGGCAGAGCTTAATAATAAGATCTGATGCCTCTGGAGTTAGTTTTGCTTGCAGTGGGATGTGCAGTGATGTTTTCCAATTGATAACCTTTATTTTTAAAAAAAGTACAGATAACACAGCATTAAAAATATAAATTTCACATTAAACACACACTTGTACACCAAAATCATTCTTTCTTCAGGAACTAACACATTCAAAAAACTAAAAGCAAGTATTTCTGAACCACTACTGCCATGTACAAGGAAAGAGCCTAAAACTTACATCACAGCAAAGACTTATGCATGGGCAGTTTGCACAGGAAATCAAAAAAATCAAGATGGTGGCCCTGTCCCTTTTTTGTGTTATGTATGTGATGCATGTAAAAAGGGGGTGGGCCATTGATTGCATAGTTGCCATCTTGGCTTTTTTGACTCCTCCTACAGATGGACCTGGATTAATGCCTAGTGGGAGGCAAAACCAAAGTTAGCATTTTGCCCTTAATAGACAGGAGAACTCTTCCTCTTTGTTCTATGTGTAAATATTTTCATAGAAGAACAGGATTATTTTGCCACCTTTGAGGATCTGCTTTGTATCATAATTAAATGTAAAATAATACAATTTTTCCCCAATCTTAGTGAACTCTGTATAAAAGAAATTGATTATTCATTATTGCTACACATCAAATATTTTTGTTCTGTCTTCATTGTATTTTAAATTTCTAATTCAAGCTTTCAATGAAAGACTGGAGTAAAGTGACTTTAGTGCATTCTTTAGTGCAAACTAAAGAATGAAGCCAACATCTGTGGCAGAATAAAGAACAAGTGAGTAAACCAGCTCCAATTCCTCCCCAGACAAGGAGAGCGATTGAAGTTGCCCACAAGTGTGCCAGACAGTTGATCCTCATGAGGAGCCCACAAAACAGTAGTCTCTGTGAAACAAAGGAATAGCCATCTTGCTTAAACCATGATTGGTGGTCAGGAACACTAGATTTACATTTCTTATCAGTTTCAGCAATTACTTGTTAACTGCTATAATAGCTTGTAAACTGTGGTTTTTGTCTATTAGGAAACTTTGGATCAACAAGTCTGAAAACAACAGGTGAGTTTACAAACCATTAATACATTATTCATTTACTATGACTTCTATTTCAAAAGGGTGACAAAATATATAAAAAAATAAATAAAAACATGTCCTGCAGATTAAAATGATAACAATAATCAACTAGAAGGTCTTATAGTGAAAACATATTACTTCCTCTCTTTGATTAGGATAATTTCACATTTTTCTATTAGAATAATTTCATAGTTCTATATTCTACACACTTCTATAGAAAAAAAAAGTAGGTTGGTAGCCCACTGTATTAAAATTCTGGGAAGAAATAATATCAAACTACAATTTATATTTACAACTAAAATTGCGTACAAGCATATTAAAATGTAGGCAGAACATATTACATATCCACTGTTGTAAGTTAAATGCAGACCAAAGCTTATCTGGCTTATACACATTACTTATACACAGAGGCAACTGATATCATTTTTTTTCAAATACCTTCATTTGCGTTTCCAATGGTGTTTGTGCTAGGAAGGGAGGTTGACCTACTAGCATTTCAAAAAGTATCACTCCAACACTCCACCAGTCACATAGCTGTGTATATCCTGAAGCAAAAGAAAATTCAGTAATTACACAGACTGACAGTAATTCTAAATTTCTTTCCAAGAATGCACTAGTTGTTATGCAGAACATCCAGCACATCTGATGTTTAGGCCTTACGACTTTTTAGGCCAAGGGTAGGCAACCTCGGCTCTTTTATGACTCATGGAATTCTGGGAGTTGAAGTCCATGAGTCATAAAAGAGCCGAGGTTGCCTACCCTTGTTTTAGGCCTATGGCTGCACTTGTTAGATATTTTTTTAAAAAAATCCCATTTATATCCCGCCCTTCTCCGAAGACTCAGGGCGGCTTACAATCTAAGAAGCACAAATCAATGTGCTTAGCAATAGCCTTCATTCTATGTATACGCCTGCTTATTAGGGCTTTCAGCCCCCCCCAAGCGGCATTTTACAAAGTCAGCTTATTGCCCCCAACAATCTGGGTCCTCATTTTACCTACCTCGGAAGGATGGAAGGCTGAGTCAACCTTGAGCCTGGTGGGACTCGAACCTGCACTAATTGCAGGCAGCTGGTGTTACTTAAGCTTGTAAGCCGCCCTGAGTCTTCGGAGAAGGGCGGGATATAAATGGAATTAAAATAAATAAAATAAATAAATTAGCCCACTGCTCCACCAAGGCTCTTAATGCATTATGTTCTATTTCTTACAAATTAATGTAATTTATAATTTTTGTGTCAATACAATTAAGAGTGTTGACAACAGTCCTGCAGCATAGTGGAGTTTCCTTGTAGTTAACGAGTAATTGTTTTAAGGAATAATTTTCAAAATCTAGCCATCAATTTAGCATCCCAAACTACGGGGGAAAATGGAAAGCTTTACCTGTTCGTAATAATACTTCTGGTGCAATGTAATTTGGTGTCCCGACAAGTGAATGTGCTAGACAGCGCTGGTGCTGACGTGCTGCTCTACGTTCAAGAGGCTTTAGTCTGTCTCCGCATCTACAGCTTGCTGGGTCTCCCCATTCATTACTGAAATCCATGCTGTCCTGACGGGGATGGTCACCTAACATCCAAAAGTCCAAATACTAATATTATGTTTAAGCTCCAGTTATCAATCAAGTTTCACAGAATCTATTTTAAGAAGTATGATTTTTTTAAAAAAAGTATCTAATTTAAAAAAATGAATTACAGCATTTTGATTACATTTATGAGGATTTTTTACTTTGATAAACAATTATATGAAGCTATCCAAGAAGAGTATAATGAATTGGAAGGACTCTTGATAAAATGTCATGATGTAAGCATACAGCCCCTCAGTAATTCAACAGAGTACAATTTATCTGTGCAAACATGCACAACTGACATAGTGCAATTATGAATTTTGCAAATAAATTAACAAATATAGCTCTTAAATTTAAAAATATTAGAGGTGGAGAAACCCAATTCAGAGTGTATCAGGTCTAAAAATTGTTCTAAATTAGACGTGATAAATGTGTGTTTTTAAATGAGGAAATAGCAGGGATTTATAAATATTTCAACTCTTTCCATCAATGCTATTTTTGAAGTCTACTGCATTTGTAACACTAGCTGTAAGGAAACCTTTTTTTTGGGGGGGGGTTTCCCCTCACACAATGTAACTGACTACAACTCAGGCTGCCATTAATTTGCAACAAGGATGATTACAGTGCTGTAACATAAAAGGTAGTCCTCAACTTATGGTCGTTTAACAACAGTAATGCCCTTGGAAAGGTTATTTTATGGCCCATAACACATTTCTGACTGTTATAAAAGCAGTCAATGTAATTCTAGGTGTGTGGCAATCAGTTTGCAATTAGGACTGGTTGCCAAGTATCCTGGAATTATGTGATCACCGTCTGCAATCTTTTCTACCGGCTTCCCAGGAAAGTCAATGGGGAAGCTGGCAGGGAAGGTTGCAAGTTGCCGTCACCTGCCTGTTGAGAGGAGCTAAACACCTTTGGCAAGGTGGAGAAATGGCGCTCAGATGCTGAAGACCCAAGCTCTGTTCCTGCATCCCACCAAAGAAGTTCCTTCTGTGTGCAGAAGATCTGAGCTTCATTCCTGCATCCCGCTGAAGGCACTTCCCTTTACACATAGAAGAGAGCTGACATCCTCCTGTGGGGTGAAGGAATGGATCCCTGAAGATCTGAGCTCTATTCTGCACCCCACCGAAGACATTCCCTTACTTATGGGGAGGGTGGCTAAATTCCGTCAGTGGAGTGAAGAAACAGAGCTCACATTCTGAATATCTGAGCTGTCTGCTTGCATCCTGCCAAAGGCCTTCCCTTTTGGATGCAGAGGTTGAGCTGAATTCCTTCAGCAGGCAGCTCCTTCAGCCAGTCCCTAAAGATGAGAGGGAACTGAAATTCAAGGAGACAGCCAAGAGGCAGCATAATTAAGTTAAGGAGTGCAGGGTGCCTCAGGTTGGTGGGGTTAATCCTGGGAAGGCTGGTCCAGGCTGCTGTGTGGGACTGGATCTTCCTCAGGGGCTGAAAATCCTGCTTGCATTTCGGCAGGGAGGAATTTTCAGGGCCTGAATGAAACCTCCCAGAATCTCTCCCAACCCACACGATCACTTCACCCACCACAACCAGGAGTGCCAGGATTGCAGTCAAGTGCAGCAGTCATGTGATGTCTCGCTTAACAACTGCTTTGCTCAATGATCGAGATTTTGGGCTCAACTGTGGTCCTAAATTGAGAACTAGCTGTATACATTGTAAGCAGAACTGCTAGGTTTATAGTTAAGACAACTCAGCTATCAACCCATTATAATGCTAAGCTTGTAAGCTGCCCCGAGTCTTCGGAGAAGGGCGGGATATAAATGGAATTAAAATAAAAAAATAATGAACCGATGATGTATTTATCTGAACGCTGATTCCCTGTATTTGCCATATATATGTATTTTATTATTTTATTACTGTATTACTTTTATCTACTTTATCCTGGAGTTAGATCCTGTATTTTACTTTCATTTTATTTGATATGGTCGTAAGTCTAAACAATTAATGAATTATTACAAATATTACAGTTTTATCATTTAGCATATATTCTTGACCTTTCTGAAATGTCAATGATGAAGCAAAAAAAATATATTATGGGCACAATTAGAAAATCATAATAAGATCCTTCTGATACCCTGGCAGGAGATTGGATATTTTTTTTAAGCAAAAACTCTAGGCATTACAGACTTTAGACATTACAGACTGGAAAGCACGCATAGATGTTCAGATGGAAATTATGATTACCTATATTTATATGAAAAAGTTGTACTTTGTGATAAATTTGAAAATAGCTGATAATGGATATGAGCTATTTACTAATTATAGAACATTTTATTGCCAATTCCCAGGCTATACTATAATTTTTTAGTTTATTAAATATTGTCTGGACTCTATTTTTCTCACTTCAAGGTTAAAGACATAACCATCTAACAAAGGAAAAAGCAAGGATTTTAACATAATAATGACTATGCAAGAGTGTTTGTAACTGACCAAATAAAAGACACTAGCAATCCTTACATTTCTGTTAGTGGTCTCCAACATAAAGCTGGAAGTTTTCTCTTAATATACTTTTTAAAAAAGCTATAATTTTCTTAATTCTAACTTTGACTTTTTGGAAATTGGGAGTTCACCTGTTATCAGTGTCTGTTTTGTTTAGCCTTTACGAATTATTTTAATTCTATGAGCTAGACACCAAGCAAGTCTAGGACTACCAGATCAGGCTATAACATTCAAGATAGTTATAGGTGCTTTAATTTTGATGGAAAAGGGGAAAAATTATACTATTATAATTAATTCTAGTTATGGTTGGCAAAAAGCCTGAAATTAAATATATTCAAGCACGTGCTAAACAAATAGCTAAACTTCAGAAATTATAACATTTATATTTTTAAATATCATACAGACAAATACACATTATCTTCCTATTCTCAATAGGAAGATATTTGATTTTATTTTTGTATAAAGTTTGCAATGGACTGTCTTGTGAAAGTTAAGATATATACTACTATTTTCTACTAGAGATTTCTGATGTAATTTTTAAAAAAAGCAGTATTCAATATGTTTTGAAAAAGGATTTTATCATGATGACGCTATGGCAGATTCTAATCCCAAATTCACTTACAGTTTGCTATGTTCTGAAATGAATGAGGGAGACTATATAACTACTTAACAGCACGTTATGATACCCAGCCAAATCATCGGGTAGAAAATACAATACAAACTAACGTCTTTTTGTTCTGCGTGATAATAATCTAAGGCATAAAGATAATATTGGGACAAACAGCTTGCCTTACCACTCTGATAGTATTTGGAATCGTGTGTCCACCGAAAGCCAGTACAAAGTCCGAAGTCTGTCAATTTGATATGGCCATCACGATCAATCAAAATGTTATCAGGTTTTATGTCTCTATGAATGAAGCCCATCTTATGAACACTTTCAACTGCACAGGTGAGTTCTGCTATGTAGAACCGGGCCATATTTTCAGGAAAGACTCCCATTCGAATTAACAAGCTCATCATATCTCCTCCTGGAATATAGTCCATTATAAAGTACAAATTGTCCTTATCTTGGAACGAATAGTACAGACGAACTACCCATTCATTATCAGCTTCTGCAAGAATATCCCGTTCAGCTTTAACGTGAGCAACCTGGTTTCGAAGCAGCACATCCTTTTTTCGAAGAGTTTTTTTTGCATATAAGGCATTGGTGTCTACCTTTCTTGCCAAACAGACTTCTCCAAATGCCCCAATTCCAAGAGTCTTAATTTTAACAAACATTGATTTATCCATTTTAGCTCTTTTGAGACGAATGTAGTTGGATTCCTTTTGGCATAGCATTTTCCTCATTTGATCTTGGGCCTCTTGGGATAACCCAACCTATGCAACAAATGTAAAAAAAAATTATAGTGAAAAAAAAGAATTTGTTTACGAAAAGTAAACAATATTAGTCAGGGGATAATACTCGCATTTTTATTATTTCAGTTTATTCTATTGTAACATATTAGGAAATGATCAAAACACTTCAGAACAATATACAACAAAATGTTAACATGGGATATTACAAACAGAATCATACACAAGAGCCATGCACAACGAGGCTCAAGATTCAAGGACAACTTTTTAGCAAGGAACTCCACTGGTGAAACTAGATAAAACTAGTTAAAAGACTCTACTATTCTTAAAAGACACAACTTTTTTTAAAAAAAGTGAAGATTTGACTGACATTCCAACAAATATTTTTATATTATCAGTTAGGCTAGCTAGAGTCTAGACATGTATCATCTATTTACTAGAAAAATGCACTTAATTTCTTCCCATATGACTTTCCAGCTTCTAGCTTTCATTCAATAATCTTATTTTTAATGACATTTAAGAAAAATCTTAAAAGAAGCATTTGCTTCAATAAATATCTGGCAGAATGACTGCTAAACAATTCAGCCACTCTGAACAATGTAAACAAAATAAAAAAGTGTAACTGTATTATTGTCCTTGTACTACTGTAGAACATAAAAATAAATATGATACACGATATTAGTGATCTAATATAAATACATTCAAGTACAGTGAAACGAAGCATGCTTAATTTAAATGCATGTAAGCATGCAGAGTCCCATAAGAAAGGATCCATGCTATTCTTTAAATAGAATACTTGTCTCCAAAATATTACTTGCCTACCCAGTAACGAAGGCTACAGATGTCAGGAAAGCTTCCAACATCTTAATAGTTTAAACCAGCTGTTAGTGAAAGTGAAAAGGAAAGAGACTAAGAATGAACATGTAGAAAGAACAAGAAATTTAACTGACTCAGAGATCAGTTAGCTTCCTACTCATAAGGATGAAATTTACCAGAGAATTTTTGAAAATACTGTAATTAAAATGGCACTTCTACATTCAAACCCAGCAAATATATAATATAAATTAAAGATAATTGACGTTGAAATGTTTATATTTCAGTGCAATCAAAAAATAGAGGCAATTTCACTACTTTTCCAATAAGAAAAAAATAAAAATTCAAAGCAGCTTATTTTTATTGGAAAATCAATTGTTAGATCTTTTTTTTTAAAAAAAAAAATGAACAAGAGACACTGCAGGATCCAATCTGGGTCGGTCACCGGGACCAGAGGTTTTGTCTTCCAAGCTTTCGGACTCGTGCCGGAGCCCGTCTTCAGGGAACTCTGGCCAGAGAGAAGTTCTCTGAGGATGGGCCCCAGCACGAGCCTGAAAGCTCGGAAGGCAAAACCTCGTGGTCCCGGTGACCGACCCAGATTGGATCCTGCAACATTATCCTGGGATACATATTTTTGCTTTCATTCATAAAAGAGTCATTCTATACTATAACAAACGACACTATACACACACCCTTATTTTTAGTGAGATCAAGCAAAATACCTTTTCTGTTGAACTAACCAATATATACCACAAGGTCCCACAAACCCCCAATTTCATTAAGCTTTATGCAAAGATAATTAGTTGCAAATATCAGATTTGGAAAGCACTTTCTGGCAGTGTCAAGTCCATCTCTTGTGCTTGGGCTATTAAATCCTTAATCTTCCTGGTCCAGTTGCTGGCGCACTTCCATTCTATGTCCTTAGTGGATTTCTAAATATAATTATCTATCTGCCCATCTATACTCCCATAAGCACTTTCTGTTATAAGCAATAAAATAAAAATATAATGCATTTGGTGATTTGTTTTTTTCCCCCATGGCTGATTTGCTTTGGCTTCCTGTTAACCTGCTTGTTTACAATTTCTCTAACACCATCAATCACACAGCCAGAAAGATATTTTAAGAATTTAATCTGACTAAACTCAATAGAATCGCACTATAAAAGTTGGTAAACTATTACCATTTAGTAAAGGTAAAGATAAAGGTTTCCCTGTCCAGTCGTGTCTGACTCTAGGGGGCGGTGCTCATCTCCATTCCTTAGCTGAGGGAGCCGGCGTTTTCCGAAGACATTTCTGTGGTCATGTGCAGCATGACTATATGCCAAGGTGCACAGAACACTGTTATCTTCCCATCAAAGTGGTATCTATTTATCTACTCGCATTTGCATACTTTTGAACTGCTAGGTTGGCAGGAGCTGGGGCAACTAACGGGAGCTCACCCTGTCACACCGTGCTCAGGTCTCAAACCTGAGCTGACGGTTTTCCAGTCTTTAACGTGCAGAGTCACTCGTCCTGAACAATTACCGTTTAAGCCTAATGCAAGGGTAATATTACAATTTCAAGGTATACTCCATGCAAAGCAAAACTAAAATAGAAATAATTTAAAAAATTACCCTCATCATTTCATTTTCAAGCTGTTTCTTACGATGTAGTCGCTGTTGATGAGATTTGAGTATGTTTTCAACATGCTGCTCCATAAAAAATTTAAAGGCTTGAGGAGAATAGCTTTGAATGCGGGATTCCCTTCTTTCTTCATCTCTTTTATTCTTCCTCACGGGAACAGGGGAAGTTGTTATTTGCTTCTTTTCTCTATCGATTGTCTCACTGTTCTCGTTCTTTTCAGCATCCTCTTCCTTAGGAAACCCAGGCTGATCTTCTTTGCCAGGCTTTGTTATAGCTTCATACGGGGCGGCAGTTAGATTTGGATGTAATAAATGCTTTGGATAAGGAGGGGGTGGTCCTTGATAACTTCCACCTTCTGCTGCAGGTGATATGACTGGCACAATTGTACATGGTCCCTCAGAAAAGGAGGGGGGCTGGACAGTTTGCATTGGTTGAGAAATCCAGGAAGGGTGAGTAGGAGCTAAGGCAGTTTGCAGTTCTGGTTTCAATACACGCATACTTTTTACTGGCTGCTGTATAGGAGCTGGAGTAACGGCTGTAATTGTTGTAGCAGAAGGCTGTGAATTTGCAGCATGGTTTTGCCTGTTTCCAACATGATTATTGAAAGAATTTGACCTTACTGGAATATTGGATTGCCATACTGGGATGTCATGTCCATTTCCAGGGGATGATTGTGACCAGGTTGTTGGAATTCCCGGAACATTTATGTTATATAATTCCAGGTTATGGCTGTTTCTATTTGGCACCATCATAGATTGAGAAATGTTCCCATTAGGATATCCTGAAAGGGGAGCAGGACCTCCTGTTTGCATCTGCAAAAGAGTAGGACTTTGTCGGCTTGCTGAAGATATTGGATAAGATGGTGGTGGTTGGCGATTTGCCGAGTTACCGGGCACGATATTTTGATGAACAATATATTCAGCCTGACAACTGCCATTTTGTATTCCACTCCTTCCGGATGAAAAACCAAATTTGCTATTAACTGAACTTTGCATGATTATCGGTTGTCTACCAACAGGAACTGAACTAATACCTCTTTGTCCCTGGACGGAAGGATTCATAGACGATGAATTCATAGTTTGGGGAGGATAGCCATCCTGCCATGTTCCTGGAGGCACTGGAGAAATACGAGATATCATATATTCCATGTTCCCCGAATACCGTTTTGTTTGAGGATTTGCTTCCCAGGAAGGAGGAGGTGTTCCTCTGGGAGGGGGTGGTGGTGGAGTAACACTTCTGACTTGAGGTGGGGGTGGTGGGTTCACTCTTTGTCCATTGCCAGGATGAGCCTGAGCAAATGCAGCTATTCCAGATCCAGATAGTGGTCTTCCTACTTCACCCTGAGAAATAGGGCTTTCCGAATGAAAAGTAAGGCCATCTCCCAGCGCAGAAGCATGTCTCTGGGGAACCAAAGATTCTTTAGAACCTTTCCAGCTTTGTCTACGGATAACTGATTGCTGTACTGCTCCTCCTGCTTTTTTTTAAAAGGAAAAGCACATTTTTTTTACTACTCATTTTAAAATTTTGGAATAGTAATTTTATCAAAGATTATTAGAAGTGTTTCTGATGTAAAAAAAACAAACAAAAAACAAAACACCAGAATGAACTGATATAAAAATGAGACGTGAAACAATTTAAATCAAATTTCACATGAATTTATTTTTTTAAAAAAAGATGCAGACTAATTTTTGGAACAATTAATCAAAGTGCATACAGGTAGTCCTCGACTTACAACCATCTGTTTTAGTGATGGTTTGAAGTTACAAGTATTTATGATGGTTGCAGTGTCCTGGGATCACCTTTTGTGACCTTTTGACAAGCAAAATCAATGCTTGTCAGCACTGATTAAGCAAAATTAAGATTCACTTAACAGCTATGTTACTAACTTAACAACTACAGTGATTCACATAACAGCCGTGGGAAGAAAGATCGTAAAACGGGGCAAAACTCACTTAACAAGGGTCTTGCTTAACAACAGAAAATTTTGGCTCAATTCTCGTCATAAGTCAAGGACTACCTGTACTACTCATATGATAATGTAAAGTCCCTGGACCCAGACTTCATGTGGCACTCCTAAATGATCTGCGTAGAGAACTGCAACATTGATCCTAAATATTTTTTGCAATAAAAAAGCTTCAAAAGGATTCTGTTGTCTTCTTCCTATTAATTCTTTGTCCTAAATTGGCCTTTCAATTTTTATTCATTAGTATATTCAACAAGATGAGCATGCTTTTGATACAGCTTGAATAAGAAGCAAAGTGCCTCTTTTTCCCTCTATTCTAGGTTCTTTTCCATAAGTAGTTTTTATTAGGAAAGGAGAATAATAGGCCTTACTTTTATGTTTATCTATGTGCAAATGACCTTTCATTGGGCAGCTTGCCCACCCAATATCTTTGGCAATCTTCTCACTTTACTACCTTTCTTCTACCTCTTTTACATAAATAATGAGAAACAGAGGTTAAATGAAGAGTAAAGATCAAGGCAGAGAAGTACCTTTATACTACTGTATCCTGCTGGTGTTCCCCCTTCAATATACTTTATTTGCCAAATGAAGTTGCAGCTAAAAGATTTTAACTACAAATGTTAAAAACACTTTTTTTAATTGTTCAGTCAGTATCTCTTATTTCAAATTATTTCCCTCGTCATCCAGTTCTGAAAACATACAAATTCCTTTCCAAGAGTATATATGGACGTGCATACCTGGGGGCTTGGGGCCAGCAGTAAGGGGTCTAGATGCTGCTGCTGCCGCCATTTGTTCTCGACGAGAATCTTGATAACTCATTTTACTTATAAATTCAATGGCTGCTTCTATGCTGCGGCTATTGGTTTGTCTTAGAGCTTGCACAACCATATCCTATTGTTGGGAAGAGTATACAAAAAAAAATCCCAATAAGATATTTGTTCATTCATAACAAAAAATGTCAGAAGCACTGCATTTAATATTAAACTGAAAATGTAAAGCCTTCGTGCTATTATTCCTAACAATGTAATTTTGCTGTCATCTGAGTATCAATGGCATCGAGAATGTGGTCATTACAAAACAAGATGACATTAGCATGCCAGGATGAATCTCAAATTATACAAAAAAAAACCCCTGCATTATTTTCTAAACACCAAGATCAGATGCTTCACCTCCCTCTTGCACTCCCAAAAGCAAAACCCAGTAACCTATCTGTGACAGATTTTTCCCCACACTTTTTATTAAATGGTGATTAATGAACAATATTGGGTAATCATATTAACATAAATCCAAGATGCAAATAAAGATATCAAAAATACAAGATCTACTACAATGTAAATAAATACTGCACATGTATAAATTTACCATATATCTAAAGTATACATTATAGTCTATTGTTATGGTATTTGCATAAAATCCATTCAAATTTGATAAAACTGCGGTTCCTGCCTCTGATGTCTCATTATTTTAATTTTGTTTCACTTTTTTCTAATGTAGCAATTGAAGAGACCTTGTCCATATCAATAACTTTTAAAATAAGGAGATATTATAAATCTGTTCAGCTAATCGATCCCTGAGTGGTTTTCAATGCTAGCATATAGCATGGCTTCCTTCTGGATTGACTCAAGAGGATTGGGGGTGGTGTTTTGCTGGTTCGCCCTTGTGGTCAATTCCAAATGGCTGTGATTGGGGGGAGATCCCGCCCTTGATCCTTATTGTGTCGAGGGGATGATTCTCTCTTCACTCTTATTCAACATTTACACAAGGCTGCTAGGTGAACTCCTCCATCACCATGGGGTGAGGTATCGCCAGTACACCGATGATACCCAATTATACATCTCCGTTGTGATTGAATGAAGTGATTCTATGAACATCTTATCCTGGCACACAAAGGCTGTGAGGGTCTTGATAGGAAACAATAGGCTTCAACTGAACTCTGGCAAGACTGAGTGACGTAGGGTTTGGGGTCCACCAGTTCTAAGACTCTTATCTTCTTTGGTACCAGATGGGGCACATTGACCCACACAGACCGTGTGTGCAATCTGGGATTTTTCCTAAACTCACGACTCTCGCTCAAGGAGCAGGAGGCAGTAGTGGCTAGGAGGGATTTTGCTCAACTTTGTATTGTGCATTAGTTGCATTTATTCTTAAATCAAGGGGATGACTTGCAGTTTGTTGTATGCTACTCAGAGTCACTTGTCTGTGAGACAGGCATCTATATGAATATGACAAATAAAGAAATGTAACTTGGGAGTAATAAATACGTTCAAATAACGTGTACAGGGGAACAACAGAATCCTAATCTGAACACAATTTTTGAATGTACTTTCCCAATAAATCTCAAAATATGTTTTTTCTATTACCAATTTAATATCACATTAGGAATTATATTTTACCTCATCAAATCCAGCAGCTTGCAGATCTTGAAACATCTGACGATTAACTTCTGATGTTCCTCTGATTGAAGAACTTGTTTCATTTGCAAAAGGAAGTAGAGAATTTCTAATTTCTTGCAAAGCTTTATGGTAGGTAACAAACTTAGGGGGATTTCGACCTTGTCTGGGATCTTCAGTCGGTATTTTAACCATATTTTGTTCAACTTTTGTAGCATCTGAAGGCTTAGGCAAATTTCTAAGGCTCTCTCGTATTTCTTGTAACATCTGCCGGCTGCTGCTGGTGTAATTACTGGCAGGAAATGTTTTAGGCCTCATTTGTCTATATCCCTCTGGTTTCTCGCTTCTCTTCATGAACTCGTATAACTTCTAACCAAGATTTTCAATATGCTTAACACTGTAATCAGTTGGATGGCAACCTCAAAATACACAGTTGATCTTGATTCAGTGGAACATACATCCATTCAAGTCTAAGAGAATAGAATAATAGTCATTCTAAATAGAAAAATAAAACCCTGTTACATTATTGGAAAACATTTTATTCAACTTTTATGTTTATCACATTCTTACAAATATTTGGTATAAAAGCAAATTTCATTCTACTTAAGATTGTTTATAAGCTTGCAGTCTGAACAAACTAACCCACTTTATTTTACAAACCAAATCTAGAATAATTAAAGAACTTGGTATGAAGACTATCTCTGAACATATTATGACATACTCAGATACCCATACCAAATTCATCAGACACTTGCCTCCTTCCTGTTGAAGGATCATTTTAACCTTTTGAGACCTGGTTAAAGATTCCCCCAAAAGACAGACCCATTTATGCATAGCTATTGATGGCTGTTAGCAAGCCATCTCTCACCTTGTAAAAAAATGATTCTGTTTAGGAAACTAGTTCTTGGCTTCTTTGGAGATTGAATATTTTACACAATATTATTCAAGAAAGTACTTAATCTGTAAAAGTGATATAAATGTTCAAATTAGAGGGACTGTCAGATTCAATATGTTTGCCTTTATGTGATATTAAAATAGCAAAGCATTAGTAACTGCAACTTATTTTATTACTGCGAGCATAATAATTATGTTGCATAAATTTCACTGGTATTTTGACTAATCACTTTAGGAAGCCAACAACCAGCGCGATAGCTCCTTTCTATCCATGTCCATTCCCAACTAGTAGCCAGCTGCAACAATTATACTAGGAGGCATTCTCTTTCTGATCTAACTCTCATTTCTAGTACTGGGAGATAGTGCCAATAGCTAAAATGTTCCTTTCTAATGATCAGAATCTTGTGACAGTAAATACAATTCAGTGTATTGTAATTTATTATTATTAAAGGTAAAGGCTTCCCTTGTCCAGTCATTTCCAACTCTAGGGGGCGGTGCTCATCTCCATTTCTTAGCTGAGGGAATCAACATTGAAGACACTTCCATGGTCATGTGGCCAGCATAACTATACACCGAGGTGCACAGAACACTGCTATTTTTCCCACCAAAGTGGTACCTATTTATCTACTTGCACTTGCATGCTTTCAAACTGCTAGGTTGGCAGGAGCTGGTGCAAGTAATGGGAGCATACCCTGTCACATTGCATTTGGGTCTTGAACTGAGCTGTCAGCTTTCCAACTGATGAGTTCAGTGTCTTTAATTGCTGAGCCATTGCCCCCTTATTATTTTCTTTATAAAATTTATTTTCAAGAATGCATTTAATGTCATACTGAAATTCCTGTAGAATTACAGTGCTTTTAGAAAGTATTCAGACCCTCTTCATTTTTGAAATTCATTTTTTTCTCATTAATTTACACTCAGTACCCCATAATAACAAAGTGAAAACAGAATTTTAGAAATGTCTGTAAATTTATTAAAAAGAAAAATGAAATATCACATTGGCATAAGTATTCAGACCCTTTGCAACAACACTTGAAATTTAACTCTGGTGCCTCCCATTTCTCTTGACCGTTGCTGACATGTTTCTACACCTTAACTGGAGTCCACCTGTGGTATATTAAAATGATTGGACATGATTTGGAAAGTCATACACCTCTCTATGGAAGGCCTCACCACTGACAGTGCGTACCGTAGCAGAGCAAAAGCCATGAGGTCAAAGGAACTGCCTGCAGAGCTCAGAGACAGGATTATTGCAAGGCACAGATATGGGGAAGGCTACAATAAAATTTCTGATATGCTGACGGTTCCTAAGAGCAGAATGGCCTCCATAATTCTCAAATGAAAGATGTTTGGCACAGCCAGGACTCTTCCAAGAACTGGTCGCCTGGTCAAACTGAGCAATCAGGGGAGAAGGGCTTTAATAAGAGAGAGACCAAGAACCCGATGGTCATCCTGACTGACCTCCAGAGGTCCTGTGTAGAGATGGGACAGAGTTCCAGAAAGACAACCATCACTGCAGCCCTCCAACGATCTGAGTTTTACGGCAGAGTGGCTAGACAAAAGTCTCTCCTTAGTCCAAAACACATGAAAGCCTGCTTGGTTTGCAAAAAAGCACCTGAAGGACTCTCAGACTGTGATGAACAAGATTCTCTGGTTTGATGAAACCAAGATTGAACTGTTTGGCCTCAATTCTAAACCAGGCAACCAGGCACCGCTCATCACCTGCCCAATAACATCCCAACAGTGAAGCATGGTGGTGGCAGCATCATGCAATGAGGGCGTTTTGCAGCAGCAGGGACTGGAAGACTGGTCAGGGTTAAGGGAAAGCTGAATGGAGCAAAGTACAGGGATATCTTCAATGAAAACCTGTTCTACAGTGCTCAGGACTTCAGATTGGGCCGAAGGTTCACTTTGTAACATGACAACAATCCTAAGCACATAGCCAAGACAACACAGGAGTGGCTTAGGGACAACTCTGTGAATATCCTAGAGCGGCCCAGCCAAAGCCTTGATCTGAACCCTCTTGAACATCTCTGGATGGATCTGAAAATGGCTGTCCACCAACAGTCGCCATCCAACCTGACTGAGCTTGAGGATCTGCAAGGAAAAAGGGCAGAAAATCCCCAAATCCAGGTGTATAATGCTTGTCATGTCATACCAAAAAGACTCAAGGCTGTAATTGCTGCCAAAGGTGCTTCAACAAAGTACTGAGTGAAGGGTCTGAATACTTATGCCAATGTGATATTTCAGTTTTTTTCTTTTTAATAAACTTAGACATTTTTAAAATTCTGTTTTCACTTTGTCACTATGGGGTACTGAGTACAGATTAATGAGAAAAAAAGTGAATCTCAACAACTGTAGAATCAAGCTACAGCATAATGAAATTGACAGAGGTGAAGGGGGTCTGAATACTGTCTGAATGCACTGTATATATTTTATAGACAGTGACTGTATCCTATGAAAAAAATTAACAGATTTTAAAATATTTTGTTAGTAAAGCTACACAATTATCATTACACACTATAGGTGTTTATTTTTAACATCAGGCACCAAAAGTCACGTTGGAGTTTGCTTTTAAAACCAAGGACACTTTTAGAAACAAAGTCTGAAGGAGAAGATACAGTGGGACCAAAAAGTATTTAGTCAGCCACCAATTGTGCAAGTTCTCCCACTTAAAAAGATGAGAGAGGCCTGTAATTTTCATCATAGGTATACCTCAACTATGAGAGACAAAATGGGGGAAAGAATCCAGGAAATCACATTGTAGGATTTCTAATGAATTAATTCGTACATTCCTCGGTAAAATAAGTATTTGGTCACCTACAAACAAGCAAGATTTCTGGCTCTCACAGACCTGTAACTTCTTCTTTAAGAGGCTCCTCTGTCCTCCACTCGTTACCTGTATGAATGGCACCTGGTTGAACTTGTTATCAGTATAAAAGACACCAGTCCACAACCTCAAACAGTCACACTCCAAACTCCACTATGGCCAAGACCAAAGAGCTGTCGAAGGACACCAGAAACAAAATTGTAGACCTGCACCAAGCTGGGAAGACTGAATTTGCAATAGGCAAGCAGCTTGGTGTGAAGAAATCAACTGTGGGAGCAATTATTAGAAATTGGAAGACATACAAGACCACTGATAATCTCCCTCATTCTGGGGCTCCACGCAAGATCTCACCCCGTGGGGTCAAAATGATCACAAGAACGATGAGCAAAAATCCCAGAACCACACGGGGGGACCTAGTGAATGACCTGCAGAGAGCTGGGACCAAAGTAACAAAGGCTACCATCAGTAACACACTACGCCACCAGGGACTCAAATCCTGCAGTGCCAGACGTGTCCCCCTGCTTAAGCCAGTACATGTCCGGGCCCGTCTGAAGTTTGCTAGAGAGCATTTGGATGATCCAGAACAGGATTGGGAGAATGTCATATGGTCAGATGAAACCAAAGTAGAACTTTTTGGTAAAAACTCAACTCGTCGTGTTTGGAGGAGAAAGAATGCTGAGTTGCATCCAAAGAACACCATACCTACTGTGAAGCACGGGGGTGGAAACATCATGCTTTGGGGCTGTTTTTCTGCAAAGGGACCAGGACGACTGATCCGTGTAAAGGAAAGAATGAATGGGGCCATGTATTGTGAGATTTTGAGTGAAAACCTCCTTCCATCAGCAAGGGCACTGAAGATGAAATGTGGCTGGGTCTTTCAGCACGACAATGATCCCAAGCACACCGCCCGGGCAATGAAGGAGTGGCTTCATAAGAAGCATTTCAAGGTCCTGGAGTGGCCTAGCCAGTCTCCAGATCTCAACCCCATAGAAAACCTTTGGAGGGAGTTGAAAGTCCGTGTTGCCCAGCGACAGCCCCAAAACATCACTGCTCTAGAGGAGTTCTGCATGGATGAATGGGCCAAAATACCAGCAACAGTGTGTGCAAACCTTGTGAAGACTTACAGAAAACGTTTGACCTCTGTCATTGCCAACAAAGGGTATATAACAAAGTATTGAGATGAACTTTTGTTATTGACCAAATATTTATTTTCCACCATAATTTGCAAATAAATTCGTTAGAAATCCTACAATGTGATTTCCTGGATTCTTTCTCCCCATTTTGTCTCTCATAGTTGAGGTATACCTATGATGAAAATTACAGGCCTCTCTCATCTTTTTAAGTGGGAGAACTTGCACAATTGGTGGCTGACTAAATACTTTTTTGTCCCACTGTATATGAAATAAGGAAAAAAGCACAACTGATTCAATGTTAAGATCCTAATTTGATACTGTATGCATCACATTTCTGTACACTGGCTGGATGACAGTTGACATTTCTCAAACTAAAGAGCTTCTTCTATTGACAGAAAAACCTGTATGCAGTAGACCTTTTCTCTTGGAAAGTGGTTTTGATTACTCTTGCATTTCTTTGCTTTTTCTAGCACTGTTCTGGTTCTCAGCCTTGAAGAACTAATTTGGAACGCCATGTGGCTCTTTAGAAGACATGGCAAAATGGTGAATGCCACCCTCTACTCATTCCCTCCCATTTCATACAATTTTCAATTCATCTATATTAAAACAATAGGTGTTATTTTAAAATGAAGAGAGAAAATATTATTGTTTTAATTTTTTCTCTCTCTATAAATCATACTATGCATATAATTAAAATATATTGTATTCCTAATAAGCATTCTTATGTTGTTTTTCAATTTGTTAAGACTGAGACCTTTTTCTCACTTCCCACCTGATATAATGAGCTATTTAATTCACATTAGAAAGATGCAGCGGTCTATCCTATTCCTTAGCATGAATTTGTAAACTATATTTACACAGAGGATATAGTAGAATGGCAAATATAAAATGCCCTTACTTTCTAAGCATAATGGTGAAGGTCTTTCTTTTATGTTTCTACCAAGCCATGGAATGATTCTTGCAGGAATTGTATTTTTCATCTCTTTTGGAAAGCAAATGAAGACTTAAGAGAAAAGTCTTCATTCGCTTTCCAAAAGAGATGGGAAAATATAATTCCTAAGAGAGACATTCCATTGCTTGGAAGAAATATAAGTGAAGGCCTTCATCATTATGCTTAGAGACTAAGGACATTTTAATGAATTGTTCTGATATATAATCTTTATAGAGTATGTATCTATTTTCTCTTAAAACTTTTTAATTTGAATTATTTTTAATAGTTTAAACACATTTTATGATATTTTAACTGTTTGCTTTGTTTATACTTTTAGTTTTCCTGCATGCTCTATGAACAAAAAAGGGGAGATTTAAATAATAAAAATAAATAAGTAAGCCACAATGTATCAAATCTACTTTACAGAGATTCCAATGAACTGATATTTTACTTTAAAAAAAATAGTGGTAAATTATGATTCAATATAGTATCAAGTTTCTGCCCATTATCCATCAGAAATTGTAATAAAACTATGGGGTAATTCAGAGGTCAATTCAAGTTTAACTAGAAGAGTATTTTGGCCTTATATTGAAAACCAGAGTATGGGAAAAAACTATTCTCAAAATTCAATCCTTAATATATCAACAAATTTTCTTGAAGGCACTTTATGTTGTTATAATGCAAGTTATTAATTTGACTTCTATTATTTTCACACATACATATATTTTAAAGTTATTTTATTCTTACCTGAAATTGGCTATACTCTCACAGGTTACTAACTAAAAGCATGAATAAAATGGCAGAATAATGAAACAGGCAGGATATCAAGTACCATCTAGTTCACATCCCAGATATCAAGTGTACTGAGGCCTTTCTCACAGTGTTTTAATTACCGGTAAATTACTGTATTTTTAAGCTAAACCTCTGTACCGTACATTATAAATCTTTTAAAAGCTGCCTAGTAAAACATGTTTATCTCTATTTCACAAAAACAGGATGCTCTGCTGTTTATTTTCCTTTGTCAATATATATTCGTCCTCATAGAGTGAACAAATAGTGACTGGAATGAGTAGTAGTGGCAAGAAAGAAGACAGAATTTGTTCTCAGTTTTCACCATGCAAATTCACCACATACAGAGCAAATAGATAGGAAGCAAGGAAGAAAGTCACATCTGCCTCCACATTTGTAGTTAATATTCAACAGAACTTAGTGCTTCATACGCTGAACCAAGCTAGAATTAAATAAACAATTCACACTGTGTCTATCTAGATTTATTCATGTATTACTGATCTGCACTGAAAATCATCCAGTCACTTGGACTCTGGTGGCATTAAAATCAAAATGGTAACAATGAAACATCTATAGAATACAGTTAGTCCTTTACTTACAACAGTTCATTTAGTGACTGTTTGAAGTTACAATGGCACTGAAAAAATGACTTATGACCGTTTTTCACATATGTGATCGTTGCAGCATCCCCATGATCAAAATTCTGATGCTTGGCAACTGACTCATATTTATGACAGTTGCAGTGTCCTGGGGTCATGTGATCATCTTTTGCAACCTTCTGACGAGCAAAGTCAATGGGGAAGTCAGATTCACATAACAACCATTACTAACTTAATAAATGCAATGATTCACTTAACTGTGGCAAGAAAGGTTGTAAAATGGGGCAAAACTCATTTAACAATGGTCTCACTTAGCAACAGAAATTTTGGGCTCAATTGTGGTTGTAAGTTGAGCACCACCTATAGTTCAATCAACAATCCCATATATATATATAATTTGATAAAAAACCTCACATAATTTTATTCATTGATTTACTCACATGACTTATATGGCTGCCTAACTCACATGATTATCATTTAATCTTCTGCAGCTGATTAAGTGCACCATAAATATATTACTATGCATTAATCAGTTTGTTAGTTTTTAAAGACTACTTGTGCTCTCAGCCTATATATGTAGTTAATGCAAGGAGGCATTTATGAATAAACGGAAAACTGCATTGTTAAAAAATATGAAGCAATGATAAAAATTCAAAAACTTATGTCAGTGAAATATGAATTTGGAGGACAAAACTAATACTGTTTGTTTTTGCAAGAATTAATTATTAAAACCTATTCTAAAACAATCATTATGTCCTTTAAAGCTAGTATTATTTTAAGAATTAAATATTTAAGTAACTATAAAACATGAATTAAAACAACAGAGAACCACATTTTGTTCTTTTTAATGGGGCTGATATACCTGAATACATTTTACTTTCCCTTTTCCTTCATATCCTTTTTCTACAGGAGACACAATGGTCTATTTTATTATAAATATAAGATTTGAATCTTTATAATGTTCAAAGCACATACTACTATTATGAATTTTGGTAAAATGCATAGCTAAGCAAGCCTGTCAGAAGCCTTATATGAACAATAAACAATTAACATTTTTCATCTTAATCTTTACTACGCTAAGGACAACTATCTAAAAAAAGAAACTCTAAAAAATAATTCATTCTAACAGAGAACGTCAGACGGTTCCCCCATCCCCACCCCCAAATTGGGAAATGCCTTTTATTTAAAAATAAAATAAACAGCAATAAGCAAATAAAGAAAAACGGTGCACGTTAAAAAGTGTTTTTTTTTAATCCTACAAGACCGTAAGATCTTATTCTAGACTTCAGGGAAAGTAAGGGAAGCGTAAGGCACGTAAAGGCCAGGAGCTCGACGTAACTGGGAAGCTTCAACGAAGTAATCTTAGGCGACCCGAGCGATGGGCGGGTGGAAACACAAAGGAGTCGGGACGCTTCCCTTCAAGGCAGCAGAGTGTCATGAAACCCTAGGCCAAGGCGTGCCCTGTCTCTGAGGCCTTCCTCATTAACTAGCCACCAAACTTCTTTCCCTGAGGCGGAGCCCAAGCAAACCCATCTACCCACCTGCCTGGAGAGAAAAGGCGGTGGTGACAGCGCCTCAAAGCCCAGCACACCGGAGGAAGGTGACGACGACGACGGGGATTCCCAGCCACAGCTACACGTTTAGCGTAAAGGGCTCCGGCTCTTCGTCCCCTCCCCCCTCAATTTCTATTCCCCCTTTTCGGGGGGTTCAGTTCCGGGCCGCCATTTTGTCGGTGGGTTTGTCGCCCAAGATTCCCGGATATAAAACCTTTTCCCGACTTCCTTTGCGTGTTCCGCCGGCTTGTTCTTTCTCCTCCTCCTCCTCCTCCTCCTCCTCCTCTCCCCCCCCCCACACAATCCCGAGAATGGGAAAAGCCGGGAGTGCTTTGGAGGGTTTATTTTTTATTTTTATTTTAATCCCATTTTTATCCCGCCCTCCTCCGAAGACTCAGGGCGGCTTACAATTTAAGCACAAACCAATGTGCTTAGCAGTAGCCTTCATTTCTCTTCGGGTGGGGACGAGGGTTGCAGGCTCTGCCCATTGGTGCTCATCGTGGTCGGGGCGCGCCCGCATGATCAAACAGAAAGAGCTCCGTGAAGAACAAGTAAAGAAATTTTTGCGAAGTGCGGAGACAGGCTAGGGCCAGGGGTAGGCAACCTCGGCTCTTTTATGACTCGTGGACTTCAACTCCCAGAATTCCTGAGTCAGCTACGCTGACTCAGGAATTCTGGGAGTTGAAGTCCACGAGTCATAAAAGAACCGAGGTTGCCTACCCCTGGGCTACGGTTTGTGCTTTGGCTTAACACGATAAACTCCGCATTTATTTATTTATTTATTTATTTATTTAGATTTATATACCGCCCTTTCCCGAAGGACTCAGGGCAGTTTACAGAGCATTTAAAAGAAAGTCAATACAAACGTTAAAACAAATTAAAAAAGATTAAATGAAATCCTGAGAAAATTAAAACCCAGTTAAAATTAAAATTAAAAAATTCTCAGCCTGGGCCAGAGAGCTCGAAGAGCCAGGTCTTCAGGTCCCGGCGGAATGAACGGAGGTTGGGGGCAGTCCTAAGCTCCGCAGGCAGCTGGTTCCACAGGGCAGGCGCACCCACTGAGAAGGCCCTACCCCTGGGTGTTACCCGCCGGCAATCTTTAACCGGCGGCACCCTGAGGAGACCCTCCCTGTGGGAGCGCACTGGACGAAGGGAGCTTGATGCTGGCAGCAGGTGTTCCCTCAAATATCCCGGACCCTCGCCATTTAGGGCTTTATAGGTCATCACCAGCACCTTGAATCCCCGGTCAGTATTGCGTCCTAATCTCATACCCTGGCTAATTAAGCCTACCACGTTTTAGGGCAATGTGCAGAGTGTAGTCCCAGAAAGATACGTTGAGGGGAAACGGCCTCCCCTTTTTTTGTTGCTTTCCACCGTGTAGTAAAGAAGGCCTTTTAATGCCCACATGAGACTGCCGCTAAGCGAAGAGGACTGGAGGTTGGATGTTGCTTGCCGTGGTTACACTTGGGAGAGGTTGGCTGCTTATGTTGAAATGTGCTTAGCAGTAGCCTTCAGTAGCCTTTTCTCCTGCTGCGTGTTTGTCCTTCGAATTCATCCACAAGGTTTCAACAAGGAAACTTAGCTTAGATTCAGGTCATGCTTTTTTTTTTGCCTAGTGCATTTTTAAGGAATCTTCCCCTTACTCACTTAATTGATCCCCTTTACTCCCTACAGGGAAACACTCATAACTCCCCAAAGCATGCCTGTTATCTATAAGTAGTCTTTGGCTTACATCCATTCACTGAGCAACCTTTCAAAGTTACAGTATCACCGAAAAAGATCTTACAACTGGTTTTTGAAATGTTTATTAATTAATCAAATTTATATGGGCCATCTCACAGAAGGTGACTCTCAGCAGCATACAAGTCCCAACTGTTGCAGCATTCCCGTGAACATATTCCAAGAACTTGGGTTCCTGGCTTGTGATTATATTACATTGAGCCATAGTTACCCGATTGTCATTTATCTTACCTGCCAACTTCCTGCAAGCAAAGTCAATGGGGAAAGCTAGCAGAGGTGGTTTCAGGTCATCCCAGTAAATCACTCTTGTTGCTTTTTCTCCTAAGGAAGCTGCTATGAAGTATAAGATCTCAATGAGCTTGTATTCTGTAGCAAGCAATCCTCCATTGTATGCAATTGCAGCAGCCTGCGTGCAGTCTCTGCCTAATCCACCTGTGGCATCTGCTAATCCACTGTGCTCCATAGCACCTACCTGACACTCCAAATACGCCCACCTTACCTCCCACTCATTCCCATTTAACAACACACACAATCCTGGGGTTATGACAACCAAAGTTGCTATCAGTAAACAATGCTGCCTTGCAATGTTATACTTTACAACCACACTTGCTTACTGAAAGGAATCCCAGTCCAATTGCCACTGTAACTGGAGGGCTATATGTATATAGCAAAACAACACAGCACCATGACAACTGAATAAGAGTATTTTTTGCTTTCTCAACAGTTTATTCAAGTATCAATGAGAAATCTTTCAAATAAAAATTCAACCTTCAGCGTCACAAAAGATCACAAGGGAAATACTTCTACAAGCCAGTTTGTTAATATCTTAGTATGAGTACTAAAGAACTTGCAATTAATCTTTATTAGAGAATAGTTGAAATAATACTGAAAAAGACAGTGTAATTACAAATTACAATAATGCATAAAGGGAAATTTTTAATGTAAATGTATTACAGAATTACAGAAATGTATTGTTAAAAAGCTTAATCTGTAACATGAATTATGTTCAGTTGTATTCCAAATTATGACCCTAGTTTATGATTCTAGAGAATGTTATTGATTACAATTTTTAGAAAAAAATTTCTAAATTTACAGAATAACATTGTTTTGGGAAAAATAACGCTATACAAAGAGGTCCTTCTTAACATAAATAGATTCTGTGTCAGTACCATACACAAGAAATGATCCTAACACATCTAAACTGTTTATTGATAAAGTTGAATTTGAACTTAAATTTGTAATCTCAATGCGATCTTTAGTAGGATCATTGTTTAACCACGCACTAATTATGGACTGATTAGCTGTAGAATGAGGTAGAAATGAAGTATTTCTTCCACCTAAAATAAAACACAGAAATAAATGTTATCTTTAAGTAAAAAAATGGGAATTATTTAAATGTAAGGTAAATGTATTGTTAAATATTGTTAAAATACTTGGCTTTGCTGTTTGTCAAAAAATAGTTGTTTTCTGCTCTAGAATAATTTCAATCACTTTCACTGCCTTTTCATTTCAAGTTAGGCTATTATTAAAACTATGTAGATATCTGGACTTGAAGGCTAAAATAGCACTAGCAATAGCACTTAGACATATATACCACCCCATAGTGCTTTACAGCACTCTCTGCGTGGTTTATAATGTCAGCATATTGTTCCCAACAATATGGGTTCTCATTTTACCCACCTCAGAAGGATGGAAGGCTGAATCAACCTTGAAACCTATTAGAATCGAACTCCAGGCTGTGGGCAGAATTTGCTTGCAATACTGCATTTAACCACTGCACCACCAGGGCTCCTTGCAAAATGTGATTTGGCACAAGGTGTGCATATAGCATTTTAAAGCAGCCTCATCTTGATTTACACAATTATTATTATTATTTGGAAGAGACCTTGGAGATCATCTAGTCCAACCCCCTGCTCAGGCTGGAAACCCTATACCATTTCAGGCAAATGGCCGTCCAGTCTTCTTAAAAACTTCCAGTGTTGGAGCATTCACCACTTCTGGAGGCAGGTTGTTCCATTGGTTAATTGTTCTAACTGTCAGGAAGTTTCTCCTTAGTTCTAGGTTGCTTCTCTCCTTGACTAGTTTCCATCCGTTGCTTCTTGTCCTGCTTTCAGGTGCTTTGGAGAATAGTTTGACTCCCTCTTCTTTGTGGCAGCCCGAGATATTGGAACACTGCTATCATGTCACCCCTCACCCTTCTCTTTGTTAAACTACACATACACAATTGGTGCACAATTGCAGGAAAAGATACAAAAGATGTTCGCAACAGATGCTGTTTCTGCACATTTCAAATTACATTTGCCCTTTGAATCTGAATCTCTCACATCTGTTCTAGTTATTAATCCAAAAGCAATTATTTTAATATTTATGCCCATTTCCTCTATTCTCCACTTGCAGAAATCTGAAGTGTTGAATGTGGCCAGCATGGAAAAACACTGTACAGTACATGAAAGCATTTTACATTAGAAATACAAGAAATGTTAAAGTTAACTATAGAAATATTGTGCAACACCACCAGAAAAGTTGCTATTTCTATCCTAGTCTGCTAGTAGCATGAAATACTTAGTCAATCAAAAGTTTGGATAAATCTTACCTGTATGAAGAAAAGATTTTCTTTCAGTCACATCAGAGGAAGCATCCCAATGCCACAAAGATCCATCTTCTGAACAAGTGAACAAATGATCAGGATTGGAAGGATGAAAGTGTACTTCCCATACTGTAAAAGTAAATACATGGCAAATATAATATGCAAAAATAGAACATTCTAAAAAAGTTACTTACATTTCAACCTCACGATAGCAAATGTTTAAAAATTAATTTTGTACAGAATGGCAAACTAGTAATACATGAAACACCCAAGAAATTATCAGTCAGTGCCTTCTATTAGCATATTCCTACATTCTATGTTAGCACAGGACATCTTGAAATTGTTTAATGCTTATCCTACAGGCCAGCAGTCTCCAACCTTTCTGGCGCAAGAGATCCCGGGGGGGGGGGGGGGAGAAACAGTTTAAGACACAATCTAGATCCCGCATATGAGCAGATGAAACTTTGCTTGCTTGCCCTCTGCTTGCATGGACCGGTTCCTAACAAGCTAGAGTGGTATTCAACTGCGGCCCAGGAAGTTGGGGACCCCTGCTTTAGACTAAGAATAGTAATTACTTCCAGATGATATTGTTTGGTTTAGTCTTAGCAGATTATTAAATAAACCACATTTAGCTGGGTTAAAAAAATCATGATTCATGTCACTATGCCAACTAAATCAGCGCTTTTTTTTACAACCTTTCAATTCCAAGTAAGCCATCAAAGCACATTTGTGAACGTAGCCATAATCTGATTAAATCTGGAATCCCACTTTTTTTACTGACTTTTTCATCCAGTGGATTCTGCCCAGTATATACACTATTCACTTGGGCTTTCCTGGGAAAAGCTTAAGAAACAACAGAAACAGCACTGGTCACACTAATGGGGAGAGAGTAGCAAGTGGAATGGAGGTAGTGCATCCTTGCTCTCCTTAAACTCTTGGCAGCCTTCAATACTATGGACCATAGTAAAAAGGATACCATGGTCCATGGTGAGCCCTGGCAAAACAGAATAGCTTTGGGTGCATGAAGCTTCAAGATCCAGGACTTCGACATATTCAGTTCAGGATAGGGGTCATACTACCCCAGACTGACCCTGTTTGCACCTTGGGGGTTCTCCTGGACTCATGACTCCTGTTCAAAGAGCAGATGGCAGTCGCAGCTAGGAGAGTCTTTGTACAACTTTGGGTTGTGCACCAGTTGTGGCCTTTCCTGGTTCAGGGGTCCCTGCACTCAGTCATTGAAGCCCTGGTCATCTAATTCTTGGACTACTGCAATGTGCTTCACATGGAGCTACCCTGAAGAGCATTTTGAAGCTTTAACTTGTGCAAAGTGCAACAGCGTGCGTAGTCTTTGGGGCCCCTAGTGACTCATGTTACACCACTGTTCTGTGAACTGCACTGGCTACCAGTTTGCTTCCAAGTGCAATTCAAGGTATGGGTTGCTACTTTTAAAGCCCTGCATGGCATGTCCAGATTACTTGAGGAACCATCTCATCCCAATGCCCCACCCATGTTAGCAGAGGAGGCATGCTGCGGGTCCCTTTGGTCAAGGATTTCTGGCTGATAAGAGTCCAGGAGAAGAGCTTTCTCTGCTATGGTGGTGGCTCTTTGGAACATCTTGCCCCCAGATCTATACTCACCCTGTTGATCTTCCGTAAGAGCATGAAAACCTGGCTCTGCCATTTGGCCTGGGCCCTAATGGACTAATAGTAGATCCCACCTCTCTGCCGTGTATCCTGCTCACACTCATCTTTTAATCATTATTGTGTGTGTGTGAGATTTTTTTTTCAAGCACTGTTGGTGTGTCAATATGATGAAAGATTGTTCCCCTAGTTGTTACTACTACTTTAGAATAGTTATCTTGTTTGCTTAGGTACTTACATTCTGCTTCATGAGCATTTAGTAAGGAAACTGGCATGCTGCCTTGTCTTACATCCCAAATGCTCAACATTCCATCTTGACTACCTGTAGCAACAATATGTTGTTGATTGGGATGCCTATCGACACAATGTAGTGGTACTCTTTCCCCTGTCCTGCATAGGAAAAACATTTTAAGAAATCACAAAGTTTGTAGTCAAAACGCTATTTGAAACTCTGGAAGTATCTACAAACTGTCATGCCCTCAAAATTTCTGCTGAAAAGTTTCAGACTGCCACATTTTAGCAGGAATAAAACCAGGTTTTTGTTGTTCTGAGTTTTAGTGAAGTAAAATCCAGAAGGATCCCAGAGTAGTTTTAAACAGGCAAATTGGTCTGAACCACCCCTTGAGAGCTTTCAATCTGGCATATCTCCAGAGCCTGCAGATTTTCCCAGTGTTTTCCTCTGCTCTCGTCTCCTGGGCTGCCACTGGCGTGGTCTGTACCCCTTTTCCTTATTGTGACAGCAAGGAAGAGGCTCGCAGTATATGCCTGATCTTACCAGTGCCTTCCTTTCTTCACTTCCCCAAAGCCAAATCTGATGACCTAGTCTTTTTCTCACTCTGATGTAAACAAATCTTACCCAGATTAAAACAGTCCTATTTCATTTTGCATCTGGAAAACTCCAAAACATATATTTAGTTGGAATAGACTGCCTAAGCTTGTAAGCCGCCCTGAGTCTTCGGAGAAGGGCGGGATATAAATGGAATTAAAATAAATAAATAAATTTTGCACATCCCTATCGTACAACTTTGGCTTCATCAAAGCTTTTTATATGAAAGCAAAATGCTTACATTGAAAATATTTGTGAAGGTTCATTTCCTTGCTGCCTGAAGTCCCATATTTTTAGCTGACCAATAGAATTGACTGTCAGAATCTCTGTTGTGCGAAGTTGGGTCACTGCTTGGAGTGTACTGCTGTCAGCATTATCTATGAGAAGTTAAAATAAATATTCATACTTAACAATGCCTCTTTAAAAAATTATCAAGATTTGGCAACACAGCCATATTACAGAATGAAATTGCTTAGCAAGTACAGCATTACATTGTCTCAAATTTGAGTACTATCTCCATCTCTCTTGCACCAACTATACATGTGAATTTTAATGCAACAAAGGATTCAGGTAGAAATCAACTGCCCTAAACTAAGAGCAAACCCTTTAAAGTGTACATTACACTGCACTCTTTCCAATAAATCACAATATTACAGTAATTGCTCAGTTCAGAAAACAATGCTACCTTCAAAATTTCTGCATACTGCAAATACTAGCTTTGCAATGCCAATAACAGCATTTCACAAAATTTTAAAGTATTGGTATATTCTTTCCATATAATCTACATAAATGCAATTATACAGTATTCTGCTGTATGAAGGTTGGAGATAAAATATTTTCTGTCCAATCAGAATACAAGACTGAAACAACAGAAAACTATTTTCCACAGGAAAAGAGATTTAGAATCTAGTGATCACTAGTACAGAATTATTTGAAATTTACGTGGAAGCAGCAGATCAGCTGAAGTTCTATTCGTGGAAGCTGTTGCCATATAATTACTTGGGAATGTGCCACAGATCATTTCCATTTAGTAAAATTCTCATGTATTTTAAGTGCTATGGCAATTGTTATCCCAATAAAATAACCCTTTGGTTTCTAAATTTATAAAGTGAAAATTGAATTCCTGCTAAAAGAGTAAGTAAGTAAACTGATACTTTCTCTATTCTAAGCCTTCTAGAAAAACGTGTAAGATACCTTATAGCAATATGTTGGCATATATTTCCGCCTTCATCATTAGTCTTATCTTCCTACCTATAGTACGTACAGCTTCCTTACGGTCAGTGGTGAACATGTTTATCCTACCATCTTCTCCAATACTAAAAATTTCAGGGCTATTGCAAATGATCCCAGTGCATGATGCACTTCCCCAGGAGTGATCATAATAATGTGCTTGTTCCCATTTCTGATTTATGGAAAGAGTCTAAAATATAAGAAAAAAGAAACTATCCATTAATTGCACAAAATGTTCAATTAGAAGGTTGCTTGAAGCAAAGTACTACTTCAGTCTAGACTTAAGCACATTATATATTATATACAAATTAATAATAGAAAATAAAACTGCAATATTTGAAATTATAGAATCTAAGATTCATAAAAATATGTATATTATAGGAAATATAATATGTATGGGACATTTATTGCCTTTTCACAACTACAATAATGATTTTCACTATGTAGTTCTCAATTATTCTGCTTGGGTTAATAGACATATGCAAAGCCAGAATTCTTTTTTTCTAGTAACTATTTCAGACTGTGCACTTAGACTCATTATTGTGAAAATATCTTGGCAACCTATTAGCAAAATAAGTGTTGCACAACTCAATTCTAGACATCTGCAACACACTTTGAAATCCCAAGGCTGTGGGCAAGACAAGGAACTAACCCCCCCCCCCACACAAAAAAAGACTGTAATTACAATAAACTGTAACTCAATTTCTATCAGTGGTAGAAAATATGTCTATGTAGTCAACTCAAGAGCCTTACCTTTTTATATACAGTGGGACCAACTGCAAAAGTTTATATTCACCCTTGCTTTTTTAGAGTGATATTAAGATGGCCCAATTAGAAATTTTATATCTCTATATTATTCTTTCAGGATTCAGAACAACCTGGCTATGGATTTAAGTAAATAAATGTTGCATACAGCAAATTTCAAAAACGGGAAAACTTCATTGTAGAAAAAAAAATAGCTTCATGGCAGCATACAATAATACCAGACTACCCAATTTTTCTAGACAGAAATTCAGTTTTGCTTCCACAATGCTTCCAATGAACTAATGAACTGCAAAATAAATGAATATACAAAATAAAGCTGTGAAAGACAGAATTTCTTAACAGTTTTTGAACAATGTATTTCGCCAAAGAGGGCAAGGAGGAAAGATCTAGTTTCACAGTTCAGATAGTGGCTTATCTGATTTAAATTCAAGTTTTCTTGTGTAAGTAGCCTTTTTGCCATTTGTTTGATAATGAAAACAAATACCATTTACCTGATTATTTTGATGATGCCGGAAAATGGTCACACTCCCAGTAGATGAAGCAGCAACAATTCTCTCCTGATCCAAAAACTAAGGAGAGGAAATCTGTTAGCACAATAAATGATTTTATCTGTAGTGAAAAAAACATTTAGCTTGGTAATAAATGTTTGCATTTTTATGTGAGAGTGTATATATCATAATGCCAAAAAACAATTTGGAAATCTGCTTTCATATGGCTGCAACAGTAATATCTTGAAGCTTCTAAAGCAAAGATAATGCATGTCTTATACAATTTTTACCTGCATATCCATAACATCGCCACTATGTTGGATATCACAAAGCAAATGTGGTTCTCCATGATATTCACCATTTGGGACCAAGCCTGCAAAATCTCCAACAGACCAAACGGAAACCTTATTTTCCTGTAAAATTATAAGAAATATATATTCTTGTACAATGTTAATAAAACAATGTGTCTTCATCACTTATTAAATTACTATTTTGTACTTTATTAGATTTATATATCTTTTGTATAGGAGCTCAAAGTACCCTATTTTACTTCCTATTTTCTATTTTTCCCATAATGACAATCCAGGGAAGTAAGTTGGGCTGAGAGAAAGGAGAGCACCAAAGCCACCAGGTGAGTTTCTATGGCTGTGGATACTATCAGAAAATATCGGTAATAGCCACAATATCAACAACATCACTAATAACATCTGCTTCTATGTATAGACTATATGTCTAAAAGATGTTATGGAACAAATGTCAGATGTAGAACAGGTTTTATCAGACAAGATAGACAGGATCTCCCCACTCTGAGTCCAATGCTTTCACTGCTATTCTACAGTGGCTTTGCTATTTTCTCATTTTCAAATAATCTAGAAAAGTACCTAAGATAATGATGCATACAAAGGACTATATCTTTTGTTGTATATTTAAATAAAGAATTACTGAGATGTTTTATGTTGCATACAAAGTCAATTAAGATGCTCTATAAAAATTTTCAGAAATATCTGTATCTCTGAAAATAGTTTTGTGCTATATTTCTAAAGTAAAGGCAGATATTAATTAGTATTAATTCGGCCTTCCGTTATCTCGTCTACCCCTATTTAAGTTCCAGTAAAATGGGAATAATTTAGTTCAGCTGACAATTTCTGAGGCAAAATTAAAAAGAATGCAATAGCATTTAAGCTTAACATTACTAAGCATTCTTAATCTTAGCCACGTGGTGCTTCACTAAAGCAAAACAAATGTTCACCAACGACAAAAACAGTACTGCACAAACTAATAGGGGTTAGTTTTAGGATTAAACTGAACGACTAGGGCAGGGGTAGGCAACCTCGGCTCTTTTATGACTCATGGACTTCAACTCCTATGCTGGCTCAGGAATTCTGGGAGTTGAAGTCCATGAGTCATAAAAGAGCCGAGGTTGCCTACCCCTGGACTAGGGGGAAGTCACGACCATGGTTCAGGAATACTCCACATCGAGAAAAAGCAAACGCACCAAGTTTTCGCGATCATGACAGTTGGAGGGCACAGAAAAATGGTTATGGGGGGAAAGTCGAAAGACCCGAGGAAGGAGGAACGACGGTCAGGAGGCGTCCGAGTTACCTCATTATCCCACGAGCCGGTGGCGAAAATCTCGGGAGCCTGCAAGGCAGTGGCAGATACGGGTCGCCAGCGGGTCTTACTGATTTTCTGCGATACATACTTGCCCACTACGTCCTCCATGTTCGGGGAGAAACCCTCATTCCCGCGCAGGAAGATCACTTCGCAGGCTTTTTCAAACCCACATTCTTGATTGGTTCACAAACGTCACGGGAGACGGCATCCGAAAGAGGACAAAAAGCGCTGTACCTGCGCCTAAAGAACAGCCATTTCTGTACGAATGAGAATTCCGATGCTATCGCGAGTAGGATGCGTCTCTCCTTGAATATCCAAGTTAAGAGTATCTAACGGAGAGATTAAATATTTGTCTCAGCGCGATTTAGGAGGAGTGACATTCTGCACTACATCTCGCAATGTCGCTATGCACGAGTAACTTTGAAAAGATATAATATGGAAAAACCGACGTCATTAAGCTATAAGTTCTAAACTTAATTATTAAGGAGTAAGTCTTACTGAATGTACAGGGTTTCGCATCTATATACAATATGCACAGTTCTGCATTGCGTTATTGGAGTCTGCAGTGAAAACATTCAGTGGTTATTAATGTATTTTTCAATCTGGCAGAATAGAGACTACAGCGTCCAGAATTTCTAAACAACAGGTTTAAATGGCTGGATGAGAATTTGGGGAATTGAAGTCTCATTACAGTGGTGTGCATCATAAGCGAACCGGTTTGAGGGAGGCAGACAACATGAGCCTCATTGAATTTATTTATTTATTTATTTATGGGATTTATATCCCGCCCTATCTCCCGAAGGACTCAGGGCGGCTAACAACAAAACATATAATAAGTACAGAAATCAAGATAAAAATGAAATTGAGAACATCAGTGCAGTAAATTAAAATTAGAGAATTTAAAAAATGAATTAAAAATACTAAATATAAATTAATTAAAATGCCTGTCAGTCTAGGTCAGCCTGGTGGAACAGGTGTGTTTTGAGGCCACGGCGAAAGGATTGGAGGTTTTGGGCCATCCGAAGCTCGGGGGAGCTGATTCCATAGGGTTGGCGCTCCCACAGAGAAGGCCCTCCCCCTGGGGGTCGCCAGCCGACATTGCCTAGCTGACGGTACCCTGAGGAGGCCTTCTCTGTGTGAGCGTACTGGACGATGGGAATTTGTTCCCGGCAGCAGATGGTTCTGCAAGTATCCCGGATCTAATGACTAAATCTAATGATTTAATGACACTTGTTGCTGAATCAAGCACATATGAGGACCCAGATTGTTGGGGGCAATTAAGCTGACTTTGTAATAATGCCGCTTGGGGGTGTGTGTGAAAGCCCTAATAAGCAGGCATATACATAGAATGAAGGCTACTGCTAAGCTTGTAAGCCGCCCTGAGTCTTCGGAGAAGGGCAGGATATAAATGGAATTAAAATAAAAAAATAAAAAAATATGCTTCTGCTGATTAAACTATTTCAAGTTTTTCCCTACAATTCCTTTTAAAAGACATCTCTCTTGAATCCAGCTCAATTCCTGGAGAATTCGTGTACATATTCAAAAACAGTGCCAGGTTATTTTTGAAACAATTCTGCTTTTCTCATTTAGGTTTCCAGTTTGTAGGAATGTACACCTGGCTGTCTTTTCCTGGTCTCAAAAAGACCAGCAGGGTTGAACCTGGTAATGCAGGGGAGCAATGCTGAATATTTAATAGGAAAATTTTAAAAATTCTCCAAAAGCAGCAATGACAATTTCCATATTGTTGCTAAGCAAATTACAAGGACACATCCATGAAATCATAGGAGCTGAGTTTAACTCAAGACAAACTTTTCTAAAGGTAGACAGTTTATAGAACAGTTCCACAATTCTGAAAGAGCAAGAAGCATATTATGAAATTTAATGCTACAAGCAGAATGAAGTAACACTGAAGACAAATGTCATACTTAATTCAATAAAATAACCAATAATTTATTTGCATCCTTGAATAAGATTGCATTTAATTTATACAATTAGATTTTATGAATATTTTATTATGCTTCTCTCCCAAGGCAGAGGAATTTGTACTGCACTCTTTCACAACATTCCCTTGGAAGTAGATAAACCTGAGACATAATGACTGGCTTAACCATCTGGAGTGGGTTGGGAATTATATGACTTCCCATTTTATTTCTTCATATTGCCTGAGTGACAGTGGCTTTCCAATGTCTCATATTGCACTTACTCAGCTCATTTAATCAGAGACACCAATATTAAATCTGTAAGCTTCAGAATACCAAGCATATACTCCATGACTGCTTCAAATTATTATTCAAAAATTAAGTTTATAAAATTACTCTCTACAATGCATTTTGTAAAACTCCAGCCTCTACATAAACAAACCTAAGCTTTCAGTGAAGTCTGATTCTGTGGCGCAAAACTACTAAAATTCATATCATGGCAAACGCTTCTATTGGTTAACTGCAAGTCTATTTTGCTAATTGGTACTACTACTATAAAATAAATAAAAATACTTTCAAAATATACACAGGATTGAAATATGAGAAAAAAGTTATAACTCTATTAAGAATAATACTGCATTACACGTTTATGCATTATAGGTATTGTCTGATGAGATTAATGTCATTTAATTCCTATGGCATGGCAAACAATATCAGGTTTATGTTACTTGAATCTCAGAATATAAAACACATCCTGATGGAGTGACTTACACAGAAATTTTAAATATTTACAAATCAAAGATATAAGACTATTTTGAACTATTTAAAAACAAGTCATCCTCCAAAAAAATGGGGCATTCAAAATGTTATTAAATATAGCCTTGCTAATATGACTTTTAAAAAAGATACACAAATACTTGTATACAAAGATGTACAAAATAATGTTTGAAAACCTTAAAATGGCTTAATAAAGCATTTTGTCATTGTCCCTGTGCGCACAACTATACTGCTTACATTGAAGAACACCAATTAATGTGGCTCACATATTCCTGTGAAATGCCAAAATTGATAGCATGTCTTTTTGAGTAATCTAGATGTCCTCCATCAGTTCATCAACTTGATGATGTTGTTATTGCAGATCATTCACTTCATTTTTGATCATAAAAATCAGCTCTTTCTGTTCACCATATTTATATTTATATTTTTTGGCCACAGTAACATAATCATCACCATAAAGAACCTGCTTTTAGTAGTGATTTTCAGTGGAAGGGTCTTCTTTAGCAGTCAAAAATCCAGTCATGACACATTGCTTAAAACTGCTTGAGTACTTGTCATAGCCTTCCATTTCACAAACAGCAACCCAACATTTTCACAAAACTACTTCCCAACAACCAAAATAAAACAACCTGTCAATACTTTTTATTGCAATTGACAACACTGGATTCATTCTTTTTCATTCAGTCCTTGTACTTTGTAAGTAGAGGTGAAATAAATACAACAGGCAGAAGAATGGGAAAAGTGATCATTCTGAGAAAAAAATGCCTGGGCCAGCATTAATTTGAGAAGCAGCTATGATCCTGCCATGAGGTGTGAGTACAGTATTCCTTTGTATTAATGATTTACACCACCCATGTTCAGCTGACACGCATAATTACCTGGGTTTGCACACCTTCAGCCAGCCACCCACACAGGTCCACACAACATACTGAGCCAAGACTATGCGTAGTGTGAACTCAGCCCACTGCTATTTATGCAAAGCAGGTGCACTGCTTTAGTGCACACATAAGATGTATATGGCTGCATACCTGCAAGCAGCGTTTAATCCTAGGATCGGCCTATATTTCAAGTGTTTGAAAAGCATTTTTGCAAACTTGCAGCCCCACTCCAAGAACCTTCCCACTTCACATTCCGAGCTGCTATTCAGTTCTATATATAAATTCAACCACATGTTTCCGTTTAGACATCTTCTTATCCCCCGACGACCCCACCCACCACCACCTCCTCCTCCTCCTCCTCCTCCTCCTCAGTCAGCACCTCTAGCCTCTCCTTCCCTGAGTCGCCGTGTCCCCTTCATTCGGTTAACTGCGCCTGCGCACACCGGTCGCGGTTGCCCGGCGGCGGCCGTTCAGAATGTCGAGGGCGCGGGGAGGCGGGGGAGCAGTCCCTCCCTCCGGCGGACGCGCAGCGACAGCCGCTGCTGCGGGAGGCGAGGAGGCGGCGCCTGTGTCGGCGCTAGAGGTTGTGTCCTTCCTGGGGAAACTCCTGTGCGCAGTCGCGGCACTGAAGGCGGCTCTCTACCTGCTCCGCAGAGTCTGTCGAACGATGGCCTGGAAGTCTGGAGGCACGAGCCACTCGGAGCTCATCCACAACCTCCGCAGTATGTGTGCGCGCCCGGCTCGGGGAAGAAAGAAAAGAGTGGGAGGAGGCAGAGGGAGGGGCCAGGGCGCGTGCTTCCCATTCTTGAAACCCGACGCAGGCACGCACCCTTTAGCTCCCGGCCGTTGCTAGGGAGTGACCGCTAGGATTCCTTTCGCGCGCTGGGGGAGGGGGGGAGGGGAAAAAAAAGCCAACTGTCACTGAGGGAACATCTGGAGACTTAAAGCGGGGGCGGCGTGAACTTTCCCGCTCACGGCTGCTTTGTGGGCTGTGTTCGCTGCCAGGCGGGCGTGTCTCTTGCTGCGGGAAAAGCCTGTTTTGAAGGGCAGTGTCCGCATAGCTTCGCTGCCAGGCCCGGCGGTGGGAGTAGCGCCCGGAGCCTCCCTCCCGCAAGCCTCGCTTTCTTTGCTCCTCTCGTCGGATTTCTTCTTCGCCGCCTGGCGTTCCCCTCTTCTTTCTATATACGGGTCTAGGGATCTTTAATGACTATATGGCATGTGCTGTGAAGGTTGCGCATACGTAGTTTCCTGAACTCTGCTCCACTGTTAATCCATGTGCCTTAGAAATGTAAGGGTTCCAGATGGGACATCTTTAGGCAGGTTTAAGTTTCTAGTCCGTCAGGTGGCCGAGAGGGGAGAAAAACTATAAAAAGTGCTTTTAGGAAAGCGTGGCAGTTGGCCTCTCTCTTCTGCCACTTGCTTATTATGCAACGTTTGGTTTCTTACAGTGAGTCTTATCAGTTATTATAATGATTATAATAATGATCTAAGTTTGTAAGCCGCCCTGAGTCTTCGGAGAAGGGCGGGATATAAATGGAATTAAAATAAAAAAATAAAATAAATCTTCGTTGGCTTGAGTTGCCATCCCATTCTATTTGTTGAGACTAAACATGCTGCACGTTGTCATATAATAAGAGCTGAACAGAATAGGTAATGCAATTGTAATAAAACTTAGTTTGACAGAATTTGGGAAATGCATCCTGTGACCTTCCTTATTGTTCAGGGCTTTTTTTTCAGAGAGAGGGTCATCGGAAGGGGCACATATATAAAGCTCCTGGACTTCCAGATCTGCCTCAAATAAACAGTATTTTGGGGTAATTCGTTATGAAACATTGAAGTTTATGTTTATAGGACTAAGGTAAAACATTAAGATTCTTGCTCTTCCATTCAGTGAGATATTCAGCACAAATAAATTTGGCGTAATAATATGGGCCCTTGTTCATAAAATGGAAAAACAATCATTTACACCGAATCTAGTCTCTTCATTTAGTTTCCAATCTGGGTCTACTGTCTCATTTGTGAAGATACTATAAATGAATAGAGTAGAAATGCAGACAAGTAATAGCTAGAACAGGAGGAAATAATTTGGGTATTATATTTTATCATCCCATTTCTTAATTTTTTAAAAAGAGTATAGTGCACTTCAGCCTTATGCAGTATAGTGCTTCAGGTTTGGTACTAGCACTGGGGAAATCTTAGTCATGGACACTTTGGGCTATTCATTGTTTCTTGGCCCAATATAGGAAAAATTTAAAAGCCCTACTGAAGTAAGACTGTTACTAGTACTAGTCAAATATAAATATTTCGCTTGCTAAGATATGTAACCTTCTAGAGATCCTACTCCATGTCTTTTGAAATTGGGAAAGACTGTGATACTTTATACTCGAATATCTGCATTTTCCACAATATAGACGTAGTAATAGATATTACTCTTATTTATTACTTTTCCCCTTGATGCTGTAGGAATAAGCTAAAAGCTGCTTCTGGTATTAATAGGGTTTGCACAGTGACCAGTTGCTAAATTGAGCTTAATATTTGCTTCAATATTTAGTGAACTGTGGGCAGTCCTTGACTTATGACCCCAATTGGGACCAGGACATTGGTCACTAAACAATGCAATTGTAATGTGAGAAATCACATGACCGCATTGCTTTGCAACCACAATCCCCATTCTATTGTTGTGAGCTTCTGAGGTAAGGGACTGCCTCCAACTCCCTCCACCTTCTTATCTTCCCTCCATCTCTGCTCTCTTAACTGCCCTTGTGGGCCAACAAGAAGCTCCAGAGCTGCATAGCCACCCAAGTTCATTCTCAATTGCCCTCACCAACATGCAGCCCACCCCAGCAGAGCAGTGCAAGTAAGAGTGCTAGCCAATGGAGAAACCAAAAATGGTTTCACCCAATGGGAAAACTTTGGGGTGTGTGTGTGGCTTAGGAAGCCACATGTAACCAGTGTTAATTGGAGAAGCTGAGCCATTGCTGCCTTTTACTTTTCCTTTACAACAGGAAAAGCATTTCTTTTAAGACAGAGGCCCCCAACCTTTTAGGCACCAGGGATCGTTTCTGTGGGGAGATGTTTTTCTGCAGACTGGAGGTGGCGTGGTTTCGTGTGCTGCCTGCATCCCATGGCTGGGGCTTTGCTTTTTTGTGCGGCCCAGTTTCTTGTATGCCGCAGCCGGGTGCCGGTTCACGGATTGGGGGCTGGGGACCTCTGCTTTAAGAAGCATGATGCAAGAATTCAGTTCATACCTGAATGTGACCTTTTAGGGACAGATACTTTGCTCTTGGATTGGGAGATAAAGTGGCAATGGTGGTCTATGGAAAAAGCCCTGTGTGGGAGGCTGTATTTGTTTTGGTATTAAACCCCAGTCATACGTTCATTGACTGCAAGGAGCCAATAGCCTGAACCCTCTTCGTGATTTTTCTTCCAAATTGGAGGGTTGAAGGGGAGTGGGCGGAGGAGGTGTGGAACTTTGACTCCTGTTTAGTTTGCCTTGTTCCTTTGGATCTTCCTTTGGCAGCATTTTTTTTTAAAGAGGGCAACTTAATGTTTGCAGACATAGACTAACCATAGGGTCGGAGGAGAGGGAATGCTGCTGCTTTTATTCTGGAAAAACCCAATAGGCAAATGAGGGTTTGGAAGAGGTACGCAAAGGGACAGGAAAAAGCAGGTGGCAAAGTCAGATCCTACTTTGACACAGTTCTGCTGGATCTTTTCCTTGCAATCCCTGGGCAGTCCAAGATGGCTGTCGGAGCTATTTGCTGCCTGCAAGGCAGAATGCACAATGGCCAAAAGGGGGAGATGGATCAGGGAAAGTGGCAGCACTCTTGTCATTGTAGGTGTGGGCATTCTGCCAATCACCCAAATTTTGATCATGTGACCATGGGGGTGGCCCTGCAATGGCTGTAACTTTTTTTCCCCATCTTTCAGTTTATAACATTTTATTAGATTATAGAATAAAATACAAAAATACAAAAGCAAATAATAGGACACAGTGGGGAGGGAAAGGGGAAAGAAAAGTGAGGAGGAGAGGGGAAAAGAAAAGGCATTGACTTCCGACTTCCTCTGTTGCAGTAGAATAGAGCATTAACATCGAAACTCAAATTTTTACTTTTCCATAATAGTATAAACTAGCCATTTCTATAATAACAAATCAATCTAATCAGTAAAACCCAAAGTTTCATTTTTTTCCACCTCAAGCATAATGTCCAGAAGCAGTCTCCAAGTAGAAACAAAAGTACCGGTACTTATATTCTTTTCTTTAATCGAAACAGTCAATTTAGTCATCTCTGCCAATTCCATCAGCTTCTGTAGCCATTCGTCCCTAGTGGGAATCTAAATATCCTTCCATTTTTGTCCGTACCGTAGTCTTGCTGCCATCAACATACATATAATCAAAGTTCCAATTTTTCCCCCCAAGTCTTTTTCCATTAAGCCCCAAAGAAAAGTTTCTGGTTTCATCTTTATCTTCACTTAAGAATTTTCTGTATTAAGATATGAATCCTACTCCAATATTTCTTTGCTTTATCACATGTCCACTATAAATGATAAAAAGTCCCTTCTTTACATTTACATTTCCAGCATTCATTTGAAATACCTTTATACATTCTAGATCAGACATGTCAAACTCGGACGATGGGGTGGGTGTGGCGTCCGGCCTGCGGGCTGGCAATTTGACACCCCTGTTCTAGATAATCTGGTGTTAAATACCAGCTATACATCATCTTATAAAATTTTACTTTTAAATTATAGTTTAGTATGAATTTTAAATTTTTTGTCTACATGCTCCCCCATTGTATAGACACACTATGAACAACTGGGTTATTGTTTCAGAGATAATTTCTTACCAGATTCCTCAATACCTTCAATAATAACAAAACTTTTAATGTACTGCCTTCACTGAAAAAATCCTTTAAAGTTCAGGGAGATATTCAGAGATGCATCTGCCTTGAAAATAGCCAATATTGAATTGTATAGCACAAACACATCAGGAGTTGATCACAAGAATTTTTTACAACATTTTGTTTTATGTCATAAAATGTTTAATGATAATTTTTATGATATAAAACTTTTATAAAATTTACCAAATATCAATTCCAACAAAGGAATGAATTGAAAGGTCTAGGTTCAGGATTTTGGATGTAAGCAGTTTGAGGTATCTTGGTCCAAAAGGTCTTGCCCTACAGTGCACCATTTTACCCAGTTAAATGTTACAGATACAAAACTTTTAGTAGTATATAGATTTAAAAGTTATGGAATCTATTTAATTTGAAAATATTGGTAGTAACCCCAGTGATTAGATATATCTTGGAAGCTCATATACTGTACATATGTAGACAAACAATTTGAGGGTTTTTTTAGGAACTGAATAATCATTACATAAAATATAAATTTTCAATTCTTCTAACCTATTTACATCTCACAAAAGCATAGGAATGTTTATTAAAACAAACCTAAATAATCCTTTGGTACAGAGTACCAAATTGATAGTAATTTTATTTTATTTATTTTTTATTTTAATTCCATTTATATCCCGCCCTTCTCCGAAGACTCAGGGCGGCTTACAAGCTTAGCAGTAATAACAATGACTCGGAAGTTCTGCTAAAAGTAAAGAACTGTACTGTAATATGGATCATATGTTACGTAGCTATAATCTTTGCCATGTTAATACAAAATTGGTATTATAAATTAATTATTTTAAGGAGAAGTTTAATGCTTTCCTTTCCTTGAGTAGTTTTTAATGTTTAACAACATTATGTTTTTTTTCTTTCCTGAGTAGTTTATGTTGCACATGGCAGCTATTGTACCAGGATACCAATGGCATTAACTTCAGGCTCAGTGGAATCTGAGTCCTTGTGTGAGATATGAAACATATTATTTATAGAAGAGGGTCCATAGCTCAGTTCATATTCATATAGTCCATATTCTTTTCAGGCAAAAGTTCTTGATTTCAGTCCTTGTCATAGTAACTTTAAAGACTAGATAGCAGAAAATGTAAAAGTTTTCTGATATGTATTATAGTAGATAACTATAAACTTAGTTTGAATATAAAGAATATCATGTTTTAACGTTGCAGAAATCATTGTTTCCTGAATAATAAGAGTCTATACCTTATAAGGATAGAAGCAAACTTTTATCCATCTTAAACTGTGGAAACCAATTCAAGAAGCAAATATCACTGGAACAAATAAGCTGTATTTCCTAAATGAGACATGCATAGCTATTGTACATGGTCACAGACATACCGGTATTTTAAAAGCCATCTCTTGTTGCAACTATATTCTGAATCTTTTATATATTTCCCCAAAAGAAATGATGGGTTGCAACTGGAATATGTTTCATATCAGCAATTGAGTTGGATAGACACCAACATAAATTATTTTTTTCTTCTGAAGTGCAGAGTATAAATTATATCAGTTGCTCATATCTTCCTCAGTGGGAATGCTGTTGATATTTTTTTAGTGAATGTAATGAGGTAATGAGCCATTTATATATTTGATTTATATTACTGCTCAGCTTATAAAAGCAGCTGTTCTTTGGAAAACTAAACTGAAAAAACAGTGATAACAGATTAGTTTTACTTGGCTTGATATTAATAATAATCTGTGTTTTTGTATATATTTTATATTGATTTATGTAAAAGCAACATTATTTGCATTTTTTCCTTAATGTATTTATTTCATTTCATTGTTATTCTATGTATTTGAATTTTGTTTGCTTAATACAGTCAATTTTGTATTTCTTCATATAAGCTGCAGCTGTGTGTGTCATTTGCAGCTCTCAGAATCTGAGGGCAATAGAATGCAGACTGAAACATTCTGGAGGCTGAACAGAGAGGCTGAACATATGGAGAAAACAAGAACAAGGAAATCAAATGGGTATCAGAATAGACTACGCTAGCAAATGGAACGTACTGTATCAGAATGTTATTCTGGTGCAATGGGGGCAGGCATTATGGACAATTTTAGAGGCTAGGATCAAGCATTTTTTAAGTTTGTTTTAATTTTTGTAATAATCTGTTTTTGTATTTATAATTGTTTGGATATTTGTATATTTTATCTCACTGTAAGCTGCTCAGAGTCACCTTGAATTGCAAGATGGGCGGTAAATAAATTTAATAATAATAATTGTAGTGCTGCTGCAGAAACCTAGCAGCAAACTTCTAAATAAAAGTCTTTAGATCAAAAGCAAAGAGTTAAAACTAGGAAAATTTATTAAAGTCTTACAGTGCCTTAAAGAACAAATAAAGCTGCAGGTTGAAAAACTGGCAAGCATTGTTCCTCTAAATCATTCATTGTTCAGAGGCCAGACACTGTGATTCCAAAGAACAAATGAAGCCATAGACCGGAAAAACATTTAACCAACTCTTCTTCTCTCTGTTACTCTGAAAGCAGCTGCAAATCATACTGGATTTCTGTCAGTGTGATGCCTTCAAATATCAATGGCATATTGACAACAGCAATGAAAACAGTACCTTCTCAGAGTCGTTTGAAGGCCTCATGTGTTTGGACCATATTATTTTTCTCCATTTCAGAACCCCAAACAAGAGCAAAGGAAGAAGCCAGCCAGCTGAGCTTTTTTTTTTACTAGCTACCTTATGGAAGGAATGTTGATTTTTTGTACTTTTTTGTACTTTCATTCATAAATGTTGATGTCATTTCTGAACTGATTTTGAAATATTTGAATCTGAAATATGTGTGTGTGTGTGTATAGTATATAGTATGTACACAGACACTATATGTCAGGGGTGTCAAACTCAATTTCATTGAGGGCCGCATCAGCATTGCAGTTGCCCTCAGGGGGCCTGGTGGATATGGCCTGGGTGGGTGTGGCCTACTGGGTGGACGTGGCTAGAGTGTGTATGGCCTACTGGGTGGGCATGGCCAGATCTACATCGTTCGCATGAAGGGTGCCTATGGGTGCCTAGGCAGGAGTGGGACAGATCTGAGGGTCTCTGGCAGAAGGAGGGTCTCTGGGCCAGGGCCAAGGCAGTGGGGGCCGTTCCCTCACTGTTTCCAGGATGGCTTCACGGGCCGCATGAAACCACTTCGCGGGCCGGATCTGGCCCCCGGGCCTTGTGTTTGACATGTCTGCTATATGTCTAGTTTACTGCAGTATCAGTGGCATAAACTCAAAGGTTCTTGATTCATATTATTTTATAAAAACTAGTTTCAAAACATGAAGTTTTTTTTCTATATTTTGCACATAAATTGATGTAAAAATAATATAATTTCTGCTGGCTATATTTTTAGGTGCTATGATTATAAAAATGTAGTTTGCCTAAAATCCACCAGAGGCTTCTTAAGAATAAATGTATGTGTAGATAGATTTTAGCATTTCATATAGTATTTAAACCATGGATGCAGCTGACATTTTAATAGCATTAACATCTTTACATTTTGACTAAAATCTTCCGTGTTTTTTTCCAGAAAATGGAATAATCAAATCGGACAAAGTATTTGAAGTAATGCTTGCCACAGACCGAAGCCATTATGCAAAATGCAACCCATATATGGATTCACCTCAGTCAATAGGTATAACTGGATATATTCTGTTAGATTAACTATCTAAATGTTTGATTTTCTTAAATATTATGAATCTGAGTCTGTTTTCTGTATGCTTCAAAAATGTATAATGGTTTTAGGGGAGAAAAAAACGTAAAATAACCAGAGAATATATTTACTACAAGAAATTACTAATGGGGAAAAACAGTGGAGGAAGAACATAATAGAAATTTGTGGAAAGTAATATCATAGTGCAGGAGTGTTGAAATTTATTTTCTAGATAGTACTGGAACTCATTTTTCCAGCCCCCAAATTAATTATTTAGAATTCATGCTTCCAAGTGGTTATAAAAATTATATGAGATACCAGATTTGTCAATGGCACTTAATCATCATGACCAAATTCAGTCTCTTTGTTCTGAGGCAATATATTTCTGAATGTGTGGAACATATAGCATAGCAAATCATTATCTTCATGTTCTACTTGTGAATTTCTTTTATTCACGAATATTTTGTCTGCCACTGTTAGAAGCAAGAAGCTGGAAAAAATGGATTCATAATGTAATAGTCATGAGAAACTTCTACATTTATTGATATAACTTGATTTCTTTGTTTTGTGATGCAAATTCTATGTTCTTGGGTACCGGTATTTGCCTTTTGTAACTAAGAGATGAAAGTATGGGCTAGATTAATGCATTGCACTTAGCTATAATGTAATTTGTTTGATTTTGATTTAGTGTGTATAAAACTAGTCATTATGGTAACTGTGGTTTATAGTACATAGCCCAGTGTGCAAACGAGTCAGTGGGGAGTCAGTGTAGTTAATATAACTTCTCTTTAATGATCACTTTTAAATTATGTTAAAAGTTATAATTTAATAATTATTTAAAGACATCTAGGTTCCCAACAAAAGTGTGTGGTTTCAGCTGTGGTTGGGTTTGAAACAAAAGAAAAACTTTCTCAATATTCAGACCTAGTTCAGGAGCAAAACTAAGTCTGGGCAAGACATAATGGTTCAGTGAACTTTATGATGCTCTTAATGGGCTTGACTAGCATACCTCAGGAAAAGCTTTTTCCCATACTCATATTTTCCATTGAAGTCTCTGGAGGAGAATAAACTATATATGGAGTTTTTTTAATTAAAGAACAAAAGTTAATGCCTCCTCATACAGAACCAGAAAGTTATCGATTTCAAACTTATTTTAAGCTGTTTGCTTCTTCAAAATCAGGTTGTATTGGACAAATCGTTTGCTGCACAAAGTGGGAACAATAGAATAGTTACAGAAAGATTTTTTTTATAACATCAGCAACATATATCATGGAAAAGTGACTATATGGGAAGTATAAGCTGTTTTTGCTGTATGAATTAGAAGAGTGATTGCATTCCTTCATTGCAAGGATCTATTGTTTCTTTGACTGAGTTATTCAACAAGCCTGTGCCTGGAGTCACACATTGTGTTAAGTCAAAATGTGATTTGTTTGGCTTGTATAAAATATATAGATCCAATATATAAATGAACTTTTGTTTTATTAGTAGATTTCTTTAATGCTATAAACAAAGAATTTCAGTGAGGTGATAAGTGGGGGTAAATGCCAACACATATGTCATGATAATTCACAAATGACAAAATGTATATTTCAGCCAAATATATGCCGCCACATAGTTGTAATAATAACATGAGAATGGGTGGAATTGTTGCATCCTCCTTTTAATTCCTGAAGAAAAGGAAAGGTATAAAGGTAATTAAAGAAATAAAAATAATATTTTAAAGTTGTATGCATTTATCAAGGAAGAATGGTATCAATTTCATGTGAAACAGCAAAAAAGAAAAATATGACATTAAGCCTGGAGTATTATATGCAATTATTTCAGTCAATTCCACTGAATTTAGTTTTCAAACAAAGCTTATTTAAATGGAAGGCAAGTTTTTTATTCCCAGTTAGCATAGTTATTTTTGATCTATTTTTATCCCTAAGAAAATAAATGTTATACAATGGTTGTGGAGCTTATTAAATTAAGATGATTTGTTAACCTACATGTAGATAATGAATAAATGTCCATTTACAGTATATCACTTTTATTTTATCTATAGAAATTAAAGTATGAATCACTTCGGAGCCAGTGAAAACAATAGCTAAAATTGTTATTATACCAATTCAAAAGGTTTGGTTGAAAAAAGGTCTTGATTGTTGATACTTGTCTTGATACTTTTTCTCAAGCAATTTCTAATAATACAATTGTTAAAAATACTAATTCTAATAAATAATAGTTGCTAAAATACAAACATTGTGAATATCTTTAAATAAATCATTAAAATCTAGGTGTGGGTAATCATATAAGATGAGATGAAAGTAAAATAACAGCTATGGAAATAGTGTTACATAATATTTCATTGTAGGAAGTTGAAAAAACATCCTAGAAGAATGTAAGAGATGCTGTTGCCAAGAAGATTAACACATTCATGTCCATGAAGTAACTAGGAATTGAGCTTGATTCTGAGATTTTATGAATATTTAGCACAAGAAATATCAGTACAATATTTCCCAATCCAGGATCACTGTTGTCCAATGATCTTTGTTTATTCTTTCCTGCTCACTTAGTCATATGGCAGCTGGCTGAGACACAACTGCTAGCAGAATCTATTTACTTGAATATTTATTAATTTATTATTATTTTTATTAATTCCACTTATATCCCGCCCTTCTCCGAAGACTCAGGGCGGCTTACAAGCTTAGCAGTAGCCTTCATTCTATGTATATGCCTGCTTATTAGGGCTTTCACACACACCCCCAAGCGGCATTATTACAAAGTCAGCTTAATTGCCCCCAACAATCTGGGTCCTCAATATGCTTGATATTACTCAGAAAATTTTCTTTGCCTTGTAGGATTTCAAGCAACAATCAGTGCTCCACACATGGTAAGACTTAGGTTTCTAACTACTACAATTCCATACTTTTAAATCTTGCCTCCACATTTTAACTGCCAGTTTATTTACCTTAAAGTAATGAATGTCTTATGTTAACTTTAAAGACTGATAATTTATTGTTACAGAAGTCTCATGTTAAGAGAGAGGATTCATTTAATATTAGAATGTAATGTATGTGTTAATTTTCTAAATTCTGTAGGTCTATTCATTTCAACACAAATTAAAACATTTTCTGAATAGCATATTCTTTGTCCTGGTTTGGAAAGCATTTACAAATGTAGTTGGTGGCAGTGTGTCTTTTTCTGTAATCTGCCTACTTCTTATTCATTATTTCATCCTGTTCCTCATTCACATCTTGGTTGCCTAAAATTAAAAAGATCTTGGGTGCTTCCAAGCAGACAGCGTCGATTGATACCAAAGGCATTGTGCAGTTATTGCATAATTCCTCAACAAATTTTCTGTGGTTTAATAGAAAGTAGAAGAATAGCAATAGCAATGATACTTAGACTTATATACCACTTCTTAGTGCTTTACAGCCCTCTCTAAGCAGTTTACAGAGTCAGCATATTGCCCCCTACATTCTGGGTCCTCATTTTACTCAGAAGGATGGAAGGCTGAGTCAACCTTGAGCCGCTGAGAAATTGAACTCCTGGCAGTCAGCAGAATTAGCCTGCAATACTCATTCTAACCACTGCACTACTACAGCTCTTCTGAAGCTGTAGGAAAACATTTAAGTGAGAGAAATAGAAGACATCTGAAACTACTTGTAAAATTAATACGAGCAAGACAGATTGACAATAAAAATACAGTCTAGAAATAGTAACTTTTAACATTTTGCCAGTGCTTTTTAAAATTGTTTTACTACTTTTATACATTAATAAAGTTCATGTAGTTGTTTTGGGAGAAAATACAAGTAGTCCTTGGGTTATGTTCATTTATTCAAATTGCAAAGTTACAGCAGCACTGAAAACATACTTACAGATGGTCCTTGCACTTATGACCATCGTAGCATTCCCATCGTCACATGATCAACATTCAGGCGCTTGGTGGCTGGGTTGCATTTACGACTGTCACAGCATCCTGTGATCACATTCTCCTGTCCTGCACAAATATCCCTGCTTCAACTCCCCTCATCTGCCTCTTCCCCCCTGCCCCCCCCCACACACCATCTCTTCCTTTTTGGCTGCCTTGCAGAGCATGGTCCAGATGAAGAGACCACTGTATGCTTCTGCTGGCACAAGCCCCAACTTGTTGTCTTCTCCTCATGTCCCTGGTTGCCTGCTCCACTTCAGCAGCCTTAGCCTGCTGTCAGTCAGGAGGGCTCTGCATACAATGTGCATTTCTACCCCACACAAAGAAGTTTGTATACTGCCCTGAACAAAGGAAGGAGCTCTACTGGGAAGGGAAGGTGCCTTCTGCACCTCACACCTCTGCTGGTCAAGGTGATCTGCCTGCTGGGCAGTGAGGTAATGCCTTCCCCTTGGCTACCTGGCTGCCTTACCTTGCACAGCACAGGTATCTTCTGGAAATACTCTTCATTGATGGTTTTTGTGTTTGTGTTTTAAGCTTTCTTTACAACATTTTTCCTAGGTCCAGGCTCATTTGGCATTGGTATTTTGCAAGCTTATAGATTCAAATTGGGTAGCTCAAGGAGTACTCTTTTCTTTCAGTTGGCAAACTGCTGTGCATTCAGAGTACACATCTCAGATGTAGAAGTACAGCCCAGATCTTATATTTGATGTGCTTTTAAAAATGCATTTAATTAATAATTGAATTTTATTAGCTTGCCTTGAAATTTTAATGTAAAAACTATAATATTTCAGGTATCTATCTGTTTGCTTTAATTGAAATACTGTTTTGAGCATTTAAAAGTACATTTAAATCTTCATAAAAACCGATTTTATGGTGGGCAGAATAAAAGTAAAATAGTTTTTTTTAAATTCTTTTTGGTTAGCATGCATATGCTTTAGAACTTCTATATGAACAGTTACATGAAGGAGCCAAAGCCCTTGATGTAGGATCTGGAAGTGGTATTCTTTCTTCATGCTTTGCCCGGATGGTGAGAAATTAGATTTTATCAAATAAATTAAATGTTTTGCTGTTGTTCATCAATAGAGTAATTATTCTATGTTTTAATTTTTAGAGATTGTTAGAAAACAGTTACAGGGGTTTAGTTTTTAAAATTAAGAATATTCCTTTATATTCATAAATGTTTTTGTACTTTGACTAGCTGTACCCAAGTTATCTTGTCTATAAAATATTGCCTTCAAGAAAGTGCATGAAACTGGAATAACTAAAACCAGCTAATTGACGTTTAAAAAATTAATCTCACCTAATAGTTAGTTTTTGAAAGGGAAAAAAATCCTAAAAAATAAATAGTAAGAAATTCCAACTAATTTATGCACTAAAGTGGTATTTAGTACCTCATTCAAAACATTTCATATGTAGACAACAAGTAGGCAATTGATTTGCTGTCCAGTACATTGTAAGGCATGCAACATCTGTTTGTCTCCTGTGAAAGTAATCTGTAGGCTTGGAAACTATATCTAGCTACATCTATCTTTATCTTTAGTAATAACTTCAAATGTTTAATTTTATCTAGTCTTTCTTTTGTTTGTTCTCTAGAAAAATATAAGAACTCTTTCTTTTATCAGTTGAAGCCAGTTAGTACCCTTATCACGTCTTTCAGTGGCATCTGTGTGGGGGCAAGGAAGGCTGGCAAGGATATATGTAATTGGCAACATATTTCACCAGTATGAATAATAATCCTCTTGGCTTTTGTTTCAGGTTGGTCCCAAAGGACAGGTTGTAGGAATTGATCATATTAAAGAATTAGTTGATGACTCAATAAATAATGTCAAAAAGGATGACCCTCTATTGCTGTCTTCAGGAAGAGTGAAACTAATTGGTAAGTACTGGAGAATATTACAATGAAATAAATACAGGTTACTTGCATAGTATGGAATTTAAATTTTGTGTTTATAAATTAGGTTACATTCTCCCATTCTTTATTTTTTTAATTAAATTTATATAACTACTTGATCAGAAAGATTTAGGATGGCATACAGATAAAAAGACAGGAAGGCCTGGAGGAATGTTGTCCATAGGGTCGCGATGGGTCGGACACGACTTCGCAGCTAACAACAACAACAACACAGATAAAAAAAACAAAACACAGAAATATAAAAATGTTAACATTTTTTTTTCAAAAATAGCAAAAAATTATCATACACAAGTTAATTACACAAAATGAAGACAACCAGAGTAATCACTGGAAATAACACTTCCTGACTAGAGGAGGAGGGGAACAGCTAGTTTTAAGTTTTTCTAAAAGGCAGAGGGTTGGGGCCATCTGAATTTTGCAGGAAATGCTCTTCCTTAAGGCAGACATAGCAACATAGAGAAAACTACTAGTGTTCCCAAATGACACTATTTAAGCAATGGGACCCTATTCTTTACTATAGACTGGTCAAAGCAGGTGATATAATCACATCTCAAAGATTGTGGAGTTAAACAGCAATGAGCTGCTGAGCATTTTTTTTTTTAAAAGAACTGTTAGCAAACAATCATTATGAACTTCTGTGTCCTCCGTCTCTGACAATTATTTCTTGCAGAGCACTTGAAAAACTTTCTTTTTCACAAAGATTTAGTCAATAAATACTTGAACAAGGTTATTTATTCCTTCTGGCTAGAATTGTGAGCTAAAACGGACAAGGACAGAGCTTATAGATTGTACGTTACATTCATCTATGAAACATCCATTTGATCTTAGGAAAGTACATTATGTTAGAAATATTTATACCATGATATTCTCCAACCTTAATCATTTGCACTATGAATTCTAATTGAAAATGCTATCAAAAATTAAATGGCTATTTTTTTTACTGCATTTGAAGTAGTGTCAACTAATTTTGATTTTTCATAAAAACGTTTAACCATTTAAGTAGAAATTTAGTGCTTTGAATAATAACATTAAATTCTTTGTCCTATTTTTCTTTCAGTGGGGGATGGAAGATTAGGATATCCAGAAGAAGCTCCATATGATGCTATTCATGTTGGAGCTGCTGCACCTGTTGTACCACAAGCAGTAAGTAATACGTGTATGTAGGGTGTGTGTGTGTGTGTGTGTGTGTGTGTGTGTGTGTGAGAGAGAGAGAGAGAGAGAGACAGACAGACATATATGTACTTTACACCAAGTCTCTTAAATGAAGAGGGTTAAGAATTTGCTTACACATGGTTTAAATATGTTTAATTGATTTCTTGATAGCATAAACATATTGCAGAGATAGAAATTTAATTAGATATACTAAACTTATTAAATCATGTTACTGGAATTTGAGGCTATAATATGTTTGACTTTTAAAAAGCTGTTAGAAGCCCAGGCCCAAATTCCATTCATTTTTATATAGGTTCATGAATAAGATGAAGATTCTTCAAGTTGCTTCCTACTTTTTTTTTCTTTTTTCTTTCCCAAAATGCATATTTCAACTATAATGGGGTAAAGGATAGAAAGGGTTTGGGCTGTTCTTCTAATCTTATTAGGCCTGAAAACCATTTCAGTCAATTTTGCGCTACAGTAATGGAGGAATTATAGGGGACGCGGTGGCTCAGTGGGTTAGGACGCTGAGCTTGTCGATCAGAAGGTCGGCAGTTTGGCAGGTCGAATCCCAAGTGCCGCGTAACATAGTGAGCGCCTGTTACTCGTCCCAGCTTCTGCCAACCTAGCAGTTCAAAAGCAGGTAAAAATGCAAGTAGAAAAATAGGGACCACTACGGTGGGAAGGTAACAGCGTTCCATGCGCCTTTGGCGTCTAGTCATGCCGGCCACATGACCACGGAGACGTCCTCGGACAAGCGCTGGCTCTTCGGCTTTGAAACGGAGATGAGCACCGGCCCCTAGAGTTGGAAACGACTAGCACGCATGTGCGTGGAAACGACTAGCACGCATGTGCGGGGGAGCCTTTACCTTTACCTAATGGAGAAATTATTGTTTTGCAGTTCTATCTATTGCAAGGTTGTTGCTTTTATACACGGTGGTATTAATATTTTTTTAATTTATAGCTTATAGATCAATTAAAACCTGGTGGAAGATTAATATTACCTGTTGGGCCTGCTGGAGGAAACCAGATGCTGGAACAATATGATAAGCTAGAAGATGGCAGTGTTAAAATGAAGCCTCTGATGGGAGTGATATATGTGCCTTTAACAGATAAGGAGAAGCAGTGGTCCAGGTGGAAATGATTTTCAGTTCAACTTTCTTCTTCCACATACTTGCATATACAAGGTGAAACAAGGTCTTGATTCTTAAGAGGGTAGCTTGCCACTCCATCATTTGTTGTCACTACTGCTTTGTGCTTGATTATGCATTGGAAGTCTTGCATTGCTGCATAACCATGCAGGTTTTTTTTAATGTGCAACATTAAAAGGTTAAAAAAAAGAATTGCATGAATTTCATCTTATTTCAGTTTAATTTATTATTTCTTTAAATTCTATAGTATAAGCTAAATAATAATCTCTATTGCTTAAATGTATTCCCTAAATTTAAAGTTCTTTTTTCTTAGGTCTGATTTCAGCAGAGAGGGGGGAAAAAGTAAAGGTTACTTTGGTAATCTCTGTAGGTTCAAAAAATAATGAACTCAATTTATTTCCCAGTCATTAAAAAATTAAACATGGCTCAGAAATCTAGAGGAAACAACACAAATGATATATTCTAATTTCAACTAAACTGATTTTAGAGAAACATGTTATGCTTACAAAAACTGCTGAGCCAAATTCTTTATATTAGCCTGTATCAGAATATTTCTTCTAAGTGTGATGAATATTGTTTGATCTTCTTCAGACTGACAGATTGTTCTTCCTGTTCAACTTAGTTTTTTTTTAAAATAACTCATATGATTTGTCCAAGCTTGCTAATTATCCAGTAATACAGCACAGACATAAGTATAGTCAGTATTAAACAATTGCCAGTTATTAATTTATAAATAAGTAAATCAGTCTCACTTTGCTACTGGCATAGAAATGATATAATATTGACTTTTGTACCAGTTGTAAAGTGCCCGTAGTCAATGAATTCTTGAAATGTGTAGCAGTTGAATTTACTAAAAGTCCAGCAATTGTAAATACTAAATGTACTATAGTAGCTTTTATGTGATTCCATCTTCAGATATCTAAATTCTGTGGAGCAAATCAATCATTGTTCTATGCATAAAATATATCTATATCCTATGCTTGAAGCTACAACACAGGAGAATCCTGTGACAGCAGTGGAAAATGACTAATATGGTATTGCATTCCTTTCTTATTGATGTGCATTGGTCCTTCCATGCTTTTATACCTAGTGCAGGATTGTAAGTTCTCATTTATTTCAAAGCTTAGCACTTGCCTAATATCTTTTCATAACCAAGTTACTTCCAAGTATATTTTTCTTATTGTTGCTATAATTAATTCTCTGCATGGTGGGGGAAGGGGACAAGCCTATACATATCTATTTTAGGTAACACAACTACTTCACTTTGTTATAAATAAGTACTGGTGACAGATGGTGCTCTCATTTGTCCTTCTGCTCTCGCTTGCATATCTGCTTATAACACCACGACTGGTCTTAGGCTGGAATAGGCATTTTTGAAATATTCTATTGTAACTTGGAACAGTAACTAATAAGGGAGAAAATATGGAAAAGAGAGAAGGAGTTAGCAAATCTCTATTACTGTAGTAGTTATATGGGAGATTGTTGTCAAATCTCTTTACACAGAAAATGATTGCTTTATTTTGTGGAATTGTGAAAGTGGTTTAAATAAAGCTTTTCTGAATCATACAATAGAAATATCTAATTTTCATGAAAACTTGAGCCAGAATCTTTTTAGCTTATTGAAGACTTAACAGTAAGTCCAGGTTGGAAGTTAAGTACCAAAATCTTTAGAGCTAATCATCTGGAGATTATTAAATTCTAAAAATACTACAACACCCATTAATTCAAATATTGTTTAAAGAACTTGGAAACCAACCAACTAGAAGAAGATCTCTTTACAGAATATCAGTGTACGCTTTGGAAGAAAAACCTACCAGCCAATGTAGTGAAGCAAATAGCTTGGCTTTACTATAACACTTCATGAAATTATTTGACTATGGCGGGGAAACTGGTTAATAGATTGTTTCTATTTCTCTTAATCTCCAGTAAAAAACTTGCTGCCATGTATCAGCTCAAAGCTTTGTCACAAGACCTCCTAGGTTTGGACTAGTCCACATATTAACTTCTCTAATCGCAAAGATATTTCTCACAAGGCAATTGGACTTCCTTGTTTTTCTTTGAAGAGATTTTACTTCTCATCCAAGAAGCTTCTTCAGCTCTGACTGGAATTCCCCACCATCCAGTCAGAGCTGAAGAAGCTTCTTGGATGAGAAGCAAAACGCCTTCAAAGAAAAACAAGGAAGTCCAGTTGTCTCATGAAAAACATCTTTGGGATAACTATGACCTGGATGACTGAGAATCTCCATAGGCATATTTTCTCTAATATTCTAGTTTAGGGTGGGGAACCTGTTGTCATTCGGGTGTTCTATGCTGTAGCTCCCAAAAGGCCAGCTAAAAAAGCCATGGGAAGATATTATAAAAATATCTTTTTATTACATAGCCCAAAAAACACAGATGTTAAGGTTGCCTTTACCTATCCCACTTTTATGGTACATTTTATTAGTCACCAAGTAATTTGGAATAACTTCACAAACTTGAAACACATTTTTTAAACTGGATTCAACATAAAGTTTTAAATATTTTAATTGAACCACAGCAAAGAGAATTTGAAAAAAATCACATCTTGTGATTTTCAGCTTCTGAATTATACATTGTGCAAAGCACAACTATTGCATACAGTATGTGGTGACTTTAAAAAAATACAAATTTGTACAGAATCATGGCTATAAGTTACAACCTCAAATCCATAATCCTTCATGCTGCTTCTGCTTTATCTTACCCTTATTGTTTTATTTCTGATAGCATTCATCATCAATATGTTGCATGTGTCTCAGTCTGCCTTCTTTCTTTTTTGTCCTATAATTTGAATCTGAAATTTCCACATTATTCCATCATTTATGTTGTCCTTTTCTCTTCATTGCACCTCCATCTGTGTTTATAATAATCGCCTATGAAAGCTTCTGATTCATAGCTGAAATCTTAGGGTCCTTGGGAAAGAATCTTATGCAATTTTGAGAAATTAAAATTATAATTTTATACTCATTTTCCTTGGAGTGACTACTGTCAGTGTTAGTATATTTGATGCAGTCTTTGTTCCCACTTACAAAAAGGTTTTATGTTTCCTTTAGGCCCTTGATGCTTTCTGAATTGCTTTTCTAAAATATAATCAGAATGAATGAACCTTTATTATCAAAGTACAACATGTAATGTAAACAGTGAGATTGGCTGAGCCTCCCTTCGTGCCTCCCCCACAACTCAACAGTGACAGCAAACCCACCATCTTGTTACACCATGTGAGCTAATTGCACAACACACCGGCCTCACAAGTCAATCATACATAGAGTTATTTCCTGTTCAGGAGCCTGGCAGCTCATGGATAGAAGCTGTTCTTCAGCCTGTTGGTGTGGCTGGCTATACTTCTATATCTCCTACCGACCAGGGTATGAGTCGTCCCTGAGAATTTTCCTCACTCTTCCAAGGCAGCGAGCCCTGGCAATGTCATCCAGTGGTGTCAGGGGACAGCCCACGATGTTTTGTGCTGTGCTCACCACCCTCTGTAATGTCTTCCTATCCACGGCTGTCAGGCCAGCATACCAAATCACAATACAGTGCGAGAGGACGCTCTCTTTAGTAGACCGGTAAAAAAAGGTCATTAGTCTTTGTTCTACCCTGTTCTTCCACAAGACCTTGAGGAAGTGGAGTCTCTGTTGGGCCTTTCCGGCCACCTGGGTTGTATTGACTTTCCAGTGAATTTTCATGCTTTGGGAAAGGAGATCAGCAGAGAATGAAGCCTTTCATTTGATAGACCACAAACACTAGATTCAGCCCTTTGGGTTTTACTGCTGAGTAGATTCACATGTAAATTGGATTATTTATTTATTTTTGAATCTTCAATAGTATCCCAGACTATTCCTTTTGACAGTGGCAGATTTTGACCACTGATTTTCAGTATTATTTCTAAATGTGAAAATTTCCCCAGATCTGGACTTCCGGTGGCGGCGCGGCGCCGGAGACAGCCTTTTCGGGCTGCCCGCGGCTCAGCTGTGTTGTTTTCACCCGAAACAGCGCCGATCAGCTGTTCGGGTGAATTTGAAGCCCCCTCCTCGGGAGAAGAGGAGGGGGAGAGGCCCCAGGTAGGGGTTGAGTTCTCCGGGGCCGCCTGAGCTTAAAGCTTGGGCGGCTGAAGGATTGAACTCCCCCGTAGCCTGGGTTGCTCCCAGCTGTTCAGCGTCTCCGCTCCGTGATTTCTGGAGCGGAGCCAGGCGTTGGCGACCACCCCTGCCAGAAGGAAAGACCATGGAATAAAAGGAGCAGGCAGAGCGGTACAGGAGGATAAGGTGAAGAGGACTTTTATTTTTGCTCTCTAGCTTAATGGACTTTATAAACTTAAAGTGAAAGTGCGTCACAAGTGAAAGTAAAAAGATGGCGGCTAAACCTCCCCCAAAAACTCTTCGGAGTGCTGGAACTTCTCCGGTGCAACAGACATCTTTGCAGGCTTTGCTTCCTCCCGCTGCACTGACATCGAAGGACTTAAAAGATGCTCTTGAAAAACATGCCCAGGTAATTTTGGAATCAATGGGTGATAAATTGGCAAAGATGGAGGAGAAATTGGAGGAGAGGATGGAGGAGAAGTTCAGTGCGATGAGGGTAGACATTTTGTCTACAGTGCGTAGTGTGGCTGAATGTGTGCAAGATCTGGATGAAAAAGTGGAGGACTTGACTCAAAAGAATGCCATATTAGAAGCAAAGGTATTGGAGAATGAAGATGTAAGAGACAAAATGGACAGAGAACTGTGTCTAGTTCAATATTACCAGATGCAATATGCTGTTAGAATCAGAGGTTTAAAAGAAAATGCTAAGGAAGATCTAAAGCAGCTGATTTCTGAAGCTCTGGAAGCAGTATTGGGTCAGCCAGCATCTGAAATAAAGGGAGGCATGGATAAAGTGTTCCGTGTTAACTCATGGATTGCTAGACAGAGAAAGTTACCTAGAGATGTGGTGGTATATTTTGCAAAGAGGGAAACTAGAGATGAAGTTATTCAAGCTGCCTATGATACTAAAGTTGTGATTGCTGACCAAGAAGTTTTGGTTTTAAAAGAAATTCCTCCAAAGATGTTAAGGAGAAGAAAAGATTATGCATTTCTTGTGCAGGAGCTCAAACAACGTGATATAAGGTTCAGATGGGAGATTCCAGTTGGATTGGTGGCGATGCATGAAGGCAAAAGGTACCGTCTGGTGACTGTGACACAGGCGCGGGATTTTTATAACAATGTTTTAAAAGCAACCCCACTATCACTTCTGGAAGCTGCAAAGGGATCTGGAGAAGGAAAACTTCAAGAGGCTGAAGCTGGACAGACAGAGGAGAATGGCGCTGGAGGAGATCAAGCTACAACTTCTTTGGATGATCCTGGAGAGCAGAGGGTGACGCGTGCTGCTTTAAAACGAGCAAAAAAAATAAAAGAACAAGATCAGCAGAAGTCTATGGAACTTCCAAAACGTACTTACAGCCAAGCAGTGGGAGGAGCACGGCCTAAAGGAGAGCCTATTAAAGATGTGCTCCAACAGCTTTGGGATGACATGCATGGCGACTAAATTCTTAACCTGGAACGTTAATGGACTAAATTCACCACAGAAGAGGAAGAAAGTTTTTCAATATTTAAAACAATTCAAGATAGATGTTATATGTTTGCAAGAAACGCATATTAGGGCTATGGACCAAAAGTATTTACTGAACTTAAGGTTGGGCACACAATTTGTTGCTTCTGCAATGAATAAGAAAAATGGAGTGGTTGTTTATGTTAAAAGTGCCTTAACAGCGGACTTAATTGAAGCAGATAAGCATGGAAGATACGTTATGATAGAGTTGCTGTTAGAAGGTAAAAAGACGCTTTTAGTTGGATTATATGCTCCTAATCAACAACAAGCTGATTTTTTTAGTTTACTTCACACAAAGCTTACTCAGTTGGATTATAAATCGTTTATTTTTATGGGAGACTGGAATGGTGTTTTGGATGTACAGATGGATAAGGCTGGTTCTTTTAAACACATTCCAAGTCATGCTAGACTGCCTAAATCCTTTTTTGAAATGAAGGATGACTTGGAACTGCGAGATATTTGGCGTGAAATACATTTGCATGAAAAGGATTATACTTTTTTTTCTGACAGACATCAATCTTTCTCCAGGATCGATTTTATTTTGCTGACTAATGACTTTTTTTCAAGGATTAAAAAGGTGAAGATATGTGCAAGAACTATTTCTGATCACAGCCCAGTCTGGCTAGAGATTAATAAGGAGAATAGAGATAGGCGCTCGTGGCGCGTAAATGAGAATTTGTTTAGAAATCAGAGAAATGTGGAAGAATGTAAACAGCGGATGAAGGATTTTTTTGAAATTAATATGAACAAAGACACTTCTATGGACATGGTTTGGGATGCTAGCAAGGCCTATATGAGAGGGGTGTTGATATATATGACCAATAAACATAGACGTATTTTGGAAGCCAGGAGGAAAGAATTGGAGAATGAAATTAAGGAAAAAGAAAAGGCTTTGATTTTGAATCCAGCGGATGTGAAGACTAAGGAGGTTATTAAGCTATTAAAAGGACAATTTGATAAATTAATGGCTGACCAAGTGGCAACCAATTTGCGGTTTGCCAGGCACAACACCTTTTGCAATGCTAATAAACCAGGTAGATGGTTAGCTTATAGACTGAGGAAAAAGCAAAGGGCTTCTAATATAGATAAAATTGAGCATAAGGGAAGGGTTGTGTTTCAACAGGATCTTATTAAGGAGGCCTTTCTGGACTTTTATTCTAAATTATATGCTAAGGAGAAGATTAATGAAAAAGATATTGATGTATATTTGGAGAATGCTAGCATCCCGGTTCTTACGCAAGAACAAAAAGAGGGGATTAATCAATTGATAACAGAAGAAGAAATTCTTATAGCAATTAAGGAATTGAAGGTGGACAAAGCGCCAGGCACGGATGGTTTGACTGCGGCTTATTACAAAAATTTACAATTAGAGATGATAAAACCGTTAAAGGAACTGTTCCAGACAATTCAGAGGGGGAGAAAGGTGCCTCCGTCTTGGAGAACTGCTTTTATTTCTTTGATTCCGAAGGAAGACCAAGATGCTACTCAAGTTAAAAATTATAGACCGATATCGCTTTTAAATACAGACTACAAGATATTTGCTAAGGTGTTGGCTAATAGATTGATGAGGGTTCTGCAACAGACGATTCATGGGGACCAAACGGGGTTTATTAGTGGTAGGCAAATGAAAAATAATGTGAGGCATATAGTTGATGTGTTAGAGTTTTTGGAAAGGAATAACCAGATCCCTGCGGCGCTAATTTTTTTAGATGCTGAAAAAGCTTTTGATCAATTGAATTGGCAATTTTTGATGAAAGTCTTGGATAAAATGAATTTTGGGGATAATTTTTGGCAACCAATTAGGGCATTATATCAAAAACAAACTGCCCGAATAATAGTTAATAATAGCCTGACAGAAGCATGTAATATTGAGAAGGGCACAAGGCAAGGGTGTCCGTTATCGCCCTTGTTATTTGTACTAACATTGGAGATATTGTTGGTTAAAATACGGAATTCGGAAAAAATTAAGGGTATACAAATTAGAGATCAGGATTATAGATTGAGAGCGTTCGCAGACGATCTGGTTGTTACAGTGACCCAGCCGGAGAACTCTGTTGTGGACCTGATGGAGATAATAATACAATATGGGAAGGTTTCTGGATTTAAAGTTAATACACAAAAAACTAAAATTCTGGCCAAAAATATGACAGCTTCGCAAAAGGCTCTCTTAGAAGGATTAACTGGATTTGAGATTGTTAAAAGGGTTAAATATTTGGGGGTGCTTTTGTCGCCCTCTAATACAAAGTTATATAAAAATAACTATGAAAAATTATGGGGGAAAATCCAAAAAGAAATGGAGAGTTGGGAAAAATTGCAATTGTCTTTGTTGGGGCGAATCGCAGCAGTGAAAATGAATGTCCTGCCTAAATTCTTATTTTTATTTCAAATGATACCGGTTCTTAAGAAAGATTCTAACTTGGAGGAATGGCAGCGCGGTATCAATAAATTTGTATGGGCAGGGAAAAGGCCACGAGTTAAACTAAAGATAATACAGGATACTCGTGAAAGAGGTGGTCTTAAAATGCCTAATTTTAAATTATATTATGAAGCTGCTGCTTTAGCAGGAATAAGTGATTGGATCAATTTGACACAAGAGAGATTATTACATCTTGAGGGCCATGACTTGTTGTTTGGCTGGCATGCATATTTGTTGTATGATAAGAAGGTAGATAATGTCTTTAGAGTGCATATTTTAAGACAGGCATTGTTGAGGGTTTGGAAGAAGTACAGACATAAATTAGATTGTAAGATACCATTGTGGGCAATCCCAAAACACGCAATAGAAAATATACATGCTGGTTTCAAACACGATGTGACTACGTACAAGGAGATCCTAAGCTTGGAAAGAAATGTCTGGTGTTTGAAACCATATAGTCTCTTGCGAGATGAGAAGATTGTTCAGACTTGGTTTCAATATACTCAGCTACGGGCCAGGTGGAAAGAAGATCAGAAAAATGGTTTTACAATGACTGATGAAAATCTGATAAAGCAAATCAGAAATCAGGGTCCAGCACATATTAAACGGATATATCTTGCCTTGATAGAAATTGACTCAGAAACAGAACTCGTTAAGGATTGTATGATTAAATGGGCCCAAAATATCCAAGAAGTTATTACAATGGACACATGGGAAAGGGTTTGGGTGAGGAACGTAAAATTCACACAAGCTCAAAATTTAAGAGAATATTTTTATAAAATGTTTTACAGATGGCATTTAGATCCTAAAAAACTGGCAAGTATGTATCCGAACTATCAGCCTAAATGCTGGAGGTGTGGTGAAGAAGATGCAACATATTTTCATATATGGTGGACTTGTAAAAAGGTTAAGGCCTTTTGGATAAAAATTTGGTGGAACATGCAGAAGATTTTCAAGCAAAGGATAAAGTTTTGTCCGCAACTTTTTTTGTTGGGTATAATTACAGATGCTACGGTTGTGGACACTAAGCTGATGTTGAATTTAATTACGGCAGCAAGACTCTTAATAGGCCAATATTGGAAGAAGGAGGAACTGCCGACTGTAGAAGAATGGACTTTAAAGGTTTCTGACCTGGCAGAGATGGCAAAGATCTCGGCTTATTTGAAAGATCACTCGCAAGAACGTTATGTTATGGAGTGGAGAAAATGGATTGAGTATATCCAGAACAAATATGGGACTAAGAAGTTTCATGTAGCATTTGAATAAGTCTTCCTTTTTTTTTCTCCTCTTTTTTTCTCTTTTCCTTTTTTTTTATATATCTTATATTAATAGTGTTTGTAATTACCCTATATGAGCTAGAGAGAGATGGATTTCAGAGTTTATGGTTGTTAGCATATGAATGTCTACGATTGGTTTTTTTGGGTTTTTTATACCTTGTACTTAGCTCTGGGAAGTCGGGGGGGGGAGGGGGGGAGGGGTAGGGAGGGAGGGATAGGGGAGGGCTAGGGGGGATTGTTAAAGATAAAATGTATGATAAAACTTTTCAATAAAAAAAAATTTCCCCAGATCTCATATTATTGTTGATGTTTATATCTTGAGGCAGAGATATTTTTAAAATGTTATACTTAAAACCTTTTATTTTGGCAATCTATAGTATCATATGTACTTACCCAGTGGTGTCCACCACTCAAAAAATTGTGATTCCTAGTTTATGTGAGTTTGGGAAAAACAAAAAAAAATCTTGGAAGTTGGAAGGTGGGTAGTATGAAATCTGCAGCAAATAAAATATTTGACTCCTGAGTGTAATTTTGTTCTATATGTACTGCATTGGGTATATTTCAAAATTGATTTAGATCTCATGCAAAAGCATGAACAGCATCCCTGCACTTCATTGATAAAAGTTGATGTGATTTTTTCCAACCTTTTGTAATGTAGTAACAGTTTAGGATGTTATTTTCTCATCTTTCATATCCATTCAGTTATCTCTTTCAATTTGGTTTTACATGTGCTAGTCTGTATTATTGTACTGTACTTGCAAATATATGCATTTTGGGTTGTGGACTGTATGTGGGTGTATATGCATATGTGTATATATCACTTATGTATATGTATACACTTGCTGCATATGTGTGTGTGCATAGAAACACACGTTTCTCTACTAGTTTCTGTGGGCTATTTTATGTTTGGTATTGGGGTCTAAACTGTGTAATCATATATTTAATTTATATTTTGAAAAGGCAGCAGTAGTACAAAATCAAGTAAAAGTTTTGAGTCACTATTCCATTTTTTATTGTAAATGGTGTTTAACCTCTCTTACTATAGAGGTTGCACATACTTGCTTTAAAATCTATCAGTAATATAATTGTTACTTAAACTGAATTGATACTTTATATTTGAATAAGAAGGCCATTTTGCACATTTCATATTATTTCTTCATTGAAGTGCATGTAGTGTAACTGGCCATGCTTAGAAGCCATTGTCCTACTGCCAATAAAACAGAAGGCAAGTAAAATTTAAAACCTGAGAAGCTGCTGTTAACATTCTCAAAGCAGACATTGGGCCATGTTAATGAATAATTTGCTTTTGACAACCAATTGTATTTTATGTTATATAAGGTATGGGGAGCAATGGAGATGGTGAGAGGGGAATAATTTTTTTCTTGCTGCTTTTCTGATCCTTTTCCACATTAACTCTTATTCATCTTATAATAGTTTTCATTTGTGCAGGCAAAATCCAGTTTCTTTAGAGGAAAATAATTTTATCAAAATTCTGCAATAAAATTTTGAACTCAGATTTCCCATTATGCAGCCTTTTGCACAGGTATCAAGTAATTGATCATAGTTGCAAGTGAATCTACTGTAAATGCAGATAGCTGCATCATTCATGTCTTCAGAAAAATAAAGGTAGCCACATAATTTTTAAAATTGATGGCATTTTTACTGGCATTTCCATGAAGTATATGAAGGGATAGGGAGTTACTTTATTTAAAAAGTTTGATGCTGACCGTTTGATTTAGTATGTGAATCTTAATTTTTCAGCAGTATCTGAAAATGAGCTGAATTTTAAGAAATATATGTGAAAACTAGACTTAAATTTTTTCTTTTGGTTTTGCAGGGATGAAATATAAAAGCTACAACAGTGGACTGCTCATCTCCAATTCTTAAAAGCTTTTTCCAAACCAACAGCATTGCAGCTTGTTTTGGACCGTGTTACACTGTTAATCAGCATGGAAAAGTGGTTTTGTTTTGTTTTTTTAATTTTGTAGAGGTTTAATGCAAGTTTGATAATGGACTGATGGGAAAAAATTAAACCTGGGCAAATTGTTTCCTTTTAATATGCCCTTATTTTCATCTGTTAGTGATATATGTCTGCAGATAAGCAGATGTATCTGCAATTTATCTTCTTTTATTTTTCAGTTTGGAAACTTTCTAAACATTTCAGCTCCAGTGTTTGTTCACCAAACTGCTTACCTGCACTTTCTTATGCTATCTGCACACTTAAGATTTGTGTTCAGCTGACTTCTAGATCCTACTAAAATCAGATGAATTTCTTCAAAGCTATCAACTTGGTATTATAGACTAGCATGTAGCATATACAATCAGCTGCTTTTCTTCTCATTGAGGAAATCAAACATGTATATACAGTTGGAAGCATCAACAAGCTAACATTTATTTTATGTTTCTGTTCAGGATGGACATAACTAACATAGTACCCCTCCTTTTCTTGTAGCATAGGTAAGAAATTCATAGCTGAGTATTATTTCTAGCTGATTTACAGACTTGGAAGTATCTGAGTGTAATATAACAATTACTGTGTAAGTTATGTCCTAATCATTGAACAGTTCACAGTGCTGCTTTGCCAAATAAAATCAAAAGCAAAAAGGTGTGGCAAATAATGTTTTCAATAGAGATCTGGGTAGTTGAGAGGTTGCTGAAAATATTTCTACCAAAAGTTCACTTTCCCGATTATAGAAGTTTTCCTCCAGGGTACTCATCTTGCATTGGAAAAACTACTGATCAACCAGCTTCAGAGTTTCCACAGTGTCCCAGAAAATATCTGCAAGCATTACAAAGAATAAATAACCCAATCCCATCAACCTTTAACAGATACTGGGATAGAACTGTGTGCTTTAAATTCAACTGTATTCCACATGACAGCAATGTCAATTACATTGATGAATAAGCCTAAACATTTCTATAACGATTTCTGAAGACTTTTGTCTATTTAGTTCATTGAAAAATGAGTGTGCACACTTACCATACAAAGCAAGCCCGATTTTAAAAAGCAATTCAAGTTTATGCCATCTTCGTAGCAATAAGGTACCGTTTGAAAAATGTGTGAATGCACTAAATATTTCAACTTAATGTGTTAATACTGTGTCAATTGGGAAGCCATTTTAGTGTATTGCTTTACACAAAATAATTTATTTGGGATTTGACTAGAATAACAGAAAAAAGGTTTTTAAAAAAAATAATAATCCTAACTCCAAGTCTTCTGAGAAAGAGAGATGCAAATCCTGCTCTTTCCCTAACTGAATAAAAAGAACTATTCTCCCTCATTTTCATTATCACCAGTTAGAGTGACAAAAGCATTTTTATTTAAATAATCCAGTGACCTTTTATAAATAGTTTCATACATTTAATTTATCATGGTTGTTTAACAGTTGATTTGTTCTCAACAACTGAAATTTATGATGCCATGTACATAGTCAAATACATAGGGTAGTAAAAAGTAACATGAAATACTTTGGGTGTAGCATCCATTATTTAATTTTCTAGAACTACTACTGCAGATAATGAATTAACCCTTATTAAATAAATGCTTAATAATTATAGAGACAGCTTTAAAATGTTACTTAAATTATTGCAAACATGACTTCATATGGCCTTTATAAAACATGAGCTAATGCAGGTTTGGGGAAATGGCTAAGATTAAGCCTTATAAACACAAATTTTAAATTTAAAAGAGTTCATGTTATTACACAGTTCTGAGAAGAAATCTGTGACCAGTCAGAAATAAAGCCAAAAAAAGGAGGGGAACCCTTTGAGGGAAATAACTAACTAATTGTTTTGCAGATAATATGAATCATTGTGCAAAATGCAGAAATCTGGAGATGAATATACTGGCATTATTGTGTCTGTAAGAACTGTTGTTCATGTTTTGGTGTTTAATCCTCAGTTTACAATTAGTGGCACATCAGAAAACAGAAGAGGATGGACTCTCCATTACATATAGTCCTGCTAAGATCTTTTGTGCTGAATGTGAAAATAGGAAAAATATACTTTGAGGCAACCAGTCTTCATTATATAAAGTTTTTCTGCTTTAGGTCTACTTAAATTGACTTAAAAGAGTTCTAATTTTAATTAGTGTTTCACAGTGTGTAATGACTCCTTATTTTCCTACTGTTCTGCAAAATATTTGGTGAACAGCACAGCATAATTTGACAAAGTATTGCACTGAATGTAGGGAGGGCTGACATAGGGAAGGAAAATGAGTCTTAGTACTGATATAAATTAAGCAACAAACACAATCTTGTGTTGATATGGATATGATATGCATCAATAAAAATAGATTTTATCTTATATTCTAGCCTTTCCATGTTAGGTTTTAATGAAAAACCTGACTATGGGCATGTCAGAGTACTTTTTGATGATTCTGACACTTCCATTTTATTCAAATACCTTCATTCATGCTCCAGTCCACGAGGTGAATTAGGAAGCACATCTTTTTATTACTCAAGAAAAGATACTGCTTTTATAACTAAATAGCACTTTGGATCTAAGGAGGAAAAAGGTTTCAGAGCACATAAAGGTATTTATGTAATACCTCTTGGCAATTTTTTTAAGCAGCTGTGACTTTTCCTGCAATTGTACAATTGCCTTTCATGACTGCAATCACAAGTGCTGTGTTCAGGCCTGTGCACACTTAAAATGTTTTTAAAATGTTTTTTCCCTTTGAATCTGAAATGCTTTAGAACCCTAATTATTTAGGAAGCAGTTATCACATTTAATGTTGTCTTTATCTCCAAGTCCAGATGAATCGGCTGACTTTTCAAAAAGACAAAATCAGTCTCTTTATTAAATGCTCAAAATTAGTAAAGTTCTCAACAAGTTGAAGCTAGATATCATGGAAGATATTATGACCAAAACTTTTATTTCTTACTGTTTCTCAGCTCAGCATCTGTAATGTGTTCATTAAAATAAGACATACCAATTTCTTGAATGTCTTTCCTGAACTGATTTGTACCAGGTCCTTCAGATATTAACATATTTATGTTTGGTGAAGAGGAAAGATAGCTTACAATAACTGATACACAGAATAAATACTTTGCATTATATACTTAAGGCAAGGCATACTTTTAGTCCTTTAGACAACTGGATGAACTTTTTTAACTGACAAATCTTTACAATTTTGCTACAGTAAGGGCCCAATAACCAGGACTTAAAGCTTTGTGAAAGGTTTACTACTTGAAACTGCAAGAAGTTGCTAAATTTATTATCTGAGCTACTTCTCTGTGATAGTTAAAAGAGTCCTGAGGTTTTAACATCATCAGTATTAAAAACTTCAGGCATATTACTATTTTTATTGATGGAAGCAATACTCCCTACAATTGAATAACTACAGAATACGGAACAGTTTCAGCTCCTTAACTAAATGTTAGGCTTTAGGAATTTAGAATTTAAAGGAACCTTTTCAAATAGAGCACCTTTCCCTTGTCTGCTATGCGCCCTTAGCAATGTGAGTTTCTATTGCCGATACAGACCTGGCCTATTTATACATTTCAATGAAAAAGGTAAATACCCACATACAATGACAAGAAGTATTTTAAAACAAGTAGGTAAAAGATTATTGACTTGGCTATTTCAGCATTTGAAACTATATAAACTAAAAGTAGATAAACTAGAATGTTTTTTTACTAACTTGCTTGAAATGATGGCTAAATTGTACTTTTAATTTATTGATGGCTTAATTGTACTACTTTTAATTAGGAATGTGCAGCGTTTCAGGTTCAATTCCAATAAGGTGCTTTGGAGTAAGCAAAAGCATTGAGTAAAGGATTTATCTGCAAGTCTTTAAAACAGGTTATGTTTCCTTTGCAGCCTCCCACGAGCCTACATATGGCTGATTTAAAGAATTGTGGACACATACTTAATTCACATGCATGTGTACTCTGAAGATTAGAGTTACAGATATTCTTAAAGTGTTTTGAAAAACGCAGAAATGAAAATAGAAAAGATTGAAAAGCTGTAAGGAAGAAAGAAATATAAGCCTAAGGTTATATTTATCTCCCAACACTGGAAGATTAAAATAGACCAGCTAATTTTAAAGTAATATGGTGAAACTGTCATGCCTTCCTCAGAGATAAAAGAGAGGCTAAAATTGGTGCTCATCTGCAAACAAAATATTTCCAATGCATGTCAAGACTGCAGTTTCCCATACATGATCTAGTACTGTCTGATTACAATTGAGCAGAGCCCGGCTGCATTTAGAAGAACCAGGCAAAGTACTGTGGATGTCAGAACTGTTATGCGATATAATGAGAACTGTATGCCTGATTTCCTAATTCATTAAAGAGAAGTGGGTTACTTCATAGCCATCTGATTGAAGTCAAAATGGTTTTTCAAGTGTAATGACATCATCGCACACATGATATAAATTATGCCATTTTTATCACTCTCAACATGTTACACATGATGCACAGTACATCATTTCCATCATGTAATCTGTCTTGTATCCTCTTAAGACCAGCCTGTGGAAACCAATAAGATGCTTTTAGATGTACAGTGTGCCTGCATCCATTGTAGAAAAGGAAGCTGACGTGTGAATTCCAAACCTCCATTTATATATTCCAAGGGCAATTTTTCATGGGAAAATACTTTGACTAGATCATAATGCCACATTAAAAGCAAGCTTTACTTAAAGAGTTGGAAAGTAATGTCCTATAATGAGTCAAAGCATTTACAAAAATACGTATTTCGTTAGATGTGATTGCTGTATCAATACTTGCTGTGATGTGGGCCACTGCAACAGGACATCATGCTATTGCAGGAGTATGATCAACCACTTGCTTCCAGTATTTTAAATTGGGTTTTATCACCACACAAAACTAGTTTGCAAAATAGAAATAGAGTGTAAAGAGAGGGTAAGTTTAAAAGATTTTTTTTACACTAAATGAATTTTAAGCTTTAGTGGCATTGCACTTATTCACCAGTAATGTGATTTTGTTTTGGTAGGATTGCAACAAATAAATCAGATTAGCTCATACCTCCATTATTGCCAAGAATAGGCTATTCTTAAAAGTGATTCCATACTAGAGCTTCCTGTTGGCTTGAGGATGAAAGGCATTATAGATCAAAACACCTGGAGGACACAATGTTGGTGAAAGCTACTACATGCCATTAAAATTGTACATTAGTGTTTTTCAACTCTTGACAATTTGAAGAGGTGTCAACTTCAAACTCCTGGAATTCTATGCAGGGTGGAAAACTACAGGAATTGAAATCCACACATTTTCAAGTTGCCAAGTTTGGAAAACAACTGGTGCTCATCTATCATAGGCCTTAAAAGAAAATTTTGGGAAGATGGTCGCTTGTTTTGGTAACAGTTTTCACTTTTAAAAAGAGAATTGTGAGATGCAAGAGGCACACTTTTGTGAGAAAGCTTGATAGCAAAAAATGGTATCCTGAATCTTGCTCTAGAGATACATTCCATTTATGAGGTAATCTGACTCCTCAGATGTAGTGGGTCGCGCTTTCTTTAATTTCTGCCGGACTAACCGCAAGCGGCAAGCAACCATGAGTAGCAGCAAAGCAGTGATGGCTAACCCCAAAGCCAGTGGAAGTACAGCACCTAAAAAGAGTAAGAAGTAGAATGTACTAAGTAAGCAGCCAGCCCATAGATAAGACAGAAGCATCATATTAGCCAAAATAAACAATTTACCTTCCCAAGGACTCTCCAAAATGGAACCACTTAAGGCAGGGGTGTCAAACTCAATTTCATTGAGGGCCGCATCAGCATTGCGGTTGGCCTCGGGGGGCCAGGTGGGTGTGGCCTGGGTGGGCGTGGCCTACTGGGTGGGTGTGGCCAGCTCTACATCGTTCACATCAAGGGGGCCTATGGGGGCCCGGGCAGGAGTGGGACAGATCTGAGGGTCTCTGGCAGAAGGAGGGTCTCTGGGCCAGGGCCAAGGCAGTGGGGGCCATTCCCTCACTGTTTCCAGGATGGCTTCGCGGGCCACATGAAACCACTTCGCAGGCCGGATCTGGCCCCCGGGGCCTTGTGTTTGACATGTCTGACTTAAGGGGAGATGAGTATATCTGTTCTATCAGGAAATAGTCATGGGATGGTATAATAAAACATTTCAATAGTTCATGTACTGTGGATGATGCCTTTTGTTTCATGGTGATTCACTATTGTATATTTCTAAGTCTTGGTGACGCAGAATCAATCAGTGAAAAGCCCTCATCTTTACCTGTTTCTGGGACTGGAAGGCTCTTTTCAATCTGCGTGCTCTTCAAGCCCACAATATCATTGTCATTCTTCTTATCTGTGTCTTTCCCTGAGATTCTAGAATCTGTAAAAACAAAACAGTGCATCATCATCAACATTTATCTCAGTAGCTGATAAATTGCACCATGACATTCAGTGTGCTTCAAGAACTATGACTTACACTAGATAGTGTAATAAACCTAGATTCTTTACAGCTTGTAAAGAAACATCTTTTTTTCTGGACTATAATATTTGCATTCTGAGACCCTCTTCTGGGTGAGATTTAAACATAACTAAATGGTCCTGTTTTAATGGCCCAGTTGAGTGGATCATGGTGCTAACTTGATTTGTTTGGGGCTAAGCTAAATCCCTCAATTTGGTATGAATTATTTATTGGAAGTTACTTGATGCTCACATCTGAAACTAGGATGTCACCAACATGAAAAAGGCAGAGTTAGGTGTTGATGTATTCAGCCCTAAAGCAATGATTATATTATAATTTAACATGTGAAATCCAGCCCAGAGCATCTGTCTTGATTATGTCCTTTGGTAGGGAAGCTTCAAAATGACACTTTCAAAATGAGCAGAGTACAACACAGTTTCATTTAGTCAATAAACTTCACCAATAAGCTTGGAGAAGTAGTTCCATCTAAGAATGACATAATGTTATCTCATTCATGGGCCAGACAAATGAAAGTTATTTCCAAAGCATTTTTGTACTGTGCTTACATACAAGTGGGGGGAAAGTCTAAAGTAATACTCAAGTTATTTTAGCTTACTATTTGAAACACACCATATCCCTTAGTAAGCAACTGATTTGATAAATCTTATTTAGCAGGGTAACGTACACGAATAATTTGGAAAAAGGGTTCAGATTTCATGGAAGGCACAAGCACAGCACCTCTCTATTCTTCATTAAAGCATGTGTGTCTTTTTTCCCCAAAAGCCTGAAAAAAATGACCTGAATCCTTTAATGGATCACAGAGATATGCTATGCTCACACAGTCCCAAAGACCTTATTCTGAACCAGTTTTGAAACATGCACAGCAATATTATTTATTATTTACTATACAGTATAATATGCAACTATTTAATAACTTTCCCAAATTTTATTTAGATTTTTAACCCACCTTTATTACTTTATAAGTAATTCAAGCTAGCAAATATTCATCATACTCCTTCTTCCCTTCTTTTTCCCCACAACAACTCTGTGAGGTGAACTGGGCCGAGAGAGAGTGCTTGGCCCAAAGTCACCCAGCTGGCTTTCATGCCTATGGTGGGACTAGAATTCACAGTCTCCTAGTTTCCATGCCAGCACCTTACCACTAGACCAGGGGTAAGCAACCTCAGCTCTTTTATGACTCATGGACTTCAACTCCCAGAATTCCTGAGTCAGCTGCTGACTCAGGAATTCTGGGAGTTGAAGTCCATGAGTCATAAAATAGCCGAGGTTGCCTACCCCTGCACTAGACTATACTGATCTAGTAAAAAATGTGGAATAAAAGTGAATCCTAACAAAATCAATAGGATTCAATACAACAAAGTACTCATCAATAACATAACCTATTTATTTTAATTGGATAAAATATAAATATAGAATAGAGTAATTAATAACTTTGTTGTCACGTTGAATGTACACTAATCGGCATACATTAAAATGAAATTTCATTGCATTCAGCTCTCAAAGGGTCACCACCTTCGATATACACTACATAAATATTACAAAAATAAATACCGAATTATGCATATACCCACAAATACCCCCATATACTGCACCTAGTTTTAATCTGCTTTAAAATACACTAGTTATTTTTGATCATGATAATATAGTTAATATAGTTCCTTCAGGAAGAAAAGTGCGCAAAAAAGAATGATTAAAAATAGGCTAATTTCTAATTCCACATTTTTTAAAAAAACTAATTTATCATCTGTTCTCTACTTGCATTTTGTTGGACTTGCTAGCCAAGTAATAGTGAGTGGTTATAGACTGTTCAACCTATAAATCAGTGTTTCTCAGCAGCTTTAAAGTTTAAATTTAAATTACAAATGTAAATTGCAGGTTTTGTAAAAAGGAAAGAAAGGGAGAAGGGAAGGGAAGAGGAGGGGAAAAGGAAAGGGAAAGAGAATAAAAGTGAAAATTTCACAAGCTTGTCTCTTTCCTGTGTTCATGTATGACGGAAATCCATTCTTAAATGGACACATGCAGAGACCAATATTATGACACTGTAGTGCAGAATAGGTTTCTAGATTCAATAATTGTGAATTTATCGCCAAGTAGATTGGTAAACACTGCCAAGTCCACATAGATAAGGTGCCAAAAAATATATATCAGTATTTGATGCTGTTCCAATATTTACATGCCATGTAAATCTATCCATTTCTATGGTGGATTTTATGATAGACAGAACTATAAAATGCAGAAATAAGCTGCACTGTAGCAGGCTGCAAAGAAATTATATTATTGGCTTCTTTCCCTCAATAGAAGGATTGCTAAAACACAATTGGGATTCCAGTGGGGCTACGGAGGAAACGTGTTGTGCTATGTTATGTTGTGCCACCCCCTTACCCCAAAAGGTGACTGGTTATTACCATGAACTTTTACACATTCAGCAAGACAGTCAGATTCTTGAAGAAAGTTGTTTTCATTGCCTTTGCAACCACCATAGATGAAATGCATGCAAGTGCCTGAAAAAGCATCAAAATGCCAGCGAGGGAGGTGTCTGTTGCATGAGCCAGTGGCTAGGGGGAGCAAGCATTGCTCTGTAATTATAAGAAGAGAAATAGGTTAACTCTAAATCCTTGTAATCGTGTGAAAATCAGACAGCAGTGAGGTTTTATACCTGGAATACATTGCTGCAATTCAAACAAAGGCTATAACAGAATACAGAATCTTGTCCTTGCCCCTTTTGTTGACCTGAAAAGAATTTTTCTAGCCACAGTTCTCAAAATGCACCCATCTGAGTAGGTTGCCTTTCCCCCCCTGAATGGAACAAAAACCACCACCTGGAACTCTTCCAGCTGTTTCTACCCACTTCAATCACTGTTTTTCATATTGAAGATGTTGCTTCCCTATATAATAATAATAATAATAATAATAATAATAATAATAATAATAATAATAATAATAATAATAATAATAATAATAATATTAATTTAATTTCTATACTGCCCTTCTCCCGAAGGACTCAGGGCGGTGTACAGGGCAATACAATAAAATACAACATACAAAAATTAAAAAAATATTAAACATTACAGCCCAATTCAATACAATTAATACAATAACATTAAAATACCCCTAAACCCATCAGACCAGGCCGGCTTGTTCAAATAAATATGTTTTTAGGTCACGTCGGAAGGAGCGAAGGTCGGGAGCCATCCGGAGCTCCACCGGTAAACGGTTCCACAGGTCTGGCGTGCCCACAGAGAATGCCCTCCCCCTGGGGGCCGCCAGTCGACACTCTTTGACCAACGGCACCCTAAGGAGGCCCTCTCTGTGGGGGCGCACAGGACGATGGGAAGATGATGCCGGCAACAGGTGTTCCCTTAGATAGTCCGGACCCAAGCCATTTAGGGCTTTATAGGTCGTAACCAGCACCTTGAATCTTACCCGGAGGACAACCGGAAGCCAATGCAGCTCGCGGAGTAGAGGTGTTACATGGGAGTGTCGGGACACCCCCACCACAACTCGCGCGGCTGCATTCTGCACCAGTTGGAGCCTCCGAGTAGTCTTCAAGGGCATTCATAAGGCATTCATCCCTTGTATATTCCAGTCAAATCATCCTGAGGCTACATGTATCTCACCCTGGAAGCACAGCAGGAAGGGTAAGGTGATGGAAATTTGTTCATAAGCACTTTAATGACAGAATTTCCCGACGGTTCTGCCTTGAGTGAAGGGAAGTTTGAATACATGATAGAACATTATGCTTGAAATATAACAAGCTAGGGAGATTACAAGTAGTCCTCAAGTTACTACCGCAATTGAGCCCAACATTTCTGTAGTTAAACGAGACAATTGTTCAGTGAACTTTGCCCCATTTTACGATCTTTCTTGCCACAGTTGTTAAGTGAATCACTGCAGTTGTTAAGTTAGTAAAATGGTGGTTAAGTGAATCTGGTTTCCCCATTTGGCTGCTTGTCAAAAGATTGCAAAAGGGGATCACATGACCCTGGGATACTGCAGCCGTCCTAAATATGAGTCAGTTGCTAAGCATCTGAATTTTGGTCACATGACCATAGGGATGCTGCAGCAGTCATTAAGTGTGAAAAATAGTCATAAGTCACTTTTTTTCAGTACCGTTGTAACTTTGAACGGTCACTAAATAAACTGTTGTAAATCAACGACTACCTCTACTGATTCCATCCAAGAGGTAGTATACTACTAGTAGAAAACACTTTTGTTCATATAAAATGAAGCCTCTCATTTTCAGAAATTCCTTCCCGTGTTCTCTCATGCAATGATGCTCAATCTCAATTATAATCCTCAGGTGCAGCTTTGCAGAGACAAAAGGGTTGCAGTGAGTAGGAGGGAGCCTCGTAAGCACATGAAAGTGTGCTGCAGTATTACAAGAATAGCATTGACTATAGCTCTATATTTTTTTCAAAGTCTGTGCAAAATATATAGAGAAAACATTGATTAATTCACTGGTGTTTTTCAGGTACATATACAGTATATACATAATGATCTATCTTCTGCCCATCCCTGCCGAACCTTGATTGTATACATGAGTATTACTTGTCAAATCACCTGTTTTCCTAAAGCTGTAGCTGAATTAATTGCATGCATTTCTTTAACAGATTTCTATAGTCATTCAAGGAGCAATTGTGAAAATTAAACCTTGAATATTTTTGAGGGTCAGCTTATCCACGAGTGGCACATTTTTCATGGCATTTTGGTTAAAAATTGGAGGGTCAGCTTATTCTGTGGATAGGTTATACATGAGTATACACAATAACTGTACATTTGAGCAAAAATAAGCTTAACCTTGTAAGTAAACCTATTTACTAATATACTATTATAATACCATAAAAAAGGCTGAGCGCCAAAGAATTGAGGCCTTTGAACTCTGGTGCTGGAGAAGACTCCTGCGAGTCCCTTGGACTGCAAGGCGATCAAACTGGTCAGTCCTAGAGGAGATCAACCCTGACTGCTCTTTAGAAGGCCAGATCCTGAAGCTAAAACTCAAATACTTTGGCCACCTAATGAGAAGGAAGGACTCACTGGAGAAGAGCCTAATGCTGGGAAAGATTGAGGGCAATAGAAGAAGGGGACGACAGAGAATGAGGTGGCTGGATGGAGTCACTGAAGCAGTAGGCGTGAGCTTAAATGGACTCCAGAAGATGGTAGAGGACAGGAAGGCCTGGGGGAACGTTGTCCGTAGGATCGTGATACTGTGATACGTTAATATACATACAGTATTCATACATCATATGAATGCCTAGAGACTGCAGCACACTGAGGATTGTAATAGCATTTTGCCAATTCATAAGACTGTAGAAAAAAAACAATGTATTCAAAATATAAAGGTGGAGGTGGTCAATCCTACCTTCCCCCATTCCAACCCCAAACTCCCCTGCCCTTCCCACATGTCCTTAGATCTTTGGTTTTAATTTATTTATGTTTTCATGTATATATATATATATATATATATATATATATATATATATATATATATATATATATATATATATATATATATATATATATATATATATATATATATATATATATATATATATATATATATGTGTGTGTGTGTGTGTGTGTGTGTGTGTGTGTGTGTGTGTGTGTGTGTGTATGTGTGTGTAATCTGCCCAAAGTTCTTCTATAGGGGCGGCCAATACAAACAAACAAACAAACAAATAAATGTGTTAATCTTACCTGGTATAAACCTGGCAATTTGTTTCTTTGGTCCCTGAGAGGGTGATTGTTTGATTTTCTCTGGTTCAAGTACTTGACTGCTTAGTGTACTTGTCTGGATGATTTCAAATATAAGGTGTTCATCGGCTTTTTTCATTAATTCAGCTGAATTTTGTTGAATAGTCTCTATGTGAGTTATTGCATTCTGTCCTGAATTATCTGAGTATACATATATATATAAAAACACAAGAACACAAGGAAATCCCAGTTGGATCAGGCCAAAGTCCAACTTAATTCATTGTTTAGCTTCTCATAGTGATCAGCCAGATACCACTGAGGTGAGAGTAAATGAAGGTCACATGTCATTTTGCAATGGTCTACCTTCATTTTCTCTCTCACTCAAATATCCCTTCACCCCTTCCTGCTCAAAAATCCAGTCTACACACCTGCCACAAAGTTTTTCTTTTGTAGACCCATAATGCCCGGACTCCATCAAGCTAGCCAATTGCTAGAGGATAGCATAGTGATAATCAAAACCCCAGATCTTTGCTGTCATCTACTGGCCAATTGGACACTTGCAGCCTAAGAATGGTAGCTATACACCACACAATTAGCCTTGCTGAAAACATGGGGCAAGGAAAGGGCAAGGGAGACAGGCAAGACCTCTTATGCTTGTGAGACCCAAGACAACTGTATTCTTTTTAAGCCACTGGTGTGTCTAGACCACTGTTTCTCAACCTTTGGCAACTTGAAGATGAGTGGACTTTTTTAACTCGCAGGATTCCCCAGCCAGAATTCCCCAGAGTTGAAGTCAATACCAGTGGCGTAGCGTGGGTTGTCAGCACCCGGGGCAAGGCAAGTAATTTGCGCCCCCTAACCCGTGGATTTTAGCACTCGAGTCTCTTCCACTAGATTAGTTAAAGAAACCCTTACCCCCTAAGCACATGTATTGTTTGTTATGAAAATACTGATGTAATTAAAGTAAAATGCATCTAATGCGCCCCCCCAGATGTTGCACCCGGTGGGGCCGGCCCCCCCTGCACCCCCCACGCTACGCCACTGGTCAATACATCTTCAGGCTACTAAGGTTGAGAGACACTGGCCTAGAAGCAATCAGTACTGATATTAGTGTGCAATATGGTAGCATTTAAAAAAAAGGAAATGTGGCTTAACCGGGTTTTTGTCTCTTCTGTGTGTTTTCTTTTCTTTTCAAGCAATAAAAGGTACTGCTAGTTTGTCTGCCACCAACGGAGCGACTGTGTGCTTGCTTTTCCTGGAAGAAAACTAGGAAGACATTGCAACTTCTGGCAACTTCAGAGATATACAAAATGTTTGAGTCTGGATCTAAACCATGCTTCTATCACAATCTCAGCGATGATGGTTCTTTAGCCTTTTCATAGGAGCCATGATGGCACAGTGGTTAGAATGCAGTATTGCAGGCTAACTCACTGCTCACAGCCAGGAGTTTGATTCTGACTGGCTCATGGTTGACTCAGCCTTTTATCTTTCTGAGGTCAGTAAAATGTGGACTCAGATTGTTGAGGGCAATATGCTGACTCTCTAAACCGCTTACAGAAGGCTGCAAAGCACTGTGAAGCGGTATATAAATTTAAGTGCTATTGCTATTGCTGTTTTCCTCACCCTAAGACTCAAATGCAGGATTTCAAAACGAGATACTTTCACTTCTTATTGATCTATTATTATTATTATCATTGAGCTATTTTTTAATGCTTAAATGGACAGGTTCCGTTCACTCACACTTCTGGCAAAAAGCTTCATCTGACCCATCAGGACAGTGGATCTCTCCATCACAGGCATAAGTGATGTCAATGCAGCAGCCATCATCACAGAGGAACTGGTAACGGGAACACTTCCCAACACAACCTGCAAGAGGTCAATTCTCAGGTTAGAAAGCAAATTAAATTGCAAAATAATAAAAAGCAGCTCTATAAAATGGATATTGCAGCAGTGGAAGCCTTTCATTCCCCCTCCTTCATAAAACGGCCCTATGATTATTTCAGGTAGAAGAATAAAGCAAAACCATTCAACAAATGTTATCTCTGGACAAGGGGGAAAAAAGAAGCAACCAACCACTTAAAACCAAACTCTCCCCACTGTACAAATTCAGCATACATGGGACCTAATCTGCATTCTACTTGCTGAGCTGAAAACTGCTGCTGTGAGTTGATTGCTCATAATTGTTGCATTTTATATGACCTTTATTGCCTTACATTTATTTACTGGATTTATATTCTGCCTGTTGCTTGAAAGCTGAAAGTAGTGTATGACGCCCTCCCATTTCTTCCAATTTTCCTCAACATTATATACGTGTGGGTGTCGTATGTGTATGTGTGTGTGTGTGTGTGCTGTACATATACATCTATTTCACAAGGGGATTTTGTAAAGTCTGGAGAAATTATAAATATTAACAATAGAGATTACATCCACTCCTCATTTAGCAATTACCTCAGCTAATAACCATTGGCAAATATAATGATAACAAATGGTAATAAAAATAATTTTCCAACCAATATGCATCTTTATGACCAAATTTTGGGCATCTAATAACAATACATGCTAAAATGAGAATAATGATGATGTAGCTGTGTAAGAGAACTATCTGAATGAGATGGCAGCAACCAATGATTTTGCATTCTCTCTCTCTCTCTCCCCTCCCTCCCTCCTCCCCACCTCATGTGTTCACTTAACAATCATTTCATTTTGCTTAATACTTTTCCTGGTAATCGGAATGAGATTCAGTTGCTAAATAAGGGGTAGGTCCATATGTACTGGTAGCTCGGGGCTGAATTTTGGGATTCTTGATGTTCTCTGAGCTTGGTTTGCTTTGTGCAACTGTTAGAATAGAATATAATAGAATAGAGCTGGAAGGGACCTTGGAGGTCTTCTAGTCCAGCCCCCTGCTCAAGCAGGAGAACTGATATCATTTCAGACAAGTGACTGTCTTATCTCTTCTTAAAAACCTCCAGTGATGGAGCGCCCACGATTTCTGAAGGCAAGCTGTTCCACTGGTTAATTGTCCTCACTATTAGGAAGTTTCTCCTTAATTCCAGATTGCTTCTCTCTTTGGTCAGTTTTCAACCATTGTTTATTGTCCTGCCCTCTAGTGCTTTGGAGAATAGTTTGATGCCCTCTTCTTGGTGGCAGCCCCTCAAATACTAGAATACTGCTATCATGTCACCCCTGTTTCTTCTTTTCTTTAGACTAGCCAAACCCAAGTCCTGCAGCCATTCTTCATATGTTTTAGTCTCCAGGCCTTTGATCATCTTAGTTGCTCTTCTCTGAACTTTCTCCAAGATCTCAACATCTTTTTTGTAGTATGGTGACCAAAATTGGTTGCAATATTCCAGGTGTGATCTTACTAGGGTTTTATAAAGCGGTACTAACATTTCACATGAACTTGATTCTATGCCTCTGTTTATATAACCCAGAATTGTATTAGCTTTTTGGTTGCTGCTGCACACTGCTGGCTCATAATCAAGTGATCATCCACTAGGACTCCAAGGTCCCTCTCACAGTTACTGTTTTTAAGCCAGGTCTCACCTAATCTGTACTTGTACCTTTGATTTTTCCTGCTTAAATGTAAAACTTTGCTTTTCTCCACATTAAAATTCATTTTGTTGGATAGGGCCCTTAGTTCAAGTCTGTTGAGATCTTTTTGGATCCTGAGCTTGTCTTCTGGGATGTTGGCCACTCATGCCAGTTTGGTGTCATCTGTAAATCTGATGAGTTCCCCTTCTATTCCCTCATCTAAGTCATTGATGAAGATATTGAAGAGTACTGGGCCTAAGACGGAGCCTTGTGGTACCCCACTGCTTATTTCTCTCCATGTGGATGTAGTGCCATTGAGGACTACTCACTGAGTACGGTTTGTCAGTCAGCTACAAATCCATCTGGTATTGTTGTTGTCCATCCCACCTTTTTCTAGCTTACTAAGTAGCAGGTTGTTCAGAGTGACCTTTGTTCTCTGTTTAGATATAATTGTCTGGACGACCAGCCTTGTCGGATTTGGGCAGGATGTGGTGATTAGTGGTATAGTTTCTTCTTTCATTGCTGCTTATTGTGATGCTTAGATGTTGGTTCCTCCTTCCCTGGGTGCTGGTATGTTAATAAGGGAGGAAGTGCTCAGTAACATTTATTTATTTATTTATTTATTTATTTATTTATTTATTTATTTATTTATTTATTTATTTATTTATTTATTAGTTGAATTAATATACCGCCCTATTCCCGAAGGACTCAGGGCGGTTCACAGGGCAGTTAAAACAGTACAAAAAGAGAATAAAATGGAATTAAATTAGTACAAGCCCACAATTCATTTGCTCCTTTCTTGGCCTTTGATTAGTCCCTTTGAATGCTTCATAAATGGGGCAGTAGTCCTCAACTTACAACCATAATTAAGCCCAACATTGAGACCCTTAAGTGAGTTTTGTCCCATTTCGCAACCTATCTTGCCACAGTTGTTATGTGAGTCACTATAGTTGTTAAGTTAGTAACACAATGAAGTGAATCTGGCTTCCTCATTGACTTTACTTGTCAGAAGGTCACAAAAGGTGATCAAATGACCCCAGGACACTGCCACAGTCATATATATGAGTCAGTTGCCAAACATCTGAATCTTGGTCACGTGACTATGGAAATGCCGCAATGTGAAAAGCATGAAAAGTGTGAAAAGCGGTCATAACTCACTTTTTTTTTAGTGCTGTTGTAACCTTGAACGGTCACTAAATGAACTGTTGTAAGTCAAGGACTACCTGTATGTCTGTTGAGAGATCCTTTGTCAGAAGGTCAAGCTTGTAATTCTCTTTATAAGCATCAGGGGAAACCCTAGAATATCTGTCAGCAACTGGGATCCTAGAAGGACCTTTTGGTGATTCTCTTGAATTTTTAGTACAGTAGTGGCCAAAATTGTGGAACCTTTTTAGGAAAAGTGTACAGTAGAAATGCCACCTTTAAGTTTCCACTAATTTTTCTTCCAATTTCTATATAACTGTAGCCTTGTTCACTTAATAATACTATTTTATTTTTATTTATTTATTTATTTATTTTAATTCCATTTATATCCCGCCCTTCTCCGAAGACTCAGGGCGGCTTACAAGCTTAGCAATAGCCTTCATTCTATGTATACGCCTGCTTATTAGGGCTTTCACACACACCCCCAAGCGGCATTATTACAAAGTCAGCTTAATTGCCCCCAACAATCTGGGTCCTCATTTTACCTACCTCGGAAGGATGGAAGGCTGAGTCAACCTTGAGCCTGGTGGGATGCGAACCTGCACTAATTGCAGGCAGCTGGTGTTACTTAAGGAGGCATTAGCCCACTGCTCCACCAAGGCTTTTTACATTGCTTTCTGGGTGACCAGTCAACTCTTTGCACCATTACTTTAATTTTATTACATTTTACAAGCTCAGTAAATGAAAGAATACAAAAAACCCCAACCAACTTGATAGCGATCACATGACAAATGTCCTCCTCTCAGCTTCAATACACGACATCAATAACTGAATCCTACTGTGATCTGATTGGCTCATTGCCAAAACAAGATGACACCTGATTGGCTCTCTAAACACTCATGCTGATTGGCTACAATCAGATGAAGGAAAGCTACCTGATATCAACCTAAGCAAGTTGTGCTTCCTTTTCCGGGTTATTTGGCTATAACTTTTCATAGAATACAGTATAGATAATTGAACAAACTTTGTTGCATTACATTCTTAATTATCTTTCCATTCATATATAATTTTGTGGTACTACTCAAAAAAACAAAAGTGGTGTTATTAGCCATCAAACCTTAAAAATACACTTTTTCCAAAAGGTTTCCACAATTTTGGCCACTACTGTATAGCTCGATCTCACTCGTGCAACCCAAAATGAAAATTCGATTGTTTAAATTGAGCTCCTGAGTAAAAGTGGGGAACATCATTCTGATAAATAAATAATAGGAGAAAGAAGGGTCAGGAGAGCAAGGATACTTTCCAGCAATGGTTGCTATGGTGATTAGAATGTTGGGAAAAATTACAGCTGAGCTGAAGAGATTGTAAAAACCCGGAGCGGAAAGATAGGAAAAATGGAGCCAAGCCCAGGAGGTAAAAGCAATGAGCCAGGCCCAGGGTGCAACAATGGAGTTTTCCTCCTAAGACTGGGAAAATCAAGGCTGGCAGAGACAGGAGGGCTGTGGGGAGGAGAAGGGAGATGCAGTATATGCAGTACAAATAGGCTGTGGTATCCTCTGGTCTTGGCACCTCGTAACTCACGATTCCTGAATCTGGTCCCCAACATCTAAATCTGACCATTGGTTGTGACTCAAGAAATGAGAAGGTAATCCAGAGAAGAAACTAACTCTGCCTTTCTTGTAAAGTGTACAATGTCAGAATCTTGCTAGAAGCACTTGTCCCTTCCCTTTCCTTCCCTTTCCTTTCCAGGGAACTAGGGTCTCTTCTGAGACACTTTCCACACCCCCATTCTTTCTGTGGGCTGAGATGTCTCTTATCTCATCATTGCCCTGGCTGCTGCTCTTCTGCCTCCTGTCTTTCAAAGATATTTCTATTGACCATTACAGAGCCAGCACATGTAATTGCTAAGGTACTGGGCTAAGAGGAGCCAGATCCACGTTCAAGTCCACCCTCAACCATGGTTGCTCGCTAGGTGACTTTGGACAGTTCCATTGCTGGCTCCCAACCGACCTCACAGGATTGCTTGGCTGGGAGAAAAAATGGCGGACTAGATATGCCACCTTGAGTTCTCTAGGAGCTCATTTAAGACAGGATTGAAAAGTAGAAATTACTAACAAACTTGGCACACAGAATTGGTGCTGGAACAAATGCTTCGCATATTTGTTATTTTTATTTCCTGTTTGTACATTATGCCCAGATGTCATCCTGTTTTTGATTGGCATCGGTTTGTAAACCACCCGGAGCCAATTGGAGTACGGTAAATGCCATATGGGATTCATTCAACAAGATGATTGGAGTGATTGTGCATTACGTAGAAAGGAATGAAGCAATTCTTGGTGTTGTATATAGAAGGAAAAGTACTTTCTTATGAGATCAAGTTGCTTAAGCGTGTTGCTCAATTTCAAGATCTCTTCCCAGGTTAGTATTTTGGATCCTACTATAACGGGTGCCACATATAATGGCAAAATTATATCTTAGAGCAGGGGTCTTCAAACTCGGCAACTTTAAGACTTGTGGACTTCAACTCCCAGAATTCCTCAGGCCCCTGTCTTAGAGACTACATCTATAGAACAGTTTACTAGTATGCAGGAGAGCCAAATGAAAAAGAGGACAGGCTTTTGTGCAGTGTGTTTTTCAACCTTGGCAATTAGAAATTCTGGGAGTTGAAGTCCACACATCTTAAAGCCACCCAGGTTAAGAAGCACCGGTGTAGAAGGAAATAGGGTGGATGTTGTACATTGTGGAGATTACTGCTTTAATGTGGTTTAAATAATAAGACCTGTACCCTATTTGCAATGTATTTAAAGCAGGTTCCGTTGTGATTTTAATTACAGACATACACAATCTCGCTCTCAGCCATCAACACAAGAAAACGGTGGTTTCAGCAGTTTTCTCACCTAACTCAGAATGAATCAGTGGAAGTAGAGTCACTGAGACGTTATCCGAACTCCTTTGGCCAGCTGTGTCAGTCACAGTCAACTGCAGTGTGTATTTTCCTTCTTGCATGTGAGAGAGCTTCAGTGTTCCTGGCTGAGGTACCTGAGCAAAAGAAAATAGGGTACGATGGAATCCCATTCTTCATACTACAGCTACCAAGGGTACAACTCTCATAAAATCATGTGAGGACTGAGATGCGCGCGCGCGCGCACACACACACACACACAGAGACACTATCATATACATGGGAGGGTGTAATTTTAAACTTGTTAATACTATATCATGCTTTCTACCCCTACTAGGTTGTCTCAGCACAGGTAAAGCAAGTCCAAACGCGTCTAGGGTTTATTGGGAAAACGGATACTGGAAACAGGAACAGTGATAATTTGTAAGTCTCTCACTCTGCACCACATTGGATCAATGCTCCCTTAGATTTCAGAATGGCTGTAGCAAAACTGCAGATTGGGAAAGTAAACATTTCAGTGCCGTGCTGTCATAAAAGAGTAAAGTGTTTGAAATTCTCCAGCTCTCTGCTGATCTTAAAATACAAAGGGGAAATTCATATTTTACATCTCAGTGAATCAAGCAGCTTTCCCAAGTAGTAGAGAGAAGGAGGTTGTCCTTTCAAGCCCCTCAGGCAAACACAACTATTTTGTACAGAGAATCCATTTCTTCACAACTTTTATCACTGGCATCATAGATTCTATCCTGTTGGTTCCAGAATTTTTTTTACTGTAGATCTGGGGATTCAATTTGGCTAACGTTATAAGCTTTATTGTTGCAATCTGCTTATGATTCAACTAAACTGATCTTCTCATTCTATAGATCTGTCAGGACCCATCCCCATCCCCATCTTAGGAAATAAGAACTCTTGGATCCAAGTTTGTCCAAAAGGAAATGTTTACTAGGATGAGATCGGTTGTGGCAATACAAGACGAGATCTGACATTCAGTTACATTTCAATACTATATAAAGCATTCCCGGTTCAACCCCCCCCCCCCTCAAATCCATTTGGTCAGGCTCACATCATTTACTTAGGTGTCAGGCCCTTTTTTTTTTATTAAAAAGTTTTAACATACAATTTTTCCCTTAAAAAATCCCCCCTCCCCCCCCTTCTCCCTCCCCCCCTTCCTCTCCCCCCTCCCCCCCTCCCCCCCCGACTTCCCAGAGCTAAATACAAGGTATATATATAAAAAAAAACAATCATAAACAACCATATACTAACAACCATAAACTCTAAAATCTATCACTCTCTAGCTTATATAGGATAAAACAAATCTTAGTAATATTAAATATATATAAATATATATATAAAAAACTAATATAGAAAAAAAAATAAAGAAAGAAGACTTATTCAAATATAAAACTTCTTAACCCTATACTTATTCTGAGTAAACTCAAGCCATTTTCTCCCTTCCATAATATAGCGTTCCTGCGAGTAATCTTTCAAATAGGCCGAAATCTTCACCATTTCGACCAGGTCGGAAACCTTTAAAATCCACTCTTCTATGGTCGGCAGTGCCTTAACCTTTTTACAAGTCTACCATATATGAAAATATGAAAATATATTACGTCTTTATCACCGCACCTCCAACATTTAGGCTAATAATTCAGATACATGCTTAGCTTTTTAAAATCTAAATACCATCTATAAAACATTTTGTAAAAATTCTCTCTTAGATTTCAAACTTATATAAATTTTACATTCCTCACCCAAATCTTTTCCCACCTCCCACTACTTGGCTGTAAGTACGTTGGGAAAGTTCCATAGACTTCTGCTGATCTTGTTCTTTTATCTTTTTTGATCATTTTAAAGCCGCACGCGTCACCCTCTGTTCTCTGGGATCATCCAAAAGTGTTATAACTTGATCTCCTCCAGCACCATTCTCCTCTGTCTGTCCATCTTCAGCCTCTTGATATTCTCCTTCTCCAGATCCCTTTGCAGCTTCCAGAAGTGTTAATGGGGTTGCTTTTAAAACATTATTGTAAAAATCACGCGCTTGCATCACAGTAACCAGACGGTACCTTTTACCTTCATGCATCACCATCAACCCAGCTGGAATCTCCCATCTGAACCTTATATCTCGTTGCTTGAGCTCTTGCACAAGAAATGTAAAATCCTTCCTTCTCCTTAAAATCTTTGGAGGAATTTCTTTTAGAACCAGAACTTCTTGATCAGCAATCACGACTTTAGTATCATAGGCAGCTTGTATAACTTCATCTCTAATTTCCCTTTTTGCAAAATAAACCACCACATCTCTAGGCAGCTTTCTCTGTCTAGCAATCCATGAGTTCACACGATACACTTTATCCATGCCTCCTTTTATTTCAGATGCTGGCTGATTCAATACCACTTCGAGAGCCTCAGAAACCAGCTGCTTTAGATCTTCCTTAATATTCTCCTTTAGACCTCTGATTCTAATGGCAAACTGCATCTGGAAATATTGAGCAAGACTCAATTCTCTATCCATTTTGTCTCTTAAATCTTCATTCTCCAATACTTTTGCTTCTAATATGGCATTCTTTTGAGTCAAATCTTTAACTTTTTCATCCAAATCTTCCACACATTCAGCCACTTTATACACTGAAGACAAAATGTCTACCTTCATCACGCTGAACTTCTGCTCCATCCTCTCTTCTATTCTCTCCTCCAATTTCTCCAATTTCTCCTCCATCTGTGCAAATTTATCACCCATTGATTGATTAATTGATTCCAAAAGTTTATCCAGAGCATCTCGTAAGTCCTTCGATGTCACTACATCAGGAGGATGTAATGCCTGCAATGATGATTGTTGCACCGGGGAAGTTCCAGCACTCCGAAGAGTTTTAGGGGGAGGCTTAGCCGCCATCTTTTACTTTCAATTGTGACGCACTTTCACTTAGAGTTTAAAAAGTCCATCAAGCTCGAGAGTAGAATAAAATAATCCTCTTCACATTTTCCTCTTGTACCGCTCTGCCTGCTCTTTTTATTCCATAGTCTTTCCTTCAGGCAGGGGTGGTCGCAGACGCCTGGCTCTGCTCCATAAAGTCAGGAGCAGAGGCGCTGGCCAGCTGGGAGCGACCCAGGCTACGGGGGAGTTCGATCCTTCGGCCGCCCAAGCTGCAAGCTCAGGCGGCCCCGGAGAACTCAACCCCTACCTGGGGCCTCACCCCCTCCTCTTCTCCCGAGGAGGGGGCTTCAAATTCGCCCGAACAGCTGATTGGCGCTGTTTCGGGCGAAAATCACTCAGCTGAGCCGCGGGCAGCCCGGGAAGGCTGTCTCCGTCGCCGCGCAGCCACCGGAAGTCAGGTGTCAGGCCCTTTTGTGGGAAAGGGAAATCTCCTTGTGTTTATTGTTATTGCTTTCTTCCTTTCAGTTCCAAATGGAGATGCAACCCAGATCTCTCTCTCTCCCCCTGTTCCCCCCAGATCAAAAGCTTTCCTGGTCTTTGAAGACAGCCTACTGCAATCTGAATAACCATCCCCTCCCCCCCCCCCGCCCTCAGAGAGATGGCAGAATGCCGAGAATAAGCACAATATTCTAACCATACATTTATGAAATGTGATATAAATGGATTCTGACAAGATCCCCACATCCATCTTTCCTTGTCATTGGTTGTAACTTCCACTATGTTAATTAAACAACAACAACAACAACAACAACAACAACAACAAAGTTGGAAGGGACTTGGAGGTCATCCAGTCCAACCTCCTGCTCAGGCAGGAAACCCTATACCAGGGGTAGGCAACCTTGGCTCTTTTATGACTCGTGGACTTCAACTCCCAGTATTCCTGAGCCAGCCATAAAAGAGCCAAGGTTGCCTACTCCTGCTATAGACCATTTCAGACAAATGGCTGTCCAGTCTTATGTTGAATAGGTGCGCATAAAACTGAAGCCTTGAAATCTTAGTATCTCATTGGGTTGCATGTGGGGAGAAGCACTCTTATTATAGCTACTGGAAGAGAAAGGACAGGGAAGTCTTCGCAGGCTTAATGTAGGAAAAACAAGCCCTACTGAAAAGATGATTACAGATAGAAATGCATTATTTTCTTCCTGTTATGACAAAATCCCAAAACAATATTGTTTCTTCTACAGGGGATGTATCTACTGCAACATTTTTCAACCTTAGCAATTTTCAAGACATGTGGACTTCAGTTCCCAGAATTCCTCAGCCAGCTTAGAGTTGTGCTTTACATATCTTTTAAGTTGCCAAGATTGAGAAACCCTGGTCTGTTCTGTCAATTTTCAACAGCAGATGACAGCTATGGCTCAGAAGGCCTTTGCACAGTTACAGTTATACATGTAGTCCTTGATTTGCAACTGTTTTCTTAGTGACGGTTTGAAGTTGCAACAGCACTGAAAAAATTGACTTATGATCACTTTTCACACTTATGAAGCCTGCAGCATCCCCTTGGTCACATGATTTACCTTTGGATACTTGACAATTGACTCACATTTATGACGGTCGCAGTATCCCAGGGTCACGTGATCACCTCTTGCAACCTTCTGACAATCAAAGGTAATGAGGAAACCAGACTCATTTAACCACCGTGTTACTAATTTAACAACTGCAGTGATTCACTTTACAAATGTGGCAAGAAAAGTTGTAAAACGGGGCAAAACTTACTGAACAAATTTCTCACTTGGCAACATAAATTTTGGGCTCAACTGTGATTGTAAGTTGAGGACTACCTGTGCCCACTTTGGATCCAGGAGGCCCTGTTCATAATCAATCATGCCTTGGTCACCTCTCAGATTACAGCAATGTGCTGCATTGTGAGGCTGTCTTTGAAAACCACTTGGAAGCTGTAGCTCAGGGGTGTCAAACTGCCATCCCACTAGCTGGTTTCATCATACTGAAGCCGCGCCCACCCAAGTTTGACACCCATGCTGTAGCTGGACCAGAATGCAGCATTACAGGTAGTTGTGGGGGTATCTCAGTATGCCCACTTGATGTGAGTGTAGCTCACTTTGTGGTTATCAGTGTGCTTTGGATGGAAATTAAGATGTTGATTCTCACGTATAAAGCTCTTCATTGGTGCAGGGCCATGTTATTTGTGCAGCTGTTATCTCTGATTAATTCAGTCTATCCAGTAAGATCTTACAGTCTTGGCATGCCTGTCACTTAGCCAGGGTTATCTGGCAGAATCTAGATCAGGGGTAGGCAACCTCAGCTCTTTTATGACTCATGGACTTCAACTCCCAGAATTCCTGAGTCAGCATAGCATAGCATATTTCTAGAGGCTGTGCTTTCTTAGTTGCCCTTCGGAACAGCCTTCCCATGAGATTTGGTTGGCCTGACCCTGCCTGCCTTTCAAAAAGCATTATTGGCTCTATCCCCAGGTACTGAATCAGGTATGCTCCCATTGGTTGAACCTTTTCCAAGCATTTTATGTCCTGTTGGGTTTCTGATTATTTGTTCATTGTGTTGCTTTTATATGCACTCAATTGTGATTTGTTTATTGGTGATATATGCTACTCCGAATCATCTGCTGAGAGGGCAGCTATATACATCACATAAATAAGTAAATGAACTCCCCCCCCCAAAAAATGGCATTTGCCTTAGCACCAGGCAAACAGTACAGGTTGTCCTTATTCTAGCCAGCTGTCCCTGACCTAAATGCTGCAGGTCTTTCCAAAAGGCACCGTGATGTGTTTAATTTCTCCTTACTCCACTGCTTACTCAGAATTCAGGTGACTTGAACAAAGCATCTGTATTTTATCTTGTTCAAACATAAGAGTTCTAGTCACCATTGTAAGCTGAAGAATAGAAAATTAACTCATTAACATCAACATTACTGTGAGCAAATATAATCAGTAACTGACCCCAATTAAGTTAACAATAACTGTAATCAGGCTTTATGTGTGGGCTTCTAGGAGGCAACCACTTTCTGCATTAGGGGTGGTCATGATGACTGAAGCTCCTAAGACCACTTTCCTTTGTATACAGAAAACACAACATATCTTTTGTGCCATATCTGATGGGGCAGGCAGCTGTGATTGGGGGTAAGGTGGTCCCTCAAATAATCTGACCCTTTTGTCATGTAGAAGGTTGCTCATAATTTTTACTATTTAAGTTTTCCTTGTTGATTTTGTTTAATTCCAGACACCAATTATAATGGGGTTACTTTTTCCATACTCTCTTTTACTTTACAGTCTCTCTTTTAAGAGGGGAAATAAAATGGATGTTCACGATCAAGGTCAATTTGCAGTCATTCTTTGCTTCAGTTAATGTACGTTTTTATTCAGCAGGTCTAAAACTTTTTATGAAACTTAAGCAGACTGAAGGTCATTCAGTTTTGGGAGGGGGAACTGCTAAATTTAAAGTGAAATATTCTTATTTATGTTTGGGGTTTGCCATATGATTTTTTTTCCAGATAGCAATTAATTTGCAAGATACATCAATAAAACAGCCAAATAGTTTAAGATATAGGATAGGCATATCCTTTTAATATTAATTTTGGAATTTATTTTGTCACCAAATAACTAATTTAAAGATGCAATAATAGAAATAATATTTCAGTGAATTGCAACAATATTACAACCCCATTGAAGATAAACTTTGATTAAGCAAAATATGACTGCAGTACATAATAAATAACTGCATAATAAAGTAATAACTACTGTAGCAGTACCCCTTCGACTGCATCTATATGATGATAATAGGGCAAATCCTGAATTCAATAAATAACTACAATTTTTTGGAAGTGTTCCTATAAATTGTGCTGTCTAAATCGATTCCTGCAAACAATATTTTGTAATGATAATAGATGCAGTTATTTTGCTCTTAGATTTCTCAGATGAATCTTTGTTTAAACTTGGATTCTCAAATTCTGTGGTCCTGTGCTTAAAATGTTGAAGTAATCCCTTGAATCAAGTAAGGAATGTCTTCCCAATAGTAATGAGTGCCAGAGATCAACTTAGCATCAAATTTTTCCTTTAACTCAGGGGTCTTCAAACTTGGCCTTTTTATGACTTGGGGACTTCAGCTCCCAGAATTCCTCTGTCAGCATGCCTGGCTAAGGAATTCTGGGTATTGAAGTCCACAAGTCATAAAAGGGCCAAGTTTGAAAACCCCTGCTTAACTATTCCCTTTTATGCATGTAAAACTGCAGGCCTATCCAACTCAGTCCTTTCTCCCCATTCAAAAGGCAATCTTCCAGGATACAAAGAGAAAGTGAAAGAGACATGAGCAACTACTAGAGGCAAAGCACTATCAGGCACAATTTTCTTCCCTGTGCATTTTGTATCTTCTACCTCTTCCCCTTACCTCTGCATGGGATCTTGGTATCCTATCCAACATAAAAACACCTTCTTTTGCAAGCCTCTCTTCCTGGAATGGAAAGGAAAGGAAAGGAAAGGAAAGGAAAGGAAAGGAAAGGAAAGGAAAGGAAAGGAAAGGAAAATTTCTGGGGATTCTCTAACTTAAATTATCATGTCAGTTCCTTCCTTTAGTGTGGACAGTTTGTTTTGCCACTTTGGGAGGCTTATCTGAAAAGAATATTTCCCCCCAGAAAGATTAGTTACAATAAAACAACATGTCAATATAATCTGCTCAAAAGACTAGTCCACAGTCACTCAGTGGATTTTCATGATTGAGGGTGGACTTGAATTTTGTTTGTTCTTTGTCGTTGTGGTTTATAAATCATGATTTATGGCTTAACTTGTGTGAAACCAACTGTGATTTTTTCAGTAAATTGTGATTACATAAACCATGAATATGCATGAACTAAGTCTGAGACCTATTTTAAAAAGGAACTTAGTTGGATATGACTATGGTAGTTCCAATGATTTCAATATATTTAGTCTGAACATCACTAAATCTGAATCCAATTGTTCTCTGTCTATGTGCACCAGGGCATGTGCACGCATTCATCTGTAGACCCAATTTCACACATGCATGCTTCAGGAAAAAAAACTGAACAAAACAAGTGACTGTCTCTAATATTCCTTTACTTCGCTTTATTCTGACAGAATAGTGAATATTTAACTTTGTCGTTTCTAAAATCCCACAAAAGGTGCAGCAAATAATATACCTTGTATTGAAAAACACAATGTACCTGCATATCAACTGATGATGCACCTTGAAGTAATGTCCATTCATATCGTGTGATTCCATGGTCATCCACACTTTCTCTGCCATCCAGAATAACCCAGTCAACAGGTAGCTGAAGAATAATATCTTCTCCCGCCTTGCTAAGAGGAGGCTCATCAGTGTCTACTTAAAATAAAGAATCTTAGTGAAAACAATGAGTATACATCAGTCAAAGTTAGGATTATTGTCTTTGCCTGACTCACTTGTATTGTTTTATTGTAGATTTTTAAATCAAGAAAAATCTGTCCTAACAACAAAGTGTTTCGATCAATCTACTCCAGACTTTTAGTACAAGGTTATTGGACACAGATGAAAAACTTCTATATTTAAGGTTTATAAAGCCTATATGTAAAGTAGATTCTGAGATTTTGAATTAGATATCATTTTGCTTTCTATTTAACCATCTGCTCGGAGAAGCATATATTCATCTATACAGTTTGATGAATTTTATGGTCACGGTTTTGAAACCTAGTCCTCCAATTCTACAAAATTGTTTCTTTTCCTTGTGAGAAAGGCTTCTGCTTTTCCATTTGATACTCAGGATCAAGCTTTTGTTTAGAATATATTTTGACATGGATTTTTCTTACCTATAGTTGCAATTTGGCCAAGAATGCCTTTGTTGTTGGGTCCCCCCCCTAATACTTCTTTGTCATTCTGCAGCCTCCTAGGCTGCCTTTGCTTCTGAACTGAGAACATGAAACATAAAATATCTCATGTCTTTCTTTGGGTTTTAAATGAGTTGTGGAAAGCCTGGAGGCTGCACACTGCTGGAGGGATAATTGTATAATGAATGACAAGCGCGGCTTCACATATCACTTGAACATCTTACAACGTAAGTGCATGCACCTTGAACCCCTCCTAAAAATGTTTCATCAAAATATCTTAAGTTTTGAATGTTTAAAAATGAAACTTATTTATATATTCATTTTCTATACAATTAATTGACATGTCTAAAAAGCAGCAGCAGAAAACATTGGCAGATTTTTTAATTGACTCAGTTAAGAATCTCAGGTGAAGAGGCCCACTGAGCTCTTCTGCTCCACTGTGCGTAATAGTTTTATGAGATAATACTTTATGCTCATGATTATGCTGCTCATTTTTGAGCCAGGCTAGTAAATGTAGCTTTAGTGAATTTGAATAGGTTTAAAAATAAGTTGTGATCTTGGTATGGATCTGAAAGCCTCTCTAAAATGGGCAGGACAAAGACATACATAATCATTGCTCATTTGGCTTGTCCAACGCCCCAATTCCTAGCCAGCAATAGAAATCTGAGTTGAATATCTCAGGCGACAGGCCATAAAAAAATACAGTTCTAGTGCTCTTGGAGAATAGCTGCAAGAATAATTTAAAAAAAGGAGGGAACGAACCCAATGTATTGATTCTGGAAATGCAGTAACACAATGACTAATACATTATTAACTGAATCATGGTTTATTGAATAAACACAGTTGACTAGGTTAACTGTGGCCTCACACATAAATGAGGAAAATACATTTCACTTCTAATATGCTGGGTCAATCACTCAGAGTAAGGCAACTTCTTCATTCCCTAATAATCACAGATTCATTTCCAGTCAGAAAAATAACACTAGCCTAGCTGTCCTTTCCTGTCCATGTCTAATAAGCTGTTGGCCCACTCAACAAGATATGTTAAGAACAAACACAAATTATCACTGTGCAAAAAGATGTTTATGTTATGAAGTGGACTAGTTTGAAGTAGTTGGTCTATATATATCAAAATTAGGTTCATATCTGACAATTTTTTGCCAGTCCAAAATCAATTTTGAAGTAAGGATAGACACTCTGAGCACCGTTCTTTAAGGATTTAAGGAAAACAGGCCCAGAGTAAGGCAGCCAGGATGATCACTGAATGAAAAAGCTAAAGAAATGGAAATGTGAAGCTTTCACAAAATTGAGTGTGAGATGGGATATAACAACACTCCTCAAATTCCTGATGTCACAAATAGGAAAGCAAAATCCTGTTCTGTATTATCCCGTGATAATTACAAGAGTGCATTTGAAGCAAAACTTCACAGAGGAAACAATTATCCATAGGGAGTGAGCTCCCTTTTGTTGGATATAATCAAGCAGAGGGTATACCCCTTCTGGGAATATTTTAAACTGAATACCCACCAAGCAAAGCAATGGAATGGCCTGTGCAACTATACAAATATGTGAAGAAGATGATGCTGCCATTTTTTAACTATTAGCTGCCAAGTGTTGTTTGCTGAGATGGTAGCTGCTAGCTGACAGATAGATAGATAGATAGATAGATAGATAGATAGATAGATAGATAGATAGATAATAGATAGATAGATAGATAGATAGATAGATAGATAGATAGATAGATAGATAGATAGATAGATAGATAGATGTGAAAGAAAGAGGGAGGGAGGGAGGGAGAGGGAGAGAGATGATAAATCAATTTTGGGGGCAGGGGAAGGGAATTAATACTACATCACCTCTGTATTCCTATATTCCAGTATTAAAGATATTTATTCTTAAGAGCCTTCTGCTCACATGCAATTCGCTCCCCCACCTTCTTTCCTGAACTGAAACCGTCGTTATTGTAGCCCCCTTTCAAGAAACCGCCGAACTCTAAGTCGACGGCCTTCTTCTTACCCAAAGCCGGAGGGTGGCTGGTAGGTTCCAGGAAGTAGCTGTTGTAGCCGCGCTGAGGGGAGAAGACACAGACGGCGCGGCCACGATAGGTGCAGCTGAAGAGATAACAGCGGACCGAGGTCTGCTGCTGCTGCTGCTGCTGCTGCTGCTGCTGCAAGACGGCGACGGTGCAGCGGGCATCGGCGCAGCAGGCATCCAGGCAATGCCTGGGACCAGCCCCCGAGCTCGGAGAGCCGAGGAAGGTGGCACCCGCCGCGATGGAGTCCTTGGTGCGGATGATGGAGTCGGACCTGACCGAGAAGAAACTCCCGCCGCCGCCGCCGGCTGGTCCTTCAGCCCCTCCTGGGCAGTGACCGGCCGCTTCCTCCGGTTCATCGCTGCGGCCGCCGGAGGGATCCCTCTCAAGCTGCAGCTGGCGGCGGAACTCCTCCAGCAGCGATTCCACACCCGACGCTGCCGGGGACCTTAGTTCTCCGGTTGACGCTGCCGGCGCCCCGAGAAGCAGAAGAAGCGGCGGTAAGAGCCAGAGGACGAGGAGGCCCGGGGGGCCGGGCACTTCCGCGGCCATTAGCACCCAAGCGAGGCCAGCCAGCGGGAGCGGAGGACGACGGCGGCGCTGACGACGGAAGGCGGGAAGGGAAGCCTGGCTGCTACCACTGCGGTCCGGGAGAAGGAGGAGGAGAAGGGGGTGGCGGCCGCGCCATGCCGGCCCCTCCCTGCCCCAGCCGCCGTGAACGGAGAGCAAAGCCCGCGACTTCGGTCAGCACCACCGATCCCCGAACAGTTCCAAGCGGGAGGCCGGCCCACCCTTTGACGTGAGGCCCGGCCCCGCCCACGCTCGGTGGGTGGAGGGTGGAACTCTGGGAATGCCCCAACTAGACTAGGGGTCGGCAACCTTGGCCCTTTTATGACTCGCGGACTTCAACTCCCAGAATTCCTGAGCCAGCTATGCTGGCTCAGGAATTCTGGGAGTTGAAGTCCGCGAGTCATAAAAGAGCCAAGGTTGCCGACCCCTGGCCTAGACCCTCTCCGGTCGCCGGCGTCGGGGCGATCGCTCTTCTTTACGTCGCCTGGCTGACGTTCAGAAGGTGGGATTGCACGGAGGGAGTGGGGGGGGGGGTTCCGGGTGACGTCTGGAAAGGCTCCTGGTGCCGCGCTTCTGCTGAAGCTTTGGCACATGCGAGCGGACATCTAGATCAGGGGTCTTCAAACTTGGCCCTTTTATGACTTGTGGACTTCAATTCCCAGAATTCCTCAGCCAGCTTGTCTGGCTGAGGAATTCTGGGAGTTGAAGTCCACAAGTCATAAAAGGGCCAAGTTTGAAGACCCCTGATCTAGATCTGCGATGGCGTATGACCTCATCGATTCAGGTTGATAATAACGGAGGAGGAGGAGGAGGAGGAGGAGGAGGAGGAGGAGGTTTCAGCTGCTAAAAAAAAGCAAAGTTTACAAAGTTTATTTTGTGATGTGTTATAGGTGTACAGAGATCGGATGCCAGTAAGAAATTGTCCCCGCTCTACAAGAATGTAATAATAATGTAATAATGCCGCTTGGGGTGTGTGTGTGAAAGCCCTAATAAGCAGGCATATACATAGAATGAAGGCTACTGCTAAGTTTGTAAGCCGCCCTGAGTCTTCGGAGAAGGGCGGGATATAAATGGAATTAAAATTTAAAAAAAAATTAATACTCTTCCTTTGGAGAATCACATGTCGCAGCTGTAGATGTAAAGAGCGCAATCTGACACAGACCGATCAGCCATCCAGACTTCTGGCTCCTTGGCCAGTTCTGTTGTTAACCACCGTGCGTTTGCATTTGCAACCATGACAGTCTCACAGCAGCAGCATTTGCTTGACAACCACTGCAAAGAATTTGTAAAACTGGATTGCCCACATGACTAACTGGCTTCATGACCGCTGTGACTTATGACTGTAATGGGCAGATTCCATTATGGTCATAACTCGAGGACCATAATATGACGTGTTGGTGACAAGCCCAAGCTGGCTGCTATAAATTGTTGTGTTCCTGTTCAAGGGATCATAAATATACAGTATTGTTTAATAAACTGCTTAACTATCTTGACTATAGTATAGGCACTAAGCTAGCATGTTTGTAACTCCCTGAGTTTTCCTTCTGCCCTGAGACTTCAGGGTTCTCCAGGAGTTCCCAGAGATTAAATTCAGCTGCTCTGTGATCATCTCTCAGTTCATTAGGATATCATTATTTTGGTCCTGGAGATCTTAATTCATTTAAATTAACTAAGTATTCTCTTACCCTCCTCTTGAACGTGAACTTCCAGTTCCTTCCTTTTACTGCAGACATAAAGCTGATTGACCTCTCTCTCTCAGATCAAGACAGTTCAAAAGTATATAGCCAGATGTTATTATATGGGATTCAAATTCTGCATCAGGAATTGAACTCATGAACTTTTGCACTTTAGATCCCTTACTGCAATACTGCTAAGTGTCAAATTTGAATAGCTTTTGAAACTAATATATTTAGTCATTTGAAGTACAAAGGTCCAGGAGCTCACTTCACAATAGGTTTGACTTCTATAGAATATCATCTGGATACACATGTCTGAACAGTCCCTAACAGGACAAAGTTGGTCACCTACTGCTTCATACTGATCAATGAAACTGAAAACACCATGTAAATTAAACATTACTGTATACAAAAATACATAAACCACCCCATCCTCACAACAAGAGAATGTATATATATCTTATCTTGTGTTCCCTTTATAATATATATATATATATATATATATATATATATATATATATATATATATATATATATATATATATATATATATATATATATATATATATATATATATATATATATATATACACACACACACACACACACACACACACACACACACACATATATATATATATATATATATATATATATATATATATATATATATATATATATATATATATATATATATATATATATATATATATATATATATATATATATATATATATATATATATATATATATATATATATATATATATATATATATATATATATATATATATATATATATATATATATATATATATATATATAATCTTTGGTCATTCGGTTTTTTCCCCGCGTAGAATTAAAGGTGTAGGAGCAACGTTTCGACGGAATCCCATCCGTCATCATCAGGCTGGTGGCTTCAGCTTCCTTCTTCTGGGAGAAGCATGTGGTAGTGGCTGTTTGTTCCTCTTTTTTAAACTGCCAGAGGGGGTGTGTTCTGTGGGTGGAGGTGTGCTCTGATTGGGTGGGGGATTAATTCTACACGGGCAAAAACCCGAATGACCAAAGATCCACATACAAACACCCGCGAAAACTTCAGAAAACAAATATATATATATATATATATATATACAAATATATATATATATACAAATATATATATATATATATATATTAACAAACAAATGAACACTGGGATAGAATTAAAAACTAAAACAGTTTTTATTGCTGAAAAATCAAGCTTTCGTTGGCCAACTGCCAACGTCATCAGGATGGAGATGCTGGGGTGGGGAGATTCCGTTTATACTGTTGGTGTCTGCACTCTGCTCATGGAGCATGCTCAGATCTGTTTGTTGAGGTCTGCCGTATTTCTTTGAGTTGTCGCGCATCCGTTTTTGGGATGTATTTGTCTCTGGGTATCTGTTGTTAAAAGTGAATTGTTTATAGCTCCATGTGTTGTAGCCATAACCCTGGTCATTGTTCGTGTTCTCATGCCAGGGATCTTAAATGGTTGTTGCTCTTCTTCCTTGTGTTCGACATTGCAGAGTGGTTGTGTGCTGGTGCAACCTTGGATTTGATGCAATGAGATAATTTGTGAATTCTTGCGCTGTTTGTCTTCATGTCGCGCACGTCGTTGCTCTTCCCAATTTTTTAGTGCCTGGTATGCAGGGGGGAGGTCTATATGCCGGTTGATGGAGGAATGGTTTGAAAACCAGGCTTCCTTAAACAGGCGGCCGCCTTTAGTGTTGTCACTGGCAATAGCCTCAGTCCCTGCTAGATTAAAGGCATGGTTGTGTGTAGCCATGTGCGTCCACACCTGTGAACGTTGTTCTTGTCTTCTAATAGCAAGCTTGTGTTCATGCACCCTAGTCCTCAGTCGTTTTGCTGTCTCCCCAATGTAATTGCAATTGCAATTCTGGCATGATATCTTGTATACGACCGAGGCTTTTTCTTCATTGGGGAGTGGATCTTTAGGGCGCATGACGCAAGCTCGTAAGGTCCGATCAGGTCTGTGGGCAACACCGACTTTGTGAGGGGTTAGTATGCGCGCTGTGGCCTCGGATACACCGTGGATATAAGGCAGTGTTATCTGTGATGTTAAGGCGTTGTTACATTCATGGCGGGTAGGTTCACTTGGCCTGCTGTATTGTCTGATGAAGTTAGACGGGTACCCGTTGTTTTTGCAGACACGATAAAGGTGGCGTCTTTCTTCCCTTTTTGCCTTATTCGTGCTGCAATGCGTATCTATACGTCTAAAGAGGGTTCTGATACAGCTGGCCTTATGGGTTGTGGGGTGATTACTTTCGTAATGAAGTATCCTGTCCGTATGGGTGGATTTACGGTAGACCGATGTGTGTAACGAGCCATCAGGTTGACGCCTAACTAACACATCTAAGAAGGGCAAAGCCCCATTGGTCTCTTCTTCTGCGGTGAAGCGGATATCAGGATAGATGGAATTGAGCTTCCTCATCAGCCTGTCCTTGTCCTGCTTTTTGACAATCACAAAGGTGTCATCCACGTATCTCACCCAAAACTTGGGCCGACATGTGGACATCACGCGGGTCTCTAGCTGTTGCAGGACTGCTTCTGCAATGACACCCGAGATGGGGGACCCCATAGGGGTGCCCTTCACCTGTTCATAAATGGTGCCTTGAAATGTAAAAAACGTTTTCAGGCATAGGGACGTAAGCTGAAGCAGATCTTCGTTGTTAAGTGAATCTTGATGTTGCCCCACTCCCTGCTGTTGCAAGCAGTCCCCAATTACAGCAAGTGCTAAGTTTTGTGGAATTGAGGTGAATAGGGAGGTGACATCATAGGAAATCATGATCTCCCCCTCCTCTATGCTGACGGATCTAATTTTCTCTAAAAATTCACTAGAGGAGTTCACAGTGGTGTCATTGTTCATTACTAGATATCTTAATCTGCCATATAGCCATTTGGCCAGCCCTGAGGTTGGAGTTCCCCTAAAAGACACAATGGGTCTTAGGGGAGCTCCTTCCTTATGGATCTTGGGGAGTCCATAAAATCTGGCAGTGGGCGCATCTTTGGGGCGCATAGTTCTTAAAGCCTCCTCCCCAATTTTCCCTTGCCGTTTTAATCTATCCAGTACCTTGGAAATTTGGTTCTTGAGGGTTGTCATGGGGTCTTTTTTGACAGTCCGGTAAGCACTAGTGTCATTGAGCAGTGTGAGGGCTTTGTGGATGTAGTCAGGTCGGTCCATTACAACAGTTGCTCTGCCTTTGTCAGCTGGGAGGATGACGATGGATGTGTCCTCTTGTAATTGCTTTAGGGCTTCTCTTTCAGTAACTGATAATGTTTGGCAGCGTCTATGAGTCATAAGTAGGCTTGTGATGCGGTGCCTGATAGAGTCCTTGGTCACTTCATTGATGTTCACTTGTTGGATGGCTGATTCAAAGGCTGCCACAAAGTCCACAGGGCGCGCATCCATTAGGTTGTAACCTGCATCACGTTGTAACAGTTCAAGTTGTTTGTAAGAAAGCGTCTTGGATGATAAATTGTGTACCAAATCATTGTTAGAACTAGGTTTGCTTATTGCACGCAGGCGTTGCATTTTGTGATGCAGGGCCTCAGTCCTGAGTTGTTTGATCTTTCTTGTATCTTCACTAATATGGCAAGTGAGAAGCTGGTAATGCTGGCGTGCAAGGATTTGTTGGCAATGTTCCTGGCATTCGTGGGCTGCTATCGTCATAGTGTGGATCTTTCTATGATGGTCATTAATCAAATTATCTCATTGCATCAAATCCAAGGTTGCACCAGCACACAACCACTCTGCAATGTCGAACACAAGGAAGAAGAGCAACAACCATTTAAGATCCCTGGCATGAGAACACGGACAATGACCAGGGTTATGGCTACAACACATGGAGCTATAAACAATTCACTTTTAACAACAGATACCCAGAGACAAATACATCCCAAAAACGGATGCGCGACAACTCAAAGAAATACGGCAGACCTCAACAAACAGATCTGAGCATGCTCCATGAGCAGAGTGCAGACACCAACAGTATAAACGGAATCTCCCCACCCCAGCATCTCCATCCTGATGACGTTGGCAGTTGGCCAACGAAAGCTTGATTTTTCAGCAATAAAAACTGTTTTAGTTTTTAATTCTATCCCAGTGTTCATTTGTTTGTTAATTTTAACATGCCTGGGATTCGTATTTTTAATCTTATCAAGGAATATATATATATATATATATATATATATATATATATATATATATATATATATATATATATATATATATATATATATATATATATATATATATATATATATATATATATATATATATATATATATATATATATATATATATATATATATATATATATATGTGTGTGTGTGTGTGTGTGTGTGTGTGTGTGTGTGTGTGTGTGTAAATTTTAGATTGTTAAAATGTGAGCTACTGTGGATGGCCTTCGGTTAGGCCGAAACAGGAAATAAAGATTTGTCCCATGTTTGGGGCCTAGCAAGGTAATCTAAATAGTTAACAAGCATTTAACATATATATATATGTATATGTATATGTATATGTATATGTATATGTATATGTATATATATATGTATATATTTGTATATATATATATATATATATGTATATATATATGTATATATGTATATATATATATATATGTATATATATATATATATATATATATATATATATATACATATATATATATATATATATATATATATATATACATATATATATATATATATACATATATACATATATATATACATATATATATATATATATATATATATATATATACAAATATATACATATATATATACATATACATATACATATACATATACATATATATATGTTCTGATTGGGTGGGGGGGTGTTCTGAGTGGATGGGCTAGTCTCAGCTGCCAGCTCCAGACCTGAGCTGGTGAGTTGTGCTGCTTTTGTTCGGCTTCGTGTTTGTGGTGGTGCCATGTTTTTATAGTGGGTGTCAGTTTGCTTATTGTGTGGTTTGGAGGGGTTTAAAGTGGCTGATGTTGCAGCTGTAGTTAGGTTTCTGTTTTGTGGTTGTGCCTCGTTATCATTGTGGGTTCGGATTTGCTTTTTGAATGGTTGTGTGGTGGTGATGTCATGTGATGTTATCATGAGTTTGGGTCTGGTATCATTCTTGGTGGTTGGGCCTCGTCTGTCAATTAAGGCGGGTTTCCAAATGGCTGGAAGGCGAGAGGTATCATCTCGTTTATTCATGCTGTGGGGGCGTTTTTCTATCTCAATGGCTTCTCTGATTATTCTGTTGTTGAAATGTTCAATTTTGGCGATAGTTTTTGTTTTTTTAAAATCAATTTCATGTCCCGTGGCTTCAAAGTGTTGGACCAGGGATGAAGTTTGTTCTCCCTTTCTGAGTGAGTTTTTGTGCTCTTCAATGCGTGCACTTATTCTTCTGTTGGTCTGTCCGATGTATGTGGTGGGGCAGGTGGTGCATGGGATTTCGTATACTCCTTGGTTTTCTAACCCAATTATGTCCTTGGGGTTTCTTAGGATGGTGGATATTTTTCTGTCTGTGTAGAATGCTGTTTTGATGTTGTGTTTTTGGAGGACCTTGCTGATTCTGTCTGTGGTCCCTTTTAAGTATGGGAGGAGGGCTTTGCCATTTTCTTGTTCTCTGTCTTGGGTTTTTGTGGGTGTCTCTCTTCGGATTAAGTTGGTAATCGTGTTTCTTTGGAATCCATTGGCTGTTAGTACATTAGTGAGAGTGTGTAGTTCGGTTTTTAGGTGTTGTTCGTCAGCTAGGTGTTTTGTTCTGGAGATGAGTGTCTTGGCTACGGAGTTGATCTGTGCTGGGTGGTGGTGTGAGAGTGCGTTCAGATAGCGGTTTGTGTGTGTTTTTTTATGGTAGATAGTGTGTCCTAGGGAGCCGTTGGATTTCTTGTAGACTAAGACATCAAGGAAGGGAAGTTGATTGTTAGCTTCTGTTTCCATGGTGAATTGTATTTTGGGGTGTAGGCTATTGAGGTGTATGAGGAAGTCATCTAGTTTTTCTTTGCCGTGTGGCCAGATTACGAAGGTGTCATCTACGTATCTGAGCCAGAGTTTGGGTTTGTGGTTGGATTTTTCTAGAGCGAGGGTTTCAAAGTGTTCCATGTAGAGGTTTGCGATGACAGGTGAAAGGGGTGATCCCATGGGTGCTCCTTCCATTTGTTTGTATCTTTGTCCATTGTAGATGAAGTATGTGTTAGATAGGCAGTGGTTGGTCAGATCTAGGATGTGTTTTGGGGGGTTGTATTTATTTAGGATAGCTGTCAAGGCTTCTTTGATTGGCACTTGGGTGAAGAGGGATACGACATCGAAGCTCACAAGTAGGTCACAGGGCTGTAAGTTTAGTTTACTTATGATCTCTATGAATTGGAATGAGTTTTGTACGTGTGAGGTGATGGAATTTGCATAAGGCTGTAGTTGTTTGGCCAGAAATTTGGCTAGATTTTGTAGAGGTGAGCCTATGGAGCTGACTATGGGTCTGAGTGGGGTTCCTTCTTTGTGTATCTTGGGCAGACCATAGAGCTTAGGACATCTGGATGATTTTTCTCTGGGAATGATTGTTTTCTGGATCTCTTCACTGATGGGGGTGGCTTTTATTTTTGATTTTGTGGTTTTTTCCAGGTAGGTGGTGGGATCTGTCTTGAGGAGTTTGTATGTGGAGTCTCGGAGTAGGTTGGATAATTTGGTATGGTAGTCAGATGAGTTCATTACCACCGTGGCGTTGCCTTTGTCTGCTGGCAGAATGATTATGCTGGTGTCATTTTTTAGGTTAAGTAGTGCTGTCTGTTCCTCTTTGGGTAAGTTGCTTTTGGGTGGTTTCCGAGACTCCACATACAAACTCCTCAAGACAGATCCCACCACCTACCTGGAAAAAACCACAAAATCAAAAATAAAAGCCACCCCCATCAGTGAAGAGATCCAGAAAACAATCATTCCCAGAGAAAAATCATCCAGATGTCCTAAGCTCTATGGTCTGCCCAAGATACACAAAGAAGGAACCCCACTCAGACCCATAGTCAGCTCCATAGGCTCACCTCTACAAAATCTAGCCAAATTTCTGGCCAAACAACTACAGCCTTATGCAAATTCCATCACCTCACACGTACAAAACTCATTCCAATTCATAGAGATCATAAGTAAACTAAACTTACAGCCCTGTGACCTACTTGTGAGCTTCGATGTCGTATCCCTCTTCACCCAAGTGCCAATCAAAGAAGCCTTGACAGCTATCCTAAATAAATACAACCCCCCAAAACACATCCTAGATCTGACCAACCACTGCCTATCTAACACATACTTCATCTACAATGGACAAAGATACAAACAAATGGAAGGAGCACCCATGGGATCACCCCTTTCACCTGTCATCGCAAACCTCTACATGGAACACTTTGAAACCCTCGCTCTAGAAAAATCCAACCACAAACCCAAACTCTGGCTCAGATACGTAGATGACACCTTCGTAATCTGGCCACACGGCAAAGAAAAACTAGATGACTTCCTCATACACCTCAATAGCCTACACCCCAAAATACAATTCACCATGGAAACAGAAGCTAACAATCAACTTCCCTTCCTTGATGTCTTAGTCTACAAGAAATCCAACGGCTCCCTAGGACACACTATCTACCATAAAAAAACACACACAAACCGCTATCTGAACGCACTCTCACACCACCACCCAGCACAGATCAACTCCGTAGCCAAGACACTCATCTCCAGAACAAAACACCTAGCTGACGAACAACACCTAAAAACCGAACTACACACTCTCACTAATGTACTAACAGCCAATGGATTCCAAAGAAACACGATTACCAACTTAATCCGAAGAGAGACACCCACAAAAACCCAAGACAGAGAACAAGAAAATGGCAAAGCCCTCCTCCCATACTTAAAAGGGACCACAGACAGAATCAGCAAGGTCCTCCAAAAACACAACATCAAAACAGCATTCTACACAGACAGAAAAATATCCACCATCCTAAGAAACCCCAAGGACATAATTGGGTTAGAAAACCAAGGAGTATACGAAATCCCATGCACCACCTGCCCCACCACATACATCGGACAGACCAACAGAAGAATAAGTGCACGCATTGAAGAGCACAAAAACTCACTCAGAAAGGGAGAACAAACTTCATCCCTGGTCCAACACTTTGAAGCCACGGGACATGAAATTGATTTTAAAAAAACAAAAACTATCGCCAAAATTGAACATTTCAACAACAGAATAATCAGAGAAGCCATTGAGATAGAAAAACGCCCCCACAGCATGAATAAACGAGATGATACCTCTCGCCTTCCAGCCATTTGGAAACCCGCCTTAATTGACAGACGAGGCCCAACCACCAAGAATGATACCAGACCCAAACTCATGATAACATCACATGACATCACCACCACACAACCATTCAAAAAGCAAATCCGAACCCACAATGATAACGAGGCACAACCACAAAACAGAAACCTAACTACAGCTGCAACATCAGCCACTTTAAACCCCTCCAAACCACACAATAAGCAAACTGACACCCACTATAAAAACATGGCACCACCACAAACACGAAGCCGAACAAAAGCAGCACAACTCACCAGCTCAGGTCTGGAGCTGGCAGCTGAGACCAGCCCATCCACTCAGAACACCCCCCCACCCAATCAGAACACACCCACCATTCAAAACACACTCCCACCCAATCAGAACACACTTGGTCCCCTACCCAATCAGAGCACACCTCCACAGAACACACCCCCTCTGGCAGTTTAAAAAAGAGGAACAAACAGCCACATGCTTCTCCCAGAAGAAGGAAGCTAAAGCCTGATGATGACGGATGGGATTCCGTCGAAACGTTGCGCCTACAACTTTAGTTCTACGCGGGGAAAAACCCGAATAACCAAAGATCCACATACAAATACCCGCGAAAACCTCAGAAAACATATATATATATATATATATATATATATATATATATATATATATATATATATATATATATATATATATATATATATATATATATATATATATATATATATATATATATATATATATATATATATATATATATATATATATATATATATATATATATATAAATTCTGATAGATCTTGGGTGACAGCCTTAGACCAGTTACTGATTTATTTAAATATTTTCCATTTATTACATTTGCACTCTGACTTTCATTCAAAAGTTCAGGATGGTGCCCATAGTATTCCCTCCACCTCCACTCCCTTCAGATACATTGGGCTGAGAAAGAATGGCTAGCCTAAAGTCACCAAATGAGCACTAATGGCTGAAGAAGGAGTTGATGTTCCTGGTCCTCATCCAACAGCTTAACCACAGCTCCTAATTGGCTGTCCCCATGTGATCAGTACCACAAATTCCCTCCTGACCCCTTTGCTTTGCTGAGTCAGAAGCTTCCACTTGTCTTCCTCTTCAGCTTCAATTTGTGTCTTTTATTAATTTTTTCAGTACTCTGCATTTTGTGGAAAGTTAGCTGCCTTGAGGGCCCCAGTTGAATAGAAAGGCAGGATAGAAATAAAACAATCCAATAAAACAGAACAAATCTAATGCAATATATCTGACCACCCTAGCTGTCTTTGGTTCTTTCTCAGTGCTATTTAACAAAATTGAAAACATATATGAATAAACCATATTTTTATGCTGAAATTTAATTTTAGTTGTACACTTTCCATCTCAGGATAGGCATTACAAAGGCAGTCATTTTCGTTTTTATTCAGAAGGTGGCAGCAGCTTATAGTGTATAGATATAGTATATAATTTTTGGTATGTTTAATATAGGCATCATGCTACGTTTTTGTAATAATGAATTATTGATAGATATGCTACAATAAGATAAACATATACCTATTGTGTCAATTATTTTCCAGCTCAAAACTATTTCCTCAAAAATAAAATAAAAAAGGATTTCAAAACAGAATTCTTTACAGTTATAATTAGGAAGGATCCACTGACTTTCTAGATTTAAAATTTTGGAAAAAAAGTGTTAATCCAGATTGGTGCTTTAATTAGCAAATGCTAAGATTTAATGTGTTAATAAACAAACAAAAGAAATTCAGATCACATCATGAATTATGGAGCAACTAATTCTGCTATTTGTCTGTGCCAGCCTTCCTTAACTTTGACATCCTTCAGGACTATTGGATTAAACCTCCAGTATTTTCAACAATGGCCACATTGAAGGGGTGAATCAGGATAAATCTTGAATAAGTCCACCTATCTGGAGAGCAACCAAATTAGGGAATGTCATAGCTGACCATCAATCTGCCTTTCCTGTATCATAAATAGAATCTTTCTGTGGCTTACAACTACTAATATTCTCTTACTATTTTTAGTTTTTTTAGATGTCAGTTTATTTTAAAATTGTTCAATCCCTCTGTCCTTTTTTTTACTGTGAGAAATAGAATATTACACTGTCTTGAAGTTCAGCAATTTCCCCTCATTTTAACTTGTATGTGACGTTTAACCTACTCTGTATGTGCACTCCTAATTAGTTTCTTTTCCTTCTCAGACATTTAAATTAACTTATTACAATCTTCTTCCAAAGCTACCAGACACTGCCAACTACTCCCACCATAAATGTCTTATGGTCAATATGGATGCAATAAGCTAAATGAAGCATTTCATTATGAAAAAAAGCTCCATGGAGTATGCTGGAAGAAGAATACATGCACACACATAACAAATGACACAAAGATATAAATGAAATAACCTGTGGATTGAGTAATAATAATAATAATAATAATAATAATAATAATAATAATAATAATAATAATAATAATAATAATAATAATAATAATAATAATAATAATAATAATAATTTTATTTATATACCGCCCTTCTCCCGGAGGACTCAGGGCGGTGAACAGGGCAAGCATAAAAAATACAGAGATACAAAAGTTAAAAAGGATTAAATATATGCCCAACTAAAAACAGTAAATACAAATATTAAAATAACAATAACCCCCCCATCCCCCATCAGGCCAGGCCGGCTTGTTCAAATAAGAATGTCTTTAGATCGCGACAGAAGGAGCGAAGGTCGGGCGCCATCCGGAGCTCAACCGGTAACCGATTCCATAGCTCCGGGGCGCCCACAGAGAAGGACCTCCCCCTGGGGGCCACCAATCGACATTCTCTGATCGGTGGCACCCTGAGGAGGCCCTCTCTGTGGGAACGCACAGGGCGGAGGGAAGTTGATGCCGGCAGCAGGTGTTCCCTAAGGTACTCCGGACCCATGCCATGTAGGGCCTTAAACACCATTACCAGTACCTTGAGCTATAGGGCACATATGAATGCATTAAACAGAATTACTGAGTAAATTAATATGAAAAAATAGGTTGTTTATAAGCTGAAGAGCAAAGATATGCAGTGCTTAATTCTGCCCCTGTAGTCTCTTTTTCTTACCCACATAAATCTGCTCCAAGCATATCCGGAGTATCTGTCTTGGGTGAGGTAAGGATATGGCTTGGGGAAGTGTTAGGATGTTGTGGAAGAAGCTAGAAGCTCCTACTTCCCTCAAACAATCCTTTCTCAATACCACCTGGCCATAGAAGTACTAGTTTCACCAATTTGCACAAGAGCGTCATCATCATTGAACTATCGGACATGGATATCACTCTTCTACAAAATATTGCCCATTACAGCTTGGATTATTTCTAGAGTTCCCATCAGCCGCGATCTCTCCAGATCCGTCTCATTGTCTTGGTACGGTATGAATGATGCATTTTGTGGCATCCGGTAGCAAAGGAAAATGCAAATAAGTGATTTCCTTTCTTATTTTTTTGCCTAAAAGCATTTTTATGAGGTGTGATTAGGGAAAAAGTTACACTGTATAATATATTTTGCACATGAATACCCATAGACAGAGTGGGTTATGAATGACTGTATGCGTGGTGTGTGTGTGAGAGAGAAAGACTGCAGCCATTGTTTCTCTGCCTAGATACAGCATAACTGGCTGCACAGCCCTAGGTAGACACCATCCAGAGCAGAAAAGGACACAGAGGAATTGATGCCAGGAGAATCCTTCACATCTTGTTTAAGAAAAAAAAAATGGCGTTAAATTTTTTTTTGGAGAGTTTATCTTTTAATTTGTCAGTTGCTTTAGGGAGAAATTCGTGCTTGACAGGGAAAAGCCCTTTGGCACCAAAAGCACACTAAGCACCTGCAGATGGCTGTTAACATTGCCAAAAAAACGTTAGAGAGAGAAGAGACAGGAAAAAAATGGGTCACAACTGGCCCAAAACAAGCCTCACTCCCCACAGGGAATGGTTGCTTAAGAGGCATGGAATGCAGAAGAACCATTTCCCTCACCTTGATCAGCAATGATTTGATGGTTCACAAAATGCCAGCACTGCCAAGGGTGAAGGCTGACTAGAATTGGGATGCACAAATGCAGATGGCCACTAGATGGCAGCAAAGGGTATCCGTGTTCTTTGGTTTTGTGTTTTTTGCAGCCAGCTGTGGAGAACTGCAGAGATAACTTTGGAGAAACACTGAGGCAATACTAGCAAGAACATGTTTAATACCTGGGAACCAGAGAAAACACTGCTGTGAAAAGGAACTCAGAACTGATTTTTCCTTAATTATTTCCTATAAGAGGAAAGGGAGGGAAAACAGTCAGGCTTCCAAAACTTGTTACTATAGCCTATATCAATAAAGAGTGTATTTCTTCATTAGGCATATCTCAAAGTGCTCAAAGTGTAGACTATTTCAGGTGGATATACTATGTGGTTAAGGCAACCAGTTAGAAACTGAGAGATTGTGAGTTCTAGTCCAGACCTTAGACAAAAAGCTATCAGGATAACCTTGGGCCAGGCAGTTTCTCACCGCCCTAGGAAGGAGACAATGGCAAACCCTTCTGGAAAACAAGAAAACTGCAGGGACTTGTTCAGCAGTCTCCAAGAATCAAACACAATGGAATGGGAGGAAAATGTAAACTTGTGATGTAGGCAGAATCTCTATAGGTGACTTTTATACCATCTTCTACTATTAAGGTTAAGGTTAAGGTTCCCCCGCACATGCGTGCTAGTCGTTTCCGACTCTAGGGGCTGGTGCTCATCTCCATTTCAAAGCCGAAGAGCCAGCGCTTGTCCAAGGACATCTCCGTGGTCATGTGGCCGGCATGACTAGACGCCAAAGGCGCACGGAACGCTGTTACCTTCCCACCGTAGTGGTCCCTATTTTTCTACTTGCATTTTTACGTGCTTTTGAACTGCTAGGTTGGCAGAAGCTGGGACGAGTAACAGGTGCTCACTCTGTTACGCGGCACTCGGGATTCGATCGACAAGCTCAGCGTCCTAACCCACTGAGCCACCACGTCCCTTTCTTCTACTATTACCCAACCACATTTGAGAAATATAGCTTGTGCCCATGACAACAAGTTTGGATGACTCTAGAAGATGTGATAAGTCCCTAATGGGGATTCTACAGTTATGTGCTCAGAGCAGGAGAATGGTTTCGCTATGCTAAGAGCAGTGTGGATGCAGGCATTGGACCCTTTTGGCGTGTGTTTCACTAACAGTGGTCAGAGTTAACAACAGAATGCCTATGTTCACAGGGTGTGCATCTTGGCCCCTTTCCCCAGTCATCTAACTAAGATCTGAGCCTTCCTGTGTCATCTGAATAGCAGTTATTCTTGATTTACAGAAACAAAATTATAATTTTCCTAAGCACTAAATGGCAGTTTCTCTGGATTCAAATGACCACACTGAAACTTTGATGAAAGAGGCTTGCATGACAGGGATAAGACATCTTTATTAATCAGATTTTCCGGCTAAATGTGTCACACAAACATCGCCAGTGCTTATTTGAGGAACAATGAAAACAATGTCACAGTAAGCAGAAGCCTAAGTAGAATGGGATTAGAGCTAGCAATTTTCTAAACAACTTCCCACCCAACTGTGAACTGACAAAATTCCTATCCATCTCCATCAGCTTCTGTTTTGTTGAATTTCTCTCCAACTAACGTGATTAAATAAAAAGTAGAGTCATTCACTAAGTAAATTGAAGAAATGGTGGGTTGCTGAGAAACCATGTTTTTTTTGCTTGATCCTAGTTTTTTTTTATGTAGTGGAAACAATAGCTCATCATTCTTAATAGAACAGGTGCCAGACTTCATTGCAAGGTGGGGGGAGTAAAATGACATTTCATGCAATCTTTCATGAATATCCCTGGACCACCTGCTCTCACTATAATCTCTTTGCAAATTATCAGATAGGAATGCCAAAATGACAGTTTTAAATCAATGAAAACATCCTTCTTTGTTTCAGACACTTGTTTGAACAAGATTTACAAAATAATCAGAGACAGCTTCAGGCTTACAAAATCAAAAAGAGCCTTACACATCAGCTGTATCAGAGATATACTACTGCAGAAATGAGGTTCGGAGATTTATAAATATGTGTACAAGGATATGGAAATGGAAAACTCCGCTAAGAGAAATCTGTTTGAGAGAATCCCAACCACTGGTGAATCGATCAAAATATAATATTATTTGATAAAGATTTGTTCTGCTCCAGAATACTGAACAAAATGAAATGTAATACTGTACTATAATTAGCTAGCAAATTGAATATGATTGCCATACGTTCCTTAAATGCTTTTAAAACATACATATTTCTATATGTCAGGAAATATCATACCTGTTTCTCTAAATGTATTCTAAAATTAAGGTATCTAGTTTTTAATAATAATAATAGTAGTAATAGTAATAGTAGTAATAGTAATAGTAATAATAATAATAATAATAAAGTTGGAAGGGACCTTGGAGGTCATCTAGTCCAACCCCCTGCTCAGGCAGGAAACCCTATACCATTTCGGACAAATGGCTGTCCAGTTTTTATTTTCTTTATTTGTTTTTTAAATCAGAGCACTTCCAAGAATGGACTTATTGTGCATATTCATCAACTACTGTACTATCACAATTGGAAACTATGAGGTCATACAGAAATATCTCATTTAAGAGACTTCGAAAGGACTCACATAATTCAGGACTCCTATTCTGGGTACTAATGAAAATGACATGTTCTAAAGCGGAGAGCACAATTTTAATTAGACACTTCATATGCCATAATGATGTTTGTGGTTAAAAAAAAGACTTTAGTGTCTTGGATTGCCTCTCACTTTTTCAGAATGTGGAACTCTTTTGAGGTTGCAGGGTAGAAACCAAGTTGGCCCAAGCAATCATGTTCTTTGTATTTGGCTGAAGGTAAAAAGAACTGACTTAACCAAAGGGGAATCTCTTGGGAGGTCGTCTGACCTAAGAAATTGAATATAGATTGATTTGATGCCTGATGCTGGAGCTTATAATGCTCTGCTCATTTACAATGGTATGGCTGTATCTAAGAACCACTTTGGCACAGTGGTTGAGGTGCTGGGATACAAAATGGAAGACCATGAGTTCTGGTCTCATCTTAGGCACACAGTCAGCTGAGGGAACTTGAGTCAGTTACTCTCTCTCAGCCCTAGGAAGGAGGGGTAAGGGCAAACCACTTTCAAATAACCTTGCCAAGAAAGTTCCAGGGATTTGCCTGGGCAGTCATCAAGGGTCAAGAGTGACTTGAGGGAAATAATAATAATAATAATAATAATAATAATAATAATAATAATAATAATAATAATAATAATAATAACAACAACAACAACAACAACAATAACAACAACAACAAAACAATAACAATAACAATAAAGATAAAAATGTCTGGATAGTAGATGTTGCAGTATTTTGAGACTGCAGAACAGAAGAGAAAAAACTGGAGGAAAATCACTACATTCAAAGACCTGTAAATAGAAGTAGAACAACCACGGCAAAAGAAAGCAAGGGCAGTACCAGTAGTAACAGGCACCTCGGTTACAATCCCAAAACAACTGGAGCACCGCTTGAACACCATCAGCATTGACAAAATCACCATCACTCAATTGCAAAAGGCAGCTTGTGTTTGGAACATCCTGCGGTGATACCTTTTAACACCATCAACCAACAACATCTGTCTATCTCAGATCTTTGGGAAGGACTCAGTAGGTGGATAAAAATGCCAAATCTAGTCTAAACATCTGACTGATTGTATGACCAATCATCACCATCACCATCATCATACAACTGCATCTGGATTATTTTGTGGACCAATGTTAATAAAGACTATTACCAGGTGGGTCCTTTAGCTTGAGGTGAGTGCACAAATGTCATCTTTCCAGCAAAATGCAAGATACTGTTTTAAGAGTACACATTGTATTGAATGTAAGGTCTTTGGATGGCTTGGTTTCCTTTGTCTGCACTTAAAGGTAAGGATATAATGTGGTTTGTTTGCTTTTGCATTAGCACTATACTTTCGTGCTGAGTCAGCTGTCATCCCTCAACACGTCTTAAACTACTGTTGAAATGATCTCCTTTAAAACTGCTGGCCAAACTGCACAGAGATCTGGTGTGGAGTAGCAGAGTAAGCAATAATGAGGAAGTGGGACAGACAGATAATTTAAAATAAAGTATACTAGATGAGCACTCTTGGTCACATTTCTCTGGTTTGCGGCCACGCAATCCTTATTTGATAACTAAATAAAGTGTTGTGGGGTCATTTAATATGTTGTTTCCAATTGTGAACAAATGAGCATGAGCTATAATTTCAACACTCAGCTGCATTTTCTTCCAGCTAGAGTGATTTGGGAGGAAAGAAATTTCTCTGAGCTTATCTCTTGAAAACATACTTGCATTTTCCCACGAAATGAGAATGACTCTGTGGTCTTGTTCAGCAGACACTTGCCAAAGAATGACATTACTGCTCTCTCATTTGCAGGGAAATGGCTTCACTAAAGCACGCAGGCTGAATATTTCTGTCCTTTCCATTCAGAGAATGTGTGGGCCAGCCCAGTTTAGCAGCAGGCAACAAGTGTTGTCCTCCATTGATTTTCATGCCTCATTTACTAAAATTACAAGTAGGTTGCCTGATATCCTCCAGAGGTTTTAGAGTTCAGCTCCCATCAGCGTCAGCTGGAATGAGACAACTCGCCACAGCCAACTCACCATGGGAGAATTCACCATGGCCAACTCACCAAAGGACAACCTGCCACAAGAGTTACACTAATATCGAAAAAATAGTGGACTACAATCATTAGAGAAAGGATGCCAAAGGAAGGACGAAATGACATGTGAATGACAAAAATGTATTTTTTAAAAAAAAAAACTATTTTAAATAATTTTTTTTAAATTCCATTTATATCCCGCCCTTCTCCGAAGACTCAGGGCGGCTTACAAGCTTAGCAGTAGCCTTCATTCTATGTATATGCCTGCTTATTAGGGCTTTCACACACCCCAAGCGGCATTATTAGAAAGTCAGCTTAATTGCCCCCAACAATCTGGGTCCTCATTTTCCCTACCTCGGAAGGATGGAAGGCTGAGTCAACCTTGAGCCTGGTGGGATGCGAACCTGCACTAATTGCAGGCAGCTGGTGTTACTTAAGGAGGCATTAGCCCACTGCTCCACCAAGGCTCTGTAATTAAGTTGAATTGTTGAATTGTCCTGCAGTGAGTTGGCTATGGTGAGTTGGCTGTGGCAAGTTGTCGTAGATCCCCGAAGCCAGCATTCTCCCCTAGAGCAAAATCTTATATTCCAGAACATGCTAGGACAGTGGTTTGCAAAACTGGGCTTAGCAACCTCAAGTCTTAAGTCTGTCCAGGCAGCTGTGAGACAAAGGATCCAGCATATTGTTTCAGTGCAACCAGTCCCTAAATCACTCTTTTTGCCCATGTTTTATTCCCCAACAACGATTGGAGGAAACTGGAGCTGATGCAGTCACAGAGCAGCCTTAACATTTTCAGACATGCTTCTTCGACTTGGAAATACGGCTAGTGACAGATATATTTACTTTAATTCTGGCCACCTTTCAGAAGGATTATTCATGCTTGCATCCCACAAAAACAAGGACGCTGAGATTTATGTCATGTCAACATACGCCTTAAACTCTATTTCCAATTATTTAATAATTAAAATAATAACCAATTGTTGCAGAGAATTCCATGTTGTATCTTGTTGAATGGCTGCTATGTGCAGTATAGATGAATTGGTTAAGTCCTATATAGTATCGTGGATGATTGCATATTTTCCCATCTTCCCTAAGTTCCCATGTTTTTACTGAATTTTAACTTTGGGGTAAATTAATTAGATGCAGAATACTCTATTAATTTGGCACAAAAGCGCCAAAGGAGTTGTTAAAAAAGGAAACAAACATCTTGGCAGTCACTTTTAGCCTATTGTTACAAACAAGAAGCACAGGGGAATAATTCAAAATCTCTCTGCAGACCCTTTTTTAGAGGGGTTTTCCATGAAGACCCCTTACAATAAGCTGTTGTCAGAGGTTTTTTTAAAGACTCACTCAAATATCTGAATAGGGAGTTCTTAGCTCTCCTACCAAGAATATCTCCTTTTAATCAAATTTAGGGGGAAAGGCATAAGGTGTTCTGCAACTTCCTGCCCCAAATTTAAAAGTACAGAATTTATCAAATCACACGCCATGTCCGAAATGCATAAAGGTAAAGGTAAAGGTTCCCCCGCACATGCGTGCTAGTCGTTTTCGACTCTAGGGGCCGGTGCTCATCTCCATTTCAAAGCCAAAGAGCCAGCGCTTGTCCGAGGATGTCTCCGTGGTCATGTGGCCGGCATGACTAGATGCCAAAGGTGCACAGAACGGTGTTACCTTCCCACCGTAGTGGTCCCTATTTTTCTACTTGCATTTTTACATGCTTTCGAACTGCTAGGTTGGCAGAAGCTGGGATGAGTAACAGGCACTCACTCTGTTACGAGGCACTCGGGATTTGACCCGCCAAACTGCCGACCTTCTGATCGACAAGCTCAGCGTCCTAACCCACTGAGCCACCGGGTCCCTTCCGAAATGCATGGAAGTAGCTATATATTCATTCAGTCTTGCCCATAAGCATGATTTTAATGAAAAGTTCTCTTCTAAAACATGTGATGCCAACTCTGTAGAGTGTAGACATTAAAGGAGTTTATTGGGAGAAAAAAAGGTAGGAAAAACAAGAAAAGGCCTATACAGAATTGCAAATAAATTTATGGGTTTCGGCACATGTTTGTTTCCGAAAAGATGGTTGGCTGGAGATCTTTCAGGCACCATGTTTGGATGTTTATAAGCACATTTTTCTTGTTCCTTCTTCTTGCTTTCTTCTGCCTCAGCACTTATTCTTGATTTTATAGAATGTGGGAATCCAGCCTCTTTAGAGAGATTAACTGTCATCTTGTCATCTTGTCATTTTATCCAATCAAGAAAAATACTCCATCTTTGACATCTGAGATATGCTGGGTCTAAGAGCAAATCAGAAATCATCTAGGAACTAATGGCCCTTGATGGAATTATAGGGGCACAGTTTTTTCATTTATTGTTTTTTGTCCAATTCTCCCTTTGTATAAATGGGGTAACAACAGAGAGGATCTTCTGGAAACGAAAGCTGAACTCTGTCTATTTCAGGACTTTAAGTGTGGAGTCAATTGAATAGATGCTTGGGGTGGTGGTGGGCACTCTTGTGCTAGAGAAAATCTAGGAGTTCCTTTCACCTATCCCCACCCAATGATCACAATTTTCATTAAAAATTATTTCCAAATAGTATTTTCTTCCCAGAATGGTTTCCTTGTTATTTAAGGAGGTAAGCAAGTCGTGTTTCCTACCTTCCTGGCATTCTCCTATGCAGTGTTATCCTACCCACCCATTACTTCATATTGAATATTATTGGATTGAAACAATTGCTACATTATTGAAGTTTACTTTTCTACATCAGAATGTCTTTATTGCCTGCAAATCCTTTAAGAAAGTAATTTGCATACTATACAATACAATTATTCTTTTTCTGGCTCTTTCATGTCTATCTAGCTATAATTTTTTAATTTAATTATTTTTATGTTTCGGTTTCTTTTCTATTATGTTAAACTCATTCCTACTTAGGAATGCCAGCAAGGTGGTAACAAATGGAGTGGCATATACTGTATGTAATAAGTTTAGTAAAATGAATGAATGAATGAATGAATGAATGAATGAATGAAATACCTAGTTCAAACTTGGCCCTTGTCAGAATCCATTTATATCACATTCATAAATGTATGTTTAAAACATTATCCCCCCCATGGATTCTGCCATCTCCCAAGGAAGGAGGAGCGCATGTGGATTCAGCATGTGGAAACCTTTTGAACTGGGGGAACAAAAGGGAGGGTTAGGGAAGAAGGCATCTGGCCTGTGTCTCCATTTGAATCTGTAAAGGAAGAAGGCAATAACCATAAAGATTCAAAGTTCCCTTTTTCCCACGAAAGGGATGACACGAAGTAAAATGATGGGGGGCTGACCAAATGGGGTTGAGGGAAGGGGGGGTTGAACCGGGAAATCTTTATAAAGTTTCAATTTGTAAAACAATACCAAGTCCTGTCTTGTATTTCCACAACCAAGCATGTCCTAGTAAAAATTCCTTTTGGACTAGAACTGACTCCAAGAGGTTTTGTTTTCCTAAGACGTGGATTGGGGTGGGTCCTGACAGCCCTTTTATGACTTGTGGACTTCAACTGAATTGAAGTCCACAAGTCATAAAAGGGCCAAGTTTGAACACCCCGGATCTAACTAACTATCTATATCCCAATGCATATATTAAAACAGTGATAAAAGAGCCTATGTTGCACATTTTCCCCCCTCACTGTCATTTATCAACAAGCAGACTTTGCTGCTTCTGTTGTTTTTCTTTTTCAATTGTTTGAAGTCCCAGTTTCTTTTGACAGCCACTGGGATTAATATATATATGCCAGTGACAACAATACCTTCTTCGCAGCCCTCATCACTCTTTAAACTGTTCAATCTTGCTGAGATAAGCCTGCCAGCCAGATATCCCATGGCCCAGTTCTTTTTTAGAAAGCAATAACAACTGGCCAGAGGCCCCAAGGATTTCATATTTGGCTTTCTATAAATAACTGAAAAAGTTTCCTCTTTAACTTATCTTTGGTCATAACCTCAGTGAAGGTAAAGATAAGTCAAGTTTCTTCCATGGGATGCAGTCTGCCATAATTGATTTATTTAATACCTATCTAAGGCTACCCTATCTGCAGATTGTGATTTTGGTTGTTTAACCTCAGGTTAGAAGTAGGGAATACAAGGAATAACCAAAGCCAAAACATAAATGTAAAACATCTGAGATTATTCTCATAAAGTTTAGGGAATGCACTTGTGGAAGGCCAACTATGTCAGGGAAATCCATATCTTGGAGGGTAGCTATTCTCTAGGTCAGGCAATGTGATGGAGAAGGCATGCCTCTTGAGTCCCATCTTGAAGGGGACCCAGAGCATCCAAACATATCACTTTCATGGGATGGGAAAACATGATTAGAGATAAGTGGTCCTGCAAGTAACGCAGCTCTGTGTCATGAAGAGTTTAATAAGTGGCAACCAGCAACTTTAATTCAACCTGGAAGCCAATCAGGATCCAGTACAGCTTGCCAAAGTAATTATGTTACATGGTGTAGCCTGTTCTTCCCATAACCATCTTCTGCACCACTGCATTCTGGACTAGCTATAGTTTCTGAGTGAACTTCAAGAACAGCTCCATGTACAGCACATACAGTAGTCCAAACAAGTACTAAACAAACAAAACAACTGACTGAAGAATCAGTGACCATGACCAAGACCTCTCGATCTGGGAACAGTTGCCACTGGCAACCAGATGGATTTGTACTAAGACCTTTCTGGCCGTGGCTGCTACCTGCTCTTTTAGCAGGAGCTGAGAGTGCAAGTGGGTTCCTAAATTGCGTAAGAGTTTTGTGTGGGGGAAAGCTACCTCACTCTGAACACAGGCCTGAATGACCCTAAGGCTCACAACTGTTTGATCTTGCTAGAGTTTAGCCAAAGCCTGTTCTTCCCTAGCCAGCTTTTCCAGGAAGGAGTTAAGAGTAGAACATCTCTTGGGAAATAAAAACCTACAGAGAATGTTCACCTGACTCTAACTTACTGAGGTGAAGGTAAAATGTCGGACTCCTGAAATGTAGCTGTGACCAGGAAGTCAATGAGTAGCACTGTAAATTAGGCTTTTAAAATTTATTGTAACATAACTGCTGTTTGCTTTCATCATATCAAAAACTTGCTGAAGAGTGTTCTGTTGAGAGATAATTGGGTAATGTGAATCTTTTTAGTAAAAGACAGAAATTGAACATGCCCATTAATTTCAAGTTACCTAACATTCTGTCTTCAAATAGATTGCACTTTCATGTCATGAATACAGTTTTTTACATACTGTTCAGGCGCCACACATACATAAGGCTAGCTGTTCGCCACACACATTTGGGATAAATCATTCATTGTTAATTGCAGTAGTTCTCCAGAGCTCCAGGCAGTATAGCATGCCAAGTGTTTCAGTTGAATATGGCAAATTGTACTACAGGTATTGCTTTCTTTGCAAAATGGGGAAAGCACTATTCCTCCGAACAAAGAATACTGCATCTGATTGCTATGAGTGAATTTTGGAGCTAAGAGACATTTTTCACCACAGCTTATTGAAGAAGCCGTATACCAGCTGTGTTTGCCCAAACTATAAAGCACACCTACACTGTGTTACTTTTCTTGCTTCACATGTCATTTTTAATATTTTGTATTTTATGTCCTACTGGATCCTAACATGGACATCACCTTGCAGTTCCAGAATCTAGCTTTTGTATCCATATTTTCAGAGATCGAAGATCAACATCTGGGTCTTTGGGGCCCAGTCAAGTGGAAAAGATAAACTAGGGTTATAGAGACACATGTACTAGAGGACTGCTTGTTAACTGAACTTTGTAAAATCAGTGTGTTTATATGGTACACTAAATCAGACTTGTGCTAAGAATAGATAAGGTCTTCTTGATTTTTTTTAATACTCTACATTAGTTTTTAACCCATAAAATAACTGCATCACCAATTAGTGAAATCAAATCAAATCAAATCTATCTTTATTACACTCAGAGATCAGCATAGAGACTACTTAAGGACATGTTAGAGACAGCATACGTTATATCTGTTTTAAAAAATTTCTAAGGAATATTTACATATATACGTATAGAAATATGCACTCATGTGCTTTGGTATGCATTTTGTGACTATTAATGTAGGAAGATTCTTTCTCTCTTTTAATTTGTCCAGATTCAGTTGTTATTTTACCACAAATTATGCCATGGCTATAGTTTAGCATATTATTGGAAGCAGGTCACTCTGCTCTGTTCATATATAATGTTCAGTGATATGCCACATTTTGCAAACTATAAAGATTGGACTCATGCATCATGCTCAACCTAAAGCAAATAAATTATATTTCAGTAAACCCAACTTTTGTGTTCCCTAAAGAGATAACTTTTCTTTTTCTGTTTTCAGAGACAAGAAAATATTCCAAGCTTTAGTCTCAGTTTCCCAGACTTAATTTTAGTTAGGATTTAAAACTGAAATTTACTTTTGAGACTGAACTCTGAAAAACGTGACACAAACCTACAATATAGATGCAGAATATTCTTCAGTAACAAAATCTCATAACTTATGATGTCCCACTACTAATGATTATGGCAAGTATGTATCTTGATAATCTTGTAGGAGACAGAAGGATATATATGCAAATTTGTGTGGCAGGGGAAAAAACCCCACAAGTTAAGTATAAGGTGTTACAAGATAAAAAAATAAAGAGGAGGATTGGGTTTACCCAATTTGAAATTGTGTTTTGCAGCTTGCTGCTTGGTTTGGATGAAAGAGTGGATGCTGCTGAAAAATAGGCTCTTGGAGTTAGAAGGGCACAGTCTGAAATTTGGGTGGCATGAATATATGTGGTATGCCAAGGTTAATGTTCATTTGTCATTTTGGTTTTTGTTGCTGGTGTGACATAAAAGCAAGAGAGGAGCAACAGAAACAAGACAAAAGGAAAGTGGTAGACTTGTCTGTTATATCTATGTGGAAACAAATGTGCCAACTGACAAGTTGCTTTGAAAGATCCTGGATTAGTATTTCATTTGGCAATTTTGGTGCTTTGGCTTCACTGTTCTTTAAATAATCATTGCTTTATATAGGACTTGGGTTTGGGTTAGAATTAGCAGGGAAAGAAAGGACATTAAACTAACTGTCTGAATGTCTGTGGAGATCCTCCAGGTCATATCCCAAAGGTGTTTTTTCAGGTCGATGGCCTCCTGAAAAAGCACCTTTGGGATACCTGACTGAATGTACCCTTAGGCTAACTCTACCTATGCCACAAAGCCCTAATATCATTTGTTGCTTTTTACTGGGTCTATATTGCAAAGCCATAATATAGTTTATTGATTTTTAACTTAACCCATTGTGAATTCTGCCATTTGTAGCTTATTCATCAAACTTGACTAGAAAACTATGTCTTAGCACAATCTACGGACCCGCTATTAAAAGTAACAGGGGGGATGAAATTAAGAGGAGGGCGATGTGTTGTTTTTCAGAGAGCACTTAACTTGGAAGATGATTTTGGGGTTTCCCCAATGGGCATAGCCAGTGAATCAAATCACTGGTAATACAACTGGAAAAGTGCAATGTTGTTCCACGGTAACTATACTGCTCAAAAAAATAAAGGGAACACTTAAACAACACAATGTACTGTATTTAATAGTAGGATGTCTTATCTTGTTTTCCCTTTATTTTTTTGAGCAGTATATCTATCTGTGTTGAGAGGGTATTAACATCTGCCTTGTGGTAGATAATTTCAGGATCCTGAGTTCCCTGAAGTATTGTATTAACTACTTCATGTCAGAATTAACATCTGGTGCATTATATTTGCTGAGACATCATTTTCATAATGACTGAAGACACAATTACTACATGTCTTCAAACTTAACGTCTGACTGCATCAAATGGAGCTTTCCACTAGGTGGTTATTGACACTGACCATATGTTATGAATTTGTTGTTCTAACTTAAAACAAGATCAAAAGGAGAGAAAAGGCAATAGTACACCATCAGATACTACACCCCCCACCCCCCACCCCCCACCCCGTTTTGAACTTCAGCTTCCATCAACCCTAGATATGGAACCAATGCAAATGGATTCTGGGAGTTCTAGTCCAAAATGTCCAGAAGGCTCCAAGTTGTCTATCTCTGAAAACAAGACTGGAGAGTAGTAATCCTTGACAACCATAAGAAAGGTAACTTTGTTAAGCAGCAATTTAAAGTGAATGACTATATATTGTACTTTCCCACCACACCCACTAAAACCTGAATATTCGGTTTGAAAACTATGTACATCTGTTTGCTTCGGGGCCTAAGCTGATGTTTAACTAAGGAAGGCTAGGAGGAAGCAGAATATGGTATCGGCACATGTTAGAACTTGTTGAATAAATGTCTTTCATGGAATGGTGTTGGATGTATATGGTTTTACAGTTCACAAAGGCCTCTGTCAAAAAGCAGTTTTTTGGCTCTTCCCTCAATTTTTCTGAGAGCCAATGAGTTCCTTCACACACTAAATTGTACCTTTGAAACTGAACTCTGACGATCATCCAGTTACAAAATGGATCCCTGATTGGCTGCAGAAGTCAGAATTAGACAGGAAAGATTCTGAACAACCTTACTTGGTGGAGTAAAGTATTCCAGAGTAACTAGCAAAGCCCAATAAACAGATTTATATTGTTGACTTGGCTAATAGAGAACAGTGTCAAAATTAAATCCTAGTCCCTCCACACCCAATTTGCACTTGCAAAATGGTAATGACACAAACTGTACAGTTACTGATTCACCACCCAAAACTATTGGCTCTAGGTTATAAAATCAAAGGGTTCTTGCAAGATTTCTTCTATGACTCCATCTTCTTCCCTCGTCTTGTCCTTAATCTCTCAATGCTAGGAGGGATCATGTTTGTTGCTGATGAACAATAGTGAAAGTCCAGTAAGAAAGAAAATACAGAATAGTTGCACTGAAGCTTTTCTTTGCCAGCATGCCAAAAAACTGCTATCTGTCTGGAAATACCCTTGCCTGAAAATGATCCTTTTGTTTCCACGTTTGCTGAAACATTCATCAACTGTACATTCACATGCCAAAATGAGCAAGGGTGTGCAGCAGCAAAAGGGAAAAAAGAAACTCATTTATTGGAGCCCTTGCTTGCCTTGGAGAGCTTACAATACTCTTTATCTCCTCTGTCTTCATGCTCCATCTTGTTCGGTTCCACTGCCTGTTTCTTCAAGCAAGAGAAGTCTCTCAATTGGCTGCTTTTGTTGCTGGGTGTCAAATCTTCCAGAGTTTCCAGCTGCTAGCAAATCTGCCAAACACAAGCAAACTGGGGGAAAAAAGTGGACGGAATCCCCACATAGCAAATATGTATAATGGAAGGTATCAAATTTATCTATTCAAAAACCTGTTTGTTCTGTCTGCTAACAATAATTACATTCTGAGTAGCACGTCCCCTTAGTAAATCTTCAGATTTAAGACCCTGTTATGTGCTTAGCTGTTTATCTCACAGGTTAAAAGTGACAGAATGCAAACAAAGATCTGGTGTTAATAGGAGACACCATCTTTCTTAGCTTCCCTTTTATTCTGGAGATAAGACAGTCATTTCTCCACAGGAAACACACTGGGGCCCCTTCCTCTAATTTATGATCTGGTTCAGAGCAGGATACTTGCAAGATAGATGAATTGAAGCAATTAATTGATTCAAGGTGAAATTAGAAATTTATATGAAGCATGTCAGCTGATTGCACAAGAGCTTATGGAGCAGTTCTTTTTGTGCTCCAAAATGATCAGAAGGAAGCAAAGCTGAAACTGACAGCGGCTTCCTATGTTCAAGAATGAAAAGGAGAAGGAGCAACTCAGTGCCAGATTGTCTCCCTACTAATTTGAGGAAGGAGGGTTTTTTCCCCCCAGAGAGGTGAATGTGCTTCTCTCTTTTACCTTTAGATGCAGTCAAAATGCTTAAGGGAGGCTAGAAGGAGGCAAATATTTGCATGTTGTATCTCCCCTCCACACACACACACTTCTAGCCAAGTTTTGGAGATTTGGTTTTCTATTACACCAGAAATTGTCCTTTCTTATCCTTATTCACCACATGGTATGAAAAAGGAAGCATGATGTGAAGCTGCCATGGGATGGGTGAATTCAGAAACCAACTGGATTGTTATCTGACTCCTGCTATGTGCAGTACCAGCAATCTCCAAAATCAGCCAGAAGAGTAGGCTGCTTTGGGGGCTTAGATTAAACTGCAGTTCATGCCTCTGGATTCTCCAGAGGTCCACCTCACTTCAATGTTTTGGCAAAGTATGCTACTCCTTCTGCAACTTTGCTACCATTTGATTATCTGTGGTGTAGAGGGAAGCCTCAGAGGAAAAAATATAGGTATATATGAAGCCCTGGAATATTCTGATTTGATGAAATGAGGCAGGCCCTTGCCACAGGAGAACATACTAGGCATCAAAGCACCTTTTGCACTGTTTGTGCCAGGTACAAGAGTTAATGCAGAACAGACTGCAGAAGCAAAATCAAAACAGACATTATATATGATGACAGATTGAAGCTCACAATGTCCTTTCTAACTACAGCAAAATAATTTCCTTTAGTTCAGGGGTGTCATACTGCTGGTCTGCGGGCCGGTTGCATCAGCCGGAGGCTGCACCCACCCCAACTCTGCCAATGCAAAAAAAGTTGCAATATGTCATGACACATCACGTGACAACGCGAGTTTGACACCTGTACTTTAAATCATGGCTCAGTAATACTAGCTGACAAAATTACCTTTAAAAAAAAACAACCCACAAATCTTGCTCCATTGTTTGGTTATACATGCCAAGCCACATTTTCTTTGTATATGCTTAGCATACCATTCAACCAGTAATTGTAGTTTATTTAATAAATCATGGCTAAACTAATAGCTACATGCAGTGTATCATATGCTGCATAGACTGGCAATAATTATTAACTCCAGCTAATGAAGTTTCATTTATTTATTTGTCCACATCAAGCCACTGCTTGACATAAAAGCAGATGATGGACTATTTTTGCTGGCCTGTTAAATATTCATAAAGCACATGCATTCAGTCAGATTTGCTGTTCTAATAATGTGAATTGGTAGTACAGTATAAATGTAGCTTTCTGTTTTTTTTAAGGAATAATTTCAATTTTGTGTTTTAACAACAGTGTAAATTACTAATAAAATGCAGGTAGTTCTCAACTTATGACCATCATTGGGAACAGAACCACTGTCACTAAGGAGCCATTAAGTGAGTTGTGTCTGATTGTACCTTTTTTTAAAAAACTGTAGTTCTTAAGTGAATCTGCCTTTCCCCATTGATTTTGCTTGTTGGAGTGTGGTTGAGATGGTCACAAATTTAATTTAATTTAATTTAATAATATTTCTATACCGCCCTTCTCCCGAAGGACTCAGGGCGGTGAACAGGGCAAGAATAAAATACAGGATTACAAAAGTTAAAAAATAATTAAATACATGCCCATATACTAAAAACAATTAATACATCTTAAGACCCCAATAAAATAACAATAACAACCCCCCCCAGTCCCTCATCAGGCCAGGCCAGCTTGTTCGAATAAGAATGTTTTTAGATCGCGGCGAAAGGAGCGAAGATCGGGCGCCGTCCGGAGCTCAACCGGTAGCTGATTCCATAGCTCCGGGGCACCCACAGAGAAGGATCTCCCCCTGGGGGCCACCAATCGACATTCTCTGACCGGTGGCACCCTGAGGAGGCCCTCTCTGTGGGAACGCACAGGGCGGAGGGAGGTTGATGCCGGCAGCAGGTGTTCCCTAAGGTACTCTGGACCCCTGCCATGTAGGGCTTTGAACACCATTACTAGTACCTTGAATCTCACCCGGAAGACAACTGGCAACCAATGCAGCTCACGGAGCAGAGGTGTAACATGGGAGTATCGGGAGACTCCCAACACAACTCTCGCGGCTGCATTCTGTACCAGTTGGAGCCTCCGGGTGGTCCTCAAGGGCAGCCCCATGTAGAGAGCAAATGGGGCAACACACGACCCCTGCTGCAAACAGCAGAAGTACATGCCATTTGCCAAATACCTGAATTTTGATCACGTGACCGCAGAGACATTGTGAAGCAGGGATCTTCAAACCTGGCCCTTTTATGACTTGTGGACTTCAACTCCCAGAATTCCTCAGCCAGCAAGTCATAAAAGGGCCAGGTTTGAAGACCCCTGTTGTGAAGGTTTCAGTGAGAGGACTAGTTGTAAGTAACATTTTTTTTCAATGCCATCGTAGCTTTAGTCGCTACACAAGTGGTCATAAATCAAGGGTTATCTGTAATACATTGTTAAAGGGTGGCTAACTCATCAGTAAAAAAATAATACCTGTAAAATTACTCTTACTGGCCAAAAGGAGCATGAAGGATAGAGACAAAAAGAGCCTTTTTTATTGGCTTATTGCTTTCTGCTCTGCTTTTGTTCTGACAGAAATATTGATTCTTTCAAGTTCTCTGGGTCAGTTTATTTTCTACAGAATGCTGTAAAGTACACGTTTTCTTCCATCTCTTTTCCTCTCCAGCAAAAGGAGTCCAATAATTTGAAGAAAATTCTTTTAGAGCTTGTAATTTTCCCAAGTTCTCCTTTTGCCTTAACAGCAGTGGCGTAGCGTGGGGGGTGCAGGGGGGGCCGGCCGCACTGGGCGCAACATCTGGGGGGGCGCGCTCGCACTGAGCTGCTCAGGGAGCCCCAAGGGCTGCACAGAGTCGGCTTGGCTCCGCTCTTGAGCTGCTCTTTCTTGCAAAGCGAAACGAGTCCGGCAGGTGAGATGGGCGGCCACATAAATTGAATAAAATAAATAGAAGCGCCCAACTCTCCGCCCAGGCTCAGGCCAACCGCAAGCGCCCCGCAGGCGCCCCGGCAGGCTTGGCCGAGCGAAGATGGACCCGCCGGCCGGCCGGCCTAGCTTCGTGCGCATGCGTGGCTTTATTTAGCGGGGCTCACGTGCAAGCTTGAATGCAGCGGCTCTTGCAGGTCGGAGCCCCGCCCAGCCGCCCTCGAGAGGGACCCGGAAGCATCCCGCATGCGCGCGACTCTTCTTGGAAAGTCTACGCCGCTGCGGGGCGCGTCTTTTCGGCAGTGCCATGACGTCACCGGGTTAGGGGGCGCAAATTGCCCCGGGTGCTGACAACCCACGCTACGCCACTGCTTAACAGGGCTGGTTCCAGTAGTGGGATTCAGCCAGTTTGCGCCACTTCGGCAGAACCGGTAGCTAATTTTTTGTTGCCCAGGGCCAGAATGGACTTCTGGAAGCAGCATTCACACAGAGAACCGGTTGTTCACGTATTTGAATCCCACCACTGGCTGGTTATAATCGCACACATCTGCTCTACTAAATATACATGGCAGGGAATAATATGGAGGATCCAGCAAGATTTCCCTCAACATTTCTCCTCAATCTAGTCATAAGAAGCACAGAGGATCACACACACGGTCTACTTAATGGGTCTAGATTTCTCAGTTGACGTGACACACCGAACCATTAAACAGCCATATAGGCTGATTTCCTGTGGCATCTTCTTCATCTTAGTGTTTTCCTGCAGATGCAGGGTCAGCTTTTTGCATTGACGAATACCATTTCATGCAATCACATGTAGCAACAAGGTCCAGCTGGATGTTTTTTAATGTCTGCATTAATTGTATCTTGCCATCTTTGATTTCACACAGGTAAAGGTAAAGGTTCCCCCGCACATGTGTGCTAGTCGTTTCCAACTCTAGGGGCCGGTGCTCATCTCTGTTTCAAAGCCGAAGAGCCAGAGCTTGTCCGAGGACGTCTCCGTGGTCATGTGGCCGGCATGACTAGATGCCAAAGGCGCACTGAACGCTGTTATCTTCCCACCGTAGTGGTCCCTATTTTTCTACTTGCATTTTTACGTTCTTTCAAACTGCTAGGTTGGCAGAAGCTGGGACACTCTGTTACGTGGCACTCGGGATTTGATCTGCCAAACTGCCGACCTTCTGATCGACAAGCTCAGGTTCTAACCCACTGAGCCACCGCATCCCTGATTTCACACAACGATAGGCTAAAATGTATGCGTTAGTTTGCAGCTCAATGTGCCATGCAAATAGAGAGCTTTTCTGTCTCACTATTCTAACAAAGCTATTCTGATCTACGGGTACCTTGTCTGAGTTCTGGTTATACCCAGTTTATGAAAATGATGGGAACAAGCAAATGAACTTTAGAGAAGATGTTCTGGATGAAATTTCAGGAAAAAAAATAGTAAATAGAATTAAGCCTAATTTTATTTTGTTTGTAAACTGCCCAGAGTCAATTAAGTGAGAAGGGTAGTGTAGAAATTTGATAAATAAAATGAACAAACAAACAAGGACTTTACCAGATCTAGCTTATTAAAATTCTGATGGCTACTAGAAAAAAAAGCAGAGATATAGAACACTCTTAACCCTTTGCTGCCATCTAGTGGTTATCTGTATTTTTGCAGTCTTTATTTGATAATCCCAAAGTGCTAATGCATCTTGAAATAGCCCAACAACTTATCTCAACTTCACACATAGTTTTCTAATAATAGCTAAGCAAACTTGAGCAAATCTCATTTAGTTGCATTTCTGTCTGTGTTTTAAACTTTAAAGTTCTGTCTCTCACTCTGCCGTTCCCTCTCCCATATTTCGTAATCACTATACAGGTAGTCCTCAACCTACGACCACAATCGAGTCCAAAATTTATGTTGCTAAGTGAGTTTTGCCCCATTTTATGACTTTTCTTGCCACATTTGTTAAGTGAACCACTGCAATTGTTAAATTAGTAATTTCGGTCGTGAAGTGAATCTGTCTTCCCCCTTTGACTTTGCTTGTCAGAAGGTCGCAAAAGGTGATCACATGACCCCAGGACATTGCAACTGTCATAAATGTCAGTCAGTTGCCAACATCCAAATCTAAATCATGTGACCATGGGGATGCTGCAGTGGTCATAAGTGTGAAAAATGGTTGTAAGTCACTTTTTCAGTGCCATTGTAACTTCAAAAGGTCACTAAGCAAACCCTTGTAAGTCGAGGACTACCTGTATAGTATTAGAAATAAGATTTTTCCTCCCCAAGGTACAACGTGATGGCAATGAACCTTGAGCCACAAAAGGAAAAGGGGAGTTTTATTTTCAGCACTTAAGTAAGGAGCAGTAAGCTTGGCTTTTCAACAGAGTTCCCCTGCTTCCCTTCCAGAAATTGCCAAAAACAGAGTGGAGTTACCAGATTCCACTGGACGAGATCAAACTGCACTTTTCATTATGGTGTCAGGCTTCCTTTAATGCAGATTGTTTTGTTGCATTTTGTTCCTAGTTGTTTTTCTCTAGCTGGCAATATGTTTGAAAAAATAGATTCCTGAGCATTATGTCATAAATTAAGGCACATATGTCCAATTTACCCAAGGGCTTCTGTTACAATTCCACTCCCATCAACGAGAGGATTACTGCAAACCAGACAAGCAGGTACATGTGTTCAAATTACTTTCCCAGAATCTTTATTGTATTTAAAACAATTAGCTTGGTTGACAATAATTGGTAAAATTTCACACTTGCTACCACTGTAGAAGTCCAGTTAAAGAATGTACCATAAGCAAGGAATAAAAAGGAGAGTTTCAATTTCCAGGAACTTGTTTCTTAGAGCCCCAAGCTGCTAAGCCATAATATAGAAGAAAGCTCCAGGAGCCATGAAAAAAAAAGGCAAATATGCTTCCTTTAATGCCTTTGGAGGACAAAAAAAGGAACAAGAGCTGAAATGGTCGTGCAATAAAGAATTACAGGTAGTCCTGAACTTATGAGCACAACTGAGCCCAAAATTTCTGTTGTTAAGTGAGACATTTGTTAAGTGAGCTTTGCCCCATTTAACGACTTTTCTTACCACCGTTGTTAAGTGAATGACTGCAGTCGATAAGTTAGTATCCTGGCTTCCCCACTGACTTTGCTGGTCAGAAAGTCGCAAAAGGGGATCACATGACCTTGGAGGTGACCTCAGTGACAGATGCATAGGATTAAACCAGGGGTCTTCAAACTTGGCCCTTTTATGACTTGTGGACTTCAACTCCCAGAATTCCTCAGCCAGGCATGCTGGCTGAGGAATTCCGGGAGTTGAAGTCCACAAGTCATAAAAGGGCCAAGTTTGAAGACCCCTGGATTAAACCATGAGTATCTTCAATGCTATGCCTATATTTAATAATGTATACATTAAGCACATTTATTCTGCCATATATTCAGTTACATAGACCTAGGATATATCAGTTAAGTATTTTCATTCATTCAATGAAAAAAATGTCCCGGAGGGGCGGAGAGGGAAGGAATTAAAGGAATATACGGTATTATCAAAGTAGAGAGAGTCTGGTAGTACTTTTCAGACTAGCACACTTTAATGAAGTGCAGATCAGCTCACAAAACAGGTTTTTTTAAAAAATAAAATGTGTGAGTCTGGAAAGGTGCTACTAGAGACCCCCTGACTTTTGGATGCTCTTCACTGGCAAAGATTAACTTTCTGACCTAAGGTATTCATTGATGCTTCCATTTTTCTGAGACTAGATCAGCACCAGTGATCTATATTCCCTGCTCTTTTTCTCTTCACAGTCAGGCAAAACAAAACAGCATGTTAACTCTGACACATTTGTGTATATGGCTATAAAGAAAAAGGATTTTGCTTCATTTATAAGGAGGTGAAAATTGGTTATTTTTTTATGGGGAGGTGGTGAAAAATCAATAATGCAAAAACGGTTTTAAACAACAGCAAAGCTGTGATGGACAATTAAAGTCTTATTGGTTCTGGTACAGAAGTATTGATTTTGGTCTGCCCTTGAGCCTTGCTGACTTTAAAGACAAATGTGTTAACGCTTTGATTTAAACCAGGGTTCTCTGTTTCAGCTACTTTAATTCCCCATGGTTGGCTAACGGAACCCTGGGAGTTGAAGTCCATATATCTTAACATGGCTGAAATTGGGAAACATTGAAAACAATGATTTAGACACCTGCAGAAGCTATGCTGAAATACAACTTCCATGGTGTAGTAGAGTAAAACTGTAGAAAGAATGCATGGAGTGCTTAAGTGGACTGATCAAATCTTATAAAAGCCTGAAAGAATATTTGGATTTTTGAAACAAATGAACTCTATGCAACAATGTTTACACAAACAAGGATTTTTCTTCTCTCTCTCTCTCTCTCTCTCTCTCTCTCTCTCTCTCTCTCTCTCTCTCTCTCTCTCTCTCTCTCTCTCTCTCTCTCTCTCTCTCTCTCTCACACACACACACACACACACCATTTTATACAGTGAACATTCAGTAATAAATCTAGTTGTTGTCCACAATATGAGGCTTAATGTTAACTTGGGTTCCCCAAATATCATCTTGCTGGGATTGAAGCAAATTGTTCAAGATTGCTGACCATTTCAATTTATTTCATTGGAAATAAAATGGCATTTGATGGCTGAAAGCTTATAGAACATGTAAGTTGGAAGAGGCAGTATCCATAATAAATTACAGTAATGTCAGAATGATACTTTCATGCTAGCTGTTGTTGTTGTTAGCTGCGAAGTCATGTCCGACCCATCGCGACCCCATGGACAATGTTCCTCCAGGCCTTCCTGTCCTCTACCATCTTCTGGAGTCCATTTAGGCTCACGCCTACTGCTTCAGTGACTCCATCCAGCCACCTCATTCTCTGTCATTCATGCTAGTATCATCATACAAACACCACAGCTGTGCGTAGGTACCCATTGAAGGCAGGGATGGGGCCAAGTGACAAAATATGCACCGTGACATCAGAAAACAAACTCACCCTTTGAATGTGATGTTAAGGTACACATATGGCGCTTATTTGTCATTTTGATATCATAATCATAATAGTAAAGTTGGAAGGGACCTTGGAGGTCATCTAGTCCAACCCCCTGCTCAGGCAGGAAACCCTATACCATTTCAGACAAATGGCTGTCCAGTCTCTTCTTAAAAACTTCCAGTGTTGGAGCATTTACAGCTTCTGGTGGCAGGTTGTTCCACTGGTTAATTGTTCTGTCAGGAAGTTTCTCCTTAGTTCTAGGTTGCTTCTCTCCTTGATTAGTTTCCATCTGTTGCTTCTTGTCCTGCCTTCGGGCGCTTTGGAGAATAGCTTGACTCCCTCTTCTTTGTGGCAGCCCCTGAGATATTCGAACACTACTATCATGTCACCCCTAGTCCTTCTCTTCATTAAACTAGACATACCCAATTCCAGCAGCCGTTCCTTATATGTTTTAGCCTCCAGTCCCCTAATCATCTTTGTTGCTCTTCTCTGTACTCTTTCCAGAGTCTCAACATCTTTTTTACATCGTGGTGACCAAAACTGGATGCAGTATTCCAAGTGTGGCCTTACCAAGGCATTGTAAAGTGATATTAATACTTCACGTGATCTTGATTCTATTCCTCTGTTAATGCAGCCTAGTACTGTGTTGGCTTTTTTGTCAGCTGCAGCACACTGCTGGCTCATATTTAAGTGATTGTCCACTAGGACTCCGGGATCCCTCTCACAGTTACTACTATTGAACAAAGTACCACCTATACTATACCTGTACATTTGGTTTTTCTTGCCTAAATGTAGAACCTTACTTTTTTCACCACTGAATTTCATTTTGTTAGATAGCGCCCAGTGTTCAAGTCTGTCCAGATCCTCCTGTATCTTAAGCCTGTGTTCTGGACTGTTGTCTATTCCTGCCAGCTTGGTGTCGTCTGCAAATTTGATGAGTTCCCCATCTATCCCCTTGTCCAAATCGTTGATGAAGATATTGAAGAGCACTGGGCCCAGAACAGAGCCCTGGGGCACCCCACTACACACTTCCCTCCATGTAGATGCGGTTCAATTGAGGACCACACGCTGAGTACGGCCGGTCAGCCAGCTATAAATCCATCTGGTGGTGATGCTGTCTAACCCACATTTTTCTACCTTATCAAGTAGTAGGTTGTGATCTACTTTATCAAATGCCTTACTGAAGTCCAAGTAAATTATATCTACAGCATTCCTCTGGTCCACTAATTTTGTCACTTACTCAAAGAATGCAATAAGATTTGTCTGGCATGATCTGTTTTTGACAAACCCATGTTGGCTTTTAGTAATTGCATCATAACATCTGACACAAGTACATAAATTATGGCATTTGCATTATAATGCATTATACAATGTCATTGTGCATGTGCCATTTATCCCCATTGCCTGGTCCCTCTGTGGATGCCTGTAGTTGGAAATCACTTTATAGGTCATCCTATAGGTCCAACATTCTGGCAGATTTAGGATGTGAATTATGCCCAAGTTGGAAAATGGTATGATGTGTTGTAACAACCAGAATGTACATCTATGTTTTAAATTTCATTGACTGTTTTTTAATGTCTTGTTAGCCACCCAGAATCTTTCTGGCAAGTGGACCACTATATAACTTGATTAAATAAGCCAATCAGTGTTAATCACTGTTTAGGAAATGGGAGTCAATGTGGTGTAGTCATGTTTCAAAGGCTAGCAAGTGCTAATTTCATTCAGTTTGATGTGACCCTAAGATATTAGTATGCCTACATTCACATATTGTACTGATCTGTGGTTTTAAGTATTGTTTCTCAAAAATACCTAGCTGGCTAATTTCATACAATGTGCCATAAATTATAATCAAACTACCATAACTGGGTTTACGTAACATCCATAAGCTGCATTATAGCTTAGTATGATGCATGAACCTGCCAAAGGGAATGGAAGATGAGGCAGGGATGTGAGGGAGCTGCAAACTTTACTTGGTCTTTCTCTCCCCTCCTAATAGTTATTCTTGAAGTATGCTTCACTGAATATGGTTAGACTGTTCTTCTCCCAACAGTGATGGATTACCTTCCCCAGGTCATCATATATCAGAGATAGTAACAGACACAGTTTTATTTAAAACTTGGTTTTCTGATCCAGCACTGGAACAGAAAAAAATGGAATAATACAGTATTTGCTGTGTATTGCTAAAGAAGTAGCCAAGTATGCTGTTTTTAAAGACAATACTATTATTATGATGATACAAGTATTATTTTTTTGGGGGGGAGCGCTGAGCGTGTCAGCAGAAAAGCTGACTGCTCGGGTTCAAGATCCAAGCATTGTGCTATGGGGTGAGCTCTCATTACTTGCTCCAGCTTCTGCCCACCTAGAGGGTTGGGAAGCATGCAAACGTGACTAGAAAAATAGGTACCACTTCATTGGAAAGGTAACAGTGTTCCTTGACTGCTGGCCACATGACCACAGAAGCGTCTTTGGATAACGCTGGTACCCTCTTCAAGAAATGGAGCTGAGCACTGCCCCCTATAGTCAGACAAATTAGACAGGGGAAACCTTTACCTTTTATAAATACTATTCTAAATGCTATAGTAGGCTAATTGAAAAAGAAATGATCATCAGGTGTCTTAATACAAGATGTGCTACAAAGAGCAGGTTGAGAAAAGGATGGTACCGAAGTTCATTTGATAGCCATGAATTAGAATACCTGATGGCTTATGGGTTATTCAGTCCACCTCACTAGTTACAGATATTTGTTAATATTTTCATGCTGACAACCTTTGAGGGAGTCCTGTATACCGTCACAGTTAATAGAGAGAGCTTAATTTGAATCTCTTTAGTAGAATTTATTATTTAAATTAAATAAATTCTTTTATTATTTTCCTTTACATTCCTCAGATGCTTTTTGTAATAATTTAAGAAAAAAATATCTGGAGGTCTTTGAAAGCTTGTATATTTTGTGAGCCTTTATTTGGCTTAACCATAAGATTGTCTAAGATTTCTGCTTATTTGAAGGATCATTCACAAGAAAGATATATTTCAGTTTGGAGAAGATGGATAGATTATATTCAGAATAAATATGGGACTAAAAAGTTTCACTTAGCTTATGAGTAGATTTTAGGGAATTTTAGTATTAGTATTGATTATATTTTTGTTTAAGTTATTATGTTTTTAATAATTTGAATGTATCTATGTTAAAGGAGAGTTAAAGCACATTATGAATTTGGTTAATTTTATAATGGATGATTTTAGTTAGAATATGATTATTATATCTATAACCCTGTATTCAGCTTTGGGATGTGGGGGGGGAAGTGGGGTGGTTTGGGGTGGGTGGGTTTTGGGGATATGTATTGTAATTTTTTTTAAAAAACTCTTTAAATATATATATGCGCTTGTGACCTCCCGTTTGGACTACTGTAACGCTCTCTACATGGGGCTGCCCTTGAAGACCACTCGGAGGCTTCAACTGGTGCAGAATGCGGCCGCGCGAGTTGTAATGGGGGTTTCCCGATACTCCCATGTAACACCTCTACTCCGCGAGCTGCATTGGCTTCCGGTTGCCCTCCGGGTGAAATTCAAGGTGCTGGTTATTACCTATAAAGCCCTACATGGCCTGGGTCCGGGGTATCTGAGGGAACACCTGCTGCCGGCTTCAAACGCCCTTCGCCCAGTGCGCTCCCACAGGGAGGGTCTGCTCAGGGTTCCGCCGGTGAGAGATTGCCGGCGGGTGACACCCAGGGATAGGGCCTTCTCAGTGGGAGCGCCTGCCCTCTGGAACCAGCTGCCGGTGGAGCTGAGAACTGCCCCCGACCTCCGATCATTCCGCCGGGGCCTGAAGACCTGGCTCTTTGAGCTCTCGGGCCCAGGCTGAGGAGAAATTTTTAATTGGGGTTTTAATCGTGTACAGGGTCAATTTAATATTTTTTAATATGGTTTTAACTTTTGTATGTTGGATTTTTTTTTAATTCCCTGTAAACCGCCCTGAGTCCTCAGGGAAAGGGCGGTATACAAATGCAACTAAATAAATAAAATAAAATAAATATATATATATATATATAAAGTTAATGTGCTTTTTAGAATATTGAGTCTAATTAAGACGTCAGCCTTTGCTTTTTAGTCATCAAAGTTAGGTATTTTCTATTGCAATTATCTAGTACTTTGTATAATTACATAATTATATTCCTTGCTTGAATACTTTCTCCCTGAAGATAACGTAATGAATATTTAGCAGTATCAAATGCAAATTTCTTCCCTTAGGAATCAGAAATCAAATCTACAGGTATAGGATGGAGGACACCTGGCTTGATAATAGTACTTATACAAACATTTTGAAAAAGTAGATGATTGCATACAGTATATGAGTGAGTGGTGCAATGTAGCTGCAAAAAAGGCAAGGGCAATTTGTATACTTTTAAAAACACAGGAAGAAAGTCCTCCATTTCATTCTCTGTTGGCCAAATCCCATGTTGAATATTTTGTACAATTTGGAGCATAACACTAAGAAGGATTCAGAGATTCAGAGAATAACAGAAATAAATCCAAGGGAATTTAATATGCTTCAGTTATTGTGTCTGCAACTTTAGGATTATATTATTCAACGGCAGCTGTGTTTTATGTACTCCTAAAGACAGATTTTTGCAAGACCATCCAAGTGTCCAAACATTTTAGTTTCCTTACTATTGTTTTAAAATTCCCAAGAACAAAAACTGGGTGGCTAAGATTGACCAAACATATAGAAGAATCATACCACATTAATCCTGAATTCAGATTCCACAGTCTTATTCTTTAATTATGCATGAATTTGTACCAATGCATTTTTTAAATTAATCGCAGCCAAGCCAACAATGGTTATTCACAGAGACAGATTTCCATCACCCCTGTAAACCCACAGTTTGCTTGCTCCTAACGATTTCGGTGAGCCCAAACTCTCTTTGCTCGCACATACAGCTAAACGTGAGATTGACATGCCAATCTTGATTTACAAGCCACAAATAAGCAAACACAGCTGCCGAAATAGGTTCGCTTTTGTTGTCGTCTCTTCCAGATGACTTGACGGATGCAAGAGAGTTTTGAAGTCCCACACAAACATTTGGCGGAACCAAAATTACGTTAGTATGAGAGAAAAAGATCAGCCCGGACGGGGATGTTTCCTCCCACCCCCCACCCCCGCCCCACTCAAAGAGCTGCGTGAACAGGAGGGCAAAGCTCTACCGAGCGCATTTCAGCCCAGACCCCCAGCAGCTCTTAAGTCGGCCCCAAAGTAGTAGCTCTTGCAATCGCCTTAAAGGCGCAGGCGACCCGTCGAGGGAAAGGCCCGGAGCGGCCCCGAAGGACCCAGAAGGGGCAAATGTCTGGCGTAGCGAGGCGCTCGCGGTGTCTTTAAGGCGCTGTCCCCGCCCCGTTTTCCGTCTGCTGGACACCCCGCCTTCCTCCTGCCGAACCGGCGGCGGCGGAGGAGCGAGCAGTGCCGTGAGAGGCTACGAGCCGCAGGTGTAGGCGAGGCGAGCGCTCCCGCACGGCGGCGGCGGCGGCGGCGGCGTGGCCGGAGGAGGTCATCTTCGTCGGCAGCCAGACCTCGCTAGCTCCGGCGGCGCTCCCCGAAGCCCCGATCGCCCGGAGGAACGGATCTGCCCACGAGGCTGAGCTGGAACATGTCGGTGGTTACCGGAGGTAGCGAACCGGGCCCTGCCGCCGCCTCCGCCGCCGGAGGAGGAGGCGCCGCCGGAGGGAGCCGGGTTTTCTTTCAGAGCCCGCGCGGGGGAAGCGCCTCCCGGGAAGATTCGGTCGCCCCCGCCGCTGTGGTCCAAGTCCAGCAGCAGCAGCGGCGCCACCAGCAGGGCAAAGTGACGGTCAAATACGATCGGAAAGAGCTGCGGAAAAGGCTAGTGCTGGAGGAGTGGATCGTGGAGCAGCTCGGGCAGCTGTACGGCTGCGAGGTACCCGTCGCTGTCGCGCCCCTCCGCAGCCCGTTCTCGCTCTGCAGGCGCGTCCGAACCGTGGACGCCCCGAGCCGTCGAGGCGCCCAGGCAAGCCCGCCACACCCCTTGACGGTCCGGCTCCCCTTCGGGGAGAGCTGAGCCGCTGGCAAGCCGGAGCCGCTGACGGGGCTCTGGCTGCCCCTGCCTGGTGGTGCAGCTGTGGAGGGGAGGCTGCGCTGCTCTCGGCCACCTCGCGACTCCTTCCTCGCGGGGTTAAGTCTCTCGCTTTTCTACTCGTGTGTTTGCCGTTCAGACGTTCCGGAGTAGAGACGGAGCCATCCGTCCGCTAGCGAGAAGGTCCTTTCCTAACAGTTTGAAAAGGGACGAGGGTTTGCGGCGGGGGAGGGAGGGAAATACAGTTTGCCTTATTGGGAGCGGGCGTGAGTGTGTCCCTGAGCGCTGCCACCTCCAAATGACATTCCTGGTCTTCCCTCTCCCTTCTTTGCCGCCTTTTCCTGCTTCCTGCTTTTATCTGCCAGGGCAGTCGGTGCATCAAGGAAAGGGTCTCATTTTTGCGCACAGTAATAGTTACCTTGGTTGTTTCTTGAAAATAACTAGACCGTGTGTATACAGTTTGCGGCGGCGGCGGCGGGGGGGGGGAGCTTAACGTTCATGCATGCGGTGTGTGCTTTATGTACCATGTGATACATGTCATGCATACTCTGTGTTTCTGCCTACATCAGTTTAGCTGAGGTCCTTAACCCTGCAAGGCAGTGAAGCTCTGATTTATTTGAGCCAGAAGGAAGAGGTGTCCTTTCCCCGGCCTTCCTGGGTTTAAAATTCCTAGTGACATGTAATATACTGCACGGTTTTTGTAATTATAGATGCCATGCCTGTTCATCTTTCTAAACGGCTAAATTCCCTCCCTCTGGGATTCTAAACTGCAGTTTTAGGATGAAAATAGGTTTTATTAATCTCAGTTGGTTAGGCGAAGTGGGCTTTTCTGATTAAATAAAGCTACCTAAGGTGGAAAGAACTTTAGGGATGAACCTTCTTCTCTCCTTCCCCGCCCAGTGCATTTAAAGCTTGAGCCGGAATCTGTTGAGGCTTGTGAATAGAGACCTTAAATGAGAACCTGATTTATTTTCCTCTGCACCAAGGATCTTCCGGTTGAGTGAAAAGTGACATTTCAATGTGTGCGCTGGTGAAAGCAAACACTTTAGTAAAAGATTATTAGTTGTCCCTAGAGCCAAAGGAAATACAATGCTCCCTAGATTAGCAAATAGCATTTTACGTAGTGCATCTGAAGGGATAGTATTCAGCTTCTTCTGGTTCTCAATGCGTTCTAGTGGGGTTTGATTTTTTTAAAAAAAAATGTTAATCGACAAAATTACACAATGACGGCATTGGTTTCCATAAACATTTTGCCATTTTTAAATCTTTCACTGCCTCAAGCAGTGGCAATAAATAAATGAAGTGTGCTCCTTTATAAGTTGCCATGATAGCCTCTAATACCAAAGTCAGTTTCCTAAGAAACTATCAATTTACTACACAGCTAATATTTTGAAAGCAGACCTTTCTTTAAAACCTGAGGAACAATTGGGCAAAGGAATTTTTAAGAAACTGGTGCATTTACAAAATCTCCCATATTTTCCCATCACCCCTTCTATCTTTTTGCTTACCAGAAAGTTCATTAAGGAGGGAAAGCTGGTGTAGCTCCATATCTGTTTTGATAGCGCTAGGGCAGTGTTTTTTAACCTTGGCCACTGTAAGATATGTGGACTTCAATTCCCAGAATTCCCCAGGCAGCATAGCTCTCTGCAGAATTCTGGGAGTTGAAGTCCACACATTTTAAAGTTGCTTAAGTTGAGAAGCCTAGAAATTAATTATCTGCAACAGGAAAGTGGAGACAGTAGGTCCAATCCCATAGGTCGGACTGGACTATCTGACTTCTGGATGTCAGGTGAGGTCATGCAGTCTTCCCCTTTGGTAGCTGCTCTGTGCTTTCCCTGCCTGTCGGTATCATCTCTTCACCACAGCCAGCTGCTCTGGGCTGTCTTACCACCATGCCTGGCATATGTGTCAGACAAACCACTCCAGATTTGTCTGACCTATGTTTTTTCCATTGGGAAAGCATATATCAAAATATAAGGTTTTCTGCTCTGATAGGTATCCTCTAAACTGCAAAACTTTTAACTACGTTTTTGAAGATTGAGAAGTGCAGTTACGCTGTTTCAAGTCAGTAGAGGTTAATTTAGTCTGAGATGGGGCTTTGTTGCAACCTAACAAGAACAAAGGATTTAATTAACAATGGATTATGTTGCAAGGTTCCTGTAAGCTGTGTCTTAGCACAACCACCCAGTCTACAGTAGAGGTGGAATAGAGAACGACATTGGAGTAAAATAGGGAATGATGTTGGAGGGTTGTTACATATTATTCTTTCTATCTAACCTACAGTGCAGTAAGGAAATAAAAATACTGGATAATATTATGGGATATTATAATCTGTATTTCATTCAGTCTTCATTCAAAATTTAATATAGCTGGGCGACATCATAGGCTGCATTCACCCAACGTAAATAATGTGACTACTGAATCAGCCAGTGTACTGAGTTTGCACAGTAGATTGAACCTTAGTCTAACCCAGGGGTAGGCAACCTTGGCTCTTTTATGACTCGTGGACTTCAACTCCCAGAATTCCTGAGCCAGCTGGCTGAGGAATTCTGGGAGTTGAAGTCCAGGAGTCATAAAAGAGCCAAGGTTGCCTACCCCTGGTCTAACCAAATGACCTGTGTTTTTTTTCTTGCTATAGAAAAACTAACCAAGTTAGCTGTTAGTAAATGTAGCTGCTAGGTGGGTAAGTAACTCGTTTAAGCAACTTGGGCAACCCGAGCTTGTGAGATTACTATGAACCACTAATATGTAGTGTGAACCATGTTGTATGATTGTCATACCCTGCTGTCTACCAGGTCCTTCCATTCTGCAAGACGGGCAATGCTTTTTATGAACAAGGCTATTAGTTTAACATGTCATGCTAAATAAGGACAGGATTAGAAAAGAATAGGAATATGTCTCTTTTCTGCTGACTTCTTCAGTTGGGAAACTGGAATGGGCTAGATGGACAGATGCCCCCTTCCAGTTATTTGCGCATCTTACTTTTTCTTCACTGATTTGTGTGGTAGAGCTCACCTCCATGCCTGTGGACATTTAAATTACTTTTTCCAGAACAATTCAGGAAAGATGCCTGTGGCTGGTGGTAGATCATTTTCTGGTTAGGTGCTGCAGAATTACTGTGAAGATGACAAAGTTAAAACAAACTGGGCAACTGCTTTTTAGCTTTCATGCTTGAAAGGAGATGCTCACCAGTGGACGTGTTCACCAATAAGCCACATTTTGGCTTGTCGAGTCATTTCAGTACCCAACTAATGTTTAGTCCTAAGAGCTCCATTTTTAGTTTTCTTTCTAAAGATTTCTTGAACTAACACACCGCCAATAGTTCTCTGGAGTCTGTTGACATCTGACATTTACAAGTGGAACCTGCAGTTTTGACTACATATAAGATGGCATTCCCGTTCAAGACTAAAAATAAAATACATCAGAGAATGGACATGTTGGAAGCCTATCCTTCATATTGTAGACTTTGATCAAAAGAATAGCATGGGTGGAGAAAAGAGCCAACTCAATCTTTTTTCCTTCCCCCCCCCAAACCCATTTTTGGGGTGTATCCTCTCTTGCATGGAGAATGTATGAATGCCAGTATCCCTCCACCAGGGATAAATCAATATTGGACGGCAATGAAAGGGTAATATCTTTCCTCACTGCTTGTTCTCACTCTTGCCTAGTCTTTTTATTTAGGGAAAAGGTGATAGACTGTCACTGTCCTAGGAGTGGGAGTGGGAAACACATGTTTGATCTATTACCTTTCCTGTTCAGTGCCTTCATCCCGGTAACATCTTATTGCTTGGTCTTGTTCAGCTTGCTCTAACTAAACATTGGGAATGAGAATGAAGAATGAGAGAGGGCTCAAAATGTATTAAAGGTAGTCTTCAACTTACAACAGTTCATTTAGCGACCACTCGAAGTTACAGTGGCACTGAAAATAGTGACTTATGACCGTTTTTCACACAACTATTGCAGCATCCCCATGGTCACATGTTCAAAATTCGGACACTTGGCAAATGACTCATATTTTTGATGGTAGCAGTGTTCCGGGGTCATGTGGGGATCACCTTTTGTGACCTTCTGCCAAGCAAAATCAATGGGGAAGCCAGATTCACTTAACAGCCTTGTTATTAACTTGACAGCTGCAGTGATTCACTTAGCAACTGTGGTGAGGAAGGTCATAAAATGGTAGAAAACTCACTTAACAAGTGTCTCATTTAGCAACTGAAATTTTGGGCTGAATTTTGGTGGTAAGTTGAGAACTACCTGTACTTCTTGACACACTGCTGTGCTTAAGTTCTGTTGCTTAAGATAAAGACAATGCAGTTGATGTTCCGAGGAGATTTGTTCATTCATGAATTCTCATTCAGGAATAGAATGAACAAAAATGAACTTCTTACAGTCCGTATGAAAGAGAACTTGGATTTTATTTTTTCTATATTATTGGCAGAGAGCAAGAGACACCAAATCCTAACATGCTGCTATTATAAACAGAGACTACCCCAAATTGAACTTGATTCCTGGTGATTACAGGGACAACCCATGTCATTTTCTCAGCGCAGTAAAAAATTGGTTTGCCACTGTCTTCTTTTGGGAGCTTTTTTATAACTTCCCAATCTAATCTGCTGTCCTGGGATTTCCTACTGTAGTGTATGGACATCCAAGTGCTAATCAAGTCTGACCCTGCTTAGCTGTCTTAGAACTCAACTGTGATTGACTCGATGTTGCCATCTTTGGTGATACCCTCATTATAGCTCTATTCAAATATGATGTGTAATGTATATTACTTTGCTTGAATCTTGGGAGCAAAATATTTGAGAACAATGAACTACCAAAATCATTCATTTATTTTTCTGTAAACATGACCTTCCTTTTCTATTAAAATACTCAAAGTGACTTACAGCTACGGTTCAAATAAGACAAGTGCACTCTAAAATCACAAGGTAAATGGGAAAAATGGAATGTAGCAGAAAATTAATAGATCAGCAATTTGCCATCTCATTTTTCTGCTTGAAACAAGCCATTGTGAGCCAATTGCAGAACATCATGGAGAATGTAACACAAGCCTCCTAGCCTAGAGAAAGGGTTTTCACAGATTAGGTAAACCTTCTCAACTTGGAATATCCTTCTGGGATTTTGCTGGCATGATGGGCAGGTATTCTGGTTGAGGACTTAAAGAGACAATTCCACCCTGTATCCTAACCAAATACAAACCATATGTTTGACAAAAAATAAAAATTGCCAGTAGCTGACCTAAAATGGATTTTGCAATATTATCTCGGGGCACATATATTCACCTTGGTTTGCAATAAGAATTCCATCTGCAATAAATTTATTAGTTTTATATAGGAGATTTTCTTGGTCTTAGTTCATTTAAGATTTATGGTAAAAAAGATGAGACCACAAATGAACTAGAAGCTGGTGAAAAAATTACAAAAAGTAGAGTCACAGCCTCCCAAGTACTGACCTGTGTCAGAAACATTGCTGGTACTGAATTGTATCAAAGAAATTTCTTAAAATGTTCAGAAAGACAATCTAGTGTAAAGAAGATTTCACTGATGCGGTGATAATGTGATTAGGGCACAGCTCTAGAAATGGGTCTGCTAGTTTGAAGTGGACAAAAGCATATTTGCTTATAGCCAGGAGGATCTCAAGAGGATGAACCTGGTTTCTCAAGTGGACTAGAGCATAAACAAAAATCCAAATAAGGACCTATTCTCAGACAAAATGTCCTATGCCTGCAAGCAATTTGGATTACTGAAAAAGCAATTATGTCTTTCAAATAACTTGAGCACTGTGTAAATTCTTGTTTGAACCATAACTGTATTACCCAGATTAAAATGTGAGTTGCCTGCAGGCAAGGCTTATTTGTTGCCTTTTTCCAAGCATGTGTGTAATCCATTTGCCTGATGAGATAATGCCACTTGAATATTTCAGACTCACTTTCTTGGGAAAGGGAAATGTGAGATTTTGCCTTCCAAACTTCAGTCATGTGTGCATCCATGTTATATCTACAGTAAAGACGAGTTGTAAAATGAATATACAAACAATTTGATGAAAGCACAATTTTAAAGTTGTGATATAAATATGGGCGTCAAAATGGCAGATATCATTCAACGTAAGCCAGTCTAAAAGATTGCATATTGGTGCCAAAAATCCTATCTACTCATGAAAATCAATAAGATCAGAGATTAACAGTGAAAAATGAAGAAAGAGATCTAATGGTAAATAGTTCAATGAAGGTGTCAACCCAGTGTGAATTTATTGTAAAAAAGGCCAAAAAACATGTTAGGGAGAATAAAAAAATGTATTGAAAATAAGAATATAAATGTGATGATGCCTATATATCAATCAATGGTGAGACTGTATTTAAATAATATTCCCTGTTCTTGTTACCACACCTTCGAAAGGGTATCATGGAGCTAGAGAGAGTTTAGAAGAAGGAAACTAAGATGATCAAGGGGGTGGAGCAGCTTTCCTATAAGGAGTGGTTGTGACATTTGGGGGCGAATGAAAGGTGTAATGTATTGGGCCTTTTACTTGAACTGTTTTCACGTGTCTTTGAATGCTGCTTGAGATTGCCTAATTAGGGTGTGTAACGGTCGCTGGCTGCCCAGACATGCAGTCTCCAGGACGATCACTGGTTGGCTCTGGGGCGGGAATAGGTTCCTTTAAACCTATTGGCCGCCGCCTAGTGGCCAACCATATAAGTAGCTGCATAGAAGCCTCTGTTCTCAGTTCTGTTCCTGTTACTACAATAAAGCAATGTTCCTGTTTGAACCCTCTTGTCTCGCCTCCTGCTTCCAAGAAACCCACTACAGAACAAAAGGGATGAGACTGAGGTTAATAAAGTGGACAAGGAGAAGCTGTTTCTCCCTTCCCAAAATACTAAAACCAGAGGTGGCGCAATGAAATTGAATCCTGAAAGAATATAAAAAAATACTTCTGTTTGTCCTTACATAATATTTAATCCAGCTTTGAAATTTGTTACCATGACATGTGCTGGCTACTAGTTCAATTAGTTTTTTTTTAAAAAAGAGATTGACCAATTCATGAAAATTTGGGGGATCAATAGTTATTAGTATTGATGGAAATGTGACTGCCTCTGAAGGCCATCTCCTGGGAGACTATTAGACTTCCTTGTGCAATTGGTTGGCCACTATAAGAACAGACTGCTCGATAAATGGGCCAGGGGTCTGATCCAGAAGGCCCATTCTTTTTTTTAATAAGAGTATTAATTTTTTTTAGGGTTAGGAAGAGGATATGACCAGAGTAAGGATCAGGATTTGGAATGGGGTTAGAATTGGGATTAGGGTAGGAACGGGGTTGGGAACAACATTGGGGTTGCCTCCCAATAACATTTTCAAGCTTTAGCAAACAGACTATTGTCCGGGTACATATGTTCAATTAAGACTAATTAATATAACATTAAATAGCTATAATATATATGCTAAACGATAATCGTATACGGTATCAATTAGTCAATACATATCATTCATGCAATACATATCATTGCAGTTAAGAACCTTTGTAAGGTCTAACTACTTCGCTGCCCTCATCACGTCCGCAGATAATCGCCCAGCCACCCTGTTTAGGGTGACTCACTCCCTTCTTAATCAGGAGGTGAGGGAGGAGCCCTTGCAGGGTCGGGCCAAGGAGTTTAGTCATCATCTGACGGACAAAATCGCTCAGATCCGGGCCGGTTTGGACTCTGACTGGGCAGAGTCTGATGTGGAGGAATCGGACGGTCTTGAGCATGTTATCTGGACTGAGTTCGATCCTGTTTCCCCTGATGATGTGGACAGGATTATGGGGAGGCTGAGCTCCACCACCTGTTTATTGGACCCGTGTCCCTCCTGGGTGATTTATGCAGCTCGGGAGAAGACACGAAGCTGGTTCCAGGCAGTAATATCTGCCTCTTTGAGTGAGGGTGTCTTCCCCGCTGCTTTGAAGGAGGCGGTGGTGAGGCCCCTTCTCAAGAAGCCTGCCCTAGACCCAGCGATTTTAAATAATTATCGTCCGGTCTCCAACCTTCGCTTTTTGGCGAAGGTTGTTGAGAGTGTGGTGGCGCATCAGCTTCCTCTGTTCCTGGAGGAAACTGATTACCTTGACCCGTACCAATCGGGCTTCAGGCCCGGGTACAGCACGGAGACGGCATTGGTCGTGCTGGTGAATGATCTCTGGCGGGCTCGGGACAGGGGTTGTTCCTCTGTCCTAGTCCTATTAGATCTCTCAGCGGCTTTTGATACCATCAACCATGGTATCCTACTGCGGCGTCTCAGGGGGTTGGGAGTGGGAGGCACTGTTTTGCAGTGGTTCTCCTCCTATCTCCTGGGCCGCTCGCAGTTGGTGTTGACAGGAGGGCAGAGATCCGCCCCGAGGCCTCTTGTTTGTGTTCCTCAGGGGTCGGTTCTCTCTCCCCTCCTGTTCAACATCTATATGAAGCTGCTGGGCGAGATCATTCGTGGTTTCGGGGTGGGGTACTGATGATACCCAACTTTTTGTCTCCACCCCGAACCAACCCAGCGATGCCCTCGCCGTGATGTCCCGTTGCCTGGATGTGGTCCGGGTCTGGATGGGGAGAAACAGGCTTTGTCTCAATCCTGCCAAGACTGAGTGGCTGTGCGTACCGGCAAGAGCCTTGGTGGAGCAGTGGGCTAATGCCTCCTTAAGTAACACCAGCTGCCTGCAATTAGTGCAGGTTCGCATCCCACGAGGCTCAAGGTTGACTCAGCCTTCCATCCTTCCGAGGTAGGTAAAATGAGGACCCAGATTGTTGGGGGCAATAAGCTGACTTTGTAATAATGCCGCTTGGGGGGGCGAAAGCTCTAACAAGCAGGCATATACATAGAATGAAGGCTATTGCTAAGCACATTGGTTTGTGCTTAGAGTGTAAGCCGCCCTGAGTCTTCGGAGAAGGGCGGGATATAAATGGGATTAAAATAAAAAAAATAAAAATCTCGAGTTAACCAGTCTATTCCACCTTTAATGATGGGGGGTGAGGTGTTACCCCCTGTTGATAGGGCTTGCAACTTGGGCGTCCTCCTGGATTCGCGGCTCAGTTTTGAAGATCATATAGGAGCCGTGACCAGGGGGGCCTTTGTCCAGGTTCACCTGGTGCGCCAGTTGCGGCCCTATCTGGACCGAGATGCCCTACACACAGTCACTTATGCGCTCGTGACCTCCCGGTTGGACTACTGCAACGTGCTCTACATGGGGCTGCACTTGAGGACCACTCGGAGGCTTCAGCTGGTGCAGAATGCAGCCGCGCAAGTTGTGATGAGGGTTTCCTGATACTCCCATGTAACACCTCTTCTCCGCAAGCTGCATTGGCTTCCAGTTGCCCTCCGGGTGAGATTCAAGGTGCTGGTGATGACCTATAAAGCCCTAAATGGCTTGGGTCCGGGTATTTGAGGGAACACCTGCTGCCGGCATCAAGCTCCCTTCGTCCTGTACGCTCCCACAGGGAGGGCCTTCTCAGGGTACTGCCGGCAAAAGATTGCTGGCGGGTAACACCCAGGAGGAGGGCCTTCTCTGTGGGTGCGCCTGCCCTTTGGAACCAGCTGCCCGTAGAGCTCAGGACTGCCCCTGACCTTTGTTCATTCCGCCGGGACCTGAAGACCTGGCTCTTTGAGCTTTCCGGCCAGGACTGAAAATTTTAATTGTAATTTTATTTTAATTGGGTTTTAATTGGAGTTTAATAGGGGTTTTTATTCAAGGACTAAATTTAATTATTTTAATTGTTCTTAACTTTTGTAATTTGTATTGTTATTTTAAATTCCTTGTGAACCGACCTGAGTCCTACGGGAGAAGGGCGGTATATAAGTCCAATAAACATAAACATAAACATAAACATTATCTACAATGTAGATAAAATAATCATAAAAGAGGCTGAAAATAAGTAGCCAAGACCAGTTCTCAATTCATTAGAGATCAATGAATTGCCTCCACATCCATTGAAATTAAGAAAGAGTACGCTTATTTTTTTAATATAAACAATATATTAATGAATGAAATATACCACAGATACTGAGTATGCACAAAAGCTGATGGAATTGAGGATAAATGCAGGGAAAATCTGTGTTTCATCTACTATTTCTAAGAAGCAGGTGTTCCTTCAGACAATATTAAAAAAAATACACAAAGTAATATCCTATCAACTTAGCGTTTGCAATTATAATAAAAATTTAAGGACAAATCTCAAGAATTCAATTTATTCAAAAGATTCATTGATGGAAAATTAAAGATACATATAAAAATCTAAGGTCAGATCCCTTAAAAACGTAAAGTGATATATTTGCCAACCAGCTATAGCATACAAGGAGCTCAAGAAGAAAACCTGCCCTCTGCAAAAATAATTTTTTTAGAGCAGTAATGGGGGTCCTTTTGGAAAGTAAAGGAATGTCTGATAGCTTTGGAAAAAATGGAGACCTATCCAAATGGCTTGTAATATTTGCTTTGTTTACACATTAAAACAATTACAGGTTGTTGTTGTTAGCTGCGAAGTCGTGTCCGACCCATTGTGACCCTATGGACAATGTTCCTCCAGGCCTTCCTGTCCTCTACCATCTTCTGGAGTCCATTTAAGCTCACACCTACTGCTTCAGTGACTCCATCCAGGTAGTCTTTGACTTATAACTAGTTGCTGAGCTTCCAAAGTTAAACAGACCTACTTTGGGGTTACAACCCAGATTCAAAGTTCTGATAATTGCCCACCCATCATGACCATAGTGAATTTGGGGTGCTTGGCCCTGGATTTAGGGCCATTTGCCATATCCTGCAGTCAAGTGACCACATTTTGGTTTTCAGCACAGTTTCTGACTGTCGTGACTTATGACCATAATGGGTAGTCCCCAGTATAGAGGTAATTTGAAGACTACCTGTAATAAATAAAACAGACCCTGATGTCCTGGAAAAAAAAGGTGTAACTTTTTAAAATTTTACATTCTCCTGTATTCACACCCTGCAGTTGGTTCAAACCCCCCTAGATCCTTCAAATATTTACATTATATCTCCCAACAGCTTTTTCGTTCCCTTTGCTTTTTCCCCCTCCCTAATATACTTTCGGACCCAAACTGATATTATTATCCTAGGATCAACTTCCCTTATTTCATGTGTATGTTTCTCTGAACAGTATATGTGGGTCACTGAATACAAAGTGGATTATATAGAATGGGTGTGCTTTTTAGAATATAACAGATAATAGACTAATTAATTAATTAATTAAGAAACTTAATAGAACTGCCCATCTTCTAACCAACTCTAGGTGGCTCCTAATAATAATGGTGGAAGTTCTTGTTTAAAATAATATTAGGTCTGCAGGCTAATGTAAGTATTTCCCCTCCCAGGCGGGTGGATGGAGGATGGGGGGGGGGAGCTGCTTTGCTTTCATGAAGCTCTAATTGGATAATTACTAGCTCAAAGGGCGTAAGTACAGTACTTATGGCAATACTCTGCCTGAATACTGTATGTACCTTTCAGACATCAGTAACTAAATGAATAAATTGCAATGCTGCTGATTTTGCATATAAAAAGTTAAGTGCGATTATATACTGTAAGTAAGTGGTTGGAACCCAGCCATTCTCTGCAAGGGAAAAATGAATTGTGTTAATGAAGCTACAAGCTCCTTTGATAGATTGTAAAAATTAAGTCACCAAGCCAGAAATCTGTTTTTATTCTATCTTCTTATCCTCATCAAGAAAAGTTATACCATACACAAGTTTGTCAACAAAGAAAGGCAGTGAACTTCATGTTTTTCTAACATGTTCATGCTTAAAAGAATTTACTCTGGAATTTTATAATTCAGACCTGCCAAGATTTATATTATATTAAAGGTTATATTATTAGCTCTTCGAACTGAGAGCTGTTAAGTAAAACTTTTATTAATACCGGTACTTACAAAACTGGTACAGCTTGCATAGATTCTAAATGAATTTAGAATACATGTTAGCCCCCAAAGTAATCCTTCTGCTAGAAAATGAATCTGTTTGCACATTGCCACTTGTATCTCCTGTCTAATAGTTGCAACATGAGAGAACATTTTTTTATTCCAGGCGTGCACTATTATTGTAGTGTAAATTTTTATCTGCTTTTTTTCCTCCTTAAGCCTTGAAATGTATGAACTGTAGTATAAGAAAGAAAAATCTTATGTCAGGCTGCATGTTGCAAAATGTTAATCAAATATAGATTAAAATAGTACTTACTGTTGAGTGGTTTTTGGTTCAAACACACTGAAGACTTTATCAGGTGGACCATCAGTAATAACCAGTAGTAAGCCAGTAGTAATAGAACATGAAAAATCTCATTAATGTCATTAACATTTATCCAAATGTGATTTTTTCCCCAGTTCTGGTGCGTCTTCATTTCTATTTTATGTCATGTTCAGTTTATATTTCCTGTTGCATAACCTTTTTGATTGCTGTTGCCAGCAGTTGCTCTGCCGTGTTCAGAGAAGGTGATGGGAACATCCAGACAGTTTCAGTTTGAATAAATTATGGGACAATTTACAGATTACAAGAGAATCTCAGAATAGCTGTACGTCTTTAGGCTTTGGAATAGGCATAAGGCTGCCCGTTTAGAAGCATCCATAGTTCAGCAGTATGATTTATGTTATATAGCAGTTGAAGGAGTTAGATCCAAAGAGTCTATAAACCTGCATTTTGACAGGAGAGGAAACTATGATTTCTTAGTTATTAAAAGTACATGTATAGCAGCAAGAGGATTGTGGTGTACATTGCTTTTAGCATCTTATTAAGGGGCAGTAGAATTCTTTAAAACTTAAGTGACTAACTGGATATTTCAAAAGCATATTTAAAACTAAACTTTATGCTGTGTTTATAAGCTTCTTTGCTTAGCCATTATACAGTACCTTGCACTGCTGCTGCTTGAAGCAACGTGAAACCTCCCTGCTGGCTTTGAACAAATTTGAAAACTGAAGCTTGGGAATTGTAGTTCTGCAGAGATGAGAGTTCTTTATAAATAGATATAGTCGCTTGACAGATTTTGATTCAGCTGGATGCTAGGAATTACCTCTCTATCATCATTTTCTCCACTGTTTGAGGTCTATAGGAACTACATATTTACAGGATTGTATGTTTTAGTTCTAGTGTCTCATTATCTTTAAAAATTGGCCCATTGGGTAGAGAAATAATTGTAATGTTTCTTTCTCCATATGACTGCTTCTGGCAAGCATTCTCTGGCAGCATAGGAGATGTGTCCCAAAGCATTCAAGTTTTTCATTCTGAAGTAAAAAGCCCATAGTTTTTTTTTCTTTAAAGATGGTTTACCCCTTATTATATTTCTTCAAAAAGCTGGAGCTGCCCACTTTTAAAAACAAGACAACTATTTGATATTTATATCATGGAGCAGTGGTTAGTTCTCAAACTAAACTTTAGTAATTTTCATAGGGATCACTACAATGCAGTAATGCCTCAAAGGAGCCAATTATGGTTGTACTGAATCATTGTCTTGAATGCCACATCAGATGTCCCGGGTGGCCTTATGTGGCCCTTGAGAAAACGTGGCTGTCATGCTGCAAAGCAACTCTTGTGACCTGCGTTTGTTGTCCTTTAGCATCTCCGCAAAAGTTCTGGAAGATGTAGGAGGCCCTATATAGGTAATCCTTGACTTACAACCTCTTGTTTAGTGACCGTTCAAAGTTACAATGGTACTGAAAAAAGTGACTTATGACCATTTTTCACACATGACAATTGCTGCATCCTCAAGGTCACATGATTGAAATTTTGGTGCTTGGCAACTGGCATATATTTATTATGATTGCAGTGTCCTCGGGTCATTAAATCACCTTTTGCGACTGAACAGAATAACTAAGTTGGAAGGGACTTTGGAGGTCTTCTAGTCCAGCTCCCTGCTTAAACAGGAAACCCTATACCATTTCAGATAAATGGCTGTCCAATCTTTTCTTAAAAACCTCCAGTGTTGGAGCACCCATAACTTCTGAAGGCAAGTCATTCTAACTGTCAGAAAATTTCTCCTTAGTTCTAGGTTGGTTCTCTCCTTGATTATTTTCCATCCATTGCTTCTTATCCTGTCTTCAGGTGCTTTAGAGAATAGGTTGATCCCCTCTTCTTTGTGGCAACCCCTCAGATGTTGGAACACTGCTATCATGTCACCCCAGTCCTTCTTTTCTTTAAACTAGACATACCCAATTCCTGCAACCATTCTTTGTATGTTTTAGCCTCTAGACCCCTAATCATCTTTGTTGTTCTTCTCTGTACTGTTTCTAGAGTCTCAACATCTTTTTTATATTGTGGCGACCCAAACTGGATGCAATATTTCAAGTGTGGTCTTAGTAAGGCATTATAAAATGGCATTAACACTTCACGTGATCTTGATTCTACCCCTCTGTTAATGCAGACTAGCATTGTGTTGGCTTTTTTGGCAGCTGCAGCACACTGCTGGCTCATATTTAAGTGACTGTCACTAGGACTGCAAGATCCCTCTCAAAGTTACTATTATTGACGCAGGTACCACCTATTCTGTACCTGTAAATTTGTGGTTTTTTGCCTAAATGTAGAACCTTACTTTTCTCACCATTGAATTTCATTTTGTTAGATGGGGCTCAGTGTTCAAGTCTGTCAATATCCTTCCAAATCTTAAGCCTATCTTCTGGAGTATTGACTATTCCTGCCAGTTTGGTGTCATCTGTAAATTTGATGAATTCCCCGTCTATCCCTTTGTCTAAATAATTGATGAAGAAATTGAAGATTACTGGGCCTAAGACAGTACCCCACTGCTTACTTCCCTCCATCTATATGCAGTTCCATTAAGGATGACTTTTTGACAAGCAAGGTCAATGGGGAAGGCAGATTCACTTAACAATTGTGTGTTACCGGTACTAACTTAAGAAGTGCAGTGATTCGCTTAACAACTGTGGCAGGAATGATCATAAAATGGGGCAAAACTCACTTAACAACTGCCTTGCTTGGCAATGGAAATTTTAAGCTCCATTGTAGTCCTAAGTCGAGGAATACTTGTCTACATGGATTACATCAATGGATCTGTAGGACAGTCTCTAGACTGAGTAGTTTGTTACTTCTAGAGGCAATAATTTTAACGTACATTATCTAAGGATAAGTAATCTGGGATAAAAGTTGAAATCACACTAATCAAGCACTCCACTTCCAAAGCAATAACCCAACCTCCCACAAGAGAAGCTGCATCAGAACTTTATTTAGAGGAGCACAAACTCATTGTAGCAATCTTGAACAACAGAAAAAGGAAACAGAGCACACACACAACCCAGCACAGCAATATTTAACATTATAATTCAGATTTAATTAATCTCTTCAGTTAATGGATTTGGGAAATAATGAATAAAGGTTTTGTAGGGTATGCTGCTTTAAAAATCTGGAAACTTGATGGGCTTACCTGTATTTAGAATATAAATAAATTATTCAAGGAACCCTTTTTAATAGTATTATAAGGCAGCAGGAAGGGATTTTAAAATGCTGGTTCCCACAAATAAGAATGCCATTTAATACCACAGGATGAGGAAAATAGTGTATAGTAAGCATGTTTAAAGTAGCCCATATCTGATTTTTAATAATATGAAATTGAATTGGGTTCATATATAAGCAGACACAAAGAAAAACCAATGCCTTCCATGTTCTTAAAATAGGCTCAGATAACAATAAAATTCACTTATCAACAAGTTTGTTCCAGGAGTTCAGGTCAGATTGCCTTGAGAGGATTTTTACTTTAACCTAATAACTTTCTCAAGTATATGATGCAGGAGTGGCATTAACACAGAGAACTGTGTTCACACTGCAAGCAGTAGAAAAGCTTCAGCATGAATTATAATCCTGCAGACTCTTCTGCTCAAACTACTAACCAGAGCATCAGCTATATTCACTAGCATGGGTGAGGTCCATTTTTTTCTTGCACAAATTTAGGTGGAAGAATATTTGTCACTCCAAGACCCACTAAGATTACAGAACTGTTGTTAGAACTTTGGAAAATAATGTAAATCTCATTTTGAGGTTGTTGGTTTTTACTCCCCCATGTATTTCTGCATTGAACACAAAGCAGCTAGGACAGGGGTAGGCAACCTTGGCTCTTTTATGACTCGTGGACTTCAACTCCCAGAATTCCTGAGCCAGCCATGCTGGCTCAGGAATTCTGGGAGTTGAAGTCCACAAATTCTGGGAGTTGAAGTCCACGAGTCATAAAAGAGCCAAGGTTGCCTACCCCTGAGCTAGGACTAGGGTGATCATGGGCCAGTTATTTTCTCTCAACCTTAGGAAGGAGGCAATGGCAAACAACTTCTGGAAAATCTTGCCAAAAAACCTGCAGGGCCATGTCTAGGCAGTCTCTGAGAATCTCATGGGGAGAGAGAGAGAGAGAGAGAGAGAGAGAGAGAGAGAGGGAGGGAGGGAGGAGAGAGAGAGAGAGAGAGAGAGAGAGAGAGAGAGAGAGAGAGAGATGAGCATAATGGAGCCTGCTCATTACAGTTGTATGTCATAATGGTTGTAAAATAGGTCAGTCATGTGACCAATCCTATTTTACAATGTTTTTTTGTGGCTATTGTTAAGCAAATACCATGGTTGTTAAGTGAATCATTGATTTGCTATCATTGTGATTTTGCCAAAAATCCAGAAGTAAATGCCAGTTTTCAGCAAAACTATCATAAAACGGTCACTTGACTGCAGGATGCTGAAACAGCCGTAAATGTGGCCATCTTGCCAAGTACCCTATGTTCAGTCACGTAACTGTAGAGGAGACTATTAAAACTCATAAGTTACCTTTTTGGGGGTAGGTCATAAGTCAAGGGTTATCTGTCTGTCTGTCTATCTGAAATATAAGTTATTTATATAAATATATAAATATTTATATTTTAGTCCTAAGGAAATGACCTTGCAGAATTCACAAAAGCCTATCATTCACTTTAGATTTTTTTTTATTCTATTCTCAAATATTTTGTGATAGTGTTTATCTACTTTCCTGTTTGGGAAAGCATGTTTGTCATGCCTAATGTGTAATCTTATACACATTATAAACTTGACTAAGCTTGAGGGGGAAATGTGACAACTTGATCTCCAGACTAAAGCAGATTTATTAATTATATTTTATATCCTAACCATCTGCAAAGTTAGATGATTTTTGCTTCCCCAAACTGAATCTTGTGCAGTATTATAATTCTGTTAGGTATGATCCATGGCTAGGGTTGTTAGGAGTGTCTTGATTAATACTCTGGAATGTACTGATTTTTCCAAGTACTGTATTTCTTTCATTTCAGAAGATAATCAACCTGTCCTACTATTGGACAACCCTCTTGCCTAAATCAGAAGTACATAATCTGAATATCCCCATCCTGCCTTTCGATGTAAAATGTAAGGTATTTGATGTGCCCCTTCTCCACTCCCCAATTTCATAAAATTGTTATCAAATTGTATTGTTCAACAATAATTAAATAGAGGAGTGATATATGCAGTGTTTATTTTTGCTTACATTTCAATGTAAATGAAATTCAATTTAATTCCAGACTAGGCAACCTATGGCATTCAATCTCAAGTTCACGAGTCTGCTCAGATAACTGCATCTCTGCTTTAAATGGCCCACTGCTTCCATTTCCAGTCTCAATTTCATGTCGCCTTCCATCTCTACAATGTCTTTCTCTAAGAAACAGGATTTGCTCCTTTTTAAATTGTGGAGGCAGTGTTAATGGTCTGACTCGCTGCTTTCTCACATGGATGCAGGCTACACTTTTAATTAATGTATTTTCCTGCTGCTGTTCTTTTTCTAGCGATATTCTAGAGTTCAAGATTCATATATTGAATATTGTGATGGTGTATTTTAAGTGATTTGAATGTTTTAGCCCTACACCTATGACTGCACACTTATTACAATCAAGTAGTTGCTGCAATGTTGTGAAAGTGGTTTTGTGTACTTGTTATAGGTTAATATGCATAAAAGGCAGCTACTTTCTGAAGGCTTTTACAGGGATACATATAGGTCACCAAGGTTAAAAAAAATATTGCCTGTATTTTATTAGCATTTTCTGAGCCCTTATGCATGCTGATGAAACACATTTAACAGATGGTCCTCAATTTATGCCTGGTCAGTTAGCAAGTGTTCAGTGTTAAACCCGGGGGGGGGGACTTTTTACCACCTGGATGTGAAGTTCCAATGTGGTCATGTGGCTGCGTTTTGGGTGCTTGGCATCCTGACCAGATATAAGGACATTTGACTCCAATTTATGCAATTTGGGTGTTTACTTCCTGTTTCTGGCAAAAAAACACCCCATAGTAAACAGTGAGTTTGCTTGATGATTGCAGTATTCGCTTCATGACCACTGCAAAAATGATCATAAAATTGGATGAGGGGACCCACTTAATGACACCATCATGACTTATGACCAAAATTGAGGACTATCTGTATTACATTTATATCAAGCCTTTCCTCATGGAACCTTGCTTTGCTATATAGCCCCAGAATAGATATATGAAGTAGGCTATACTGAGAGAGAATGACGGGTTAACAGTCACTTGGAAGCCTCCATGGTTAAGTGGAAATTTGAACTTGCATCTCCCCCACACTCTTTGCTAAGCATCATAGCACCACTTCTAACCACTGTTGCAGTGATACCTGCTGCACACTTACAAGACTACTTCAAAATGCATGGCTCTCCACATAGATTGTATTTTTTGGTTTTAAAGCTACTTAAATGCTAATAGTAGCATTCTGCATCTGTTCAAAGTGTATATTTCCTCCTATGATGCTCATTGTGGAAATAAATGACTTTACAGAAAGATTGGAAGGGATTTTTGGAGACCATCTAGTCTTAGAACTAAGGAGAAATTTCCTGACACAACAATTAATCAGTGGAGCAACCTGCCTCCAGAAGTTGTGAATACTCCAACACTGGAAGTTTTTAAGAAGAGACTGGACAACCATTTGTCTGAAATGGTATAGGGTTTCCTGCCTGAGCAGAGGGTTGGGCTAGAAGCCTCCAAGGTCCCTTCCAACTTTTTTTTATTTTTTTTATTTTTATTATATTATTATTATAAACTTTTATTCATAAAACATAAAACTCAGTCAACTGAACACACAAATTGACTGGCACTAATGGTTGACACGGGTTGCTGCCAGCATCCTAGATAACAACCAGGTATCTCCTTAAAATGTAAGATGTTCCGAGTAGCGCAGTTTTTTGTAGCTTTGCTGGAGTTATTGCAGGAAGCTGCAATTTCTTGATGTATTTTGCAAAGTTTTTGGACATAGTTCCCAGTGCCCTGATGACAATGGGTATCACTATCATCGGGGCACTGGGAACTATGTCCAAAAAACTACCACTACTACTACTACTACTACTACTACTTCTTCTTCTTCTTCTTCTTCTTCTTCTTCTTCCTCTTCTTCTTCTTCTTCTTCTTCTTCTTCTTCTTCTTCTTCTTCTTCTTCTTCTTCTTCTTCTTCTTCTTCTTCTTCTTCTTCTTCTTCTTCTTCTTCTTCTTCTTCTTCTTCTTCTTCTTCTTCTTCTTCTTCTTCTTTCCTCCCAATTAGGGAGGAAATTTGTCACATCAAATTTAACAATTATCACGAACATCTCCAGAGAAGAGAGTCCACATCTCCTAGGGCAATTTATTCCATTGTTGAACAGCTCTTATTGTTAGGAAATTTCTTGTGATGTCCAAGCAAAACCTTCTTCCTTCTGATTTAAACCCAGTTTCTTGTCTGTCTTCTGAAACAGCTTTGAACAAGTCTGCCTCATCTTCTACAGACAGCTATCATGCATCATGCAGTTTGTTCTTCTTGAAGGTAAACGTAGCGATGGCTCCAGTTATTTCCCATATGGATATCCTTCCAACCCCATCATTTCAGTTGCTTTCTTTGAATGCACTCACCATCTTTCCTAAATTGCAGCTCTCAGAACCGGACAAATTATTCTAGTTACAGTTTGGCTAGATCGGAATAGACAGGATCAGAGATTTTTCTTAATTTTGACAGTATCTATCTGCTAATGCAACCTAGGATTGTATGTGCAAGCTCATGATCAGCGCATGAGATACCAAGGCACTCTGATCCTTTTTATGCGTAATGCTTCCAGTATGATGCCCCTTTTCTCCTATATTCCTACTTTTGATTTTTCCAAAACAATAGATTGCATTTATACTTACTAAGATTCACCTTTGGGGATCCTGCCCATTATCCCAGGTGGTTAAAAAAAGCACCTCTTGACTGTTATTGCCTTCCAAAGTGTCGTCCTTGTGTTATCTGCAAACTTAATAAGTCTATTTTCTAATCTCTGTCCAAATCATTTGTAAATATATTGAGCAGTATAGTGCAGCGCCCTGAGCTACAGCACTTGATATTTCCTTCCAGCTTCATATGGAGATACGGAGGTACGTCCATCTCATGCCAGCAGTCTTTGCCATCTCCTCTTCTAAAATCTAATGTTTGTATCAAATGCTAAATCAAAATGTAGTGTGTAAACTCTAGCAAAAGTGGTTTCTCATGTGTTTATTCCTGAAGAACTGATGCTGCTTCTTGTCAAGAGAGGCTTTTTTTTTCTTTTTTGAAAAAAGTGCACAAACCAACTATTTAATCTGTTCCAGAGTTTTGGTCAGTAATGATGTCAAACTGACTGGTCTGTAATTATCCTGGTTTTCTTCCCCCCCCCCCCTTTTGAAGATTGGAAGAACATTTGTTTTTCTCCAACTCCCCAGTACTTTGTCCATCCTCTGTGATTTCTCAAAAATCATAGAGGCTCAAAATGGCATTTACAAGCTGCCCAAAGACTCTCAGATATAAGTGGCCTGGTCCCGGAGACTTAAACTTGAGAAACGTTTTACAGGTAATCCTCAACTTACGACCATAACTGAGCCCAAAATTTTTGTTGCTAAGTGAAACATTTGTTAAGTGAGTTTTGCCCCATTTTATGACATTTCTTGCCACATCCGTTAATCTGAATCACTGCAGTTCTTAAGTTAGTAACACAGTTGTTTAGTGAATCTGGCTTCCCCATTGACTTTGCTTGTCAGAAGGTCGCAAAAGACCCCAGGACACTACCACAGTCATAAATATGAGTCAGTTGGCAAGCATCTGAATTTTGATCACATGACTATGGGGATGCTACAAACATCGTAAGTGTGAAAAATGGTCATAAGTCACTTTTTTCAGTGCTGTCATAACTTTGGTCAATAAATGAACTGTTGTAAGTTGAGGACTACCTGTATTCGAACATGATTCTATTGTTCTGATATGCCCTGTGCTAGGAAGCTCTTTTCCTGCATCACGTAATCATCTGCAAGTCAGTTTTCCCTGACTGTAATTCTTCCCGGGATTTTCACTGAAGTTATAATCTAAATTTGCAGACTCCTCTACTAGATTGCTTTTCTGATCATATTTTGGGGTTCTTGACATTCCCATTGATGTAAATTCTAAATACAGATATCAATGGATAAATGTGGTGGAGGTTCTGCTGGGGTGTGTCAGTTTTAATTGCAGTTAGAGGAATAGTAACTCTGGATTTTTCCTCATGTTACTTCGCTCCTACAGATAAAACTTAGCTTTCATTCGTAAGCTCAGCCTTTCCCCAAATTGGAAGATATTTTTCCTTGAAGGGACCATTTTGAAATAGTCAGCATCCTAGATACTTCAAGAGTTTCGCATATTTAGATAGGGATGGTGGTGTTTAAAGGACACTGCCTTAAGCTTTGCAGAAGTTTGAAGATACCTATTTTTATCCCTCCTCCCCCCCCCCCCCGCTTCCCTCTCAGATCCTGACTTTGCCAAGTGTTAGACTGTGAACATTTACGCTCTGGGTAAACCCAAGGCAAACCTTGAACTAACAGATGTAACTCTCCTATACAATTATCTTCTTCCATTTGAAGTCCATTATTTAGCCTGATGGTGTCATGGAGTGTTCACCTGGAGAAGCAATGGAGGAGGAGTTTTTGCAGCACAGAGCTTTCCCAAGAAGGCAGTACATTCCATCAAAGAGAAACCCAAATTAAAGAACTGCACAGTCTCGAATTGGATGGGGAAGGAAGGAAGAGGTTCAGGGTAGCCACACCCTAAAAATTTCTCAAGATATACAGTATCTAGTAAGTTAGAAGGTTATAGCTGTAGTCTGGCAAGATTCTATCCATTATATGTAAGCAAATAAAGGACTGGAGTTGTTTGAGTTTTGCTGTGTTGTCTTTGGATTTGGACCTGAAAGAGTGTTACGTGTTTTATCACGATCAGTATAGCACATGTATGTATTTGTTTCAAGGACATAAATATAAAACTACCTTGAAATAATTTTTGGTATATATAATGTTCAGAATATAAAGAAAAAGCAGAACCTTTAGTATTTGTTTGAGCAGCGCTCCCCAACCTTTGGGGCACCAGGGACTGGTTCCGTGAAGAGAGGTTTTTCCATGGACCGGAGGGGGTGTGGTTTCGTGTGCTGCCTGCATCCCACAGATGGGGCTTTGCTTGTTTGTGTGGCCCGGTTGCTGGCATGCTGTAGCCCATTTCCGGTCCACGGACCAAGGGTTGGGGACCCCTGCGTTTGAGTGTATGATCATTGCTCTAATATGTAAAGTAGAATAGAATTTGGTTATATTAGAAGTGCATTCTCATTGAAGCTATGGAGAAGTATATTTACATAGTTATAAGAGAACAATATTCCACCACAATATTCCAACACCCCTCCATACCATCCTCACAGTCACAAGATAATGTGGTTTCTGTTCAGATGGACTGTAGATTAACTCAATCCTGTATTGTACTTGTAGGAGGCAGTTGCAGAACATCTGTTGCATTCTGACGTGGTAACGAACTTTTTATTGATGGCAAAGAGGTACCTAAGTGTTTTGTATGTGCTTTAAATCTCTTTGTCCGGAAATATAAACTGTATGGCCGATTATGTTGGCTTAGGTTCTGCTCTGTGTTGAAATGACAGTTTGGAAAATGTATTTATCCTGGATCTTAGAACAGATTAAGAAAGTGAAAAAATAACGTGCTTTTTGACATATCTGTGTCCACTGAAGTATCTGGCTTGTTTTTCTTACTATTGCAATAATGGTCCAAAAGTTTCCTTTAGCTCATGAGGGCTATTATCCTAACTATATTTTATACAGAAGCAGGTTTCTTTTGGCTGCTGGCTTAACAGGTCTTTCAGGAAAAGACAGAGATACACTGAGCTATTGTAGACAGTTGTCTTGGTTTTTTCTACCAGGGGGAATAATCACCATTAACATCTATGCCTCAGTATTAATGGTATCTTAGTATATGTGTCTTTATAGCCATATGGTAGATTATGCAAAAAAATTTTTTATCATTTCCTGGAACTTCATTTGTGCTAGTAGTTAACTGACATATTAGTACTTATATTTGCTTTTACCTGCTCCAGTGAATCCTCCTACCTGACTGTGTGCAGTGCAGTTCAGGATGGAGCTAGTTGCCATGGTTACTCCCCGTTTCGGTTCAGGGGCTACAGCAACTCTTAAATCTCGGCCTTTTGCAGCACTGATGGAGGTTTGCAGGCCCTGTTGTCATATCCCAGACTTACCTTGTGTATGTTTTTTTTTCTAATGTGTACTGTTAGAACAGGAGAGCTGCTATGTAATGCTGGCAGCGAGTACCAAGCTATTATAAAAGATTATGATTATGGCTGGCTACTAGCATGCAGTGATGATACTTGGGTATCCTAGTATCATACCTGAGTACATAAGTACATTGTATTGGGGACTGGGAAATTGGCAGTTTAGTTACATGGTTCCCACAGCATTCTAAGCCAGGGGTCTTCAAACTTGGCCCTTTTATGACTTGTGGACTTCAACTATTTATTTATTTATTTATAATTGAATTTCTATACTGCCCTTCTCCCGAAGGACTCAGGGCGGTGTACAGGGCAATAAAAGCACTACAAAAGTTACAAAACTTAAAAGTAAAATTAAATTTTATTTATTTATTTATTTATTTTTATTACATTTATATCCCACCCTTCTCCGAAGACTCAGGGCGGCTTACAAGCTTAGCAGTAGCCTTCATTCTATGTATATGCCTGCTTGTTAGTGCTTTCACACACACCCCAAGCGGTATTATTACAAAGTCAGCTTAATTGCCCCCAACAATCTGGGTCCTCATTTTACCTACCTCGGAAGGATGGAAGGCTGAGTCAACCTTGAGCCTGGTGGGATGCGAACCTGCACTAATTGCAGGCAGCTGGTGTTAATGTTAAATTAATGAAGCCCTAACAATAAATAATTAAAAATACCCCAAACCCTTAAACCAGGCCGGCCTGTTCAAATAAATAGGTTTTCAGATTGCGGCGGAAAGAGCGAAGGTCGGGAGCCATCCGGAGCTCAACCGGTAATTGATTCCAAAGGGCTGGCGCGCCCACAGAGAATGCGCTCCCCCTGGGGGCCGCAAGCCGACACTCTCTGACCGACGGCACCCTAAAGAGGCCCTCTCTGTGGGAGCGCACAGGACGAAGGGAAGATGACGCCGGCAGCAGGTGCTCCCGTAAGTAATACGGACCCATGCCATTTAGGGCTTTATAGGTAATCACCAGCACCTTGAATCTCACCCGGAGGGCAACTGGAAGCCAATGCAGCTCGCGGAGAAGAGGTGTTACATGGGAGTATCAGGAGACCCCCATCACAACTCACGTGGCCGCATTCTGCACCAGTTGAAGCCTCCGAGTGGTCCTCAAGGGCAGCCCCATGTACAGAGCATTGTAGTAGCCTATACAAGAGGTCACGAGCACATGAGTGACTGTACACAGAGCATCCCGGTCGAGATAGGATTGCAACTGGCGCACCAGGTGAACCTGGGCAAAAGCCCCCCAGGTCACAGCTCCTACATGGTCTTCCAAACTGAGCTGTGAGTCCAGGAGGACACCCAAGTTACGAGCCCTATCTACGGGGGGTAACACCTCACCTCCCATGGTTAAAGATGGAATGGACCGAATTTCCCGAGATACTGGAACGTACAACCATTACTGCCTGGAGCCAGCCTCGTGTCCCCTCCTGAGCCACATAGACCAGCCAGGAGGGGCACGGGTCCAATAAACACGTGGTGGAGCTCAGCTTCCCCATGATCCTGTCCACATCTTCCGGAGTCACAGGGTCGAACTCTTCCCAGATAACATCACCAAGACCGCTCGTGTCACCTCCGTCAGACTCTGCCCAGTCGGAGTCCAGACTGGCCCGAATCTGAGCGATTTTGTCCGCCAGATGTTGGCTAAACTCCTCGGCACGACCCTGCAAGGGCTCCTCCCTCACCTCCTGATTGAGGAGGGAGCGGGTCACCCTGAACAGGGCGGCCAGATGATTATCTGCGGACGCGATGAGGGCAGTAAAGTAATTATACTTTGCTGCCCTCATCGCTGCGAGATAAGACCTTGTAGAGGACCTTAGTCGCAATCGGTCAAATTCAGACCGGCTGGATCTCCAACAGCATGCTGGCTGAGGAATTCTGAGAGTTGAAGTCCACAAGTCATAAAAGGGCCAGTTTGAAGACCCCAGTTCTAAGCTGTAAGGGGTGGGTGGTTGTTGTTTTTTTGATGTAGCATATTGGGTGAACTCAGCCATTGTAATTTGGTTTTGTTTTTCTTTAAAATACAATTTTATTGAAGAAATTTTAACAAGCTGAAACAACATAAATATTAGAAAAGAAACAAAATGGGAAAGAATATTGACTACAAGTAAGAAAACAGAAAAAAATTACACTATAAAGAATCAATCTTTTTGATAGCATTCATATTTTACCTTCTTTGTTTAAAATTGTATCATAGAACATAGCATAATAGAGTTGGAAGGGACCTTGGGGGCCATTTAGTCCAACACCTTGCTCAGAATGGCAGTCCAGTCTCTTCTTGAAAACCTCCAGTGATGGAGCACCTACAACTTCTGGAGAAAAGCTTTTCCACTGGTTAATTGTTCTTACTGTCAGGAAATTTCTCCTTAATTCTAGGTTGCATCTCTCTTTAATGTTTTCCACACGTTACTTCTTGTGCTGCCCTACTTTAGAGAATAGGTCAACCCTCTCTTTTCTGTGACAACATAATTTCCTTCTTTCTGTAGACTACCCTTTGTAATCTTCATAACTGTAAATCTCAAGATCATTTTTCTCTTCTGTCAGCAAAAAGTACGTAAAGGGTTTCCAGTCACTGATAAATAGTCATTGTGGTTTATAAATGCTGTTTTATGGCTTCATTCAAAGTTGTTCAATCTGGACTACTTCAGTACCCAGATTTCTTTAACCAGGATGACCACTGCCAAGAATTCTTGGAATTGAAATCTGTGTACCTGAAGAACACTTAGGTTGAGGAAGAGTGGTTAATAGATGTTGGTATCCAGCCATTATAGTTTATTCAACAAACCATGAATTTATGCAATGGTTGAACCCAGATAGGTAAACTACACCTCTATTCTTTACAAAGCTGTGTTTATTGATGAAAATTTCCCTTTATCTTTTGAGACGTTGTTAGATGTGCTCTGAAATTGCTAGGGTTATCAGAAGCTTTTGAATAATTTTATCCTTTTTATATGAACAGTAGTTGTTATGTATGCAGGCACCTGCATAGCAACAGCCACCAGGGGGCGTTGGCCTTAACGGTTTTGGCAGGAAACCTAGTTTCGGCGGGAAACCTAGGGCCAACACCATTGGCTGTTCGCCTACCTGGCTAGCTAGGACAGGTAACCCTCATCCCTCAGTACGCTACCCCCTTCCAATAAAGAGCTGAACACGTACTCCGGCTGGCATCTCTTCCTTGCGTCGGACCCACCACACAACAGTGGCGACGAAGGTGGGATTGCTGCCAACAAGAAGCTGAAGTCACTTGGGGAGGGCACCGCACGCTGAAGGAAGCAGGAATCTTCCCTTCCTCCCAACGCGACCGCCAGCCAACCGGACCACGCTGGTCACCGCATCTGCGACTCAAGACCCAAACCCAACACCGCGATGGCAAGGGCCGGACAACCCCACGAATTCGACACCCACCACCCCGAGCCATGGGCCCTGTACCTGGCTCACGCCAAACTGATAAATTTGGCTAGCTGATAAATTTTCATTATAAGCTATAAACAGAAATAGCATGCATTCCCTAATCTGTCCTACTGATTTCTATAGGAAGTAAAATAATAGCTACATTTTCTTTATAGAGAATTGCATTTGATGGAATATCTCAAATGCAGGAGAAAGACCGGTGTTCAGTTCACAGAGATCAACATACCCTCTGGCTTTAAAAATATACTTTTGTTTTACTTTCTAAGATGTTTATGTTTGATTCATTGTATAAATAAGGAGAAGCATCCCTTCCAGCAAGTGAAGATGAATCATCAGTTTAAATTAAAGAATTTGTAAACGTGTTAAAAGCAGTCTTTCTAAGGAGATTATGTTCTATAGTGATGTCCCATTGATGCTTTTTTCACGAGGCAACTGGACTTTCTTGTTTTTCTTTAAAGACGTTTTGCTTTTCATCCAGGAAGCTTCTTCAGCTCTCCAAGAAGCTTCTTCAGCTTCTCATCCAAAAAGCTTCTTGGAGAGCTGAAGAAGCTTCTTGGATGAGAAGCAAAACGTCTTCAAAGAAAAACAAAGTCCAGTTGCCTCCTGAAAAAGCATCTTTGGGATAACTATGAGCTGGATGTCTGAGAATCTCCATAGACATTCTAGAGTGATGGCTTTTTAAATGACTAGTTTTAATTTATGCCAAGTAATTTGATTCAGAACTTCAGTTCACAAGATCCATAGGGCTTGGAAGGAACATTCTCACTCCAGAGAAGAAGAAAATAGGAATAAAATTCTGCCTAACATAATTTCAGGTTATAGGTTTAGAAAGTGAATCCTTTTCATTCATTTCAGTCATATATCTTGTCTCTCATCAGGGAGCTTATCTAAGGAAGCTGTACTAAATTTTCCTCCCCTGTAGTTTTCTGATTTAAGGTCTGCAGTATATGCAGAAACCCATCAGAAATGGCTACTGTAAAGAATATAAATATGCACTTAAACATTCCTGGAACAGAGATAAATCAGGACTAAATGAAAGGCAGAGTCACCTTCTTTAACTTTCTTTAAACATTTTTATAAGCAGTATTGTATTTTATCCTTGTCCTTAACAGAGTTCATTTCCCAGGTGTGCTGGTACCAACCCATAAAATATTTTACACTTGCAATTATTGTGTGTCTGAAAGGTTCTTTGCAAGTCTTACTGGGTTTTTTTGTTGTTGTTGAGGAAGCAACCACTCAAATTTGGGATATTCTGCCCAGAGAGGGACACTATTTTATTCCCCAAAAGCCCATTATTGTTTGATGTTAATCTTCATGCTGTAATTCAGCTGCCCTAATCAACAGTAACTTTTTCAGCAGCAGTTGATTGATTATCATTTCACAAAGCCTTTGAAAGGACTGTTAACAACACACCATTTAGACTACTGGTGAAATGAACCAGCTGTGCCTGCACATCTGCACTGACAGTCAGGAAAATTCTTGGACGAAACTGTAAGGAGATGCCAGAGGATCCAAATGCTTTAACGTTTAAATACTTCTCTGGTGCCAACATAAATTTCAAAGTTCCTGTTTTGAATACAGTTTGCAGCTCTGATGTTTATGTCATTTCAGCTGTTTTTATTATACATTACTCCAAAAATCAATTCTGTAGGGCCACCGATGAAAGAAAATATCACAGGAGTGTGATGTGTAGCATAAAACAATCCAAGCAGGGATGTCCTAGGGTAAATGCTGGAAGGGTGTGTTGTTGGAAAAATTCCCATTTAATTAGAAACCAAAGCTATTGGAGGCACTTCCAACAAAGTCTGGCTTATTGGCAGGCACAGCTACAGTGATTATTAGGCTCCTCTTAAGTGCCCATGCCAAATATTCATTTATTTTTTTACTTATTAATTAAAATTAAAAGCTGCCAGTTTCCAGATGACTCTCAGCAGCCTACAATCTAAAAAGTTGAAAAAAAAGAATATAAAAGAGAAAGAGAAAAAAGAACCATCCACAACCCAAACAACAACAACATAATTGGAAGCAATTAATGGGCTTGACACCTACCCTACCCCAAGGCCAGAGAGAACAGCCAGCTCTTAAAAGACGTTTAATGCTATGTGGAAATGACCTGGGGAAGGTGGGGGGAAGAGATGCTATCTAACTAACAATCAAATAAGAGAGGGCATGGCCCCCATCTGCAGAATGGGCAAGAAAGAAACTCAGCAAGGAACCTCCCTAACTTAGGCTGTAAAAGATGGCAGGAGATTTCTACTATCAGACTTGCAAGAATCTGTTAATGTAGCTTTACAATAAAGTAGAAGTAGCACATCTGGTGTGTTTCCTGTCTGGAATATATGGGAAGGTTAACGAAAAGCTGACTTCTGGAATTTCATTAGGGTTATTGCTGTACAGATTTCCAGAGTGTGGGTGTGTGAGGATGATCCGGAGGGCAGGTACAAGACAGAGAAGTCATATTTCCTAGATTCTGATGAGTGACACTGTTTAATCAAAGGGACCTGGAGCATAACCACTCTGCCTGATCTTATTGGATGGGCAGACATTATGGGAGAAAGCTGGCCCTGAAATAACCATGCCCTGTGCACTGAAGGGCTGAAAGTAGATTTTTCACACCTTAGCCATACTTATTTCCTGCCCATAAATTGCCCCATGCCCTTATTATCCCCAACCTCTAACGTGCCATGTAGCACTTAGATTTGTATGACTAAGGTCTATTTGAAAGTCTTCTCCGTTTCATTATTGGCACATACCTGTCTGAAATAAAAATAACCTCGTTAAAACTGGCACTTACTGTACATCATCTTATCGCTGTGTTTCAGAAATAGGAACATAGTATCTGGGTAAAACTGCAGTCTAACAGTAGCCAGACTCCTACCAATTGCAGGGCAGCTCAAGCTAGCTCTTAATCTTCAGCCAAGTTATTTGGTAATTGATTTAACTTACTTTGTCCAAGCTTCCAGCTAGCTGAACGTGGAAATGGCTATATTTGACTTATTTTTTGAATTTCAAAATGAATGGCCAGATAAGCAGAAAACTGGAAAAGAAAAGAAGGAAGAATGCCAATGCAGAATTAAGGAAAGGATCTTTCAAGATTGCTCAGGAATGATTTATTAGCCCCCTGCATTTCAAGTCTTGGCATTCTTTCAGAGCAACAGCTGTTTGAATCCATTCATTTTGAATGGTTGGTTGTCTTATGCCGGAGAAACAACTCCTGGAATGTCTATTTTGGGAGCATTTCAATTTTGATTGTTAAATCACCATACGTTGATTTCATTTGTCCAACTGTCTCAATTGTGGTTTGGTGTCGTCATTAAAGTGTTGGTATAACATAAAGAAGATTCAGGTTTAAAACCCTGTCAGCCATGGAAGCTCATTAGATAGGTTTGGGCAAGTTCCCTCTTTCAGCCCAGTCTACTTCACTGGATTATTATGATCGGGGGAAAAATAGGAGGAAGAACTGTTCTGTAATGTACGTAACTCCTTGTAATAATTGTGGGATAGAAAGCTAAACTGATAAATAGTTTGTGTGATGGATGTGCTTTTGTTTACCATGATTCAGTATGGCTTCCTGATGCTAGTCCTATTGTTGATTCTCCTGTTGCTATTCCTATGGTTAGACAGAGTAGATAATACTGAAAAGATGGACCATTCTTCCAGAAGACAAACTCATATCTACACATGTAATGTATATTCAGACATTATTGTATATCTGAGGCGTGTCTGTCTGCACAAGTAGAGATGTATCCAAAGTGCATGGCACCTTGAATTATGTGAAACCAGTGTCAGATTAGAAATTGTTTAAATCACTATTTTGCTAGGCAAAGGTATACCCAAATTTGTCTGGTTATCATGAAATTATGGGAAGGTTTATCAAGTGCCCAAGAAGGAAATGTCAGGAATGCATTTCAAACTTCCACAATAGCCAAAGCTTCTTCAAAGCTTCTATCTAGGACATTACCTTCAGCTTTACATAGTGCCAGGTTTGTCTGTGGGGCCACCAATACTTGACTTTAGCTACATAAAATAAAATTACTTCTATACAAACATTTACTAGAACCAGGAATGAAGGGCGGTATACTTAAAGCATTTTAGAAGAGATGCAGGTTGCTCAGAGTCCACTGATGTTACAGGAAAGCCTTTTTGCATGTACTCATTTATTCAAATATGACTATTATTGAATTGCTGATAATCCACAGAAATGGGGTACAGGTGGTTTTTGGACCAAAATTTCTGTTGCTAAGCAAGGCAGTTAAGTGAGTCATACCCAGTTTTATGATTGTTTTTTTGCCATGGTTATTATGCAAATTATTGCAGTTAAGTGAATCACGTGATCGTTTAGCAAATCCAGCTTCCCCCCTTGACTTTGCTTGTCAGAAGCTGTCTGGGAAAGTTGCAAATGGTTGATCCCACGTCTCCAGGACACTGCAACCATTGCAAATGAATGCTGGTTTCCAAGCCTGGATTTTGATCACATGACCATGGGAAGGCAAAGCACTTCCGAAATCTTGCTAAGAAAACTGCAAGGACTTGGCCAGGCAGTTGCCAGGGGTCAATACTGACTTAAAGGCACAGATTTCTTTTTTTTCTTGTACCTCCTAAGACAGTGATGGCAAACCTTTTAGAGACCGAGTGCCCAAACTGCAATCCAAAACCCACTTATTTATTGCAAAGTGCCAACACGGCAATTTAATCTGAATACTGAGGTTTTAGTTTAGAAAAAAACCAACTCATACATCAACATCTTTTGTCTTAAAAGAAAAACACAATAACAAAGCTTTCAATGATACAAACAATGTTACTGAAAAGTAAAAGTTTGCATTTGGCATGCTTTTGAACAATTCATGTGATTTTTTACTGTTGTATGATTGCTGATAATTTGTCTAACTTTGGCTTATACTTTGTAAGTTTGAGAGCAAAACATGCAGCACTCAGGTCTTCTGTTAGTCTGTTTCTGCTGTCAGATTTGATATAACTCAAAGCTGAAAACAGTGTGCTCACTCTGGAGCTTGATTTGGCTAGGAAGGGGCCTGAGAAATGGCTTTTTCCTATCAAAACGTAGCCAAAGAGTGAGGCGTGCGTGCCCGCAGAGAGGGCTCCAAGTGACCCCTCTGGCACACATGCCATAGGTTGGTCACCACTGTCCTAAGATTTGCATTTCCATAAAGTACTTTAAAATCAAGTAAAAACGATACCAAACTCCGAACCTCTGTACAGCCATACACTTTGCATTGTACACTAAATTTTAGACAGCATAATTAGGGCTTCCGAGTGAACATTATCGTATTAACCTGCTTCAACTTCCATAATCACTGCCATAATTTTAAGCTGTTTTAAGCTGCTTTAAATAAGGTAACTGTAGTTCCATAATATAAAAATGTTTTTGGCCTCCATCATGTTGTAAACTTACTTCTCTGTCTACTTTAGATGACAAGCATAATGACAGCTACAGCAATTCATTGCTGACCCTTTCTTTGTGGGTACGTAATGGACACTAACTGGATTTATGTGTGAGGGTGGAAAGTGGTGCTCTGTGAAGATCTACAGATAACATCAGGTTCATGTATTATAAAAGGCAGAATAGCCCCTTGACTGATAGGCAGAAGCTGAATATACACTTGAAAATGAATATGGAACATTGTTTGAAAGCATGGGTTTCTCTAAGCTTACTTGAGAGCTTTGATATCAAGGGTTTGCTTTTATGGATAAAATCTCCTGGTGTAGTAAACATAACACCTCTACATACTATAGTAGCTGCTTGAATGATGAAGTGACATCTAATTTGCTCATGTGATTCTTTTGCAATAGGGAAGAATAAAATGTCACATTGATTACCCATATGGTGCTAAAATTGCTGATGGTTGAAATCAAAACCCATCTCTTCATGTTTTGTTCTTAACTTCTTAAGTTAGGATGAAGTGTTGCTTTTTAAGATAAAATGGGGAGATCTCTATCTGCATGGCCTTGAGATTTTAGAGGAAAGCCAGAATATAAACGTAATAAATCAATAAACATCCAGTTCTTATACCCGATTAAATTAAATCCTTTGGTTTGTAATTTGGCTTGAAATTTAAGTTATTGAGTTATTAAGCAGCTGGTATAAGATTCAGTTCCTACTTACCCTGTCAGGCTGTTCATTAATTAACTTCCTAGGAGAGCATTCCTGACATGAAAATGGCAACATATTTTATTCCTTTGCCAATGTTTTTTAATAAAGTAGATATTTGCTGATATATATGAAATGAGGTGCACTTGGCTCATCATGCGTTCATCTTGGGTGGATGCCAGTTGGGTCGGAGATAATAAAAGTTGTCTATAACACTGGGCATTTTTATCCACCAAATATATGCTTCTTTATATGAAATGAGATGAGGCAATGAAGTTCATCCAATGCACTCAAAGCAACTTGTGAGTCTTTCTGCAGTCATGCTTCTTATTAGAGCTGGTTCAATTTCACTGTTCAATTGCACTTAAAGATAGTTCACATTTTAATGCTCAGTGATGTTCATTAGAACTTTAAACAGGGGTTGAGCAGTCTTTGGTCCCCAGGAAGTCCATACACATCCTGAACTTCTCATTTTGTGGCCTTGTAATTCCCTTTAATCGTAACCTAAAAATTTAAGGTACAGTTTCCTGCCATGGAGTGGGAAACAAATAAAACCTCTTTTCCTCTGCTGCAAGTTCAACCAGCTAGTGGCAGCATCTTATCAACCTTAATTGATGCCCCAAAGCTAAGCAGAATTAAACCTCATTGGAACTGGGAGTAGAAATCACCAGGAAATACCAATTAATACTGTTAATTATACTAGGAAGTTGGAAAAAAATCCTGCAATAAAATTTTCATATATTTGCCCAGAAAACTACATGGAAAGTGGCTATGAAGTCATCAGCAGTAAAACCTGATTTGAAGGAAATTTAACTTTAAATTTGAACCTCCGTGTTTTCTGGTGAAATGAATGAAAAGACACAGGATATTTTTTCCTTGTCTACAGCAGTACAGTAAATCGTGAACTTTGATTTCTTCAGTACAAGCCTGTTCCTGCAAAACTTAGAAAAGTTTTCGAGAAGCCCCAGCAGAAGGATTTCCCCCCCCCCAGCCTTTCACAATTCATTTAAAAATTGGATATCCTTGACCTTTAGGTGCATCTTTTTGCAGTGAATAAATGTAGTTTGTCTTAACTTCGCTCTTTGTTATTTGGCCTAAAAATAAAATCTTCTCTGAATCAAGCTTGACTACCAATATTTTCATGGATGTATCTATGTGATTGCATTGGCAACAGCTGTCCCAAAGGTGCTTTTTCAAAAGGCAACTTCTTTCTCCTAAGGAATAAGAAGGCATTTTGCTTCTCACCCAAGAAGCTTCATCAGTTGTGGCTGGATGGTGGGAGGATTAGTTCAGCCAGAACTGATGAAGCCTCTTGGATGAGAAGTGAGATGCCTTCTTCTTCCTTAGCAGAAAAAAACATAGTCCAATTGCCTTTTGAAAAAGCACCTTCGGGACTATGTCCTGGATGACTCAGAATCTTCATTGACATTGGCAACAGTACAAAAGATGTATACCATTGCTTTGTTTGGAATCATTTTTAAGTCCTCAGGCCTGTATTCTCTGGTGGTTTCCCATCCAAGTACTGACTGGGCCCAATCCGGCTTAGGAGTGCTTCAAAGGGCTGCCACGGATGGCTTGCCTACACATCTCCAGTCTGAATCCCACTCCCTCCTATTAAACAGCTTCCAGCATTTAGTGACCCAGTTGACATTTCTTGCTAAGCTGTAATGAGATTCTTAGATTCAGCATGATGTTTTAGGACAGATTAGTATAATTTGCTTAATAAACCTTAGTTAAGCAACCCTTGATTTAGCGCAGCGGTATGGAAATCATATCACTAGTTTCCTTTCCTCCTCTTTAAGAATAACTTTGTGACTTTTAGGTAGCTTTTAAAGCTATTTGGAACAGAGTTTGTGCTGGAATGTTCCACCAATGATTCTTGATTTTCTAAGCCATATTTAGCATCTTCTCAGATGAATGCTCCCTCCTGCAATTTCATACTAGTGGAATTGGACTTTCTTCAGTAATTACTTGTCACTGACATGAAACCCAAATTTCAACGTAATATTTCCACAGTAAATATAAAAACCAAATTATTCTACTCTAAGGCATTCAAAGGTGCTTTCTTACAGCTGTGGATGATGACCTTCTTTACATTAAGTACTATAATCTATAGCAGGGGTGTCAAACTGCCAGCCCATGGGCCGGTTGCATCATACTGAGACCGCGCCCACCCCAGCTCCAGCAATGCAATAGCTTGGTCTAAAAAGATTTTATTTTGAGTTGCTTGCACAGGTTATCCACTGGGAGGAAAAATAATTTTGATGTAGGCTCTTCTTTTCCCATCCCTTTGATAACATGTACCTGGGTGTTGCTATTGTAAAAGGCAACATAAGTTGTTAGTAAACAAAATAAGCTTACAGACATCTTTGCTCACTACTAATCTGCAGTAACTGTTCTCTATAAGTTATGACCTCTGGAACAAAACGTCATGCTGTTCCATCCTGGTGACCTACCAGATTACAAGTAGCATTATCAGCTTTCCTGTTTAATATAAAGGTGACTATCACAATGGACTCTGTCCTGGAAGAAGAAGTTATTTCTCCCTTTTCCTTTTACTACAGAATTTTTCCTTCTTTTTAATTCTTTGTTCCTCCACCCGAAACACCCCGGGCTTTCAAGATATTGGAGGAGCTGAACTATTGCCTAAGTTATGAGTATATATACCAGACTAGCCAGTGCCCAGTTACCTAGCTGCCTCTTGTGTTTTAGGATTGGCACAAGATGTGTTACGTTTGAGGAAGTTAAGTCTGGAGCAGGAAGACCCAGAGTTTGCATTCTGATTTGCTATAGCTAAACTGAAGGGAGAAGTCTTAAGAGTTCAGTCGCTGACACACCAGCATCATCACCACCACATTTAATTTGGAATATAGCACCTAAAAGACTGAAGCTCTTCCTAGCAGAACTGTTATATCTGTTTCAGCTTTCTATGTGGCATGCTTTTTTCCTAGCCCTCTACAGGTCCAATGGAGCAACTCTGTTTAACATGGGAGAGCACATGAGAATTTATTTCCCTCTCCAAGTAGTAACTTAGAGCATACAGTGGATGTAAATAAAAATTCCCATCTTTCCGTGCAGCAGAAAAGGGGTTTTTCCAGCTGACAAACACACTTTATCTAGATGCTAGACAGAGACACCATCATAGTTCTTCTCAGTTCTGAAAAAGATCAAAGTACTTAAAGAAGTTTTGAGAAGTTTGATTTTTGAATTATTTTGTATTCTGTTATGTTTAAGTATAGAAATCTAGGAATGTGATTTATATTATTATGAATTTACCATTTACATTTCAAATGTATGTGCTTTGTTTCCAGCCTGAATACTCCTTAACGATATCCTACTGTGTTTCATCCAGTAACTAATTTTATACATATCTAACAAACATGCAGTAAATGTATCATATGGTATAGTAATAAAATTGGAGATGGGCTTTGCGGTGATACAGAAGCTTCATTAGATAGTAAATGGGATAAGTAAAATGTATTAGAAAAAAATATACAAGGAGAATTGTATTGCATCATGATCAGTTAAGCGGATAACATTGTGTCTCATAATTGATACACACACACACAAACACACACACACACACACACACATATATATATATCAGTATATCCTACTGAACGCAGTGTTATGTTATTTCTGGGTAGAAGTTGGACCTGTGCAGAAATTTGCATGCAAAAAGTGCTTTGGAGAAAGTAGATAGATAGATAACCTTTATTGTCATTTTTTACTGTGGGCACAACAGCACACATTAAAAATGAAATTTAGTTGGTTGCTCTCAAAGGGTACACATATATAACACACATTTAAACATACTATGTATAGACCTACACCCTTACATATAAGTAACATATAACATATAAATATTAATCACTGTCCATCTTGAATACATAGCAGAAGGAGGAAGCTTTAGAGTTCACAAGGTTAATACTGTTTGGCACAATACTGTGACTGAATTTGGATGTTCTGCTTCGGATACCACGGAGCCTCCTCCCAGAAGGTAACAAGGAAAACAGGTCGTGAAGAGGATGTGTCGTGTCCCAGACAAACTTACGGACCCTGCTCAAGCAATGCTTCTATGCTATGTCCTGGATGGAGGGGAGGGAACTGCCAATGATCTTTTCAGCCATCCTCACCACTCTCTGCACTGCCTTCCTGTCTGAAGCAGTGGTGCTTCTAAACCAGACTGTGACGCTGTATGACAGGAAGTAGGGAGATGAACACAGGCGCTGTCTGCCTGTCTTTGAAGAAGCAATTTTTTCCCCTTGAGAAAAGTAGCTGCAGAGACCAGTCATGTAATCCTGAAAAATGATGTAGCTGCTTTAAGGAGCTGCAGGAAGATACTATATTTATAGTCCTGCAATTTCGAGGCACCTTTTTTCAATCAAATTTAAAGCCCTGCACAGGTCTAGTAGGAATGCTTTTCGGCTGGCAGGCTGGACCGTTAATTTTAATGAGCAGGCAAATTCTCAGTGGTTGAAGAAAGTTGGAAAATATGCCAACTAGTTTGGTGTTTAGATTTAGGAAGTGATGCCTTTGAAATGCTTTATTATAGAATGTATTTCAGCAGTGAAGTCAATTACCCAGGGAGCTGCTGAGTTCCCTTTCACTGAACGTGCTCAGTTTGCAGCTGGACAGCCATCTGTCAGGGAGGCTTTAAATTAGATTCATGCACTGAGCAAAGGTTTAGAATTGATGGCCTAAATGGACGCTTCAGGAGTTTTGCCTTTGCCAGATAGTACCAATGGAGTTTGGCTGTAGTCCCAGCATTCTGTATTAGCAAATTTTGTGTCAAAATAGCAGGGGTGCTGCACAGTAACTGGGCAGCATTTGGAAGGAGAGATTAATGCACAGAAACTGTTGATGTTCTCCATCCCAAAATCCAGGATTATTAACAGAGAGTGGCCTTAAGACTAAATACAGGTAGAAATTCAATTTGTGATACTGGAGAAATAATGGAGAGAATGCTTTTATAAACCTCTTTCAATAATTATAGTTATGGATCATATCAGAATTACTCACTGTGGTTTCTCAATGATTTTTTAAAAGAGTTTTGGCAGAACAAAGTGTTTCCAGAAGGAGGCCCAGACTGAGAGACTACACAATCCTGAGCTAGATTTTGAAGCGGGGAAGAGGTCCCAGGTAGCCATATCTCAGAATCTTCATAATATATCGAGGTTAGAAGGTTACAGCTTTAATTTGGCAAAGTTCTATCCATTACCAGTAGGTGTAAACAAATAAAGGACTGAACTAAGTTGGATTTTTCTGGGTTGTCTTTGGGCTTTGGCCTAACAGTTGACAAGGTAGTGTTCTATGCATTCTTGTATTAAAAATCTTAATGGAATCTCAGGTTTCCCCCTTCATTTTGACATAGCAATGCAGTTCATTACAGACTTGTTACATTGGTGTCAGAGACAAGACATATATCATGGGCATCACAGTTATGATGCTAGCCAAGTTGCCCCAGAATGATGAGCTTGAAATCTGTTAACTTTTCTATAATCATCTCTTGTCTAAATCCATCAGGTTATTATTATTGGAGACTTTGGATGTGATAAAATTCTGGGCTTCTTAAGAGACTTCTCTCTGCTTCAGTTTTCCAGCTGAACTTGTTGGGATGGTCTGGTCTGACCAAGTTTTCAGTTGTTTGAAATCTTATCCAGTTGTAGGTGATCTTCTGGACAATTAATGATTTCACAATCTTCTTCAATCCCTTCTCAGACTCAACCTTCTTTCTGATTGCCTCAAAGAACAGTCTAGACATGGTGATTATGTCAACTACAAAGAGCAAATCAAACTCAACATCTGAGGTTTAAATTAGCCAGGCTCCTCTCAGATCATCTCTATATATTCTAATAATTTTCACTTGATCTGATGCACCTGATTCTGATTTTGGCTCCAAGGGTTCAACATAGGGTGAACTTTTTCCCTATGAGAAATTTGTAGTTATATTTGTTTTAATTACATAACGGACTATAAAATGCAAATGTTACCTGATATTTGTTATATCTCCTTTTAGCAGCATCTATTGATATTGTTGAAATGAAGATCAACTATCTCTGTGTGAAAAAGTCAAATATTTCAGTTGGGTAAACTTATTTTCATATGTTTTAACATTAGATTTTTATCCCACCTTTATTACTTTATAAGTAATTCCAGGTGGCAAATATACTCCCTATTCTTTCCTTCTCCTATTTTTTCCACAACAACCCCTGTTGAGAGTGACCCAAAGTAACGCAGTCAGTTTTCATGCCTAAGGCAGGAGTAGCCTCAAAAATGATGCATAGAGCAGGGGTCCCCATGGTTAATATTCTGCAAATGAAACTAATGTGATTTCTTGGCCTAGATAAGTTTGAGGAAAACTAATTGAAGGAAGGTATTTGCTTTTAGTCAGATGAGTAATCTAAGTGCTATGTAAACAGTAGAAACCTTGCTTTGCTAAACAAATGTCTATATTGTGTCTGAATACCATTACTCTCTAAAAATAGATGCATACAACTTTGGAAGGGTATCATTACGGAAACCTTGAGAGCACGAATAAAGCTGAAGCCGCTATTCTATGAAATGATTGTAAATTGTCAGTGGGTTTTTTTGAGTGGTCACAGGCAAACATCTCTGGTTGCTTTATGGAAAACAGAAATTGAAGCCCAAAATGTAGGACAGGATGAGGAAGAAACTAAAGACTAATAATGTTATTTATTAAAAATGTATTTTGATTAAACTTTTAAGAATATTTTCCATATATAGTCACACCCTCCTCTTAAACCATTTTACTGTCAGGAAATAGTAACACATCAGTAAAAGCAATAAACTAATCTAGTGTAATTTAACCTACGACATACTTGTACTGTCAGGCTGATATGCTGTGCAGAACAAAATGTTTCCAAGATGTTTCTGAAGGCTGGGGGCAACCAGAACTCATGGGATACAGCCTTTCAACATAACTTTTTGCAAGGCTTTGAAGGTGACAGCCATCATTTTGAATTGGACTCAAAACCAATAGAGTTTACAGCAGGGGTCTTCAAATCTGACCCTTTTATGACTTGTGGACTTCAACTCCCAGAATTCCTCAGCCAGCATGCCTGATTCATGGAGAAATCACATTCATCTAAGAATTGGTTCCCACAATTATTAGTAACCTGATTTTTTTTTAATTGCTTTAATGGAACTAGGTTTTGTTTGGCTTGCTTGGCCTTGATTTGGCAGTGTGTGCACCAAAGAGTTAAATGTTATTGCTTTTCTCACTCCATTTCATCTATTTCTATAATGGAATCATAGAATCTGTTTCAGCAATGCGCTGAGACTAGACATTCTGTACGATTTTATTTTAAGATCAGCTTAATTTCATACAAGATGTCATTCCCCCTTGATTAAACTGAATACAATTATAGAAGGTAACTTTTTTCCCCTAAAGCTGACACCGTCATCTTGGGGAGGGGAGAGAGAGTTTGTTCTCCTAAGTAGGTCGCCATTCTGCCTTTCTGTCTGCTTTTCTTTCCATGGGCACATTTGCAACTGTTTGGCAGTAGTGGTGTAGCTTTCAGGAGGTCTAGAACTGTATAATGGAATGTGTGTATGACCTTGGAGAATGAGGGGAAGAGATGCTGTTGAGGAAACAATCGAACAAGAAAGGGAGGAGCCCCCAACGACTAAATAGAGGGGGGGGGAAACAACACTTAGGCAGAACTGCCCCTAATTCAGGGGTCTTCAAACTTGGCCCTTTTATGACTTGTGGACTTCAACTCCCAGAATTCCTCAGCCAGCGTGGGAGTTGAAGTCCACAAGTCATAAAAGGGCCAAGTTTGAAGACCCCTGCCCCAATTGATCAGACAGTTATAAGTGACAGGGGAAGTTTGTACCTTCAGACTTGCAAGATTCTTCTAATGTAATCTTGCATTAAAGTAGAATTAGCTTATCTAGCCTTGTTTCCTTTCTGGTTTACCTGGAAGGCTGACAAACCGCTCTTGGTTTCCTCAGGATACACCAAAGGGAGATTCCAACAATGCAAATCTGAATGCGTGACATCTACTTTACAAAGCTCAAGTGCAGTTTTCCAGCTCTTGGCCTAATTGACATGGGAGTAATAGAGGATAAATAGCATGGCCCAGGTATCTGCCCAGAGAGCTCATGTTGCTGTTAAAAAAATCACTGGGCTAGGCACCTGCTTCAATTTTCTATGCAGAGGAGTGGCCAGCTGGCCACGAGTCTAACCTGGCTCAGGGCCAAATGTCAGGAGAGAGGCTTAAAAGGGTTTGTGTGAACTACATTATTAGAGAGAATGAATGAATTGCCATTCAAGTTTTGGAGCTGGACCAAAAAGGAAGTGAAAAATATAGCTTGAATGCAGTTGAATTTCTCACCCAGCTTTCTCTTTTTCTAGGAAGAAGAGATGCCAGATGTAGAAATTGATATTGATGATCTTCTTGATGCTGCTAATGAAGAGGAGAGAGCCCTCAAATTACAAGTTAGTTTGATTTTAAGCCATTGGGGAGAATATCTGGCGTTAATTAGGACTGTCTGTCTTCTAGAACATCCTGTTAAGGTTTGGAGGGCAGATTAACAAAGCATAATAAAGAAGGGTAAAATTAAGCATGTAACACCTACCTACGAATTGGGGTAGGAGGATTACAATTCCCATGATTGATGGCAGACCTGTAGGGGTTTCCGAGAATGTGTCACTGTCTGTCTGGCAGTTTCTATTGGCCAGGAAAATAGTGCACTTTAACATGGGAAGTGCTTTTGCTATGGCTTTGAGTGACAAGGGAAAATGTTACTAAAGTATGGGTCAAAGTATTAAGCTTTTCGTTGACGGTTGATTTTCACACCCATGAGAGAAGCCTGTTTTGCATACGCTCCCCTTAGAAAAGATGTGAGAGGTATCCAGAAATATCCAGTTCTTATATATGTGAAAGTGGAATGAAAGATAACTGATGCTTTTATTATTGTACTTCTAGGAAGCGCTTGTAGATTGCTACAAACCTACAGAGGTAAACAAACTTTATATTATTTTACATGTAAAAACTTGACATAGTCTTCTGTATAGACAACAGTTATATTTGCCAACTATCCTGATCAACACAGATAATCAAATAAAGAGTTACTTTCAGGTACATTTTGCATTTGGGTGTTATGTATAATTGAAATTTAAAAATGCAAATCTCTACACCAGGGGTCAAACTCAATTTCACTGAGGGCCACATCAGCATTGCGGTTGCCCTCAAGGGGCCAGGTGGGTGTGGCCTTGGTGGGTGTGGCCCACTGGGTGGGCGTGGCTAGAGTGCGTATGGCCTACTGGGTGGGCATGGCCAGCTCTACATCGTTCGCATCAAGGGTGCCTATGGGGGCCTGGGCAGGAGTGGGACAGATCTGAGGGTCTCTGGCAGAAGGAGGGTCTCTGGGCCAGGGCCAAGGCAGTGGGGACCATTCCCTCACTGTTTCCAAGATGGCTTCGCGGGCCACATGAAACCACTTTGTGGGCCGGATCCGGCCCCCGGGCCTTGTGTTTGACATGTCTGCTCTACATGGACTTATAGAGTTAACGTCAGACATAGCATTGTTTGGTAGTGCCTATAAACTTTATTTATTTTAATTCTTTGGATCGGAAAAGAAAAATATTACACCATCTTGAAGAAAAATAACACATATTTAAATACAAGTTCATACAACTTTTAGAGATTTATTACAGTATTTCCTGCCGTTAGAAAAAGAACTACTAATGGCTGCCACAAATAATTCAATTAATTCACCTACGTTGGCTCCTCCTAGAGTTTATTAGATCATTTGACCTTGAAAACTATTTTTTAATTTTGTGAAACTACAGATTTTGTGGTGCTGAATTAACATATGTTATTCCAATGCCTTCCTTATTCTCTGTAAGAAGGCTTTTACACAGTAGTTGTTTCAGATTTTTACCTTGTGAGTGATAATTGAAGTGTGGGTGACTATAGCAGCTGTATGTGGACAATAGGGATGATTTTTAAACAGTTGATTTCTGCCAATATAGAGTTAGAAATACATACCTACACTACACCTCTCCTTCTCTCCCTCCCTGTTTAGTTTGGGCCTCTTAGAAAAAGTCATTGGCCTATACTTTACCTTTCAGTTCTTGGAAAAAAAAGAATAGCATGTCCTTAGATCAGACATGTCACACACAAGGCCCGGGGCCCGGATCCGGCCCATGAAGTGGTTTCATGCGGCCCGCAAAGCCATCCTGGAAACAGTGAGGGAACGGCCCCCACTGCCTTGGCCCTGGCTCAGGGACCCTCCTTCTGCCAGAGACCCACAGATCTGTCCCACTCCTGCCCAGGCCCCCATAGGCACCCTTGATGCGAACGATGTAGAGCTGGCCATGCCCACCCAGTAGGCCATTCGCACTCTAGCCACGCCCACCCAGTAGGCCACGCCCACCCAGGCCATACCCACCCGGCCCCCTGAGGGCACCGCAATGCTGATGCGGCCCTCAATGAAATTGAGTTTGACACCCCTGCCTTAGATTAAATAGTAGTAATCCTATCAATATACCATAATCAAGGTATGAATCCATGTCTTCTCCTAGATCGTGGGAAGATTTGGTGGAAGAAATGTAATTCCTGATTCAATAGATTGTTATACTGTTCTGTCAGGAACAAAGTTTAGAAAGCTTCTTCCAACTACAGGAATATAATGCACAGAAGGGCTTCATTTCTATATCACGATCTGGAAAAGACAGATTTTTTTTTAGAGGTAATTCAGTTGTGTTTTCAGCATCTATGCTGTAATTTACTCTGTGTTAAAAAAATTTAATTCTTTTTATGTGTTGTTAGCTGCATTTGAGAGATGGGTGGCCAAATACATTGATTAGATAAATATATATCTTATTTTTAAAAAGATATATACAATCATGTTTGTGCTCCTGGCAACGAGCCTGATGTTTGCCTACTATGAATTGTGAGTTGTGGTTTCTGAATTCAGAGGAAGAAAAAAAACTTACAGGAAAGTTGCATTGATATAAACAACTGCTTATGTCCTGTAAACCTATGTGGCAGAATATTGGATGTTTGTCAACCCCTCCCCCAAAGTTCTTAAGAGCTAAAGCTGCTGAGGATTTTATAGGCAGTAATTTTTGTCAGTAGAAGCACAGTAGGACTAGACTTATTTGTGGTGATGGTAGCACATTTTGAATATCTTTGCGTCTTAATCTTGGGACAAAACTCCTTCTATAATAATACTTCATAGTTCAGCTTTTGGACAGCTTACAGTATGTAACAGTGCTGATATTCTGAAGAGATCTAATACATTTTGCATTTGGATATGATTTGGACTACAAGCTTATGTTTAGATATCTTTGGTGCAATATTACAGTATCAATAGCAATAGACTGGACTTTATACCGCTCCGTAATGCTTTATAGCACTCTCTAAGCAGCTTACAGAGTCAGCATATTGCTCCCAGCAATCTGGCTCCTCGTTTTACTGACGCTGGAAGGCTGGGTCAACCTTGAACCAATCAGGATCAAACTGCTGGCAGTGGAATGCAGAATTAGCCTGCAATACTGCATTCTAACCACTGCGCCAGCAGGGCTCTCTGCTGCATGCAATCTTTCTCACCTGGTGCCTTCTATATGGTGGATGCCATTTTTCATTACTTTTGAATTCAAAACTAATACATCTGCAGGGTACCATTTAGGGAAAGTTAAAGTAAAGTCTCCTTTGATGTGAATTTAAGACTGGTGACTTAGGAAAGCTAAGGTAGGCAATAAGAGTGGATCAAAGCTCTGATACACTATATACGGCAATCTCTAAGATTAGTACTGGAAATGTGCTGTACAGCTGCTTGTAGCACTAGTGCAAAGCATTTGGATGTCTTTCATGGCCCTTGACACACCAGCTTTATAGCCCGCGAAACAAACACCCTGCTGTTGAGTTGTTTCTCCATGGCTTTCATTAATACACCGGCTTTTTTTAACATGCAGGAAGTTCTCACTTTATCTCTGTTGTTCACATGCATTGGATTTGTGCTCTACAAGAAGTGAATGCTGCATTATTATTATTATTTTTTTGATGAAGGGATGCCTTCTCTTAAGATTAAGCTTGGTGGGTGCCAACAATTAAAAATAGTTTCTGTCTCATGACATTAGCCTTGAAGAAGGTATTTTTTGCAAGCCAGTTGTACACAGCATTCAGGCCTTTTGCAAATGAGGAAATGGCAAAATAAAAACCTAGTAGCAGATCGAAAAAAACAATGCTTCAACAATTGGTGTTTTGCTCTAAAAGGTACGTACAGCTGTACCTTTTACTGGGCCCTTGGAAGTCTCAATCCATTGGCACTTAAAATAGCTTTATTGCCTGGAAAGAAAAGCCCCTGGCATCAAAAGCCTCCAGGAAATGTTTGGCTATTATAACTAATGAGTGGCTTTACGCTATTAATAAATACTTAGTTCCATTTCCAGATAGCAACCTAAAATAGAGTTATGCTTAGTGTGAAATTTCAGTCATGGCATTTTAAAGAAAGTGCCATTAACATTTGAGCAGAAAATGTTTGTTAGTGCCTTCTGATTTATTCAGATGAAACCTAGGATTGGGGAAAACAGTTCTTACAGGAGTCAATGCACATGTTTTTAAAATACATTACCACAGTGTCTAATTGGCTGGAAACAGGAAGCAGGTTCACATGTCAAAAGTTCATATTTCTTCAAAAATTGCCAACTTGCTCAGATTTTTCCTTTCCTCTTTAAAATTAGACTTGGGCCTTAGTTAGTATAGTTAGACATGAAGTACATAGATTAGGTGACCTTGTTGATTCTTCAGAAGCTACCGGGAGGAAATAATTGATTTTATCTCAAGATATCTGTCTGTAAACAGTATGTGGTAGAAACAATGCAGCCTTAATGTCTATGGACATTCTCAGTCATTCAGGTCTTAGTTGTCCCAAAGGTGCCTTCCGCCCCCCAAAAATGCAACTGGACTGTTGTTTTTTTGTTGTTCATCAGTTGAACTGATGAACCTTCTTGGATGAGAAGCGAAAACAACTTCTTTTCCTCCTTCTCCTTCTCTTCCTCCTTCTCCTCCTCTTCCTCGTCCTTCCTCTTCCTTTTCCCTGATTAAATCCACAAGGAAATATATATACCCCAAGCAGATATTTAGTAGAACGTAGGAATGAATTTAAAAAAAATTGATGTACCCTCCCGCCCCCATCCCGCAAAGTGGAGTTATTGAACTTTGCATAAGGAGCGGCTGCACTCCACACTGTGAAAATACAAAATCATAGCCTTTGTAGATAAAAAATAAAAATAAAAAAATAAAAAATGCAAAGCAATTTCCAAAAAGCAGTAAAAATGGAAATACGGTAACTAGCCTAAAATTTGTCTGGAGAAAAGAACACTAAACTCTGAAAGATATGGAATGAGTAATGTGTTAGATAATTCAGAGCAATCATGTAGCATGTCAGTGAAGGACCCCCCCTCCCCCCCATGATCAACTTACAGTTGACTCTTATTTTGTACCTGAATGATGATAATTGACTGATTGTCAGAATGTTGCATTTTATTTACTGGTGCCCCGCAAAACAACGACTTTTATGAGACTGAGAATGACCAACAAAGGAAATTTGGTGTTTGCTTGTAAAATCTTAAATGATAATGCAAAAACCTTCTGAAATGTGGTATTTTGGGTGACGTTTTGCTTATATATTAACTTAAGTTAGTTTGTCCATATTAAAAAACTTGTACTGTATCGTTATGTTTGGAACCCAAATTAAGAACCATTTTAGTAGATTTTGGATCTGATGAATTGCGTTTCACGGACTGGAGTCTATTCTTTTGTTTGGTGAAAAGAATTAAGAATTTTCATTCCTTTGAGCATATCTACCTTATAGCCAGAACGGAGAGGATATGCTGAATGGGGATTAAACGGAGAAGGTGAGTGGTCTGAAAGAAGATTGCAGGAGAAATTCTGCCCTTTGTATGATGGTAGCAATCATCCTCTGCAACTGAATGAAGCAAGTGATGTCATTGCCCATTGTCATTGAATGGTAGAAAGAGTTTAACTTCTTTAGAGCCTCACACTTTATAGGGGCTTCTTCTGCTATAGAATCTGGGCAATGACATCAGTTCTTTAGAATTCAAAAGTGGTGATTTGATTGGATGTACCTTGATTCTAGGGACGCGGTGGCTCAGTGGGTTAGGACGCTGAGCTTGTCGATCGGAAGGTCGGCAGTTTGGCGGATCGAATCCCGAGTGCCGCGTAACAGAGTGAGCGCCTGTTACTCGTCCCAGCTTCTGCCAACCTAGCAGTTCGAAAGCACGTAAAAATGCAAGTAGAAAAATAGGGACCACTACGGTGGGAAGGTAACAGCGCTCCGTGCGCCTTTGGCGTCTAGTCATGCCAGCCACATGACCACGGAGATGTCCTCGGACAAGCGCTGGCTCTTCGGCTTTGAAACGGAGATGAGCACCGGCCCCTAGAGTCGGAAACGACTAGCACGCATGTGCGGGGGAACCTTTACCTTTACCTTACCTTACCTTGATTCTGATGCACTTTCATGTAGGATCTTTGAAGAGAATTGAATGGCTGATATAGCTAGTCCTCGATTTACAACAGTTCAGTTAGTGACGGTTCAAAGTTACAACAGCATTGAGAAAAGTGACTTATGACTGCTTTTCATACTTATGACCATGGCAGCATCCCCCGTGGTCACATGATCAAAATCCAGACACTTGGCAACTGACTCATGTTTATGACGGTTGCAGTGTCCCGGGGTCACGTGATCAGCTTTTGCAACTTTCTGACAAGCAAAGTCAACGGGGAAACCAGATTCACTTAGCAGCCGTCTTAGTAACTTAACAACTGAAAGTGATTCACTTAACAACTGGGGCAAGAAAAGTTGTAAAATGGGAGAAAATTCACGTAACAAACGTCTCACTTAGCAACAAAAATTTGGGGCTCAATTGTGATAATAAGTCGAGGACTACCTGTATTTGATATGTAAGAACAATGGAGGGTGGAGATGAGTTGCGTTTTGAATATATTTACTATTGTTTTTAATTAGCGATTCCCCTCCCCCCCTCTTTTTTTTTTAGGATTTTATCAAAGAACTTCTGACTCGGATAAGAGGGATGAGGAAACTGAGCCCTCCTCAAAAGAAGAGTATATAAGTGAAGATGGAGCCTCTTGAGAGAAGTGATCAATAAACTGGAACTATTAAATAGGACACCTGCTAGTTTGGTTGTTATGAGCGATTTTCTCATTTTTGGCTGAATTCTGACATTTTAAAGAATTCAACCCCTTCTGTTTAAGGCAGTTTTTTAAAGTGTGATTTTATTTTATCACAGATAGCAACGTTATGGATGCTGCTTTTACTACCTGCAGATGATCAAGATAGATGGAAAAAACATCGATTTTGGAGGGACTTTCCTAGGCAGAAATTCTGCCTGCTGTAAAACTACTAGGGGAAATGCTGTTCCTTGACAGCCAGCTTGATCATTAAGTTGTACACCAGACTCATGGATGTTAAGGTTCTTGTGCTTGTGTACATACATTATCAAGTGAGTGTTACTATTGATTCACATCGATGGAAACGAAATGTGCTCTAAGTAACAATATAAACCGAAGTTATAACCAATGTGGTGTTGCGGGCGGGAGGGGAAGGGAGGGATACAGGTTGTTACATGGGAGTGCTGCCACTGTTAAAGCATTGCAACAAACACCTCTGTTCACAAAGCAACACATAAGCAAACTGGGGTCCAAGGGCTTGATGCTTTTAGGGTTTGAACTACTATTACCAACTTTGAGGCTCAGCCAGATAATCTCTCTTCATTTTGTGATCAGCTAGGATTGATCAACCTACTGCTAAAAGGTCTGATAGGACAGCAAGAAAAAGGCCAATACCGTTATGAGAAAGTCTTGCAGAGAGGGGAAATGCAAGTCTACCCGCCCCCTTCTTACAATAAGAATATCCAGATATTGCTTCCTATTTTGACATCCAACTTGGTAGGTTGGCTGGCTGGCTGGCTGGCTAAGACGTGATCTAGCTTGTAGAAGTGAAAGCCTGTTCCCCAAACTCTTCAGGAAAACATTCTTTGTTCTAATGCAGTGTTTCTCAACTTTAGCAACTTAATAGCATGCTGGCTGAGGAATTCTGGGAGTTGAAGTCCACACATTTTAAAGTTGCCAAGGTTGAGAAACACTGCTGTAATATTTCACAAGCTACCATCTGCTGGTAGATGCTAGTCTGGCATTTTATATCAAGGGTGCTCTGAACATAATTTTATTTTTTAAAAAGAGGAAATACATGTTTGTGGACTTTATGTATACTGGCAAGCTTTTTTAAATGTATTTAATTTTGTAACGTTTTATTAATGACTTTATTTACCAGATATTTACTCAAATAAATGCAACAAATTGAGATGTTGTTATGTATATGTTAACTGTTGATAGAAAACTGGAACATGAAGGTGAAAAAGCTATTTTAATTTTGGGTAGGTAGCTAACAACTTCATAAATTATATGCACACTATTTCAACAGCTTTCCTCTGTTTTCAGAATTATTTTCATTTAAATGATTCAGTTATTTGAATGGCAAAATTTCATGAAAAGAAGTGTGTTTCCCAAGCACATTGTACTCTGTTTTAATATTACTTGTGAGTTACATAAAGATATGTAAAACCTTTCCCTTCCTCACTTGAGCCAACTCACGTCCCATGTATTTCTCTGAAGTAAATGTGAAAATATGTTTTATTTCATCCCCTACATTTTGTTTGAATCTGATAAATTTACTGAAATGCTTTTGGAATCACAGTTAATAGAAATGATTGGAGAAAAATGACGTACAATAGCCTTTAGAATGAAGAATGCTAAGTGGTATTTAAAAGATTACAAAGAATTAGCTATCTAGATCAGTTGCTGAAGTGTTGTTTTGTGACCTTGATTATTTTAATCCCGATATAATTACAGATGAATTTTAACAGATGTTCCTGACCTATAAATAATAATTAGCATAATTACACTTTTTTCTTACAAATACTCACTTAAGGTGGGAAGGAGGTGGCATTATTGGGGTCTGTCTGATTTAAAAGCTGAACTAAAATGTTCCTGCTATATTTAGGTTGATGGGAATGGCAACAATCTGGGAAATGATTTGTCCAATATGAGGTTTTAATCCTAATTTTATAATCCTTGCATTGTTCTATTCTAAGACAAGAGAGGAAATACAGAAACTTGTTTTTTAAATAGTATAATATTATTAAAGGAATTCATTAAAGAAATTCAGAATTTACTACAAAGATCATCATCTGAATGCAGGGCAGACCATGTGGACTTTCACACTGCCATTGTGTGTCACTTTAAAATGGCTTGAAATAACTTCATACTAATCTTCATTTCTGTGGCTGTCAAAAGCCCCATGTACAGTGCATAATCATAACTCAAGAAGACCCAGTGTAGTGCTGGTCTTGGAGGAACAAAAATTCCTTCACTCCACTTCACACGAAAGGGAAACAAAATGCTACCACCCCACTCCATATCCTTAATTTACCCTATGTGCATTGGCTAGTCATATACTTTGATAATTTGCTTAGAGGCAAATGAGGGGTGGTTTCTGTGAATGGAAGAACAAATTTCCCACAAGTTCAGCAAAACTGTAGCAATATAAAGGTTTTGCTTTAGTTTCAGATATAAAACAGGATTGAGAGTGAGCAAATTTGATTCTTGAATAAAACTAATAAAGTGGAATTGCAATTTCCAGTGCCAGTACTGCCTCTGATACTACATAGGGAGGTAACTCCACATCTTCAATTATGCTCACACAGGTATGTATCTATCTTTGCTGGGGTTTGTTTTTTAATTAAAAACGGGAAGAATCTAATTAAAAACACCTTCAAATGGAGAAGTGATGATTGTATATGTCTAGTGGAGAACTTTTTTTCTGTTGACAATTTTTGGGTTCTAGTCCGTATTCCTAAATGCTCCTCCCCAACCTCTCAAAATCTTCTATAACCATGTGTAAGGTTAGACAGACACCTTCTTACATCAACACAAGACACTGTTTGGACTTGAGCAACATGAGGCAGAAAGAAGATTCTGTTTCATTTTCAATGGCTTTTTTGCATCCAGAATAATCCCATCCAGAATCAAAGAGTTTTACTGCACTTTTGCTCATAATGGGTAGCTTGATTCCTCAGGGATTGGCTGCCTTCTGCTGATGATCTGATTACAGGTGTTCCAATGGAAAACATGGCAGAAGCAAGAGATGGGAGGGGCTTTGAAAAAACTACCATTTAGAATGGAAGGGATTTTCTTTTTATCATCTGGCAACAAAGTAGGAGCCTCAGTAATAATCTCTGCCTTAATCTGGGCTAGAAACGGCACTTTTATTTAGCTCCATTCTCAAATGTCTTGATGGCTAAAGAGATATGGGGTGGAGCTAAATTGTTATTATTTGGGTAAGGGGCAACTAGAAATGGCATTTTTACTTAGTTCCATTCACAAATGTCTTGCTGGCCAAGTAGATATGGGGTTGAGCTAAATTATTATTGGGATGATGGGCAACTTTCTTGTTTTTAAGAACGTTTGATTTTTTTTAAAAAAGTAAAAACCATACTATTATCGGTAGGGCAGCCTGCAAAATAAACATGATGGCAGCCTTCCTTGTATTGGAATAACTTGGAAGCATTTGTCACGCACTGTGCATGGGCAGAGAACACAAAGCAAATGTACAACAAGAGAAATGGTTTTACTTTAATTATCTGAAACTCTTGAGTCACATTTGTGGTAAAATATAAAAACCTGTATCATTGGCTGAAAATCCATAGTTAATGTCCTATTCGGTGCCAAGTACAAACCTAGTGATGTTGCATGCTTCGAATTGCACAGTACCATCATGACTAAAACAGCTTCCTCTTATGGAACATGTTTCTGGAAAGTTTAGTGTCACTATTGATTCCCTCTAACAGTATACCAGGAAGCTGCTAGAAAGCAGCGTCTGTCCCTTTTGCCCTCTGGAAGCATAAAACGGTTAGTGTTGTGGCTTGTACTCCTCCAGATTACGCATGCTGAAAATTCTTTGGCCTGTACAAAGTATCAAATGGGATTTAAAATAATTCCTTGGCTGATTTCCTGCTCAAGTGGAAAGGGCTGGATTCTTCCCTAGAGCCACAGTGTAGCTTGGATTTTGGAGCTACTGTAAAATGGTTGAATAAAGCAGAGATATTATTGTAATTCACCTCTGTTAAGCTGTGTGGGAGTCCTTTTACAAGGGTGGGGTGGCTTTTGAATAGCACACTGTTAAGTAAAAAAAACCATGGAAGCTGACTTCAAGCCAGAAAACTGGCATCAATGAAGATTTGTCTGACCCCAAGTATAATTGCATTTGCCTTTCAAAAATGAGAATGCCATTAAGCTTAAACTTGCATAGCAATGAATATATTCAAAAGGCAATTCTTATATTTGTGCTCTCTCTCCCTCTCCCCTCCCCCCCTCCTCCACCAGTACACTCGAACTCATTTTGGTATTCAATTTGAAGAATTCTACCAGATGGGTGAGCTTTGAAATGAGGCCATCTTTATAGCTATAAATAGTGATACAGCTAGTCCACATCTTACGGCCACAATTGAGTCCAAAATTTCTGTTGCTAAGCAAGACAGTTGTTGGATGACTTTTGCCCCATTTTATGACTTTCTTGCCACAGTCGTTAAGTTAGTAACACGCTGTTAAGGGAACCTGGCTTCCTCATTGACTTTGTCAGAAGGTCGCAAATGGTGATGACACTGCAACCGTCACAAATGTATGCCAGTTACCAAGCATCCAGATTTTGGTCACGTGGACTGTGGGGATGTTGCAATGGTCGTAAGTATGAAAAACAGTCATAAGTCACTTTTTCCAGTGCCATTGTATCTTTGAACCATCACTAAACAAATGGTCATAAGTCAAGGACCACCTAGTATGTATTAATTTGAAAATGCTGGCATCTTCCTGGCCATTGAGCCTGTTAGGTGTCTTATCACCTCCTCACTAGAGCAATGGGAACTTGTAGAATTATGAACAATCTGTAAATTATTCTTAGTTTGTTCTCCCTGTTGAAGAGATAATAGACCCAGCATCTACAGAACATTTTAATACATTCATTTCTAAGACTATAATTGTTAGTTCAAAGCAATGTTACTATCTTATGGGTATAACCCAGGATGGCCCACACTTTGGCAGCAAAACCTTAGCTTTATAACTTTCAACCGCTGTGCTAACTTTGAAAGTGGCAGCGGGTCAGGAAAGACTGAAAGAATAAGAACGGAAGTAGCTTGTAGTCTCCAGGAGTTTATAAGGTAAAGGTAAAGGTTCCCCCGCACATGCGTGCTAGTCGTTTCCGACTCTAGGGGCTGGTGCTCATCTCCGTTTCAAAGCCGAAGAGCCAGTGCTTGTCCGAGGACGTCTCCGTGGTCATGTGGCCGGCATGACTAGACGCCAAAGGCGCACGGAACGCTGTTACCTTCCCACCGTAGTGATCCCTATTTTTCTACTTGCATTTTTTACGTGCTTTCAAACTGCTAGGTTGGCAGAAGCTGGGATGAGTAACAGGCGCTCACTCTGCTACGCAGCACTCGGGATTCGACCTGCCAAACTGTCGTCCTAACCCACTGAGCCACCAGGTCCCTATTCCCAGGAGTTTATACCACCTCTTAAAATGCCACAAAGAGCCTTTCCTTTTGCTGCAGGAGACTACTCTGCATGGACTGTCACAGGGAAATTGTTGTAATGGAAAGAAACATCTGGGATCTTCTAGCCCAGGGGTGTCCAACCTTGGTAATTTTAAGACTTGTAGACTTCAACTTCTATGCTGGCTAAGGAATTCTTGGAATTGAAGTCCATGAGTCTTAACGTTGTGGACTTCAACTCCTACAGTTCCTTGGTTGGGATTCTAGCCTAGTGCTTCCCACCTGTTTTCTTGGCTGCCTGATTATAGAAAGGGATCACAGATGTTCTATTCTAGTTTTTTGCTAATGCCAGCATTTGGCTTAGTGCCTTAATCCATAGAAGTTTAATGCATATTGCAGTGCATCGCACAAATCGTACAAGCACTCTCTCTGCATTTGCTTTTCTAAAAGTTCCAGCAGATCAGGCAAAGTATTTTGACTTTTGCCATGTCAAAGCAGAGGCAGAAAAACAAAGAGTAGGTTACAAAGGCCAAAGCTTTTAACGGGATTATCAATTTATAATTTCTAATATACAAGGGGAGAAAATATGGAATATTTTATTGATTGCCTTTTATTTAAATTGATTGCCATTTAGATTAAATCCATTTTTATTTTTCCCTCAGTTCAGTCTAGTCGTGCAGCCCCTGGCACATCACCTAAGATTGTGTTCAGTCCTTGGGACAATAAGGCTTACTTTGGAGCAATATTGGTTAGAACACAGCCAGATTACGTGATTAAAATGACATTTGTTGTTGTTAGCTGCGAAGTCGTGTCCGACCCATCGCGACCCTATGGACAACATTCCTCCAGGCCTTCCTGTCCTCTACCATCTTCTGGAGTCCATTTAAGCTCACGCCTACTGCTTCAGTGACTCCATCCAGCCACCTCATTCTCTGTCGTCCCCTTCTTCTATTGCCCTCGATCTTTCCCAGCATTAGGCTCTTCTCCAGTGAGTCCTTCCTTCTCATTAGGTGGCCAAAGTATTTGAGTTTTAGCTTCAGGATCTGGCCTTCTAAAGAGCAGTCAGGATTGCTCTCCTCTAGGACTGACCGGTTTGATCGCCTTGCGGTCCAAGGGACTCGCAGGAGCCTTCTCCAGCACCATAGTTCAAAGGCCTCAATTTTTTGGCGCTCAGCCTTTCTTATGGTCCAACTTTCACTGCCATACATTGCAACTGGGAAGACCATAGCCTTGACTATACGCACTTTTGTTGACAGGGTGATGTCTCTGCTTTTTAGTGTGCTGTCTAGATTTGCCATGGCTTTTGTTCTGAACCAGCCTGCTACCGGCCTTGCAATAAGGCAAACCCCTGTTCAAACAGTAGAGACTGGAGAGCGTCTGAGGCTGAAAAGCGTCTGCCAAGATTTATTACTCAAACAACAGAACAAGAAACAAAAACACTGGAACTTGAATCCTCAAACGGAAGGGTTGCTTTCAGCAACCAGCCCTTCCCCAAACACTCCTTTTATTTAGAGTTCAGGGCGTGGCCTCCCTGTGCCTCCTCCCGAGGAGTCCCACAGCCTTTCTCTGTTTGTTCCTGCTCGACTGCCTCCTGCGTCGGGCGTCCTTGAACAGGGCCAGCTGTGGGTCATCATCCTCCGCACTATCGGGCTCACGCAGCTGAGAAGAGGGCCCCGGCTGGGGGCTCTGCGAAGCCTCCAAGCCATCATCAGCCAGTTCGTCTTCCACACCCTCCTCCTCCCCCTCATCTGAGTCATCCGAGACATCTGAGCCGGCTGCCGGACCCACAGGCTGGCCCTGAGTCACAACAGCTTTCCTCCCCAGGAGCAAGCGTCTTTTAATTTCTTGGCTACAGTCCCCATCTGCAGTGATCTTGGAGCCCAGGAAAATAAAATCTGTCACTACTTCCATTTCTTCCCCATCTATTTGCCAGGAATTGAGAGGGCCAGATGCCATGATCTTGGTTTTCTTAATGTTAAGTTTCAACCCAAGTTTTGCACTCTCCTTCTTCACCCGCAACAAGAGGCTCTTTAGTTCTTCTTCACTTTCTGCCATTAGAGTGGTATCATCTGCGTATCTTAGGTTGTTGATGTTTCTTCCGGCAATCTTAATTCCAACTTTTGATTCATCTAGCCCTGCCTTTCTCATGATGTGCTCTGCATATATGTTAAATAGGCAGGGCGACAGTATACAGCCTTGCCGGACTCCTTTCCCAATTTTGAACCAATCAGTGGTTCCGTGTCCAGTTCTCACTGTTGCTTCTTGACCCGCATATAGGTTTCTCAAGAGACAAATAAGATGGTCTGGTACTCCCATCTCTTTAAGAACTTGCCACAGTTTGTTATGATCCACACAATCAAAGGCTTTAGCATAGTCAATGAAGCAGAAGTAGATGTTTTTCTGGAACTCCCTAGCTTTCTCCATGATCCAGCGTATGTTGGCAATTTGATCTCTAGTTCCTCTGCCTCTTCGAAATCCTGCCTGTACTTCTGGTAGTTCTCGATCCACATACTGCTGAAGCCTAGCTTGTAGGATTTTAAGCATGACTTTACTAGCATGAGAAATGAGTGCAATGGTGCGATAGTTTGAACATTCTTTGGCACTGCCTTTCTTTGGAATTGGAATGTAAACTGATCTTTTCCAATCCTGTGCCACTGTTGAGTTTTCCAAATTTGCTGGCAAATTGAGTGTAGCACTTTTACTGCACTGTCTTTTAAGATTTTGAATAGCTCAGCTGGAATACTGTCACCTCCACTAGCTTTGTTGTTGCTCAGCTTTTCTAAGGCCCACTTCGCTTCACATTCTAGGATGTCTGGCTCGAGGTCAGTGACCACCTCATTGTGATTATCAGGGACGTTAAGCTCATTCTTGTATAGTTCTTCTGTGTAATTTTGCCACCTCTTCTTAATCTCTTCTGCCTCTGTTAGGTCCCTGCCATTTTGGTCCTTTATCATGTCCATTTTTGCATTAAACGTTCCCTTCATCTCTCCAATTTTCTTGAAAAGATCTCTGGTCCTCCCTATTCTATTGTTTTCTTCTATTTCTTTGCACTGTTCATTTAAGAAGGCATTCTTATCTCTTCTAGCTATTCTCTAGAATTCTGCATTCAATTGGGCGTATCTATGTTTTTCTCCCTTGCCTTTCGCTTCCCTCCTTTCCTCAGCTATTTGCAAAGCTTCCTCAGACAGCCATTTTGCTTTCTTGCATTTCTTTTTCTTTGGGATGGTTTTGGTTGCTACCTCTTGTACAATGTCGCGAACCTCTGTCCATAGTTCTTCAGGCACTCTGTCTATCAGATCTAATTCCTTAAATCTATTTGTCACCTCTACTGTATATTCAACAGGGATATGATTTAATTCATACCTGAGTGGCCTAGTGCTTTTCCCTACTTTCTTCAGTTTAAGCCTAAACTTTGCAAGGAGAAGCTCATGGTCTGAGCCACAGTCAGCTCCTGGTCTTGTTTTTACTGACTGTATAGAGCTTCTCCATCTTTGGCTGCAGAGCATATAGTCAATCTGATTTCTGTGTTGACCGTCTGGTGATGTCCATGTGTAGAGCCGTCTCTTGGGTTGTTGGAAAAGAGTGTTTGCTATGACCATCGTATTCTCTTGACCAAATTCTATCAGCCTGTGCCCTGCTTCATTTTGTACTCCAAGGCCAAACTTGCCTGTTATTCCAGTTATCTTTTGGCTTCCTACTTTAGCATTCCAATCCCCCATGATGATAAGGACATCATTTTTGGGTGTTAGTTCTATAAGGTGCTGTAGGGCTTCGTAGAACCGGTCAATTTCATCCTCTTCAGCACTGGTGGTTGGGGCATAGACTTGGACTACTGTGATATTGAATGGTTTGCCTTGGATTCGAACTGAGATCATTCTGTCATTTTGAGGATTGTATCCCAGTATTGCTTTTCCTACTCTTTTATTGACTATGAAGGCTACTCCATTTCTTCTGAGGGATTCTTGTCCGCAGTAGTATACCTGATGGTCATCTGAATTAAATTCACCCATTCCTGTCCATTTTAGTTCGCTGATACCTAAGATGTCGATGTTCAGTCTTGTCATCTCTTGTTTGACCACGTCCAGCTTTCCTTGATTCATGGATCTTACATTCCAGGTTCCTATGGAGAAAATTTTTTACAGCATCGGACTTTCCTTTCACCACCAGACACATCCACAGCTGAGCGTCCTTTCGGCTTTGGCCCAGTTGCTTCATTCTTTCTGGCGCTACTAGTACTAGCCCTCTGCTCTTCCCCAGTAGCATATTGGACGCCTTCCGACCTGAAGGGCTCATCTTCCAGCATCATATCGTTTTGCCTTTTGGTACTGTCCATAGGGTTTTCATGGCAAAGATACTGGAGTGGGTTGCCATTTCCTTCTCCAGTGGATCATGTTTTGTCAGAACTCTCGGCTATGACCTTTCCGTCTTGGGTGGCCCTGCACGGCATAGCTCATAGCTTCATTGAATTACGCAAGCCCCTTCGCCACAACAAGGCAGCAATCCATGAAGGGGTAAAATGACATAGCCTTGCTTTATTAATGGAATTTTAATGTCTTCTCCTACTTGTAAGTTTCGCTTGTTTTTCTTCCCGTTTCCTTTAACTTTTTTCTTGCCAAAATAATTGAATCATTGGATTTCCATCTTGGGCATTCTTCCTTGAACATACCCTTTGTCACCCCTATCTCTGGTTTAGTTCCTGTCGTTTAAAAAATTGGACACGTATCTGACTATAGAAGACATTTCTATATGTAATTTTTTTCACATAGGAATTAAAACTAATAATTTCCAGAACAGTCAACTGTGCTATTCTCAATAGTGTTATAAATTGAAGACTTAGTGGAATTTTCTGTCACTTGGGTTGACCTAATTGGACATGGGACTTTGTTTTTAAGCAATTCTTCTTGGGGTAAAAAAAATGTCTAGCAAACTCTCAGTCTGAGCAGAGATTTATGATGCTTCCTATTGCTTCCTGTTGTTCTTAAACTAGAATACACTATATATGAGCTTCCAAGTTTCACGTTCTGAAAATTATAAAGGACTTGCTTTAGGTTTCCATGTCAACAGCTTACAGAACCGGAGAGCACTTAATGCCTTTATGATGTCTAGCTTTTTCTTAGTATTGTCTCCTAGTCTCAGCTTGGTGTTTGGAAGTGGATTGAATCAGATGCTTGAAAAAGCTCCTGCTTGGCTTTCTGGCTTCTCTTTCCAACATTACCTTCAAACTCTTCTACAAATTAGTAGAATCGCTGAGAATGGAGTGGCACATGACTTTAATAAAATATTATTATTAAATTTGGTACCAAAAATTGATTTCCCATTTAAATTCTTGGAAACTGTCTACTTGACAAGTGTAAATGAGTGATCTACTGTCTAACAGAATTGTACTGAAAGGATGTCATTCCCTGTAAATTATTGAACATTTGCAATATATATACAAATATGCATGCTCTGTCCTCTTGTTCTCTCCACTTTTCCTGACTCATCATTTATTGCTGGATCAGAACTTCAACTGGCATCTGATTAAATCAAAGGCTTGGTTTTGCCCTCCTGTGTAAATTTTGTTACCAGGATATGAAGTAATAAAACTCAGATTTCTTCTGAGGAGGAAGGAGAAGGCTATGGCCATTGACTGTCTTTTTCTCCAGCAGGATCTTACAGCTCAGGTATAATATCTCCGGTTACAAAACAGCAAAAGTAAATAAGTGAAACCTGGGGTCAATAACAAATAAAAAAAATCAAAGCATCTATATTTGTTGCAAACTTGAAGGAAAAAATATTGCTTTTCAATTCTGGTTGAATTTCATCACAAAGCACAGGGCAATAAATTGGATTTATTTGAAGCTAGATTGCTGATGTGAACTTGGAACAAAAAGGAAGGGAGTGCCAGAAAGCCTATCAGAACCATTCTTATTTCTGAGCATGCAGGCATTTTCTCGAAACATTTTTGCCTGCAAAGGAGGAATATGAAATTTATTTATTGATCTCTCCAAACTGTTCTGCATTGTTTAGCATATAAAAGTATAAAACACACAACACCTGTCCCTTCTTGGTTTTTTTCCTCCTCCATTTAATTATGTCCAATTCTCAGTGACTGCCTGGACAAATGTAAAAAAGATGTCGAGACTCTAGAAAGGGTACAGAGAAGAGCAACAAAGATGATTGGGGGACTGGAGGCTAAAACATATAGGGAACGGTTGCTGGAATTGGGTATGTGTAGTTTAACGAAGAGAAGGGAGAGGGGTGACATGATAGCAGTGTTCCAATATCTCGGGCTGCCACAAAGAAGAGGGAGCCAAGCTATTCTCCAAAGCACCTGAAAGCAGGACAAAAAGCAATGGATGGAAGCTAGTCAAAGAGAGAAGCAACCTAGAACTAAGGAGAAACTTCCTGACAGTTAGAACAATTAACCAGTGGAACAACCTGCCTCCAGAAGTGGTGAATGCTCCAACACTGGAAGTTTTTAAGAAGAGACTGGACAGCCATTTGCCTGAAATGGTATAGGGTTTCCTTCCTGAGCAGGGGGTTGGACTAGATGACCTCCAAGGTCCCTTCCAACTTATTATTATTCCTGCAGTTTTGTTAGCAAGGTTTTAAGATGTGGTTTTTCCATTGCCTCCCTCCTGAAGGAGAAAAGTGACTGGCCCAATGTGTGATCCAGCTGGTCAACCTATCTCATAGTCTCCTGGTTTTTAGTTTGATGTCTTAACTACTCTACCAAATTGCCTCTGACTATTGTCTTTCCCCAAAAGGAACAGTCTTGCCACATGCACATGTAAAAATAAGCAACAAATTATAACTGACAATGGTTATCCAATCCCCTTCAGGCCTATGTGTCAAACACCCAGTTAAAAAGAGTCTCCAGTGCCTTCTTAAATGCCAAAAGCAAAGTGGCCAGGCTCACCTCTGGGGAAAGTATATTCCACAACGTGCCTAAATGGGGCAGCATATCCCACAATGTCTTCTAAGCCATGTCCCCCTCCCATTACCTCCCATTTACAGGATGCCTAGAATCAGTTCTGATAATACCGCTCAGTGTCATGTGACAGAGAAATAGTACAGAACTTGTTTGTCATCTTTGTTTTATGTACTGATGTAGCTTTGGGGGTGAAGTATGATGCAACCCATCTAAGAAGGCATCTACTTTCTCGTAATAGTATTTCAAGCATCTACAAAGAAGATTCAGAGTTTGGCTCTATGCCAACCAATCCCATGAAAATGGAAGCTTGCTTAGTGTACTTGACAAGAATAAGAATATGAAAAGTGCATATTGTCATAAACCTTCTCAATCTGATTACTCAGAGTCTGATGGACGTTTGGTTGATTAATTGCTTTTGGACATCTACTTTCAGGCTGTAACATAGTACTTCTGGATACTCTAATTTGGCATAGCAGGACTGCTCACAATACATATGAACTGTGTTGCCATAAAAATATTACGGTAGTATATTGAATCAGCTGGAGAAATATGACTGTATAGAGCTCATTAGTTGATGGTAGGTTGGAATCTAAGATATATTAGTAAACTTGGATGATATAGGAAACAATTTTTGTTGCTTCCTCCATTGCTCCTTTCACATCTTCAACTCACTACTGGATTCTGAAATAGTATGTGATTGTGATTGGATACAAAGTCAGAGGAAGAATATGACACTTGGGACCATTGGGCAGTGGGCAAGAGAATGTAATATGAATGTCTGTGTACATATGAACAGGGTTCATTTGATAAATTATCACTTGCAATTTTTTGCCCATAAATGTGTTGATTCTGCTTGCCCATAAAAAAAGAAAACCGCTCAGGTGAGCAGCTGACAAATTGAAAGTTGTTTAGAAAGAGATAAATAAAAAGTTGGTAAGATAGAATTTGGAAAAATTATCCAGAACCTGACTGAGGTTTTTGTTGATGAACTGCTTTCTGACATTTTCCTCTTCCAGGTTGTCTGGTGCTAGACTTAAAACTTCCTCATGGAATCAAAACTCTTTTCTTTCACCCTTGAAAGGAATTTGGCTCTAGAAACATCATATTTCAAGAAAAACAACCTTATAAATATCTTCTCTCCCATCCCATTGTATATAAAATAGTCTTAATACTTTGATCTCTGACCTCAATTCTCCAACCTATGTGTGAGTGTGCATTTCAACAACAGCTGTAGAAAGGATAAAATGGTGAGTATTAATGTATACAACTACTCACATTTCATAATTTTGAAAATGTTCAGTGCATTAAGATGAATGCAACTTTTAAAATATGCAACAGAGGATACATACATATTTTGCTATATCATACATAATTTCATTTAGATCTGACTTTCTGAACCCATTTTTGACAAGAATTTCTAATTCAGACTAGAGATGAAATAACAAAGAAAACACATATATTGCATACATATATAAAAATAAAAATAATGTCCACAGATAAACAATTTGGTAAATATTATTTTACAGTCAACATAATTTTTGTTTTTAATTATTTTCACATCCTGCTCCAAACTTGAAACAGATGCTAAAATAGCTCTTGTTAGTTTATATGCTGGGTAGATGATTTTTTTAAAAAAAATATTTTAAATCCAATACATATTGGATTTAAGTGCATATAGCTATCTTTTTTATTTTTTATCGGGAATTCAGGTATTGAATATTTATATGAACAATAGCATGCAGACCATAGACACTGAAAGGCAGATGATTAATTTTGAAAATCTATTCAAAAGTTAAGAAAGTGTCATTTAATTGCACAATTGCCTTCCTTGATTTTGAGGTTGAATTGTAAAGTAGTCAAAATACCCTTAGTTCTTTGGACTAAATTCTCTTCCTCACTAAATTCTTTAGATGAAGAGTCTATTGTGTTGATAACACTTCACTGAAATTAGTATTTGCTCTTGTACTTTCCTTTTTTGAAAACCAATATGTGGATTGAATGGAGAGCATTCCATGTCTCCCTCCAGTGCTGCCCTCTTCATTATATGTGCGAGAACATTCTCCTATTATTTTGCATCCAGCAGTTTCACTCGATCATAGAGATCTCTCTCTATGAAGTGATTTGCATAAATACTTGCCCTACGGCCTACAACTTAGTTTAACAAAAATCAGATAAGAAAAATATCCTGCATACATAATTGTCTGGCTTATTTTTAACTTGCTGTAATGCTCTGCATGTAAGGCTAGTGATAACACCCAGAGATGCTTTACATTTATGTACTGGGAACAAAGCTCAGGTTGCTGTGTTGAATCGGAATAATGCTTCTCTGCTCGTCCTGCTGTTTTGTTTTAAGTTACTGTGACCGGCTTCTGCCTGCAAACAGCTACAGCCAAGAGCCAATGTTAATCTTTTCAGAGGGCATTTTCCCTCTGAGGGCATTTTATTTAGAAAATGATTGTTAATCTGCAATATTTCCCAATCCAAAATCTTAATTTTTTTCTTTAGCCTTGCTTAGTTTGTTGAGTCTGCATACTTTCAAAGTCTTACCACCTGTTATAGAGCATTGCCTATCTCAGGGCCTAAAGTACTAGAGAATCTTGTAATTTTGTTGTTGTTGTTGTTGATGATGATTTATTTATTTATTTTTTATTTTAATTCCATTTATATCCCGCCCTTCTCCTAAGACTCAGGGCGGCTTACAAGCTTAGCAGTAGCCTTCATTCTATATATATGCCTGCTTATTAGGGCTTTCACACACACCCCAAGCGGCATTATTACAAAGTCAGCTTAATTGCCCCCAACAATCTGGGTCCTCATTTTACCTACCTCGGAAGGATGGAAGGCTGAGTCAACCTTGAGCCTGGTGGGATGCAAACCTGCACTAATTGCAGGCAGCTGGTGTTACTTAAGGAGGCATTAGCCCACAGCTCCACCAAGGCTCATGATGATAATGATGATGATTACTTTCGACTCTCTGGACCCTTTTCTTGCTAAGATTTCAGAAGTAGTCTTCCTTTGCCTTCTTCCTAAGGGTGAGAGTGAGTGATTGGCTCAGGATCACCCAGCTGACTTTGTGCCTAAGGCAGGACTAGAACTCACAGGCTCCCTGTTCCTAGCTCAGTGCCTTACTCACTACCCCAAACTGGCTATGTATTAAATGTATTATAAATAGGCTGAATAATAAGGCACCCCGAATTTGCAAAGATTATGGTTTGCATATTTTGACAAGTTACTGCAGTGATAGCTCACACTGTATGCACTCACCCAATTTGGGGCAATTCCCCTCTCTTAATCGGCTGAAAATAAGGCTTTTGAATGAAAGGTTTCTCAACATTTAGCGAGTTCTAAGTTAACAAAAAAGTATAAGGAAATTAAAGTATGTTTTAAAATGCAGTATTTTGTTTTTATGAGCCCTGAATGACCTAATTGTTAAGAGCCACAAACAAGAGATAATTGGTTATAAGAAAAACTTACAATCTTTTTTAGGTGAAGTTAAACATTTGTGGCAAAACCCAGTAATTTATTAATAAAAGTAGTCTTATGTTTGATAAACCTTTAGGAAATATTTATTGATATTAGAAAGCTAACACTCATAAAAAGAATCTGAACAGATATTTACAGGAAATACAAGAACATTTAAGTTGCTACTTTCTTTGTCTTTCTTTACTAGCAGCCAAACAATGTGCAAACAAAACTCCTCTGTTTCTGTAATCAAGAAGTTCTCGATATCCTATGAACTTTTGCATACTGTACATTATTCATTATACCATTAATGCCCTTTTTTACTATCTGGATGGATAGGAATAGTTTTACTTGTCAATCAGGGTTTGGATGGTATGTCTTATGTTCTCTAATCTCAGCAGTGATGTTTCTAGTGGACTGTTTTGCTTTTTTAGTTTGTTCTTTTTCTCTTTGGAAAGCCTGGCTAAACAAAACTAGGCAATTGCCTGGTTCTGGTCTTCTCTGATTCAAATGCCTAAATGCAGTGCTTTTTTTGTAAAAGAAAAAGGTGCCGGAACTCACACATGTCATACAACCCGCCTTGCCTACCCTTCAAGGTTCCATCCAAAAAAGGTGTCAGAACTCCGTTCTGAGCGTTCTATGAGAAAAAAAGCCCTGCCTAAATGGAATTCAGATAAACCCATGTGAAACTGAGTCTATTTAGGACTACCGGTAAATCTAGTTTCCTTGGGCATAGTTGATTGGATAAACTGAGGTCTTTTTAGCATTCTTACACTATTTCCCACTGACCAAGGTAAGGGGTATTGTAGGAACAAGACCACCCTGGGTTATCTGGTCTATGTAGATTTGGCCTTATTCTGCTAATGTCAGGGAAAGAACCTGGATTATATTGCAAAATAGCCTTCAGTTTAGCCCATCACTTGAATTCATTTAGTTTTCTGTCCAGGTAAGCACTGCCTGTGGAGAAATTTGCAGAAAGAAACTTCCCGCTGCTTTGTTAATTTCCATTCCCCACAACATTCATTCCTCATTATGGCTCTCCTGAGCAATTTCTGACTAGGAGACCTATTACTCGCCTTTCTGCCATAGCATTTCAGACTGAAACATTAAAACTGGTTTAATGATATAGTACTTTCTATTTTGAGAAAAATGCTGATAATAATAATTTTTAAAAAATCTTCTCAATGCCCTTTCCCCCCAAAATGACTGGATAAATTCTAAATATGCCTCTGATGATTTTCCTTCCTGTTGAAAGAACTTTAAAAGACTTTTAAAAAAACCTCATCCTGTCTGTTATACGATTGCCTATTTCTGTCCAGCCAACCACAATCTTTTTGGACAGGTACCCTATAGCAAGATCTTCAAACAACATTAAAATAGTTTTCTATAAAACAAAGCTTTCAAAAATGGGGAAAAAAACCCTGAGCAATGTTGTGCTCTCCTTTTGGTCCAAATTGTTCTAGTTTTCGACACCATCCACATTTGAATAATGGATTGTTAAAGGGAAAAAAGTCTCTGCCCTACGACTGAATACAAAATTTGGGATCATATAATCTGATAGTACCGTAAATATGGTTTTTGTCTGGTACGCTGCCTGTACTTCAGCGTTGGAAAAGACAAAAAGAAAGCATATTGCAGTAGGATCAAGAGAGACTTACCGCTTCAAGGGGGGGGGGAATCTCCTATTTTCCCTAACATATGGAACAATGGCAAAAATGCTTCTTTGGGTCTCACGTGTCCCTATTCCCTGTCTTGTACAATAGCATTCTCCCTAAAATCCATACAGTCCAGACTCCACTGCTCTTTAGCAAAGCTATGAAGACCTAGAATTTCCAGCAGGCCTTGGTTCAGGTGCTTTTGAACCCTGCCTGCTGAGTATTATATGGGATTGCTTGTTTCCAAATAAACGATATTGCATTTTTATTGTTGCTGGGTCTTCTTCTTTCTTCTTCTTCTTCTTCTTCTTCTTCTTCTTCTTCTTCTTCTTCTTCTTCTTCTTCTCCTTCTCCTTCTCCTTCTCCTTCTCCTTCTTCTTCTTCTTCTTCTTCTTCTTCTTCTTCTTCTTCTTCTTCTTCTTCTTCTTCTCCTTCTCCTTCTCCTTCTCCTTCTCCTCCTCCTCCTCCTCCTCCTCCTCCTCCTCCTCCTCCTCCTCCTCCTTCTTGTTTTAATTGTTTCTTACCATCTCTGCTGCCTGGAGTTGCTTTAGCCATTGAAGCAGGTAAGAAGGAAGTAATAAACGGATTGATTAAATGCATAAATACATTTGCTCTGCCCACTGAAATTAGTGTTGAAAAAAAAGGATGAATGCTACCCCTTCTCTTCTGATCGACAAGTCTGATTAGCAAACAGAGTGGTGGTTTCATCCATGGATTAGGTTCCCTGGCCAATTATTACTATACTGTCTAGTTAAAAAAACATTACTCAGAATTGGAGTGGGAAATTGAATATCATTCAGTGGGATTCACTATCCCAATGCATCAATATCAAGGTCAGGACTTGAAATGGATGAATGAATGAATAACGTTCATTTCTTCCATGTGGGAGGATTGAGAGAATGAAATTCCCTGTTATCCTTGGCAACATTTCCCTCTTCTTCGAAGGTCCAGTTAGAGCAGCCTTTGTTGATGATGTTGGCAGAAGAGTCTTTGAAGAGGCTCTCGTGGGCTGAGTGGGCAAGTCTCCTACATCTCTTTCAGATACATCTCTGGCCTTAATAAAAATAGCCATTGGAAGTTTCACACTTTTACATTGAATTACACCTGTTGCAGCATTCTTTATCTTTGTTGCTTAGGAAGCTAGCATCTTTCCACCTTTGTTAGTGGGTTGCTAAGTACTTGCCTGTTATTGAATGGAAATGTCATATTTTAAGAAGCATTTGATTGTTCTCCTTTAGCAATAATCAATGAGGCCATACATATGTTCATATACTTGATTTAAGAATGGGATAAAATGCACCATTAAATCCATTCTGCTAAAGATACAATAAAGATACAATGCCTTTTGGATGTGAGGTTCTGCAACTGCAGCAGGAGAACGGGGGTTACATATTTGTCATTCTGAGAGAACTAGTAGGCACAGAATGTGTTTATTCATGATTGATGGTTACAGAATCATGTTATCTGTAAGTATTTCCATTTTGGCAATTTTCCAGAAAAGTAATAGCTAAGCTGTTATCATCTGCCACTCATTAGCTGTCTGTTAGAATTTTGTCTTCAGCATCTGTATAAAGCATTGAAACATAATATTGTATGTTCTTTATGAATGTTTATTAATTTTGTGAGATGTATTCCATAGCATATTAATTAATATTTTCTTTTGCATATTAACAAACTCTTTGCCTTTTAGCAGCATGAGGAAATGAATTTCATATCTGACTTGCTTATCTTCCCTGTTTTGAAATCACTTTGCTTCATCAATATTCATATATTTAGCTTTCTCATCTTGCTTACAAATCATTATTTGTTAGCCTGAGATTTTACTATTCCTCCAGGAACTCAAGGTAATGTACACAATTAGTATATGCAATACTGAGTGAGACTGGGTTAGAGAAAGTGACTGGCCCAAACCCACCCAGTGAGTTTCCATGGCTAAAGCTGGACCTAAAATTGGGTCTTCCAAGTTCATCTTGGAGGGTTAAATACAGAGTTACAACCATTTGTTTGTTTGAACTTACAATGCCACTGGAAAAAGTGACTTATAACTGTTTTCACATTTATGACCGTTGCAGCATCTCCATGGTCACGTGATCAAAATTTGGATGCTTGGCTACTGGCATGTATTTATGATGGCTGCAATATCCCAGAGACATGCAATCATCTTTTATGACAGTCCAACAAGCAAAGTCAATGGAGAAGCCATATTCACTGGACAATTGCGTTATTAACCTAACAGCTGGAGTGTTTCACTTAACAACTGTGGCAAGAAAGATCATAAAATGGTGCAAAATTCACTTAACTATGTTGTCTATTTTCCCATACTGGTGGGAAAGTTCTGCTGGGAAACAAGACTTTTATGTTTGATAAGTTATAATCTGCTACTTGATTTGTACAAAAACAAAGTGGTAGTTAATGTAGCTCTCCTAGAGGCAGTTTCAGGTGTCATTGATGAATTTGACTAGTAAGCACATAGTCATATTTTGCGCCAGCTGGAAGTCTCAGATGGTTGTCAAGGGAAGAACAGAACCACATTAAGTAAATCAGAGTAATCCAACTGGTCTAGTTGAAGTTGGCAAATATCCTCCTACTATGGTCTCTCTTGTCACCTCAACTTTCCAAAGATTGACTAGGCACTGGACAAAGCCATCCCCTAAATTTGCTGCAAAATCCCCAACCATCAATCCTCCCTGTTGCAATTTCTTACACATTTCAGCATTTGGATGGAGAAGCTATGAATACCATCTCCATTCAGCACATGATCAGTGGTTATGGATGATAAAAGTTAGAGTGCAACAATATGTACTTTTATCTATGATTACTATTTTAATTCATTTTGTAGTAAATTTTAATAGTAAGTTTTATTGTATGCTGCCCAGAATCACTTTATATGAGATGGATGGCCATATAAATTTGACAAATAAATAAATACTATTCACAAGGCAAGGTTTTCCTATCTCCGAATGAAGTCCTAAGAGCTCAATATGAAAGTAGTGTTAAGTGGTACTATTAAACTATTTTATGGTGTCCACCCTCTGAAACATCATTTCCCTCAGAGATTATTAGATCCTCATATATTTGGTAAATGCAAGACAGCAAAGATATCTAATACTGCTGTCTCCTATTTTCCACACAACAACCCTATGAGGTGGATTAGGCTGAGAGAGTGACTGACTCAAAGTCACCCAGCAGGCTTTCATGCCTAGGGAAGCTTAGAACTCACAGTCTAAGGGGAAGGGGGGAGGAGGGAGGGGGAAGGGGGGATTCTTAAAGGAAAACTGTATTTTAAAACTTTTCAATAAAAAAAAAAGAACTCACAGTCTCCTGGTTTATAGGCCAGCACCTTAGCTACTACACTAAACTGGCTCTCCATACGCTTGCCATAAGGGCTTTGAGCTCTATTACTGAGGCCTGTTTGTGTTTGAGCCCATATAATGATAGTATGGATTGGTTTTATCTGGGACGCTGTATTTGTTATTTATTGTTTTGTTATGATGTTGCTTTTATTTTTTGTTAGCTGGTCAGACTCACGTGTTTGAGATGGGCAGCCATGTAAATTGTATAAATAAACGAATTTCCAACTTTTTATTTTTCTATGAATCTTCCAGAACAGTCGCAGAGCAGCCATTAGAATTTCACTTAAATCTATCTGTAGAGAATATCAATTTATTCTGGCTTGTAAAATCAATAACCAACTGCATTCATTGGTTGGGTGTTATGGTAGATGGCTGAATAAGCCACAATGGCTGACACTGCATGTAAACCATGGTTTGTTAACTGTATTGAGTCCATTCTTTCTTGCTTAATTGTCCGCTGTGACAGATAAACAACAATACCTGAGTTCACATAATAACAAGTTAACCATGGCTAAGGATTACATATGAATCAGCCGGTCTATAGGATCAGTTGGAATCTCTTCAAGAGAAACTACGAGGAAAACTGGAAAAGAAGAAGGCTAGGCTAGGTAACCTCAGAGGATTGCTAGGATTACTGACATTGATTAAGAGAGGAAGGAGAGTCTGTGACAAAGAAAGATCATGGATCCCATCAAGGAACCATTCATAAAACCATTTGAAAGAAGAAAAGGAAAAACAGAAAGGGAAGTCTCTTGCAGCTGGAAATGCAAGTCTTTGGATCCTCATCCCAATCCCAATCCTGATAGAAATGATCCTCTAATTCAGCCCTGGAAAAACTGATGTTCAGAAAAGAAAATATCATCAACCCAAGTTAATAGATCAAAGGAGGGCATGGGTTTAAGAGTACATTTCACTTTATGTCCTGGATGGTCATTCATTGAGGCAGACAGGTTGCACCAGTTAGGGCAGGGGTGTCAAACTCAATTTCATGGAGGGCCGCATCAGCATTGCGGTTGCCCTCAGGGGGACGGGTGGGCGTGGCCAGGGTGGGCGTGGCCTACTGGGTGGGCATGGCTAGAGTGCATATGGCCTACTGGGTGGGCGTGGCCAGCTCTACATCCTTCGCATCAAGGGTGCCTATGGGGACCTGGGCAGGAGTGGGACAGATCTGGGGGTCTCTGGCAGAAGGAGGGTCTCTGGGCCAGGGCCAAGGCAGTGGGGGCCGTTCCCTCACTGTTTCCAGGATGGCTTCGCGGGCCGCATAAAACCACTTCGCGGGCCGGATCTGGCCCTCGGGCCTTGTGTTTGACATGTCTGAGTTAGGGGCTAGCCTTTGGCCTACTTACATGTTTGTACAAGGGCCCATCAGTTTGCATGGCATCTTTGCCATGCCTCTGATGAATGCAATAAATGACAGGACAGGTCTAAGGTTAACAGAAGGACATTTGTTTAAAATTTAGTCTCGGCCAGTAGAAGCAACTGGGAGTCAACATCTTAAGAACTTCTGCCTTTTAATCCCTACAACTGTGAAAGGGCCCTTCATAAATAAAGACAAAAGATTCATGGTTTAACTTTCTTCCTTAAAGCTGAAGACTTTGGAGAAGTAAAGTAAAACTTCTTTTAACCTTGCTCAGATTTTTCAACCAATGCTGTATTTGCAGTGGCCTTCCAGCTAATGTATAAATTAAATGGCTGACTAGATGCCAGTGTAATATTATAGTTTCCAAGCTAGACAATACTTCTTTTGTAGGACTCTTTTCAACAGTGCCTTGTTGCTGTCTCATTCGTTACACATATGGAATCAGCAGTTGTTTGAGGGATGGTGGGTCTTTCTTCCCTGCTTCATGAGGGAATAACTCAGCAGAAATCACTTTGCTTCTTTTATATTTCCTTCAGTGAACAATACAAACATAGCAAGTGTAAGAAAAGAAACCCCAAACTGCTGAGCGTGGAAAAATAGAAAACGCACAATGACTGATTATGTAACAGGGAAGGAAAATTCTTTATCCCATAATAAAAACACATCAATTTGCACTGAGTTATACTAATTTTAGGTTAGAGTTTGGCCTTTTGAATCTCCTGTTTTCAGAATTCAAGGGACAGATCTGAGGGTCATCAATACATAATGCTTTCAGCCAGAAGAGATATTCTGCTTTTCTTTAATAATAAACACTGCCACTTACTTTCACATCATGGAAACTTTTCAAGAAGAGATCCAACCTAGGATTAAGGAGAAATTTCCTGACAAGAACAATTAATTATTGTTGTGTATTGGGTTCTGAAGAGTAGGAATGATGCCAGGCAGATGAGTACAGTCAAACAGCTCTTTATTTGGTGACCATAACTGTACTACTGGCTAGGGTTACCTGTACCCTTTATATACCTTTCCAGGTATGCAGTCAGCCAATCAGATTGAACCTCTACTTCCCGCCAAACCATTTCCCGCCAGAACAGTTACAGTTCAACGCCTCCTAGTGGTGACTGTTATACAAGTGTTTCTTTAACCCTAATACATAACACCCATTAATTAATTAATTAATTAATTAATTAATTAATTAATTAATTAATTAATTAATTAATTCACCTTCAGAAGTTGTGGACATTCCATTACTGGAGTTTTTTTTAAAAAGAAGAGATTGTGCAGCCATTTGTCCAGAATGGTATAGGGTCTCCTGCTTGAGGAAGGATTGGGCCAGAAGACCTCCAAGGTCCCTTCCAATTCTGTCAGTTTGTATTCTGTATTTTTACATAGATTGCTCCAGTTACACAATTGTGGTTACCCTCTTAACATTTTTGACCCCTATTTGCCAACAGCCCTGGAATGAGTCCAAGGAGGTGGTTGTACTCTGAGCTTTGGCAGTGGTTGGGCAGTGTTGTGACTCAGGGCCAGCCTGTGGGTCCGACAGCCGGGTCCGATGTATCGGAGGACTCAGATGTGGGGGAGGAGGGAAACGAACCGGCTGATGATGATTTGGAGGCTTTGCAGAGTCCTCAGCCGGGGACCTCTTCTCAGCTGTGTGAGCCCGAGAGTGCGGAGGATGATGACCCACAGCTGGCCCTGTTCAAGGACGCCCGACGCAGGAGGCAGACGAGCAGGGACAAACAAAGAAAGACTATGGGACTCCTCGGGAGGAGGCACAGGGAGACCACGCCCTGAGCTCTCTATAAAAGAAGTGTTTGGGGAGGGGCTGGTTGCTGAAAGCAACTTTTCCGCTTGAGAAGACAAGCTCTTGTGTTTTTGTTAACTGCGTAATTAAATCTTGGCAGAAGCCTTTTAGCCTTGGACGCTTTCCAGACTCTTCTCTTAATTAGGGGTTGCGAGAAGAGGGCTGGTTCAGAACAGTTTGCTTTCAGCCACCCACCCCTTAATACTACGATGGAGCAGCTTCTTGCCGAGAATGCCCAGCTCAACCAGCAACTCACCTTGCTGGCCACTCAGGTGGCACAACTGCAGGCTCAGGTACATGCTGCCCCCCCACCCAGGAGGAAATGTCAGTTAGCTATGCCGGATAAATTTGCTGGTAAACCAGAACTGTTTCCTGCCTTCCTGGGACAATGCCAGCTTTATATCAGCGTGAGAGCAGCTGATTTCCCCACTGACCGAGATAAGGTGGGATTCGTGTTGAGCCTTCTGTCGGGAGATGCAGCTCGTTGGGGCACGCCTCTGTTGGCACAGCCTAGCCCTTTGTTGGATAACTTTGGGGGGTTTTGTGACCATATGCGCCTCATGTACGAGGACCCGATTAAGGCGCAGACCGCCACCCGACGTCTGAAAGCTTTGAGGCAGGGTCAGCGCCCCCTACAGGCCTATATCAGCGATTTCCGGCTGCTTAGCCAGGATTCCGCCTGGAATGAGGCTGCGCTCGTGGATGCCTTTCAGGATGGCTTGACAGAGGAGATGTTGGATGAGCTGGCCCGCGTGGACATTCCCTCAGACCTGAATGGGCTGATCCATCTTTGTCTGCGGATCGATGCCCGGCTGCAGCAGCGTAAGAGTCGCCGTGCCACCCCACAGACCCCTGCCGCCCCTGTTGTGCGTGAGCCCCCAGTCCAGAGGGAGGAGCCAATGGAGCTGGGTGCCGCCAGGTCCCGTCTATCGGTGACGGAAATGGACAGACGACGATCGGAGGGGTTGTGTTTTTACTGTGGGGACCCTGGACATTTGGCTGCTTCTTGCCCGAAGAAGCGTCAGCGGGCGTCAGTGACCAAGCCTCCCCCGAGAAAGTCCCCTGCTTTGCTATCGGGAATACGGCCCGAGCCCGATCTAGACGGTGTGAAAGATCGGGCGACCCACAACGATCACGCCGAGCGACGCCGTTCCGACGGTGCCTGTGAACCTCCACGGCATTTGATTTTGGAGGCACGACTGATCCTTCCTGGCAAGCCAGAGGGGATTCCGGTCCATGCCTTAATTGACTCTGGGGCTACCACTAACTTTATGGATTCGGCCTTTGTGGCCAAATGGGCTGTTCCCCAGTGTCCGGTGGATCCGCCCATGCTTGTGGAGACCATCGATGGTCGAGTGCTCCTGTCCGGGCCTATCACGGCCGCCACGCAACCCGTGTGTATGGCCATCAGTACCCATGTGGAGGCCATTCAGTTTTACGTCACTTCGGATCTGCACTTCCCCGTGGTCTTGGGACTGGCGTGGCTCCGGGCGCATGATCCACAGATCTATTGGTCTCAGAACTTGGTCACCTTCCCAAGTTTGCAGTGCGTGGACCACACCCGCCATATCTGTGCCGGCCAGGTGGAGGGTTCCTCAGGGGTTTCCTTGCCTCCCGTACTGTCCGACTTTGCTGACGTGTTCAGCGAGTCAGAGGCGGACCAATTACCCCCGCACAGGCCCTACGACTGCTCTTCGTCAAAAAGAAGTCGGGCGAGTTACGGCTTTGCTGTGACTACCGGAAACTCAACGCTATCACGGTGCGTAACCGCTACCCGCTGCCCCTCATCCCCGAGCTCTTGGACCGACTCCGGGAGGCTAAGATCTTCACGAAACTGGACCTGCGTGGAGCTTACAACCTCGTCAGGGTTCGGCCGGGTGATGAGTGGAAGACAGCGTTTGGTACTCGCTATGGACATTTCGAGTACACGGTGATGCCGTTTGGCCTGACCAACGCCCCCGCTGTGTTTCAGCATTTTATGAATGACATCTTTCGGGATCTGTTGGACCAGTTTGTTGTGATTTACCTGGACGACATCCTGATTTACTCCCCGTCGCGTGAAGCGCATCATCAGCATCTCCGTCAGGTCCTGCAGCGCCTCCGGAAACATCGGCTGTTTGCCAAGTTGGAGAAGTGCCAGTTCTACCAGGTGACCATTGATTTCTTGGGCCACCGCATTTCTCCCGAGGGCATCGCCATGGATCCAAGTAAAGTTGAGTCGTTGCAGAGTTGGCAACCCCCGCGTCGCGTGAAGGATGTTCAGCGACTTCTTGGATTTGCCAACTACTATCGGACATTCATCCCTGGCTTTGCTGCCTTGACAGCCCCCCTCACCCGGCTCCTGCAGAAGAAGACTCGGTTCCAGTGGAACGCCCCCGAACAACAGGCGTTCCAAGCTTTGAAGGACGCCTTCATGAAGGAGCCCATCTTGAAGCATCCTGACCCGCAACGGCCGTTTGTCGTGGAGGCGGACGCCTCCGACATTGCCATTGGGGCCGTGTTACTCCAGGCAGCGACGCCCAACGGTACCCTTTTCCCTTGCGCGTATCACTCTCGGAAATTGAATCCCTCGGAGCGCAACTATACCATCTGGGAGAAGGAGCTGCTGGCCATCAAGGCGGCGTTCGAGGCTTGGAGGCATCATCTGGAGGGGGCGCGGCATCAAATCGAGGTCCGGACGGACCACAAGAATCTGGAAAGCCTGCAGACCGCTCGGAATTTGAACCAACGCCAGATCCGGTGGTCCCTCTTCTTTGCGAGGTTTGACTTTCGGGTGCGGTACATACCAAGCGGGCACAACCAGAGAGCGGATGCTCTGTCCAGGAAGCCCGAGTACACCCGAGTAGAAGACAAGCTTCCGCCCAGGACAGTGATCCCCGTCGAGTCTTTTGCTGCGGTACGGGAGCCGGTGGATATACGGGCTCGGATCCGGGAGGCGCAGCAGCAGGAGGCGTGGGTGGCTCAGCGGAAGGAAGAGGTGGGGCCAGATTCGCCTTGGTCGGTCACGGATGGACTCCTGTATTATCGTGACCGGCTCTATGTTCCAGGAGGGCCACTCAGGGGACTCGTCCTCAGCCAATGTCATGATAACCCGGCTGCGGGGCATTTTGGCCTGTTCAAGACTCTGAACCTGGTCTCCCGTACTTTCTGGTGGCCCCGAGTCCGACACGATGTCCAGTCTTATGTCACCTCCTGCGTCCCATGCAGGCAGGCCAAGTCAGCGACAGGGGCCCCGCCTGGTTTACTGCAGCCTTTGCCAACGCCCAAGAGACCCTGGGGGGCTGTGTCCATGGACTTTCTGACGGATCTACCCCCATCCTCCGGCTTCACGACAGTGTTTGTGGTGGTGGACATGTTGACCAAGATGGCGCACTTCATCCCCTGTCGCGGCTTACCGTCAGCTCGCGCCACTAGTCGCATGTTCATCCAACAGGTGTTCCGGCTGCACGGCCTTCCCGATAGGGTCGTCTCCGATAGGGGGGCCCAGTTTACAGCCCGCTTATGGCAGGAGTTGATGCGGGCGTTGGACATTAAGGTTTGCCTCTCGTCCGCGCATCATCCTCAGACCGACGGGGGTACCGAGAAGGTCATCGGCATCTTAGAGCAGTATCTGCGCTGCTATGTTAACCTGCAGCAGGACAACTGGGTGGACTATTTGGCCATAGCCGAGTTTGCCTTTAATAACTCGCAACACACCTCCACGCAGATGACACCGTTCTTGGCCAACGTGGGTTATCACCCCAGGTTCTTCCCTCTTTCTCCCGTGGACTCACCGGAGCCGGCAGCGAACGAATTCATGGCGGAGTTACAGGCGATCCATCGGTTGGTGCGACGGCAGCTGGAGAAGGCCAAGGCCGACTACAAGAGGTTCGCCGATCGGTCGAGAAGGGATACGCCTCCACTATCGGTGGGGGATCGGGTCTGGCTGTCCACCAGGAACCTACCATCCACTCGGCCGGCGAGGAAGCTGGACCACCGTTACCTTGGACCGTTCCCAGTCGAGGCCGTCATCAACCCGGTCGCCTATCGTTTAACTCTGCCACGTTCCCTGCGCGTGCACCCCGTCTTCCATCGGTCCTTGTTGGTCCCCGAACAACCGGCCTGTCCACTTCGCCAAGCGGAACCTCCCCCATCAGGAACTCGTGATGGAGGCAGCACCCCCGAGTACGAGGTCGCCAGCATCAGGGATTCCCGCTGGCTGAAAGGTCGCTTCCAGTACCTGATCGAGTGGAAAGGGTACGGGCCGGAGGACTTCACATGGGAAGACGCGACCGCCGTTCATGCCCCTGCGTTGGTGACTGCTTTTCACGAACAGTTCCCATCCCGACCGCATCCGGATCGGCAGACCCGAGGGAAGGGCCCTGCGGTGCGGGATAGTGTTGTGACTCAGGGCCAGCCTGTGGGTCCGACAGCCGGGTCCGATGTATCGGAGGACTCAGATGTGGGGGAGGAGGGAAACGAACCGGCTGATGATGATTTGGAGGCTTTGCAGAGTCCTCAGCCGGGGACCTCTTCTCAGCTGTGTGAGCCCGAGAGTGCGGAGGATGATGACCCACAGCTGGCCCTGTTCAAGGACGCCCGACGCAGGAGGCAGACGAGCAGGGACAAACAAAGAAAGACTATGGGACTCCTCGGGAGGAGGCACAGGGAGACCACGCCCTGAGCTCTCTATAAAAGAAGTGTTTGGGGAGGGGCTGGTTGCTGAAAGCAACTTTTCCGCTTGAGAAGACAAGCTCTTGTGTTTTTGTTAACTGCGTAATTAAATCTTGGCAGAAGCCTTTTAGCCTTGGACGCTTTCCAGACTCTTCTCTTAATTAGGGGTTGCGAGAAGAGGGCTGGTTCAGAACAGGCAGTACAATTCAGATGAAAGCTGGAGGCTAGTTCAAAGTTCTTGAGCTACATTATCACCTGCTAAGCTACATTACTTCTTTAAGCAGGGTGTGAAAATGAGTTTCAGAGCTCCCTCCAAGGTCTCCTGGCCTCAGTCACTTTTAGAGAAAGTAGCCTTGATATGCAGACTTTTGAATGAATGAATGAATGAATGAACCTTTTATTGACAAAGTACAACCATGTATACATTGAGATTGGCTGAGCCTCCCTTCATGCCCCCACCCCCTAGCTTACAGTGACACAAACCCTCCATCTTATTACACCATGTGAGCTAATTGCACAACACACCGGCCTGGCAAGTCAATCATGCATAAAGTTTATAAAATTATATCCCGTTCAAAAGCCTAACAGCCCACGGATAAAAGCTGTTCTTCAGCCTGTTGGTATGGCTGGCTATACTCCTATATCTCCTACCTGATGGTAGGAGAATAGAGATACCGTCCAGGGTGTGAGTCATCCCTGAGAATTTTCCTCACTCTTCCAAGGCAGTGAGCCCTGGCGATGTCATCCAGTGGTGTCAGGGGACAGCCCACAATGTCTTGTGCTGTGCTCACCACCCTCTGTAATACTTTCCTATCCGCGGCTGTCAGACCAGCATACCAAACCACAATACCATATGAGAGGACGCTCTCTATAGTAGACCAGTAAATGTCTGACAGAGACATGCAGCTTGAAAGTGACCCTCTTGTTTTGCTGGTTTCTCAAAAAAACACAAACATGTATTGTATAGTCACTCATCTTGCCTTCCACTTGTATCTTCATTGTCCATTTTTCCCTTTTTCACTCTCAGAATTCTTGTTAATGAAGGAAGCCTGAAAAGCTCTCCAAAAGGGCTAGGCCAGTGATGGCAAACTTTTTAGAGATCGAGTGCCCAAACTGCAACCCAAAAACCACTTATGTATCACAAAGTGCCAGGGCTGCATCAGCATTATGGTGCCCTCAGGGGGGGGGCAGGAGGACACCTCTGAGTGCCACTTCTGGCATGCAAAAACTGGGGGAACAAAAATGGGCTACCGTACTGCAAGGTGCAAAAATGGCCACCATCGCACCACGGGGTGCAGATACAAGGCACTGCACCATGCAAGAATGGGGCAGGGCTAGTGAGTATCACGCAGGCATTAGCCCCATCCCATTTGCAGCATGTGGGTGCTCGCAGCCCTGTGCGCTTATGCACACATGTAAAATGCTTCCCCCTCCCTTTTCTTCTAATCCGCCAATCGACAATGGTTGGTGACCTCTGCTCTACCACCTCTACTCGAGCTTGCTAATCGGCCGCTTCGCCTGCTTTGTGCTGAGTGGGGCTCCTGCTCCGGGCGGCAGTGGCAGCCTGATGGACCTGCTGCTGGCAGCAATAGCATGCATGCCAACAGAGAGGGCTCTGAGTGCCGCCTCTGGCATGCGTGCCATAGGTTTGCCACCACTGGGCTAGGCAAATCTCTTGAAAGAGGATTTCAGAATGCAGTGGAGCACTTCTAGGAAATATTACTAAAGCATCTGTGTCTTTGCTTGCAAAAAGGATCTTCAGAGGCTGCTCTTGGCTGTGTCTGTGGCCTGGCTTCATGTTTTTCTCAGTGAAATAATGACAGAAGCAGCTGCATGGCTTGAAAAGATGTGACTACTTTAATGATCTTAAAGTCAGCTCTGTGCTTCCACAGTCCCTTAAATACCTCTGCTGAAGGATTTGCACAGTCCTATTGTACAGTATTTTTTGTGGGTGTTTTACTGAAATTCTTAGGAACCATCCATCTGATGTTAATACCAAAGGTAAAGAGACATAATCTATTGTGCAAACGGGTTCTTCTAGACACATTTTTATCAGAGTTTGCATATTTCATTTTCCTTTTCCCAACTATCTGGGTCCTCATTTTACCGACCTTGGAAAGATGGAAGGCTGAGTCAACCTTGAGCTGGTGAGACTCGAATTGCTAAACTGACTGCCGGCTGTCAGAAGTTTGGCATTTCAAGTCTCACTGGCTCAAGGTTGACTCAGCCTTCCATCCTTCCAAGGTCGGTAAAATGAGAACCCAGATTGTTGGGGGCAATATGCGACTCTGTAAACTGCTTACAGAGGGCTGTAAAGCACAATGAAGTGGTATTCAAGTCTAAGTGCTATTGCTATTGCTCTCATTATCATGTTATCATTCTCATTATTAACGAGAATCTGTATAACTGCCAAAAATCTTTTTTTTAATCTTACAAATTTTGCTCATATCACAAAATCAGTTAGATGATAAATATTTTTTAGAAAGCTAGTTTATGGTTATGACAGCAATATTTGTTAATAATGGACCTTCTTTTACAAAGATAATGCACATGCGATAATTGCAGGGGAAGATCTGTTGACTGTGCCAGAAAAGCAGATGATTCAGCCAAATATTCTTTTATTTTTTTAAAAAAATATATTTCAAGCTGTTCAAATATAAATTAAATTTCTCTAACATCTGGTATAGGCATAATGGACCAATGTTTGAAACTAGTAATTCCCAAGTGATGTGAAGCTGAGAATGAAGAGCTCTCAGATTTGTAAACATTTTTCCCCCAAATAGCATTGTGGCAAACATTGCTCATTAACACTACTATGTAGGAATTAATAGTATGTTTTTTTAGAAACTGCTTTTAAGATACTTGTTTGTATATTTGTATGTACTTATGTGTACATATATATGTACACATAATATAGACCTTTAATTTAGATTAGGAAATTTGATAAATTTCCTCTCTCTTATGTACCATATTTCAATTTCACCTTTGAAAGAACTACTTAGTGACTGTTCTCTAAACTGTTAATGAGTTCCAAGATCTCACATCTTTGAGCAATGTCAGGTTTGGGGAAGAGATCCCAAAGGTTAAGACATGATGTGGCATGTGACATGACAAAAAACATTTATCTGTGCCCAGAATCAATTTGAGGAAGGTGAGGAATTAGATACACCCTAGTATGAGCCCCAAATTCTTCTTTCTTGTTAACAGGTGCCATCTTACCATGGAAAACAGATTTAAAAAAAAAGCAAACAGAAGTCAAATAGTTGAACGTTGACAGCTGGAATTGTTATGGCTATGGATGGTCCCAATTGCATGTCAGTGTCCAGACAGACAGACGCATCATATGAACACTCAACCCTATTTTGACCTACTCTTTTTGTTTCTATAGGTCACTGCCAAGCCACAATTAATAAATGTTTTGTTTAAGTCTTCAACCATCTCAGTTCTTGTGATGATGATAATAATGATGATGATGAAAATTCTTTCCTGAAATTTAAAAGTCCTGATAAGGTAAAGGTAAAGGTTCCCCCGCACATGTGTGCTAGTCGTTTCCAACTCTAGGGGCCGGTGCTCATTTCCGTTTCAAAGCCGAAGAGCCAGCGCTTGTCCGAGGACGTCTCCATGGTCATGTGGCCAGCATGACTAGACGCCAAAGGCGCACGGAACGCTGTTACCTTCCCACCGTAGTGGTCCTTATTTTTCTACTTGCATTTTTATGTGCTTTCGAACTGCTAGGTTGGCAGAAGCTGGGATGAGTAACAGGTGCTCACTCTGTTACGCGGCACTCGGGATTCGACCCGCCAAACTGCCGACCTTCTGATCGACAAGCTCAGCGTCCTAACCCACTGAGCCACCGCGTCCCAAAAGTCCTGATATGGTACCCTAAAATCTAGAAGTCTTGCTATTGCATATAAAATATAGACAACTTTGAGATGATTTTGGCAAAGCTCTTTATTGAATAATTTTGTATATTTAGATAACAGCTTGACTTTGATCACTTGACTTCACCTCACTGTAGCATTTGCAACAAATAAACCTCTATTAGCATGAGAATTCCCTGAAAACTGAACAGAATGAGGCCAAAAGAAAGATTGATTTTTAAAAAAGGACGAAGTAAAGGTAGTGATTGCAGAAAAAAAATACCCTCCCCAAATCCCTTTTATGCATTCCTATTGGAAAGGCAGGCATTGGACTGGAACATTCATAAGTGCTCCATTTTAAGCCCCCCCCCCTCCTTGGTCAGCTGCCCTATGCTTTCCAAAGCACCTAGTGTATGTGAGCAAATGGGTTCCCTGCTGGTAAAGGGATTGGAAAGAACTTCAGGAGTCATACTTTATACGGTTTCTCTGTCTTGCTGTAAAAAGATTGAAAGGAAGCACATAAAGCGAAGGAAAATGTGGGTCTGCTTCTAAAATGACAATTCAAGTATTTCCCTCCCTCAAAAACCTATTTATGCTATTGATGTAGTTATTACAGTTGTTTACCACCATTCAGTGCAGATACTTCCAAGATGCCTTGCAGATATAAACCATAATGCATGGCAGAAGCAGCAGGACACACCAAAGATAAAAAGTCTGGCCAAAGATTGGGGAATACAGTATTGCCTGATGCCTCTGGAGGGCACCAAGTCAGGGATGGTTGCTGAACTAGGCAATACGGAGGAGGAAGTTGGGAGACTTGGGTACCAGAACGCTATTTCTGATGACACCCCATCTCTCAAAGTGCTCAACTGGAACAAGCAAGTGATTCAAGTCCCAAGAAGATGAAATAGAGCTTTTCTTGTTTAGAGCTGTTTTTTATTCTGTGAAACTGCCATGCTAGGATTATGCAAAGCTACGATGAGATTCGCCTTTGGCGAATGGGGGGGTGGGGTGGGGAGATTAAGAAGTATTTGGAAGGAAAAAGAACAGAAGCAAAACCGCAGAGGTCAGGCTAATATGCCCAATGACGTGGGCTATTTGGCTCAAGTCAAGTGTGAAATAGGAGCTCTGAAGGAGGCAGATGGAGGACAAGGAAAAAAATGTCCACTTTTGCCCTGAATAGTAAAAACCAGGACAGATCAGTCTGTGTATGTTCAAGAACAATATTGAACTGGAGATCTTGTTGCAAAAAGAGTAACACAGGGAGGGAATAAAATCTATACCTTGTAATCTGTGATTCCCACCATTGTTAATTGTGAAATCACAGATTATCACAGATTCCATATGTCTTCCTTACAGTTGCTAAGGGCCAAAATGTTTAGATGCACCTAGGAAAAATGTGAAGTATGAGAGAATGTGAGTTTGTGTCTGTGTGTGTATATGTGTTTGTGTGTGAGAGAAGCTTTGTGATGATACAAATGGAGAAGCAAGGGTTGTTGTGTTTTATTTCAAGAAGCATTTTGGTTAGGATTTATTTATGTTTTAATTAGCCCTTTCATAAAACAGCAGGACATAAGCTCAGTAATAGAGATGTCAATTGTCTATTCATAAATCTTTCACCATGATTATATCCCAGCCATATTCCACAAAATGACAGTGGTTAACTGATGGAACTGGCACTGTGATTGGAGAGCCAGTTTGGTGTAGTGGTTAAGATGTGGACCTAAAAACCAGGAGACTTTTCAACCTGGGAGGTTGGGTTGAAAAGTACTTGGAGGTACAATAACAGACTCATTCCGTCGTTGGTTGTATGTCTGCTGATTTGTATGGAAACATGTCTTCTTAACAAGGGAGGATAAATCTAATAACATTACTCAAATAAAATTCAGAAGGCCTTCATTTAGTTCCATTTGTCAATGAGCCCAACCTTTATTTTATTAACTATGTTCTAAATCTAATGCATAGAGGTAAGTCCTAGAATTTTCTCTCACATGTCAATTATTTAATGCAATTTAAATTGCATCGAGAATCATCTCTTAGCATTTGAAGCCTCTTATCCTAATTTAAAGGGAAAGGAGAAGGAACTCCCAAATCATCTCTGCATCAGTAATTTAAAGAATACTTAGTCACTGCTAAGCATTTGTATGATCAGTTCCACATATTTTATTATTTTATGAGTAATAAAATAATAAAATATTTTATACTGCCCTGCATGAGAGTTCAGTCTAGGCTTTAAATACAGTAAAGCTGTTTTGATGGTTGCTAAAAGCAGATGTCCTGTTCCCAGGATGGGCACTAAGCAAGAAAGTCAGGAATTATAACTGATAGATACAAGAATTTCTACCTTTATTTATTTATTCGGTTTATATACCGCCCTACTCCCGAAGGACTCAGGGCGGTTTACAAGGCAAAATTTAAAAACAATACAATATAAAATTAAAATAAAATAAAATTAAGTCTAGCCCCCAAAAATTAAAATCACAATTTAAAAACATTAAAACCCCTCAGTCCAGACCAGATAGCTCAAAGAGCCAGGTTTTTAGGTCCCGGCAAAATGAACGAAGGTCGGGGGCAGTCCGGAGTTCCGTTGGCAGTTGATTCCATAGGGCAGGTGTGCCCACAGAGAACACCCTCCCCCTGGGGATCGCCCGTCAGCAATCCTTGACTGGCGGTACCCTGAGGAGGCCCTCCCTGTGGGAGTGCACAGGACAATGGGAAATTGACGCTGGCAACAGGTGCTGCCTCAGATAATCCGGGCCCATGCCATTTAGGGCTTTATAGGTCATCACCAGCACCTTGAATCTCACCCGGAGGGCAACTGGAAGCCAATGCAGCTCGCGGAGAAGAGGTGTTACATGGGAGTATCGGGAGACTCCCATCACAACTCGCGCGGCTACATTCTGCACCAGCTGAAGCCTCTGAGTGGTCCTCAGGGGCAGCCCCATGTAGAGAGCATTGCAGTAGTCTAGCTGGGAGGTCACGAGCGCATGGGTGACTGTGCGTAGGGCATCTCAGTCCAGATAGGGCCGTAACTGGCGCACCAGGCAAACCTGGGCAAAAGCCCAACCCCCTGAGACACTGCAGTAGGATACTATGATCGATGGTATCAAAAGCTGCTGAGAGGTCTAATAGGACTAGGACAGAGGAACAACCCCTGTCCCGAGCCCGGCAGAGATCATTCACCAGCGCAACCAATGCTGTCTCCGTGCTGTACCCGGGCCTGAAACCCGATTGGTACGGGTCCAGATAATCAGTTTCCTCCAGGAACAGAGGGAGCTGAAGTGCCACCACGCTCTCAACCACCTTCGCAAGAAAGCGAAGGTTGGAGACCGGACGATAGTTGTTCAAAATAGCCAGGTCCAGGGCAGGCTTCTTGAGGAGGGGCCTCACCAACGCCTCCTTCAAGGCAGCAGGGAAGGTACCCTCCCTCAAAGAAGCAGTTATTACTGCCTGGAACCAGCCTCGTGTCTCCTCCCAGGCTGCATATACCAGCCAGGAGGGGCACAGGTCCAATAAACACATGGCGGAACTCAGTCTCCTCATGATCCTGTCCACCTCATCTGGGGTCACAGGATCGAATTCACTCCAGGTAACATTCTCTAGACTGCTCGATTCCTCCCCGTCAGTCTCTGCCCAGTCAGAATCCAAACCGGCTCGAATCTGAGCGATTTTGTCCGTCAGATGATAGCTAAACTCCTCGGCCTGCCCCTGCAAGGGCTCCTCCCTCACCTCCTGATTAAGGAGGGAGTGAGTCACCCTAAACAGGGCGGCCGGGCGATTATCTGCGGACGTGATGAGGGCAGCGAAGTAATTAGACTTCGCTGTCCTCATCGCTGCGAGATAAGACCTCATAAAGGTTCTTAACCGCAATTGGTCAGACTCAGACCGGCTGGATCTCCAACAGCTCTCTAGACCTCGTCTCCGATGCTTCATTTCCCGGAGCTCCACAGAAAACCATGGAGCCCACCGGGATCTGCGCCGGGTCAGGGGTCGCAAGGGTACAACACAGTCGAGCGCCTCAGTGGCAGCCCTTTCCCAGGCATCCACCAAGGCGTTGGCCGGGCTGTGAGCGAGGGGGATAGGTATAGACCCAAGCGCCATCTGGAACCGTTCTGGATCCATTAGGCGCCTGGGGTGGAACCACCTGGTCGGTTCCGCAGCCCAGCAGCGGGGGGTGACATAGCGGAAGACCAACCGCAGGAGGTGATGATTGGACCATGACAGGGGGACAATAGTTGGCGAGCCCCCTCCCAGGTCATCAAACCACTGCCCAGATAAGAAAACTAGGTCGAGAGTGTGTCCTCCCCCATGAGTCGGACCCTGAATTACTTGGGTCAGGTCCATGGCTGTCATGGAGGCCATGAACTCCCAGGCCAATTCAGACGACCCTCCAAGAGAAGGCAGGTTAAAGTCGCCCAGAACTATAAGTCTGGGAAACTCAACTGTCAACCCTGAGAGGGCATCGAGAAGCTCGGGCAGGGCTATTGCTACACAGCTGGGTGCCAGGTATGTTAGCAACAAGCCCAACTGAGCCCCAGGGCTACACCTCAGGAGGAGGGATTCACTCCCACCTATCTGTATAATAGTGGTCTCCCGCGGACATAAGGTCTCCCGTATAACTACCGCCACCCCACCGCCCCTGCCCTGAGCCCGCGGCCGATGTAACACACAGAAACCCGGAGGGCAAAGCTCAGTCAGAGGGACACCTCCCTCTGAGCCCAACCAGGTTTCTGTTATGCATGCCAGATCCGCGTGTTCCTCCTCGATCAAATCACGGATGAGGGGAGTGATATGTATTATCTGTTATTATTATAAGTGTTCAATTATTATTAACCCATGAAACAGTTGTATTACAGCAAGTGGAAATCGGTTCGTGAGGTAAACTCCCGTTTGACAGTTCAGCACGCGGCAATTTGACAGCTGTCAAATTGCCGGCAGCCAACACGCAGGCGCAGCTTTTGACAGCTCCACACGCGGTCCCTCGCTGTCAAGAACCAACGCAGACGATTGGCCCTGCCGACAAGCGGGAAGCTGCGGGTCCAATGATTGGCGGAACCAACATTCTGTGGACTATATAAGGGAGTTGTAACCCCACTGTTTTCGCCTTGGTGTTCCCAAATAAACCGAACAGCTGAACCTGCTGTCTCCGCGTAATCCTTGGTCAGACAAACCACTGGCGACGAAGGTGGGATCGGCTTGCTAGCTGAAGTCACTGAGCTTAGGAAGGGTTCCTTCTGGAGGCTCTGAGCTAAGTCACTGGAAGTTGTAACTTCCACCACAAGCAAGCCGAAGGAGAACCGAGACAGTATGGCAGCGTTCGGTCAAATTCGTGAGTTCGATACTCGTTTTCCCGAGCGTTGGGAATCGCACCTTGGCCAAATTGAAGGTTACCTGCTAGTCAGCAAGATAACAGACGACCGAGCTAAAGCGGCGGCACTTTTGTACCTCAGCGGAACCGCAGTGTACGATGTGGCTGTCGGTCTGTGTAGCCCAGAACCGGTCGCGCAGGTAACCTACGCGGAGCTGACAGAAAAACTTAGCAAACACTACATGCCGACCCACTCCGAAATCTACTGGAGGGTCCAGTTCGCGAGGCGTCGCCAAAAACCCGGGGAGACGGCTGCAGACTTCATATCAGGGGTAAGACAGGCCGCCAGATGGTGCCGTTTTCCGGACCTGGAGGACCGGATAAGGGACCAATTGGTCATCGGCCTCCGAGATGAGCACCTCCAAAAGAAAATAATGGCAAAACCGGCCCTGAATCTAGCGGAAGTCACTAGAGAGATTCAGGCATACGAAGACACACACGCGGAAGACAACACCAGGGCTCAACAAAACCAAACCAGGGCCACTACCAACGGGGAGACAGTCCCCAGAGACCACGACGAAATAGAAGATCTCACCGATGTGGACGCAATCCACCGCCGCTTCGAAAAACTCCAAACCCGAAAAACCGACAACAAGGAAGCAGCAAGACCCAAGAATTCCAACCGAGACCCCCGAGTAACATGCGCCAGCTGCGGGGGAAACCACATCAGGTCCTCCTGCAGGTTTAGAAACGCCCGGTGCCACAACTGCGGAAGAATGGGGCACATCAAAACCGCATGCAGGAGCCGCAACCGGGGGGAGCTACACGAAGTGGAAACTACAGCCCCAGGTATGACACCCCGAGGCAAGAGTAAGTTCAGACCCCCAAACTACTTAGAACTAGCTATTAACAAAACAGAGGGGGGGGAAACCTCAAGTTAACCCCTAAGGTAAAAATCAAAGCCAAACTGCAAGGGGTACCTTGTGAACTAGAGGTGGACTCAGGCTCAGCTGTCACCCTCATATCAGGGCAGACCTTCAAGGAAATTTGCCGGTTTAACAACAGGCAGATTCCCTTAAAACCACCCCAGGTGAACCTAGCAGATTACCAGAAGTCCCCAATACCCCTGAAGGGCCAGGCAGAAATCCTAGTGGAATTCAAAAAATTCCGTGGGCCTCTCAAGGTCCTAGTAACACAAGAAAACAGGGCAAACCTAATCGGCCTAGACTGGTTCAGGGTACTGGGAATCCAACTAACAGGCATCAACAGGGTACAGGCCGCAACCCTCGAAGACGTCTGCAAACAATTTGCAGACGTCTTTGACGGTTCCCTTGGCACTTACACGGGCCCCCCCATCAACCTTAAGTTAAAACCAGACATACCTCCCGTCAGAATCTGAGCTCGAAGGGTCCCGTTCGCCCTCAAACAAAAAATTGAGGACGAGCTGGACCGCCTCGTCAAAATAGGAGTCCTAGAACCCACCGAGGGAGGGACCTGGGAAACCCCTATAGTTACTCCCATTAAGCCTAATGGCCAAATCCGCATATGCGCGGACTATAAAGCGACAGTAAATAGGGCATTAAATGCACATGCTTACCCGATTCCCGCAGTGAAGGACGTCCTCTCGTCGATCAGGTCCGGCGCCATGTTTGCCAAATTGGATTTGGCGCAAGCGTATTTGCAGCTTCCAGTAACTCCTGAAACCGCAGATGCGCAAACGATAGTAACCCACCGCGGGGCTTTTAAAGTCAAACGCTTGCAATTTGGCATTTCGGCTGCCCCAGGAATTTTTCAAGAAATAATGGAAAAAACCTTAAAGGGAATTCCTGGGGTATGCCCCTATTTCGATGATGTCCTAATCGCGGGTGAAAACGAAGAAAACTTAGCAGAGCGCTTGTCAGCTGTCCTGACTAGATTCAGAACAGCTGGTCTTAAATTGCATAAACAAAAATGCCAAATTGGAGTCCCTTCAACTGAATTTTTAGGCTATAAAATCGATGCCAAAGGGATACACCCCACCGATGCTAAACTAAAAGCCATCAAATCTGCCCCGGCACCAAAAAATAAACAAGAATTGCAAGCGTTCTTAGGTCTTTTAAATTTTTATCATGCATTTTTACCACACAAAGCAACCCTAGCCGAACCCCTGCACCGCCTCCTAGATAAGGGTCGCCCGTGGCTCTGGACAGCTGAACACGATGCCAGTTTCAAAAAGCTCAAAAATGCCCTATGCCTCAGTTCCACAGTAACACTATTCAGAGAGGACCTCCCCCTCTGCATTGCCTGCGATGCTTCACCTTATGGCATCGGGGCAGTACTAAGTCATCTGTCAGACTCAGGAGAACAAAAACCCATAGCATTCTATTCTAGGACCCTAACTAAAGCAGAAAGAAATTACGCCCAAATCGATAGAGAGGCGCTTGCCATCGTTGCGGGGGTTAAAAAGTTTCACGACTACCTATACGGTAGAACTTTCACCATATTCACAGATCACAACGGATCTGGCATTAAAGTACACCAGCCTGAACTCAGGGGCCTGATCCCTCTCACCCCTGGATAAACAGGTACCAACCATAGGGTCGGAGCACGCCACCGCTTGAAGACAGTGGGGGCACGATCCCAGGTGTTGATATGGCCCTCCGTGTAACCGCCTGCTGCTGTTCCCAATATTCCTTTATGAATATCTTTTTCCCATATGTTGAATACAACAAGTATTTGCATGGCAAATTTAATTTAGACCTAGAGCATTTATCAGTTTTTTAAAATACTTTTTTATTTTGTATTTCTTATATTAATCCAGTGTTAATACTTTTCATTTACAGCATATAGTGTGGATATTTTGATTCCCATCTATTTTCTTGAACTTCCCTTTCCTTTCTGTAATCTTCTGTATATGGCTCTAATTTAGAAAAAGATATACAGATTGGGAAATTTTAAAAGTCATTGGTAGCAATTGTCAACCCAGATGATGTCCTATTTTATATTTGCCATCAACTTCAGTAGGTAAAAAGTTAAACAAAAATAAAATAATATAAACAAAATAAAATTGTTACAGTACACTCAATAAGCTTTATTGCCTAATTCCTGTACTACAAAAATAGTGCAATGCAGAGCAAGAATATATAAATGTAGTAGTAGTAGTAGTAGTAATAGCAATAATGGCAAGGATTCCTATGTGTGAGTTAACTACAGCTAGATTCACAGGCTAAGACAGATGGAAACTTAATAATTCAAGTCCTAATCAGTCTAAGAATTATTAAAGTAGCATCTAAGAATATAGGCCAGGGATGTCAAACTCAATTTCATTGAGGGCCACATCAGCATTGCGGTTGCCCTCAGGGGGCCGGGTGGGTATGGCCTGGGTGGGGGTGGCCTACTGGATGGGTGTGGCTAAAGTGCTTAAGGCCTACTGGGTGGGCATGGCCAGCTCTACATTGTTCGCATCAAGGGTGCCTATGGGGGCCTGGGCAGGAGTGGGACAGATCTGAGGGTCTCTGGCAGAAGAAGGGTCTCTGGGCCAGGGCCAAGGCAGTGGGGGCCGTTCCCTCACTGTTTCCAGGATGGCTTCGCGGGCCGCATGAAACCACTTCACAGGCCGGATCTGGCCCCTGGGCCTTGTGTTTGACATGTCTGATATAGGCAGTTCCAAGTAGGGTGTTTTTTAATATAAAATCAAATGTTCAGATCTGATCAATTCAGTATCTCCAGATATTGAGGAAGTCCTTTAGGTATCACTCCAAGGGTTCCAATCACAACTGATAGAACAATGGATTTCTTTTTCTACAAGTGTTCAACTTTGATCTTTTTTAAAAAAAGTTTTTCCTGAATCCTAGCATCATCTGGAATAGCAATATTAACAAACCAAACTTTCTTCTTTTCAATAACTGTTATATCAGGTATGTTATGAACAAGATGCCTGTCAGGTTGGATTTTAAGATCTAAGAATAGAGAAACAGGAGCCCAGTTCACATGTTGCTATGAGCTAAAATGTGATTTTACTTTGTTTCTTTGTTTTTTCCCCTTTCTGGCAAAGTGTGCTGTGCAAACATAAGCCTTTTAATGTGTAAATGGCCAGGATGGGCCAATACAGCAATTGTATTCTTGAGATGCACTGTTATGGCATCTGGTGGAGCCATAAAATATTTTTTTAAATGTGTTGCAGTTTTTGTTATATGTCTGGTTAAAGAAATCATGGATTAGTACAATGTGCAAAGTATTTAAATTGCCTAAACAAATAAATGTGATTTGGACACCAAAAGACAGAGCAGGTTCCTTTGAAAAGGAAACAAAATGGATTTGTCTGTAAAATTTCTGGATGATGTTTCAATTTGAACAGAAAGGTCAACCCAGTTCCTTCCTCACAAGGCTTTCTTATTTATCTGCTACATCTCACAACTTCGCAGTTGGAGGTTGTGCAGAAAAAAAATGACAGCTTGCTTTTTCGAACTGCATCATGATGTAATCTTCCTAAGAGCTACAGCAAGAGAGATCCAGTTGGCAACTCACTAGATTGTTCCTGGTTTTTGTGTAACTGCAAAATCCCTATCACTAGAAGACAAAGAAAATGTAATTGTGACTGAAGCCACTTCTCAGATGATAACTGGAAAAACTCTAGCTACGGAAGAATTTAACAATATGGAATAAGTGCTGCATCCTTTCAAACCATCATACCATCTCCTGTTAACAGAATTTATTTTGTGCATTGTTCATGCTTTTCTTTTTAGGAGGATTCACACGATATTACAAAACACATGTCTCTGGAGGCATAAAGGGGAAAAAAAGCCCACTGTAATTATTTTATTTTATTTTATTTATTTTAATTCCATTTATATCCCGCCCTTCTCCGAAGACTCAGGGCGGCTTACAAGCTTAGCAGTAGCCTTCATTCTATGTATATGCCTGCTTATTAGGGCTTTCACACACACCCCAAGCGGCATTATTACAAAGTCAGCTTAATTGCCCCCAACAGTCTGGGTCCTCATTTTACCTACCTCGGAAGGATGGAAGGCTGAGTCAACCTTGAGCCTGGTGGGACGCGAACCTGCACTAATTGCAGGCAGCTGGTGTTACTTAAGGAGGCATTAGCCCACTGCTCCACCAAGGCATCCTAATTTGTTTGATAGAAGTGATGACGATTCTGCAACACCTTGTCTAATGTCATCCATTACTCCCCAAGCAGGCTATTGAGTTTCTCTTTATTATCTTGGTCTTTGTTTTAAAGAATAACCTTGACCCAGATAGAAGGCCTTGAGTTGTGCAAAACAGCTTTAGCCCATTATTGTGAGAACAGATGTCAGCCTTCCACAGACCAAAGGGGAAAAAACCACAGAGAATAAGTGTCATTGAGAATAGACCTTTCTGCTTTTGCATGTAGGCATTATGTTCTTTTAAAACTAGCCATAGGAGTCAATGTTTAATATATATGATAGGCTTTCTATTGTAAATTGAGGCTCTTGATCAGAAATGATTCAGTTTAGAGATTGGCTTCCCTAAGCAAAAAAAAAATATCATAGTTTTAAATAGTACTTCTAATACTCTTGTACTACAGCAAACTATACTTTCAGAATTTTTTTAAAAAACATAATAGTAACTGGTTATTACACGGACTTTTTAAAAATTATTTATTAAAAAAATCAGTTCTGTATTAATATTATTAAAATTATATGGATTGTTTTTTTCTTTTCTTTTTCTTAATTTTATAGTTTGTTTTCATTACCATTACATACAGTATGTATGCTTACATATTTGTATCTGATTGTTTATTTTTATTCTTGTTTGTTAAACTCTGTATAAGCTATTCAAACAATGTATTAAAAAATTGTGGGAAGTCAGCCCCCCAGAGAAGGAAATATTAAAAGGGCAGAAAAATATATTTCCTCAAAAGGATCTTAAAGAGGCAGGAAAGCATGCCCAGTTTTTCTTGATAGCCCCAGGTCTCCCTTCCACAAACAGAAACCAGTTCTGTACAAATGCAGATGTAAATCCAGGAAGGTTGCAGGCCCTCAGCTGGGAGATTAAGAAGACAAAGACACCTAAAATCTACATACCCCAGCCCCAGGAAAGCAGGACATGACCTTTGGACATAATAGGATTAACCCATCACCATCAGAATACCAGAAAGGCACACTCAGACTCAGATCAAAAGTTCATGACACAGGAAATAGTCTCAAACAGGAACAGGAAGCAGCTCCAAACAAAAGGCTCCAGAGAGTATAAAAACCCACTCCCTACATGTGTTCAGTCCTTCTTTTCTGCCAGCCATCTTCCTGTCTGGTTCTTCTTTTCAATTAACTACAACCTTCTTCCTAAAGCAGTCGCCATGTTTGTTCCCAGCTTGGACTGAACCATAGTGAAGACTTTTCTTCCAACAAAATAAAGGTGAATTTTCTTGAATGCCTACTTTATACCTGCAACTCACCCCTTCCTTCCTCACTCACTTACAGAACATCATCAACTACCATGAAAAGTTGGAGAAAGGAAAATCTGTTCCAGTCCAATACCAAAATCACTAGTGAGAGACTTGGGATTTTCTGAAACAAAAGGACATTATATGTTTTATTCAGCTAATCCTTCAAGCCTGGACCTCCCCCTCCAAAATAATGAACTAAATATCTATGTATCTTTTAAAGTGTATTTGGATTTTGTGTACAGAGAAACCTCCCCATTATTCTTTCCCTTCGATAGCATCTTTTGTGTTGCACTTTTTGTTACTGTTTTATTCTGATCTTCTTCTTCACAATAGATCTTCATAAAGACAAGAAAAATCAGCAGTCCTGTTTTGCTTACTAATTTGTAGAGTGGATTTAACTCCAGACAATGATACATAGAGTTATTAACAGAGTAAAGGTAAAGGTTCCCCCGCACATGCGTGCTAGTCATTTCTGACTCTAGGGGCTGGTGCTCATCTCCGTTTCAAAGCCGAAGAGCCAGCGCTTGTCCGAGGATGTCTCCGTGGTCATGTGGCCGGCATGACTAGACGCCAAAGGCGCACAGAACGCTGTTACCTTCCCACCACAGTGGTCCCTATTTTTCTACTTGCATTTTTACGTGCTTTCGAACTGCTAGGTTGGCAGAAGCTGGGACGAGTAACAGGTGCTCACTTTGTTACATGGCACTCAGGATTTGACCCGCCAAACTGCCGACCTTCTGATCGACAAGCTCAGCGTCCTAACCCACTGAGCCACCCCGTCCCTTTTATTAATAGAGTAGATGTAGGCAAACACATTATAAATTAAACTACAAAATATAGATGTATTATTTGTGGAGAGGGAAATGGCTGATGTTTGGCTAGAGAGCCAACCTTGTGGCAAGTAGGTTAGAAGGCTGGAAGTATAAATGCCTCCTCTGAGTCTTTACACCACAGGCGTGGGATAATGTTTGGTAGTTACTGCTGCCACCGTATAAGGGACATTGCCCCAAATTTAGTATGTGCAAGATAACAGGGGTTTCAGGTCAAAAAGGAAATACTGAAATAATTTCTATAGTGTAACTTTTGACTTCATGGTATATAGGCATGTGATTAGAGGATTCATCCCTTCTTCCCAGCCTTGGGAATTAAACCAATCTCATAGGATACTAACAAAATGAAAGTTCTTTTTAACAGGAATGATGAAGAATAAAAATTCTTTCTGACTTTAAATCAGATGCAAACATTTAATGTTGAAGGAGAAAAATGATAGACCTGTCCAAGTTGGGATGATTCTTCTGACAATTTAAGTAAAACAAATAAAGAAAATACAATGTTCTGGGCAGACTACATAAGGGGATTCTGATGTATTACAAATAAATAATTTTTGACCAAAAATATATGCAAAGGAATACTGGAGAAGTGTTTAAATAATTATTACAGGAAGATTCCATAGAAATAAGATTACTTCATGAATAAATCTGAGGTTTGACTGGCAAATTGAAATTACGTATAATTTCTTGATTTATACAGGAAAACAAAGATGTAGACTTTGACGTGATACAGAGACATAAATTAAAAATATGGCTCAGTTTCCTCGATTATGACATATAATCTATTTTATTTTGTTAAAACAAAGGCTTCTACTTCCTTTTATCTGGATTTTATTTTTTTCTGAGCTTTTAAACTTTTTTCAGAGACTATGGGGAAATTGCGAACCATAATCTTTCTCAATCCTGTCACTTCTGCAGCTGATTTTAAAATGATCAATCTCCTTCTATTTCCAGGAGATGGAGGAGTAGGGATAATTTGATGCTCTCTATATGTGATAAAGAACATCTCTCCCGTGTGGGTAATGTTCATTGACAGTCTGGCAGGAAGAACTGGCAGGTACACACATCAGTAATGGATGGAGGTACAAAATAAAGACAAAGTATCGCACACGTTGAGTTTGACTCAGGATGACTAAAAAAAAAAATCAGACCCATGTTTTTTTTGTTGACAAAAATATGGAAGTGATTTTCCACTGCAAACCATTCTAGAAGGTTTCTTTGACATTCCTGTCTACAGCCTTGATAGTCCCTATTGGGTTCTCATGTAAAGTTCTCATACTATCCTTCTTAGCATTTCTGAGATTCCAAGATCTGCTACTATTCTGTGTTACGTTACCACCACACAGCCAGCTTCTAGTAATAAATTCACGATATTTATATCACAGTTTTAAATCTTTCCTCAAAGTAACACAGAGCACATCCCAACCTTTCTGCTATCCCAACTTCAGGCAGTACTAAGAAAAATGTTTCTGGGTTAAGTTTTAAGTTAAACCAACAGCATCGTACAGATAGGTTGTTCCCACACACAGAGCTAGTGACAAAGGTCTTCTTGTTTACATAACCCTGTCAGCTTGACTAAATGGCTGAGTCACACTTACTTCTTTTATTGAAAAGTTTTACAAAATTTTTAATAATAAACCCCCCCTCCCCATCAACCCTCCCCCTCCCCTCCCCCCCCGGACTTCGCAAAGCAGAATACAGGGTATTACATATAGCAATCTTATGCAAACATATGCTAAATATCTATTACAACGTTAACAAACCTTCCACCCTTTAACTCCCTTATAACAAAACTAAAGTAATTATAATAACACTTCTATAATTGTAAAAATTATTCATATGCTTAAGTACATGGCTTGATTTCCTTTGCTCTTATCTTTTCAACAGATTACTGGGATCTTGTCTAGCTCAAACTGCATCTGTGTCTTCTTCCCTCTTCAGTTAATCTCTGTGATGCAGGCTGAGACGCAGACTAGTTAAGCTCTTCAGTGTCTGAATATGAAGATTCAATGGCGCTCTAATGGAATGTGAGAATGACTTTGGAAGACGGAGGGGGGAAAGATACTGACCAGGGAATAATCAGATAAAAGGGAGAGGAGCCTGTAGTTGACTAATGGGCAGAGAAAAAAAACTTGAAAGGATCAACAGCAACAGGCAGCATAAAACCCAGGCCAGGAGTTTTGTACTTTCAGATTGACAAGATTCTTTTAATGTAGCCTGACAATAAGGTAGAATTAGTTCAACTGGTCAATGTTACCTGTTGGGTCTACCTGGAAGGCTGACATCAATCTTGCAAGTCTGAGGGTACAAATTTCTCATCCTCTCTTTTGACCTTCTGCTAAGTTGAGACGGATCCTTTCTATGTTTCTTTCTCTGCCTGTTGATCACCTGCAGGTTCTCCCCCTTTGATCTGATCTCCCTAGGCAGCAACTCTCCCCACTCCTGTCTTCCAAGGTTATTCTCACATTCCATTACAATGTCAGAGGTTGAAGGACTTGTCTATTGCATAGCTGCTACGTAATTTAGAGATTCTTTAGACATGACTTTATTTTGAGCTTATACCAGAGGTCCCCAACCTTTTGGGCACCAGGGACCGGTTATGTGGAGAGAGGTTTTTCCGTGGACTGGAGGGGGTGTGGTTTTGTGTGCTGCCTGTATCCCGCAGATGGGGCTTTGCTTGCTAGCATGCCACAGCCCAGTACCAGCCCACGGATCAGGGGTTGGGGATCCCTGGCTTATACCATCAAAATGCATCTTTATTCAGCTGAGGACATGTACCACCATATCCAAAATTGCAGAATCCAAAAATGGGAATCACATCACATCAGTTTCAGCTTTGGGAGGCCATCTATATACTTCTACCAACTCATAAAATGGTTAATGTTTATGCGAGGAATCTATTTAGAATATGTAAACCAGTATTCCCTAGCAAAGACCAAATACCCTAAATAGTTTCTGAGTCCAGTTCAAATTCCTGGATAGTGTTTTTGGAGCTCTTCTTGGTTGGGAGTTTGAGATATCAGAAAAGTAGCCTTTTCTCATCTTTAGCAAGCAGTATGTGTTTCCTCAGACTTACCTGTTCATCTTGTGGGACCCAAAAGCTTGGGTGGGCTTCTGGGTCAACATTTTTGGCCTACCCCCTGCTTTCACCCATTTCCTTCCTTTCTGTCACTTTTGTCTGCGCTGAGAAAATTGTATTTTCCTTTAGCCCACTGTTAGAATAATTTGCAATCTACTAAATCACAGCTTTAAACAAGCACAATAAATCTAATGCTCTTCTGTGGCATTTATGGTTGTGCTTTTATGGAACATGGAACTTCACTGTTTCAATTGATTCATTTTATTATTAACCAAATCATACTGTCATTTTCATTATATGCTGTGAACTACCTTGAAACTGTTTCTAGGAAAGGCTGAATACATTAAAAAAATAATAAGTATTCCGCAGTCAAGCATGCAGTATTGTGGAAATGGATTTTCCCTTTCCACAGTCCTTTTCAGATAATATGAAATATCTCAGAGGGAATAACTTGATACACTGTTGTTTCTCCAGCAATACATGTAGAAGAATGTAAATCGGTTGACATCTGCTTTACTTATCTCTACCTACCATGTGTTTCTTTGAAGGAAAACAGGTATGTATGGATATGAGCAGTGGCGTAGCGTGGGGGTGCAGGGGGGGCCGGCCTCACCGGGCGCAACATCTGGGGGGGCGCGCTCGCACTCGCAGCTCTCTGCCCCTGCCTGGCTCACTCACCCTCTCTCAGTGCAGTGCTGGCTGTGCGAATCCGATCCGAGCCACCGGGTCGCCGCCCACTGTGGAGGGGGTGTGTGCCAGGCGTGTGGTGCGGTGCTTGTCTTGCCCCGGGTGCTGACAACCCACGCTACGCCACTGGATATGAGCTTTTAATATAACTGGAAATATTACCATTTGCAAGCTTCCAAGTTATATTTAAACCAGAACTTACCAGTAACATGCATGAGGGCTCTGATCTGGACTTGGAGTTGTTTTGTCTATATCCTGCATTTATATCCAATGATACCATGGAAGTTTGGATTGAAATGAGACCATTTATAGATTTGAAATGGAATTTGCTTCTTTAATGCCATATACACCTATGTAAATCCAATGAATAAATAACATAAGGATCATCTGCATGGACTTTCCCTCTTGTTCTCTCTTTGCAGGTTATATCAGAAACACAACACACGCCTGGCTTGATAAAGACTATATATAATAATTCCAGGATGCACCTTCTTTGTCTTCCTGATTTTTCTGGAAAGCCTCAGTAACCCAGGTTGAGTGGATAATTCCTACATATATTCAAGATTAATATATTTGTTTTAGTTGCCTTAATTAAAAATTACATGTGCTTTTAGTATTCTATTTGTGATTTAGATAATCCTAATAAATGAACATATAAGTCAGAAACATGACTAATATTTACAATATATTCTGAAACATGAAATACAAAGAAGCATGTATGATAGATTCATCTCTTCCTCCCCCTTGTAACATACTCTTGAATTTAAATAAAAATAATAAATTTAATGTCTAAGCAACCAAATCAGAAGAAAATGGGCCAAAATAATTTGTAAAGTCTAACAGCTGTTGGCACTTGTCAGAAAGACAGGAGGGGAATGATTTTGTCATTAATTACAGGATGAAAGTAAATTCAGCCTACTATGTTCAGAAGCTGTTGCTTGGGGAAAAATATGAAATACAATGTGCAGGTAACTGTGGATACCTGTATAATATGTTTTACAGCAAAATATATGGAAAAACAGGCTAGGATTCCATTTTGCAACAGAGCTTAGTTAGGGTGTATAATGCCAAATTCAGTCTGCTAACAGTGCCCTGAAGTGCTGACTATTTAAGAATCCAAAGTAAAATGGTTCATGAAAATTTTGAAAAATAATACAGCAATACAAAATGAACAGCAAATAAGAGTATGAGTAATGATGACTTTGAAAAAGGAGTTGAGTAAAATAAATGAAAATGCTTAGCTAATTTGTCTGAAATGGTATAGGGTTTCCTGCCTGAGCAGGGGGTTGAACTAGAAGACCTCCAAGGTCCCTTCCAACTCTACTACTACTACTACTACTACTACTAAAATAATAATAATAATAATAATAATAATAATAATAATAATAATAATAATAATAATAATAATAATAATAATAATAATAATAATAATAATAATAATAATAATAATAATAATACTGTTGTTGTTAATTTGTGCCTGCAATTTTGTCTGTTACTTAAAAAAACCAATGCTGGCACCAGGGCTACTTCCAAGGAAAAGGCATTGCATTTCAAAAGTTCCTATTGAAATAATCTCACAGATGTAAATCTTAAGAGATAAATGCCTTGATTTACAGAGAAGGCTAAGGTTAGGCCTGAAGAACAAACTCAGCTGACAACCTTTGTTTGTTCTCAGGCTACCATCTCAGCCAGCTTGCAAAATTAGAAGGTGAGCCAGTCCTGCAGACATTGACTTCTTTGGGGGATGTAGCTCTGATTTTCCCCCTCTCCACCCAAACCCAAGGTGCAGAAGTAGGAGTAATCTGAAACCCATCTTCCTTGAAGTTTGCAGCATTACATTAGGAGAGAAAATGGGAGAAGAACCAAACTGACTTTAACAGGAAGGAAAGACTGAAGATGCTATTTTTGAAGATGCTTTGAAGGGCAGATAGTCCCTCCTTACATGTGGCCGGTGTTGATTGGCATTGATTTAGGATGCTGTTAAGTGATTCTAGTTCTGTTCCACTCCAGACAAACTCTTCTGATAGAACTCTGATCTGATTACAAGAGAGGAATGACAAGTTGTAATGTTTGTATCTCAAAACTCAGCATTTTAGAAAGTTGTTCCCTAGACTGATCAAGGTGCCCTACACCTCTTATGTTCATTCACATAGTGTTTACAAATAACTGCATGAAAAGCTCTTTAAATGTAATTCTTTTTTAAGGAATCCTGATATCCCTTTTAGACAATCATTAAAAAATAATGCATTTCCCTCTCTGTTTGTGCCCTGCACTTTAATTTATTCCTGGACTAGTGGACTGGATGACCAGAACATTCAGACAGCCAGTTCTGTAGAAAATCATTAAGATTAAGTGCAAGAAGTCTTAGTTAAGCACTATTTCAGGCATGATTTTTCCCTTCTCCTTCCAGGCCTTAAAAATAGGTACTAAAAAATGGCTTCACATTTCATCAGATGACCTTGCCGATCTCAGTCTTTGACTTTTCAACCTTTAAGTCAAAATATATATTGCTATGGCTGAAATAAAGATTTGATTTACACACACACACACACACACACACACACACACAGATAAACACACACACACACACACACACACATTTTTATGACTACAACAGCCTGTGATTTTCCTATTCAAGCTCTTGCTAAACTGCACTGTAGCAAAGACAGTGAAAACCTGCATCATAGATTTTAGATTACTGTTAATTTTGTTAAAAAGCAAAACACATTTGTATAAATAAAGTAATGAATATGCACATAAAAAGGAAGGTGTTTATATGTGCTGTATGGAATGGCAGAGGATACTACTGTCTCTGTTAATTTAGAAAAAATGAGCAATATTCTTATCATTTAGATTCCTGAATATAATAATACTTCATGATAATTTGTAATGATGGGAATGTTCCTAACAATATGCAACATTTTGTGCCTCCAGCTTCCTCTTCATATGCGTGTTTGTGTGTGTGTGTGTGTGTGTGTGTGTGTATATATATATATATATATATATATATATATATATATATATATATATGGATCCTTGGTTTTTCGGGTTTTTCCCGGCGTAGAACTAAAGGTGTAGGCGCAACGTTTCGACGGAATCCCATCCGTCATCATCAGGCTTTAGCTTCCTTCTTCTGAAGAAGGAAGCTAAAGCCTGATGATGACGGATGGGATTCCGTCGAAACGTTGCGCCTACACCTTTAGTTCTACGCCGGGAAAAACCCGAAAAACCAAGGATCCACATACAGGCACCCGCGAAAACCTCAGAAAACATATATATATATATATATATATATATATATATATATATATATATATATATATATATATATATATATATATATATATATATATATATATATATATATATATATATGTGTGTGTGTGTGTGTGTGTGTGTGTGTGTGTGTGTGTGTGTGTGTGTGTGTGTTTTCTGAGGTTTTCGCGGGTGTTTATATGTGGATCTTCGGTCATTCGGGTTTCCTCCCGCGTAGAACTAAAGGTGTAGGTGCAACGTTTCGACGGAATCCCATCCGTCATCATCAGGCTGGTGGCTTTAGCTTCCTTCTTCTGGGAGAAGCATGTGGCTGTTTGTTCCTCTTTTTTAAACTGCCAGAGGGGGTGTGTTCTGTGGGTGGAGGTGTGCTCTGATTGGGTGGGGGACCAAGTGTGTTCTGATTGGGTGAGAGTGTGTTTTGAATGGTGGGTGTGTTCTGATTGGGTGGGGGTGTGTTCTGAGTGGATGGGCTGGTCTCAGCTGCCAGCTCCAGACCTGAGCTGGTGAGTTGTGCTGCTTTTGTTCGGCTTCGTGTTTGTGGTGGTGCCATGTTTTTATAGTGGGTGTCAGTTTGCTTATTGTGTGGTTTGGAGGGGTTTAAAGTGGCTGATGTTGCAGCTGTAGTTAGGTTTCTGTTTTGTGGTTGTGCCTCGTTATCATTGTGGGTTCGGATTTGCTTTTTGAATGGTTGTGTGGTGGTGATGTCATGTGATGTTATCAAACGTTGCACCTACACCTTTAGTTCTACGCGGGAGGAAACCTGAATGACCGAAGATCCACATATAAACACCCGCGAAAACCTCAGAAAACAAATATCTTACCTCTACGGGGAGGAAATCCACCAGCTAACTAGGACCTACGAAAAACTTGAAGTACGAAGAGCTTCCATTCTGTGTGACCTCACATTCCTACGCAACTGCCGAGATCAAAATTTAATCCCCACATCCTTCCAATTGAAATTCCACTCCAACTCTGCAGCCATCAAACGCATCCTGATAAGAACTGAACTGGCCCTAATCAGAAATGAACTCCACACAAAAAGATTCCTCCTGGACCGAATCAACAGAGACCTCCTCACACTTCACCTCAAACTCAGCAACAAGATCCACCCCACACTTTGGGACAAATTCAAACAAATCGCTGTCTGGAGAGCTGAAACAGAGACTGCCTACAAAACAGACACACACACCAATAAACTCCGAAGACTAAAGGAACGCCAGAAACAAACCCCTCCTCTCTCACAGCAACACATGAAACAAACTGTGCACAACATCTCAGATAGAATTCTCACCAAAGCCGAAACCAACGTCCTGTCTAAAGGATTTAATTTTGCAGTCGCTCCCAAACACATTCCCACGGAAACCATTATATGCGGAGTCGAATCCAGCCTGACCAAAATTAACCCTGATGACGCCAACAAAATCAGACTCGAAGTTACCAACATCCTCTGCACCAGCAAACCACCCAAAAGCAACTTACCCAAAGAGGAACAGACAGCACTACTTAACCTAAAAAATGACACCAGCATAATCATTCTGCCAGCAGACAAAGGCAACACCACGATGGTAATGAACTCATCTGACTACCATACCAAATTATCCAACCTACTCCGAGACTCCACATACAAACTCCTCAAGACAGATCCCACCACCTACCTGGAAAAAACCACAAAATCCAAAATAAAAGCCACCCCCATCAGTGAAGAGATCCAGAAAACAATCATTCCCAGAGATGTCCTAAGCTCTATGGTCTGCCCAAGATACACAAAGAAGGAACCCCACTCAGACCCATAGTCAGCTCCATAGGCTCACCTCTACAAAATCTAGCCAAATTTCTTGCCAAACAACTACAGCCTTACGCAAATTCCATCACCTCACACGTACAAAACTCATTCCAATTCATAGAGATCATAAGTAAACTAAACTTACAGCCCTGTGACCTACTTGTGAGCTTCGATGTCGTATCCCTCTTCACCCAAGTGCCAATCAAAGAAGCCTTGACAGCTATCCAAAATAAATACAACCCCCCAAAACACATCCTAGATCTGACCAACCACTGCCTATCTAACACATACTTCATCTACAATGGACAAAGATACAAACAAATGGAAGGAGCACCCATGGGATCACCCCTTTCACCTGTCATCGCAAACCTCTACATGGAACACTTTGAAACCCTCGCTCTAGAAAAATCCAACCACAAACCCAAACTCTGGCTCAGATACGTAGATGACACCTTCGTAATCTGGCCACATGGCAAAGAAAAACTGGATGACTTCCTCACACACCTCAATAGCCTACACCCCAAAATACAATTCACCATGGAAACAGAAGCTAACAATCAACTTCCCTTCCTTGATGTCTTAGTCTACAAGAAATCCAACGGCTCCCTAGGACACACTATCTACCATAAAAAACACACACACAAACCGCTATCTAAACGCACTCTCACACCACCACCCAGCACAGATCAACTCCGTAGCCAAGACACTCATCTCCAGAACAAAACACCTAGCTGACGAACAACACCTAAAAACCGAACTACACACTCTCACTAATGTACTAACAGCCAATGGATTCCAAAGAAACACGATTACCAACTTAATCCAAAGAGAGACACCCACAAAAACCCAAGACAGAGAACAAGAAAATGGCAAAGCCCTCCTCCCATACTTAAAAGGGACCACAGACAGAATCAGCAAGGTCCTCCAAAAACACAACATCAAAACAGCATTCTACACAGACAGAAAAATATCCACCATCCTAAGAAACCCCAAGGACATAATTGGGTTAGAAAACCAAGGAGTATACGAAATCCCATGCACCACCTGCCCCACCACATACATCGGACAGACCAACAGAAGAATAAGTGCACGCATTGAAGAGCACAAAAACTCACTCAGAAAGGGAGAACAAACTTCATCCCTGGTCCAACACTTTGAAGCCACGGGACATGAAATTGATTTTAAAAAAACCAAAACTATCGCCAAAATTGAACATTTTAACAACAGAATAATCAGAGAAGCCATTGAGATAGAAAAACGCCCCCACAGCATGAACAAACGAGATGATACCTCTCGCTTACCAGCCATTTGGAAACCCGCCTTGATTGACAGACGAGTCCCAACCACCAAGAATGATACCAGACACAAACTCATGATAACATCACATGACATCACCACCACACAACCATTCAAAAAGCAAATCTGAACCCACAATGATAACGAGGCACAACCACAAAACAGAAACCTAACTACAGCTGCAACATCAGCCACTTTAAACCCCTCCAAACCACACAATAAGCAAACTGACACCCACTATAAAAACATGGCACCACCACAAACACGAAGCCGAACAAAAGCAGCACAACTCACCAGCTCAGGTCTGGAGCTGGCAGCTGAGACCAGCCCATCCACTCAGAACACACCCCCACCCAATCAGAACACACCCACCATTCAAAACACACTCCCACCCAATCAGAACACACTTGGTCCCCCACCCAATCAGAGCACACCTCCACCCACAGAACACACCCCCTCTGGCAGTTTAAAAAAGAGGAACAAACAGCCACATGCTTCTCCCAGAAGAAGGAAGCTAAAGCCACCAGCCTGATGATGACGGATGGGATTCCGTTGAAACGTTGCACCTACACCTTTAGTTCTACGCGGGAGGAAACCCGAATGACCGAAGATCCATATATATATATATATATATATATATATATATATATATATATATATATATATATATACACACACACACACATATATACATATACCTATGTATATATATAGACTCAAGATGGCTTGCATCTTGCAGAATGGGAAAATTATTAACAGCAGAGATAGATAAAGACTTAATGTCAGTGTATATAGGTAGTCCTCAATTTAATAATGGCCTAGAATTACAAAGGGCACAGAATGGGTGCTTTACAACTCATAAAGCACTTCCAGCCAACGCAAAACATTGCACCATCACCCCTGCAGTCACATGATCACAGTCTGCGAGCTTGGCATTCTGTTTGGACTTACAACTGGTTGCCAAGGGCCCTGCAATAATGTGATTACCATTTGCAATCTTCTCTGCTGGCTTCCCCAGAAAGTCAATGGAGAAGCCAGCAGGGAAGGTTGCCAGCTTCTGCCTCATGCCACAGAACTGACCATTACCAGCTCTTTGACCATTTTCATCAGTCAATAGTAAAAGACAGCTTTCCTTGGAACAGCTTACATCCTGCAACAGTACCTTTAAAACCATCAAGCAAGAATATCTGCCTATCCTGGATCCTTGGGAAGGACTTAATAGGTAGATAAAAATGTCGGATTCAGTCTAAACATCTAGCTGACTGCACGACTAACCATAATAATAAATTTATTGAACCACTCCCTCAGTACAGGTGTTCCTCGACTTATAACCACAACCGAGTCCAAAATTTCTGTTGCTAAGTGACACATTTATTAAGTGAATTCTGCCCCATTTTATGACCTTTCTTGCCACAGTTGTTAAGTGAATCACTGCAATGGTTAAGTTAGTAATGTGATTGTGAAGTGAATCTGGTTTCCCCATTGACTTTGCTTGTCAGAAGGTCATAAAAGGTAATCACATGACCCCAGGACACTGAAACTGTCATAAATATGAGTCAGTTACCAAGCATCTGAATTTTGATCACGTGACCATAGGATGCTGCAATGGTCTCAAATGTGAAAACTGGGCATTAGTAACTTTTTCAGTGTTGTTGTAACTTCAAGCAGTCACTAAATGTACTATTGTAAGTTGAGGACTATCTGTACACAGTTCACAGAGGGTGCTGTATAATACTACAGAACCTATCTTTTTTTTGCCAAGTCAGATGTCTGGTGATTACATGGATAAATTAATGCAATTTTCTAGGCAGCATTTTCAAATGTCACTGTCTTTTCTCTAGCCTTGTTGTTGTTAGCTGCGAAGTCGTGTCCGACCCATCGTGACCCTATGGACAATGTTCCTCCAGGCCTTCCTGTCCTCTACCATCTTCTGGAGTCCATTTAAGTCCATTCTCTAGCCTTAATAGGGAATAATTGGTCCGAAGTTATCTAGCTGGCTGTCTTGCCTATGGCAAGACTAGCATTAAGGTTTCCTTGCTCTTAGTCCAGCATTTTCTCCACTAGACCAAACTGGCTGATGTTTATATAATAGCATTCACTACAAAACTTAAACTAGGGCAGCTGGTATTTAGTAGTTGTTTAAGATAGAATATGGAGGGAAACTAAACCAGTCCTGGTGCAGATAAGAGCCTTTCTGCCACAGAGTGTATTTTCATTTTCACTTGATGAAATAGAATTTGCTATTCTCTTACTAGCACCCAAAACACCTGTGTGAGAACCTTATGCAGTTTAAGAATCATTTCCTTTTTTTTTGCATGAAAGGTGTATTGTTATCCTCATCCAACAGGGTTCTTAAGATGACTACAACTGATGTCAAAAATGGCATAATCAAACAGACACAATGGATAATATATAAGAAAATGCACTGAGTTCTCAACATAGATTGGAACCTCTGCCATTCAGAATCTGGGCCTGCACGAAGCTCCAATCTTTCTTTCTTTGTCTCTGAACATCCCAAAGGATGGTGTCACAGCTAGAAAAAACAAAAAGGTGGAGAGAAGGATTCGGAGAGCACTGAAGTAAATGAACAACAGTTGTGCTTTCAAATCAGTCTGATCTTGACCCATTTACATCATAGGCAAAACTGTTTGTGCTTCCCCGCTTTCCCAAAGTAATGGAAGTGTTGAAGGAAAAGTCTTCATCATGGTTCTGTCCAAGCCGGGAATAAACAACATGGCGACTGTTTTTAGAAAGAAGGTTGCAGTTTATTGAAGAGGAGAGCCAGATAGAAAGATGGCTCTGGGGGAAAAAAGAGAGCACATGTAGGTAGTGAGTTTTTATACCCTCTGAAGCCTTTTGTTTGGAGTTGTTTCCTGTTCCTGTTTGAGGCTTTGTATTTCCTGTGTCATGTATTCTGACCTGAGTCTGGGTGTGCCCTTTGGCATCTGTGGGTTAATCCTATTATGTCCTATCTTACAGTTTGGGTGGGGTATGTAGATTTTAGGTGTCTTTGTCTTCTTAATCTTCTACCTGAAGGCCTCCAACCTTCCTGGATGGTTTACATCTCGATTTCTACAGAGCTGGTTTTTGCTTGGGGGAGGGAGACTTGGGGCTATTAAGAAAAACTGGGCATGCTTTTCTGTCTCTTTAAGATCCTTTGAGGAAATATATTTTTCTACCCTTTTAATATTTCCTTCTCTGGGAGACTGACTTCCCACACAGAAATGACATGCCTACAAGACATGCCTGTCTTGAATAAGTGTGTCTACACTTATAAGCATGAATAAGTGTGTCTGCACTCTGGAGTAGCCCTCGCCCTATTTGATCTGCCTCATTCTGCCCCATTCTCCTGGCTTTCCTTAGGCTAGGAGTAATTGTTGAGAATCTTTGAGATGAACTAATACCACTACAGTGACCAATTACTGTGTTGCTTTGGGTTATGTTATTTTATATTCTTTTACCATGGATGTTTCATTTTACTTCTATTGATGTGTGAACCAGCAACAATGCTTTTTATTGTGGCAGAATATAAGTCTGATCAATCAGTCATACTTGGGGAGTGGAGAAACCTTAGGGATCAAAAGAAAATTTAGCTTTCTTAGATGATCAGGCCTGAATGATTTCTATGTGGCTGTGAAACTGAGCTTTAATTTTCCTGTAATTTTCCTCTTATTTGAAAAAAAAACTATTGTTTTTTTTGTCTCCATGCTAGCCTTTGAGAGAAAAGAATTCTCTTTTTCAAATTGTGCTTTAGAGGCATAATGAGGGGAAAAGAGAGGAAGGTAGTGTAGTTATACAGGTTACGTAAGAAACAGATTGCAAATACCTTATTAATTAATAATTGCAATGCATTGAAAACTCATTGTGTCTGTCAAGAACTTTTGAGATTCTTGAAAACTTTTGATGTACGTGAGTTCAGCAGTCAGCAGTGGTGTGTTGAAATCTCTTTGTTCCTCAAAATGGTCACTTTGTGATCTGCAATATTGTCCTTTATTAATTGGAAAAGGTGCTAATAGGTGTATTCTCATTCTTGGCTACTATAGACTAATAAGGGTCTCTTCCAACTATGTCAATAAAGTACAATAATCCATCTAAGGCAGGTGGTTTGTGAATATGCCCTAAAGGACCTATTTTCAATACATTAATTCTTGGTAGCTGTTAGTGGTTCCATTAATGTTTCTGCTGAAAAATAAATACATTCAAAAGAAATTAATTATGTAACATACTGTACATCCCATGGCACCAGATGTTGGAAATCATTATCAATTAACTAAAAGTATAAATTTAATAATGATTTTCCCCCCTCAGAATGAATTATTCTAGATTATGTTTGAGTCTGAAATAGTTATATAATTTTTGCATTATTGTTATAAATATGGAAGACCAAAATGAGAAGGTATTTTCTATTTCTTGGTTTTAATTCTGGTGAACAGACACATTCATAAAAATCTAGATCTAATGCTTAGCAGAAGGAAAAAGAGCAAATAAACCAAATTTCTGTTTATCCAAGCTGTTTTATCAAATTTGTGGTTTCTATTACTGAAGTGGGGACGCGGTGGCTCAGTGGGTTAGGATGCTGAGCTTGTCGATCAGAAGGTCGGCAGTTTGGCGGGTCGAATCCCAAGTGCCGTGTAACAGAGTAAGCGCCTGTTACTCGTCCCAGCTTCTGCCAACCTAGCAGTTCGAAAGCATGTAAAAATGCAAGTAGAAAAATAGGGACCACTACGGTGGGAAGGTAACAGCGTTCCGTGCACCTTTGGCGTCTAGTCATGCCAGCCACATGACCACGGAGTCGTCCTCGGACAAGCGCTGGCTCTTCGGCTTTGAAACGGAGATGAGCACCGGCCCCTGCGCACCATTGGTGGCAATGGGGGTGATGGGGGGAGGGGATGGCCTAGCGGAAGTGGAGCTTTGTGCGCCAAGTGCACACATCTGATGCTTGTGCAAATGTAGTTTTGTGCACTTGCCCACTCGCCCACCAATGGGCCACGGCCTAGGGGTTGGGGATCCCTGGCCTAGAGGTGAACATGCCAGCCTCCCACTTGGAAGGTTGATTGTTCAATCCTAGGTAGTGACAGATGTTTCTCTTATTGGGACCCAAAGAGAAAGTATCTGCTGTGAACTCCATGTAGGCATTAGGTAGGGTATCCAGCCATTAAACACTCAGCTCCATTCAGTCACCCTGACTCCATCCCAATAAAAAGGGATATAGGAGTGCAAAATGAAAAGGGGGGCAGGTTAGAAATATGCAATACATATATATATATATATATATATATATATATATATATATATATATATATATATATATATACACATACATATACATATACACATACATACATACATATGTTAAATGTTTGTTAAGCATTCAGAATACACTTGCTTAGTCCCAGACATGGGACAAATCTTATTTCCTGTTTCAGCTTAGCCCAAGGCCATCCACAGGCAGTAGCCACAGCAGTGGCAGCTCATATTTGTGTAATTTTTTTTTGGCTTGCTAACAAAGAATAAAGGGAGACCGATATGATCATTTCAAACTTATTTGTTCTCATCAGTCAGCCATACCCTTCTGAGATTTGTCCCATGTCTGGGACTAAGCAAGTGTATTCTGAATGCTTAACAAACATTTAACACATATCTTCCTTGCTTCTCAGCTAAGAGAGAGAGAGAGAGAGAGAGAGAGAGAGAGAGAGAGAGAGAGAGAGAGAGAGAGAGAGAGAGAGAGAGAGAGAGAGAGAGAGAGAGAGAGAGAGAGAGAGAGAGAGAGAGAGAGAGAGAGAGAGAGAGAGAGAGAGAGAGAGAGAGAGAGAGAGAGAGAGCGCCTGTGGCCTAGGGGTTAAAACAACTGCTTAAGATGCAGTCGGCCCAGGTTCGAGTCTCAGAAGGGTATGGCTGACTGATGAGAACAAATAAGTTTGAAATGATCATATCGGTCTCCCTTTATTGTTTGTTAGCAAGCCAAAAAAAATTACATACATATATACATACATACATACATACATACATACATACATACATACATACATACATACATACATATATATATATATATATATATATATATATATATATATATATATATATATATATATATATATATATATATAACAGTTCCTTCTGATCCACATATTTTTCTTCTTGGGAATTCTGAAAGATATAATCCAACATAGTCAAAGGGTATCAAATTGGAGAAGAACTTCATTAGAAATGGACACATCAAAAGAATGGATCAAGTTGTAGAATATGCTATAAAGAAACAGGATGTCCTGCCTTGATAGAATTATCTTTTGGAATAAATTTTGACCCACTATAACTACATACTACATAGAGAAAGAATAAGCAGCAAAAGCATATGTCTTTTTTTTATTTAAAAAGTTTTACAATACATTTTGACTTTAATCCCCCCCTCCCCCACCCCTATCCCTCTCCCCCACTCCCTCCTCCCCCCCCCCGACTTCCCAGAGCTAAATACAGGGCATAAAATCAAAAAACAAACATAAACACCCCTATGTTATCAACAATAAACTATAAATTCTATCTCTCTCTAGCTCATATAAAATGAGTACAAACAATATTAATATTACAAATAAAGTAGAAAAGAAAAAGAGGAAAACAGAAAAAAATCTTTACTCAAAATAAATTTTCTTAATCCCAGTCCTTATTCATATTAATTTCAAAAAAGGAAAGAAAAAAAAAACTTTCACCTGCTATTTGCATTCTCCCACCTTTCTCTAATTTCCAAACAAATTCTCAGTTACGCACCAAAAGCGCTTATCTCTGTTAATCTTAATAATCTCCAACCAAACTAAACTATAATCAAAAATAGTTCTTGCATGTATCACGCCAAATGTCTCACAGTTCCAAATCATCCTTAAGTTCAAATAAAAGTTCAGATAAAAAGAGTATATATAAAAAAAAATTTAGGCAATCTCTAAGACAACTTGTTGTTAATTAGGAGCTTACATACCCACTCTTAGTTCAACACATACTTTAAGTCCATAACCCTAATATACTTTTCTAGCAAGCAAATAACATCAATCTTAAATTGTGTAAAATATTAAAAAAAAGGAAAAAAAACTTTCTTTCTCCTCTATAATAATTTTACTCCATTGACATTCTAATCTAAAAATTTAATCAGCAATCTTAACGCCCCAAAACTTTTGGAGCACCTCTGTCATGACCCCCAAAACTTCTTTAGACCGCTCTCCTCCTACATCTTCACTGTAAGCACACTTTGAAGATTCCATAACTTTCTGCTGGTCTTGCTCTTGCTCTCGTCTCGCTCTTCTTAGGGCGGCACGCGTCATCTTCTGGCCTCCTGCAGCAACCGATGAAACTGTAGCTTGATCCCCTCCAACACCATTGTCCTCTGTCTGTCTATCTGCAACATCTTGAAACTTTCCCACACCGTATCCTTTTGCAGCTTCCAAAAATGATAGGGGGGTTGCTTTTAACACATTACTATAAAAATCACGTGCCTGAGCCACAGTAACCAAACGATGTCTTTTACCTTCGTGCGTCGCCACCAACCCAACTGGAATCTCCCATCTGAACTTAATATCACGTTTCTTAAGTTCCTGTACTAGAAATGCAAAATCTTTCCTTCTCCTTAGGATCTTCGGAGGGATCTCTTTTAAAATCAAAACTTCTTGCTCAGCCACTACCAAATTAGTATCATAAGCAGCTTGAATGACTTCATCTCTAATTACTCTCTTTGTAAAATAGACCACCACATCTCTGGGTAGCTTCCTCTGTCTTGCAATCCATGAATTTACACGAAAAACTTTGTCCATATTTCCCTCAATTTCAGATGCTGACTGGCCCAGTACCCCTTCCAGAGCCTCAGAAATCAGCTGCTTTAAATCTTCTTTACCATTCTCCTTTAAACCCCTAATTCTAATAGCATACTGCATCTGATTATACTGAACAAGGCTCAATTCTTCGTCCATTTTATCCCTTATATTTTCATTTTCTAATACCTTTGCTTCTAATATAGAGTTCTTTTGACTGAGATCCTCCACTTTTATATCCAGCTGTAGCACACATTCAGCTACGGATTCAACCTTAGACAAGATGTCCACCCTCATTGCTCTCAGCTTCTCTTCCATCTTCTTCTCCAATTTCTCCATTTTCTCCTCCAATTTCTCCTCCAGCTTTTTCAACTTTTCATCCATCATATCAGACATCAGTTGTGCATGCTTTCCAAGAGCGTCTTGTAAATCCTTAAGCGTCAATACCGGGGGATATGCAGGAGGAAGCAAAGCTTGCAGTGAGGTCTCTTGCACCAGGGAAGACCCCGCATTCCGAAGAGCTTTAGAAGTTTTAGCCGCCATCTTCCCCCACTTTCACTTATTACGCACTTTCACTTTAAAGCTATAAAATCCATTGAGCTAGAGAGTAAAAATAAAGAGTCCACTTCACCTTGACCTCCTGTACCGCTCTGCCTGCATCTTGATAATCAAAAGTATTTCCTTTTGGCAGGGGTGGTTGCTAACGCCTGGCTCTGCTCCAAGAATCCCAGAGCAGGACTTCCGGTGGCTCCGCGGACGACGAAGGGAGCCTTCCCGGGCTGCCCGCGGCTCAGCTGTTGTTTTTTCGCCCGAAACAGCGCCGATCAGCTGTTCGGGCGAATCTGAAGCCCCCTCCTCGGGAGAAGAGGAGGGGGCGAGCTCCCAGGTAGGGGTAGAGTTCTCCAGGGCCGCCTGAGCTTATGGCTTGGGCGGCTGAAGGATTGAACTCCCCCGTAGCCTGGGCTGCTCCCAGCTGGCCGTCGCCTCTGCTCCTGTTCTTGGAGCAGAGCCAGCCGTCTGCGACCACCCCTGCCTGAAGGAATGACTATGATTTAAAGGAGCAGGCAGAGCGATACAAGAGGAAATGGTAAAGAGGATTATTATGTTTTACTCTCCAGCTTGATGGACTTTTTTGGATTACAAATTTGAAGTGAAAGTGCGTCATATTTGGTAAAAGATGGCGGCTAAACCACCCCCTAAAACTCTTCGGAGTGCTGGAACTTCTCCCGTGCAACAATCATTATTGCAGGCGCTGCATCCTCCTGATGTATTGACATCAAAGGACTTACAAGATGCTCTTGAAAAACATACCCAGGTAATTTTGGAATCAATTAATATTAGATTTGCACAGATGGAGGAGAAATTGGAGAAATTGGAGGAGAGAATGGAAATTGGAGGAGAGAATGGAGGAGAGGATGGAACAGAAGCTCAAAGCAATGAGGGTAGACATCTTGACTTCAGTGTGTAAAGTGGCTCAGTGTGTGGAAGAATTGGAGGAAAAGCTAGAAGACTTGACTCAAAAGAATGCTATATTAGAAACAAAAGTATTGGAGAATGAAAATAAAATGGAAAAGGAACTGTGTCTTGCTCAATATTTTCAGATGCAGTTTGCCATTAGAATTAGAGGCTTAAAGGAGAATACTAAGGAAGATCTAAAGCAGCTGGTTTCTGAGGCTTTTGAAATAGTGTTGAAACAGCCAGCATCTGAAATAAAAGGAGGCATGGACAAAGTGTTTCGTGTGAATTCATGGATTGCCAGACAGAGGAAGCTGCCTAGAGATGTGGTGGTATACTTTGCAAAAAGGGAAACTAGAGATGAAGTTATACAAGCTGCTTATGATACTAAAGTTATGATTGCTAATCAAGAAGTTTTGGTCTTAAAAGAAATTCCTCCAAAGATTCTAAGGAGAAGGAAGGATTTTACATTTCTTGTGCAAGAGCTCAAGCAGCGAGATATAAGGTTCAGATGGGAGATTCCAGTGGGGTTGATGGTGACGCACGAAGGTAAAAAGTACCGTTTGGTTACTGTGATGCAAGCGCGTGATTTCTACAATAATGTTTTAAATGCAACGCCATTAACACTTTTGGAAGCTGGAAAGGGATCTGGAGAAGGAGTGCATCAAGAGGCCGAAGATGGTCAGATAGAAGACAACGGTGTTGGAGGAGATCAAGATACAACCTCGTCGGATGAATCTATAAAACAGAGGGTGACGCGTGCTGCTGCAAAACGATCTAAGAAGAGAAAGTAGCAGGAATTGCAGAAGTCTTTGGAACTTTTACGATATAGTCAAGTAGTCAAGTAGGGGAGGGGGGAAAAGATTTGGGTGTAGACGCAATATATTTTTATATTTGGTGGTTTTGTGGAAAGGGTGAGCTTTTTTGGATTAAAGTTCAAGTTTTGTTTGCAATGGAGTTTACTTAGGATAAGTATAGGGTTGAGAAGGGTTTTTTTTTCTTTTCTTTTTTTTCCTTATGTTTAATACTATTAATACTATATATGTTTAATACTATTAAGGTTTGTTTCATTCTATATAAGCTAGAGAGTGTCCTTTTCTTATTCTAGTTTTTTTTTTATATATATATATTTAATATTGTTAAGGTTTGTTTTATCCTATATAAGCTAGAGAGTGATGGATTTTAGAATTTATAGTTGTTAGTATATGGTTGCTTAGGTTTGCTTTTTTTTTATATATATATATACCTTGTATTCAGCTCTGGGAAGTAGGGGGGGGGGAGGGGGGAGGTAGGGGGGGGGAGGGAGGGGGGAGGAGGGGAGGTAGGGGGGGAGGAGGGAGGGGGAAGGGGGGTTTTTTAAAGGAAAATTGTATTTTAAAACTTTTCAATAAAAAAAAAAAAAAAGAAAAGAAACGGAGATGAGCACCGGCCCCTAGAGTCGGAAACGACTAGCATGCATGTGCGGGGGAACCTTTACCTTTACCTTTTTATTACTGAAGTAGTTCACTGGTTATTAGTTTCAACAAGTTTATATGGTATTAGATTTATAAGCCACATTTCGACAGGAATGATTAATATAAAAGTCATTATAACAATATTAGCTTGTTTCCTGTTTTGTCCACAATTCAGGTAAGTCTTTACTCAAAGTTCCCTAAGATACACAATAATGCAATGAAAATTGCTTGCATGGTAGTTTTGGCTTTGGAAATTACCAGCTTTAAATAAAGGTATTAATACACTGTATGAAGAGCAGCCCTGCAGCCTGTTTTTAGTCTTATGGAAGGAATCCCGATAGTGAAAAATATTATTTATTTATTATTTATTTGGTAGCCATTAAGTAATTTCATTAATGATTTGTACAATATTCAATTTCATACACACACACACACACACACACACAGAGCAACAGCGAGACAGAGAGAGAGAGAGAGAGAGAGAGAGAGAGAGAGAGAGAGAGAGAGAGAGAGAGAGAGAGAGAGAGAGAGAGAGAGAGAGAGAGAGAGAGAGAGAGAGAGAGAGAGAGCTCTTTCCCTTGTTTAATTACAATGAAAGCAAATTGATTCTGAAAGGTAGCAATAAGCATATCTGAATGATCAATACTGAGGAAATGAGTTGGCTTATCTTCCCAGATGGAGAAGATAAGTTTTAATTGATTAACTGATGCTTCTGGCGCTGTTTTAATTGTCAGTAAAATTTTGATGGATTGCTGCTATAGGAGAACCTGAAACTGTGAGTGGCTGATATGATCATTGATAAAATACAAATGAAGGCAACTATACCTGTCCTAGGATAATATTGCAGGATCCAATCTGTGGTCATTCTGGTGAGAGAGAAGTTCCCTGAGGATGGGCTCTGGCACCAGTCCGAAAGCTCAGACTAAACCTCTGGTCCCGGTGACTGACCCAGATTGGATAGATAAAAAAGCACATCTGGGAAGATAAGTCTCATTTCCTCAGTATTGATCATTCAGATATCCAGGGAAAACAAACCGAGATATCACTCTAGGAATCTTCACCTATGTAAGTTAATTCAGATACTGAGCCCACAGTATAAGAGGAACAAAATAAATAAGCAAATGCTACCTTTTATGCTAACAAATCCATCCTGTATTGACGGTGGTCAATCCTGAAAAAGAGAATTGCTTAAGTCAGAGGTCCCCAACCTTGGCAACTTTAAGACTTGTGGACTTCAACTCCCAGAATTCCTCAGCCAGCCAAGCTGGCTGAGAAATTCTGGGAGTTAAAGTCCACAAGTCTTAAAGTTGCCAAGGTTGGAGACTCCTGGCTTAAGTGACTGCAGGAACTGAACCAGATTTTTAAAATCCTATAGACATTTCTTAGCACATAGGATTTTGCACAAGGACTTTCCCCAGAGAACTGTTTCTCTTCCCAGGGATGTCAGTAAAGGGACGGCAAGAAACATTACAGTGGTTCCTAGCAAAGCAAAATAATGTAAATAATTGAATAATGAATCAAGTCAATACTCTTGCAACTGCGATTTACTTTCATGTTGGTTTGGAAACTTGCAAGCTACTGAGCTACTAGGGGAAGAGGCATCCAGGATAATTGTTTTTACCGTGCCACATTTGCAGAACATTTGTGGTATCTTGATCATACCAGTATCATCCAGGAGGACCGTTCCAAAGGCCACTGCAGAGAGTTTGAGTTTTTTTGCACTGATGGCATCCTTTCACAGACTATTTAACCCCTGTTGATGTTTACAAGCCATTTTTAATGCAGGAATGTTTTCCATGCCTCTGCAAGATTCCCCACGCCTCTGCAAATCTTTGTTATTTCACTTTTACCCTGTAAGGAGGTCCCTCAAGTATTCATTGTATTGCTCTTCTCTCAGTTCCCACAGTCAGGGACTGGCTTTGAAAGACCTGTCTGAGTCTGAAGACATCTGTTTACAATCCAGGCTTCCAAACTTTCCTTCAATCATGCATCCTTCTTCCCTCCCACCCATCTGGCTTTCAAAGGCTTCTGTTTGCAATCTTGGCAAACATTGTGATGTTCCTGCCCACTGAACTGAGCGGAACATAGTAATATGTCAGAATCACTGTGAAGTTTCAGATGTATTCATGTTCATTGGAATGCCAGTTACATTGCAAGTACAAAGCTTAGATAACACCTTGAGACAGTTTACTGGAGAAGCTATCTGTGTGTTCTGGGTTCTGGATGATTTCCTGGTGATGCAAATATGGTGTAATTAGCATCATTGAAATAAGTAATGGAATAAGTAATGAATTAAGGAATTACATGTATTATGTTTATTACGTTTATCCTCACAAAAGAGAAAAGGGGGAAGAATATTTAATTATTAAAAACACAGTATAAATGAGATATGTATGTATGTAGGTTTGTTTATATGTACAGTATGTATGTACATAGTTGGGAACCTCTATCATAGAATTTTGATTATATGGTTGTGTATGTATCTACATCTTGTCAGCTGCAGTAAGTATAAATCGGATAAAATACCTAAACATATAAATCAATTCAGGAGACCTACATGCTGAAGTCTGGATATTAATTCATTATTATGATGGATTGCACAATCAGCCAGATGTTTAGACTAGATTTGGAATTTTTATCCACCTATTGAGTCCTTCCCATGCACCTTGGATAGACAGATGGTGTTGCTTGATGGTGTTAAAGGTATTCTTGCAGGATGTAAGCTGTTCCAAGTAAGCTGTCTTTTGCAACTGACTGAATGTGACTTTGTCAATGCTGATGGTGTTCAAGTGGTGCTCCAGATGTTTTGGGATTGCATCAGTTGCATTTTACTACTGGTTCCATATTTGCATTCTTTTGCCACAGTTGTTCTATTGTCAGGCACAAGAAACCAGGAGCCAGGATAAAATTCAAAAGCACTCTGAGTTTATTCCATGCAACATTTATAAGAATCTGATCTACTAATGATCAAGACAACCTGGTGCCAGATAAAAGTCAATGGACTTCAAGGAGGGCTGGACTTAGGTCTCGTTTGGGGACACAGGGATTGATGATGTGTTTGGGCTCAGCCTGGTCTACATATACTCCTATTTGAAGGTCTTTGTATTTTATGATTATCTCCAGTCATTATCCAACAATAATATCACTTGTTCCTTAACCTTTTCTAAAACCAGCTTGAACACCTCACATTTTCCTTTCCATCTAATCTACACTGGATGATCCTAAGCATTATTTTAGTAACATATGACTCATATCTAATGGGAGCCTGTGATGGCACAAAGGTATATGGTACCCTATATGCCACGTTGACTGATAGTGCCATCTCCAGCCAAGGCAAAGATTTACAGTTTTATAGTAAATCAGAAGAAAGAGTATCATTGGTGCTCCCTTCAGCTTTGGTATCAAAATAGCTGATTTATCTGAAAAAAGAAAAGAAAAGTAGGACAGATACTTGTGACAGGGGAAGGAAATCTTTTGTGTCTGATGAAAATGACAAGAACGAAATGGTTCCCTGTTCTGCCTGAGGCATCAGGGATGGAAGAGGCATTTGTGAGAGACAGTGTTGCAAATGCCAGACTCCTCAAAGGACAGACTTGTTCAAACTGATCTATTCTGCAAAAGCCATGTAGAACGTAGAAATCAAATGTGAATGGGCAATGCACCTGTAAAATTAAAGATGCTTCCAAATAGCGAGTCCAAAGACCTTCTGCAGCAATCCCTTCTCTTTCCTCATGGGTATTTGGGTGGCAAGTGGTGGGAAGACAATAAGAAGGCTCTAGATAGAGGTCAACATCTTTGGGATCTCTTCTAAAATTGGTGGATATGTCATAGGAGAGGCAGTGATAGGATTCAAATAATTTAACAATCAGTTCTCTTAGCCACAACCCCAGCTAATACTTGGTGGCCTCGCCCACTTTCCCGTATGCAGCGGTCAGGAAACTAGAGAGATGAAGTGTCTATTCCTGAAATTACCTTTGAGAAGCACCACCTAGTTTTCGTCTGAGTGACATGAGTGAAGGTGCCACATTTCTGTTTGGTTTCTGTCGCTCCTCTCTTGGACTTTTGGGGAGGGTTTCCCCCCCCCCACCTGGAATGAAGTTGAACGAAAACCACACGTGTCCCAGGACTTCTGGTTCCACCCTGTAGCGATGTGGCCAAGGGGTCATGGGGCTCCATACCTCACAGCTTATTTCGCCCTGCCAGGGGACCCTAAATGGGTCAAAAGTCACCCCAGAGAGGCATCAAAGAAGGAGGGGCACCCTGATGATCATGGAACAATGGCAGTCAGTCCGTTCAATCCAGGGAAAGCCCTCCAACTTGACAGCAGAAAGGCTAGCTGCACATCAGTGTCTACCCAAAGCTACCAGCAGCCGAAGTCCAAAAGCACAAACCAGAACAATGGTGAACAGCGTGCTTGAAACTGGGTGAGAATATCAATCTTCTCTCTTCTATTTTGTAACTGATTCCCTGGAAAAGATCCCCAAAGCAAGAAATACTCTGAAAGTGAGGGAGGGGACTAAATCCCCACCCTCCATAGATGAAAATGGCAAATTAACTTCTAAGGGGAAAAAATATACTGAAATGAAATTAATAACACTATAGTCTGGATAAATCCAAAAGTTAAGAAAACTGTTAAGATTTTATACCCTAAAGCAGGCATGTCAAACTTGCAATGTCACATGACTTCGTGCAACATATCATGACTTTTTCCCCATTGCCGGCAATGGGGTGGACGCAGTTTTGGCATTATGCATCCGGCCCACAGGCCAGCTGTTTGCCATGCCTGCCCTAAAGAGTTTCAATGAAATTATATAAAAAATAATAATAACCTTCTTGTTTGAAAAAAGTTGGAAAATAAATAACTACTGACATCTAGTGGAGAATCAGAGCATAGAACAACAGCAACTCTGAAATTGGCAAGATGCCAAGAAACAAAGAATAATCTGTTTCCTTGAACTTTAATAACCTCCAGCCAAATAGAAGACAGCTGGGAACAAAGAAAGAAAAAATACTGGGCAACCTGTAAGCTTAAAAATTTCTGCAGAAAAATAAAACTTTAACTGTTGTCTAAGCTCAAGAATTGTTTGCAGAAAAAGAAAAACTTTGACTCTAGGCTAATCTTCTAGGGGGGAATTTACTAGAAGGCTTCAAGGTGGCTAAACATTCTGGATTGTAACTCTGACTGAATAGAAGAACTGTTATAAAATCCTGCTTTCACTGATGCCTTGATAAGTGAAAATGCATTGGATTACAAAAACCATATATAAAGATAAGAACTATATAAGATTTGTTTGTTTGGATTTTGAGATTGGCTGGCTTGATAAAGCTAATTACAGAGACTATGGTATTGGTGAAAGACTATTTGGAGAGGGGTGATGAAATGTATATGAAATGGATATTGCATATTTATCTAAAAGGGACAGGAAACCACACCTAATATTCCCTTCTGGAATCTAGCCTGGAACATCATAGATCTGCAGGAGTAATACTCCAAGATGAGACAAGTACTTTTCAAGAGAAAATGTATGCAATGCTACCACAGATCCAAATGACAATAGTTTCAAACCATGATGAGATCAAAAACAACTCTGATGACATAAATGAGCACATCTTCAATTTAAACTTACAATTAAAAAATTCTCAGAAAACAACGATAAAGAATGAACAAACAAATCAGATAACAGAATACAAACTAGAAGAAAGTGACTTAAATAGGGAAGCTACAAATGAACACAAACAGAAAAAACTCTAGAAGGTTTTACCACAACAATGAAAATGGAAAAGATATTTTATCGGTCAGGACTTCAAAACAAATTTGAGGATAAGAAAGAAGATTTAACAAAATGGATTATAGAACTGCCAGGAAAATCATCAGAGTCTGGGAGACAAAAAAACATGCATCCTACTCAACTGGTCCTTCTTACTCCCAACAACACTTAAAAAAATACAGGAACTTCCTGGCAAGTGGAATATACTAACTTGGAAAGCTTTTTTTTTTTAAAATTCCATTTATATCCCGCCCTTCTCTGAAGACTCAGGGCGGCTTACAAGCTTAGCAGTAGCCTTCATTCTATGTATATGCCTGCTTATTAGGGCTTTCACACACACACCCAAGCGGCATTATTACAAAGTTAGCTTAATTGCCCCCAACAATCTGGGTCCTCATTTGGCAAAAGAAGAAGGCTATAGTTAGACTTAAGAGAACTGATTTGACTTACCAGATGGAATACTACAGGCAGTGGTGGGATTCAGCCAGTTTGTACCACTTTGGCAGAACTAGTAGCTAATTTTTTGTTGCCCAGGCCCAGGATGGACTTCTGGAAGCGACATCCACGCAGAGAACCGGTTGCTCACATATTTGAATCCCACCACTGACTACAGGATTAAACATTTGTTTGAATATGGTTAAAAAAATAGATAATTTTGGATATAAAGGGGCCCTATAGTAAGAGGGATAAGAGATATAAGTAGTATAGTATTTTTTACAATATATGAAATGTTAAAATACTGGGATGATGTATGTGAATGAAAAGTTTGGACATTTAAAGGTAATTAATTTTGAGAAAATTATGACTGAGAAGAATGATTTGAATACCAAGGGGAAATTAAGCTTAAATAAGAATTTTGAAAACAGGATATACAGTGACTTAACAAGATGACTTTTACAAATATAGTTGAACTATAAGCCATTCAGAAAAGATCTTATATGTGGATGTTATAGGATATATAAGTAGTATAAAAAGGTAAAGGTAAAGGTTCCCCCGCACATGCGTGCTAGTTGTTTCCAACTCTAGGGGCCGGTGCTCATCTCCGTTTCAAAGCCGAAGACCCAGCGTTTGTCCAAGGACATCTCCGTGGTCATGTGGCCGGCATGAGTAGATGCCAAAGGCGCACGGAACAATGTTACCTTCCCACCGTAGTGGTCCCTATTTTTTCTACTTGCATTTTTACGTGCTTTCAAACTGCTAGGTGAGCAGAAGCTGGGACGAAGCTCACTCTGCTACGCGGCACTCGGGATTTGACCAGCCAAACTGCTGACCTTCTGATCGACAAGCTCAGCGTCCTAACCCACTGAGCCACCGTGTCCCTTATAAGTAGTATAGTATCTTTATAATATATGAAATATGAAAATATTGGGATGGTGTATATAAATGAAAAGTTTGGATATTTAGGTAATCAATTTTGAGAAAACTATGATTGATAAGAATGGTTTGAATACTGCTCTCTTCCGGTGGCGACGCGGCGCCGAAGACAGCCGCCTTCGGGCTGTCCGCTCCGCAGCTGTGTTTTTCCATCGTAAACAGCGTCGATCAGCTGTTTAGATGGATTTGAAGCCCCCTCCTCGGGAAAAGAGGAGGGGGTGAGGCCCCAGGTAGGGGTTGAGCTCTCCAGGGCCGCCTGAGCTGAGAGTTTGGGCGGCTGAAGGATTGAGCCCCCCCGAAGCCTGGGTTGCTCCGAGCTGCGCAGCGCCCCTGCTCCGGGATTTATGGAGCAGAGCCAGGCGTTAGCAACCACCCCTGCCAAAAGGAAATACTTTTGATTATCAAGATGCAGGCAGAGCGGTACAGGAGGTCAAGGTGATGTGGACTCTTATCTTTACTCTCTAGCTCAATGGATTTTATAGCTTTAAAGTGAAAGTGCGCAATAAGTGAAAGTGGGGGAAGATGGCGGCTAAAACTTCTAAAGCTCTTCGGAGTGCGGGGTCTTCCCTGGTGCAACAGACCTCATTGCAAGCTTTGCTTCCTCCTGCACCTCCTCCGGCATTGACGCTTAAGGATTTACAAGATGCTCTTGGAAAGCATTCACAATTGATGTCTGACATGATGGATGAAAAGTTGAAAAAGTTGGAGGAGAAAATGGAGGAGAAAATGGAGAAATTGGAGAAGAAGATGGAAGAGAAGTTTAGAGCAATGAGGGTGGACATGTTGTCTATGATTGAATCTGTAGCTGAATGTGTGCAACAGCTGGATGTAAAAGTGAAGGATCTCAGACAAAAGAACTCTATATTAGAAGCAAAGGTATTAGAAAATGAAAATATAAGGGATAAAATGGACGGAGAATTGAGCCTTGCTCAGTATCATCAGATGCAGTATGCTATTAGAATCAGGGGTTTAAAGGAGAACTGTAAAGAAGATTTAAAGCAGCTGATTTCTGAGGCTCTGGAAGGGGTATTGGGCCAGCCAGCATCTGAAATTGAGGGAAATATGGACAAAATTTTTCGTGTAAATTCATGGATTGCAAGACAAAGGAAGTTACCCAGAGATGTGGTGGTCTATTTTACAAAGAGAGTAATTAGAGATGAAGTCATTCAAGCTGCTTATGATACTAAACTGGTAGTGGCTGAGCAAGAAGTCTTGGTTTTAAAAGAGATTCCTCCGAAGATTTTAAGGAGAAGGAAAGATTTTGCATTTCTAGTACAGGAACTTAAGAAATGTGATATTAAGTTTAGATGGGAGATTCCAGTTGGACTGGTGGTGACGCATGAAGGTAAAAGACATCGTCTGGTTACTGTGGCCCAGGCACATGATTTTTATAGCAATGTGTTAAAAGCAACCCCCCTATCATTTTTGGAAGCTGTAAAGGGATACGGCGAGGGAAAGCTTCAAGATGTTGCAGACAGACAGATAGAGGACAATGGTGTTGGAGGGGATCAAGATACAGTTTCATCGGATGTTGCAGGAGGCCAGAGGATGACGCGTGCCGCCCTAAGAAGAGCGAGACGAGAGCAAGAGCAAGACCAGCAGATAGTTATGGAATCTCCAAAGTGTACTTACAGTGAAGCTGTGGGAGGGGCGCGGTCCAAAGAAGTTTTGGGGGTCATGACAGACGTGCTCCAAAAGCTTTGGGGCGTTAAGATTGCTGATTAAATTTTTAAATTAGAATGTTAATGGATTAAATTTATCATAGAGGAGAAAGAAAGTTTTTTTTTAATATTTAACACAATTTAAGATGGATGTTATTTGCTTGTTAGAAAAGTATATTAGGGTTATGGACTAAAAGTATGTGTTGAACTAAGAATGGGTATGCAAGCTCCTAATTAACAACAAGTTGTCTTACAGACTGCTTAAACCTTTTTTTTACTCTTTTTATTTGAACTCAAGGATGACTTGGAACTGCGAGACATTTGGCGTGATACATGCAAGAATTATTTTTGATTATGGTTTAGTTTGGTTGGAGATTATTAAGGTTAATAGATAGGCGCTTTTGGCGCGTAACTGAGAATTTGTTTAGAAATTAGAGAAAGGTTGGAGAATGTAAATAGTAGGTGAAAGTTGTTTTTTTTTGAAATTAATATGAATAAGGACTGGGATTAAGAAAATCTATTCTGAGTAAAGCTCTTTTTCTGTTTTTCTCTTTTTCTTTTTTACTTTATTTGTAATATTAATATTGTTTGTATTCATTTTACATGAGCTAGAGGGAGATAGAATTAATAGTTTATTGCTGATAACATAGGGGTGCTTATGTTTGTTTTTTGATTTTATACCCTGTATTTAGCTCTGGGAAGTGGGGGGGGGGAGGAGGGAATGGGGGGAAGGGATAGGGAGGGTTGGGTGGGGGTGGGGGAGGGGGGGATTAAAGTCAAAATGTATTGTAAAACTTTTTAAATAAAAAAAAAAAGAATGGTTTGAATACTGAGGGGAAATCAAGTTTAAATAAGAATTTTGAAAACAGGACACATAGTGACCGAACAAGATGACTTTTACAAATACAATTGAAACATAAGTTAATTAGAAAAGATGTTAATATGGATATTGTTATTTGCACAAACACAAAAAGTGTTTATATCCAACCTTGTATGCATTGAAAATATTATTATATTTTGACAAAGGAGAATACCATTGAAAGAAGGGAAGATCAAGGAAACATACTATTAATTAAAATATTGAACATGGAAGTATATAAATTAATTATTGATTGTTTTTTCAAATATATGAACCCAGACAACGTGCTGTTACTAAGTACCAAAGATTGTTATTGCAAAAAAAATCAATAAAATATATTAAAAAAAAGAAAAGAAAGAAAACCAGACGTGTCCCCGAAAATACAAATTTATCAAAACTGTTTTTCCAAACTCAATAAAAAAACCAGACGTGTCCCCGAAAATACAGATTTATCAAAACTGGTTTTCCAAACTCAATAAAAAAAATTAGGTACCAGTTCTGCCAAACCTGTACGAACCAGCTGAATTCCTTGTGGGTAGGTCTATGAAATGGAAATGTGTCTTAAATGAGGTTGCATGCCCGCTCTCTAGAGAATTTGCTGCACAATTTGGGCTATTCTGAACTGAAGAAACAAATCTATCTTGGGGCATTCTGTAGTGACAACTCAAGCTGGATTACTGTAGTTTATCTAGCAGTATCCTGTTATAGGAAATCATTGCTTTCTAATATAAATTAGAGGGAGAAAGAGACAGAGATCATTCATTTAATTCATGTTAACTTTTGGAAAGCAGCAGGCCCAGATAACATCCCTGGACATGTCCTTAAAGATTGTGCAGATGAACTGGCTTGTGTTCTCACTGATATTTTCAATCTCTCATTGCAGCAGGCAGTGGTCCCATCATGTTTTAAGACGGCCATCATCTTGCCAGTGCCAAAAAAGTCCACAATTACAGGCCTCAATGATTACCGTCTGGTTGCACTGACATCCACCATTATGAAATGCTTTGAGAAGCTGATAAAAGACTTTATTGTATCTAGCCTCCCGTCAGCATTTGACTCGCTTCAGATTGCCTACTGACCAAATCGCTCTACGGAGGACGCTATCTCTTCTGTTCTACATCTGAGCTTGAAGCACTTAGAGGAAAGAAATACTCATGGGCGTTTATTGTTTGTTGACTTCAGTTTGGCATTTAACACAATCATTCCCCATTATCTAGTAGACAAAGTGGGCCTTTTAGGCTTAAACACCCCTTTGTGCAACTGGATTCTTGATTTTCTTACCAACAGGCCCCAATACGTGTGAGCTGGAACAAATACCTCTAATAACATTTTCTTGAGCACAGGTTCTCCTCAGGGCTGCGTCCTAAGTCTGCTGCTGTTCACCCTATTGACTCATGACTGTTGCGCTAGGTTTGCCACCAACCATATTGTGAAGTTCGCAGTTGATACAATAGTAGTGGGCCTTATTCATGATGACAATGTGGAAGCTTATTGTAAGGAGGTTGAGGGGTTGGTGAACTGGTGTAAGGAAAACAGTCTAGTTTTAAATACCGGGAAAACCAAAGAGATCATTGTCGATTTCAGAAAAGGCAGGCACAGCCACACTTCTCTGTGCATTAATGATTCACCTGTGGAGATAGTTACCAGCATCAAATTCCTGGGTGTGCAGGTAACGAGTAGGCTGGCTTGGTTGCTAAACAGTGAGAAACTGGTGAAGCGGGCACAGCAGCGCCTGCACTTTCTGCATTGGATGAGAAAAGCTCATCTTCCTTCCCCTGTTCTGACCACTTTCTACAGGGGGACAATTGAGAGCATCCTGTCATACAGCATTAACCTTGTGAACTCTCAGGCTTCCTCCTTCCATTATATATTCAAGATGGACAGTATTTAATATTTTATTGTTATGTATATGTAGGGGTGTGGGTCTATACATATGTTGTATGTAGTATGTTTTAGGTGTGTGTCATGTATGTGTTTCACTTTGAGAGCGGGCAACTAAATCTCATTTTTGATGTGTGCCATTGTGCCCACAGTAAAAAATGACAATAAAGATTATCTTATGTTCTGTTTTTCTTCCAGGAACCTAGGTCAATCTCTTGTTCATTTTTATTCCACACCAATAATCCCATTAGATAAGTTGGCTAAAAGAGAATTACTGATCCCAAGTCATCCAGTCAGCTTCCATGATTGAGGCAGAATTTGAACATGAGTCTCCCTGTTCCTGAACCAGTACCTTAACCACTATACCATACTGGTGTTCACATCTACGTTTTTCAAATACCCAATGACCAGATATCCTATTAGTCACATGTAATATTTATCTAATGAAGTTGGAGAAAAATGGCATAAAGCAAACCATTACGAGTATTTCAGTCATTTTTTCTACACAGGTAAAACATGAACTCAAGGAAGACATGGCCGATTATCTGGATAACATATAAATAATATGTGAGGTCTTTTGAAAATAGCTGAATATATTTATGTGATTTATTTCAAGGCAGGCACTACATTTTCTTAGAAATGGTTTACAGTACCTTATTATAAATATTTTCTTATTTGAGAAAGAAAAGTGCCTGGATTTCCTTATGCCTGTGTGTTTTGGTAGTATTAGAAGCTACTGTTCTGTGAGATACACTTTCCTGCAGTGTTTTCACACCCTCTAGCGGTTTGCTATAGAGCTCCATTGTTTCATGTTACTGACAACAGGGAGGAATTGTGAATGAAAGCTGGAGGCAGGTCTTTGTTGCTTTACAAAAAACTATCAGGGTTGGGGGTCACACAAATCCCCAAGAGGATGCTATTCCACAGGGCCAACACTATGCCAAAAAGGCAACTGGGGAGACTTACAATTCCAGTAATAATAAAACATAAATAACTATTCTGACTTGGCACAGTCTCATGATGTCTGCCACTGGCGTAGGTCAAGATGTAACAAAATGTCGGTCCATTAGATCAAATCATCAATTCCACAGGAAGGCTATAACTGCTTTTATTGAGGCTATAATAACAGAATCTTGCATTGCTGTAATCTCCTGCTGCTTCTTCTTACATTCCAGTGAATTAGGAAGGTATCTGCCTGAGCGTCTTCTGAGTATTATTAACGTTGAAAGCATCCTGATTTGCATTAAAGTTTTGCATATTAATAGCAGTGCCAGACTGCTATTGACAGAGTAAAGGTAACTATGAAACAGAAGCCCTTCAATGAAGATTTTTATGGGCTTCCAATGTGCAGTACAAGTCCTGTAATGGCTCCAAAGATTGATAGTAGAAAGAAAACATCAGCTTTAATGATGACATCAGAGGAATGTCTATTCAATATATTGGACACTGTGAAAACGCAGAAAACCTGACATAAAAAGGACCTTCGTTAGCTCTGAAAAACCTAACCATTTTAAATTGGAATATATTTACTGGCATTATCTAAGGTTCCAAAATAATTCTCTGCAATAAGTGAAAGTATCTGTTTTCTAAATCCTCCAATTTTGAGCCAGTTTACCCTGGAAGTGAACACTTCTACTTCCTACAGCCGTGTTGGCAAACCTATGGCACGGGTGCCAAAGGTGGCACGCAGAGCCCTCTCTGTGGGCATGCGCACCGTCGCCCCAGTCCTAGGCCTTCAGCTGGGTTTTATAAAACCTTTTCGCTTTAGGCTTCTGCTGCTGTGTGCAAGAAAAAAAAAGGTTCAATCAATCAATCAATTTCAACTTCTCGCGGGGAAAACAAAGATCTCACAAAGTTGGAATTGATTGATTGAACTTTTTAGTCCCACCCAGTCTGCTGTTACCACTGCAGCCACACCCACCCGATGATACATAAGTGGGTTTTGGGTTGCAGTTTGGGCACTCAGTCTCTAAAAGGTTTGCCATCACTTTCCTACAGCAACATAATTTCTCCAGCTTTAGGCACTATGCTATTTGGATGGCCAGGGACACCAGATGACCTCTTCAGTGATTTAAGACAGGGCTTCCCAAACTGTGAGATGTACCTCTTTTGAGGAAGTGCAAACAGAGACAAGAGAAGCTGTGAATAATCTTTTAGTATATACATTGCTGCAATAAATCCATCTTTTCCAAAGTGTCATTGTATTCTTTTCATTGTTCATTTGTGTTCATTTTGATATTTGGGTAGGGAGGTGTGTTCATTAAGATTACACTAAAGGGAGGTAGGATGACAAAAGGTTTAAGAACCTCTGTGTTCTGTACCAGCCTGCTACCGGCCCTGCAGAAAAGGCAGGGACAACCCCTTTACAAAAGGCAAGAGGCTGGAATTACGCCTGCCAAATTTATAGCTACAAAAACAAACAAGACACGAACCAAGAAACAGGAGCTTTAAGAAACACGAACTATCCAAGCGGTTGCCTTCAGCAAACCAGCCCTCCCCACACATTCCCCTTATATAGAGTTCAGGGCGTGGCTTCTCTCTGCCTCCTTCCGAGAAGCCCCATTGCCTTCCTCTGTTTACTCCTAATTGACTGCCTCCTGCGTCGGGCGTCCTTGAACAGGGCCAGCTGTGGGTCATCTTCATCCATGCTGTCAGGCTCACACAGCTGGGTCTCCGTGGTGACCAAGTGGGAGGGGCCTGGCTGAGGGCTCTCATCAGCAAGTTCTTCAACCCCCTCAGCAAGGTCTTCAACACCCCCCTCCTCCTCCTCTGAGTCGTCCGACCCAACTGCCGAACCCACAGGCTGACCCTGAATCACAACACTCTGGTCTAAAATAGATCAGAGTTACCCTGAGTTAAGATGGGCAGTCAATAAATTTTACAAATGAATAAATTAATAAAATATATAGAGGAAAGCCTGTGACTTATTCCTAGTCCAGTTAGAATGGTTTTGAGTATCTTTCATTGGACTTTTTTTGCTCAACCTTCAGAGTTGTCCAAGCTCTATATACTGGCTCATGAATTCCCAAGAACATAGTAGCAATTAAAGTGATGTGGTTCAACTTAATGTAACTTGGGGTCAGCTTTTGCAACAGAATTAAAACAAACAGGCTTAATTCTGGGAAAGGAGCCAGATCTTGTTAAAGGTTGAAGAGCAACTTCAGAAAGTTCTGGCTTCAGGAAATCAAGAAGGCAGAACCCTCTAAGTGGGTGGTTCTAATTCTTTTGTGCTATTTGTTTTCAATTTCGTTCTTGACAAGAAGAATTTGCTGTGTGAGGACTTGCAATACCACATCTGATACTCATTGATTATGATGTTTTCTTTATTAACTCCAGCTGTGGTGGCATTAATCTGTGTCTTGATAGGGATAATATTCAGAAACAGCAGGAAAACTCCCAAGACACTGCTGAGCACAACCAGCAAAAAGGCCGTGCCTGGCCCATGGGGAGAAGAAGGCTTAAAAGATGGGATTGATTTACATGCAGAGGATGAAGGTATGAAAGACTGTTCCTGGCTGAGAATTTTTTTTGGGGGGGGGGGATTTGATCACATCTGGAGAAGAACAGGTTGGGAAAGGCTGCTTTATACTAATGTTTAATAACTTGTGTTTTGGTGTTAATCTGTAGCTCCTAATCAGCTGAAGACCAAACTATGGGGTGGCTGAAGAAATGAAATAATGCTGGTGTGGTGCCTGGTGTTTTTGATGGGCTCCAAGAGGAGACAAAAATGGCAATAGCAGCCTCTTAGCATGAAATGATATGTGGGAATGACCTTGGGAGACAGGAGGAAGAACTGCAACCTAGACAATAGTTTAATAAAATTTGAGTTTGAATGAGGAGAGGTGATGAAAGTGTCTTGGAAGGGACCCTCCCTGGTTTTTGGGAAAGTAAAAGTCAGCAATGGAAGGAATACTTTCAGACTTGTAAGGTTCTGTTAATGTGACCTTATAGTGAGAGCTAGTTTGATGTAGTGGTTAAGGCATTGGATTAGAAACTAGGAGACTATGAGTTCTAGTCCTGCCTTGGGCATGAAGCCAACTGGGTGACCTTAGACCAGTCACTTTCTCTTAGCCCTAGGAAGGAGGCAATGGCAAACTATTTTTGAAAAACCTTGCCAGGAAAACTGCAGGGACACGTCCATGCAGTATCCAAGAATCAGGTATGAATGAACAGGAGGAGGGGGGAAACCCTTGCAATAACGGTAGAGCAGTTACTCTTTGCTATACTTCTTTTCTGGATTACCTTGCAAGGCTAACATAGCCTGTGGTCCTCCATTTTGGTTATGTAGAGTAATAACTGTAACCAGGGCTTTTTTTCTCATAGAACGCCCAGAATGGAGTTCCGGCACCTTTTTTGGATGGAACCTTGTAGGGTAGGCAAGGCGGGTTATATGACATGTGTGAGTTCCGGCACCTTTTTCTTTTACAAAAAAAGCACTGACTGTAACTGATATAGGTAGCAGTGAAGCTGATCTGAGTTATGGGGAAAGAAAGCAGCAACAGCGTGTATGTTATTGACAAAAGCACTTTATCTGTCAGTTATTAACACTGTGCCTCTACCTGTTTATTGCAATGTATGTCACTGAAAGTTCAATACAACGTATTCCTAGATGGAAAGCAATGGAATGTGCTTAATCACAAATGAGAAGATTTTCCATGGTGTACAAATAACTAGATGCAGCATTTATGCATGCCTTGTCTTACCTGGTTTAATTCACTAAAAAGCCCAAAGAGCTGTGAATTATTGCAAATGTGGGAAAGAAAGTGAAAGAAATATCAAGCCAACCTGTTCTGAGAGGGTGGTTATGCGCTCAAGGCTGGATGCCTTTCCAGAATGAGCATTGCTGGTTCATGCAGGATTTTGGTTTCTCTTGTCCAGATGAGCAATTGTCCAGATGACCAAGTAGCCAATACTGCTCCTTCCTCTTATAAAGGATATGCCTAAGAGGGGAAAGGAGTCCATTGACTGGCTCTTGCTTTAGGCCTGAGTTGTTTCTGCTCTTTAGCTGGACAGACCCATCAATTAATGTTCTTCTAAAGTCTTTCAGGAGTCAGTCTTCTTCGGAATTTCCTTATATTCATTGCATAGGTCCTGAGCCAAATATGCATTACATTTAAGAATAGTAGGAGTATGTCTATTCATGTGCCGAGACTGCTGTCGGGGGAAAAATATCTGGAAGAGGGAACCTTGTCTTACAAGTTTTCTTCCCTTTCTCAATTGTTTTCCTGGTTTGGGTTGTGTTCTGTTCCCCCCCCCCCCCCGAGGTACAAACAGACAGACACTCAGGCACAACTAGCAAGGGTTAACTGCTCTGGCTGAAGTAATTTGCCTCCCGATAAAGCCTTGGCAGCAAAATACAAGTAGTCTGCCAAAATAAACTTGTTACCTCAAGCGTCCGCTGAAATGAGATAAAGTCCAAACAAACAGTCCAGAAATACAGAAATACAGAAACGTTGTCAAGAAGCCAGACCAGGGTTTCACACAGGTAGAAAATCCGACAGAGTTCCGAAGACGTGACCAGAAGTTGTTTGAATTATTGTTCATCACAAAGTCCTGAGAGCAGCCACACCCACTTTTGTACCTTGTGGCTCAGTGACTCAGCTAATCCTTGGCCCTCCTACTCTTCTTACGCTGCTGTAAATGCTTGGCTCTGCGTCGTTCTCGGGGATCCAGCCATGATTCCTCTTCGTCACTGTAATATATGTGAGTTTAAACACTGTTCAATGTAAGAAATGCAAGTGACAGCTCTCTTGACAGCTGACAGCCGTACACGCGGTTTCCGATGACAGCTCCACACGCGGCTACAGTTGACAGCTGAATCTGACAGTTGCGCACACGGTCTGCGCGGATTGGAGGAAACCGAAACGGCGGGAAAAATCCTAGGACTGGGATTGGATAGAGACTCGCCGGCGTCTCTATATAAGGGGGGTTCACAATTGCTTGTTTGTTCCTGTGAGGCAATAAACAGCTGATTGAGTTGAAGCCTGCTGTCCTCTTTTCTTTACCGGGAACCCGCCGCAGACACGACAACTGGTGACGAAGGTGGTACTGCTTCACGGAGTTTATAAGAGCGAAGTCACGAGCTGACTAGTCACTGAGCAAAGTCACTGGGGGAAACTAATTCCCGTAATAACCGTGAAGCAGTAATTACCGAGATAGCATGGCAGCGGTTGGACAAATCAAGGAGTTCGACCTCAAATACCCAGAGCGATGGGAATCGCACCTGGGTCAAGTCAAAGGCTACCTCCTGTTCAACAGAATAACTGAAGACCGCATGAAGGCTGCAGCTCTACTTTGCCTCAGCAGCTCAGCCGTATACGATGTCGCGGCCGGCCTCTGCAATCCAGACCCAGTTATTGCCTTTGCATATGTGGAGCTGACGGATATGCTAACCAAGCATTTCGTACCAGCCCAATCAGAGCTCTACTGGCGGCTCCAATTCGCCCAGTGAACCCAGAGGTCCGGGGAAGTGGCAACCGACTTTGTTGCGGCCGTTCAACACGCCGCACGCTGGTGTCATTTCCCGGACCTAGAAGATAGGATCCGGGACCAGATTGTCCTCGGACTCATGGACAAGCGGCTCCAGAGGAAAATAGTCGCCAAGCCGACCATGAGCCTCACTGAGGTAGTGAGCGAAATCCGGGCTTACGAAGCCAAGCGTGATGAACATCAAGACCCCCCCCAACAGGGCCAATGGGTCGGTACATCAATGCCTTCAAGCCGAGAGCGAGGAGGAAACCACGGAGCCCGACAACGAAATCAACACACTCCAACAACAATATATGAAGTCTCAGACACAACGGAATGACAGAAGAGGCCCTAACAGACTGCAAACTCCCCACACAACAAACTCAGGACAAAGTTGTGCAAGCTGCAGAGCACCTCACCCACGGGCATCCTGCAAATTCAGGAATGCCAGATGCCACAAATGCGGCAAGACCGGCCACATCTGTACCATCTGCTGCAGCAAGAACCGTGGAAACGTTAATGACCTGGATTCTTCCCTGCCAGGTATGACCAACCCCCTTCCCTCAGACACAGAGCCCCCAAAGCCCTCAGTACAAACTACAAATTGGCTAGGTAAACCTGACAGCTGCTTAAATGTCCACCAACTACTAAGGCCCAAGATTAGAATCAGGGTCCAATTACAAGGAATTCCTTGTGAAATGGAGGTGGACTCTGGGTCCTCCATCTCAATAATTTCAATGGACACTTTTAAAAACATTTGCGGCCTCAGCAAAAGGAGGATTTCCCTTAAGCCTACCCCCATGAAACTGGCAGATTTTCAACAAGCCCCAATTAGAATTAAGGGAATTGCCACGCTACACGTTAAATAAAAAAAATTCCAGGGACCCCTTGAAGTCCTTGTAACCCATGGAAAGGGGGCTAGCCTTATCGGACTTAACTGGTTCCAGGCTCTGGGAATTTGGATAGGAGGAGTGCACTACACCCAGGCCAAAAGCCTCGAATCCGTCTGCAAACAGTTTGCAGACGTATTCGATGGCTCCCTGGGGAAATACACAGGGGCCCCAATCTCCCTAAAACTCAAATCCAAAGTCCTTCCTGTTAGAATTAAGGCCCGAAGGGTTCCATTCACCCTCAAGAAAAAAATTGAGGACAAACTGGAACGCCTGATTAAACTAGGGGTGCTTGAACCCGTGGAGGGAGGAACCTGGGAGACTCCTATAGTCACCCCCCTAAAACCTAATGGGGAGGTGCGTATTTGCACAGACTATAAGGCCACCCTTAACCGGGCCCTGAACCCCCATGCTTACCCTGTTCCTGCAGTGAAGCATGTCCTCTCGGCTATTCAGTCCGGCGCCATCTTCTGTAAGCTGGATCTCGCGCATGATTACTTGCAGCTCCCTGTCACCAGGGAGACGGCAGATGCGCAGATGATAGTTACACACCGCGGGGCTTTCAAAGTTCACAGACTCCAGTTTGGCATTTCAGCTGCACTGGGGATTTTCCAAGAAATCATGGAGCGAACTTTGAAAGGCATCCCGGGGGTGTGTCCGTATTTCAACGACATCTTGATAGCTGGGGAAAATGAAGAAAAGCTTGCAGAGAGGTTAGAAACAGTGCTAGGCAGATTTCAAGCCGCAGGGTTAAAATTGAAAAAGGAAAAATGTTCCATAGGAGTACAATCCACAGAATTTCTGGGATTCAGAATAGATGCTCAGGGGATTCTCCCCACAGAATCCAAGGTTAGGGCAATTAAAAAAGCACCAGCACCAAAAAACAAAGCAGAGCTGCAAGCCTTTTTGGGGCTCTTAAACTTCTATCATACATTCCTCCCTCACAAAGCAGCTAGGGCAGAGCCCTTACACAGGCTTCTAGATAAAAACACCCCATGGGAATGGACCTCCCTCCATGAAGCTTGCTTCAAGGAACTGAAGGAGTTATTGTCCAATAATTATACTATAACCTATTATAATGAGCACAAACCCATCTGCATAGCTTGCGATGCCTCTCCAAATGGGGTTGGCGCCGTACTTAGCCATTTGGAGGAGGGAGGGGCCCAGAAACCAATAGCATACTATTCCAGAACCTTATCAAAAGCTGAAAGAAATTACGCCCAGATTGATAAAGAGGCATTGGCCATTGTCGCTGGGGTTAAAAAATTTCAAGATTATTTATACGGTCGGGAATTTACGATCTTCACCAACCACAAACCCTTATTGGGACTCTTCACTGTCAACAAACAAACCCCCCAAATTCTGTCCCCTAGAGTCCTGCGTTGGTCCACATTTCTGTCAGCTTATTCATTTAAATTACTCCACAAACCTGGTAGGGAAATGTGTCATGCTGACGGACTAAGCAGGTTCCCCTTAGCAGATTTTGAGCCAGACCCTGCATCCGGGGGACAAATCCTGGCCATCGATGAACTTCCCGATTGCCCCCTGCAGGTTAAGGACATAGCCTCAGTGACAGCCTCAGACAAACTTCTGAGTAGGATACTAGCATGGGTAACCTCAGGATGGCAGGGCCATTGCCCAGGGCGGAGTTCCAGGCCTATTACAATAGAAAAAATGAATTATCAACACACCAGGGATGTGTGTTATGGGGGAGCAGGGTGGTCATCCCCAAGAAACACAGGACCAAGACTCTCCTAACACTGCATGAGGGTCATCCTGGGATAGTAAAAATGAAAGCTTTAGCTAGGAGCTATCTGTGGTGGCCAGGCATAGACAAAGACATAGAAAAGCACGTAGCTGGATGCTACCCATGTCAGCAGTCTAGACCAGGACCCCCTCATGCACCACTACACAAGTGGGGGCCTACGCACAGACCCTGGTCAAGGATACATATAGATTTCGCCGGACCCTTCCAAGGACAGCTGTTCCTTATTGTAGGTGGCTAGAGGTCATCCCAGTTAGATGTCTGACCACAGCCAGCACTGTACAAGTGCTTAGGGGGCTCTTCTCCACACACGGTCTCCCAGATATTATAGTGTCTGACAATGGACCACAATTCACTTCTGCTGATTTCCAGATTTTCACCAAGGCCAACTTAATTAAACATGTTACCTCGGCTCCCTTCTGGCCTTCCACCAATGGCCTGGCAGAAGTTATGGTAAGAGCTACCAAAGACTCATTGCGCCGTATCATCTCCGGCAACTGGCACCAGCATCTGGCACAGTTCCTGTTAGCACAACACTCAACCCCCTGTACAGCTACGGGCAAAAGCCCTGCGGAATTACGATGGGGCCGTCGCCTGACCACCAGACTTGACAGACTGCACCCGGACAGGGTAACTACTGAACCTGAACTACCAGTCCCACCACATCAATTTAACACTGGCGATCTTGTTTGGGCCAGGAATTTCGAACTGGGAGACAAATGGCTGCCTGGGGCCATTATATCTGGTTGAGGGGGAAGGGGGCTGGCAGATAAGATGTCACCTTGACCAGCTAAGAAAGAGAGGACTGAGCAACCACCCCTCGGGCCCAGAGGCACCCCCAGTTACAGGGGAACCTGTTCACATTACCCCTAACACAGTGGAATTGCCCCAACACGAGGGGAACAGGAACCTCCCAGATCCAGAAGAAATTCCTATCACACCGGCAAGCCCCACTGCTGCTTCCAGGCATCCAGACAACCCAGAGCCCGCAACGACTATTCCCCTTCCCAGGGAAAGGACTATGGACCAACCCCTACATCGCTCCAGCAGAACAAGAAGACCACCGGCATACCTACGGGACTACGTTTGGCTGAAACCCAAGGGTCAGGCCAAATGAACGTCCGAACACAACACCATGCAACACCAGGTTTCCGGGTGCTACACCGGCCTCGGGCTCAGGGTAGGGGCGGGGGTGTGGCTGTTGTTATGAGGGAGACCTTGTGTCCGCGGGAGGCCACCGTTCCCCAGATAGTCGGGTGTGAGTCTCTCTTTTTGAGATGCGGCCCTGGTGCGCAGTTGGGCTTGCTACTGGTGTACCTTTCGCCTAGTCACACAGCAGCAGCCCTGCCTGAGCTTCTCGATGTCCTCTCTGGGTTGGTGATTGAGTTCCCGAAACTTATAGTTTTGGGGGACTTCAATCTACCATCGCTGGGAGGATCATCTGAGTTGGCTCGGGAGTTCATGGCTTCCATGACGGCCATGGACCTGACGCAAGTAATTTCGGGACCGACTCATGAGGGAGGCCACACCCTTCACCTAGTTTTCTTATCTGGACGGTGGTTAGATGATCTTGGTGCGGGCTCCCCAATTGTTATGCCCCTGTCATGGACCGATCATCATCTCCTGCGGCTGGTCTTCCATTTTGCCACCCCCCGCCGTGGGTGCGTGGAACCAATTAAATGGTACCGCCCCAGACGCTTAATGGATCCCGAGAGGTTCCAGGCGGCGCTGGGGTCCCCACCTGCCTCCCTTGCTCACAGCTCGGCAGATGCCTTAGTGGAAGCCTGGGAAAGGGCAGCCACTGAGGCTCTTGACCGAGTTGTACCTTTGCGGCCCCTGACCCGGTGCAGATCCCGTCGAGCTCCATGGTTCTCCACGGAGCTCCGGGAGATGAAGCGTCGGAGACGGGGCCTAGAGAGCGGTTGGAGATCCAGCCGATCCGAATCCGACCGATTGCGACTAAGAGCCTATATTAGGTCTTATCTCGCTGCGATAAGGGAGGCGAGGTCTAACCACTTCGCTACCCTTATCGCGTCCGCAGATAATCGCCCGGCCGCCCTGTTTAGGGTGACTCGCTCCCTCCTGAATCAAGAGGTGAGGGAAGAACCCTTGCAGGGTCGTGCCAAGGAGTTTAACCAACATCTGTCGGACAAAATCGCTCGGATTCGGACCGGTCTGGACTGTGACTGGGCAGAGTCTGGCGATCAGGACGCGGGCGGTCTTGTCGGTATTACCTGGGAGGAGTTTGATTCTGTGACTCCGGAGGAAGTGGACAGGATCATGGGGAGGCTGAGCTCCACCACATGTTTATTGGACCCGTGCCCTTCCTGGCTGGTTTATGCAGCCCGGGAGAGGACACGCAGCTGGTTCCAGGCAGTTATATCGGCTTCTCTGAATGAGGGTAGCTTCCCTGCCGTCTTGAAAGAGGCGGTGGTGAGGCCTCTCCTCAAGAAGCCTGCCTTGGACCCAGCTGTATTGAACAACTTTCGTCCCGTCTCCAACCTTCGCTTTCTTGCGAAGGTTGTTGAGAGTGTGGTGGCGCATCAGCTCCCTCTGGTCCTGGATGAAGCGGATTATCTAGACCCGTACCAATCGGGTTTCAGGCCCGGGTACAGCACGGAGACGACATTGGTCGCGCTGGTGAATGATCTCTGGAGGGCTCGGGACAGGTGACATTCCTCTGTTCTAGTCCTATTAGACCTCTCAGCGGCTTTTGATACCATCGACCATGGTATCTTGCTGCGGCGTCTCAGGGGATTGGGAGTGGGAGGCACGGTTTTACAGTGGTTCTCCTCCTATCTCCAGGGATGTTCACAGTCGGTGTTGACAGGAGGGCAGAGGTCGACCGCGAGGTCTCTCGTTTGTGGAGTTCCTCAGGGGTCGGTCCTCTCGCCTCTCCTGTTCAACATCTATATGAAACCGCTGGGTGAGATCATTCGTGGTTTTGGAGTTGGGTATCATCAGTACGCTGATGATACCCAGCTTTTCCTTTCGACCCCAAACCACCCCAGTGATGCCCTCAACGTGATGTCCCGTTGCCTGGAGGCGGTTCGGGTCTGGATGGGGAGGAACAGACTTCAACTCAACCCTGACAAGACTGAGTGGCTTTGCATACCTTCATCCCGGGTCTATTCGGATATTCCACCTCTTTCTATGGGGGGTGAACTATTACCCCCCGTAGATAGGGCTCGCAACTTGGGAGTCCTCCTAGATTCACGGCTTACCTTGGAAGATCACATAGGGGCTGTGACTAGGGGGGCTTTCGCCCAGGTTCGCCTGGTGCGCCAGTTGCGGCCCTATCTAAGCCGGGATGATCTATGCACGGTCACTCACGCGCTCGTGACCTCTCGACTAGACTACTGCAACGCTCTCTACATGGGGCTGCCCTTGAGGACCACCCGGAGGCTCCAACTGGTACAGAATGCAGCCGTGAGAGTTGTGTTGTGAGTCTCCCGATACTCCCACGTTACACCTCTGCTCCTTGAGCTGCATTGGTTACCAGTTGTCTTCCGGGTGAGATTCAAGGTACTAGTAATGGTGTTCAAAGCCCTACATGGCAGGGGTACAGAGTACCTTAGGGAACACCTGCTGCCGGCATCAACTTCCCTCCGCCCTGTGCGTTCCCACAGAGAGGGCCTCCTCAGGGTGCCACCGGTCAGAGAATGTCGATTGGTGGCCCCCAGGGGGAGATCCTTCTCTGTGGGCGCCCCGGAGCTATGGAATCAGCTACCGGTTGAGCTCCGGACGGCGCCCGATCTTCGCTCCTTTCGCCGCGAGCTAAAAACATACTTTTTTGAACAAGCTGGCCTGGCCTGATGGGGGACTGGGGGGGTTGTTATTGTTATTTTATTGGGGTTTTAAGATGTATTAATTGTTTTTAGTATATGGGCATGTATTTAATTATTTTTTAACTTTTGTAATCCTGTATTTTTATTCTTGCCCTGTTCACCGCCCTGAGTCCTTCAGGAGAAGGGCGGTATAGAAATATTATTAAATTAAAATTAAATTAAATAAATAACTGTTTATTTGTTGGGGGGGAAGGAATGTAATATATGTGAGTTTAAACACTGTTCAATGTAAGAAACGCAAGTGACAGCTCTCTTGACAGCTGACAGCCGTACACGCAGTTTCTGATGACAGCTCCACACGCGGCTACAGTTGACAGCTGAATCTGACAGCTGCACACGCGGTCTGCGCGGATTGGAGGAAACCGAAACGGCGGGAAAAATCCTAGGACTGGGATTGAATAGAGACTCGTCGGCGTCTCTATATAAGGGGGGTTCACACTTGCTTGTTTGTTCCTGTGAGGCAATAAACAGCTGATTGAGTTGAAGCCTGCTGTCCTCTTTTCTTTACCGGGAACCCGCCGGAGACACGACAGTCACTCCCCATCTGCTGCAGCTGCTCGGGCTCGTTTCCAGCCTGGCTAATTACAGGCTGCTCCTGTCGGCCTTCAGATGGAGACAGAAGCCTTGCCAGAAAGGAGGGCCCCGGAGAGGGAGACCTTGCTAGAGGGGAGGGTCCCAGAGAGGGAGGCATTGCCAGTTCCTCCCCATCATCCTCAGAGTCCTCTTCCTCGGGTCAAACAGGCTCGGGAGCCGGGGCCACAACAGGTTGTGAGGGTGGTAACAGAAAGCTTTGCAATGAAGAAATGAGAAAATGGACTGAACTCATACCCCATAGTGTGTTGATTAGTAGGATGAAAAAGACACACTTTTAGTCATGCTGATAAAAGCCAGAGGTTCACGGCTTTTAAGCAACCCTATGGCTTGGGTGCATTCAGAACAGTCACTTAATAGCGTATGATGACAGAGTGTGAAAAGTTAAAGCACTTTTTAAAGTCCTGTCAGCATCCAAAGAAAACAACCCAGAGCACTATCTTCAAAACATTAAGTGGCAAGTCTACAGCAGTGTTTTTCAACCACTGTTCCACGGCACACTAGTGTGCCGCGAGATGTTGCCTGGTGTGCCGTGGGAAAAATTGAAAAGTAATTATAAAATACTTTCTTTGTGTTTATTTGATTCCTATTCAAGAGAATTACTTTATATATAGTCAATATAGGCACAGAGTTAAATTTTTTAACATTTTCTAATGGTGGAGTGCCTCGTGATTTTTTTCATGAAACAAGTGTGCCTTTGCCCAAAAAAGGTTGAAAAACACTGGTCTACAGAACACAGTGTTTTAGTATCATAGCTTTTTCTGCTAGGGGTCAGTTTTGTTCTCCTATGTTTAACCCATGGATCATTGCAGCCTCCTTCATATTTTAATCAGAAAGATATTTTCTTAAAGGTTCATGAACATTGATGATTTGCCATACAACAAATTTAAATGGCAAAGTAGGAAGCCCTTCTTAGGCACTAAACAAGCAGTATGAGGAACACTCTATGTCATTAGTAGCCCTCCTCCACTGATTCTTTTGTTTGGAAATTAAAGAAATGGGAGGCATTTCTTTCTGCCTCTTTTTACTATGAAAGACAGAAAACACGTAGCTGAAATAATACATTCTTACACTATTTAGGAAAAAAAGAATGTGTTTTTCTGTACAGCTTAGATTAGAATGTAAAGGGAGAAATCATTCTGCAGCTGCTAGCATCTTTTATTTTCTTTTGTACTTTTAAAACATTGTAAACTGCAGTTTCATCTGCAATAGAATAGTAGCGTACATAGATTTTAAAAACGGTGCAAAAATAAAATTTCAGCAATCAGAGCATAAGACAACTAACTCATCAGCAAAGCAGCTATACTGATCAACAATTCAAGGCAAACTGGGTTGAAAACTTTTAAAAGCTTACGCAAACAGGAACCGTTTGATTTGGTACCAAAGTGATATTAGCATAATCATCCCATTCTTGAATTAGCTGTTGCTTCAGTCAGCAGCAGCAGTGACACTTCCTCCAGTATCTTCCTCCTCCTCTAGTCATTTGGATTGCCTCCTCTAGTCAAGAGGCTGAGAAAGGCCTGGACTACAGGATGGAAATATTGCTTTTGGCACCTGGTGTCTTTCTCAGCACTTGCTGTTAGCTTCTTTCACCCTTTGCTCATGAGACTTCGGGTCAGTGCTGCTGGTGGGAAGAAGCACTTGTGTGGCACTTCTCCTTTACTCCAACCTGAATAACTATAGCCAGGGAGGCTTAACACTGGAAGTCCATCACCTTTGAGGTAGCCATTAAGATGTTTGCCTCAAGACACAGAGGCAATGTTTACTTATACTCCTGCTCCCAGATAAAGTTAGTGCCCAGAGATTAATCAGTCAAATACTGTCAATAGCAGGAAAGACAAATCTGTTGTTCTCTAGGTTTTTAAGGTCCAGCTCCTACCTTAAAGCACAAATGAAGCTAGTCTTCATTTAAGCAATGAAGCTACACTTTGATACTTTCCATAGGCCATTCTTGGTCTACACCAGACATGTCAAACACAAGGCCCGGGGGCCAGATCCGGCCCACGAAGTGGTTTCATGCGGCCCACGAAGCCATCCTGGAAACAGTGAGGGAATGGCCCCCACTGCCTTGGCCCTGGCCCAGAGACCCTCCTTCTGCCAGAGACCCTCAGATCTGTCCCACTCCTGCCCAGGCCCCCATAGGCAGCCTTGATGCGAACGATGTAGAGCTGGCCATGCCCACCCAGTAGGCCATATGCACTCTAGCCATGCCCACCCAGTAGGCCACACCCACCTGGCCCCCTGAGGGCAACTGCAATGCTGATGCGGCCCTCAATGAAATTGAGTTTGACACCCCTGGTCTACACTCATTTTAAGGCAATGGTTCTGCAAGATTTTAGCCAGAATTGTTGTTGTTTCCTAGCTCTATATGGAGATGCCAGAGACTTGCCTTTTTCTGTATGCACCCCCAAGGCTCAACAAGTAGGAAAAGGTATTACTTCTGATAGTCTTCCGTAAATATTACTTATTTCCCAAAGAACTCTTTGTTGACATACAGTTAATAGGACCAAAGATTACAGTTTTTCTTTCCCAGAAGGAATAATTGAAATCCTTTACCCTGTTTTATGTTTATTTTTGTATTATTTCCTCCACCTTCTCCTGCAGATGATGAATGGAATGAATTAGCTCACATCCCTTATTCAACTGAGCGTTACTCTGAAGAAGACATGGTCAAAAGATCAAAGGATTTTTATGAGCTTCTCACAAAAAGACGATCTGTTAGATTCATCAGTGATGAGCCAGTTCCAAGAGAAGTAATTGACAATGTGATTAAAACTGCAGGTAATACCCTTTGTGAATGGATTTCTTGCATATAATTAAAATCTAGAGTAGCTACTCTAGCATCCTGTTATCTTTCACTTCAAAAATATTAGTCAAAGGGATATTATATAGGAATAAACAATATTAGGAAGAAGATGGTGCACTATGTGAAAATCTTCCTATAATGATTCAGTGTTGGTTTCAGTATCTTTCAAAATTTCTCTCCCAACATGATAGATGATAGATAGATAGAAATAAATAGATAGAAAGTTAGATAGAAAGATAGATAGATGATAGAGAGATAGAGAGATAGATAGATAGATAATAATGATGATGATGATAGACAAACAGACTTGTGTGTGGTGTGTATTAATACTGGCTTAAATTACTGGCTCAAATTGTGGAAGAATTTGCATACTATCAAGATTGTGTGAAAAATATGGACCACAATGAATAAGCTATATTACAAAACTGGGCCAATGTAAGTGAGCTGTGACATAGACTCTTTCCAATTTTCCTCAATAATTCCCACACTGCTCATTTAACATAAGAAAAGTGCATGTGTCCATATGGTAAGAAGCAGGTCTATTAAGTTGAATTAAGATAAAGACAACTGCTTGCTTGTATTTGTGTAAATTATTTTTCAATTATAGCACAGGCTTTTGGTATAAACCATGTAGCCTCAGGAAGTGCATCTTTAAGATACAGTAATTCTAGGGTTGCTCATATAAGGTGAAATGGAAATAAACAGCAGTGTTAGAGTCCTTCGGGAGAAGGGCGGTATAAAAATCCAATAAATACAAATACAAAATACAAATATGAATAAGATAATTATTTGGAAGCAAAAGTTATCCCTTATATTGCCTCTATAAGTCACAGGAGGTGCCCACCTTCCCAAAGCTTTCTCTTCTATGAACAGAATGCCTTTCTGAGGATCTTGATCCATTACTTTATTAAAATTAGCTTTGTTGTTTCATATTTTGATGATCAAAAGTTTTTAGTCAGTTGAAGTTAATCTAACCAATTATCTAACTGACTGCTGTAATCTTAGCACATACTTGTATCCCAGTTCCAAAACAGATGAGGTAAACTTCAAAGATGTGAAGCCTACTTTTTCTTTTATTAGAGGATCATCAGGTAGATTTATTTTTTAATCCAATAATACTTCCTTTTTATTTCAATTAAAGGAACATCTCCTAGTGGGGCACATACTGAACCTTGGACCTTTGTGGTTGTCAACGATAAAGAAGTAAAGCATAAAATCCGGGAAATCATTGAAGAAGAGGAAGAAATGAACTACAAGAAAAGGATGGGAGACAGATGGGTTAATGACTTAAAAAGGCTGAGGTAACAATAGGACGATTGCTGCAACTTGGAGGGAGTGATCATTATGTTCCTTAGGTTATGGATACATAAGGATCAATAAAAATCTAGCCCATTAGTGTCATTTTCTTTCCTTGAGTACCAGTACATATTCCTAAAGATAACCTTTTGTCATATACATCCTTTCATACAATCATATGATTATATACCATCTAATTCATCATGAAATAAATGTTTTATTTTAATTCTGAAACAAAGGTTAGCAAATTTTTAAAATGGTACCATGCCCCCACTATATATATATATTCTAGCACAGACATGTCAAACACAAGGCCCAGGGGCCGGATGCGGCCCGCGAAGTGGTTTCATGCGGCCCGCGAAGCCATCCTGGAAACAGTGAGGGAACGGCCCCCACTGCCTTGGCCCTGGCCCAGAGACCCTTCTTCTGCCAGAGACCCTCAGATCTGTCCCACTCCTGCCCAGGCCCCGATAGGCACCCTTGATGCAAACAATGTAGAGCTGGCCATGCCCATCCAGTAGGCCATATGCACACTAGCCACACCCACCCAGTAGGCCATGCCCACCCAGGCCATACCCACCCGGCCCCCTGAGGGCAACCGCAATGCTGATGCGGCCCTCAATGAAATTGAGCTTGACACCCCTGTTCTAGCAGGTTTGAAAATACATTTCAGTCTGTTTATGCATTTAAATATATCTCTTTCCAGATATTTTCCCCCCTTAATACCAAATTCCACTTGAACTCTCCCCCAACCTTTTATAACAACCAGTTTATTACAACTCTGATTGAAACAGAAGAAGCCAAAGATGTGCTGTCCCAGCCAAGGCACTGAACACAATGCAAGGTTTTTTGTTTTTAGATAGAAAAAATGTAGGTGTTATATCCCGCAGCTTTCAAAAGGTTTTGTAGAAGATTTTCAACCAGACTTTTATTGTATAATACGTTTGATCTTATAACTAATGCAGATATTTTATGCTAAACAGCTGTTTAAAATTGACTCTGTCTTAGGACAAACTGGATCAAAGAATATTTGGATAGAGCACCCTACCTGATTCTCATTTTCAAGCAGGTTTATGGAATACTTCCAGATGGGAAAAAGAAAACTCACTACTACAATGAGATCAGTGTTTCTATTGCGTGTGGCATCCTCCTCGCTGCCTTACAGGTATGCTTGCAATTTGGGTAAGAACAAGAACACAGTGAAATATAATCAATATGGAGGATTATGCACAACCATCATTTTCAGGAAACTAGCACCTCCCCTCCCTTCACTTCATTGTACATTTTATCTTAGACCACACATTTGAGGAAAAAAGAGAAATTGGTTCAGCCGGATGTTTCAGCTGCTCGCATGCCGGCGGCAGCGCAGGGCGCTCTACAGCTACGCTCGGACGACGGGGCCTGCCAGGGGGCTGCGGTTGTGGCGCGGGGTACTGAGATGGTGGAGGGGAGCACATCGGGGTCTTTGGGGTACAGGAGAGGGGGGTGTTGGGCTTACACCTTCCTCCACGCTGTATGGACCTCGGCGTCAGGGGGAGAAGCATGGCGTGGGACGACGGGATAGGGGGGTGGGGTTTTTACGCAGCTCGAGCGGATGCTGGTCTGCGCGGGGAAAGGGTGGGGCTAATGGGTGGGGCTGTTGCCCAATTACAGGCAAAGTTTAAAAGACACGTTGGGGGTGAGTAACTCCCAACGCTGACTTTGTATTTGCACGGATTCCTCACAGTAAAGATCTTCTTGCAGTCGGGACTTCCGGTGGCTGCGCGGCGCCGGAGACAGCCTTTCCTGGCTGCCCGCGGCTCAGCTGAGTGATTTTCGCCCGAAACAGCGCCAATCAGCTGTTCGGGCGAATTTGAAGCCCCCTCCTCGGGAGAAGAGGAGGGGGTGAGGCCCCAGGTAGGGGTAGAGTTCTCCGGGGCCGCCTGAGCTTGGAGCTTGGGCGGCTGAAGGATTGAACTCCCCCGAAGCCTGGGTTACTCCCAGCTGGCTGCGTCTCTGCTCCGGATTTCTTGGAGCAGAGCCAGGCGTCTGCGACCACCCCTGCCTGAAGGAAGGACTATGGATTAAAAGGAGCAGGCAGAGCGGTACAAGAGGGAAAGGTGAAGAGGATTATTTTATTTTACTCCCTAGCTTGATGGACTTTTTAAACTAAGTGAAAGTGCGTCACAATTGAAAGTAAAAGATGGCGACTAAACCTCCCCCTAAAACTCTTCGGAGCGGTGGATCTTCTCCGGTGCAACAATCATCATTACAGGCGTTGCACCCTCCTGATGTATTGACACCGAAGGACTTACGAGATGCTCTTGAAAAGCATGCCCAGGTAATTTTGGAATCAATGGGTGATAAATTTGCACAGATGGAGGAGAAATTGGAGAAACTGGAGGAGAGAATAGAAGAGAGGATGGAACAGAAGTGCAGCGTGATGAAGGTAGACATTTTGTCTAAAGTGCATAAAGTGGCGGAATGTGTGGAAGATTTGGATGAAAAAGTGGATGATTTGATCCAAAAGAATGCCATATTAGAAGCAAAAGTACGGGAGAATGAAGATTTAAGAGATAAAATGGAAAGAGAATTAAGTCTTGCTCAATATTACCAGATGCAGTTTGCTGTTAGAATTAGAGGCTTAAAAGAGAATACTAAGGAAGATCTAAAGCAGCTGGTTTCTGAGGCTCTTGAAGTGGTATTGAATCAGCCAGCATCTGAAATAAGAGAAGCTATGGATAAAGTGTTTCGTGTGAATTCATGGATTGCTAGACAGAGAAAGTTGCCTAGAGATGTGGTGGTTTACTTTGCTAAAAGAGAAATTAGAGATGAAGTTATACAAGCTGCCTATGATGCTAAAGTTGTGATTGCTGATCAAGAAGTCTTGGTTTTAAAAGAAATTCCTCCAAAGATTTTAAGGAGAAGGAAGGACTTTACATTTCTTGTGCAAGAGCTTAAGCAACGAGATATAAGGTTCAGATGGGAGATTCCAGATGGGCTGATGGTGATGCATGAAGGTAAAAGGTACCGGCTGATTACTGTGAAGCAAGCGCGTGACTTCTACAATAATGTTTTGGAAGCAACCCCATTAACACTTCTGGAAGCTGCAAAGGGATCTGGAGAAGGAGAACATCAAGAGGTTGAAATAGAGGAAGAACTATCTCTGATCATAGTCCAGTTTGGTTAGAGATTGATAAGGAGAAAAGGGATAGGCGCTCGTGGCGTGTCAATGAGAATTTGTTTAGAAATCAGAGAAATGTGGAGGAAAACGGTGCTGGAGCAGATCAAGCTATAACTTCTTTGGATGATCCTAGAGAGCAAAGGGTAACGCGTGCTGCTTTAAAACGAGCAAAGAAGGTAAAAGAACAAGACCAGCAAAAGTCTTTGGATCTTCCACAACGTACTTACAGCCAAGCAGTGGGAGGAGCATGGCCTAAAGAAGATAGTCCTGTCAAAGCAGTGCTCCAAGAGCTTTGGGAGGATATACATGGCAACTAAATTTTTAACTTGGAACGTTAATGGACTAAATTCACCACAGAAGAGGAAGAAAGTTTTTCAATATTTAAAACAATTCAAGATAGATGTTATATGTTTGCAAGAAACGCATATTAGAGTTTTGGATCAAAAGTATTTATCGAATTCAAGGTTGGGTACGCAATTTGTTGCTTCTGCAATGAATAAGAAAAATGGAGTGGTTGTTTATGTTAAAAGTACCTTAACAGCAGACTTAATTGAAGCAGATAAGCATGGAAGATACGTTATGATAGAGCTGCTGTTAGAAGGTAAAAAGACGCTTTTAGTTGGACTATATGCACCTAATCAACAACAAGCTGACTTTTTTAGTTTATTTCACACAAAGCTTACCCAGTTGGATTATAAATCTTTTATTTTTATGGGGGATTGGAATGGTGTTTTGGATGTACAGATGGACAAGGCTGGAGCTTTTAAGCGCATTCCAAGTCATGCTAGACTGCCTAAATCTTTTTTTGAAATGAAGGATGACTTGGAATTGCGAGATATTTGGCGTGAGAGACACTTGCAGGAAAAGGATTACACTTTTTATTCTGATAGACATCAATCTTTTTCGAGGATTGATTTTATTTTGTTGACTAATGATTTTTTTTTTGAGGACTAAAAAGGTGAAGATTTGCGCAAGAACTATCTCTGATCATAGTCCAGTTTGGTTAGAGATTGATAAGGAGAAAAGGGATAGGCGCTCGTGGCGCGTCAATGAGAATTTGTTTAGAAATCAGAGAAATGTGGAGGAATGCAAACAGCGGATGAAGGATTTTTTTGAAATTAATATGAACAAGGGTACCTCTATGGATATGGTGTGGGATGCTAGCAAGGCCTACATGAGAGGGGTGTTGATATATATGAATAATAAACATAGACGTGCTGTGGAAGCTAGGAGGAAAGAACTGGAGAATGAAATAAAGGAAAAGGAAAAGGCTTTGATTTTGAACTCAGAGGATGTGAAGATTAAGGAGGCTATTAAACTGTTAAGAGGACAATTTGATAAATTAATGGCTGACCAAGTGGCAACCAATTTGCGGTTTGCCAGGCATAATACTTTTTGTAACGCTAATAAACCAGGTAGATGGCTAGCTTATAGATTGAGGAAAAAACAAAGGGCTTCTAATATAGATAAGATTGAGCATAAAGGAAGGGTTGTGTTTCAACAGGACCTTATCAAGGACGCTTTTGTGGATTTTTATTCTAAATTATATGCTAAGGAGAAAATTAATGAAAAAGACATTGATATATATTTGGAGAATGCTAGCATCCCGGTTCTTACGCAAATACAAAAAGAGGGGATTAATCAATTGATTACAGAAGAAGAAATTTTTACAGCAATTAAGGAACTGAAGGTGGATAAAGCACCAGGTACGGATGGTTTGACTGCGGCCTATTACAAAAATTTACAATTAGAGATGATAAAACCGTTAAAGGAACTGTTCCAGACAATCCAGAGGGGGGGAAAGGTGCCACCGTCTTGGAGAACAGCTTTTATTTCCTTGATTCCGAAGGAAGACCAAGATGCTACTCAAGTTAAAAATTATAGACCGATATCGCTTTTAAATACAGATTACAAGATATTTGCTAAGGTTTTGGCTAATAGACTGATGAGGGTTCTGCAACAGGTGATTCATGGGGACCAAACGGGATTTATTAGTGGTAGGCAAATGAAAAATAATGTGAGGCATATAGTTGATGTGTTAGAGTTTTTGGAAAGGAACAACCAGATCTCTGCGGCGCTAATTTTTTTAGATGCTGAAAAAGCTTTTGACCAATTGAATTGGCAATTTTCGTTGAAAGTTTTAGACAAAATGGATTTTGGGGAAAATTTTGTGCAACCGATTAGGGCATTATATCAAAAACAAACTGCCCGAATTATAGTTAATAATAGTTTGACAGAAGCATGTAATATTGAGAAGGGCACAAGGCAAGGGTGTCCGTTATCGCCCTTGTTATTTGTGTTAACATTAGAGATATTATTGGTTAAAATACGGAATTCGGAAAAAATTAAGGGGATACAAATTAGAGATCAGGATTATAGATTGAGAGCATTCGCAGATGATCTGGTTGTTACAGTGACTCAGCCAGAGAACTCTGTTGTGGACCTGATGGAGATAATAATGCAATATGGGAAGGTTTCTGGATTTAAAGTTAATGCACAAAAAACTAAAATTCTGGCCAAAAATATGACAGTATCGCAAAAGGCTCTTTTAGAAGGATTAACTGGATTTGAGATTGCTAAAAGGGTCAAATATTTGGGGGTGTTTTTGTCACCCTCTAATACAAAGTTATATAAAAACAATTATGAAAAACTATGGGGGAAAATTCAAAAAGAATTGGCGAGTTGGGAAAAATTGCAATTGTCTTTGTTGGGACGGATTGCAGCAGTGAAAATGAATGTCCTGCCTAAATTTTTATTTTTATTTCAAATGATACCGATTCTTAAGAAAGATTCTAATTTGGAGGAATGGCAGCGAGGTATCAATAAATTTGTGTGGGCAGGGAAAAAGCCACGAGTTAAACTTAAGATTATACAGGATACTCGTGAGAGAGGTGGGCTTAAAATGCCCAATTTTAAATTATATTATGAAGCTGCTGCATTAGTAGGAATAAGTGATTGGATTAATTTGACACAAGAGAGATTATTAAATCTTGAGGGCCATGATTTGTTGTTTGGCTGGCATGCATATTTGTTGTATGATAAGAAGGTAGACAATGTGTTTAGAGTGCATATTTAAAGACAGGCATTGCTGAGAGTTTGGAAGAAGTATAGACATAAGTTAGATTGCAAGATACCACTGTGGGCAATTCCGAAACACGCAATAGAAAATATACATGCTGGTTTCAAACATGATGTGACTACGTACAAGGAGATCCTAAGTTTGGAAAGAAATGTCTGGTGTTTGAAGTCATATAGCCTCTTGCGAGAAGAGAAGGTTGTTCAAAACTGGTTTCAATATACTCAGTTACAGGCCAGGTGGAAAGAAGATCAGAAAAATGGTTTTACAATGACTGATGAAAATTTGATAAAGCAAATTAGAAATCAGGGACCAGCACATATTAAACGGATATATCTTGCGTTGATAGAGATTGATTCGGAAACAGAACTTGTTAAGGATTGTATGATAAAATGGGCCCAAAACATCCAGGAAGTTATTACAATGGACACGTGGGAAAAGATTTGGGTGAGGAACGTAAAATTTACACAAGCTCAAAATCTAAGAGAGAATTTTTACAAAATGTTTTATAGATGGCATCTAGATCCTAAAAAGCTTGCAAGTATGTATCCGAATTATCAGCCTAAATGTTGGAGGTGTGGTGATGAAGACGCAACATATTTTCACATATGGTGGACTTGTAAAAAGGTTAGGGCTTTTTGGATAAAAGTCTGGTGGAACATGCAGAAGATTTTTAAACAGAGGATAAAGTTTTGTCCACAACTTTTTTTGTTGGGAATAATTACAGATGCTACAGTTGTGGACACTAAGTTGATGTTGAATTTTATTACGGCAGCAAGACTTTTGATAGGTCAGTATTGGAAGAAAGAGGAACTGCCGACCATAGAAGAGTGGACTTTAAAGGTTTCCGACCTGGCAGAGATGGCGAAGATTTCGGCTTATTTGAAAGATCACTCGCAAGAACGCTATATTATGGAATGGAGAAAATGGATTGAGTTTATCCAGAACAAGTATAGGGTTAAGAAGTTTTATGTAGCATTTGAATAAGTCTTCTTTCTTTTTTTCTTTTTTTCTATTTTAGTTTCTTTATATATATTTAATATTACTAAGGTTTGTTTTATCCTATATAAGCTAGAGAGTGATGGATTTTAGAGTTTATAGTTGTTAGTATGTGGTTGTTTATGATTGTTTTTTTTTATATACCTTGTATTTAGCTCTGGGAAGTCGGGGGGGGGGAGGGGGGGAGGGGGGAGAGGTAGGGGGGAGGGAGAAGGGAGGGGGAGGGGGGGTTTAAAGAAAAATTGTATGTTAAAACTTTTCAATAAAAAAAAAAAGATCTTCTTGCAGTCAACCATACCACGTCGTCGTTCTTCCGGCTGCGTTCTTTGGCGTGGACGTTTTGTTTGACACTGTCTTAGTGGGAAGGTATTTTAAGCTGTACACAATATTTTACAGAACATACAACCTGTTGGTGTTGTGTATTCACACGTTATATGTTATGTTACCATGTTCCTAGTTATGAGGTAAAACCTTCCGCAGCTTTTGGGAGATTGGGGATTTTCATTTCAATCTTTTGAGCAAGTTTAGAGCAAAGTTAACATACTAAAATCCCATGGCAATCTGGCAATGTAATATAAAGCACATTTATTCTAAACAATTTATGTTGTATATATTTCAGCTAGACCACTGCAAATAGCAAACTTGGGCCCTTTGTTTTAGTGGACTCGGCTTTCTCCAAATTGTTCTCTATTTTTTTTTAAAGAAAATAAGTCTGAGCACAAGTTTTTGTAAGGCATATTTGGGACTTATCCCTACTTTAAGATAGACTGATTTATGGATTTATAATGACACTTTGAATTATGAAAAGTACTGAAAAATTATTTAGTGACATCATAGCTGAGAGAAATTTAAAATCCTACCTATTCATATTAGAGTTGTTCATAAACAGATTAATCTATTTAAACAATGCAATAATTGCCAAAAGCTAGCATGGATTTGTTAAAAACAACTCTTGCTAAACTAATGTTGCCTAATTTTTTGATTGTATAATTTTTAGTAGATTGTAGAATGCTATATTTATAATATATCTTGATTTGTACAAAGCATTTGATGAACTATTCCAGGACATTTTGGTTAACAGTTAAAGACATTATGATAAAACTATTAAGTGGATATATAACTGGTTTGAAAAATCATACTCAAAAACTATTGTTAATAGTTTGATTTGATTTTATTAAATTTATATGCCGCCCTTCTCCCTGAGGACTTAGGGCGGCTCACAACAATAAAAATTAAAAAACATAGAGTAAAAAATTTAAAAAAGAATTAAACTATAAATGCAAAATACAAGACAATTTAACCCAGTAAAAAGCCTAATTAAAAACTGTAGTCAGTCCAGGCCCGCTTGTTGGAACAACCAGGTCTTCAGGTCACGGTGGAAGGACTGAAGGTCAGGGGCCGTTCACAGCTCTGGGGGCAGTTCATTCCAGAGGGATTGGAAATCAATTCCAAATTCTGTTGTCTTTAATATTTTTACTAATGGAGGAATACCTATAAAATTTGTAGATTATTTAAAGAGATTATTCTATTGAAACAATGCAAAAATTGCCAAAAGACAGTATCAATTTGTCAAAAACAACTCTTGCTAGATTAATATTGACTAATTTTTAATTGCAATTTTTAGTAGATTGTGGAATGCTATATTTATAATATATTTATAATTGTTTGAATGAATAAGTGTGAGGATAAACCTATCAAAATTGTAGATTATCTAAAATTGGGTGCATTAACTAATACCTTAGAAATAGAATTCAGGACACTCTTGATATGTTAGATAACTGTAACCTATCTAAGATCTAATTTATATAAGATCTAACTTATTAAGTATGTTTCAAGGAAGAAGGCCAGGACTCATTTTCCATAATTCTAAAGTTCAGGACACAAAACAGTAGATTTAAATACAGAACAGAACAGAATAGAATAACAAAGTTGGAAGGGACCTTGGAGCTCTTCTAGTCCAACAGGAAACCCTATACCATTTCAGACAAATGGTTGGCCAGTCTCTTTTTAAATACTTCCAATGTTGGAGCATTCACAACTTCTGGAGGCAAGTTGTTCTATTGATTAATTGTTCTAATGATCAGGACATTTCTCCTTACTTCTAGGTTGCTTCTCTCCTTGATTAGTTTCCATCCATTGCTTCATGTCCTGGCTTCAGGACAAGAATAGTGTGATTCTCTCTTCTTTGTGGCAACCCATGAGATATTGGAACACTACTAATCATGTCGCTCCTAGTCCTTCTTTTTCTTTAAACTAGAGATACCCAATTCCAGCAACTGTTTTTATATGTTTTAGCCTCCAGTCCCCTAATCATCTTTATTGCTCTTCTCTGCACTCTTTCTAGAGCAGACATGTCAAACATGCAATGTCATGTGACGTCACGCAATGTATTGGAGCTTTTTCCCCATTGTCGGCAATGGGGTGGGCACAGTTTCCAGGTGATGTGTCCAGCCCGCGGGCTGGCAGTTTGACACCCCTGTTCTAGAGTCTCAAAATCTTTTTTATATCGTGAAGACCAAAACTGCATGCAGTACAAATGTGGTCTTACCAAGACTTTATAAAGTGGTATCAACACTTTACATGATCTTGATTCTATCCCTCTGTTAATGCAACCTAGAACTGTGTTGTCTTTTTTGGCAGCTGCAATACACTGCTGGCTCAAATTTAAATGATTGTCCACTAGGACTCCAAGCTATCTGTACCTGTATCTTAAGCCTATCTTCTGGAGTGTTGGCTATTCCTGCCAGCTTGTTGTCTGCAAATTTGATGAGTTGCCATTCTATCTCCTCATCCAAATCATTGATAAAGTTGTTGTAGAGAGCTGGGCCTAAAACAGAGTCTTGGGGTATGCAGTGGGGTACCTCACTGCATACTTTCCTCCATGCAGTTCCATTGAGGACTACACATTGAATGCAGTTGGTCAGCCAGTTTCCAATCCATCTGGTGTTGATGCTGTCTAACCTACATTTTTCTATTTGATCAAGTATTAGGTTGTGGTCTATTTTATCAAATGCCTTACTGAAGTCCAAGTAAATTATATCCACAGCATTCCTCTGATCCTCTAATTTTGTCACTTTGTCAAAGAATGCGATAAGATTTGTCTGGCATGATCATGTTGGCTTTTGGTTATGACTTTGGTTACCTCTAGGTATTTGCTGATTTGTTGCTTGATTGTCTTTTCCAGAATCTTCCCAGGTATTGAGGTCAGGCTGATAGGTCTATAGTTTCCTGGATCTATTTTTCCCCCTTTTTTGAAGATGAGAACTACATCAGCTCTTTTCCAGTCCTTTGGTAGTTTCCTGGTGCTCCAGGATCTTTGAAAGATATGTTGTTGTTGTTAGCTGCGAAGTCGTGTGCGACTCATCGCGACCTTATGGACAACATTCCTCCAGGCCTTCCTGTCTTCTACCATCTTCTGGAGTCCATTTAAGCTCACGCCTACTGCTTCAGTGACTCCATCCAGCCACCTCATTCTCTGTCGTCCCCTTCTTCTCTTGCCCTCGATCTTTCCCAGCATTAGGCTCTTCTCCAGTGAGTCCTTCCTTCTCATTAGGTGGCCAAAGTATTTGAGTTTTAGCTTCAGGATCTGGCCTTCTAAAGAGCAGTCAGGATTGATCTCCTCTAGGACTGACTGGTTTGATCGCCTTGCAGTCCAAGGGACTCGCAGGAGTCTTCTCCAGCACCATAGTTCAAAGGCCTCAATTCTTTGGCGCTCAGCCTTTCTTATGGTCCAACTTTCACTGCCACACATTGCAACTGGGAAGACCATAGCCTTGACTATATGCACTTTTGTTGACAGGGTGATGTCTCTGCTTTTTAGTGTGCTGTCTAGATTTGCCATGGCTTTCCTTCCCAGGAGCAAGCGTCTTTTAATTTCTTGGCTACAGTCCCCATCTGCAGTGATCTTGGAGCCCAGGAAAACAAAATCTGTCACTACCTCCATTTCTTCCCCATCTATTTGCCAGGAATTGAGAGGGCCAGATGCCATGATCTTGGTTTTCTTAATGTTAAGTTTCAACCCAAGTTTTGCACTCTCCTTCTTCACCCGCAACAAGAGGCTCTTTAGTTCTTCTTCACTTTCTGCCATTAGAGTGGTATCATCTGCGTATCTTAGGTTGTTGATATTTCTTCCAGCAATCTTAATTCCAACTTTTGATTCATCTAGCCCTGCCTTTCTCATGATGTGCTCTGCATATAAGTTAAATAGGCAGGGCGACAGTATACAGCCTTGCCGGACTCCTTTCCCAATTTTGAACCAATCAGTGGTTCCGTGTCCAGTTCTCACTGTTGCTTCTTGACCCGCATATAGGTTTCTCAAGAGACAAATAAGATGGTCTGGTACTCCCATCTCTTTAAGAACTTGCCACAGTTTGTTATGATCCACACAATCAAAGGCTTTAGCATAGTCAATGAAGCAGAAGTAGATGTTTTTCTGGAACTCTCTAGCTTTCTCCATGATCCAGCGTATGTTGGCACTTTGATCTCTAGTTCCTCTGCCTCTTCGAAATCCTGCCTGTACTTCTGGTAGTTCTCGATCCACATACTTCTGAAGTCTAGCTTGTAGGATTTTAAGCATGACTTTACTAGCATGAGAAATGAGTGCAATGGTGCAATAGTTTGAACATTCTTTGGCACTGCCTTTCTTTGGAATTGGAATGTAAACTGATCTTTTCCAATCCTGTGGCCACTGTTGTTTTCCAAATTTGCTGGCAAATTGAGTGTAGCACTTTTACTGCACTGTCTTTTAAGATTTTGAATAGCTCAGCTGGAATACTGTCACCTCCACTAGCTTTGTTGTTGCTCAGCTTTTCTAAGGCCCACTTCACTTCACATTCTAGGATGTCTGGCTCGAGGTCAGTGACCACCTCATTGTGATTATCTGGGACGTTAAGCTCATTCTTGTATAGTTCTTCTGTGTAATTTTGCCACCTCTTCTTAATCTCTTCTGCCTGTTAGGTCCCTGCCATTTTGGTCCTTTATCATGCCCATTTTTGCATGGAATGTTCCCTTCATCTCTCCAATTTTCTTGAAAAGATCTCTGGTCCTCCCTATTCTATTGTTTTCTTCTATTTCTTTGCACTGTTCATTTAAGAAGGCATTCTTATCTCTTCTAGCTATTCTCTGGAATTCTGCATTCAATTGGGCATATCTATGTTTTTCTCCCTTGCCTTTCGCTTTCCTCCTTTCCTCAGCTATTTGCAAAGCTTCCTCAGACAGCCATTTTGCTTTCTTGCATTTCTTTTTCTTTGGGATGGTTTTGGTTGCTACCTGTTGTACAATGTCGCGAACCTCTGTCCATAGTTCTTCAGGCACTCTGTCTATCACATCTAATTCCTTAAATCTATTTGTCACCTCTACTGTATATTCAACAGGGATATGATTTAATTCATACCTGAGTGGCCTAGTGCTTTTCCCTACTTTCTTCAGTTTAAGCCTAAACTTTGCAAGGAGAAGCTCATGGTCTGAGCCACAGTCAGCTCCTGGTCTTGTTTTTACTGACTGTATAGAGCTTCTCCATCTTTGGCTGCAGAGCATATAGTCAATCTGATTTCTGTGTTGACCGTCTGGTGATGTCCATGTGTAGAGCCGTCTCTTGGGTTGTTGGAAAAGAGTGTTTGCTATGACCATCGTATTCTCTTGACAAAATTCTATCAGCCTGTGCCCTGCTTCATTTTGTACTCCAAGGCCAAACTTGCCTGTTATTCCAGTTATCTTTTGGCTTCCTACTTTAGCATTCCAATCCCCCATGATGATAAGGACATCATTTTTTGGTGTTACTTCTATAAGGTGCTGTAGGGCTTCATAGAACCGGTCAATTTCATCCTCTTCAGCACTGGTGGATGGGGCATAGACTTGGACTACTGTGATATTGAATGGTTTCCCTTGGATTCGAACTGAGATCATTCTGTCATTTTGAGGATTGTATCCCAGTATTGATTTTCCTACTCTTTTATTGACTATGAAGGCTACTCCATTTCTTCTGAGGGATTCTTGCCCGCAGTAGTATACCTGATGGTCATCTGAATTAAATTCACCCATTCCTGTCCATTTTAGTTCGCTGATACCTAAGATGTCGATGTTCAGTCTTGTCATCTCTTGTTTGACCACGTCCAGCTTTCCTTGATTCATGGATCTTACATTCCAGGTTCCTATGGAGAAAAAATCTTTACAGCATCGGACTTTCCTTTCACCACCAGACACATCCACAGCTGAGCGTCCTTTCGGCTTTGGCCCAGTCGCTTCATTCTTTCTGGCGCTACTAGTACTAGCCCTCTGCTCTTCCCCAGTAGCATATTGGATGCCTTCCGACCTGAGGGGCTCATCTTCCAGCGTCATATCGTTTTGCCTTTTGGTACTGTCCATAGGGTTTTCATGGCAAAGATACTGGAGTGGGTTGCCATTTCCTTCTCCAGTGGATCACGTTTTGTCAGAACTCTCGGCTATGACCTGTCCGTCTTGGGTGGCCCTGCACGCCATAGCTCATAGCTTCATTGAATTACGCAAGCCCCTTTGCCACGACAAGGCAGTAATCCATGAAGGATATAGATCTAACTTATATAAGATCTAACATATTAAGTATGTTTCAAGGAAGAAGGCCAGGACTCATTTTCCGAGATCACATCTGCCAGTTCCTTCAGAACCTTGGGGTGTAATCCATCTGGTCCTGCTGATTTGACCTCATCTAGGGTGGAAAGGTGCTCACTTATCATTTTTCTGCTTATTTTAACTTGTATTCCTAATCTGTTTTTTACAATACTGTTTTTGATAGTTTTTTCCCTTTTGTGTAAAAATGGATGTAAAAACAAATTAAGCAGTTCTGCTTTCTCCCTGTTGCTTTTCACCTTTGTGGCATTTTCTCCCATTAATAGACCAATCATTTCCTTGACTTTTTTCTTGTTTTTTATATGTTGAAACAAGCTTTTTTGTTATTTATGACTTTTGTCACAAGGCTTAGTTCATTTTGAACCTTAACTTTCCTTATCTCATCTTTGCAGGCTTGGGCTATTTGCTGATATTCCGCCTTAGTTATGTACCCCTCTTTCCACTTTTTATACTTGTCCTTTTTGTCTTTCAATTTATCAGAGAGTTCTTTATGCAGTCATGCTAGTTTCTTTTGAGAGCTGTTATTTTTCTTCTTCATTGGTATTGTGCTAGACTGGGCTTTTATAATCTCACTTTTGAAAGTTTACCAAGCTTCTTGGGTTGTTTTCTCCTGGAGGATTCTCATCCATGGAATCCTTCTCTAAGTTTATTGAAATTACCTCTCTTAAAGTCCAAGACTCTAGTTTGACTTTGTTCTACTGCTTGTGCTTACATAATGTTGAATTCGAATATTTCATGATCACACCCCTCCAAGGTTCCTGTGGCTTCAGCACCGTCTATCATTTCATCTAATCAAACAGGTGATAAGGAAGTAGGGGAATTCTCATTAGTGAGAATTAAGTCCAATATGGCTGATCCCCTAGTTCCCTTCTCTACTTTTTGCGACACAAAGTTGTCTGCTAGGTTTGTCCAGAACCTGTTTGACTTTCACTTGGTGCAGAGTTTGTCTCCCAGTTGATGTCAGGGTAGTTAAAGTCCCCTATTACTATTGTGATGTGCTTCCTATGTACCTTAGTTAACTGACGAGCAAAAAGTTCATCTATTTTCTCTGGTTAGGTGGCCTATAGTATACACCTGTGGCAATGTCATTTCCCCCCCTTTTTATATTGATCCAAAGGCATTCAAGAAAGTTTTCATCATTGTGCTCTATTTCTGTAGACATGTAGTTATTTCTTAATATAGTGCAACGTCACCTCTTTTATTTCATCTGTTTCTTTTAAATAATTTAAATCCTTCTAGCTGAGTATTCCATTTGTGGGTTTCATTCCCACCAAGTTTCTATAATGGCAACAATATTACATCTGTCCTCATTTACTTGAATTTTTAATTCACCCTATTTATTCCTCATACTCTGTGCATTGGTGTATAGGAATTTGAGTCCATTTTGACTGACCCTATTTTTACTTTCTACATAACCTGTTATGTGCCTGAGTTCCCCTACTTCCTTACCACCTGTTTGATTAGTGCTGTTGTGGAGGAGGAATCCAAGCTGTAACAGCAGTTTAACATTGAAACCAATTGGCTTTCTTTTGCTAGATGTGTTGAGGCCAGGCAAAGACAATTTTGTTTAGATACCTGCACTGAGTAAAGGTGAGACTCAATAAAATAAAAGAATTCTATTGTTCTTTCCAGTTCTATTGCAAAATTCAATTCTTCAATACTTTTCCTACATTAGAAGACCAGCAGCACAAATTATTGAGTTTTTACCCCTAAAAGGAGAAATAAATAGCAAGAATTATGTATACGGCAAAAACAATGAAACATTTTGTATAATCTTTTATGCAGAGATTTCATAGACCATAGACCATTTCATCAGAAAGAGATGCTATAATAATTTGCTTGTCTTTATTTTATATGATTCTGGGGTTTTAACAACAGGCTGAATCCTTTTGAATTAAGTATAGCATATGTTACAATATACATTACAAACTGACATGTACATAAACATTATCGAAATGCCTGAAAACAGGCTAGTTACAATAAATATATATGGACATAATATGATGAATACCTTATGATTTCTATTTGACTGAAGAGCAGGTAATTGTATTCACTTGAACAGAAAATAATCACATATCATAAATGTATGTTATACAGTTATGAAAATATATCAATATTGAAAAGTATATAAATGCAGTACTTATACTTTCTAAAAAGATCGTGCATGTTCAAGCTTATACTTATCTTAGATAAGCAACTATTTATCTATTATCTATGTATCTATCTAATCATTTATACAATTGTTTGTATTCCACCTACTCACAAGTGGTTTACTATATAAGAACATATAAACGTTAAACATGTGTAACTAATCAGAAAAGCTGGTTCTGTCTGCAAAGGCCTTAAAGAATTGTTTCATTTTGACAGCCATCTTAAATTGGGGAAGGGTTTCTTGGGCTGAGGGACAAAGTATTCCAGAGTGAAATATTGTGATGAAAACTTGAAGCATGTGGGTTCTTCAGAGATTTATAGGGCATAAGCAAAGAGGATAAAAAAATGCTTTTCTTACAATGTGTTCATATTTGGTCCTCTTTTTGCTTTTAGAATGTGGGCCTGGTGACAGTTACTACTACTCCACTGAACTGTGGCCCACGCTTAAAAGTTTTGCTTGAGCGCCCAGCAAATGAAAAACTGCTTCTGCTGTTGCCGGTTGGATACCCCTGTAAAGACGCCACTGTGCCAGACTTGTCCAGAAAGCCACTGAATAACATTATGGTGGTTATATAACGTGGAACACTTTGGAATAAGAACCACCTGAAAAACACTTTTTCTCCTTGATTATTTCTGTAATTCTGTATTCAAATAAACGGAAGCGTTTTTGCATCTACATGTGCAGGCTTCTTCAGCTGTCTTTAAGTACCTTAAAAGCTGTAATAAGGAGAATATAAGCAACTGAATATAATAGTGAACAACCAAAATGCAATTAGAATAGTTATTGATGAATATTATTGATTATTCCAAGAAAAAAAATCAGTGGGGTTTTAGTGACTTTACTCAACTGAGTTTATATTTACATTTAACTTAAATTTACTTTCTTTTTTTTTTATTGAAAAGTTTTAAAGTACAATTTTTCTTTAAAAATCCCCCCTTCCCCCTCCCTCCTCCCCCCCCACCTCCCCCCCCTCCCCTCCCCCCCTCCCCCCCCGACTTCCCAGAGCTAAATACAAGGTATATATATAAAAAGCAATCATAGACAATCATATGCTAACAACTATAAACTCTAAAATCCAACACTCTCTAGCTTATATAGGATAAAACAAGCCTTAATAATATCAAATATATGTAAAAAGAAGCTAAAATAAGAAAAGAAAAGAAAGAAAAAAAAGAAAAAAAATACGAAAGAAGACTCATTCAAATGCTACATAAAACTTCTTAACCCTATACTTGATCTGGATAAACTCAATCCATTTTCTCCATTCCATAATATAGCGTTCTTGCGAGTGATCTTTCAAATAGGCCGAAATCTTCGCCATCTCTGCCAGGTCGGAAACCTTTAAAGTCCACTCTTCTATGGTCGGCAGTTCCTCTTTCTTCCAATATTGGCCTACCAAAAGTCTTGCTGCCGTAATTAAGTTCAACATCAACTTAGTGTCCACAACTGTAGCGTCTACAATTATTCCCAACAAAAAAAGTTGCGGACAAAACTTTATCCTCTGTTTAAAAATCTTCTGCATATTCCACCAGACTTTTATCCAAAAAGCCTTAACCTTCTTACATGTCCACCATATGTGAAAATATGTTGCATCTTCATCTCCGCACCTCCAACATTTAGGCTGATAATTCGGATACATACTTGCAAGCTTTTTAGGATCTAAATGCCATCTATAAAACATTTTGTAAAAGTTCTCCCTTAGATTTTGAGCTTGAGTAAATTTTACGTTCCTCACCCAAATCTTTTCCCAGGTGTCCATTGTGATAACTTCCTGGATGTTTTGGGCCCATTTTATCATACAATCCTTAACAAGCTCTGTTTCTGAGTCAATCTCTATCAATGCAAGATATATCCGTTTGATATGTGCTGGTCCCTGATTTCTAATTTGCTTTATCAAATTTTCATCAGTCATTGTAAATCCATTTTTCTGATCTTCTTTCCACCTGGCCCGTAACTGAGTATATTGAAACCAATTTTGAACAACCTTCTCATCTCGCAAGAGGCTATATGATTTCAAACACCAAACATTTCTTTCCAAGCTTAGGATCTCCTTGTACGTAGTTTATTTAGTTGCATTTGTATACCGCCCTTTCCCTGAGGACTCAGGGCGGTTTACAGGGAATTAAAAAAAAAATCCAACATACAAAAGTTAAAACCATATTAAAAAATATTAAATTGACCCTGTACACGATTAAAACCCCAATTAAAAAATTCTCCTCAGCCTGGGCCCGAGAGCTCAAAGAGCCAGGTCTTCAGGCCCCGGCGGAATGATCGGAGGTCGGGGGCAGTTCTCAGCTCCACCGGCAGCTGGTTCCAGAGGGCAGGCGCTCCCACTGAGAAGGCCCTATCCCTGGGTGTCACCCGCCGGCAATCTCTCACCGGCGGAACCCTGAGCAGACCCTCCCTGTGGGAGCGCACTGGGCGAAGGGCGTTTGAAGCCGGCAGCAGGTGTTCCCTCAGATACCCCGGACCCAGGCCATGTAGGGCTTTATAGGTAATAACCAGCACCTTGAATTTCACCCGGAGGGCAACCGGAAGCCAATGCAGCTCGCGGAGTAGAGGTGTTACATGGGAGTATCGGGAAACCCCCATTACAACTCGCGCGGCCGCATTCTGCACCAGTTGAAGCCTCCGAGTGGTCTTCAAGGGCAGCCCCATGTAGAGAGCGTTACAGTAGTCCAAACGGGAGGTCACAAGCGCATGAGTGACTGTGCGTAGGGCGTCTCGGTCCAGATAGGGACGCAACTGGCGCACCAGGCGAACCTGTGCAAAAGCCCCCCTGGTCACGGCTCCTATGTGATCTTCAAAATTGAGCCGTGAATCCAGGAGGACGCCCAAGTTGCGAGCCCTATCAACGGGGGGTAACACCTCACCCCCCATCATTAGAGGTGGAATAACTTGGTTAACCCGAGACGCCGATATGCACAGCCACTCAGTCTTGGCGGGATTGAGACGAAGCCTGTTTCTCCCCATCCAGACCTGAACCGCCTCCAGGCACCGGGACATCACGGAGAGGGCATCACTGGGTTGGTTCGGGGTGGAAAGAAAAAGTTGGGTATCATCAGCGTACTGGTGATACCCCACCCCAAAACCACGAATGATCTCGCCCAGCGGCTTCATATAGATGTTGAACAGGAGAGGCGAGAGAACCGACCCCTGAGGGACTCCACAAATGAGAGGCCTCGGGGCGGATCTCTGCCCTCCTGTCAACACCGACTGCGAGCGGCCCTGGAGGTAGGAGGAGAACCACCGTAACACGGTGCCTCCCACTCCCAACCCCCTGAGACGCCGCAGCAGGATACCATGGTCGATGGTATCGAAAGCCGCTGAGAGATCTAATAGGACCAGGACAGAGGAGCAACCCCTGTCCCTAGCCCTCCAGTCACATCATGTTTGAAGCCAGCATGTATATTTTCTATTGCGTGTTTTGGAATTGCCCACAATGGTATCTTGCAACTTAACTTATGTCTATACTTCTTCCAAACTCTCAGCAATGCCTGTCTTAAAATATGCACCCTAAACACGTTGTCTACCTTCTTATCATACAACAAATATGCATGCCAGCCAAACAACAAATCATGGCCCTCAAGATTTAATAACCTCCCTTGCGTCAAGTTAATCCAATCACTTATTCCTACTAATGCAGCAGCTTCATAATATAATTTAAAGTTAGGCAATTTAAGGCCACCTCTCTCACGAGTATCCTGCATAATCTTAAGTTTAACTCGTGGCTTTTTCCCTGCCCACACAAATTTATTGATACCTCGCTGCCATTCCTCCAAATTAGAATCTTTCTTAAGAATCGGTATCATTTGGAATAAAAATAAAAATTTAGGCAGGACATTCATTTTTACTGCTGCAATCCGTCCCAACAAAGACAATTGCAATTTTTCCCAACTCTCCAGTTCTTTTTGAATTTTCCCCCATAGTTTTTCATAATTATTTTTATATAGCTTTGTATTAGAGGGCGACAAAATCACCCCCAAATATTTAACCCTTTTAACAATCTCAAATCCAGTTAATCCTTCTAAGAGAGCCTTTTGCGAAACTGTCATATTTCAGGCCAAAATTTTAGTTTTCTGTGTATTAACTTTAAATCCAGAAACCTTCCCATATTGTGTTATTATCTCCATCAGGTCCACAACAGAGTTCTCAGGCTGGGTCACTGTAACAACCAGATCGTCTGCGAATGCTCTCAATCTGTAGTCCTGATCTCCAATTTGTATCCCCTTAATTTTTCCTGAATTCCGAATTTTAACCAATAATATCTCTAATGTTAACACAAATAACAAGGGCGATAACGGACACCCTTGCCTTGTGCCCTTCTCAATATTACATGCTTCTGTCAAGCTATTATTAACTATAATTCGGGCAGTTTGTTTTTGATATAATGCCCTAATCGGTTGTAAAAAATTTTCCCCAAAATCCATTTTGTCTAAAACTTTCAACAAAAATTTCCAATTCAATTGATCAAAAGCTTTTTCAGCATCTAAAAAAATTAGCGCCGCAGGGATCTGGTTGTTCCTTTCCAAAAACTCTAACACATCAACTATATGCCTCACATTATTTTTCATTTGCCTACCACTAATAAACCCCGTCTGATCCCCATGTATCACCTGTTGCAGAACCCTCATCAGTCTATTAGCCAAAACCTTAGCAAATATCTTGTAATCTGTATTTAAAAGCGATATTGGTCTATAGTTTTTAACTTGAGTAGCATCTTGGTCTTCCTTCGGAATCAAAGAAATAAAAGCTGTTCTCCAAGACGGTGGCACCTTTTCCCCCCTCTGAATTGTCTGGAACAGTTCCTTTAACGGTTTTATCATCTCTAATTGTAAATTTTTATAATAGGCCGCAGTCAAGCCATCCGTACCTGGTGCTTTATCCACCTTCAATTCCTTAATTGCTGTGAAAATTTCTTCTTCTGTAATCAGTTGATTAATCCCCTCTTTTTGTACTTGCGTAAGAACCGGGATGCTAGCATTCTCCAAATATATATCAATATCTTTTTCATTAATTTCCTCTTTAGCATATAGTTTCGAATAGAAATCCACAAAAGCGTCCTTAATAAGGTCCTGTTGAAACACAACCCTTCCTTTGTGCTCAATCTTGTCTATATTAGAAGCCCTTTGTTTTTTCCTCAATCTATAAGCTAACCATCTACCTGGTTTATTAGCGTTGCAAAAAGTATTATGCCTGGCAAACCGCAAGTTGGTTGCCACTTGGTCAGCCATTAATTTATCAAATTGTCCTCTTAACAGTCTAATAGTCTCCTTGGTCTTCACATCCTCTGGGTTCAAAATCAAAGCCTTTTCTTTTTCCTTTATTTCATTCTCCAGTTCTTTCCTTCTAGTTTCCACTGCACGTCTATGTTTGTTATTCATATATATCAACACCCCTCTCATATAGGCCTTGCTAGCATCCCAAACCATATCCATAGAGGTACCCTTATTCATATTAGTCTCAAAAAAATCCTTCATCCGCTGTTTGCATTCTTCCACATTTCTCTGATTTCTAAACAAATTCTCATTTACGCGCCACGAGCGCCTGTCTCTTTTCTCCTTATCAATCTCTAACCAAACTGGACTGTGATCAGAGATAGTTCTTGCACAAATCTTCACCTTTTTGGTCCTCCAAAAAAAATCATTAGTCAGCAAAATAAAATCAATCCTCGAAAAAGATTGATGTCTATCAGAATAAAAAGTATAATCCTTCTCCTGCAAATGTCTCTCACGCCAAATATCTCGCAATTCCAGGTCATCCTTCATTTCAAAAAAAGATTTAGGCAGTCTAGCATGGCCTGGAATGCGCTTGAAAACTCCAGCCTTGTCCAGCTGTACATCCAAAACACCATTCCAGTCCCCCATAAAAATAAAAGATTTATAATCCAACTGGGTAAGCTTTGTATGTAGTAAACTAAAAAAGTCAGCTTGTTGTTGATTAGGTGCATATAATCCAACTAACAGCGTCTTTTTACCTTCTAACAGCAGCTCAATCATAACATATCTTCCATGCTTGTCTGCTTCGACTAAGTCTGCTGTTAAGGCACTTTTAACATAAACAACCACTCCATTTTTCTTGTTCTCTGCAGAAGCAACAAATTGCGTACCCAACCTCGAGTTCAATAAATACTTTTGATCCAAAACTCTAATATGCGTTTCTTGCAAACATATAACATCTATCTTAAATTGCTTTAAATATTGAAAAACTTTCTTCCTCTTCTGTGGTGAATTTAGTCCATTAACATTCCAGGTTAAGAATTTAGTTGCCATGCATATCCTCCCAAAGCTCTTGGAGCACAGCTTTGATAGGACTATCTTCTTTAGGCCGTGCTCCTCCCACTGCTTGGCTATGAGTACGTTGTGAAGATTCTGAAGACTTTTGCTGGTCTTGTTCTTTTATTTTCTTTGCTCGTTTTAAAGCAGCACGCGTTACCCTTTGCTCTCTAGGATCGTCCAAGGAAGTTATAGCTTGATCTCCTCCAGCACCATTATCCTCTGTTTCATCCTCTTGATGTTCTCCTTCTCCAGATCCCTTTGCAGCTTCCAGAAGTGTTAATGGGGTTGCTTTTAAAACATTATTGTAAAAATCACGCGCTTGCTTCACAGTAATCAGCCGATACCTTTTACCTTCATGCATCACCATCAGCCCTTCTGGAATCTCCCATCTGAACCTTATATCTCGTTGCTTGAGCTCTTGCACAAGAAATGTAAAGTCCTTCCTTCTCCTTAAAATCTTTGGAGGGATTTCTTTTAAAACTAAAACTTCTTGATCAGCAATCACAACTTTAGCATCATAGGCAGCTTGTATAACTTCATCTCTGATTTCTCTTTTTGCAAAGTAAACCACCACGTCTCTAGGCAACTTTCTCTGTCTGGCAATCCATGAATTCACACGAAACACTTTATCCATAGCTTCTCTTATTTCAGATGCTGGCTGATTCAATACCACTTCGAGAGCCTCAGAAACCAGCTGCTTTAAATCTTCCTTAATATTCTCCTTTAAACCTCTGATTCTAACAGCAAACTGCATCTGGTAATATTGGGCAAGGCTTAACTCCCTTTCCATTTTGTCTCTTAAATTTTCATTCTCCCGTACTTTTACTTCTAATATTGCATTCTTTTGGGTCAAATCATCCACTTTTTCATCTAAATCCTCCACACATTCCGCCACTTTATGCACTGAAGACAAAATGTCTACCTTCATCACGCTGCACTTCTGTTCCATCCTCTCTTCTATTTTCTCCTCCAGTTTCTCCAATTTCTCCTCCATCTGTGCAAATTTATCACCCATTGATTGGTTAATTGATTCCAGAATTACCTGGGCATGTTTATCCAGCGCATCTCGTAAATCCTTCGGTGTCAATACATCAGGAGGATGCAGCGCCTGTAACGATGATTGTTGCACCGGAGAAGATCCACCGCTCCGAAGAGTTTTAGGGGGAGGTTTAGTCGCCATCTTTAACTTTCAATTGTGACGCACTTCACTTAAAGTTTAAAAAGTCCACCAAGCTCCAGAGTAAAATAAAATATTCCTCTTCACCTTTTCCTCTTGTACCGCTCTGCCTGCTCCCTTTAATCCATAGTCCTTTGTTCAGGCAGGGGTGGTCGCAGACGCCTGGCTCTGCTCCAAGAAATCCGGAGCAGAGACGCCGGCCAGCTGGGAGCAACCCAGGCTTCGGGGGAGTTCAATCCTTCAGCCGCCCAAGCTCCAAGCTCAGGCAGCCCCGGAGAACTCTACCCCTACCTGGGGCCTCACCCCCTCCTCTTCTCCCGAGGAGGGGGCTTCAAAATCGCCCGAACAGCTGATCGGCACTGTTTCGGGCAAAAAAAAAACTCAGCTGAGCCGCGGGCAGCCCGGGAAGGCTGTCTCCGTCGCCGCGGAGCCACCAGAAGTCCCTTAAATTTACTTTCTTAATATTTCAAAGCATTTGATTTGTGCTCTCTCTCTCTCTCTCCCCCCTCCCCCCCCCTCTCTCTCTCTCTCTCTCTCTCTGTGTGTGTGTGTGTGTGTGTGTGTGTGTGTGTGTGTGTGTGAAGCTTGGATCAAGCAACTGTTTTGATCCAGTGTAGAATAAGTTTTTTCCCCTGTCTTTTTCCAATACAAACCTTCTAGTATCCATGATTTGGGTGGTGACGACAGCAGATTCTCAGAGAGGTCAGATCTACCATTCATAGTATTTTGCACAGACCTCTGCTTCTCTAAATAACAGTTTCAAGAGTATAATAAACCCTTTTATGGCAGTGAAATCGGGAAACAAGCAGATTTTAAGAGCTGTTTATTTGTTCTAACTGCAGATCTAGCTGCAAAACGCAGCAAAACAGATTTCCCCCCCTTTTTTATTATGAAAAAAACCACACCTGACTCAGCTTATCAATATTTCTATATTAGAACCCTATACTTCTTTTCAAGGTCTTAAGCAAGTGTCCATCACTCTCTCTGCACTCATTTGATTTCTTTAAACTCTTGAGGGATTGAGATGATGTATCACAGCCAAGAGGGAATGTGAATTTCAGCCTGCCCTTTCTTACCATTACACCGAACTGGAGCTTTTCTGGATTCCATCACACCCTCTTAGCAGCTATGCCAGTTTTTGACTGATCTGTTGCCTTCCAGCTTTGACAGTCTGCTGTTAAATCTATCCAGCTTTTGAAGTTCCTGTACACTGTGTCAGAACAATACATTAAGCTGGAAATAATAACACAATTTACCTCCTCGGATTTCCAGGTGTTCCTGAGGACCTTGGGGATTAGGCACGCCACCTCGGCTCCTTTCCACCCGGCCAGTAATGGGTTGGCAGAGCGATTTGTGCGGACAACAAAGGATGCCCTCAAGCACATAGTGCAGGGGAATTGGAAGCAAAGACTGGCCACCTTCCTCCTGCACCAACATGCAACACCCTGCACCGCCACAGGCAAAAGCCCAGCGGAACTCAGATGGGGCAGACACCTCATAACAACACTGGACAGGCTTCACCCAGACAGAGTAGCAGCAGATGCCGGGACCCCTAACATCAAAACAATTTTCAACACGGGGGACCCCATCTGGGCTAGGAACTATAGCTCAGGTCACCCATGGGTGCCAGGGGAAATACTAGAGCAAACAGGACCCCTTTCCTACAAGGTAAGGGTGGAGGGGGGACTCCTTTGGAAGAGGCACCTGGACCAGCTGAGGAAAAGGGCTCCTGAAAGGGTTGTTGAGGACACACTGGGGGCTGAGGAGGAAGAGCCAACACAAACACCCAGGAGGGTTACCAGAGGGGCACAGTGGCAACCCCATCCCAGGCAGGAGACTGACAGAGAAACCAGGCAGTCACCAGAACCCAGCAGAACACAAAACCCAGGCACCGCAACACACACACACACCACAATCCACCACAACAATCACAGCAAGGAAGAGAGTCAAGAAACAGCACCACACCACCAGGAGAACCAGTCCCAAGAAGATCAAGCAGGCCGCACAAGGCTCCAAGCTACCTCGCTGACTATGTGCGTTCTTAGGGGGGTGGAGAAGCAACCAAGGAGTAACAAACGTAAATTTTGTGTATAGTGTAAATAAGTGTATATAGTTATGGGAGGCAGAATGACAGAGGGTAATTCCTCACTATGGGGGAAGGGGTGTAGTGTATGCTCCTAAAGCATACACGGAATATCAGCACAGCAGGGGGCTGGACAGCTCCAGGCTATAACCGCTTTTGGCGGGAAAGCCTGAATAGAGCAAGTCGTTGACAGCGCCAGGGCATGGTCAGCTCTGGTGGGAAGCCAGGGTTTAAATCCATTGGCCACCTGCACTGGCGGGAAGCCCAAGTTTGAATCTATTGGTCGCGATTCACCTGGGCAGGTATAAAGAGATGCCTGGTAACCCCCTTTGCCCCAGCGTCATTCCTGATCCAATAAAGAAGTACTACCCAGCTCAAGTGTCCGTCTCTCTGTGCGACCACGCGACATTGCAGAGGACATCTCTATGGTCATGTGGCCGGCATGACTAGACGCCAAAGGCGCACGGAACGCTGTTACCTTCCCACCGTAGTGGTCCCTATTTTTCTACTTGCATTTTTACATGCTTTCGAACTGCTAGGTCGGCAGAAGCTGGGACGAGTAACAGGCACTCACTCTGTTATGCGGTACTCGGGATTCAACCCGCCAAACTGCCGACCTTCTGATCGACAAGCTCAGCGTCCTAACCCACTGAGCCATCGTGTCCCATACATATATATATATATATATATATATATATATATATATATATATATATATATATATATATATATATATATATATATATATATATATATATATATATATATATATATATATATATACACACACACATACTGCTCAAAAAAATAAAGGGAACACTTAAACAACACCCCTGACCTTCGTTCGTTTCGCTGGGACCTAAAAACCTGGCTATTTGAGCTGACCGGCCTGGACTGAGGGGTTTTTAAGGTTTTAAATTCAATTTTAAAGTCTTGGGGCTATTAATTTAATTGTATTTTAATCTGTATATTGTATTTTTTTAAATTTACCCTGTAAACCGCCCTGAGTCCTTCAGGAAAAGGGCGGTATATAAATCGAATAAAATAAATAAAATAAATAAATAACACAATGTACTGTATTTAATAGTAGGATGTCTTATTTTCTGTTCCCTTTATTTTTTTGATATGTATATATATATATATATATATATATATATGTTAACCCCTTCATGGATTACTGCCTTGTCGTGGCGAAGGGGCTTGCGTAATTCAATGAAGCTATGAGGTATGCCGTGCAGGGCCACCCAAGACGGACAGGTCATAGCAGAGAGTTCTGACAAAACGTGATCCACTGGAGAAGGAAATGGCAACCCACTCCAGTATCTTTGCCATGAAAACCCTATGGACAGTACCAAAAGGCAAAACGATATGACGCTGGAAGATGAGCCCCTCAGGTCGGAAGGCGTCCAATATGCTACTGGGGAAGAGCAGAGGGCTAGTACTAGTAGCGCCAGAAAGAATGAAGCGACTGGGCCAAAGCCGAAAGGACGCTCAGCTGTGGATATGTCTGGTGGTGAAAGGAAAGTCCGATGCTGTAAAGATTTTTTCTCCATAGGAACCTGGAATGTAAGATCCATGAATCAAGGAAAGCTGGACGTGGTCAAACAAGAGATGACAAGACTAAACATTGACATCTTAGGTATCAGTGAACTAAAATGGACAGGAATGGGTGAATTTAATTCAGATGACCATCAGGTATACTACTGCGGGCAAGAATCCCTCAGAAGAAATGGAGTAGCCTTCATAGTCAATAAAAAAATAGGAAAAGCAATACTGGGATACAATCCTCAAAATGACAGAATGATCTCAGTTCGAATCCAAGGCAAACCATTCAATATCACAGTAGTCCAAGTCTATGCCCCAACCACCGGTGCTGAAGAGGATGAAATTGACCGGTTCTATGAAGCCCTACAGCACCTTATAGAACTAACACCCAGAAATGATGTCCTTATCATCATGGGGGATTGGAACGCTAAAGTAGGAAGCCAAAAGATAACCGGAATAACAGGCAAGTTTGGCCTTGGAGTACAAAATGAAGCAGGGCACAGGCTGATAGAATTTTGTCAAGAGAATACGATGGTCATAGCAAGCACTCTTTTCCAACAACCCAAGAGACGGCTTTACACATGGACATCACCAGACCGTCAACACAGAAATCAGATTGACTATATGCTCTGCAGCCAAAGATGGAGAAGCTCTATACAGTCAGTAAAAACAAGACCAGGAGCTGACTGTGGCTCAGACCATGAGCTTCTTGTTGCAAAGTTTAGGCTTAAATTAAAGAAAGTAGGGAAAAGCGCTAGGCCAGTCAGGTATGAATTAAATCATATCCCTGTTGAATATACAGTAGAGGTGACAAATAGATTTAAGGAATTAGATGTGATAGACAGAGTGCCTGAAGAACTATGGACAGAGGTTCGCAACATTGTACAACAGGTAGCAACCAAAACCATCCCAAAGAAAAAGAAATGCAAGAAAGCAAAATGGCTGTCTGAGGAAGCTTTGCAAATAGCTGAGGAAAGGAGGGAAGCGAAAGGCAATGGAGAAAAAGAAAGATATTCCCAATTAAATGCAGAATTCCAAAGAATAGCTAGAAGAGATAAGAATGCCTTCTTAAATGAACAATGCAAAGAAATAGAAGAAAACAATAGAATAGGGAGGACCAGAGATCTTTTCAAGAAAATTGGAGAGATGAAAGGAACGTTTCATGCAAAAATGGGCATGATAAAGGACCAAAATGGCAGGGACCTAACAGAGGCAGAAGAGATTAAGAAGAGGTGGCAAAATTACACAGAAGAACTATACAAGAATGAGCTTAACGTCCCTGATAATTACAATGAGGTGGTCACTGACCTCGAGCCAGACATCCTAGAATGTGAAGCGAAGTGGGCCTTAGAAAAGCTGAGCAACAACAAAGCTAGTGGAGGTGACAGTATCCCAGCTGAGCTATTCAAAATCTTAAAAGACGATGCAGTAAAAGTGCTACACTCAATTTGCCAGCAAATTTGGAAAACTCAACAGTGGCCACAGGATTGGAAAAGATCAGTTTACATTCCAATTCCAAAGAAAGGCAGTGCCAAAGAATGTTCAAACTATCGCACCATTGCACTCATTTCTCATGCTAGTAAAGTTATGCTTAAAATCCTACAAGCTAGACTCCAGCAGTATGTGGATCGAGAACTACCAGACGTACAGGCAGGATTTCGAAGAGGCAGAGGAACCAGAGATCAAATTGCCAACATATGCTGGATCATGGAGAAAGCTAGAGAGTTCCAGAAAAACATCTACTTCTGCTTCATTGACTATGCTAAAGCCTTTGATTGTGTGGATCATAACAAACTCTGGCAAGTCCTTAAAGAGATGGGCATACCAGACCATCTTATTTGTCTCTTGAGAAATCTATATGCGGGCCAAGAAGCAACAGTGAGAACTGGACACGGAACCACTGATTGGTTCCAAATTGGGAAAGGAGTCCGGCAAGGCTGTATACTGTCGCCTTGCCTATTTAACTTATATGCAGAGCACATCATGAGAAAGGCAAGGCTAGATGAATCAAAAGTTGGAATTAAGATTGCCGGAAGAAACATCAACAACCTAAGATATGCAGATGATACCACTCTAATGGCAGAAAGCGAAGAAGAACTAAAGAGCCTCTTGTTGCAAGTGAAGAAGGAGAGTGCAAAACTTGGGTTGAAACTAAACATTAAGAAAACCAAGATCATGGCCTCTGGCCCTCTCAATTCCTGGCAAATAGATGGGGAAGAAATGGAGGTAGTGACAGATTTTATTTTCCTGGGCTCCAAGATCACTGCAGATGGGGACTGTAGCCAAGAAATTAAAAGACGCTTGCTCCTTGGGAGGAAAGCCATGGCAAATCTAGACAGCACACTAAAAAGCAGAGACATCACCCTGTCAACAAAAGTGCGTATAGTCAAGGCTATGGTCTTCCCAGTTGCAATGTATGGCTGTGAAAGCTGGACCATAAGAAAGGCTGAGCGCCAAAGAATTGAAGCCTTTGAACTATGGTGCTGGAGAAGACTCCTGCGAGTTCCTTGGACTGCAAGGCGATCAAACCGGTCAGTCCTAGAGGAGATCAACCCTGACTGCTCTTTAGAAGGCCAGATCCTGAAGCTAAAACTCAAATACTTTGGCCACCTAATGAGAAGGAAGGACTCACTGGAGAAGAGCCTAATGCTGGGAAAGGTTGAGGGCAAGAGAAGAAGGGGACGACAGAGAATGAGGTGGCTGGATGGAGTCACTGAAGCAGTAGGCGTGAGCTTAGATGGACTCCAGAAGATGGTAGAGGACAGGAAGGCCTGGAAGAACGTTGTCCATAGGGTCGCGATGGGTCGGACACGACTTCGCAACTAACAACAACAACATATATGTTAAATGCTTGTTAACTATTTAGATTACCTTGCTAGGCCCCAAACATGGGACAAATCTTTATTTCCTGTTTCAGCCTAACCGAAGGCCATCGACAGGCAGTAGTCACAACAGTGACAGCTCATATTTGTGTAAATTTTTTAGATGCTAATACATAATCAAAGCGTACTCTTTGGTTCTCTCCTCTAGCCATTTGTAGAATAATTTTCAGCTTTAGTAGTATTCTGTTTCTTCTTTATCTTTCAATCTCATAGTTAGTCTGTCCATCTCAGTGCGTTCCAGTATTTTTTTAATCACTTCTTCCTCTGGTGGTATTCTTTCATTTTTCCAGATTATTCTTGCTGCTGTTGTAATATGTAGAACCAAATATAAACTTTTCTTATTAATCTTTTCTGGTATTATACCTAATAGAAAAAAATCAAGATTAAATACTACATGTTCTCCCAATATTTTTTCTAACCAAGTATGTATTTTTTTCCAATAAGTCTTTGCTTTATCACATGTCCACCAGATATGATAGTACATGCCTGAATTATGTTTACATTTCCAACATCTATCTGACATATTTTTAAACATTTTTGCTAATCTTGCTGGTGGCAGGTGCCATCTATAAAACATTTTATATAAATTTTCTTTATACGCAGTTGACATTGTCAGTTTATAATTTCTCTCCCATAATTTTTGCCATTTTTCTAGTTCTATATTATAACCAAAGTTTTTCGCCCACCTTGTCATTGTTTCTTTAGTTTGTTCACTTTCCATCTCTAAAATTAACAAAAAGTTATACATTTTCTTAGTTTCTCATCAGAGGTTAACAATATCTTATCAAATACAGTTTGTTTTTTTATAAAACCCATACAGTTTCACATCTTTTCATATCTATTTTGTATTTGTAACTCTACCCACCATGACATGTTGATGCCCTGATTTTCCAGCTCTTGTTTCGATTTTAATGTCCTATCAGTATCTAAAATATCTTTATATGCCCAGATTTTTTCAAAATCTACCAAATTTGGATGTGAACAAGCTTCCATCATTGATAGCCACCCTGGAATTTTTACACATATTTTAGTTTTGATTTTTTCCCATACTGTTATCAAAGCATTTCTAATATAGTGATTTTGGAAATATTTATGAATTTTGTTTTTCCTGTACCACCAAAAAGTGTGCCACCCCAATTGTAAGTCATGTCCCTCCAAATATAACAACCTTTTATTCCTAAGAGTTATCCATTCTTTCACCCATGTTAATACAGATGCTTGATAATACAAAGCCCACTCGGGTAGTCCAAAACCTCCATTTTCCTCAGCATCTTGCAACATTTTCATCTTTATTCTAGCTTTCTTTCCTTGCCAAACAAACTTCAAAATTAATGAATTTAACTCTTAGAAGATTCTTTTCTCAAGTTTTATCGGAATTGTTTGAAATAAAAATAAGATCTTTCTTAGGCAATATATTCATTTTAACTGTAGCAATTCTTCCTAATAGTGACAATTGTAGGTTCTTCCACTTTTCCAAATCTAGCTTTATTTGTTTCAATAGCCTTAAATTGTCTTCTTTTATTGTTGAGCATTTGGCTGATAAATATATACCCAAATATTTAACCTTTTTCACTATCTGTACCTCTATTGATTCTGACAATCGGCTTTTTTGCTTATCCGTGAGATTATTAACTATTATCTTAGTTTTTTCTTTATTTATTTTTAATCCCGCTATTTCTCCATACTGTTCTATCTTTCCCCATAATTTGGGAATCATCTCCAGGGGTTTTTCCAAAATAAATACTAAATCATCAGCAAATGCTTGTAATTTATATGTTTCACCCTTTATCCCCAACCCTTTAATTTCTGTATCTTATCTTTAAAACTTCCAAAGTGAAAATGAATAACAGAGGGGATAATGGGCATCCTTGCCTTGTGCCTTTTCTTATTTCAAAGCTCTCAGTACAATCTCCATTCACAATTACTTTGGCTGTTTGTTTGTTATATATTGTTTTTACCATATTTATAAAATTCTGTCCAAAGTCCATTATTTGTAATTGGTGAATCATAAATTGCCATGAAAGATTATCAAATGCCTTTTGAGCATCTAAGAATATTAGTGCCATTTGTTTCCCTGGATGTAGCTCATAATATTCTAATACATCTGTTATCACTCTTAGATTATTTTTAATTTGTCTCTTGGTAAAAAGACGTTTTGTTTAGTTCCAGAATGTTGTTCTCCCTCTCAAACAGTCCCTGTCTAGTCTTTACCTGTACAATGACTATCTCAAAAAGTCCTTGAAGGTATTATTTAGATAGATGTTAGAAACCCCATCCAACAGTACACTATCTTACAGAATTATTATTTTAAGTATAATGGAAGAAGACAAAGGCTATTCCTTCAGTATGATTAAAATATCACATCATACGAACAGTGTCTGAATGTCAGTGCATTAAATAAAGGCCAGAGATTATAACTGCACAATTAACACAACTGATTGCTTCTAGTGTGTTTACTTCCCTAAAAAGAGTGGGATGGGAAAACAATTCATATCCACTTGTTAAACTTGTAAGCCGCCCTGAGTCTTCTGAGAAGGGCAGGATATAAATGGAATTAAAATAAAAAATAAAATAAAATAAATTTATCTACTGTGTCAACTTTCCCTCAACCCTCATAATTCCCAAGCAACAGCACAGTTTGGGGTTGAAGGGTCTGTAAGCATTAATCCTATGTGGGAAGGGAAGCGACTAGTGTATGAATATGCCCAATATGTTGGGAATAATACAGAACCATTTTTAAGGGCTGTAAGTATAAGCTCCATATAATCTTTGGAGAAAAAGCAATTATTCTGTGATTTCTATAAGCAGACTTGACAGAAAAGCTCCTCGGGAGCCACACTGCTCAATCACAGTAATCCTCTCTTGCTTGCTGAACTAGGGAAAATGCAGAAATGCTGCTCTAAGGCAAAACTGAGCTTTTATTATTCTTTAAAAAAAAACCTCAAGCAGCAGTAAGTCCAACATAATTTTATAATAAAACCAGATGGTAGTACAAGATGGGCTACTGAAGCTATAGTAATGAAAGGCTTTCCTTCCCTAAGATCAAACATGTAAACCAGAAACACATCTACCATTCACAATGATATTATGAGACGGGTTTTTTCCCCCTTTTGAATGCCTATTTCAGTCTAAGAATTGAAATAGCAGTAATGGGCAGAGAGATCCTATGTCAGAATCTCCAAAATGATAAATATCAACCACCAAGGGTCAATGAAACTATCCAAGGGGTTTATTATTGTTGTTGTTGTTCTTGCTTTTACTATTATGAATTGTAGTGCTATTAGTTACAGTAGTATTTATTAAATTATTTTCAAATAATAAATATTTGGGGACTAATGAACAATTGAAGCCTCACGAACAGGTTGATGAGCTAGTGGGTTTTGAGACTTGTGTCCTATGATTTTATTGGATTCCTTCCTTCCTTCCTTCCTTCCTTCCTTCCTTCCTTCCTTCCTTCCTTCCTTCCTTCCTTCCTTCCTCCCTCCCTCCCTCCCTCCCTCCCTCCCTCCCTCCCTCCCTCCCACCAGCCCACACCACTTCTGTAGCTGATTATTCTTCTAGTTTGGAACCAGTTTAATTCACATAGCATTTTCAGTGCTCAGCCCTCCCTAGCATGCATTCTGACTTACATCTCTAAATCCTTCTACTCTCTGCCCTGCACTGAGGAATCTGGAGCCCCTGAAAAGCTGCTGCAAAACAATTTCCAGCAATCCCCAACAGTGTGATGAAGCATGTGGGGAAGTATGGTTCAGCCACCATATCTTTTGGATTACTAGTTTCTACCCCATGCACTCCCTGATGTTGGAATTACTGATCTGGGGAATAGCCAGCAGTATTGATAAAAAATGAATTATTTTTTAATAATTGTTCTGCTAATGGTGGAGCCCAGTAGGGTCCTAGACTTTGTAGTGGGAAATCCAAATAACTTACAGGGCCAAGGGATTACAGCCTAATTGACTAATCCAGCTTAGTCAAGAAGAATGAAATTTATTAAGCAGAGGAGTAGAAAATCTCACTGCATTCTTTCCTACATGTAATTGTAAAATTTTATTTATTTATTTTATTTTATTGAATTTATATACCGCCCTTTCCCGAAGGACTCAGGGCGGTTTACAGGGTACTTAAAACATTGATACAAAAATTAAAAACAATTAAAAAGATTAAATTTAATCCCTGAAAAAAATATGCTAGCTGAGGAATTCTGGGAGTTGAAGTCCACAAGTCATAAAAGGGTCAAGTTTGAAGACCCCTGGGCTAGATGGATCAGAAGTCTTATCCATCTATACTCCTTGGCTCTGCTGAGATATGAGATGTGGGTATGTAATTAAGTTACTGTGTTTATTTTTTTTCTCAAGTTCAAGTGGGAAAGCTACGGATTCTGCTTGGAAAGGTTTTTCACTAATCCTTTTTTCAGGGGTAAGCCAGGAAGGTGTAGACTTGCCAGAAGGATTCAGGCCAGGGTAAGACATATTCTTTTGTTAAACTGGTCAGATGATGGGACCAGGGTGTCCCATCATCTTTAACATTTGTGTCTGTGTGGATGTTAATACATGGAAAAGATTAATAAACCATTCAAAAATCTGTTGAAGGGCAATAGCATAGATGCCCTTATATTTCTGACTTGATTAGCAGATATATTGTCATCTGACAAGATGAGAGCCAGTTTGGTGTAGTGGATAGGGCACCAGGGTAAAAACTAGTCCTACTTTAGGCACAAAGTCAGATCACTCTTAGCCCTGGAAAGCAGGCAGTGGCAAACCATTTCCGAAAAACCTTGCCAAGAAAATTGCAGGAACGTGTCCAAGCAGTTGCTAGGAATTTAAGGCACATACAAACACTTCCAACAAATGTCTCATGAATGGCCACTGATCTCTCCTTTTACAATTATGATGCATATACACTTGCAATCCAGGATAATATCCCATGCCATTTATGAAATAAGCTGTGCTATGCAAAACCTTAGGCCAGTGTTTCTCAACCTTGGCAACTTTAAAACACCCTGATTTCAACCCCAAGAATTCTCCAGCCTGCATTCTGGGGAACTCTGGGAGTTGAAGTCTAAACAAACTTGCCAAGGTTAAGAACACTGCCCTGAGTCAATGCTAAATTAGGTTCCTTTTAGGTGTTTGCTTGTTACCACAAATGTAACTATGATAAATTTTAAAACCACTAGATGGCATATTTGCTTTGCTTGATCTGCATATAATGCTTAGCACTGATTCCCCCCACTTTTGTAGTCCAGTTCTCATATAATCTCACACTAGAATTGGTCAAACACACAGGGCTTTTTTTCCTCATAGAACGCTCAGAACGGAGTTCCAGCACCTTCTTTGGATGGGACCTTGTAGGGTAGGCAAGGCAGCTTGTATGACATGTGTCAGTTCCGGCACCTTTTTCTTTTACAATAAAGCACTGCAAACACACATGGAAAGTACTTAAGGAGAGAAATATTGGCATGGATTACAAGCTTTAATTGTTTGTGAGTAGCCAAATCAAATCCAGCCCGTCTGTTAAGAATTGTTGTATCTTATCTTTTTGACTTGCATTTTTTGTTCCATCTGGCACTTTTGCAGGCATTAAAAATACTAAGCTTTGTACTTTGTTTCTCCCATTTGTTTAGAATAGTGTTTCCCAACTTTGGCCATTTTAAGATGTGTGGACATCAACTCCCAGAATTCATCAGCTAGCATCGCTGGCTGAGGAATTCTGGGAGTTGAAGTCCACAAGTCATAAAAGGGCCAGGTTTGAAGACTTCTGATCTGAAGTCCACACATCTTAAAGTTGCTGAGGTTGAGAAATAGTCGTTTAGTGTAAGTCGCTTATTTTTGTTCCAACAAACATTAGAGTAGTGCTATATGTATTCGGCTATTTAATCGGTAATTTAGCATAGCAAACATTTTCTATAAAAGAGTAAAAATTATCTCAAGTTGAGACCCGTACAGACATTGTTTGCTATTGCTTTCTTTCAAAATGCTGTTATTTACTTCCCAGTTTCCTTTTCAATTCTGGACTTTCCTGGTGTTCTTGCAACCAGTAATAAACAGGTACAACTCTATCATTTTCAGTCTCAGGCAAGATTAGCTGGATGCTGCCATCGCCTGAGACATAACCATAGTTTACATCAAGCATAATTGCTGTAAGGTGCACTTTACAACGTATAGTTCAAGTAATTGGGAACTGCTAGCATTACTTTTACCAGTGCATTCCTTAGGAAAATTGTGACCATTCCTTACATTTTCAAAATTTAAAATTTGGATGCATGTTCTATAGGTAATCCTCAACTTATAAGCACAATTGGGACCAGAATCTTTGTTGCCAAACAAGACAATTTTACAATCTCGTTTGCCATTGTTAAGCAAATTACTGCAGTTATTAAGTGAATTATGCTGTTGTTAAGTGAATCCAACTCCCCCCACTCCCCAATTGACTTTGCCTGTCAGAAGCCAGCTGGGAAAATTGCAAATAGTGATCACATGATCAGCCCAGGAAGCTGCAACTATGGTAAATACCTGCTGGTTGTCAAGTGCCTGAATTTTGATGACTGTGGGGAATGCTGCAATGGGCATAAATGCGAGGACTAATTACAAATCACTTTTTTTTAGTGCTGCTGTAACTTCAGTTACTAAATGAATATGGTAAATGAAGTACTACTTGTATTTTGTACCAGGATTTTGTATTCTTTATATGTGATCTCAACTCTAAGAAACAGAACATTGATCACCGAGATCTCACGGCTGTCTTCAGCACCTCTACCAGAAAAAGCAACAATACCGTGAACCTCCTCCTTAATTGGTTCCGGCAGGCATGACAAGTACTAAAAAGGATGAGTACCAAAGAAACCATGTGACATACTATGTGACTCTTTGTTTCGGCCAGGAAGGATTTCCTATCTGTCCCTTTTCCTATGTCAGTGACCTTCCCAGCATGGCCGACTTCCTGTCTACCCTCTGCCCTGTTCCCCCCTTCCTTTTGCAGAGTGTTGAGTACCAAATATACAATGAGTGCCGGTACAACATTTTTGTGTCAAAATGTGTCGAATACCAAATTCAATGAGTTTTGAATTAGTTGAGTATCAAGGTATCACTGTGCAAACCTATCATTTCAGGGTCAGAAATAGAAGTATACTGTACAATCCACTGTGAAATTTTGTACCCACAAGACCTACAGAGGTGTGAGAGAGATCTCACATGGAGGGAGGGCGTGTACCTCAATGGTAAATCATCTGCTTTGCTTGAAAAGGGTGTCTGGTCTAATCCCTGTCATTATGGTAAGGATAAAGTCTTTTTGGAATCAAACTCAACCCTGGTGACTTCACAGATACAGTTATAGGATTTTCTTGGCAACAATACAAGAGTGTTATAGCACTGACTATTATTGCCAGACTATTCCAGGAAGTTTTAAAGTCTCACCAGGGTAGCATACAACTCTGGGATTTCTTGCTGGCCTCATACCGAAGAATTAATCAGGTCCAACCAGTGGTGGGATTCAGCCGGTTTGCACAACTTCGGCAGAACTGGTAGCTAATTTTTTGTTGCCTAGGCCCAGAGCGGACTTCCAAAAGCGGCATCAACACAGAGAACCGGGTTGTTCACATATTTGAATCCCACCACTGGGTCCAATCCTGCATATTTCTTCAGGTCAGCCTAGGTGGCTCACCTAAAAATGTAAGGCTGAAAAAAGCCTCTCCTAACCTGAGATAAATGGTGAATGCTCATGAACATTAAAAAAGGATCTAAATAAGATGTAGGCAGACTCAGGGCTGCAATAATTTCTTTACTACTTTATGAGAATATCATGCTTCCAACTTCCAAGTGCTGCAAAGACAGAGGCAAAATGAAGCATAAGTAGACATCATTTATATACTAGACTTTGCAAGGCAGATTAAATGGCAGAAAATTACAGCACAGAATCCATACATTTCTGGTCTAAAACAGACAAGAGCTGCCCTTCGTGTACTCTCTAAATTATACTCCTGTGAGTAAATTAGGAATAATATTATATGCTATTTCCTGAACGTAGCAGCCTGAACCTTGGATGATGTTGAGGCCTGATAATAAGGATCATTATGTTCATTCTTTTGAAGAAAGGCGCCACAGCAAGCAACTGATGTCTGTAGTTAGTCCACAGCTATTATCCGCTACTATTTCGACTGCTGTCTTTAAACCATCAATCTGTTTAAGTTACTTAAGAAGTTAATAGCTAATTCGGTGTTTATGGGTATGAGGGATAGACTGGCATAGTGAAGTTTTCTGAGGTGCTTGGCTTGGCTGAGGATGAAACAGTTCACAAAATGTTTCTTAGCTGCACAAGCCCCAGAGACAGTATGATCTCAGAAGATCTTTTTTAATTCAAAAATGGTGTGGGAGTTTGGAGGGGCAGGAAACAGGGAAAGCCTACTGGAACAACCACATTGCTGAGGAAGAAAACAGCGTTCGTTTGTTTTTGAATCCTTAGGTTTCAGATGAACTAGCGTAACAAATTCCTCAACCCTTCTATGATTTCATGCTGAGCCTTCTAACTTTCTCCCTAATGGATACACAGTATGAATTACACTGTTTGTAATCTGTGTTTTCTGAAGAAATAAACACAGATGATATAGACTGAGAGAAAACTAAACATCACTTGTACAATATTTGTGTGGGATATTTTGTTTTTATTTTCCTGAAATTTTGCAAACTCATCTTCATTGCTTGTAACAATACAAATCTCAGGTATAGCAAAATATAATAATAGTGGATTATAAAAGCCTATGTACTGGTTTTAATTTTTTTTCAATATCTCTGCCTTCCTTCCTTCCTTCCTTCCTTCCTTCCTTCCTTCCTTCCTTCCTTCCTTCCTTCCTTCTTTCCTTCCTTCCTTCCTTCCTTCCTTCCCTCATAGCAATAATACAGAGTGAGTGAAATAAAAATATTTATTTATTTATTTATTTATTTGTTTGTTTTTATAAACCGCCCTTCTCCCGAGGGACTCGGGGCGGTGTACAGAATAAGGTAGGTATACAGAATGAACAATAGTGAAAAAAACAATAGTAAAAAACAAACTGGGACCCCAATTCGAGCTATCAGGCCAGGCCGGACTGCTGGAACAGGTAAGTTTTTAAGTCGCGCCGGAAGGTGCGGAGGTCGGGGGCCATCCGGATTTCAGTTGGTAAGCTGTTCCAGAGGGCTGGCGCACCCACTGAGAATGCCCTCCCCCTGGGGGCCACCAGCCGACATTCCTTGAGCGGTGGCACCCTGAGGAGGCCCTCTCTGTGGGAGCGCACAGGACGGTGGGGTGCTGACATTGGCAGAAGGTGCTCCCGTAGGTAGTCCGGACCCATGCCATGTAGGGCTTTGTATGTCATTGTTAGCACCTTGAACTTCACACGGAAGGCAACTGGAAGCCAGTGCAGCGCACGGAGGAGAGGTGTGATATGGGAGTATCGGGAGGCTCCCAAGAGTGTCCGTGCCGCTGCACTTTGCACCAGTTGAAGCTTCCGAGTGGATCTCAAGGGCAGCCCCATGTAGAGAGCGTTACAGTAGTCTAGGCGAGAGGTCACAAGAGCATGGGTGACTGTACGTAAGGCATCCAGGTCCAGATAAGGCCGTAATTGGCGAACTAGTCGAACCCGGGAGAAGGCCCCCTTGGTCACAGCTCCTATGTGATCTTCCAGGGAGAGCTGCGAGTCGAGGAGTACACCCAGGTTGCGGGCCCTATCAACAGGGGGTAGTAACTTGTCCCCGATGTTAAGGGATGGGATGTTCTGAGTATCCTGGCTTGCCGGTACATACAGCCATTCAGTCTTGTCCGGGTTCAGTTGAAGCCTGTTCCTCCCCATCCATTCCCGGACCGCTTTCAGGCAGCGGGACATCACGTCGAGGGCATCACTGATGTTGTTTGGAGTTGAGATGAAAAGCTGGGTGTCATCAGCATACTGATGGTACCCTACTCCAAAGCTGCGAATGATCTCGCCCAGCGGCTTCATGTAGATGTTGAACAGGAGAGGCGAGAGGACCGACCCCTGAGGGACTCCGCAAGCAAGAGGCCTCGGGGTCAACCTCTGCCAGCACCGACTGCGAGCGACCCTGGAGAAAGGAGGAGAACCAACACAGAACCGTGCCTCCCACTCCCAGTCCCCTGAGGCGTCGCAGCAAGATACCATGGTCGATGGTATCGAAAGCCGCCGAGAGGTCTAATAAGACTAGGACAGAGGAATGGCCCCTGTCCCGGGCTCTCCAGAGATCATTTATCAGAGCGACCAATGCCGTCTCCGTGCTGTAGCCCGGCCTGAAGCCCGATTGGTACGGGTCTAGATAAACCGCTTCATCCAGGATCTGAGGGAGTTGGTGCGCCACCACGCTCTCAACAACCTTCGCAAGGAAGCGAAGGTTGGAGACTGGACGAAAGTTATTCAATGAGGATGGGTCCAAGGTGGGCTTCTTGAGGAGAGGTCTCACCACCGCCTCTTTCAAGGCGGTGGGGAAGTGACCCTCACTCAGAGAAGCGGAGATGACCGCCAGGAACCAGCCTCGTGTCCCCTCTCGAGCTGCATATGCCAGCCAGGAAGGGCACGGGTCCAGCAAGCATGTGGAGGAGCTCAACCTCCTCATAATCCTGTCCACTTCCTTAGGAGTCACAGGATCAAATTCCTCCCAGATGACGTCGACAAGACTGTCCATGCCTTGTTCTTCCAGCTCAGCCCAGTTGGAGTCCAGGCCGGTTCGAATCCGAGCAATTTTATCCAGCAGATATTGACCGAATTCCTCGGCTCGACCCTGCAAGGGTTCCTCCCTCACCTCTTGGTTCAGTAGGGAGCGAGTCACCCTGAACAAGGCAGCCGGGCGATTATCTGCGGACGCGATGAGGGTGGAAAAGTAGTTGGATTTTGCCACCCTTATCGCAGCGAGATAAGACCTGGTGAGGATTCTTAATCGCAATCGGTCGGATTTGGATCGACTGGATCTCCAACGGCTCTCTAGGCCCCGTCTCCGACGCTTCATCTCCTGGAGCTCCGCGGTGAACCATGGGGCTCGCTGGGATCTGCGCCGGGTCAGAGGCCGCAAGGGTACAACTCGGTCCAGAGCCTCCGTGGCTGCTTTTTCCCAGGCTTCCACTAAGGCATCCGCCGAGCTGTGAGCAGGGAGTGCATGTGCGTCCCCAAGCGCTGCCTGGAACCTATCAGGGTCCATTAGGCGCCTAGGGCGGTACCATCTGGTTGGCACCGCGCATCCACGGCGGGGGGTGGCAAAGGGGAAGTCTAGCCGCAGGAGGTGATGATCGGTCCATGACAGGGGCGTGACAGTCGTGGCACCCCCACCGATATCATCGCGCCACCGTCCAGACAAGAACACCAAGTCTGGGGTGTGGCCTCTCTCATGAGTCGGTCCAGAAATTATTTGCAACAGGTCCATGGCCGCCATGGAAGCCATGAACTCCCGAGCCAGATCGGACGATCCTCCCAGGGACAGTAGGTTAAAGTCGCCCAAGACCATGAGTTTTGGGAATTCAACCACCAACCCTGAGAGGACATCGAGTAGCTCGGGCAGGGCTGCCGCTGCACGATTAGGTGGTAGGTATGCCAGCAGCAGGCCCAACTGCGCCCCCGGGCCGTATCTCAGTAGGAGAGACTCACACCCGACCATCTGAGGGACGGTGGTCTCTCGCGGGCTAAGGGATTCCCTGATGATAACTGCCACTCCCCCGCCCCTCCCATGGGTCCGAGGCTGGTGCAGCACCTGGAAACCTGGCGGGCAGAGGTCAACCAGAGGGACACCACCCTCTTGGCCCAGCCAGGTTTCCGTGATGCAAGCCAGGTCCGCGTGCTCGCTCTCCACTAGGTCACGAACAAGGTGTGCCTTGTTAGCTACGGACCTGGCATTCAGGTAGACCAGCCTTAGCATAGGAGGCTGCACAAAAAAGAAGGAAAAGGGGAGAAAAAAAAGAATGAAAAAGAAAATGTGTTTATATAGTGCTGATATCTGGGACAACATAAACATATTTGTCTTTTCATTCTGCATACCTGATTCTTTTGGTAAGGTAGAGGCTATGTTTCCCTCACCTGAGCTTTATGGACAGATTCATGCTATTTATTTTTTGTCAATAAACGAACAATTTTTACATTTTTTTAATTTCCAGGTCTACACTACTATATAGATTCTTATCCAAGGTTCAACTCTATTTAGGTTTCCAAATTGATGAACAATCTTTCTGACACAATTGGTTCTGGAAAATATTACAAATCCACTGAAGCTATTTTGAAGGAGATTTATGTAAAAGCCGAAATGATCCATTCTGCCAGTATTGTTCATATCCCTGCTAAAGAGATGAATCATTAAATTTCATTTAAAAGCCCAGATTACATGACAGTATTAATAACAATGCATCATTAGCAGTAATAGGTAACCTATTATTAAAATACAGTGCTACTCTTACATAAACGCAGATGGCAAAAGGCCATGTGGTATTACCCTATGGACTTTGGGATGGGTAATTAAGGAAAAGCTTTTCCAGAAAATAGAAATTGAAATTGACATTATTTTTTGGGATGTTGCTACTATGCTTGCAACATAGGGTTTTCCCTCCTGTTTTAAATCTCAGTGTAACTACTAGATCAGCTGAAAAGATCTAAAAGAAAACCATTTCAGAGAAATATTTTGGCATGTTTTAATAAGTTTATGATAAGGATTTCCCTCAAATCAGGAAACATATGCTCAAACATGTACACACACCCTTGTTTTCTAAAATGAATTTTAAACATTGGTTCAATGTTTAAACCATCTTTTATAGTATGAAGCTATAATATCACCAAATACAGATGATTCTTATGAGCAGGAATCTTAAAGCAAAAACTCTGAAAAGAAAGTAGTGAAGTAATCTATTTATACTATCTGCTCAGTCATACAGTACTTCCACCAATACAAATAATCAAATGAGTAACTGTTTCAGGTTGAGCACAATTATTTCCTTAAAGTGACCGCATTGTAAAGCCAATAGAAGGAAGTTTAATCATTTAGGTTCCTTTCAGCTGACTAATATGGAAGTGTTAGAATTTGTTTGATATAAATTATCATCTTCCAGATATACTGCAAATAGAAACATTTTTAGAACAAGTGAATTAAATTTTGCTTATTTTAAAGTCAAGAGACATCTTGGTTCTAGAGAATTATTTTTTAAAAATAGATCCATTGTTGGATAGTAACTTTATTAGGACCATCAAACTTAGGAACTGGGAAAGTTTTTGAGTTTCAGAAGTGTTCATTGGCCTGAAAGTTACAAAAAACAGAAGAGGAATCCTAAACTTTCAGAAATTAAACCATTAAGTTTAGAGGCTTGTTACAATGATATTGCTTTCTTGATTGCATCTTTTACATCTAGCATAATCTGGATGTCACAATTAATATTAAAGCCATTCTTGGCATGTTTACTAATATCTTTGGAATATAGATCAGTTTCAGTTTGTGACACCTAAAGGCATGAACAACATATTGGAATGAATGTCCCACTTTGCTCATTTGACTTCTGATTTATAGATCAAGGACTACACTGTACATAAATCCTACTTGAAGGATGCAGCTTTTCCAATGGAGATAATTATTATTAAATCTCTTTGGAAGAAAAAAAATTGTACTGAATTCCTCAGGAATGTACAATTTTAGGCCAAACTCCAAATTTTCAAAGCTGGTTAAAATGATTGAGACAGTCATGGCATTGAATCTACTGACAGTCATGCAAAAAACAAGTTATCTAGACTCATATTAATTCAGCTTCATTGCTGGCTCTGTGGTAAAGAGAAACAGAGAGAATGCATCCCTACTGTTTAATCAAGAGTCTTCAATAGATCATACATCCTCAGAAATTGCTTAGAGATGTCCTATGTCTTAGAAAATAGCTCTTGCTAGAGAGCCATTGCTTCAAAACCAGAAGCTGGTTTATGAGTTAATATGGATGGAGTTGCTGCAGTGCTAATATAATACAACCAGGGCTTTTTTTCCTCATAGAATGCTCAGAACGGCATTCTGGCACCTTTTTTTTTGCAAAAAGAAGAAGAAGAAGAAGAAGAAGAAGAAGAAGAAGAAGAAGAAGAAGAAGAAGAAGAAGAAGAAGAAGAAGAAGAAGAAGAAGAAGAAGAAGAAGAAGAAGAAGAAGAAGAAGAAGAAGAAAGCTCCCTCTATTGGCTTTAGGAGAAGGCAATCTTGGCTCTTTTTTAAGACTCATGGACTTCAACTCCCAGAAATCCTGAGCCAGCCATGCAGAGGGGAAAGAGAGAGGTTTCCAAGCTGAGCCATGTTGGCTCAGGAATTCTGGGAGTTGAAGTCCTTGAGTCATAAAAGAGCCAAGGTTGCCTACACTGCACTAGAGGAGGACATTACAATTATTTACAAGGTAACTTCTTTAGGAACTAAACTTTTAGAATCTAAAACAGCTAATTCAAAAAAGCCAACAAGAAAGAACCTCACATTTTTCATCTGCTTCTGTCTTTTGGAAGGTAAAATTAGATAACAAAATAATCTATTTCCTATGTTAACATCTCTGCAATGAAATCAATAAAGGTAACAGGAAAGAAATGAGAAACATTTTTCTCAATGTAATATGTGTAATTTAGCTGATGCTAGAAAAAAATAGTATCTTTTGTACACTCTTGAAAACTATTTTGAATCTATAACCATCTATTACAACTAAACCACTTTAAATTAAACAATTCTTAAGAATGAAATATTCTTAATTTGAACTTTACTTTTACTGTTTGGACTGTTTTTGAAAAATAGATTATTTAGAATCTAGTTATGTTGCACTTCAGTCTTTAAATAATTAACCAAGTATATACAAAACAATATACAAAGTTTTCCATGGTGAGCTTAACATCAATAACAACATTTATTAAAAAGGCTAAAATAATTTCTGGTGGTATTATCTGTACATTAAAATTTTGTTTATTCACAATCTTTCACTTTTTACATTTTGGACAAGCAGTGGTCATGTATCCTAGCAAAAGATGTTACATATGTGCATAAGTGTAGTCAGTAGCATATGCCTTTTTAAAAATATCAAACATGCAAAGAAACAAAAATAAGTCCAAAATATCTGTATTACATCCAGAAATGCCAACTTTGCAGCCAGTATTTCTCCTCCATAACTATGGCACACTAAGGATACCTGCATACATGCAAACGCTTCTCTGGGATCAGTAACGCAGCAGGGATTGCTTTTTCCTTCCAGTAACAGATTGCTGGGAAATACCAAACATGGCCTTGAGAATTCCAGTGTTTTGTTACAAATTTTTCTGGATGTGGTTGGAAAGAGGCTGTTTGGCACCAGAGACCACTGCCATGAGGAACACAGCTCTGGGTCAGGGTTCGGAGCAGCTCCAGGTGGGGGCTCAGCATGGGCCGCGGCGTGCCAACTGCAGGGAGGGGAATCCCCACGGTGGCTGTGGGGAGGGGAATCCCCGCAGCATGTGGCTCCGAGCCACAGGGGTAGGGTTGCAAAGGATGGGCAGCGATGCCATAGCAAAACACTGGCATCGCTCCCAGTGACAGCAACTTTGAGCTCTAGCACCTTTTTTTAGAAAAAAAGCACTGAATACAGCTGTTTCTTGAAGGCAGGATAACACCTTCCTTAATTGATCTCAGTCCAGTGTGGAGGATCCTGCATCTATTTTTTTCCTGCTGAGCATCAAAAGTCATGTTTTCCAATTGTAATGGCTTCAAGCAGCTCACTTGCTGAAGAAGAGGTTGCTGAAATGTCCTTGGAAGAACTATGGAAGGTTGAGATTTCCTTAAATTAAAAAAACAACAACATTTTAAGATGTTTTCTAAACATGACAGTCCAATGCACCTTTTTTATACTCTATAAATCACAAGTCTCAAATTACTACCTTCAGCCCTGAATTTAAAAAGCCTTCATGATGAACAATTGCTTTCTAAACACTGTGACAAAATCATACAGCTTGCAGAAAGGTGGATTTGCCTGACTGAAAAATACGGGTGGCTTTTAAAATTTCATCACCTTATCATTTTATAAAGCTAATGATTGCATTTAGTGAAGAATGTCATGTCAGTCACTTGCTTTCCTATTGTCATAAAACTGCTGATATGCCTTTCATCGTGAAAGTAATGATCTATGAAGTGCAGAATTCCATGCTAGTCCTTTTAGTAAAACAGACCTTGTTCAGCTACAATCAGTTGGAACTCTGCCTTTAAAATGCTTCTTTCTTTCTTTCTTTCTTTCTTTCTTTCTTTCTTTCTTTCTTTCTTTCTTTCTTTCCTTCCTTCCTTCCTTCCTTCCTTCCTTCCTTTTCCTCTTCCTCCTCCATGGCAAGAAATATATTTAACTACTAAATTACTAAAAAAAATATGCCAGTATCAGGCCAATAGTTCTCTTTCTTCAGTCCTATTAATTCCCTCGCCCCAAATATCTAGATTGGAAAGGCCTTTTTTATTTTTCACTTGTACATTGAAACATCTTATTTTTGAAATGGAATAAAACTAAAGATTTAGATTTAGATTTTTATTAGATTTATATACCGCCCTTTTCCCGTAGGACTCAGGGCGGTTTACAAGGTGTTTAAAACATCAACACAATACAAAAATTAAAAAAAAATAATTAAAAATAATTAAATTCGATCCCTAAAACAACTTCACTAGTTATTTTTGTGGAAAATAGCTCAAATTACTATTCAGTTCCATATTTTATTAGCTCATCTCAGCTCCAGTAGTTTTAGCATGGTTCCACAGATAGTTTCCTGGTCCAATAGCAGACAGTCACAGTTCAGTTGCTTTTTGGTATTAAGAAAAAATAAGCTAAGTTTGCTGGTAGTAGATAGGACCATATCATACTATTGTTCTTGCTAATGAAATACCACATGACTCCTTTTCTTTCCTACAGTGGTGAGAAGTTCAGAGGAACTCTTGCCAAAAAAGCACATGCGTCAGGTTTCCAAAGAAATACATTCTTTCCCTATGCCTATTCCTGAGTCTGTAAACCTTCTTTGGGGCCTGCCATACTGCCATTATCGTGAACCAACACCACACCAGATTTCATTAAATGCGCTTGTAATGTGAACTGTTCATGTCTTTTTCTTTACCCAAAGAAGTCATGGAGCTGGATGAAACTGAAGTTGATCATAGGAGAAAAAAGTGTAACTTTTCCTTAGTCTGCTCTCTGTTGAAAATCACATGCCCACTGATGGCTGTGTTCTTTGTACTAAATAGCTTCTTTTCCTGACAATACCTTTGGCAGGAAAACAGCATTAACAAAATGCTTTAAAGCATGGGTGTCAAACTCAATTGCATCACATGATGTATTGTGATGTATTGCAACATTTTTTGCTTTTGCAGAGCCAGGGTAGGTGTAGCTTGTGCATGGCGGATCCGGCCCGCAGGCCGCCAGTTTGACACCCCTGCTTTAAAGTCTTTCCTGTTTCTCTTTCCTAGCACCTAGCTAACCTTGCTGATCCTCAAAAGCTAAACAGGGTGAGCACATCATTAGATGGCAAAGCACCAAGAAAATACTGTAAGCTAGACTGGAAAGTCAAAATAACATTCTAACAGAAAGCAGTGGCAAGCCATTTGCATACTGTTGTCAAGAAACTCAAACCTAGATCCATAAAATCACCAGGAGACAAGTTCAACTCAAGGAAGATTTCACCTTTGTTTCTCATTGCAAAAAAAAAAGGCTATCAGTGGCTCCTTAAGTTGAAAACAGAAGCCCTGTTGAGACACTAGTAAATCTTGATTATTCTGGGGAAGTCCCATTTCCTCCTGATTTCACTCAAATTATGTTTATCTCCTGTAGACATTTATTCATTCAATGGGAATGTCTGTAGGAGAAAGAACTTCACAAATACAGATTTATGGTAATTGGCTTCCTTGTGAGTCAGGATCCTACAAGTAGTCACTTGCATAGAAGCCAGTACTTGCTAAACTTTTCTCCTTTAAACATTAGTGATGAACACATTTTCAAATGTCATTTGAGCATCATTGGTCAAGAAAGGGCGAGCACTCCAGTTTTTATAACACCTGAGCCGAATGATCAGCTCAGGGCAAATTTTAAGCTTCTTTATTAAATAACTAGCTGAAATATCTCATGCCTTTTTCATCACCCACTAGACTAACCAGGTTGAGTTCTATTTGGAGCTGTCCTTAAAGAGTATTTAGAAACTACCACCCAGTTGGTCCAAAAGCAGTGGCCTGCATACTCCTGAAATTGGGAACATGTCACACCTGCCTTACTTGCTGATTGGTTTCTGATCATCAAATTTAAGGTATTGATTTCGACCTCTACAGAAAGCCCTTAATGGCTTGGCATCAGCTACCTATAGGAGGGTCTTCTTTGAATGTTGGTCTAGGAAATTAGATCTACTAGAGAAAAAACAATTACAAATCCCATACTTTCAGGTGAGTCAAAATAAGAAGCTTTCTGTAGCAATACTGACACCATGGAACCACATTGGAGACCAGGCTAGTTCCCTCTTCTATGGTTTTTCAGAAATTTCTGAAGATTGAGCTGTTTCAAAGAGCCTTTCTATGATCTGATGCCATCATCTTAATTTTTGCTCTTGTGTTTTACTGTTGTAGTCTTGTATTTTTATTTTTGTGCCATGGATGTTTTAAATTGTATTTTTTTTTCTATGTAAGCCATCAAGATTCTGACTGCAGCAGTCAAGAAATAAGTTTATTACATAGCAAAAGAAATTGTTCTTAATATAATGTATAGAATTGCCTTCAATCCAGTTTGATTTTATTTGGATCTTCTAATAAGCACAGTTAGGACTAAAATATTACCGTATAAAGTTATACTCTCCACACTTTAACTTTAAATCCTACGGAGTTTGAAAGACTGACTGCCTGGTAAATATCTAAAGACCTGCAACAAGTTGGATTGTTTAAATCAAGCTGACTGAGTTCTATTCAAGAAGCAAAATAGGTATTTAGGTAGACCTTTGATAATAAGAAACTATACCTTCGTCATCATCAAATGCTCCCAAATCAAAGAAACATACCACCTACTTAACAACATCAATTAACAATTCAACAATTCAATCCCTGGGATTGAATTTACACATGAAGAGGAAACAGACAACAGACTCCCATTCCTTGACATAAACATAAGGAGACTGGACAATGGAGAATGGGAAACCCATGTCTACCGCAAACCTACGCACACAGACCAAATCCTCAGTTTTGCAAGCAACCACCCCATCACACACAAAAGAAGCTGTGTCCAGACCCTCTTCAGAAGGGTCAGGATACACTGCAGCACCACAATACTAAGAAAAAGCAGAAGAGATACAGCTGCTTGACGTCGTTCTCTCTAATGGCTATCCAAAAAACTTTGTATTCTGACACACAGCACCCAAACCACAGCACCCCACACAGCTGACCACCATGCAAAAACTAACCCAACCATACCCAAAAGGGGTGACAGAAATGACAGGCAGAATTCTCCAACTCCTAGGAATAGCGATAGCCCACAGCCACACTGCACCAGGAATTATCCAGAACCAAAGACAAGACACAGAAGGGTGAAAAGAAACAACGTAATCTACAAAATCAACTGTAACAATTGCAACCACTTCTACGTGGGGCAAACATCTCGTCAATTAAAAACCAGGATCCATGAACACCGGCTAGCAGTGAAATGACATGATTCCAAATCCTTAATCTCTACCCACACTGATAACAAATAACACCAGTTCGATTGGAGCAACACAAAAATCATCGGCCATGCTACCATCCACCACACGCCAGCATGCCACAAGCAATTCCATCAACAGACACATTGACCTACAACCAGCCTACGAACCCCTCAGAATCCAAATCAACCGCACAGCCAACCAGAGACAGCACCTACCCTCAACCAACTCACACAAGACCCCTCCCCTTCCCACCTGGAGTTCACCTCCCAATGACCCTGACCTGATGTAATCTCCCTTCACAAGACCCTCTCACTGATGACTCACACCTGACCCACAGATGATTCATAACCTCCAATGACCCTGACCTGAAGTAACCTCCCCATCACAAGACCCATCACAAGCCTCTCTCTGCTGTCTCACACATGACCCATCACAAGACCCATCACAAGACCCTCACTTGACATGCTCACACCTGACCCATCACAAGACCCTCACTTGACATGCTCACACCTGACCTATCGCAAAACCCTCACTTGACACGCTCACACCTGACCCATCATAAGTCCCTCAGTTGACATGCTCATACCTGACCCATCACAAGACCCTCACTTGACACACCCACACCCGAACCATCACAAGACCTACTACCATACAAAGCCCTTATAAATAGAAGAATGATAACACTGATATCCCCTAAACTCTGCTGAATATGTTACCTAGTGTGGTAATGAACTGTTCAGAAACCAACCCACAAGCTTTGAGAACAAACCTTCACCCTCATCCTACACTGGGGCTACAGACTATTCACCACTATTACAAACATCTCTCTTGGTTTAAGGATGGTTCTGCTCATTAGACGTTTCTGGTATGTCTTTAGAAAGGATTGGGGCTCATCCCTGTTGTTTGCATATACATAAACAAAATGGAATTCAAAAAGGAATAATCTAATGGGCATTATAAAATAGCTCCCCTTTGATGCCTCAAGACCTGCAGCAGTGAGCTCACAAATTTCTACAGATATGCCTTTTAAAACAGATCAATATATACAACTGATTACTGGTTTACTTTGGTATTTACAACTTTTGTTAAGCAAGGAAACTATTTCCTATATATATTAAAAACCTTATTTCCTTTCTCCATCGTTACTGAAACTACATTAATGCCAGTGCCAAGGAAATGATTGCATTTCATGAAAAACTAAAGTTGGTCTAAATTAAACCCACCTCATAAAATGTTCCGAAATAATTCATTCTTGTGTTATGATTCAAACAGAGCTTCACTGCCAAACTCATTTGTTGAATGGCAGAAACCTTGAGAGGATTTGGAATGAATCCAGGAACATGAGATTTTGAATAAAACCTGAAGCTTACTTGCTCTTATAAAATTTCCATTACCTTGTCTATGATGAGGCAGAGTTCATGAAGGGGGTCCTGTTAACAGAAATCCATCCTTTCCTGATTACTACAGTGTATTATAGCCAGGAAGTGATGGGAGGGTTTCAACAGAAACGATTGTTTGTCAGATATATAAACAGACTGGGCTCATGTGCTAACCATGAATACAGGTGATTCCAAAGCAATCCTCTTGCGTGAACTTTATTTAAAGTGTCTAAAAATGATAGCATCAGGCACTACCTTTCAATCTCCCAGGAAATCTGTTTTGCCTCAGTCAAATTATGCTACTAATACTATGATCAAAGGCATGGTCGCATTATAATTTCACCTCCCAATAGCTCAATTTCAGAGTAAGAAACCCCCCTGGATTAAATATGGTTGCCACTTCTGACCCTACAAGATTCACTAAACTGATCATTTTACCTCAGTACCATAATGTACATAAATTTAAAGGCAGCCCAGCCTATGAAATTGGTACTGCAAAAGTTGCTGTAATACTACTAAATATTTATCAATAATTTAAAACTTTCTATTTATGTTCATTCATTATGGTTCTGCAGAGGTTTCATGGGCAATGATTTCTGCCAACGAAAATAGCTATAAATGATTATTGATATAAAACAGAAAAGTAAATGCTTGTAGTCATTTCATATGAGCTAGAGTGCAATAGAATTAGTAGTTTATTGTTGTTAGCATATGGATGTTTATGATTGTTCTTTGTTTTTATACCTTGTATTTAGCTCTGGGAAGTCGGGGGGGGGAAGGGGGAATGGGAGGGAGGGATAGGGAGGGTTAGGTAGGGGTGGGTGGAGGGAGGGGGGGATTGTTAAAGATAAAATGTACTGTAAAACTTTTCAATAAAAAAAACACCAAAAAAACCCCAGAAAAGTAACTATCTGACTTCGGCACTGATTTTGGGATGTACTTTTAAATATATGTTGTAATTTGTGGCATTTTGGCATCCAAGATGTCCACAAAATTGGGGTTCCCATTCTCTGTACTTTACCCAAAGACTTGCACTTGATTTATTAAAGCGTTGGGGGAATTGTTGGGATTTAGTAAATTGACAGTGCTTTCAAGATGTCATTTTGTGCTAAAATGTATGGGATTAGGAAGTCTGTTGAGCACTCAAGACAACATGCCATATTATATTAACCTGTTATTTTTAATTGTATCATCACTAACACCAGTAGAAATCCATGTAGACTGAAGCACATATGTACTGTAATTTTATGCAATTACTTATTATAGTAAGATAATCTTAGAGGGATGCGGTGGCTCAGTGGGTTAGGACACTAAGCTTGTCGATCAGATGGTTGGCAATTTGGCAGGTCGAATCCCGAGTGCCGCATAGCAGAGTGAGCGCCTGTTACTAGTCCCAGCTTCTGCCAACCTAGCAGTTCGAAAGTACGTAAAAATGTAAGTAGAAAAATAGGGACCACTACGGTGGGAAGGTAACAGCATTCCGTGTGCCTTTGGCGTCTAGTCATGCTGGCCACATGACCACGGAGACGTCCTCGAACAAGCGCTGGCTCTTTGGCTTTGAAACGGAGATGAGCACCGGCCCCTAGAGTTGGAAACGACTAGCACGCATGTGCGGGGGAACCTTTACCTTTTTAATCTTAGATGCTACAAGCTTTCAGGGATGCCAAAGTCTTGTGTATTTCTCAAAGGATGGATGTGAAATTAGCAAAAACTTTGAGTCATATGTCCAGGATATGGAAACAAGTGGGATTCAAGGAGGATGCAGAGATAGATGGCAAGGCAGATTGTTAGAGAACATTCAGTACAGCTTGTTTGCACAGAGGCTTATATTATGTAAGACTTCAGGTTTCACAGTGTCTCAGATTAGTCTCTCTAGTCTTAGGCATTTTGTGCACAGCAATTTGATTACCAGTACATTTACATCTTGCAATCAGTTACACAGTAGTTACTCCTTACTCCCCCACTCCCCTTCTCTCTGCTTTTATTTTGTCTTTCTTTTTTGAAAAGCTAGCACCTTTGTTCAAAGTAGCCGGCAGATACAATAGTTGGGACAAACAAGAAAACAGTCAGCCTTGTCCCCTGCTATTCACCAAGCTCTTCCACATTGATATAAATCAAGAGGGTGGGGGTAGGAATGCAGCCCCAGCAAACATTGTTCAAGAGCTCAGAAGAGAGCAAGCATCTGGCCCATCCAATCTATGCCAAATTCAGAAAAACAAACCATGCATGAATTCTGATGAGAAGAATGAATTGCTGAGGATGGGGGAAGGGAAACGAGATGTCAAAGGTTATCCAACAAATGGATTGAATGAAGGGTGGGCAGGATAGAACAACAATATGATGATAGGAGGGGATTTAGGGTTTTTTTCCCCCTCCCCCAGAGTTTTGTTTTTAACGTTAGAGCTGAGGGAGCAACTGGGGTTTGGTGAAAGCAAGACTGAAAGATAAATAACTGGATATATTGCATGAGTTGGAGAAAGCAGAATGGCGTCAAAAACTGAAAGGTTCCAAGAATGATTTTAGAAGTGATGCCAAAAAGATTTTTGCTCTTTCTTGTTTCTGCATCTGTGTGATACTAATGCAGGGTAGAATATCAAAGAGAGTAACCTAAAAATATCAAACACTCCATGCCAATATAACTTACATAGTCACATTATTGGCAACATAAATAGCACTTTCAACATGATACATAAAGTGCAAACCACATCTTTGTACCTGAGTAAACTTGAATAATTTTACTCAGATCCAAAGACATCGGTTCCCAAGTTAACATACATGTTTACATGAGTTGCGTTTGTACTGTTCCCCAGTAGATGATCAACCTTCAGAAACCACAAGATTTTACTGGAGCATTGGTCCTCTCCTTTTTGCTTTGACATGGATTAAAACTGCACCTCAAACTGATCACAACCAATTTCCGGCAATGACTTAACCCAAGTAGATTGCCATTTGAGTTGCTTACTAAGTTTAAATCCCATGTAATGTAGGTCAAGCAAACAGAGATCCTCAGCCTTAATTAGAGCTGGCAAGAAAGAGCCATTTTATTTGCATTATTCTTCTCAGACTCTGGGTGGGTGAGCCAAGTGTGAATAGCATTCCTGCTTGATCACAGAGATGCCCTGGCTGAAAAACTAATTCCAATTATTTTGTGAAATGCTAGTGTTGTCTCTTGTTGTTGTCATCCCAGACAGCGGAACTCTAAATATTTCCACATTTTCGACATTGGTTCAACATTTTGTGGCATTATGCCTAATTTCTGTCCCCAAAGGTTCACACATGATATGCTTTAGTTCTGCTTTCATAAGACCAATGGTGAATGTGTTATGTTTTTTTTTTAAAAAACATCCTGTGCCTGCTTGGCTGTCTTTATAACAGAGGTGCACAACATTGTACTGAAGAGAGGGCTATATTCAACTTTTGAGATGTATTGGGGGGGAGGATGGAAGGAGGGGCATTTTCCAAAAAAAAAGTAGGTGAAACTAGTACATTTTGGATAAGGTCACCATTGCATTTTTATGCAATCAGTTGCACAAAATAAAAACGCACTGTTTAGGAGACACACTGGGGGTTGCACTTGGGCAGTTGGCCAACTGCAGCCTACAGTTTGCCTAAGTGAAACCCCCAGTGACTCTCCTAAAGTCAACCCTACTTACGCTGAAGCTGCCAAGGTTGAGAAACACTGCTGTAGACAGATTGAACTCAAACAATTAAATTTTACTATTCAGAATATTTGGTCTCTCTGTCCACAAACAGCTGATACCACTCAAACTCTGAATAGCTGTGGCATTCTCAGTCTTCTGAACCAGCTTTGGGTTGATGGGCTGTGAATTCTGGCAGAAGCCCAGCATGCCTGGAGGCTCTAGGTTGGGGAAGGCCAACTCATTTGTGTTTCCAATTTTTGCTAAGGAATTCCTGCACCCAAGTCTACCATGAAAGTAGATAAAGTTTAGATTAGTTTAGTTTTATTGAATTTTTATACCGCCCTTCTCCCGAAGGACTCAGGGCGGTGAACAGGGCATATAAATAGAAATACAAAAGTTAAAAAAGGATTAAATTATTGCCCAATTAAAACAATCAAAATATAAAAACATTAAAACCCTAACATTCCCCCATCAGGCCAGGCCAGCTTGTTCGAATAGATGGGTCTTTAACCCGCGCCAGAAGGAGTGAAGATCCGGTGCCATCCGGAGCTCGACCGGCAGTTGGTTCCGTAAAGCCGGGTCGCCCACAGAGAAGGCCCTCCCCCTGGGGGCCACCAGCCGGCATTCTCTGACCGGAGGCACCCTGAGGAGGCCCTCTCTGTGGGAACGCACAGGGCAGAGGGGAGTCGACGCCGGCAGCAGGTGGTCCCCGAGGTATTCCGGACCCATGCCATGTAAGGACTTAAAAACCATCACCAAGACCTTGAACCTCACCCGGAAGACAACTGGTAGCCAATGCAGCTCGCGGAGCAAAGGTGTAACATGGGAGTACCGGGAAACACCCAAGACAACTCTCGCGGCCGCATTCTGTACCAGTTGGAGCCTCCGAGTGGTCTTCAAGGGAAGCCCCATGTAAAGAGCATTACAGTAGTCTAGGCGAGAGGTCACGAGCGCATGAGTGACCGTACACAGGGCATCCCGGTCCAGATAGGGTCGCAACTGACGCACCAGGCGAACCTGAGCGAAAGCCCCCCTAGTCACGGCTACTACGTGATCTTCTAGAGTAAGCCATGAATCTAGGAGGACTCCCAAGTTGCGAGCCCTATCCACAGGGGGTAAAAACTCACCCCCCATAGAAAGAGATGGAACATTTTGAATGTCCCAGGATGCCGGAATGTACAGCCACTCAGTCTTGTCAGGGTTGAGCTGAAGTCTGTTCCTCCCCATTCAGACCCGAACCTCCTCCAGGCAACGGGACATCACAGCGAGGGCATCACTGGGGTGGTTTGGGGTCGAAATGAAAAGTTGGGTATCATCGGCGTATTGATGATACCCAACTCCAAAACCACGAATGATCTCACCCAGCGGTTTCATGTAGATGTTGAACAGGACAGGCGAGAGGACCGACCCCTGAGGAACTCCACAAATGAGAGACCTAGGGGTTGACATCTGCCCTCCTGCCAACACCGACTGCGAGCGTCCCAAGAGATAGGAGGAGAACCACCGAAGAACTGTGCCTCCCACTCCCAATCCCCTGAGACGCCGCAGCAGGATACCATGGTCGATGGTATCGAAAGCCGCCGAGAGGTCTAATAGGACTAGGACAGAGGAATATCCCCTGTCCCGGGCCCTCCAGAGATCATTCACCAGAGCGACCAATGCCGTCTCCGTGCTGTACCCGGGCCTGAAACCTGATTGGTACGGGTCTAGATAAAGTGTAATAGATAAAGGCCCTGGGCTAGGAACAGAGACAGTGAGTTCTAATCCTGCCATGGGCATGAAACCAGCTAGGCCATTTCTTCTCTCTCAGCCCTTGGAAAGAAGCAAGCAATTTCTGAAAAAGTTGCCAAGAAAACTGCATGGGGGTAGGGGTGGGGGTGGGAGGACTGATTCAAAAGTGCCCGAAACAGAAAGCCTGCTATAGCCATTGCTTTCCTTGATCAACTTCGCTACCCTTTTCTAACCCTCCCCTCTCTCCCCCACCTCCAACCAAAGCAATCCTACTACTTGCTTTTGTCCTGTCTTATTCATGTCATGGCTAAGCTTTGGATTCATTCCTTGGTACTGTCATTCTCTTTCAGTCTCATTTTTCCAGCCTGTAAACTAGGAGCAATAATGACCTGTTTCACAGAGCTATTGCGAGGATTAAAGGGATTAGAAGGAGGCAACATTCTTTAAAATCCTTTGGCAGTGAATGAATCTGTTTCTTTGGAATCACGTGTTCCTTAAGGATATGATCGGGGCTGATAACCTTGGGAGTCTCACTGTTTTGCCAAGTAGAGAAAAGATCCTCCCTCCATTGGTGTCTGCATAGTACAGTTGTTTTTGAAGGACAATAGCTAACAGCTCTTCCAAGTGTTTGGAATGTAAGTTTTATATGCGCATCTGCTAAAGGAGAGGACAGTTTCTTCACAGTTGAAAAATCTAGTGCTGGGGGACACATTATAGTGTAAACAATGCAAAAATGTTCATGGATCCCCTTAGTGCAGGAGTGTCAAACTGCCGGCCCGTGGGCTGGATGCATCATCTGGAAGCCGCACCCACCCCATTGCCGGCAACGGCAAAACTGTCCCGATACGTTGTGCGATGTCACGTGATGTCGCGAGTTTGACATGTCTGCCTTAGTGCCTGTCAAGTTCTCTGCCTCACTGATTTTAATTTTTTTAAAAAAAAATTTAAATCCTTTCATTAAAATTGGTAAACTGGTAAAAATACTAGTCTTCAGAATCATCTTTATTTACAAAAATAATGTGGCCCTGGTACACGTTGTTAGCACATGTAAGAAAGTATAGGTACCCATACAGTTTATACTAATGCTAAGTAGAATATCACGAGAGTGACCTAACAAATGAAACATTCTAGGCCACGTATGTTGTTATGCTATGTTTGGCCTGCCAGCCTAGAAAAAGGATAAGGCTAGAACGATTCATTCTATAAAAAGGAAGTTGGAGGAGAAGGGAAAGATCATTACAATAAATGAGCGCTTACAACCCAATGGAAGCCAATTTTTGAATGGGCAAACTTGCTATTAACTCATTTAATTATTTAACTATTAACTGAGTTATTAACAAGCTGCCAAAATTTTGGAAATGTACATGAGTTTCAAAAAAGTCAAGGACCACCACCTTAGGGTTAGGAATATTGAACGAGTATTGTTGCAACTCTAACATAGCCAGTATGCTTGCATAGTTGGTTTACGTAGTTGGTTATAATTTTATCCTCATAAAGACACCCTCAGTTTTAAGTGCTGTCTGCTTGAAAATCATCTCTGTTATCCATTCTCTCTTGGATTTCCCACTGACCTGAGAACAGGGAACATGAAATAAAATGCTCCTTTTTGAAAGACTATCAGGCTAAATTGGAAGAAGCTCTTTCGAAAAGTAAATTTGCATGTCCCTTAGTTTATCTAGAGCTGTTCCTGTTTTCCTATTGTTTCCTATGGTAAAATCAGATATCTTTTCATATCTGAATAGATGCATTCAGGGAGAGAACATGTGTTTATGTAACACACTTCCTGTCCTGCTGTTGCTGTTTTGCATGCTTCAAAAGCAGTCTCAGGATATGTCTTTTCCAGTTCTTCCAGCAGGTCTTTCATTTGGAGTCCTTGAATCACTTACTCACAATAACAAATAACTCCATCAATCTTGGAGCCACTTGGAATAACTGGACTAAAGTTGGGTATTTTTCTTTCCATACAAGGGCTGGAGAAAATCTACCATTGTGACAAATGATTAATAGGGATGGACAAAACCCCAGTTATTGAGAAAAGTCAAGATTCAGAGTGAGGAATATTACTGAAATGTTATTATTCCCAAACTAAATCATTTAGGACCAGATACTCCAGAAGACTTCCTATTGCAGAGCTTTCTCAACTTTTGTCATTGCATCTTCCTTTAATATAATCTTAATGTAATCTTAGTCTTCTTCACAACTTCCTAGGTTCTCTCTGTACATCCCTAGGAGTTATCTCACCTATAAGCTGTATGTAGGTGCCTGAGCTTCAGGATGATATATGACATTTATTTATTCTGCATTCTAGTTCTTTGCATAATGTGTCTGAACAAGCCTGCTGGTAAATTGTGAGTGAGTTGTTCTATCTAGAGCAAGGGTTTTCAACCCGTGGTACGGGTACCACCTGTGGTACATTGGCACCTAGCAGGTGGTACGCGACCATCCTAGAAAAGTGGTAGTGGGGGAGGAGAATGGCAGCACCACACAAGTCTGAGCGAGAGATGGCTGGAGCTGCAGGGTTGTCAGGGCTCAGCAGAAGCACCAAGATCAGTGCCAGGCTCCAGCTGGAGCTCAGCACTGATCCTGGCGCTTCTGCTGAGCCCAGAAGAAGTGCCGATCAGCTGGAATGTTGCAGCATCTCCAGGGTGTTGTGATTTACATTCAGATGCTTGGCAACTGATTCATATTTATGATGGTCACAGTGTCCCAGGGTCACGTGAAGTGACCAAAGCCTGCTGCAACTACCCAGCAGATGGGGGGAATAAAAACCAAACACCCCCCACCCCACCCCCATTGCCAAGCCTCAACAGAAATGCTCACAACAATGAAAACCTTGGACAGGAGGAAGAGCGCTGCTGGGCAGGCAGGTGTCTTGCTCGGCTGTGGCTTGGGGGGCACTTTTTTCAGTGCCATTGTAACTTCGAAAAGTCACTAAGTGAACTGTTGTAAGTTGAGGACTACCTGTACTTTATCACTTTTTTCCTTTTTTCCCCTGGTCATCAAGTTTTTGACATCTTGCTAGGCGACTGGTGGTACTCGGATGTTGCCGTAACCTAAAAGTGGTACAATGGGTGAAAAGGTTGAAAAGTCCTGATCTAGAGAAGGCTCTAATGCTGGGAAAGATGGAAGGAAAGAGAAGAAGAAATTTGGATTGGATGGAGAGCGATTAGAGTTACAGTGGCAATGAGTTCACTGTTGGGATCCCTGGAAGGAGAGGACAGGGAGAGATCATCATGGAGAGACTTCATCTATACATCTCTAGAAATTGAAAATGACTTGATGGCACATAATCAACCAGTCAGTCAATCATCTATTATTTTCTTGGTTATTGATGGTATTTTTACGAGTCTTTTCCAGCAACATTTATCTGAAGACCCATTTATTTGAACAAGCTGGCCTGGCCTGATGGGGGAAGTTAGGGTTTTTTAATTGGGTTTTATATTGTTACTGTTTTATCTGGGCAATTATTTAATTCTTTTTTTAATTTTTGTATCCTCTATTTATATGTGCCCTGTTCACCGCCCTGAGTCCCTCGGGAGAAGGGCGGTATACAAATTTAATAAATACAAATACAAAATACAAACAAAAATGTCAGTATTCTTTCTATCCTATTTTTGCTTCTATAAAGGAAGCATAGATTGTCACAGACAAAACCATTTCCTCCATGATTCTGATCTTTGTACTTCTAGAATCTAGACACATCCCAACATCTGAATATGGTCTTCATGGCTACTCTTCTAAATGCTGCTCTGTGGCATACTTCTTCACTGCTGATTCAGTTAGTGTTGATTGATTATAGTAAAAAGCCAAAGTTATCTTTATTGTCGGTTCTAAGGCTGGTTGCTGTACCTGTTGTTATTAGTTTGCTCTTCTTTAGATTTAAACCTAGTCCCGTTCTTCCATTGTGCTTCTTGACTTTGATTACTAGAGTTGGCAAGTCATTTATATCCTCAGCTATCACAGTAGTGTCGTTAGCATAACATAGGTTACTGAGGTTTCTTTCTCCAATTTTAAAACCACACTTGTTGTGTACTGGGTTCATTGCGCAGGAATGAAGACGAGGCGAGTGAGTTCAGCAAAGAGCATGGTTTATTTCTTGCAGGATCTGAACTAGAGAACAGGGCTGCAGCTGCAGCAATTTATACCTTGGCCCCTAGGTGGCGGCCAATAGGTTTGAAGCAACCTATTGCCACCCAGGGGCAACCAATAGCAGCGCTGGGGACGGGTTGTCTGAGATGCTGGGAGCTGTTAGCTAGCTCCCTGCTCTAGCAACCTACCAGCCGTTACCATGTGGTGTTAACAAGCAAGCCCAATACATAACACCACTCATCTTCTTCCAACCCAGCTTCCATCAATAAACAAGCAAGGAAACATTCTTTATAAATGTTCAAGTCATAAAAGAAAAGTATGCAGCTTCTCTCACTCCTTTCTAATCATTCACCATGGTCTGTCTGTATTATGGTTTTGTGGCCTGTATAATATGTTTTGCATGAATATTGTTGTCACGCAAAACATATTACACAGACCAGAAAACCGTAATACAGACGGAATACATTCTGAGATTCCCATTTTTCTAAGCACTTCCACAGTGCCAGATCCATTAAGTACAGCAGACCAAGGATCAATTCCAAGGAAGGTTAAGATTACATTTATTGAGAGTGGCTATAATAACACAACCTTGCAAGTGTGTGGGCTGTGCCTCCTCTCCTTCCTGTGTCCATGTGAATTAAGCCACACCTTTCTGCTTATTTTGGACTTAAGCTATGTTGTTCTCCTTGTCAAAATTCAGTAGTGTGCTGGCCAAAGGATATCTGAAGATTTCTGTTGCATAATTTTCCATTAGTACGCTTCTCTTTAAGGCCAGTGATACTTCAATATGAGCAATTTAACGGAGCAAAATGCCTGCATCTAAACATGTCACCTTAAATATAACATATCCATATATAACCACTAATATATTCCTATCCCGTCTTTCCTTGTCAGCCTTTTCTGTCCTCCTTTTCAGTCCTTGGTCTCCTGGCAAAAATTCAAACAGCTGTTGCTTTACATTTCGTTCCTAGGATAGTATTCACTGAAGCTCCAATCAGGCTCAGCAACTCTTTTTTCACCTACTGCTATTTTAAACTGAAATATACTGGATGTAATTTGACATCCAAAATTGTTTGATAGCCACTGAGATAAATATTCAAAGCGGCTATACCCACCTCATTTCACTCACTATCTAAGGAGGAGCAATCGCTGGCTGAAGCTCTCTGAGATAGATGTAATGCGTATGGTACAATACATGGCTGTTTCCAATGTAGTAGTATAGATTTGTATATAGAATCAGCCTATGCATAAATCCAAAGAATTAAGCATATATTATTGTCTGTCAAAATACGGTAGCTCTCACTATTCATACTGTATGCACATGTCTCAGGAACCTATTGCCAATTTTATTTTTCCCAAAACATAGCAAGTATATATGAAATGTTCAGAGGATGATAGTGTGGCATAGAAACGCATACCCCCTGCTCAAGACAGGAAACTTTATACCATCGTGGTCAAATGGTTGTCCAGTCTATTCTTAAAAACTTCCATTGATGAAGCATCCACAACTCCTGGAGGCAAGTTTTTCCATTGATTGATTGTTCTCATTGTCAGGAATGTTCTCCTTAGTTCTAGTCAGATCTCTTTTTAACAAGCTTCCTCCCATTATTTCTTGTCCTATCTGCCAGTGCTTTGAAGAAGAAGTCAATCCCTCTTCTCCGTGACAGGCCCTCAACTTTAGCTGTCATGTCACCCCTTATCCTTTTCTTTGATAGGCTAGATATACCTAGCTCTCTCAACCATTCATCCTATGATTTAGCCTCCAGACTCCTTATCATATTTGTTGCTCTTCTCTGCACACTTTCTAGGGTCTCGGCATCTTTTTTGTATCATGGTGACCAGAACTGACAAAGTATTCCAAGTGAGGCCTCACTAGTGCAGTATAAAGCTATATTATAACTTCTTGTGATCTTGTTGCTATCACTCTGTTGATGCAATCTAGGACTGCATTAGTTTTTGTGGTAGCTGCACCACCTTGGTGGCTCACATTTAAGTGGTGGTCCACTAGGACTTCTAGACCCTTCTTACAGTTACTACTGTTGAGTCAGGTACTGCCTATTCTATATCTGTGCATTTTGCTTTTCCTACCTATGTCGAGTACTTTATTTTTGTTACCACTGAACTGCATCTTGTTTGATAAGGTCCAATGCTCAAGTCTGTCAAGATCTGTCTGAATCTTGAGTCCATCATCCAAAGTTTTCCAGGCCTCCAGAGCCCAGATCTGGCTGCTGGGGAGGGGGCGCAAACTCACTCTGCGGCCATAGATCTGGGCTCCAGAGGTCTTCTCCAGGTCTCTGGAGCCTGGATTGGGCTGTGGGGGGCTCGCAAAATTGCTCCGCAGCAATAGATCTGGGCAGCAGAGGTCTTCTCCGGGCCTCCAGAGCCCGGATCGGGCTGTGGGGGGCTGTGGACCCATCCCCTGGCCTCAGATCAGAGTGGCAGCAGGAACTGTGGCAGAGAGGAGACAGACCTTTTCCAGGTGAGTGATCTGTGCCTCAGAAGCTCCCTAAAGCAGTTTCTTCTCCCCCCCACCCCCGACTCTGTAAAGGGCTTTCCACTGAAGCCGGAGCTATGCATGAGTTCCGGCACCTATATATATATACGTGTGTATGTGTGTATGTGTGTGTGTGTGTGTATACACACACACACACACACACACACACACCAAAAAAAGCACTGTTTAAACGCTTTATTGAAGTCCAAGGTTACTGTGCCCTGATGTACTAATTTAGTCACTTTATCAACAAAGGCAGTAAGATTTGTCTGGCATGATGCTTTTTTAAGAAACCCATTCTAGTAATCACCTTGCTTGTTTCTAGGTGCTCAGAAACCCACTGCTTGATTATCTTTTCCAGGATTTTCAAAGATATTGATGTCAAGCTAATTAGTCTATAATTTCCTGGATTCATTTTTTAAAATCACTGATTAGTCTAAGGTTGCATATGTATGAGACACTGAATGACAAACTTGTCAATTACATTTTAGTTGAGGATATTGACCTAAAAGAAGGTCAAGATCTGCTTATTCTTATTCTGAAGTGCAGCACTTGGGATAACGTATCACGTCAACTTTAAGAAGGCAGATTCCGCCAATAAAAATTAGTAAAAAAAAAGGAAACAATTACCCAGAAAGGCATTTTTTACTGAATGTGATCAAGTAGAGGCTAGTCAGCCAATTTTCTGAGGCATTTAATCTAGATTCTTTCATTATTTAGGAGCATAGAACTTGGTGGCCTAAGTGGTCCTTTCCAACTCTCTATTTCCATGAGACTTTGTTTTTCAGATCCAATTTTGTGATTCATTTTTGATTTAGTATGTCATATAAGCCCAGAAAATGTGATTAATTGAGTTGCCAAATAATGCTAAGTATGTCCTATAAATGGCTTGAAAGTGGAAATGCATTGTCAATTTGTGTTGGATTGATGGGTCAAAATGAATCTGGAGCCAGGGCAGAGATGGCTTTATAAGATCAGATGGAAGACTCTGGATGTTTTGCATTACTTGTACTGTTGCGGTATTATCCATGTGTCACAGTGAAAAGGCCTACAATATTCTTCATTACTAAGCCACCACAGTAGATCAAAGCTAAAGCCCTTGATTTCTGCTATCAAAATCCTGTTTTATCTATTGCTGTTCTAAATGCCGCAATGTATTTGTAGTAGCTGTGGGTGATCTTTGGGACTTCATCCTACTCTGTTTAATTATAGGAAAATGGAATTTAAAATATGGATTTACAATTTTGTTATGTCCCATAGATATAAAGAGCTGTTCACAACTCTCTTGAGGTTCTGTAAATACGGATTCCATCTCTGCAGCACACTCTAACAGTGAAATCTGTACCCCCATGTATGTGAGCAACAAATCTGTTTTAGAATTATCTGACTCAGAAACTATGGCTATTCCAATGCCATTGTTTAACAGATGTAGTGTCATGCAACCTCTAAAGAGAGGTTTCAGATCCTGTTGCCAGATGACCCTTGAGACCCTGTGCATTTTGGAGAAATGAGCTGGAGATTGGCCTGCCTTTGCAAGCAAGCTAATGCAAAACACCCTCGGCTTTCATGTCAGCTCCAGATGATTGCAAAGAGAGCTCATGCTGTCTTTCTGCTTTGCTTCAGGTGAAGGAGCAGAGGAACTGTTGCTGTTGGAAAGAGAGACTTCCCAGCAGGTTTTGGTTCACAGTTCTGCATTATGACGCCAGGAAATCATGCAGTTTGGCATCAGGATACTTCACTTTCTCCCTCAGTAAGATCAATGAAATAAGTACTTGGCTTCATCAAAGTCTAAATAAGCGATAGCAGCCTAATAGAGGTTAATGTCAAGCTTCTTCTCTTAAGTTGAATAGGCATTAATAATCCAAACTGGCCCAGCTGGGTTTAAAAAGTCATTACAGGTAGTCCTTGGCTTACCATCGTAATGGAGCCTGCCAAATACGGTCATAGGTCATGATGGTTGTAAAGTGGATCATCACACAACTGACTCTGAATTTATGATTATTATTTTTTGCAGCAGTCATTAAGCCATCGCCATGGTGATTAAATGTACTCATTGTTCTCTGTGATTTTGCCGAAAAACAGAAGCAAATACCAGTTTTCAGGCAAAAGTGTCCTAAATATTGGCCACATAACCTCGGGATGCTGCAAATAGCCATAAATGTGGGCTGGTTGTGAGCACCTGAAATGCAATCATGAGACTGTAAGGGTGGTGACTTGTGGAAGATTAGGCTTGCAAATTTTAGGTAGGTTTCCAAGCTAAGCAGGGCAACTTCAGCCATTTCCAACTCCAGTGAGGCCCACATGTTCTAGTTAGAACAGCATTTCTCAATCTCAGCAAGTTTAAGTTGTCTACTGTAGACTTCAGCTCCCAGAGTTTTGGAAGTTGAAGACCATACATCTTAAACTTGGTGAGACTGAGAAACACTGTTGTAGAGAAAGTTCTTTCTTTCTTTATTAAATTTGTATACTGCCCATCTTGTTGTTTGGGGTGACTATTGATGGCTAATGCAGCTGTCTGGGATGACAATGGAGCTCATTAACAATCAGTAAGTAAAGGTAAAGGTTCCCCCGCACATGTGTGCTAGTCATTTCCGACTCTAGGGGCCGGTGCTCATCTCCGTTTCAAAGCCGAAGAGCCAGTGCTTGTCCGAGGATGTCTCCGTGGTCATGTGGCTGGCATGACTAGACGCCAAAGGTGCATGGAATGCTGTTACCTTCCCACCGTAGTGGTCCCTATTTTTCTACTTGCATTTTTATGTGCTTTTGAACTGCTAGGTTGGCAGAAGCTGGGACGAGTAACAGGCGCAATCAGTAGGTCCCCATATTTGTTGCTGAAATCACAATGGTTAAAATCCTATATATGTAGTAGCTTTAGTGCAAATGTGTTCTAGAAATTGTGATGGGACTTAAGGATGGAAAGGATTTCACTTTTGTATGTGATTACAGAATCACTGCTTAGTTTGGACTCAAGAGCAGCAATGCTTGTTGTTTTATTCCTCTGGGTAAGGAAGGAATCCTGTGACACTGGCTTTTCAGGTGAGAAATCGTTTTGATGATCATAAATGTTTTCAAATTCTTTTCATTCCTTCTGGGTGTGCTCTGGCTTCCTTTGCTGCAATTATCTCTTATAACTGCCCAGGCACCTAATGGGGATGGAAATGTACATCTCTTCCAGACATCCATGCTGACTAAATCCAACCCAGCCCAGTCAACCACACTAAAATCCAACAGATGTTTCTGCTTTTCCCTTCTTTTGGCTAGTGAAAATGTGTCACATGCATTCCAAATTAGCATCCTTTTCTTCTGGAAAAAAAAAGTTCAGATTGCATCACCTTTTTCTGAAAATGATTCAGTTTACTGGATTTAATTAAAAACAGTAATCTGAGATTTATACATTCTTGATTTGGGCTAAACAACTTTACAGCCTATGAATTATTGGAATCTAGATTCAACACAGATAATTACTCAAACTTGGCTCTGGTAGCATGTTATGCATCTTATACTGAACCAAAATATCAGCTGTTATCCAAGAATGGAATTGGTGATTTGTAAAGTTGAATCTCTTTTGTTCATTGGTTCTTTGGGATGTCCTATGAATCTACCTGCTCTTCTGTGGGAGAGATAAATGAAAAGCAATCCCTGAAATTGTTTTGCTCATTGAGGAATATTCCCTATTTTCAATAATTAGAAACATATATAACATTATATAACATTTACATATATATATATATGTAAATTTTAAATTGCTAACAAAGAATTAAGGGAGACTGATATGCATTTCAAACTTATTAGTTTTCATCAGTCAGCCATACCCTTCCGAGATTCGAACCTGGGCTGATTACACATTAGGCAGTTGTTTTCACCTCTAGGCTGCCTAATGTGTAATCAGCTCAGGTTCGAATCTTGGAAGGGTATGGCTGACTGATGAAAACTAATAAGTTTGAAATGCATATCAGTCTCCCTTAATTCTTTGTTAGCAATTTAAAATTTACACAAATATGAGCTGTCACCGGTGTGACTACTGCCTGTCGATGGCCTTCAGGATAGGCTGACACAGGAGATAAAGATTTGTCCCATGTTTGGGGCCTAGCAAGGTAATCTAATAGTTAATAAGCATTTGTCATATATATATATATGTGTGTGTGTGTGTGTGTGTGTGTGTGTGTGTGTGTGTGTTGCAACTACCAAAAAAGCCACCACAGTCCTAGGCTGCACTAACACAAGGATAGAATCAAGATCATGTGAAGTATTAGTACCACTTTATAATGCCTTCATAAGGACCCACTTCTTGTACTGCATCCAGTTTTGGTCACCACAATATAAAAAAGATGTCGAGACTCTAGAAAGAGTGTAGAGAAGAGCAACAAAGATGATTAGGGGACTGGAGGCTAAAACATACAAACAACAGTTGTAGGAATTTGGGTGTGTCTAGTTTAAAGAAAAGAAGGATTAGGGGTGATATGATAGCAACATTCAATATCTAAGAGGTTGCCACAAAGAAGAGGGGGTCAATTTATTTTCCAAAGCATCTGAAGACAGGACAAGAAGCAATGGACTGAAACTAATTAAGGAGATAACCAAGCTAAAACTAAGGAGAAATTTCCTGACAGTTAGAACAATTAATCAGTGGAATAACTTTCCTCCAGGAATTATGGGTGCTTCAACACTGGAGATTTTTAACAAGAAATTGAACAACCATTTGTCTAGAATGGTATAGGCTCTCCTGCTTGAGGAAGGGGTTAGATTAGAAAACCTCCAAGGGCCCCTTCCAATTCTGTTATTCTGTATATTGCCTATATATATGGAAGTGGTCTATCAGTGCATTTTCCTGGGTGTTTTCAACTTTCCATTGTAGCCTACAGCCCTGGAATTCTCTGATGGCCTTCCATCCTGGTGTTAGCATCTGCCAATTGTCTAATACATTTTCCTATTCTGATGTTATGATTTAGCAGACTCTAACATGCAGGAATTCCCATATTTGCACTGTGCTGGGAATTAAATACAGAACATGCGTTGGGAACAATCTCCCTACTACAGTGAGAAATTAGACATTTTAAGCATAGTCCTTCTCTTCCTCCCAGCAATTCTGCTCAATATTGCCTGCCTCCCAATAACAGCAGGCAACAGCTATTTTGAGCAGCAAACCTGAGGATGGGTTGGTAAAGATTTGTTATCCTTTTTCCTAAAGGCTCTACTCCGAATTCTTGTTTCAAATCACAGGTTTGACCAAGAAGAAAAGAGCATTTCTATTTATAAAGCCCAGAAGAGAGAGAAAAATTAACAAACTTCAGATGTTTGGTGTGGGTCACCAAGGGGGACTGTTTCATTTGGAGATATCTTTGCCCCATATTTATTAGTGGATCACATTTTTTGGAACAAGCTATGATTTTGAAAATGCTAACAATGGGTTAAACTTACATCTGCAAATATCTTCAATAACATTCAAGCCATCAACCCAACAATCCAGCAGTTTGTGTCTATCCAAAAAGCACTGTATGTGAATTTATCACGCAGGTGCCATTTTTGCACTGTTATGCTTTCTTTGTCAGCATGTTATTGGGGTTTTGGCTTCAGATCATACTAAAGTCTCAACAAAGCAACTTAAGTCATTCATGTGGATTTCACATTAAGGTTACACATTTCCATTCATATGGAATTCATTCAAAATACTGTCTGGCAGTTCAGTATATTTTCTTAGCTGACTTAGTGCCAAAAGATACAATCCAGTTGGCCTTTCTTTTATGTGGAGGAAAACATGTTAAAGTGGATCACATGTTCAATCAGAAGCATGACGATATCTCCTGGAAGTGGACATATTTTGAACAATTGTGGCAAAGGTGACCCCTGGGGGAGGGGTCCCAGAGTAGCCTAGCACTCTTATGATGTCATTCACACATATGAAAGGGGTAGATAATAATGGCTCAGCACTACTCCATCATGTTGTTTAAAGCTTTGAATCCTCTGGACACCTCTGAATAGTTGCATCCAGAACCTAGGAATAAGTCACTGAGAGATAAATGGTGCAGGCAATAAAGTGGGGAAACCATACAGAAAATGCTAAGCACTAACAAAGCAATATATTTAAACTTTCTGTTTAAACATATTCTCTGTGCTTAAAGATTTCCACCAATTATCCTCATAACTGATACAGGGGCTAGTTCCCTCAGTGTAACCTGATCGATTCTCAATCATGGTATGTTCATCTTTAATGTAAAGTGTATTAAAAATATGCAACACTTTTGAAAATGAGGACAGGATAGCTGGCTATTTTACAAGATAGCAAATACATGGGAAACTTATTTGACTTTCATTTCAGGAAAAATTATGGCTTAGTAGTTTACTCAGAAAGTTTGCATTCAAGAATGCTTTTTCTTATGTATTAAGTATCCATAAGAAAATTAGTTATAAATAGAATAATCCTATTTTTGACATTTTCTGTTACTTTTTGTCAGCAATAAGAATAACAAAAATAAATGGAGCTTAAATACCGTGATCACTGCTGTGATGTCTCCAGAGGTTACACTGAAAGTTTTGGGAGGTTGTTTTTTTATTAGTAGTTATCATCAACATAAAATACATTATGACATAAAAATAACTTTATAATTTATTTGAATATTTAGCATATTTAGCAGTCACAGCTATTGGAAATCCCTTACTGATCTTGAAAAATCTAAGCAGGATTGGACCTGGTCAGTCCAACAGGTAATATATGCATGTAGCTATCAGAATCACAGCTGACTTGACAGAGGCTTTCTCTTTATCCATGGTTTAATAAAAATTTTCTGTGAATGTTTTCCAGCATGGTTGCTGGGACCTGGAATAAGAGAATCAGCAAAGTATACTGAGTGAATCACGCTTTGGGCTTTAAGGAATCATAATACATTTCTGTTTACCCAGCTTAAAGATGCAGAACTAAAGAGAAATGTATGCTGAAGGGTGAAATGCAAGGATATTTCATGAGGGCGTTTCTCGGCCATAAATCTTGGACATGAGGCTAGCAGGACAGATTATCTCTTCACAACTAGATGAATTCATGGAGATCAGCTATTTCCTTGGAAGATAATTGAACACCTGGCAAAATCACTCCAATTAAAACAGGCAATTAAAACAAGGTATGTAAACTTATCTCTGAATTTTCTACTCTTGTTATGGAATGATATAGATAATGAACTGATGCTTCATTTTAAAAAGGCAATGCTGGGAACAATTTGGGCGGTAGAAATGGTGAGAAGACACTATCTCCTAGTCTCATAATAATATTGAATTGTTTTCAATTATAGCATGTTTTTAATATTGCTCATATTATGGCTTGCTTTTTACTGTACGACACCCTGAGTCATGTTGTGAGATGGATGGCTAGATGAATATGATGGATGAATGGATAAATAAATGTTTTCAACATTTTGAGGACATTTAGATTAGCAACTTTTGTTTCTCCTTTTCTTTTATATAGCCACATGACCACGGAGACGTCCTTGGACAAGCGCTGGCTCTTCGGCTTTGAAACGGAGATGAGCACCGGCCCCTAGAGTCGGAAACGACTAGCATGCATGTGCGGGGGAACCTTTACCTTTTACCTATTGAAATTAACCAGTGCTTCAGGTTAATCTTACATTAATGGGAGACAGAAGATTTTACTTGACCTTACTTTTTTAGCTTTGACAGTTAACATTTGCTTTCCTGTCTGTTGATGATATGAAGTAGCTTTACAGTATTGTAATCTTTAAAAATTGTACACGCTTATTACTTCTTTTATTCTTAACTGTTATTCTGACAAGAAACAGTTTCTCAACCTGTTGGGAGAGAAATCTGTGATGCCTAAGCCATCTTCCGCTAAGAAGATGAACTATAAAAATGTCTGCATCATTGTTTTGATAAGGAAGTCAACAGGTTCATACAACAAAGACCAAAAATGTTATGGGAATACAGGCAGTCCTTGACTTATGACCACTGAGGCCAGAATTGGTGAGTCATGCCCACTTTTATGACCTTTTTGCCATGGTTGTTAAGTGAATTACTGCAGTTAAGGGAATCAGGAGGTGATTAAGTGAACCTGGCTTGACTTTGCTTGTTGGAAGATGACTGTGAAGATTGCAAATGGGAATCACATGACCCAGGATGCTACCACTATCGTATATACATGCCGATTGCCAAAGCCCCCAAATTCTGATTACATGATATTGGGGATGCTGCGGTGGTTGTAAGTGTGAAGAAAGATTTATTTATTTATTTCAGTGCTGTTGCAACTTCTGCAGGGTTTTTTTGGTTATTTATATTACTATGCTTTGATTATTTTGTTTATTATGCTTTGATTAGTATAATTCTTTTGGTTGTTACAAACTTCAGTAAAGAATTTTTGTTTGTTGACTGGATTAAATCTTATTAACCTGGCTATTTTAAAGCCATGCTGTTTAGGAGCAGTGTATAAAGATGTGCAAAGTTGAATGTACCCTGAAGAATTGTTAAGAATCAGGTGATTTCTTTCACAAATGGTGATTTCTTTCACATAGCCTGGTAAGGGTCTGGGCTGTCAGTTTCTGATAATGTCATCAGAGGCTGGTCAGCAATGTAGCCTTTATGAGAACAGCTCTTTCTAACCTAATTTATAAAGAAAGTCCATCCTACAGAATGCTCTCTAATTCACAATACAGGAAAGCGGGACCAAGTCCTGGAAATTTCTCCTTTTTTTCTTGAAATTCCTTTTATCCTAAATGGGGACATTTTTCTTAAAGATTGGAATAGCCATCAGCATGTTGTGCTGATTCCATTTACTAAATAAATGAATTAGAAAACAAAAGGGGACATGATGAAAGATTAAACGATTTGTCCAGAACTTTGAAGTTCAAAAGTGTATTTTAATTCAAAGTTTAATTCAAACCATATATTATACAGTTCATGAAGCAACTGAAAGTAAGCCATCCAAGAGAATTTATCCTGCTTTCAGCCATACCAAAAGGCTGACATAAATTCTGCATATTGTGCTGATAAACTATTCCATATTCTTTACAAATGCCAGATTATGTTATTGATGAAATCAATCCTTTGGTTTGAACATCTCCCAGCATGACACTTTCATTGCAGCGTTAGTTCAGGGGAGAAAGATTATCCCTGCCTGATTATTTTATTGAAAATTATAAGGCTCACTCCATCCTTCCTTAAATACTAATGCCAAAAATTATTAAAACTGAATGAACTAAATCCCAAATACCTTTTGTAGCTATATTGTGTTATTATCTTAAAGAGAGCAATCACTGTGCTTTTTAGATATATGCTAGAGTAGACTAAATCAGTTAAACAAGCAGCAGCATTTTGAAAAATGATCACATAATTTTGCCAGCGATATGTCAAAAAAGTTAAGTGCTTTGCAGGACATGTAAGAAATACCATTAACAACTCAGTACTGAATATTGTTGCCTGTTATTTCATTTCATTTCAAATGGAGTTTCCAAGTAGAGACACTCTTAGTTTTAAACTTGTGTTTGAGAGTACTGTAACTGTACATAAATGCAATTGAAATATATAAATGGAATAGTTCCTCCCATATCTTCACTGAAAATAATTTCCTCCCTATTTAAGATAGACAAGGGACTCAAGAGCACCGTGAATTCTGTTCAATTAGACAGACATAAGAGACACAAAGATTGAGGAATGCTTGTGCTTCCCTTTGTAGCTCTTTCTTTTCCTCCTCTGCCCCATGCTTTCCCACACCGCTGTCAATTATTACTGTCAGATGAAGTCTGTTATTAAGCGAGAGTGTCTATTGCCTTATAGCTATCTTTAAAACTTTATTTTTACTGTGTTATTATTTTGAGCTGTTTCTGTCTACTAATTAAACTTTCAGTTTAAGGCTTTAGCAAAACTCTTTTTGTAGGGCCTGCAATATTTAAAGGAATTATAACTTAGTAGTACTTCCCAGGTCAATTTACAGTGAACAATTGGGCACCAGGCTACAGGTATATATAGTTTCAAGGATTAAAAGAGAGAGAAAGAAAAGTCCAGTTCTAGATATACAGCATAAGCATGCTTATAAGATTGCTTATCCCTCATTGTTCTGTTGGGGTTTTCTGTCTCATCTACATTGCTTCACTTTGACTCCTTGAGGCAATGCCATGAAATAATTTTCATCCCAAATTCTACTGTGATTACAAAGAGAGGGTGTGTGAGTGATTGGTTAGAGAAAATTACAGGTGTCTGGCTCTAGTTTGATGATTTTAGGCAGGTGGTTGAAGAAAATTGAGTTATAACATGTTTGAAATGGGTGGAGTGAGAAATAAGATGTGGCCAGATTGGTGGACAGCAGAGTGGGCTGTAACGAGATGTGGCAGATATGTTAAGCCAATGCATATCTGAGAATCATTTTTATTTATTTATTAAATTTGTTTCCTGTCCATCTTGCCACAAGGCAACTCTGAGATATCTGAGAAGCATGCTAGCTAGCTGAGTCTTATGGTCATGGTTTTGATGTGCTCCCATCACTCACCCCTCCTTACAAGATTTCCCAAACAACCTCTTCAGTGACCCATGTCATTTCTCCAGAAAGATTAGCTTCTTGATCACCCAGTCTCAAATTACTGTCAGGATGGAAATGAAGGACTTACCAGGTGACAAACTGTGAGTCAGGAAAGAAATGTGGAAACTCAAGGAATATCAGCAGTTATACAGTATGGAGTTAGAAACCAGCCAGTCTAGCTTAACTACTTACTACTCATGCATGCATCTTTGCTGCTCATTAGTCTCCTCCCTATTTAACTCATGTGCTTGAGATGATTCTGCTATTAAAGCAAGGAGCAAATATATTGTTAAAGACATACAGGTAAATACCTAAATACAGGTAAAAGGAAAGACCAACTGCATAGGGTGAGTCCCATTAACAATGCAGCATGACAGGAAGGAACATTTCTCCCATTGTTTGGCTTTGACAGAAGGGCAGTTCTGAGTAGTAGATAATACAAAGTCAAGATGAGTGACGAACTAGAATAAATTTCACCCTGCAGAAAGAATTTAGAGCAAAACTGCATTTTAATATTTTTTTTCAAAACTTTATTTTTCTAGAAATTTTAAGAATGGATAATTCTTTCTTTCTGAAATCAGAAATGAGCACTAATGAAATTTTACAAAGCTCTTTCTACGGAGAAGGATGCATACCAGAATATCCTCTTTTTCCTTTACTGTTTGTTTGCAATCTTTATCATGTCCGTTATAGAAGGATGTATTCATTGTCCAAATTTAAGTTCTTATTACAAGACTTATATTCTTTCTCTAATGGACACGGTGGCTCAGTGGGTTAGGACACTGAGCTTGTCGATCAGAAGGTCGGCAGTTTGGCGGGTCAAATCCCGAGTGCCGCGTAACAGAGTGAGCACCTGTTACTCATCCCAGCTTCTGCCAACCTAGCAGTTCGAAAGCATGTAAAAATGCAAGTAGAAAAATAGGGACCACTATGGTGGGAAGGTAACAGCATTCCGTGCGCCTTTGGCATCTAGTCATGCCGGCCACATGACCACGGAGGCGCTGGCTCTTTGGCTTTGAAACAGAGATGAGCACCGGCCCCTAGAGTTGGAAACGACTAGCACCCATGTGCGGGGGAACCTTTACCTTTACCTTTATTCTTTCTCAACTTAGCTAGTTAACAAGTTATTATTGGCAGGAACACTCTTCTTAGTGCTCCTGCCAATATATAGTGAGATTCACAGTTTATTATATGCAAGTAAGTATGTAAGGCTTTGAAACGGAGATGAGTACCGGCCCCTAGAGTTGGAAATGACTAGCACGCATGTGCGGGGGAACCTTTACCTTTACCTTTATTCTTTCTCAACTTAGCTAGTTAACAAGTTATTATTGGCAGGAACACTCTTCTTAGTGCTCCTGCCAATATATAGTGAGATTCACAGTTTATTATATGCAAGTAAGTATGTAAGGCTTTGAAACGGAGATGAGTACCGGCCCCTAGAGTTGGAAATGACTAGCACGCATGTGCTTTACCTTTACCTTTTTAAGGACAATAAAATAGTGTTGATCATACATTTGCATTTATTGATACTTCTGAGTCTCCTGTGCCAAAAAATTTAAAGTAATTGATGATTTAGAAGCTCTTTTCAATGTATAATTAATTAGTTTAATCTCAGATAATACTTTTGGAGGCTACAAAATCAGTTTTCTCTGGAGGCTGTAATTCACACTAGGCTGATAGTACCTAAAGATGTATTTTTGACTAATCTGATTTTATTTTTAAGTATTAGAATTAAATATTTAAGAATACCGTTATTGGCAATAAACATGGACAGATATTTTTTACTTAAACTGAATATTTGGAATAAAACTATTACTTTAAAATGAATTATTTTGCCATAGGTGACTTATATAATATGACATACAACAATCTATTCTCAAAATATGCTTTCAAAAAAGTAATGTATGTTTTAAGAAATTTATTTTAGGAAAATCTCCTTTATTTTCTAAATCCCCTTCTTTGTTTTTTAATTCACTTTTTTGTTCTAGAAACTTCAATGGCCAGTTAAGAGAATGCTCCTGCGAATAGAACTAATGTTAACTAGCTAAATTGAGAAAGAATTTAAGTATTGTAATAAGAACTTAAATCTGGTCAATGAATATGTCCTTCTATAACCAACAAGTAGCTTTCATCCTAAAAAAAATAACCTCATGAATTTATTTGCAACTGACAAAAATGAGATATCTCTTGTAAGTTGGGAAAGCATCTGACTACCTTGGAAAGTATAGTTTCCCACTCATATGTTCCACTCTGATCTGGAATCATGCTGAATTAATGTTGTGGGGAATCTAAACTGGATAATATCAAAACTATTATTGGGGTATGGAATGTATACTTTAGATCAATTAAAAGGAATTATTATTTTAATCATCTGCCAAAAAATGTGCTATGACAAAAGCTCAGCTAAAATACCTTTCAATATTCAATATTACTTTATTACCAGGTAGCTAATGAGCCTATAATAACCACATATAAATATAAATACTAAGTTAAATATTCAACATATATAAGGAATCATGAAACAAGGAACTGGGGGGTTCTCTATCTGAAGGTGAATGATTGATTATATGCCATTCATTTGGCTGCTTAGAGGACAATAACAGTCAGGACAACTGTGTGCTTTTATGTCAGATATTACAAGGTCACCAACACTTCTACAACAGCTCAAAGTATCAGCCTCGCTTTCCATATATGAATGAATTTTTAAGAAATGCAAAGAGAGGACTATTTAAATCAGGGCTATCCAACCTCAACAACTTTAAGATTTGTGGACATCAACTCCCAGAATTCCTCACTGAGCCATGCTAGTTAAGGGATTCCTGGAGTTGAAGTCCACAAGTCTTAAAGTTGCCAAGGTTGGACACCCTTGATTTAAACACTTTGACTAACTATAGCAATTTATATGTGGAGTGCCTGTTGCTCTCTGAATCTGGCTATTTGCTTGCAAACACTTCATTACCCAATTAGGTAACATCAGTTCAAGGAAACATGTCGATGATGCTATCTAGTTGGGTAATGAAATATATGCAAGCAAGCAACCACACTCTGAGAACATAAAGAACTCCACAGTTCAACCCTGAATTACAAATATTCTATTTGAATGTATGTTTTCCCCAAGGGTTCGGTTAGCAGACTGAGGCCCGGGGTACTTGCGAGACCACCTGCTGCCATTGTCAATCTCCCATCGCCCGGTTCGCTCCCACAGAGTTGGCCTCCTCAGGGTTCCGTCGGCTAGGCAATGTCGGCTGGCGACCCCCAGGGGGAGAGCCTTCTCTGTGGGCACGCCGACCCTCTGGAATGAACTGCCTCTGGAGCTGTGGACAGCCCCTGACCTTCGGTCCTTGACCTGAAGACATGGATGTTCCAACAAGCGGGCCTGGACTGACTATGGTTTTAAAATTGGCTTTTATTGGGTTAAATTGTCATTTATTTATTACATCTATTGTTTAATTCTTTTTAAAATTTTGTACTTTATGTTTTTTTAATTTTTATTGTTGTGAGCCGCCCTGAGTCCTTGGGGAGAAGGGCGGCATATAAATTTAATAAATCTAATCTAATCTAATCTAATCTAATCTAATCTAATCTAATCTAATCTAATCTAATCTAATCTAATGACCTATGAAATGGCTTGTAGCGTGACAGGTAACAGATGGAAGACCAGTTCTATATATATTAGATACATCAGTTTTGTGGAGATTTTTTTTTCCTTATCCATTTTCTTATTTATTTCCCTATTGGTATGTGTAACATTTTATTTTTTAAATCATGAGAGCAGATACAGTTGGCCAGCCTGTCTGCCTTCCCACTTGATAGCTTGGTTGGAATATGAACCAAAAGGAAACCCACTGTAGCTTTTGGAACAGTTATGACCTCATCTACCTCCAACTCCATTTGGCTATGCATCAAATCACCATTCGCTTTGGATGAAACCTAGAAGGCCTGGGGAGAATTTACTTAGAAGGCCTGGGGAGAATTTACTGACAAAGAGCTATTTATAATTTAGGGGTTACCTTGGCCTCAGGCAGAAAGTGTTTTATGATCTTTATCTTATGAGGCAGGCAGTAATTATGCCTACTTTAAAATGAGGTGAATAAAGCAGCTTGTCTAAGGCCACCCAGAAAGTTGAGAGCTGACCTGGAATATGGAACTTGGTTTGCTTGGCTCAGTTTCAATTCTCTGTCACTATTCACTGACCATATACTGCCTGTCAATGCAGTTGTGAGTTGAGTTATAAGATACCTCCGAGGAAATCTGACTCTTGAGCTCTACAGTTAAACTAATAGCAGCGAGGTTAATTGACAAACTTAGATTAGCTTGTGATAAACCTGTTCAGTGTGTATGTATGGTAATTCACTCCTGCTAAACTAAGCCCAGGAGTTTAACCTGCATGTTACATACAAAGTTCTAAATCTATGATATTTCTGTTTAAAAGAGATAAATAAAATATTTCAAGCAGCAAGACTTCAAAAATCTTGTTTTTCTGAGTCAGTATAGAGGCAGCAGGAGCCGGTCATGTGGGTTGGTTCACAAGACTGTTTCATTCAGATATGAAGTTTAGGCATTGATTGAGGGATGGCAGGGAACCTAGTTCAGCTGGTAAGTACAGATTTCAAACAGAGAATGTCCAAGTTCAGTTTTTGGCATCTCCAATTAGAAAGTTCAGGTTACAGGAGTCATGAAATATCTCTGAATGAAATTTGGAAAAGCGCTGTCAGTAAGGTTAGACAGCGCTGTCTATAAATAGGAGACAGTTTCTAAGTGAGGAAAGCTCTTTATCTCCCATTCTCCATAATTTCAAGGACTTTTTTCCTAGCCTAATTCATGTTGATGGAGAAGAAAGAAAAGATCCAGCTTTTCAACCATCTGCCATTTCTTTCCTCTGCCTTTCTCTTACACCCAAAATTCTTTTCAAAAAATAAGTAAACCTTCTTGCTGAAGTAACTGCTGATGAGGCTGAAACCTGTGGCTAGCTGGTTCTAGTCTCCAGACCTTCAATCATCTTAGTTGCTCTTCTCTGAATTTTTTCCCCAAACTCTCAATATCTTTTTTGTGATATGATGACCAAAATTGGCTGCAGTATTCCAGGTGTGGTCGTACTAGGGTTTTATAAAGTGGTACTAATACTTTGCATGATCTTGATTCTATGCCTCTGTTTATACAACCCAGGATTGTATTAGCTTTTTTGGCTGTTGCTGCACATTGCTGGCTCATAGTCAAGTGATCGTCCACTAGGACTCCAAGGTCCCTCTCAACAGTTACTGTTTTTAAGACAGGTGTCACCCAATCTGTATTTGTACCTTTGGTTTTTCCTGCCTAAATGTAAGACTTTGCTTTTCTCCACATTGAAACTCATTTTGTTGGATAGGGTCCATTGTTCAAGTTTGTCAAGATCTTTTTGGATCCTGAGTTTGTCTTCTGGGGTGTTGGCTACTCCCTTCAATTCCCTCAACTAAGTCATTGATGAAGATGTTGAAGAGTACATAACATCTGCCAGCTCCTTCAGAACTCTGGTATGTAATCTGTTGGGTCCTGGTGATTTATATTTGTCAAAGTCAGATAGGTGTTCTCTTACCATTTTCTTGCTTATTTTAATTTTTGTTTCTAGTTTGTCTTCTGCAGTGGTTTTTTTTAGTATGTTGGGCTATAGTTTCTTTTTGTGTGAAGACTGATGCAAAGTATGAGTTAAGCAGCTCTGTTTTCTCCCTGTTGCCTGTTATTTCCTTGCCATCTTCTCTCTTTAGTGGACCTACAGTTTCCTTGACATTTTTCTTCTTGTTAATATGTTGGAAGAAACTTTTTTTTTATTATCCTTGATTTCTGTTACAAGTTTTTGTTTGTTCTGAGCCTTACTTCATCTTTGCATGTTCTGGCTTTCTGCTGATAATGGGCCTTAGTTATGTGCCCCTCTTTCCATTTTTTTTGTATTTGTCCTTTTTGTCTTTTAGTTTGTTAGAGAGATCTTTGTGCAGCCATGCTGGTTTCTTCTTGGATTTCTTGTTTTTCTTTCTCAATGGTATTGTGTTGGTCTGGGCTTTTGTGATCACATTTTTCAGAGTTTCCCACACTTTCTTGGGTTGTTTTCCCCTTTAGGATTTTCATCCATGGGATCTTTACTAGATTTGCTCTGAGTTTGTTAAAGTCAGCTCTTTTGATGTTTAAGACACTGGTTGGATTGTTTTCTATTGCTAGTGTTAGCATTATATTAAATTCCAGTATGACATGGTCACTTTCACCCAAGGTTTTAGCAATTTCAACCCCTCTATCACTTCTTCTTTATTACTAAGAATTAACTTTAGTTAGTAGGTTTGCTATTCTTAAGTCTGTAAAAAAGTTGGATTTCCCCATCAAATGATAGTTTTGCACTAAACCCAAGGCCAAATGAACAAAGTGGAACCCTATGAAGTCATTCAAGTCTCAACTGGGAAATTTACTCCTATGTGATTTAGAGCTTTATAGCCCTATAGAAAGAAAGAAGGACACGGTGCCCATAAAATACTGTAGCTATGTTGTTTTCTCTATAAAAAGCAGGATGGGCAGAAAATAGATAGAGTAGATGGAACTGAATGATTGATGGATCTACCTTCTAATCACAGAAGAATATTTATCCAGTCATAGGTCCTGGCATCCTCCCTAGAACTGCAGGAAAAATGAGAATAGTGACAGTACTTATGATGTGCCACCAATTATACCAACATCTGTAATGCATGCCATCTATTATTTGTGCTGAGAGAACACCTCATAAATCTCTTCCTTCTGCACATATTACATGCCACTGTTCTTTCTGCCCATGTGGAAAGAGGCAGAATGAAACTCCCTCCAACATTTGTAAAGGTTCCCATTTCACAAAATCTGTCTGTCTGAAATAGGGTAAATTTATTCCCATTACAGAGGCAGAGGCCAATGAGGAATATGACTATTTTGGCAATTTTGGGGGCATTGTTTCCTCTGGATTTCTTTAAAAATAATAAGTTATCTCTTATATAATATCTAAGCTAAATGACTGAATTTTCTAGCTTAAAAAAAAGACTGGCACATTCACAGGAGCATTAGAATCTTTCTTTTTCCGGCACTTCCTGGAATAACTATATAACATTGCTTCATCTCTTGATCATTCCTGGAAGTCCTGAATGCAAGAAAAAGTCTTTGTACAAAGAGTCTGTTGCTGCTATAAATATGCCAACCTTTTAAACATTTAAAATTAAAGTAGAAGTGATTCCCGGATTTCTATATTTAAAATCTTAACTATTTAAAAAGTACATCTCCAACTGATTTTTTGAATGGGAAAGATGAACACTAGACAGTTTTGGGGTATGCTTGGCATCAGTTCCACTACACATTCCACTGGCATGAAAACCCTATAGCCATTCCTAAAGGAGTCCATAGTAATCATGATCTGATTATGGGCTACTGCGTGAGAAGGATTGTTCCTCATAAAAACTAGTAAACAGGTTGAACAAAACCTGGGAAGATTGACTATATAAGACTGAATCTTATTAGGCTGAAAATGGAAACCATAAAGAATATCCAATAGATCTGTGTTCTGGTGAAAAAAACATCAGAATATTGCTGTAATTAGCAGTATTGTATACTGTACTATAATCTGATTATGAGAAATACATTTAAATTCTTAGATCAGAAAATCCTAGTATAATTTAAGAGGAAATAATATAAACGTAGTGGGATGATTCCTTACATGTCTTTTAACTGTTTATTGTTTTATTTTTTTTGGGGGGGGATGTTTCTGTATGCTGCCCAGGGTCTAATGGAGTAGGTGACTATAACAAATTTTAATAAATTAAAATTGAACTGAATAAGAAAAAATGATTTAAATTAAAAGAAAATAGTTTTCATTTTGACATCAGGAAAAACATTCCTCACAAGCTGTCCCGCAATGGAACAAATTGCCTTGGGAAGTAGTGGACTTTCCTTGTGTGGAAGTGTATAAATTTAAGGCTGGTTATTCATCTGTCAGGGTAACAGTAGTATAGTAGTGGATTCCTGTATTTGTTGGACTAGATGACCTCCAAGGTCTTTTCAAATCCTCACACAGTTATTTACAACCCTCAAATAACGTCTAGAAGGAAGGAAATTGCTAATAAGCAAAAATTTGCTCTAAGTTCTTATTTTGTCTCAGAAAGTATCCATTAAAAAAAAAGGATTTCCACCTAAAACACAGTGATTGTGATGAAGATACTGTATGCTTATCTCCATTCTATAGGAGAGTAGAACGGGCAAGTTCTTTCCTCCCACAAAATGGTGGAAGAGTATTTGTCCTGCTATAAAAAGCAGTCCAGCTGAGAGCACAAGAAAAGCTTTGTTTTGTTAGCAGACTCCAGAGCCAAGAAGCTGATGAGCAACTGAGAAACCATGTGGAGACTGAGATAAATCTTTATAACCATCTTGCATATACTTGTGCTCATAACAATGTCTATATATCGAATACATGCAAGCAGACACCCATTAGTGTTACAGCAGCTCATTTAATAGAAAACCTAAAATCTAGGGTGAAGCAATGTGGAGTCACCAATGCATTAGTGCTAGACAAATTGCACAGATTCTTGATCGCTGTGCTCGCCAGAAACTGAAATTTTCCATAATAATAGAATTAAAATCAGTTCAATTTTCATGCCTGAAACCATTCTGTTTACTGGCTGAAAAGAAGATTAAAGCTTAGCTCTCCCCCCCCCCACTGGCGCTGAAGACATAGTACTGTGTATCAGTGAAATTTGAGAGCTCTTCCAGAAATTCCATTGGCTTTGTGTGTTCAGCACTGCTGGACTGAAATATGTGGGCTGAACCATATTCAGAATGCTACAACTCAAACTTTGCCAGTGCTATGTATCTCTGTGCAATTCAAAAACATCTGAAACTTCCAGGAGTGGAACACTTTGAAGTTGGGGTACTGGGGACAAATAACCATAATTTAAAAAGAATAATTTGCACACAGAAACATTTGCACAGTATGGATTACAGCCCATGGAGTCAAATCCATTATTCCGTATCCAGTAATTTAGCACATTCTGTATCTTAGTACATTGCATGTACCTCCTAGTTGGTGGGATGCACACAGTATTTTGATTTACAACACTATCTCTAGATTAGAGATCTATGTTGCTTAAAATAGTATATGCATTCTTGAGTAAAATTAGCCTTTAGTTGCAGTTGTGGCTGACAGTCCAAAAATGGGCTCAAACTGACTGATACTATCCTTATAATTTTCAGGGGATGTTGGTAGCAGAGAAGGCTGCTAACATAGACTACAGCTTCACAATCTTACTAAAAAGTGTTATGTGGAAGCCTTGACTGACCAAAGTCATAGTAGGCAGTAAAGGGCAATATCTATGGACCCATCTGGAGTCAGTATAGCATATGGAAGATAGCAATAGCACTTAGACTTTACAGCCCTCTCTAAGCAGTTTACAGAGTCAGCATATTGCTGCCAACAATCTGGGTCTTCATTTTACCAACTTCGGAAGGATGGAAGGCTGAGTCAACCTTGAGCTGGTGAGGATCAAGCCCCTGGTAGTCAGCAGAATTAGCCTGCAACACTGCATTCTAACCACTGCACCATCATGGCTCTTTGTTGATTGTGATATGAAATGTAAGAGGATATTAAATAAATAAATGGCAAAAAGCAGTAATTAAGGAAATGAAAATACTACAAGCCTATGAAACAAAAAGAAAGAATATTATAGATGTAATTGATGTGAATGAAAAAGGACTGATCTCGTGGAGTGCAGTTGATGAATAACCATAGAAAAACCAAAAGCAAAGGTATAGAACAGGTGGTACCTGGCTCAATAGCAGTAATAGCAGTGAGAGGGACCTAGGAGTCCTAATGGACAACCATTTAACTATGAGCCAACAATGTGCTTCAGCTGCCAAAAAAGCCAACACAGCCTAGGCTGCATCAACAGAAGAATAGTATTAAGATCATGTGAAGTATTGGTACCACTATATATTGCCTTGGTAATACCACACTTGTGGTCACCATGATACAAAAAAGATGTTCAGACTCTAGAGCAGAGAAGAGTAACAAAGATTATTAGGGGTCTAGGGGCTAAAAATATGAAGAACGGTTGCAGGAACTGGATATGTCTAGTCCAGGGGTAGGGAACCTTGGCTCTTTTATGACTTGTGGACTTCAACTCCCAGAATTCCTGATTTAGCATGGCTAACGAAGAGAAGGGTTAGGGGTGACAGTTTTCCAATATTTGAGAGGCGGTCACAAAAAAGAGGGAGTCAACCTAACGGATAAGGGAGAACCAACCTCAAACTAAGGAAAAATTTTCTGACAATGAGAACAATTAATCAGTGGAACAGCTTGCTTTTTGAAGTTGTGGTGCTCCAACACTAGACGTTTTTTAAGAAGAGATTGGACAGACATTTGCCCAGACATTTGCCCCCTCTCCTGACTGGAGAGGGGGTTGGACTAGAAGATCTCCAAGGTCCTTCCAACTCTATTATTCTGTATTCCATAGTACTTGCAGAAAAGTGAAGACATGGGTATAACTGAGAATCAAAGGGTTAAGATATATGTACAAAACAATGAATTGGTGTCATCTGGATCTTTGTGAATGCTTATGAAAGTATGAATCCATAACTGGTAAATATAGTATTCACAATGAATAGTAATAAAACTAGAGATCAGGAGAGAATGTGCAAGATGTTGAATAAATGTGATCTAGGAGGGGAAAATATTTTGCTAGATGACTTGAATGATGGATGAGAACAAATAAGAGATCAATTGGGCTATTTGGTGATTATAAAATAAATCAGAACAATGATTGTATAGCGAGTATCTGGTTAGAAGAACATAAGTTAATTTCAAATGGATAGTTTAAGCAGAAGTCTGTCCACACGTAAATATGGAAAAATGAATGTATGTTTGAGTCCATGGAAATTGAACCACAGTAACAAATTTGAATAAATAAATAAATCTAAAAACATGACAGATTTGATAATTTATGAGAGAATTTATAAAGGAGAAATCCTGAATGTGGAACAGATTTTCTTATTGGATTAGGAGTGGAACTTGGCCTAAAAAATAAACATAGAAAAAAGTATAAGTCTTGTATGACAGTGGAGATAGATTACTCTCCCAAAAGAATTAAAATTATGTTAGCATGAGACAGAAATGTATTAATTTATGCTAATGAGGACAAACAGGATGATTGATAAAATGATGAAGTGAAAGAAGATGTGGATAAGGAAAAAATGGACATAATGAAATGATTTCTACAAAAATAAGGACAAGAGGAACATTATACGGTGCATACAATGGTGGGATTCAGCCAGTTCGCACCACTTTGGCAGAACTGGTAGCTAATTTTTTGTTGCCCAGGCCCAGAATGGACTTCCAGAAGTGGCATCCACAAAGAGAACCAGTTGTTCACATATTTGAATATAGAGAGATTAATTATTCTCATTGTCAGGAAAATTTTCCTTAGTTCTAGGTTGCTTCTCTCCTTGATCAGTTTCCATCCATTGCTTCTTGTCTTGCCTTCAGGTGCTTTGGAGAATAGTTTAACCCCCCTCTTCTTTGTGGCAGCCCATTAGACATTGGAACATCATGTCACCCTTAATCATTCCTTTCATTAAACTAGTCATGCTTAAGAATTTAAGGGTTGTCCCTACTGATGCTTGTAACAATAAATAAAAATCAGTCCTGACATGACGGCTAAAATATCCAGTATAGCTTCTGAAGGTTAAAATGGTCCCACTCCTGTCCATTTAACAGGCTCCTCATGTGCTTAATTTCAACAAACTGACCTGCTGTCAGACATGGTATTTATATCAGTATATGTAGGTAGGTAATCAATATACGGTATTTAGATCTAATCATACCCATGGTCACATGATCAAAATCCAGATGCTTGGCAACCAATTCATATATATAGCGGTTGCATTGTCTTGGGGTCATGTGATCACCTTTTGCGACCTTCTGACAAGCAAAGCCAAAGCGGAAGCCAGATTGACTTAACAACCATGTTACTAACCTAAGAACTGTAGTGATTCACTTAACAAATGTGGCAAGAAAGGTTGTAAAATGAAGCAAAATTCACTTAACAAATGTCTAATTAAACAACAGAAATTTTGGACTCAATTGTGGTTGTAAGTTGTGGACTACCTGAAATCATTTCTAAGAAATATTTCTGCTGATCAATTTCAATAATTTCAATATACACAGGCATTTTGTAATTGCCTTTTTTTCCAACTGCAGTTGCCATGAGCATGTGCACATACATAAATGCAGCCAATCTTGCATCTATACTTATAGTCTAGAACAGGGCTCTCCAACCCCCAGTCTGTGGACCAGTACCAGGCCACGGCATGCCAGCAACCAATCCGCACAAACAAGCAAAGCCTCATCCGCGGGATGCAAGCAGCACACAAAACCACACATCCTCCAGTCCATGGAAAAATCTTTCTCCATGGAACCGGTCCTGGTGCCCAAAAGGTTGGGAACCTCTGATCTAGAACATATTGGCAGCTTTTCTACAGCTGAACACATGCCATGGGCCCCTCTATCTTGATCCCTTCTATGTAGCTATTCAACATTGTGCCAATCTAACCTGAACTGCCAGCATGGTAAGATGTTCAAGTGCACTGGGAAGAAGATCTCGTCTCAGCAAACAAAATCTCTCTGCAGCTTCAGGCTATTTAGTCCCTCTCCCTCTCTTTTTCAGTTGAGCTCTTAGGATTGTTGCTATGGGGAAAAACAGGAAAAGGGAGAATTAGGTACACTGCCTTGAACTCCTGAATCAAAGGATGGGATATGATCTTACCAAAGAAACAAATGCATGTCTTTATTTTAACCAAACATATATACAGGACATGGAATTCACTTGCAGATGATCTTGGTTGGCCCACAACACTGTATTTCTCCAGGGAACTATAAACTCAACAGTTTGTTAATAAAAATTTTCAGTCATCCAGGTAGACATGTCTGAAAGTTAAGTCATGGCAACTGGATTTTTCTTTTTGGTTTGAAATGTGTCGCTGCTTATCCAGGTAGCTTCTGCAGTCTAAGCTAGTTGGCTAGGGGGACCCTATATATGACCTCCAGGGTGGTTTCATTTCCCACCTAACCTGAATAGGTGAGTCATTAACATTAATTGCTCCTAAATCTTTTCTCCTAAGTGGGACATTAAGTGTGGCCTTCCTGGTGAACTCATGGTCTTAATCTTCCTGGGAACTGATGCAAGAGTAACATAAAAAATAGGAGACAGGTTGTGTCTGAGGCCTCCACTCCTACTGAGGGAAGGATTTTTCACTGACATAAATGGTTGTATCAAACTTTTCTTTTCTGGAGTTCCTTTCCTGGCTTGATTATTATGCATTTATTTATATCCCCCCCCCCTTTATTAGTTTTATAAGTAACTCAAGACAGCAAACATACCTAATATTCCTTCATCCTATTTCCCCACAATAACAACCCTGTAAGGTAGGTTGGACTGACAAAGAGTGACTGTTCCAAAGTTACGCAAGGATTTATTTATTTTTAACTTTGTGTGAATAGGATATAAATGACATATCACGTCCTTTAAATGTAGCATCACCAAAAAATGCATTCGTTCTATAATTAATGCCTTAATGATTTTTTTAACGATAGAATTCCACATTTCAAGAGGAAGTTATATAACTTGCATGCCTTCATAAACTTTGTAAACTTTACCCAATGCTGTCACAAATATGATCGCTCCCAATGGGAAAACACTGCAGAAATATTTATTGTTTAGCAAGTAAAGAAAACATTTCCTCTTTTTCCTGTGCATGTGCTGATATAGTGATATAATTTGCCAATCCAAAGAGAGAGCTAGTTGAAATCACTAAGGAAGGACATCTGATCCCAGGATATGACAAGACTGTTTTGTATTCTTTAGGTTGTGTCATGAGCTATGTGGATTTGACATATTCCAGTGAATCAAGATGTTTGGCACTAGTAATTTTATCTTTTGGTGCAGACTTATTAGCACCTGAAATTGACTCCAGAGTTCCACTGAATGGTGGAGAATATATGGATGTTTAGACCAGAAACCTTTCTATGACACCAGAGCAACAGATAACCTCTCTCGCTTTCCCAAAGGCAATCTCCCAATCCTAGCATCCATTTCCCCACATATATTCTGATAGAAGATTCTAAGGAAACATGACTCTACATTTGTCCTTAATTTCAACCTAGGATTGTCAGAAACATGGCACAAGACACAAACTGATTGGATCTAATATAAAAATAAGCAACAAACTTTGTTTTGAAAAATCAAGACATTTATTCTCAATACAGGTAGTCCTTGACTTACAACCACAGCTGCACCCAAAATTTCTGTTGCTAAATGAGACGGTTGTTAAGTGAATTTCACCCCATTTTACAACCTTTCTTGCCCTAATTCTTAAGAGAAGCATTGCACTTGTTAAGTTAGTAACACAATTGTAAAGTGAATCTGGCTTCCCCAGTGACTTTGTGGGCTTGTAAGGAGGTCACAAAAGATGATCACATGACCTGGAGACGCTGTGACCGTCATAAATATGAGCCAATTGCCAAGTATCTGAATTTTGATCATTTGACCATGGAGATGCTGCAACACTTGTGTGAAAAACAGTCATAAATCACTTTTTTTCAGTGCCATTGTAACTTCAAACAGTCACTAACCGAATGGCTGTAAGTTGAGAACTACCTATATGTTAAAAAAACAAACTATGGACGCGGTGGCTCTGTGGGTTAGGACGCTAAGCTTGTCGATCAGAAGGTTGGCAGTTTGGCGGGTCAAATCCCGAGTGCCGTGTAGCAGAGTGAGTGCCTGTTACTCGTCCCAGCTTCTGCCAACCTAGCAGTTCAAAAGCACGTAAAAATGCAAGTAGAAAAATAGGGACCACTACGGTGGGAAGATAACAGCGTTCCGTGCGCCTTTGGCATCTAGTCATGCCAGCCACATGACCACGGAGACATCCTCGGACAAGTGCTGGCTCTTTGGCTTTGAAACGAAGATGAGCACCGGCCCCTAGAGTTGGAAAACGACTAGCACACATGTGCAGGGGAACCTTTACCTTTATGGTGCAGCATGGTTTCATAGCTGGAATGGTTCTGAATTACAGCCAAGTCGTGCTGATGGGTCTTGCAGGACAAGTTGCATTTATGTTTCCATCATCTCAGAATGAGTGCAGATGATGTTCATAGAATTATGCGAAAAAAGGATATTAGGACCAGAAAGTGAAGAAGAACCAGTTGAAAAAACCCAAGTGAGTCATTATATTCCCTGAAGGCATGGCTTGCCTCCCTAACCATTTCCAGTTTCCAAGTATGCTCTACGTATCATCATCAAGACCAAGTCAACATCTTCTTAATACATTCTGCAGAAAAAATTGTGTCATGTTACATCATTTGATTCATGTCATAATTTGATATGGCTACTGATGGATGGCAGCTGGGGAAAATATAAAGTTGTCCTCTATATGTCATAACGTTAATCATGAATAAAAATAAAGATGCCTCCTCAAATTCTTCTTATCCACATTTCTCAGAAAAGGAAGCATTTTTTAAAGAGGTGCTGAAGAAATGGAGGTAGAGTAAAAAAAAAGAGGTTTTAAAAAAGTGGGGCGATGAAATAGGCAAGGGGGTTGGAAGATAAGGGCAAAGAGCAGACTGGAAATTGTTGTAGGGATTTTATAATCCCTACAACACCCTGAATTCAGGGTGTGCAGAGAGGAGAATGACTTTGACAGACCAGTGCCAGATAGAGGTGAAAAGGTCAAGAAGCAAATCCAATAAATCTGGAAGAAAAAGATTGCAGTAGTCAAGGTAAAAGTTAATGGAGCATAAATAAGTGGTGTTTCTTTCTTTCAGGAGATAAAGCAGAATATTGTCTTTTTTAGGTATTGCAATTCAATCTTTCCAGTTCCTGCTTTCAGTTACTATACCTTTGCAAATGAGACATAGCAGAGCAGTCTCAATCTTCAGCAACATAACCAAATAAATAAACCCATTCAATCATTTTTAGGGCAAAAATCTTTATATGAATTACCCCAGAAGAATATCACAATCTTTCTATGTATTGCAAAGAGAAAGAGCTGATCTATAGCAATTTTACCCTTTTGGCATGCTTCCACTGAATGTTTTAATCAAAAGAAATTAAAAGCAGTAGCTTCTTGCCAGGTAGGGCAATTAATTTCAGCTCTGTAGATACCTCTTTTTCAAGAGCTGGCTTATAGCAGAGGTCACAAACAAAGGATCAGCAATGCAAATGGATGAAAATATCACCATTGCAATGCAAGCTGTGCCGGTTTCGTATGTTGTATAACATCACAATGCATATAGAAAAGAGGCAGAACTCATATCACATCAAGGCAATGCTACTTTCAGCATTTGCTTTTCCTGTTGACAATCCAATGAGAACAAAACCAGAAAGTAACCAGCAATCTGAGTGGGAATAGGGCAGACAGAAGAACATATTTAACTGAACATATGTAAAGAAAATTCTCAGAATTATCAGCCACTTTGGCCGTCAGTCCACATATGGAGGCTATTAGATTGGGAAAATTGACTTTATGGTACATTTTCTGTTGCAGTAGATCCTCATTATTTACAGGAAGATGGGGGTTCAAGAGCCACAATTGCTTGGGGCTTCTCTGAAGACAATAAATTTGGGCAATGTATTGTTTTGGCTTATTACTTTTTACTGGCTATTACACCATAGTTTAAAACAATTAAGCTAATTTTACTGCAGTGCTGCATAGCTGAGAGGCACATTTTTATTATAAAAGTACAAATTTAGATGGTTTTCCTTTAAGAGTTAAGCTAGTGAAGACTATGATTATATATTAAGGTGTTCTGGATGAATGACCACTGAAACTGCTATTAGGGGTAATTGCTTAAAACTATTATAAGAGCAACCAGTTGCCTATGGAGAAAGTCTTTTATGAGTACTTACAAGAGTCTCCATATTTTTTAAAAAAATCCTTACAGGTAGAGTATGTAACTCCCTCTGCTTTTGTGCAAGAACAGTGGTCTTAACAACTGAAGGACTAGATAACTATTTTTTCTGGCTCATATTTATTTTTTAATATATTGCATATACTCGCAAACAAGCTGAGAATTCATCCCCAAAACTGGGTTCTGCATATTCATAAATGGGCTTATCCATGAATATATACCTTTTTGTCATATTTGCGTAGGTCAGCTTATTCATGGGTAGCACATTACCCATAGTATTTTTGTTTTTTAAAAATTGAGGATCTGCTTTTGAAAGTAATTATGCAACATTTCTCTCAATTGATATGTAAGAAAAGGGATTAGGTAACCTGTGGATGATTTTCTTACAGCTCCAAAGACTTTTCTTGTGGATTTTAGTAGTGTAACCCTTCTGAAGTATCAGTGCAGCTCAGATAGCAAATTGGTTTCTCCAGTTTAGAAGCAGAAGGATTTCCTTATAAAACTTCTGAAGATGTTTAATTATCAGGTTTTTTTTTAAAAAAAAATCCCAGCTATTAAAGCTTCCAGCTGTTTCCTATTCCTAAGCCCAACAGTGCCAAATGTGACTTTTCCCAGTACAATGCAAAGTATTTTTTAAAAATACTCAGACTACTATTCAGAATGTTTCTGTGTTTCTTTCCAGCTAATAGGGTTCCCTTCCTGAGCAGGAGGTTGGACTAGGTGACCTCCAAGGTCCCTTCCCACTTTATGATTATAAAACTTTTATTCATTAAACATGAAACTCAGTCAACTGAACACTCAAAGTGACTGGCACTAATGGTTGACACAGGTTGCTGCCAGCATCCTAAGTATCAACCAGGTATCTCCTTAAAATGTAAGATGTTCCGAGTAGCACAGTTTTTTGTAGCTTTGCTGGAGTTATTGAAGGAAGCTGCAATTTCTTGATGTATTTTGCAAAGTTTTTGGACATAGTTCCCAGTGCCCCGATGACAATGGGTATCACTGTTACACGTTTCATCCATAACCATGCAGTTTCGATGGCCAGGTTGTGGTATTTCATAATTTTTCCCAGTTCTTTTTCTTCGACTCTGGCATCCAAAATGGTATAGGGTTTCCTGCCTGAGCAGGGGGTTGGACTAGATGACCTCCAAGGTCCCTTCCAACTTTATTATTATTATTATTATTATTATTATTATTATTATTATTATTATTATTATTATTATTATCATCTCCTGGTACAGCGATATCAATCAACTGTATGCTTCAGTTCTCCATGACTGTGATATTTGGCGTGTTGTGTTCCAAATGGTGATCTGTCTGTAGTCGGAAGTCCCACAAGATCTTCACCCTCTCATTCTCGACAACTTTTTCCACCCTATGTTCCCACGACTTTTCGGACACAGGCAAGTCATATTTTTTACACAATGCCCAGTGGATTAGTTTAGTAACTCAGTCATGTCTAGCTTTGTAATCAGTTTGCATGATTTTGCTGCACTCACATATTAAATGTGAAACAGTTTCAACTTTGTCGTTGCAAAGTCAGCAATTTGGATTGTCAGTAGATTTTTGTATCTTCGCTTTCATGGCATTAGTTTGTAGTGCTTGTTCTTGAGCAGCCATCATCATCATCATCATCATCATCATCATTATTGCAGTATTGTCTACTTGGTTAGTCATTTCTAGACCCTAAGAGTTAGTATCTTGAGGATACTAAGCATTCCCAGCTTACAGTAGGATCCCTAAATATCTGTACTACAATTCCCATTGTCTCCAGCCAGCCTAGTCACTACTGTAGGGCAAGACAGTTCCTGTATTTCACCATGAAACTTGTGTTATAGGGCACTTTAAATGGTATTTAACATATTTTTCCTCCTCTTCCGTTCAACTGTGTCTGATTCTCAGAGACTGCCTGGAGAAGTCCCTGAAATTTTCTTGCCAAGGTTTTTCAGAAGTGGCTTTGCCATTGCCTCCTTTCCTAGGGCTGAGATAGTGTGACCAGCCCAAAGTCACACAGCAAGCTTTGAGCTAAGGTAGGGACTAGAATTACAGCTTCTGGGTTTCTAGTCTGATGTCTCAAATCATCACACCAATTGGCTCTCATTGAATATATACTATAGCAAATATTGAAGAATTTACTGTCTCTATTTCCAGTTCTGACTTGGCCCAGCCAGCGTGGCCAATGTCAAGAGCGACTGGAAGCAGTTCTTCAGCAGTTTCTCCTTTTTGAATTTGTCAACAGGCTGCTTTATACTCTGCTATTTTACACCGTTCCTGTTCAGTGTAGTAAGGCACATGGTTTAAATGAAAGTGAATGAATCCTCAGCATTACAAAGAGGTACTGCTGATCAAACTATTTATCATCTTACATCAGTGTCTCATAACTCCCTAACTTAATTCTAGTTGTGATGGACTTTACTCTTTCAAGATTGTTAAACTGGTGGAACTGTTTGCTCTCAAAGTGGTATTGTTTCTATCTGTTAATAGATCTCATTTCATTAGAGTATGATGAAGCAGAGGTGTGGCTCTTAAAACTTTCTTAACAAGCAGTCTAATGGAGAAAACAAGTGTACTGAAACATGCCAATCCACCTGATAAAAGAGATAATTCAACTTTGGAGGAAGAAATGGTGAACTGAAGATTGCTCCGCTAAAAGCGGAGCTGATGATTGTATCAGAATGAAGAACCAGTCAGTGTCCTTGAAAAAAGATGCTGACTGTGGTTTGATGGAAAAGAGGTTTCCCTCATTTCCCAGAGCTCCCAACATACTGGAAATTGTTGCCTTTTGGTCTCCCTGCAAGGAGCAACTTTCTGGAGCACTTGTGAGCAATCTCAAGGCCCCTCCTTGTCCAGAGAGGAGTTACAAAGTGCCAGTCTACTTTTCCACACTTCCTTTACTAATCACTTGTCTAGAAAACTTCAGGGACTAGTCCGGGCTGTTGCCAGGATTCAAAAATTGACTCAGAGGCATAAAGAGAGAGGCAAGGACACGAGAGTTATGTCTGCAGACCAAGGAAAATTGTTTTTACACATGACTACCTTACTACCACATGTATTTACAACCAAGCTTTGAAGGCTGTCAAATCCCAAAGAGCTGCCAGGTTTGCACAGATTGGCTAATAGTTCACAGGTTTTTAATTATTCATTGGTGAACTGATTGACGTTAGTTCTATAAGTCATTGTTAATCCCCCCTACCCTATTTCTGTCTTCATTTCCCTGCAGTAATGAAATTGGAGGGGGAGAAAAAACTAACATTGGAACCATTCTATTCTCCTAACTTGGTGTCTACAGGCAAATGTTAGATTAATGTGAGGTTGTGGGTAACATTAAGAACCAAGCTCAAGATGAGCAAATTAATAGGGAACTCTGTTATAAATTGTGATTAAGTTACTGCTCTTTAACCATTTTGATCTGTGCTTTGGGACATACTAAATCTGATAATCAGCTGTCATGATGAGTGAAGAGTCAATGATTGAAGAAAAGTAGATGGTAATTTGGTAGACAGCTGCACAGGAGGACAGCAAGATGATCTCTTGGAACTAAAATGATTAATAAGGAGTATAAGAAAATCTGGTTAGTATGGACTTGTCTTAGAATTCCTAGAATCTGTTTTACATTTCTGGATAATTGTGTTCAAGTGACCATAGTATCACTTCTTTTATATTTCTAGATAATAAGTTCAAGAACTGATGAAGAGCAAGAACAATGCAACATATATTAATATCTTGATCCATACAGTCCGTGAAAAAATCTTGGTAGTTCTGATTTTAAGCTGAGTTATCATGAGACTGGACTCAATTTTGCAATGATTTTTACTACAGTCTTAAGAACAAAATTACTTGAATTTAATTTCTATTAAAATTGCTACTATTTCTTCCCAAGAGGGAACCACGTACAACAGAATAATGATGTCAGCACACTTAAGATCTTTCATGAATCATGCATATCACTTCCTTCTCTCTCTGGGCATTACCATTTAACCACATAGGTCCACGGCTGGATGCATCACACGCAGGCCAGCCCATCCCGGCTCTGCAAAGATAAAAAACCATTGCGATATGTCACGTGACACAATTGAGTTTGACACCTGTGATATAAGTGGATATAAACCTGGACTTGCTTCCACTGTTGATTCACACAAACAAATTTGAAACAAAAGCTCAAAGAGCACCAAGGATTCCACAGTTCAGCCCTGAGCTACAGATATTTTCTTCTATTGGAAACAAAAGTTCAACCTTGGTTTTAAATGTTAGTTCTTGCAAATTAAAAGTAACCCAGGGCAGTGAATACAAGTAGTCCTCGACTTACGACCACAGTTGACTCTAAAATTTCTGTTCCTACATGAAACATTTGTCAAGTGAATTTTGCCCCATTTTAATAATAATAATAATAATAATAATAATAATAATAATAATAATAATAATAATAATAATAATAATAATAATAATAATAATAATAAGAAGAAGAAGAAGAAGAAGAAGAAGAAGTAGTTGGAAGGGACCTTGGAGGTCATCTAGTCCAACCCCCTGCTCAGGCAGGAAACCCTATACCATTTCAGACAAATGGCTGGCCAGTCTCTTCTTAAAAACTTACAGTGTTGGAGCATTCACCACTTATGGAGGCAGGTTGTTCCACTGGTTAGTTGTTCTGTCAGGAAGTTTCTCCTTAGTTCTAGGTTGCTTCTCTCCTTGACTAGTTTCCATCTGTTGCTTCTTGTCCTGCTTTCAGGTGCTTTGGAGAATAGCTTGGCTCTCTCTTCTTTGTGGCAGCCCCTGAGATATTGGAACACTGCTATCATGTCACCCCTCACCCTTCTCTTCATTAAACTAGACATACCCAAGTCCAGCAACTGTTCCTTATATGTTTAGCCTCCAGTCCCCCAATCATCTTTGTTGTTCTTCTCTGTACCCTTTCCAGAGTCTCAACATCTTTTTTACATCGTGGTGACCAAAACTGGATGCAGTATTCCAGGTGTGGCCTTACCAAGGCATTGTATAGTGGTATTAATACTTCACTTGATCTTGATTCTATCCCTCTGTTAATGCAGCCTAGCACTGTGTTGGCTTTTTTGGCAGCTGCAGCACACTGCTGGCTCATATTTAAGTGATTGTCCACTAGGATTCTGAGATCTCTCTCACAGTTACTACTATTGAGCAAGGTACCACCTATACTATACCTGTGCATTTGATTTTTCCTGCCTAAATGTAGAACCTTACTTTTTTCACAATTGAATTTCATTTTGTTAGATAGTGCTCAGTGTTCGAGTCTGTCCAGATCCTCCTGTATCTTAAGCCTATCTTCTGGAGTATTGGCTATTCCTGCCAGCTTGGTGTCGTCTGCAAATTTGATGAGTTCCCCATCTAACCCCTCATCCAAATCATTAATGAAGATGTTGAAGAGCACTGGGCACCCCACTGGGCACCCCACTACACACTTCCTTCCATGTAGATGCAGTTCCATTGAGGACCACATGCTGAGTACGGCCTGTCAGTCAGCTACGAATCCATCTGGTGGTGATGCTATCTAACCCACATTTTTCTATCTTATCAAGTGACCTTTCTTGCCACAGTTGTTAAGTGAATCACTGAAGTTATTTAGTAACATGGTTATTAAGTGAATCTGGCTTCCCCATTGACTTTGCTTGTCAGAAGGTTGCAAAAGGGGATCACATGACTCCGGGACACCGTGACTGTCATAAATAGGTGTCAGTTGCCAACTGTTTGAATTTTGATCTTGTGACTATGGGGGATGCTGCAAGAGTTGTTAAGGGTAAAAAAAATGGTCATACATCACTTTTTTCTTTTTTTTCTTTTTCTTTTTCCATTTCTTCCACAAACAAGTCAACAAATATACCGCAATACATAGATACATACACATAAGTTTGGGTGCTGCTCGTCCATTTCCCCTTTCACTGTATCCACCCTCCTTCTCTCTCTTTCCTCTTCTCTACTTTCTTTCTCCCTTTCTCCTTTCTTTCCTATTTCCCTCTTCTTCCTCTCCTCTCCTCTTTCCCTCACCACTCCCCTCCCGTTTCTCCCCACTTCTCCTCCTCTTTCCCTCCAACCTTGCTACTTCCTTCCCTCTCCTCTACTCTCTTCCCTCTCTCCTCTCCTTTCTTCCCTCCCATTCCTCTTCCGATACAATTCACGGGTAATGTCCGAGCAACTCCTCTCCTTGGATTTTCAATGTCTATATTAGGTATGATAACATTAATTTTCTATTACATCAATATTTCTATAAATCTGACCTTCTCGGTATATACTTCTATAAATTTTTATACTACCTCCAGTTATGCAATACTGTCGCCTGGGTCTCCCTCCTTATCTCCTCATTTTTCTTTCATCTAAATTAGTGTTAGTTATCTTTTAAGCATATTCTTTTTCACCCACTTGTAAAATTTTCCCCAAATTTCATAATACTCTGACTCTGTCTTATCTTTAATTATCATTGTTAATCTATTCATTTCCGCACATTCCATTATTTTCCTGATCACCTCTTCTTCTGGAGGAGCTTTCAGTGCCTTCCAGTTTTGTGCAAACACAATCCTAGCTGCAGTGGTTATATGAATAATCAAATATGTGTTCTCTTTACTATATTTCTCTGGTAAAATACCCAACAGAAATATTTCTGGTCTTAGTTCTATACGTTGTTGTATCATCTTTTCTATCCATGATCTGATTATATTCTAATAGGTTTTAGCTTCTGCACACGTCCACCACATATGATAGAAAGAGCCTGGTATTTGATGGCATTTCCAACATTTCATAGATCTGTCCTTAAACATTTTAGCTAGTCTTTCTGGAGACATATGCCATCTGTAGAACATCTTATACATATTTTCTTTATACGCTGTCGCCTTGTCAGTTTATAGTTTCTTTCCCATAATTGCTGCCATCTATCTAATTCAATCGTATATCCAACATTTCTTGACCATTTTATCATTGACTCCTTAACTTGCTCCTCCTCTAATTCCCTATATAATAAGTAGCTATACATTTTTTAATCCTTTGTTCTTCAGTTCCCGTATTTCATCTAACTCTGTTCTGCCCAAATTAAAACCATCTATTTTAGCATCTTTTTCATATCTAGATTGTATCTGCATTCTCATGTACCAATCCATCTTTATTCCTTGTTCCTCTAATTGTTTGGTTTTCAGCTTCCCCGTATCTGTTAGTAGGTCTTTATATCTTATAATGTTTCCCATGTTAAACATATTGGGGTGTATTAACACTTCCATAGTTGAGAGCCAATCTGGAATCCTCAAGTAATGCTTCCTCTTTATTTTCTCCCAAGCCATCAATAAAGAATTCCTGATATGATGTCTCTGGAAATAGCTGTGTATTCTATTTTTCCCATACCATATGAACACATGCCATCCCAACTGTAAATCATGTCCCTCTAATGTCAATAATCTAGTATTCCTCAGTAAAATCCATCCTCTCAACCATGACATTGCTGCAGCCTGGTAATATAATTCCCAATTAAACCCACCTCTGAGTCTTGCATCCTGTAACATTTTTAAATTAATCTTTGCCTTTTTCTCCTGCCAAATATATTTCAAAATTATTTTATTTAGCCCCTCAAAATATTTCTTTTCCAATCTTATTGGTATTGTTGAAAACAAAAACAACAATCGTGGTAATATATTCATTTTGATTATTGCAATCTTACCCATTATAGTTGTACCTTTTTCCATTTATCCAAATCTACTTCAATTTGTCTTTTCAATTTATAATAGTTATCTTCTTTAATTGTTATACATCTTGCTGTCAGGTGAATCCCCAGATATTTTACCTTCTTTACAATCTGTATCTCTAGCTTTCCCATCAATTCTTTTTTTGTTTTTCAGTAATATTTTTCACTAGCATTTTTGTTTTATCTTTATTAATCTTCAAACCTGCTACCTCACCATATTTTTCTATTTGTTCTAATAATACAGGTCCTGTCTCTAGTGGCTCCTCCAAGATAAATACTAGATCTGCGAAAGCTTGTAGCTTATATTCTTCTCTCTTAACTTTCATACCTTTTATATCCTTATTCTGTCTTATAGTTCTATTTAGTATCTCTAGTGTCAATACAAACAATAATGGGGATAAAGGGCATCCCTGCCTTGTTCCCTTCATAAAAGATTAATATCTTTTCAGTCATATCTCCATTAATCATTATTTTGGCTATTTGCTTATTGTAGATTGCTTTAATTACATTTATAAATTTCTCCCCAAAATCCATAATCTGTAGTCTTATCATGAATTGCCAATTTACATTATCGAATGCTTTCTGTGCATCCAAAAACATCAATGCCATCTGTTTTTCGGGATGTGTTTCATAGTATTCTAATGTGTTTAATATAATTTGCATATTGTCTGTCTTTTGGGCAGGAACCCATTTTGATCCAAATGTATAAATTCGTTTAGGAACTTTTTAAGTCTTTCGGCCATGATTGATGTGAATATTTTATAGTCCACATTCAGCAAGGAAATTGGTCTATAGTTCTTTATTTTCTGTATTTCCGTTTCTTCCTTTGGTGTCAGGGTAATAAGTGCTTCCAACCACGAATCTGGTATCTTAGCTTCAGAGAGGAGTTCATTATAGAGTTCCAGCATTACATTGCCTAACAGTTCCTGCAATGTTCTATATACAGTAGTTCCTCTGGTAGCCCATCTGGTCCTGGTGTTTTGCCATTCTTTTGTTTTTTAATTGCTTCTGTTATTTTTTTTCTGTGCCATTGTAACTTTGGTCACTAAATGAACTGTTGTAAGTCAACTACCTGTACTTTTGAGTTTGCACACTTTGCAGAACTTTGTAAAATCCTGCAAATTAAAGGGCCACAAGCAATGGGGAGAATTGCAGTGCAAAGGTTAACGCAGCAGTAAGAAAGGATAAGGTGACTCCCCCTTCCCCACTTTTCTACCTGCGTAGAGGTAGGAGGGCTTTTGGTTAAAAAAAAAGGTGTTCAAAACTGTGGCTCCGCAAAAGCTTCCATTTAACTGTAACGCTTAATGCAACTGGAGAAGGAAAATAATAAATGCACGAAAGAACGGTCATGATTTCTGCATTCATTAAGGTAGCTACCGTTTCCCTTAACAACTGCATTTTCATCTCTCTCTCTCTCTCTCTTGCCCCCCCCCCCCCCACGCCCGCATTCTTCTGTGGGCCAAAGGCTGCTCAAAGGCCAGCAAAAAAAACAAAACACCTCTCTCTGGAAACGAGAGAGGGCCGCCCGCGTGGATAGGAGACCTATAAATCGTGTCCCCAGCTGCTCACGCAGCAGAGATTCCCCGGCTGAACCTGTTGAATAATTTCCACCTCACCGAGTCTGAAAGAGAGGAGGAAGTTTTTTTTTTTTTTTTTTTTAAAAAGAAGCAGCCGCCCGGCGCGCGGGGTGAGTACAGAGGGCGCGTTTTCACCGAAACTTCGGAACCGCCGCAAATTAGCCTGGGAGGAGCTTCCCAGAAGAGGAAGGAGGGGGGGGGAAAGGAGGGAGTTCGGCCAACCCAACGAAGTCAGGACCCGAACGCAGCGCGGAGAAGCGGCAGCCGAGCTGTCGCTGCGCTTGCCTCAAACCGTTTCCTTCGAGGCGGCGACCACCCTTCCCTCCCTCCTCCCTCCCTCCCTCCCTCCCTCCGGCTGGGCTTCCCCCAGGCGAGTCCGGGTGCTTTACTCTGCCTCTCCGCCCGCCGAGCTGCAGCTGCAAGCCGGAGGCGAAGCGAGCCCTCCCCGAGGAGGGGCCGACCCGGCAAAGGCAGGAGAGCGGCCGCCGGCGGAGTCGGAGACGGGGAATCTTCCAAGCGGCCGCGCTAGCATCAGAGGGAGGAGAGGGAGGAGGACGGCGCTGGGAGAAGGAAAGGCGGGGGAGGGGGCGCCCTGCAAAGCCCCGGGGCGAAACCGAGGGGCGTCTCGCTGTGTGGGGTGGCCGTTTGGCGCTCCCGACCCCCCCCCCCCCCACCCCCGCTCCGCTCTTCTCAATGACTTTGAAGCAGCGGGACCTTTCGCGTGCCTTCGGGATTTAGTGGCGAAAGCAGCTCGGCTCGGCACCGTCTGCAGCCGCCCGCCGGTAAGTAACCGCGGTGCGTGGTTGTTGGAGGTGGTGGTGGAGAAACGGGGCGAAATCTGCTCGCTCCTTTCTTTCTCGGTCCTCTTCCTTTTCCCGGGGGGGGGGAGGGAGGGAGGGAGGAGGAGGGTGCTGATCCTGCTCCACCTGACTCTTCTTGAGAGATGCGCTCGCTACTCGAGAGTTGGCGCCTCCTGAGCGGCGGCGGCGGCGGCGGTCGCCCCATTGTTTCTTGAGAGGGAGCGTGTGTGTGTGTGTGTGTGGAGGGAGGGGGGATGTTCGGCATTGTTCCTGCAGCTGCTTTGCCCGGGGAGGGTCGCTTCCGAGCTATAGCGGACCGAGCGTTGACTGCCTAGGCCAGGGGTCGGCAACCTCGGCTCTTTTATGACTCGTGGACTTCAACTCCCAGAATTCCTGAGCCAGCATAGCTGGCTCAGGAATTCTGGGAGTTGAAGTCCACGAGTCATAAAAGAGCCGAGGTTGCCGACCCCTGGCCTAGACTTTAAAACGAGCTGGGACCGGGGAGAGAGGCCAGACAAAGCCAGCGGGACCGGCAGAAATGTAGCCAGAAGAGGCGGCGGTGGACGACACCTGTGTGTGTGTTTCTGTCTTCTGGGACGGGGAAAGAGAACTATTTCCCAGCTCCCCAAGCCTCTCGGTTTATTGTTCTTATCTACAGCAGTGTTTTTCAACCTTTTTTGGGCAAAGGCACACTTGTTTCATGAAAAAAATCACGAGGCACTCCACCGTTTTTCCGCACCGTTGGACCTCTCCCCATGGTCGCTACACGAACGGTCGTAAGTCGAGGATGGCCTGTGTTCTCAAGGGGTTGGACTAGAACATCGCTGATTCCCTTAAGCCCCCTTCTAAGGCTCGTTCACACGAAGGGCTGAGACGGTAAGGGGTTGAAAACTGCACGCAGCCGGGTCAAACGCTTCTAAGGCTGCAGGCGGGCGCGAAAGCTCGCCGAGTTCGGAAAAGTGAGCGCCCGGAGTCGCCTTGTGTCTCTGGTTACCTGGAGCGGCTCGGCAACCGGCTTCGAGCCGCCGTGCAGCGCTTTCAAAGCCCTTTTAACGCTGGGCGGGTTTTTTTTTTAAAAAAGGCTAAGAAAGCAGCTGGCTCTCACCGTGGGATTTTTCTGTTGCGGTGCTATGCTGGAAGTAAGGATGAAATAGATTTTGTTTACACTTGTCTTCCTCTCCGCCTCTCCGGCCCTTCGGTTGGCTTGTGCACACACGCAGGCACGCTGCTGGGTAAAGATTTTGCTGGCTCGGCTTCCCAGGAATATCCTGGGAGAAGCCAAAGGGCTGCCAGCAGGTGGCTTGAGTGGTTGCATGTGACAGGTGTGTATTGGCAATATGTGACTGCTAGTAGGGGTGTGCATATCTTATTCATACACTGGTGTGGATGTGCGAGTGAAGTACAGTAGTTCCAAGAGCAGGGCTGCACCGAAGATTTATACAGCCCTCTTGAAAGCCAGGTAAATAATATATTTCCTCTTGGAATGAGCATCTGTGTTCCTTTGATTTTCTTTTTTGTGTGCATGAAAGCTGTGGGGAAATTGTTGCCGTGTGTTAGGCTATAAGAGTGCTGAAATCTGGAGAAGGAGACAGGCACTGTTTAAATACTACCAGCTGGTGTTTTGTTTTGTTTTTTTAAAAAAAGTAACTACTCTTCCAGGTTGTATTTAAGCAGCTTCTTTGATTTGTGTTCAGCATGCTTCCCTTGAACTTGTTTCAAGAAAAACTTGCAGCTTTTAAGAGAGGGAATTATTTTAAAAGGTGGTTTGAATAAACTCTCCTTGGTTCTCCAAGCATTGGAGAATCACCACCTGTTGATTTGTCTAGACTACATTTTTGTAATTTTTTTGTGTTGCAAACAAATCTTATATCTATTCCATGGTTAAAATAATTGGCCAGACAGCTGGCTCTTTCTCATGTTCTTTTTTCCTTTGATAACAAAAGTCATTTTCAGATTCCATTCAGTAATATTTTATAAATATTCAGCCCCACCGCTTCTTGAAGTCAGTCTGTCTTTTTAAACTTATCTTTCTAAAATTCTAGCCAGCACTTGGTTGCCTCATTCATTTCAGAAGTCGATAGTGCAGTATATCTCAAACTTTTCAGCTTCTCATCTTTTTACCACTGTTTAATGTTTAGTTTTCTGTTTAATGAAAGAAGCTCTCTCCTTTTGTTGTGTATTGTGTAAAAAAACAGGTAAAGATGAGAAATAACTTTAATGTTTGCTGACTGATCTTCAGAAAAGGGATCCAACATCCATTGAATTTTTTTTGGAAGCAGTGAGCTAAAGCTAGATCATGACAGTCCTAAACTTTCTAAGAAATTTTGCTGTTTCAGATATTATGTATAGACAGTAAATGATGTGGAATTCTATCACAAGAAAGGAAAGTATCAAACTGCAAAGATTTCATTTTAAAAAAAATCTCCATGGCACTCGGACAGGAAGAATCTTTAAAAAAATGATAATCCTTAAGGCTGTTAAAGTGAAAGGACTGTTGGAAGGTGTGAGTGAAATGGATTCTACGTTTGGATTTATATGCGCAGGACTAGTTCTTGATGTTTTTATCCATGACCCACCATTCTTACAGGAGAAAACGAGCAGGTAAAGCACAGCAATAATGAGAACAGGACTGGAAGAAACCTTGCAAGCCAGATTAGGGTTGCAACCCATGGATTCCAGAAACTTGGATGCCAAGTCCAGAATGGCAGTCCAGAAATGGTTGTAGGGTCTCCAGCTTGAGTGGGGGGTTGGACTAGATGACTTACATGGTCCCTTCCAACTCTGTTATTCTGATTCTGATTTTGACTTTGTTAAAGCAATGTGGTTTGGTTTTTTGGGTCACAGCACTTATTATCAGTGTCAGTATGGATAGCTTAAGGCTGTGTTTCCTGGAATTCAAAGCACTCTTTTACCGACACAAAAAGTTAATGTATGCAGTCCTTCTATTTCACTATGTATATGGCCAAGAACCCTATGCATTACCTGACACATGGAAAATAAAAGATGGATGCACTCCTATAGGAAATAATAGTAATAGTAATAATAGTAATAATAATAATAAAGTATAAGTTGGTAGGGACCTTGGAGGTCATCTAGCCCAACCCCCTGCTCAGGCAGGAAACCCTATACCATTTCAGACAAATGGATGTCCAGTCTCTTCTTAAAAACTTACAGTGTTGGAGCATTCACTGCTTCTGGAGGCAGGTTGTTCCATTGGTTAATTGTTCTAATTGTCAGGAAGTTTCTCCTTAGTTCTACATTGCTTCCATCCATTGCTTCTTGTCCTGCCTTCAGGCGCTTTGTAGAATAGCCTGATTCCCTCTTCTCTGTGGCAGCCCCTGAGATATTGGAACACTGATATCATGTCACCCCTCATCCTTCTCTTCATTAAACTAGACATACCCAATTCCAGCAACCGTTCCTTATACGTTTTAGCCTCCAGTCCCCTAATCATCTTTATTGGTCTTCTCTGTACTGTTTCTAGAGTCTCAACATCCTTTTTACATCGTGGTGACCAAAACTGGATGAAGTATTCCGAGTGTGGCCTTACCAAGGCATTGTAAAGTGGTATTAATACTTAAATAGTTGTGGGGATGTGGCATGCACCGCTTACTAGTAAATGTTGAATAGGTCTGTGTGCAGAACAGTTACTGTGCTTACCAAATGCAACATGCCATTTGAGAAGAATAAATTCACCAAGGAATTCATTGAACAATCTCAAGCTAATTGCTGTTTCTTTTAGCTCCACCCACAGTTTTGGAGCTATGATTATTACTATACTAACATTTTAAAAGTTTAGTTGTTAAAAATGGCCATCTATTTTTTCCGAGGCTCAAACTAAAAAGGGATTCAGGTTATCTCTCTTACACACTGAATATGAAGGGATAGTAGAGTGATACAGCTGCTTTCAGACTATAAGCAGGCCAGGCCCTCTGCTAATGTATATTAAATTCTTCTTGTTTTGAAGAAAACGCCATGTCTTTATCCATACATGCATCTTTCTTTTGCAGAAATATTAAAATGCCTTACTATTCCCAGAGCAGCACAGGAAGGCAGAATTTTGTGGAGCTGTCTAGAATTTTCTGTTCCAAACTGATGAATTTTACACCTCCCAAAAGAGAATTGGAGTATACAGGAATAACTTTCAGAGATGGACTACAAATATGGAACCTGTTATGGCCAATTTCTTATTTTCTGTGATGCCTGAACCAGACAAATACCTATAGTTTTATTTTTTTTCTGCTAAATAGTTTTTAAGAAGACTTCTTAGTATTTTTCTGATTACTCATTGATATCATGATCTTATGAGTCCATTTTTTTAAAAAAAACAAACAGGTAACATGGAAGAAAAGATATTTCCCCTTGGATGTTATGCCAGAAGCATGACTCATTTGTAGTTATGATTACCTTCATTCACTGTACTGTATGTTCAAAGCCGTAGTATTAATTACTGATTATGCTACTTTCCAATGAATTTGTGGTGAAGTTGACAGTTTTCCACTGGCCATCTAGTGGACAAAACTGTAAAAAAAATCATCAGTGATTGAGAGTTATTGACCGCATGTGGGCACTTAAAAGAATGATAGAAATATTAATGATATGTCAAGCAGAGTCCTTATATATATTTGCAGAAAAATTGGAAATAAATCTGCAGACAATGACTGTTTACATGTGGTGATGCTGGACTGATGTAAATAGCTTCCAGTTTGGTTTGAACTCTAAAGCTACAGCTCTGTACCCATTTATCCGAGTATAAGCAATGTTATTTGCTTGTGAGCAGAGGTCTAGGATTGCACTGTAAATGAGACTAGTAAGCACGAATTCTAAAGTAATTGTGTAATAAGGTAGCTAGGGACCAAATGCTTCCCATTAATCCCTTGTTCATTTTTCCTTTGTACTTTGGATATGATATGTACCTGTGTGGCAGTGGAACATTTCTGGTTATCAAATAAACTGGCGAAACCACAAAACTAAACCTTGGATTTGAAAATTTCTTCTCTTGCCAATGCTTTGTTTGATGGCTCATGTTCAGCTTAGCTGAGTGACTGAACTTAATCTTCTGAGATAAATCTGAATGAGGTTTTCAATTTGGTTGTGCCTTCCAACTTTTCCTGCCCTTTCATTTCTCTTCACAAATGATCAGGCAACTGCCACATACAAATTCTGTAGTCCATGTGCTAAGTATAAATAGATGACACCAGAATAGGTGCAACAAAGGCTACTACAACTGTACGAAGTGGGATATGTAGAGTTCACTTTTTCAACAATGGTACACTAGTGTCTTTGGGGGGGGGGGCTGTAGCCACCTTTTAAAGGGGTGCATGAGGGGTGGGAGGCTACTACAGTGTTGCCTCTCTAGGAAGAAGTGCTCTCTCTCGTCTCGCATTCGGAGCCCCCCCCCCTTCCGGAGGCGGCAAGGACGAGGCTAATTGAACAGCTGGGATTGAGTTACCCAGATCGGGGATTGTGGGAAAGCGTGAACCTGTGTGTCTGAAAGGCTTTCTTTCCTGGGAAGGCTGGGAGGGAGGTGGTGAGTGTGGAGGGAAAAGCCCAGCGCAGGCAGAGAGAAGCCGATTCAGCTCCGCTCCGTCTCCTCCAGTGGAGATTCCCTGCTGTGGGTTGCTGCGGTGGGTGCCACAATCCAGGGGGAGTGTCTGAATCGCCTCCCCCGCTGGCCAGCCATGGGATTGACTTAGAGGACCCAGGAGCCAAAGGAGAGGTAATGCTTGCCTGGGTTGCAATTGGGTTTATGGCCCTGGGTGGCATAGGAAGCGGATGACCCGGTCGTGGGAATCTGATTGTGGGGAACTGGCAAGAAGCGCATCTCGGAGGCCTTCCAGAAGTTGTGGGTGCTCCATCATTGGAGGCTTTCAAGAAGAGATTGGGACTACTCCCATTTGAAAGGGTATATGGTCTCCTGCTTGAGCAAGAGGTTGGACTAGTTGACCTCCAAGGTCCCTCCCAGCTTTCTATTCCGATTGACTTTTTAGGAGAACTCTGGAATGTTCTGTTTCCTCACCGGGGCATGCCATATCTCTTCTAGACCATGTTATTCCAGAAGCAGCTCAGTCATTTATGGAAGTCAGTTATCTGATTTGGAAATAGTAGAAGGACACCAACCTTGGAAAATCATGTTCTGAATGGGTTCTGGAGCTCTCTGGAATGTTCCATTCCAGACAGTGTCAGATTTAACCTCCTAAAGTCACTGAGAGTTAGATGGCAAATAAAAAAATAAGTAGCAAATTCCTATTATATAAGGGGCTCCTTCTTGTGACTGCAACAAGCTTGAACATATTTTTAGAAGAACATGATGTTCTGCTCCCTGTAGCTTTGACTTATCTGTATAGGGAAGAGGCTAACTTTTCATCTGTTTCATCTGTCTTTGTCTTCAGGTATCAGCAATGGGAAAGGGATTGGTCATCTGCCCAGGAGAATGTGGAGAACCATTTTTCCCACATGCTTAGCAAGGCCTTCTCTTCAAGATCAAGCCAGTTCATATGTTCTTACTTGAGTACAGTTTCTTGCACATGTAGGCTCAAACTTGACTTAGCTGATTATGAAAACTCAGACGCATAAGTGAGAAGAATATAAAGAGAAACATTACAATAGGTAGGCGGTATAAGGTAGCTATTAATGGGCTTGCTTCTGAAGTTGTGATACCAAGAGTTTTCTCTATGAAATGCTTAAGCTTTGACATTTTTATTTAGAAAAAAATGCAATCTCATTAAAATGTATTGTGTGTTTGACTTCTGAGTACATATTTATAATCTGTGTTTGTTTTACATTCTAAATCAAGTGTGTCTAACCTTGGCAACTTTTAAGACCTGTGGACTTCAACTCCCATGCTGGCTGGGGAATTTTGGGAGCTGAAGTTCGCAAGTATTAAACTGCGTAAGGTTGGACACCCCTGTTCTAAATGCTTTTGAGCTGAACCTGGTCACTTTTTGGGCCTGTTCGTCTGCCTTTTGATATACTAATTAAAAGCCAATTGTAGGTCTTGGACTAAAAAAAGACCTTCCGCCATGAAGAGACTTGTAGGATATGTGAATATAGGATATTGCAGAGGGAAAGTGAGTGTATGAAAGTTGCAATCCAACCATCACTTACAGTATTTACCATACACTGAAATTAAAATAGTGATTTTTTCCCCAAGGAGAAATCCACAGAAAGGCCTTGAGATCTTTTTCAGTTCCTTCCTACAATGCTTTATGTTAATTCATAGCAAATAAATATTTGTACACACATGATGAGCCAAACATTTAACTAGAATGCAGTCTTTTATAATAAAATACTACAAACATTATAAGACATTTTCTCATTTTATATACAGAGTGCACAGCCTTTAGTTATTAAAGTTTGTGGTTCAGATTTCCACAACTGCTTGTGGTGCTATCCTCTGGCTAAATTTATAATGGATTCCTATTTGCTTGTAGTAAAGTTAAATCTGGAAATGGCAGCTATGGGATACGTAAGTAATTGTGGTTGGAAAGGGGAAGGTTATAGCTGCCTTCTGACTTAATTTTTTGTTATTCAGGAGTCCTGAATTCATATTAAACGGTACATTTGGCTATCTTTGCTAGTAAAAGTTATTTTAAATATTTTGCATAGAACTTTTGATAATATCAGGCAAGATATAGAGTAATATGTCTTTATAAATTATATCATGACTATATTTTGAAAAAGGGACGCGGTGGCTCAGTGGGTTAGGACGCTGAGCTTGTCGATCGGAAGGTCGGCAGTTTGGCGGGTCGAATCCCGAGTGCCGCGTAGCAGAGTGAGCGCCTGTTACTCGTCCCAGCTTCTGCCAACCTAGCAGTTCGAAAGCACGTAAAAATGCAAGTAGAAAAATAGGGACCACTACGGTGGGAAGGTAACAGCGTTCCGTGCGCCTTTGGCGTCTAGTCATGCCGGCCACATGACCACGGAGATGTCCTCGGACAAGCGCTGGCTCTTCGGCTATGAAACGGAGATGAGCACCGGCCCCTAGAGTCGGAAACGACTAGCACACATGTGCGGGGGAACCTTTACCTTTACCTTTACCTATATTTTGAAAACACAATTTATATAATTCACATTTATTTTCATTCCATGGTGTGTCTTTTCCTGGCTCTTTGAAAGGGGAGCTGTATCAAACTACACATATTGTTTTAACAATAAGATTTGATGTCCTCTTTAGGAGATCCATCTTCAGTCAGGTTTCGCACAAAAGCAATGTGAATTAAATGGAAGCATAACATGTCATTTTTCATGGGTACCTCATTTAAAGTGGAACCACTTCAGAAATATGGTTGGGAATTCAGAGCAGAAGCTTCGGTGAGAGCACTATTATTTCGATAGGTGAGAACAATTTGTAGCGTATTACATTTCAGAACTCATAAAAGGCTTGCTGCACCAGCCTGAATGGTGCAGAACCTAAATATGTAAATATATATGTTTAGGAAGTGCATGGCTTAGTTATGCTTTGCTTGAAAATTGTTGTGACTGGATTTGTTGATGATTTTTTAAAACGTGGGTGCACTACTTCAGGTAAACAGTGCATTGCCATAATAGGCTGAGTAGAGCTCATGAGTATGAAACATAGTGCTTATTTCAATTGGGATATGCTGTTGGTAACGATCCCCATCCTAATCCTGGTATCACCAGCTTTATTTTTTTCACTGGGATTGGGCTGCCAAAATGTTTATGCACAAATCCATTCTGTTACGGTATTAGCATCGGGCTTTGCTTTTTAAATGAATTGTTCAGTGTATTTCCCAATAAATTCCCAATTGCAACGAACATTTAAATAATTTCATTGGACAAGTTGCTTTGAAGTTCTCTGTAAGATTGTATAGGGGTTTTTTTTGTGGGCATTGTCATTTTTTATATTAAAGCCTCTTGCCTACTGGGCATAAAATATAATGCAGCCGTAGAATTGTGTCTACTGGGCAATCTGACACACTTTTGTTCCAGTCAGATACTTCCTGCTGCTTTTCTAAATAGTTTTTTAGTTAAAAAGAGAACAGAGTGAATAGGCAAGATGTCATCAGTCACAGAGATGAATGCTGGGTTAGGAAAAAGTGGAGAGAAAATGATCAAGCCATGAAAAGCTTCTGTGCACAAAGGCATGGAAATAGCTCATGATACAGTTAAAGAGGAACAAGAACTGGGGTCAAAAAACTATTGGTAGAAAAAAGGTTGAGAAACAATTTGAAGAATGAAATTCACAAGCCTATTTGGGAGGTAGAGAATTGGGGCAAATGAAACCATGCAAAACCATGGTTTGGAGCTATGGAAACAGAAATGGCAACCTGCTTCCCTTCATGAACCCCAATAAACCCAAACTAGCTGGGCAATGATGAGTCCTAGCAATGAGCGAGGTAGGGCTTTTTTTTCCTTCTGCACTCGTTATTTTTTATTAATTCTTGTAATTTTTTATCAACCTTTATCAATTCAAGTAGTCCTTGACTTACGACCACAATTGAGCCCAAAGTTCTGTTGATAAGTGAGACAGTTGTTAAGTGAGTTTTACACCATTTTATGACTTCTCTTGCCACAGCTGTTAAGTGAATCACTGCAGTTGTTAAGTTAGTAACATCGTTGTTAAGTGAACCCTGGCTTCCCCATTGACTTTGCTTGTCAGAAGGTCGCAAAATGGGATCACGTGATCCTGGGACACTGTGCCATACCAAGTGTCTGAATTTTGATTGGGGATACTGTAGTGGTCATAAGTGTGAAAAATGGCCATAAGTCACTTTTTTCAGTGCTGTTGTAACAGTCACTAAACAAACTGTCGTAAGTCAAGGACTACCTGTATAGAGAAAGAGGCTGAGGAGGAAGTGCTAGTATATCCATAATGATTTCTTGTTTATCACAAGAAAAAGAGAATGTCTGTGTACGTCTTAGGGGCCTTTAATTGACAATTGTTCAAAACAGGATGCAAGGCCAAGTAGAACTTCAATCTAATCTTAAAGAACTGTTGTTTTGTTCTTTTATATTCTTGCCTGCAGAAAGTCTACTAGACTATCTCAACATCGGAGCCAAGAATCTTGAACTATGTTTTTTTTCTCAAACTACCACACAAATAAATAGACACAATAGCTTCTCTCCTATCGTGCAGAGTATATGAATACCTTGGAAAGTTTTGAAAGCTTCTTTTTTTATTTTATTTCATCCATGGCTTACTTTGTTATAGCAATGTTTGTTTCTACAAGTATGAAAGAAAATATTGCTGGTTGCTGTTTGTGTTGTATAACTTTCCAGCAAGAAAAATCCTTTCCAGGGGAGAAAAATCCTTTACTATAACTTACTGTTTTAATCATAAAGCGGGTAATGGTGTTTTTAAACTTTTGGAGAGGGACTTTTTATGGCTTTGGGAAGTCTGCGCCAAAGATATTAGAAGATCAGTGGAGTCTCTGTTCCAAGAACGGCATGGCCACTGGGAGCACCTTCTCAGTCTAAAAAATCTAGTTAGTGTGTAGGAGGCGTCTGTAATGTTTGCATCTAGTAGAAGGCCTGCAGCCTTTTGCCACACAGGAAATCAACTGCAGATGGATGAAACGGTTTCAATTCCAAATAAAATATTAGAAGTCTAAAATGATTCTTCCTTATCCAGGTTCTTACCTTGAGTAATGACTTGGAAGACTGAGAAAAAGAACATTAGGCTTTTGCTTTGTATTGTTTTTAATACTCCTTGAAATAGAATTTACTTTACTTTGAAGGTTATGTAATACAGAGGTCCCCAACCTTTTGGGCATCAGGGACTGGTTCTGTGGAGAAAGGTTTTTTTCACAGATTGGAGACAGTGTGGTTTTGTGTGTGCTGCCTACATCCCATGGATGGGGCTTTGCTTGTTTGTGCGGACTGGTTGCTGGCACGCCACAGACCGGTACTGGTCCACAGATTGGGGGTTGGGGACCCCTGATGTAATATATGCAGCTCAGAATCCACGTAGGGACCTAGAAGAGAAAATATCTGTATTACAAATAGAATGATAATCCTCTGTGTCTGTGGAAGAATTTTAATGCTATCTTTGCATGGCACTTTTAGTTTAACCAAAGTTTAGGGAATCCAGTTTCTTGGCTATACATGGAATGCACAGTACACACTAGGTCAGGGGTAGGCAACCTTGGCTCTTTTATGACTCTTGGACTTCAACTCCCAGAATTCCTGAGTCAGCATGGCTGGCTCAGGAATTCTGGGAGTTGAAGTCCACGAGTCATAAAAGAGCCAAGGTTGCCTAACCCTGCACTAAGTTTTAATAGCACCTCATGAGTTTAACAATTTACTAGGTTAAAATGTGGTTGGTTTGTGATTTAGTATGCCACATGAACACTGTTTCTCTATATTTTTGGCCCTATTTTAAATCATCATTCCAGCTTTTGATACATACATTCATGTTTGAGTTAGTTCAGACATAAGGCTGAACAATGGTGTCAAGGATGAACTTAATCTCAGCTATATCCTCTTTTTTTTCTTTTTTCTTTTTTATAATTAAAGGAGCTTGGCCTCATCTTGAAATGTCCACAGTATAATAATAAAAGCTGATCATTAGTACTGTGAGTACTTTTTTTCTTGGATTTGTTTCTTTGATTTCTGGTTGTCCATTAATCATAGCTAAATTTAAAAAAATGAGGTTGATCTTTGATTTCTGGTTGTCCACTAAACACAAAGTTTTATTTCATGATTATGATTATGATCCTTGGCATATCCTCCAGACTCTGCTTGAATGGCAGAACTTCTTTTTGATCATTCTCCTGGCACAACATAGGACAATATTCAGCAGTCCATCTGCATTTAAAAGACAAAGGCCACTCTTTTGAAGACAGCAAAGTCCACATTTTGGATAGAGATGACCACTGGTTTGAAAGAGGGGCCAAAGAGGCCACCTATGTCAAAATTGAATAGCCCTCTCTCAACAGAGGGGGAGGGATAAGACATCATCTATCTCCAGGCTACAACACAGTCCTTTCAACAGTTTCTAGAAGGCTCAACACCCTTTTGCACTGCTCAGGTGACCCCAACGATACAGATAAACCTTCAAGTGGCCTGGTCAACAACTCTCTAAAAGAATGCAAATGACCAAGTATCTGCAGGAGTATAAATCTTTCCATTCCCTACCATCCAGTCATAGCTGAAGAAGCTTCTTGGATGAGAAGCGAAAGTCTTCAGAGAAAAACAAGAAAGTTCAGTTGCCTTGTGAAAAAAAGCACTTTGGGACAGCTTTTTTGATACGTATTTTTAAAAGATGTTTTAATGTTAATTATAACCTGGGCTTGTGTATGGTAGTGATGGTGGCTGTATAATGTTGGCTTCATTTTGCTGTAGAACATTTCCTGATTTGCAGACACATTTTTCCTGTACTTGTATCTTATTTTCATGAAATTATCTTCATTATGTTTAAGAGTGGCATGAAGGCCTAGTGGTGAAAACACTCATTTCTCACTTGGAAGGTTGAGAGTTCAATCCTAGGTAGTAGCAGATATTTCTCTCTCAGGATGCATAGAAAAAATATCTACTACAAACTCCACATAGGCATCAGAAGGGCATCTGGCCAGTAAATGCTCAGTTCCATCCAGTTGTCCTGATTCTACCCTGAATACACACACACACACACACACACACTATACCAATGTGTGTGTGTGTGTGTGTATACACACACACACATACACACACACATACAATGTGTGTGTATATATGTATATGTATGTATATGTATGTATATATATATATATATATATATATATATATATATATATATATATATATATATATATATATATATATATATATATGTATGTATGTATGTATGTATGTATGTGTATGTATGTATATATATGTATGTATATATGTATATACAGGTTGTATATATACACATTGTATGTATATATACATATACATACAATGTGTATATATACAACCTGTATATATACAATGTGTGTGTGTGTGTGTGTATACACACACACACACACACACACACACACACACATATACATACACCTGATAAGAGTTTGTTAGGCCTTGATGTTTATTGGTAAAAGGGTATATTACGGTATATAAGCTTGTTGTAGCAAACAGCTTTGTAGAAATAAAATGTGACATTTTTCACTACAGTACTAGGATATAAATTAATTTCCTGATAATTTATTTGGAATTAAATGATGACTGTTTTCTCTTTCAGACACATAAACATTCATACTATTTGCTTTCAGGATAAGCAGAATACCAAGAAATTTAACTCTAGCCCAAATCATTTTAATGTACTTCTTTCATACTAGTTACATAGTTTCTGTTTATCTAGCATCTATTCACTTTTGCTTTTTTCCCCCTTTGCAAATAGACATTCTTAAGTATCATGTTATTATTGCACTTTTATGTTTCTATGGATAGATATCAAATTCTGATTTCCATTTACAAAGGTTGACAAAACCCACCCTTATAGACAGCTTTTTTCAATTTTTTTCAATACTTTTTTCTTAAACCACATACTTGTTCCTTTTTTACCAGCATTTGAATATCTAAAATTTCTTGATCCATTTTATTGTCTTTATTAAGCCTAATAACAAGGCATGCAAAATCAAGTACTTGCTTTAGGTTTTTTTGAAATGTTTATTTCATTTGGATGCTTCCCATTTGAGATATTTGGATTCCATCTGTAATATTTGGATTCTATTTGGAATATTCATTTTATTCCATTTGGATGCTTCCTGTCTCAATCAAACCCTGGGCAACTCAGAAGCATCAAAAACAATCAATACAAAAAATTAACCAAAACAAGTAATAAAATAATTACAAAATAATCATAAGATGGCAATCCAACTACAAAGCAAATGTACACATTGTATAACTTGCAGTTATCTACTCTATTTTTCCTATTAAGCATAATTACTTCGATACTAATTTTTAGATCCATACTCATTGTAGCATACAATGAATTTGTATGCCCCCCCAGAGTAACTTCTTATGAGATAGGTAGTCATATAAATTTGATAAATAATGTAATTTTGCTGCAAATCATTTAGGTTCTTGGCATTATCTGCATTGAAAAGTACCGTACATTCATTTTCACATCCCCAATCAAAACACTTCTAACATCACCACAAGCATTCCTTATTTAAAAATATATTACAGGATTTCTTGTATTATTAAATAAATTATACGTTAAGTATATATTAAACAAATGCATAAAGCACACATCCTTATCATACTGTCCGCTTAGCATTGAGTCATTCCCTACTAAGGATTCAATTTATTTAATTCATGCTTTACTTCTGTCACATATCACTTTTATTGCATTTGACAGCCAACTCTCAATTTTCTATTCATCCAAAACATTGTAGAATTAAAGCTTACTCAATTGTTGTATGCTTTCTCTAACCCAGCAGGCTTACAATAAACTTACTTTCTTACAATCCTACATTTCTGAATGACTGAGAATCAGTAAGGTAAGGTAAAGGTAAAGGTTCCCCCGCATATGGGTGCTAGTCGTTTCCAACTCTAGGGGCCGGTGCTCATCTCCGTTTCAAAGCCGAAGAGCCAGTGCTTGTCCGAGGACATCTCCGTGGTCATGTGGCCGGCATGACTAGACGCCAAAGGCGCACGGAACGCTGTTACCTTCCCACCAGAGTGGTTCCTATTTTTCTACTTGCATTTTTACGTGCTTTCGAACTGCTAGGTTGGCAGAAGCTGGGATGAGTAACAGGCGCTCACTCTGTTATGTGGCACTCGGGATTCAACCCACCAAACTGCCGACCTTCTGATCGACAAGCTCAGCGTCCTAACCCACTGAGCCACCTCTTGTATTGGCATAGAGCTGCACTTAAAAACTGGTTTATTGACACTTCTCTTACTCTTGTTAGGTAGAGTTCTGCCAAATACATTTTTGAGGCACATTTAACAATTTAATCCCTCTGTAGTTTTTGCACTCACTCATTCTGCCTTTTTTTTGTATAGGAGAATGATAACAGCATTCTTTCAATAATCAGGTACAGATGCGTCCTTCACATATATGCTAAACAAGTCATAGCGGTCTCTTTTTAGCCAAACCACATTCATACTTTACTATTTCTTCAGTTATACCATTTGAATCAGCAGCCTTGCTGTTTTTCAACATCATTGTGTCATTCATGATTTTCATGCTGGGCTGGGGGATGTTAATATTTAAAGCATTTGTTTCAATTCTATTCTACAATAATATTTATTATTTATGTGTCATCTGATTCCCAGTGACTCTTTTGACATAGCATTTTTGTCTTCTAACAGATTTCTAAATGAACAGCTAGGTAAACATTGCTTTCTTTCAATTTTATTCCAAATCATTTATAACTTTTATTTTAAATTACATTTTTCCTAGCGTCTCCTGTTTTAGGTCTCCTTTTACTTTCTCTTTCTTTACATCTGTTCATTCAGTCTATCTTCTAATTACAGGACTTGTACTTTTTCTTCCTACAATTGTGCTTTCACTCTGTTTTCTATTTTTCCCAAGATTAAATCTTGATATCAGCAAATACTGTAATAATCTATCTGACATTCAAAATATCTCAGTTTTATATCTTTTATTCCTCTCAATCTTTCATTATAAACAGATCAATTATGCTTTTAAGCTCACATTCATTTCATTGTCATGTATAAAATAGACATGCTTAAATAGTATATCCAAAATAACCTGACCAGATCCACTAAGTATTACCATATATTTCTTAGATTAAGTAATGTAATGATTCAATTGCTTTTTCTGCATTGTGTCATCTACCCATCCCTCTCTTCACGTCACTTAATTTTTCTTGTCTTATGATGGCATTCTTGTTTTATGATGGCATATTGTATTTTTTTCTCTCCAGGAGTCATATCTGATTCTATCACCAATCTTGCAACAATATGCCAATCTTACCAATCTATTGATTCCTACTTTCATATCTACTCAAAACTATAATTAATAATTCTTGTCATACTTCATAGACCTTTAGTTAGGCTTGTGTTATTGCTGTCCTCCATCTATACATCCACTCTACCCCACCCATCAGACTGACATTCAAATCTGTTATATCCTTCCCTTCTCTCTTAATTTTAAAGACAATACATGAAAGATGATTTTGTTTTGTTAACTTGCATTCTGCAATTTACTTTTCTTACATTCCACATTGCAGGCTTCCATATGCCATGGACATCCCCATATAAACTGGTTTTTATTGACTGCAGCACACATCATGATCTGGTCAATGGAGGCTTCCTAAATCTCTTCAGGAAGTTAGGTTACCAGCCTTAATTGTACCTGATCCAAGGCTTTTGAGTATTCTAAACAACCTTGGTTGGAACACACACACATACAATTTTGCTCAAAGAGACGGAAGGAGGAGAAGAGTGATTTTTGCTGATTCTCCATCCCCCCCCTCCATATACGCAGTAAGCTCTTTTGTGGTGTGTTGAATGAGGACCTCTGGGATTAAACTTGGTAGTTATTCCAGGAGATTGAAGTAGGAAGAGGAAATCAGTAGAAACAATCTTTTGTCCTTTTACCATAAGTAGCACCACAAATATAAAAGTTATACTTGATCAAAGGGCCAAGATTTGGGCTTGTCTTATTATTTTGCTCTCAACTGTGAAAGAATTACTCAGTTTAAGGTAACTGTTCCTACATCAAGATATGATCTAAAAGGATTTTGGTTTAGCTTATTGTAGGTTGTAACAGTGTGGTGGTCTGGCCTGTTTGGTGCAGCAGTGTAGGAATCAATAAACAGCTTAAAAGGGGGGCTGTAGTTTCAAATCCCTGCCTTTGAGACCAGATGTTTCTCTTTGTGTCTCTCAGGCTTAGATACTTACTGAATGTTTTAATGATCTCCTATTTGTATATTGGGAAGGGTTAGTGAAAGTGCTCTATGGCATTTCTTGTGCTTCTTCCTCCCTCAATTCTGGAATTCCGTCATCTAGAAAACTGCCAAAACGTAAGTTGCTTTACTCTTGGATTTGATCGTTAAGCTACAAAATAATTTAATCATTAACGTGCATTCATAAGAACCGTAGTTTGAGCTTTCAGATATCCAGTGAGCAAACTATCAAGTACCTATTCTTGTTTTCTGTTTGCTCAGGTATTGGAGGTCACTCTTGTCTCCATTATGCAATGAGTACACAAGAGAGAAGTCTTTATACCGCGTTTCCTCGAAAATAGGACCCAGCTAGAAAATAAGCCATAGCCTGATTTTTAAGGACACTCATAATATAAGCCCCCCCCAAATAAGCCCCAGTTAAGATTGTCAGCCAGACAGACACATTTAGTACCATATTTTCCCCAAAATAAGGCCTAACTGGAAAATAAGCCCTAATGCGTCTTTGGGAGCAAAAATTAATATAAGACTCTGTCTTATTTTGGGGGAAACAGGGTAATAAGTAAAGAGAAGAAGGCCTTGCCAGTTTCTGGTTATTTTGACATTTGAGCAGACTATAATCTGCACAAACTGTAGGTTGTAGTTCTGTCAGTCATTTTATATTAACCCAACTTGATAAATACTTCTATTATGCAAAGCACCTGAAAGCAGAACAAAAAGCAACGGATGGAAATTAATCAAGGAGAGAACCAACCTAGAAATAAGAAAATTTTCCTGATAGAACAATGGAATGGGCTTGCTTCCAGTGGAACAGTGGAACGACTTGCCTCCAGAAGTTGTGGGTGATCCAACACTGGAGATTTTTAAGAAGAAATTGGACAACCATTTGTCTGAAATGGTAGAGTTTCCTGCTTGAACTCTGTTATTCTGTTAGTCAGTGAGAGGAATGTAAAGAAGGAAGCCATGGATTTCTATAATCCTGATGGTGGATTTCTGATTTATTTCAGTGGGAAAGAAGTATCTTAACTAGATTCTGGTGCTGGAGAGGAAAAACTGTTGGATATGTTCACAAATAAGCTCTACTGTCAGAACATACTCATAAAATGCCAAGAATTGTTACGTAATTATTTTGGAACTTTGCTTATTTTAAATGGAATCTCTAAAAGTCTGTTTTATAAACTATGCCAATGGAGAACCTGTATACTTGAATTGGTAGTTTACATGTCAAGCAGTAGATTTATGCTAAAAATAATAGTTTCTAAAGGAGCTGAACATATTTCCAAAAAGTTAGCTGTGTTAGCTTTTGGGAATGAAAAATAATGAATCTTTGGCATAAGATTAACTAATATCATAGCAGAGATGTGGAAGGACCTCGTTTCTTGATCACCTTAATTGTTCTTTGATTTTATTGTTAAAAATATGCCTTTGTAAAGTAGAAGTAAAAATACTTTTCCTATTATTAGTCTTTGCTTGATATATGGCAGTGTGCCACTATAGAACTCAGTTTACTCCCCTTTTCAAGTGTTTTTCATTTTTTAAAAATGTGTACATTAAGATAGGTATTCCCACCAGGGCTGATAAAATGATTTAAATTCATAGATTCTTCAGTGAAATGTTTACTTTGCATCTCTTTGGGAAAAACTGGGAATTCAGGAAGTTGAAGTTCAGTATATTAAAAAGCATCAGGTTGGCGAAGGCTGGTTTAAAATGTTTTTTTTCTTCTCATATTCCAGTTGCTGAAATGATAATCATGGATCAGGAATTTTGTTTTTGATTGTATTGTCAGCTTTGATAACACTCGCTACAATCAACATCAATTTGATGACATATAATCAGTCATGTTGGGAATTATGCAATGGTTGAGTTTCATACACTTAATCCCATCTCTTCAGATATGTGCACATAGATCCTTGTTTGTGACACTGTTGTGATTTGTTAAATGAGCTATTAGTATAATGGATCATTTTTTATATTATTGTAATACTAATGGTTGGGATCCCTTTGAAACAGTGTTGTTTTATAGGCTCAAGTGTGTGGCTTCTTTTTTTTCACCTTTTCTTGAAATTAACTAGTCTCTTCTTGAGGCCATTGGACCCTAACCTGCATCCAGGTGATTAAATTGATGGACATCTTGGACTTAGCCTAAAGTTGATAGACAGTAAATATGTGTGAAATAACATGACAGCCATCTATGATATGTTAGTGGATGTATGTATAATACTGAGTGTGTTCACTATTGGGACCTTATCATAGCAGCTATTAGCTTATCATAGCAGCTGATCTTAGTAGCACATAGCAGCTATGTAGGTAGGCCCATACTTAATCTGTTGTACTTTGGAGCAGAAAAAAATGTGATCTGAATATGGCGGGGGCGGGGGTATTAATGTATGTTCTTTGCTACCGGTAGACTGATTTTTTAAAACACTGCATATCATTGGCACTTTGAACCACTGAAGAGGATAGGGCCTATTAGGACAGTCTGCCTTAGGGACCTGATGTATCCAGAAGATTTCTAGAGGAACCTTCAGGATTTTTGTGATAATCTGATTCTGTCTTGTACCTAGTTGAGTTCCGAAATAAAGAGACGGCCTGGTCCGTGATTTGAGGATCATCTTAGACGTGAAGTTCTTGTTAAAGGAGTACCAGGCTACATCAGAAATTGCCTTACCAGGCATAACTCTGGACGTCTGGTTTGAACACTGAGAGAGAATCTCTTAAGAGGTAGTTCCACTTCCAGGTGTAGAAAGACCACCAGGTGAGGGCTTTTTGATAGTGGTATCCAGTCTGTGGAATAAGCTCTCCCCCCCCCCCCAATGACATGTCCCTTCAGGTCCCTTTCTGGTAAAGCTTTAAAACTCTTTATTTCAGGAACCCTTTGGTTCATTGGGAAAATATGGAACACCATTTGAGTGTAGAGCAGCTAATGAATCTGCTTGTATTATTATGTGATATTGCTCTTTTTTTTAATGTAGCTACTGACCAGTCTTTTTTGTTTGGATGTTTATTTAAAAAAAAGTATTGTTAAATAAATAACATTGTTCCTCATTAAAGTGTCATGTAGCTAAAATAAAGGAAAAGAAATACTCTGGCTTCTTTTCAAATCATATAAATCTTCTGCCTTTTACTAAAGGGAAAATAAAAAAGGAGGGAAAAAGAAAATGTGACTTGGAATCCCAGCTATTCACGATAACAACACATCTCTAAAAAGGCACACACTGTTATTAAACATTTTAAGACAAGGGTAATATTTAAGACATGTCAACCTTCTTGTTAGTTGCAGGGAAGCAGATGGCTCTTTTCCTGTGACATTTTCTATTGTTACAGTCAAATGATGTGGGAAATGTGTACACTTCCTTTTGTATCCAAGAGATAGAGATTCTTAATTAGCGACTGCTTATATTTGCTGACATAAAGGAAATGAATGGGCATTTGTGATTATTGCACATCTGTTGCTTTGTCTTAAGCATCCTGTTCTCTGGTGAAACTGTCTTCAAGATACCTTTTCAGTGGTCATGAAACCCAGGCATCTGTTTGTGTTCTTTACACAGCTGACCTTGTGTGGGCAGGGCTTGAATGTTAAGTCTGCTCTGGCCAAGAATCTTAATCCTGGGGTGGGAGACCACAGTATTGGGGAATTTGATGGCGTCAGTCGAAGAACTTCTGAGAAAAAGGCAGTGGCAAACTGCTTTCACTATCTTGCTAAGACTACAGTACTTGAATATATCAGTGATTGATACATCCATGATTGTCATCAGTGATTGACTCTGAAACATTGCTTATACAATTACATATGAGAGATGTTTGGTTGGGTTTTTTTTGTGATCCCAGGTTAATTACAAAAATAGCATTCTAAAAATCTCTTGAAATAATTATAGTTGCATAATAGCATATGTTTTAATAGTGGTCTTGTGAAGCAGTTTTGTATACTTAGAAAAGCTGTTGACCTTAGATCTAATATTAGGTAGCATATGCTATTTAGATGAGCTCAAGGGCCACTTCAGATGTCCAGCACCATGAAAAGTTATTAACTTTTAAATTAAGCTGTGGTTTGACATTAAATGAATGAGAATTGAATTTCAAAACTTTCCACTTCTTTCTCCTATTGTACAATTGAAAAGAAAATATCAGAAGGGTTTGGTTTTATTTTTAATTACCTTAGCTTAGTGTTATAACTGAGCACATGCTTTGCATATGAAAAATCTCAGTCACAGATATAGACAGGCAAGAATTCTCTCTGAAATCCTAGGATCACCACTAAGCTGAATGATTTGTGTTTCTGAATCCAGCACTGTAGATTTTAACTTTCATAATGCATAACCTGCATGTTGTCATCAGGGCTTGAAGATAATTGTGTGATTCTGAGTAGATTTCTTTTGTAAAGCAGAAGTGTATAAAAAAATTGAGTTGATTTTTATACAGAGGGTGGATCGAGGCATTATTTTGGTAAATGCAGGTTCTTAGGCAGGGGTCTTCATACTTGGCCCTTTTATGACTTGTGGACTTCAACTCCCAAAATTCCTCAGCCAGCATGCCTGGCTGAGGGATTCTGGGAGTTGAAGTCCACAAGTAATAAAATTTTCCTAGGATAAAATAATTTATTTTTTTCAGTAACAATTGGATGAAACATGGAACAAACTTGGATGAAACATGGAACAACTGTGGAAGAAAGAAGAGAAGAAAATTGACTGTAGCAAAGCTTGGCAATTATTCCAATAATATTGTTACAGTATATTAAAATGTAACTTGAAAAGATTGAGGTGAGGAACCTTTGGCCTTCCATGTATTGTTGGATTCCATCTCCCAGCCAGCCTGATGAGAGTACAGTAGTTCAACAGCACCAGATTCTCTAGCCTGCTCTGGGAAAGAGTCTTGATATGCCAAGTGATATGTCAAGTAGGCAGTATAAGAACTACAAAACTAGAAAGCCATAGTTTCCTTCAAAAATTGAAGTCTAAGGAACCTCAAGCTGGGAGTCTATTGGCTATATGGGCGCCATAGCTCAGTGATCATTCTTTTGTAGGCAGTTCTCATAATGGGGATGTGACTGTGTAGATGGGCTCTATCATTTAGGAATGGGTGCAAAAATGAAACTATGGACTTGTGTCTTTGCAGATAGGTTCTCGGGCATTTGAACTGTGTATTGGTTAAATGATATTAAATATGTAATTTTTCTGAATGTTCATGATATGGAGATACTGAATAAGCTAGCAAGAGCCAAACCATTTGGACTTAGGTTTTTTCGTGAAGAAAAAAAAAGGGTATGTTTTCGTCACTGTGGCATTTTATTGATTTGCAGGGGAGGTGTCCATATTTATTTATTTATTTATTTAATTAATTAAATTTTTATACCGCCCTATTCCCGAAGGACTCAGGGCGGTTTACAGGGCAGCATAAAATATAATATAAAAATAGTATAAATTAAAATAGATTAAATTACATAAGCCCAACAATTAAAACAATATTAAAAGCTAAAACCCCTTCAGTCCAGGCCTGATAGATAAAAAAACCAGGTTTTCAGATCCCGGCGAAATGAACGCAGATCGGGGGCGGTCCGAAGTTCCACCGGTAAATCATTCCAATATATCTTAGTCCACTGTGTCTGAGAAATGGAGGTTGTTTTCATCGTAGCAGATGATTAGAGGCTTCTACATAGGGTAAGACTGGGAAAATGACAGTTCTAGGCTGAATGATAGCCTTCTATACAGTAGTCCATTACTGTGGTTCTTAATAAGTTGCAGATTCAGCAGAAAGTGTCCACAAGCCATAATTGCTTTGGAGACTGAACTCTGCTGGTTTTCAGTATGTATAAGCATCTGTTGTCCTTTTGAATCATGCTGATATAGATAGACATATTGGTCCTGCTGACTTCTAGCACAGAAACAATTATGTTTATTATTGCCTTTGGAAGCGTAAATACAGGGAGTGCAGAATTATTAGGCAAATGAGTATTTTGACCACATCATCCTCTTTATGCATGTTGTCTTACTCCAAGCTGTATAGGCTCGAAAGCCTACTACCAATTAAGCATATTAGGTGATGTGCATCTCTGTAATGAGAAGGGGTGTGGTCTAATGACATCAACACCCTGTATCAGGTGTGCATAATTATTAGGCAACTTCCTTTCCTTTGGCAAAATGGGTCAAAAGAAGGACTTGACAGGCTCAGAAAAGTCAAAAATAGTGAGATATCTTGCAGAGGGATGCAGCACTCTTAAAATTGCAAAGCTTCTGAAGTGTGATCATCGAACAATCAAGCGTTTCATTCAAAATAGTCAACAGGGTCGCAAGAAACGTGTGGAGAAACCAAGGCGCAAAATAACTGCCCATGAACTGAGAAAAGTCAAGCGTGCAGCTGCCAAGATGCCACTTGCCACCAGTTTGGCCATATTTTAGAGCTGCAACATCACTGGAGTGCCCAAAAGCACAAGGTGTGCAATACTCAGAGACATGGCCAAGGTAAGAAAGGCTGAAAGACGACCACCACTGAACAAGACACACAAGCTGAAACGTCAAGACTGGGCCAAGAAATATCTCAAGACTGATTTTTCTAAGGTTTTATGGACTGATGAAATGAGAGTGAGTCTTGATGGGCCAGATGGATGGGCCCGTGGCTGGATTGGTAAAGGGCAGACAGCTCCAGTCCGACTCAGACGCCAGCAAGGTGGAGGTGGAGTACTGGTTTGGGCTGGTATCATCAAAGATGAGCTTGTGGGGCCTTTTCGGGTTGAGGATGGAGTCAAGCTCAACTCCCAGTCCTACTGCCAGTTTCTGGAAGACACCTTCTTCAAGCAGTGGTACAGGAAGAAGTCTGCATCCTTCAAGAAAAACATGATTTTCATGCAGGACAATGCTCCATCACACGCGTCCAAGTACTCCACAGCGTGGCTGGCAAGAAAGGGTATAAAAGCAGGAAATCTAATGACATGGCCTCCTTGTTCACCTGATCTGAACCCCATTGAGAACCTGTGGTCCATCATCAAATGTGAGATTTACAAGGAGGGAAAACAGTACACCTCTCTGAACAGTGTCTGGGAGGCTGTGGTTGCTGCTGCACGCAATGTTGATGGTGAACAGATCAAAACACTGACAGAATCCATGGATGGCAGGCTTTTGAGTGTCCTTGCAAAGAAAGGTGGCTATATTGGTCACTGATTTGTTTTTGTTATGTTTTTGAATGTCAGAAATGTATATCTGTGAATGTTGAGATGTTATATTGGTTTCACTGGTAAAAATAAATAATTGAAATGGGTATATATTTGTTTTTTGTTAAGTTGCCTAATAATTATGCACAGTAATAGTCACCTGCACACACAGATATCCCCCTAAAATAGCTATAACTAAAAACAAACTAAAAACTACTTCCAAAAATATTCAGCTTTGATATTAATGAGTTTTTTGGGTTCATTGAGAACATGGTTGTTGTTCAATAATAAAATTAATCCTCAAAAATACAACTTGCCTAATAATTCTGCACTCCCTGTATATGCATGTGTAAAAATGGTTTTTTAAAATCTTTATAGTGGTAGAGATGCAGTGGTCTAAAGTGGAAAATTACAGCATATACTTACTGCTAAAATAATATTTGTATGTGGATTTGTATTACTTTTATACTGAACATGGAATAAAGATTTATACATTTATTAAACTAGTATTAGTTAATATTGTGACTTGTTGTGCATGTTTCTATAAATATCAGGAGCATTTTGTTGCTTAGTCGTTTATGTGAGCAATTTTGGAAGAAAATGAGGCTTTCTCTATATATGTGTCTGGCAATGTGCTACTGTCTGCACTATTCCTTTTTCTCCAGTCGAGGCCTTGACTGAGGCTCTTGTTCTTGATAACCAAATTTTAACTGCATTATAGTGTGGATGATTCATTATGTTTAAGAGCATCTACCCTGAAGTGTCTTGGCAGTACATGGGTTGTGTACTAATACAGGCTTTGAACAAAAATAATGCATTCATGAACTTTCTGGAAAATGTTGATTCGCTGTTAATAGAGCACTAAGAAGAAATCAGATCATCATGCGATGAAAAAGTGCTGGGTCAATTCGCAGTAGTACAGATCATGTAAAATTTGCCGTTTTGTGGTAATTTAGACTGCTGTGAGTTGTGGCATATTCAATTTAACTACTGAAGCATTGCTTCATCATTTTACCTCTTCAAATGTGCAAACCTTCAGAAGTCTTCCCAAACAATGTGCCATGTTCAGCGCCTACAGGGGCTATAAAGTAACTCTAATTAAAAACAAACAAACCTCAGATTATGAAGCTGTCTTTCTTAACTGTGATTGAGGCTGTGTTACTTCCAACAGGCCCTCTGCCACGTATTACCCTCCAGCTATATATTATCTTATTTGAATTAGCTTGCTTCAAATGCAAAATACATTTTTTTTGAGCACCCTGGAACCCAAAAGATTTCCAAGTGCTTGAAACAATTAGTTTTTTTCAGGAACAAAAATCTAAAAAATACATTTAGGGCAGAACTGCTTCAGAAATTGCATTATGCAATTGGTAAGACATCAGAAGATCAGCAGTTTGGCGGGTCGAATCCCGAGTGCCACGTAGCTGAGTGAGCGCCTGTTACTCGTCCCAGCTTCTGCCAACCTAGCAGTTCTAAACCACGTAAAAATGCAAGTAGAAAAATAGGGACCACTACGGTGGGAAGGTAACAGCGTTCCGTGCACCTTTGGCGTCTAGTCATGCCGGGCACATGACCACGGAGACGTCCTCGAACAAGCGCTGGCTCTTCGGCTTTGAAATGGAGATGTGCACCGGCCCCTAGAGTTGGAAACGACTAGCACACATGTGCGGGGGAACCTTTACCTTTACCTAAGACATAAAAATTGTTAGGGATATATAGCAATATTGGTGATAAGGACTTGCATGGAATATGTAGAAAGATGTGTCCTGTAAGGTCCATTTTTGTAACCATTGGAGACAGGATATCCTTAGGCCAGTAGGGATACATAATACTTTTTGGATACATGCTGTGTATCACATTGACCTGGTTAATATTTATTCCTTTTAAACAATATCCATGGGCTTGACTTGTGATTTAAATTGATTCTTTATGTAACATGGAAGGATGCAAGCAGCCAGTGGTTATCTGTTGATTCTTGGTTGATGTGAAAGGTTTGATTGACACGGCCGTGATGGATTGATGTCTGCAGCATATAAAAGATCATGACATGGAATTTAAGAGGAGTAAATAGTAAAGAGTGCAACTTTTTGAATACATTGAAAAGGAAAAAAGCCAAGGAGTATATTAGAGATGTTGATGAAAGTTGTTCTGTTTTGAATTAATACAGTCTGGGGGAGCAATTACTCCATTTGGTTTTGATATGTAGTTTAAGCTCAAGTATTACGTACAGTCTCTATACACATGGAAAGGGAATAAATATACATCTAAAAGAAGGTTATTGTTTATGATAAACAGTTGAAAAAAAATAATGAAGGGTGCAAGGGTGCTGAAGGGCTCTGAATGTGGAATGGGCCATTTTTTGTTAATGTCAAGAATAGGTCATTAAAAATATGAAAAGTATGGAGTTATGCCAGTGGAAAGTCTGAAAAGCTTGCTAGATGAAACAAATGAAGGGCTGAGGATGAGAAAAATGTATATAAAAGAATGTTTGCTACAAAAAATAATATGTACAGATAGTTGCAGAGAATAAGGAATAAGAAAAATGTAGTGATTTTGATGGAAATAACGTTTTGTTTTAGAAGTGAGGTGAAGCTAAACCAGAACACTGTGGATGAGGTAGTTCTATGACTTGTTTAACTTCTGCATAACACTACATGTGTACCCGATTATTGAAAGAATGTTGTTATTGTTCCATGCAAAGGGAAAGCAAGAATGATTGCAAATGTTAGAGGGGGATTAAATTGTTAAGTGTCTATTGGAAAATGTTTGGCAGAATTCTGATCAAAACTGTATTCTCATAAGACAGCAAAATTGAAGAATTAGGGAGCGATTTTTTTTCTATTTAGCAGGTAACTGAGAAATGTATTAACACAAGGATGAAAGTTCCTTTTTCCTTATTTATTCATTGATTTAAAGAAGTGTAAAGTGAAGTGATATATTATGCAGTGTTTTGCATAGAGGTTCTGCTTGCTTAATGTAATAGGAATAATATATAACAGAAGTGAAGCATGTATGAGAACAAATGGAATGTTTACATAATAGTTCTTCACTGATTAGTTATGGATTAATGTGTAAGGACTCAAGGAGTGCCTGTGAGGATGTGACAGATGTGTTGGTTGGGGATGAGAATGCTAAACTTTAGTACTCTCTCATTCATTGAGTGAAAGAAGGAAAAATGGTAAAGGCTGAAGAACAGTAGAGGGATGTAGCTGATGAGGTATTCAGAAAAAAAGAGGTTAAAATTTAAAAAATGGCAATGTACAATTGTAGCAAACTAAGTTTTCAGTCTTGCACACTATCTTTAAGATATGCATAGTAGTGGTATTGATGTAAGATAGTTTTTAAATTCTTTGGCTTACTATTTATTACCAAAGGGCCTTGTTTAATAACCACTCATTCACTGACCATTTGAGCTTGTGATGGTCTTGAACTTACAACTGGTCCTTGAAGTTCAGCTGGCTTGCAGTTACACCATTGTAAAATGCCAGTCACATGATTGCCATTTGCAACCTTCACTGCTGATTTCTGATAGGCAGAGTCAATGGGGAAACTGGCAGAAGTTTGCAGATGGTGGCCATGTTACCTCAGATTTAATGACAGTGTGAGATTTACTCAACAATGGCTGCCAGAAGTGCTGTTGTTTAGCAGTCACGTAACAACACATTTCATGACCAAGTTGCTTAGCAATGAAAATTCCAGCCCCAATGCCACTGTTTCAACCAAGGACTGTCTACTCTTCTTTCCTCTGCATAAAGTTGTTTGTCTTGAAAGGAAATACATACAGTATGTACTAAAATGATGTGTGATCGGGATTCATTCTAGCCACGAAGCCCTATGACATGATATCCAGTTTATCAATAAATATCAGAATATGTGCTAAATCCCAAGTTTTATTTCGAATTAAACCCTTTTCTGTAATGTGCATTAACTATCAACTGTTAACATGTAACAAAAGCAATCTATCCAGCATTGCACACAATTAGTATTGTATTCAGTGGTTGTATTTGGAAACAGTATAGTGATAGTAGAGATATATGTCTAAAAATATGACAGGGCAGAAACCACATAAGTTCAAAACATAATGAGCTACTGTGTAGAATTCTTCCAATATAAAATGTCAATTCCCCCTGAAAATGTCACATGACTGAGTCTTAATTCCTTTTTTGCTGAATTTATAGAATGTATGTCTTTGTCACTGTTGATACCGTTTATTCCCTTTTTACTAGGTGGCTCCAGCTAAATGATTTTATCATTTTAAAAAACTACTTTGTGTAACAGTTTTTCTGTTACAAATTTAAAACTACATTACATGAAGGTGCATTAGATAAAATTATAACATTACTTATTTCAGTCGTGTAATTAGTTACTGCAGCCAAAATGGAGGCTATTTGTTAATGCCTCTTAAATCCATTTTATGTTATGCATCCTACTGAACTGCTGGGATCAGCATTGTGGATGGTTAGACCATTAGTGGTCTTTCTAGTCTAGGGATGAGTATAGGATTGATTCTGGTTTCCAGGATTTTCAGCCTGTGGTTCTACCCTAAGATAACAGGGAACTGATCCATTTTCTTTTACCTTTTGGCAAAACCATTCCTGTCCAAGCAGATTTCTGCCTCTCTTAAGTATTTTCTCTCTTTTTGAGCCCTTATACATTCTCTCCTTTACCTGTAATATGTTCTGAGAATTTAGGAGGTTGTAGAAGCAAATTGTGGAAATAGATCCTTTGTGGATCTATTTCCATCCATGGAAAGAGTTAGTTGGATACTGTCCTTTCATTTATATCTATTTCTTGTACATTTATTAGTGCAATAACAGTACATTATTAATATATATGTCAAGTAGAGGTAAGGATAGTGTTTCTGAGTAGTTTCTTTTCCCTTTAAATAGGTATGGACCATGTAATGTCTGGGAGTGATCCAGGTTAATGCATCAGCGGTGTGATTGTTTTTCCAGTGTAATTCTAAATCAAATACAGTATTGCTGATTTGTATTCTGATAATCTCCTAGCACTTCAGCTTTTCAGTAAGCTGTCTCAGTTGTGTTGTGGGTGCCTGTAGTAACATGTTTTCATCACTCAATAGTGTATACTTAGGAAGAATAAATTAATTGAATACTGGACAGATTGTTCCTTGACATTGCTTTAACATTTATTTAAACTTAATATTGGAAATTGGCAGGAGTGAAAATGAAGTGCAAAGGATTGATAACCCTTAAAGGCCACTTAACTTTTTAAAAGGCCCAAATTCAGCTTTCTCTCTAAGTGCAAAAATTATCTCTTGTGAGGGCTAGGGCCATTAGATGAAACTAGTAATGGTCCCTAGTCACAGAAATAGACTTTTCAGAAGTCCTTCAGGATTTGTTAAACTGCACAAAGGAATTCTACATAGGCACTTGGAAGAAAATTCTTAGTAATACTATAAATTTATTGTGTTGTTATGGTTTGACCTGTTTCAGGTTAAAATAATAGGGAGCAAGTGGAATAGTTACAAATGTGGGACAAATATAGTGAAGTCACAGAGGCTGATATTTTATAGCAGGGGTGTCAAACTGGTGGCCCGCAGGCAGGATGCATCACGCACAGGCCACACCTACCCCAGCTTCGAAAGGCAAAAAACGTTGGGTTACGTCACAAGATGCAATCGAGTTTGACACCCGTGTTTTAAAGTTTATTTGTTAAATTTATATATTGCCCTCTTTACTGTCCAAGGTGACTCTGGAAGATTTTCAATAGGCGTTATGTTTATAGGCACAGGATTTCTGGGTTCAACCTTGCTGCCTACTTCTTGCCCCACAAGTTCAACAAAATTTATTGTCCACTAATAGTGCCTGCGTGTTTGCTAAAATATTTGGTGGTTGTCCATATTCCTGTAATCTAAATATAATAACCCAAAAGCAGGATCACAACAGGGGCCCCTCTGGAAGAGAATTGAGGGAGGCAGGAGTGAACCACTGAGGAAAAAGACATTACTTCTGCTTGCTTTTGAAAGAACAAAGGAAAAGAGAACGGGCATTTTTAGCTGCAAAAATCTGAGTGAACACTTGATTTTAGAAGGCCAGGTATGGTGATCCATCCTTTTCCTTTTTCCATCCATCTTCCTACAGTTGCTGAATGACCTTAATGCCTGGCTACTGCCGCTATCATAGGTGTGCCCTATTGGGGAGGTTTGACTGGAGGCCCAGAGCACTACACTTACAGGTTATAACCTAAATTTTAACCAAAAAAAGTTTTTTTTTTGTTTAGCTGTACTGGCTTCAACATGAAAATTTTCCTTTTTTAAAAATGTCCTTCAGGTGTCACTGAAGTTTCTCAGCTGAGATGCCAGATAAAACACCAGCGAATAAAGAAACTTTAACCAAGAATGAAGGTCAGTATTGTTTTCCTCTTGAATAACCCTATCCAGCTTTTTTAAAGGACAGATAACATCCCTGTTTGTCAATGTAGTTGAAACACATAATCCTTGTTGCATTTCTTTGATCAAGGTAATTTAGTAGATGTAGAAATGCAATGTTTTCAGGAAAGAAGAAGATAATTCAATCAAATAATAGCAGGCTAAGGGCGTACTAGCTTCTAATCTTAGCTATGTGAGAGAGGAGTACATATGAGATTGTAATGGTGGATATTTATACATTTTGGCACCAGAGCCATATTTATATGTGACTTAATTTTATACTAAGAAAGATGTCACAGCTAATTCAAAGGAGTCGAATAACAGTGAAGCATTATAGAATTATTAATTTATTTTTCAAAATCAGTTTTGGGAACCAAATGTCATGAAATAATTAGGAAAAAGAAAATTGTTTTTTACAAGGTTAGTCTGAAATTTGTGGTTCTAAAAGAAGGTTATATGCACTCATAACAAAAAATAGAATTCAAAATATTTAGATGGAATATGCAATTATGTTGCTTAACTCATAGTCTGCTTTGTGGTTATTTTATTCTTTCATTGTCATACCTTCTGCTAGTGTTTTGAGCCATTGTAACTTGGCTATTCTGCCAGGTATAAGTATAGATTTTTCTGAAGAAAGATGCTGTCTGCAACCACTTTCTGCAAAGTGATGAGTTTCAAGTATAAATTATTAGTAACCTCAAAATCACTTAGTCTTCTTAAAAATGTTACATGGTTATACCTTTTTTTCTCTTCGATGATTTTTTTTTAAAAAAGATGATAAAGTATAGCTGACTGAAAGAAGAGAGATTAATAACATAAGTAACCAATTCATCTTTTTCTAACTTTGTTTTAAAATTATGCTGGCTGTTGCTTTGAATAGTTTATCAAATTGTATTATGTCATCTGTTGTACCTTGAAAAATTATTGAAAAATAAATAGGATTTTAGGCAAGGCATTTTGGGACAAGGTACTTAAAAATATTTCAGAGAAGAATGAGAACGTAGCTACTCATATTATGGTGTCATTTCTGTAGAAGTCTGACTAAGCATTGCTCAGTGACTTTACTTAATTGTTGCCCAATAACATCAGTCATCCTTCTATTTCCTGTGCTGCTGCCATTATATTTAGAGGGACACAGTGGCTCAGTGGGTTAGGATGCTGAGCTTGTCGATCAGAAGGTCGGCAGTTTGGCGGGTCGAATCCCGAGTGCCGCGTAACAGAGTGAGCGCCTGTTACTCGTCCCAGCTTCTGCCAATCTAGCAGTTCGAAAGCACATAAAAATGCAAGTAGAAAAATAGGGACCACTACGGTGGGAAGGTAACAGCGTTCCGTGCACCTTTGGCGTCTAGTCATGCCGGCCACATGACCACGGAGACGTCCTCGGACAAGCGCTGGCTCTTCGGCTTTGAAACGGAGATGAGCACCGGCCCCTAGAGTCGGAAACAACTAGCACGCATGTGCGGGGGAACCTTTACCCTTTACCTTTACCTGCCATTATATTGTGAAAATATGACCAGCATAAATTTGTCCTCAGATTCCATAACATTCCCAAGTCTTGCATTCTGCAAATAAAGATCCCAGAATTCTAGGACCTATTTGGAAAATCTTTTTTTTAATGCCCTTGTAATATATTTCTTAAATTTTTTACCTTCAAATGTTTTAAGTTGGGGAAACACTTAGAAGAAATTTAGCTTCTGAGCCTTTTTTCCCTCTCTGTGTAGGAAAATTATTTGGAAAATTGAAGGATAGAAGAATATGTCCAACCATTTAACTTTTTCAGCAATTATTTGCTGCTAAATATTTAAACTAGAAACGTATTGCAGAATTTGTGTTTTTTTTCTTTTCTAACAATTTACTTTTTAAAATTCAGTCAAAAATTGTGCTAGGTTTTCCACATACACTATGACTAGTGAAAATAAATTAGCTTCAAACCATAACTTGAATTGCTTGTTTCTACTAAGCATAGACAAATTTAATCACAGTTTAGGGTTTAGATTACACTGTGATTAATCACTACAGGAAACAGAAATATCCAGTCTCTTCCCAAAGGTGCTTTTTTGAAAAGACAACTGTACTTTCTTGCTTTTAAAATGTTTACCTTCTTATCCATGAAGCTTCTTCAGAACAAAAAAGCACCTTTGAGATCACCGTGATTTAAATAATTGAGAATCTCCAAACACATCCAGTGTCTTCCTTACAGCTGAAGATGGAGTAGTGTGTAAGTTTAAGGCTTATGATGTCTTGTTCTTACAACATGAAATCATGAGCTTCCAACTATATATGAACCAACTGTGAAGTTTTATTCATTGGCTAGGCTTACATACCATTTTCAGCAGTAGTTTATTTTTACCGTGGTTTATTGAGCAAAAGATCATAGTGACCTTTTCACTCATTACAATAAGCCATGAACAATGATCCACAAATCACAATACATGGCTTTAAACATTAAATTGAGCTGAAATGAAACAAACCTGTTTGTGACTTAGGGTGTTATATGACTCTGGCTATTGCTTCAGCAGATAATTTATGGCAGTTTTATTTTGTAATTAGTTTTGAAGAAAGTGCGTTTCATTTCTTAAAGCTACATCTAACGTCATGATCAAAAAGTCCCATTTTAAAGAATGTTCCAGTTTATACTCTTTTTATTCAGTCATGTAGGTTAAAATTGTTCAGTAAACAGAAGCAAAATGAATAGATTTCTTTAATTAGTTAAAAGATAAACTGTTATGTATGTAAATAGTTAGCAATAGGCCTTGGAAGAGATTGCAAACATAGTGCAGCTTTGCAAGGTTTAAAGCGGGAAAATAAGGTGCAATCATTGGACGCCACAACCAAGGAGCGGGAAAAGAGACTGTTTGTATTGGTTACAGTTCAAACGCTTTCCCTATAAAAGGGTTGCAACATTTGACAGTTGGCAGTTGACTTTGTGTATTCAATAAACTCATTCCTTGTTAAACCACTCTGAGTCCTCGTCTATCAGAACTAAACAACTGGCGACGAAGGTGGGATAGACAGAAGACCAGAGAATCGGCAGAATTGTCGCGCAAAGGCGGCGGAATTCGAATACGTGTCAAGTCAACCGAGCGGCCGCGGCAGAATAAAAAAATTCTCCGAATGGCGCAGATTGGGTCACTGAAGGAATTTGACCCTAACTTCCCCGAGGATTGGGAAGAATACATCGGGCAGGTCGAAGGATTCCTGTTAGTGAACGGAATCACCGACGACCGGAAAAAAGCGGCGGCACTCTTGACAATCTGCGGCACACCGGTCTACAGAGTTGCTGTCGGGCTGTGCCAGCCTCAACCAGTCTCCAGCGTGCCCTATGCCGACCTCCTCGCAAAATTAAAAGTTCACTTTACTCCCCGAAGGTCCGAACTCTTTTGGCGGCGCATCTTCGAGAAGAGGAATCAGAGACCGGGGGAGTCCATACAGAAATTCGTCGCTGCCGTCCGGGAAGCAGCAGTTCGTTGCAAATACGACAATTTAGAGATTAGAATTAGGGACAGAGTCGTGCTGGGTTTACGCGATGAACAATTACAGAATAGAATAATCGCCAAACCTACCGGCGATTTACAGGAAGTGTTAGACGAACTCCTCACGTATGAGTCAACCGGGTATCGCGACCCCCCCCGCAGTAGCATGGCGACAGCACCCGAAATTAACCAAGAGGGCTATGTGGACTGCGGGGAGGTGGATCAGCAGTGGGAGGAAGAGATCGCCGAAGTCTCCAGGCGATTCGGAAAGATGGCACCAAAACAACTCAGAAGCGAGGGGCCTGACCCAGGCCGCCGGCAACAAACCGCAACACCGCAAAGACCACCGACCGGGGCACAACGACCATGGCGGGACACCGCAACCAGACCACGCGACAACGAAACCCAGAACCGATGCGGCAGCTGCGGCGGCAACCATTCCCGCGCTTCCTGCCGATTTCGTACCGCCAAGTGCAGGGCTTGCGGCAAGACTGGCCACATCCAGGCCATCTGCAGAAGTCGCGGTCGGGACACCCGTCTGAACGAAGTCGATGTGTGGCCAGAGGGTAAGGTAACCCCTAATGCTAGTGGCAAGGAGACCCCTGAACCCCGGGTGGAAAGTCCAACTCTAAGGGAGGTGGCCCGCGTCAATCGGAGACGGCGGGGAAGGGGGCACAATTTTCCGGACGGAAAATTAAAAATCACGGTCCTTCTGCAAGGGGTCCCTTGCAGAATGGAAATCGACTCAGGGGCTTCAGTGTCGATAATTTCCACTGAAACCCTTGAGAAAATTGAACAACTAAGTGGAAAAAGAATTCCACTTAAACCAACAACTATCCAATTAATGGACTTCCAAAAAAGTCCAATAATCGTAAAAGGGAAGACCAGCCTTAAAGTAAATTTTAAGGGGTTTAAGGGGGTCTTAGATTTGGTAGTTACGGAGGGGAATAGGACCAGCTTAATAGGGCTTAATTGGTTTCCAGCCCTAGGAATTTGGATAGGGGGAATAAATTCTGTGATTAGAAATAAGACCCTCGAATCCGTCTGCAAAGAATTTGCAGACGTATTCGATGGATCTCTAGGCAAGTACAAGGGGCCCCCCATTAACTTTAACCTAGACCCCTCAGTAAACCCGATCAGGCTAAAGGCCCGGAGAGTACCTTTTGCCTTAAAAGAAAAAATCGAGGCCGAGCTCGACCGGCTTGTAGGCCTCGGAGTTTTAGAACCTGTTGAGGGCGGTTTATGGGAGACGCCGATTGTCACACCCCTCAAACCCAATGGGGATGTGAGAATCTGCGCCGACTATAAAGCCACCCTCAACATTGGGATGAAAAAACATGCTTACCCGGTCCCGACGGTGAAGCAGGTCCTCGCCACGATCCAGGACGCCGCCATCTTCGCCAAGCTCGACTTGGCGCATGCGTACTTACAGTTAACTGTTTCCAAGGAGGCTGCAGAGGCACAAACAATTGTTACCCACAAGGGGGCGTTCCGAGTCCACAGGCTGCAATTTGGAATTGCAGCAGCTCCAGGCATCTTCCAAGAAGTGATGGAGAGGACCTTAAAGGGCATACCTGGAGTATGCCCTTACTTTGATGATGTCCTAATAGCTGGAAAAGATGAAGGAATGTTAGTAGAGCGGCTGGAACAGGTACTGGGCAGATTTAGAAAGGCTGGGTTAAAATTAAAAAAGGAAAAATGTAGCATAGGGGTTAAATCCACTGATTTTTTGGGGTTCAGGATTGACAAAAGTGGAGTCCATCCTACCCCTGAAAAAATCAAAGCAATAAAAGGGGCTCCTGAACCAAGGAACAAGGCAGAACTACAGGCCTTCCTAGGCTTGGTAAATTTTTATCACACTTTTGTGCCACATAAGGCTGCCATTGCAGAACCTCTGCACAGACTCCTAGATAAGAAGACCCCTTGGCAATGGCAGAACAAGCACAAAGAGAGTTTCCAAACTCTAAAAGACATCCTTTCCAGTAATTCAACTGTGACTCACTTTATTGAAAACAAACCAATCTTCCTGGCATGCGATGCTTCGCCTTATGGCGTAGGGGCGGTAATCAGCCACTTAGACAACCGAGGAATACAAAGACCCATTGCATACTACTCCCGCACACTAACCAAGGCAGAGCGGAACTATGCGCAAATAGACAGGGAGGCATTAGCAATTGTGGCAGGAGTTAAGAAGTTCCACGATTACCTGTATGGTAGGAACTTTACTATACTGACTGACCACAAACCCTTGCTGGGACTGTTTACCACAGATAAACAGACTCCTCAGATTATGTCACCCAGGATGCTGAGGTGGTCCATTTTCCTCTCAGCATACTCATTTTCCCTCCAATACAGGCCAGGTAAGGACATGGGTCATGCAGACGCTCTTAGCAGATTGCCCCTTAGCACAACAGAGGAGGACCCTGCCCCAGTGGGACAAATAATGTCCCTACAGGATATTCCTGATTTGCCATTAACGGCAAAAGACATTGCTGAGGCAACCAATAAGGACCTCATCTTAAGAAGAGTAATGGCTTGGGCCATGAGCGGTTGGCCCAACGCCAACCCGGACGTAAAATACAGTCCATTTTTCAGAAGGAAAGATGAACTATCAGTTCATATGGGGTGCTTACTCTGGGGAACTCGTGTAGTAATTCCGGAAATCCACAAATCAGCTATCCTAGTTGAATTGCATGAGGGACACCCTGGAATAGTAAGGATGAAGGCCCTGGCTAGGAGTCACTTGTGGTGGCCAGGATTGGACCACGACATTGAGGAATGCGTTGCCAATTGCCATCTGTGCCAACGCTCCAGGCCTGAACAACAACACATCCGCACACATAAATGGGAGCTAGCTAGGAATCCTTGGTCCAGGATTCATATTGATTTCGCGGGACCTTTCCAGGGGTTAACGTTCCTTGTAGTGGTCGACAGTTACTCTAGATGGCTAGAAGTAATACCGGTCAGTTCAGTAACGGCAGGCAGAACAATACAGGCATTAAGGGGCCTCTTTGCCACTCATGGGTTGCCAGATTTAATAGTGTCTGATAATGGGCCACAATTCACATCTATTGAATTTCAGGATTTCCTCAAGGCCAACTCGATTAAGCACAAGACTTCTGCACCCTTCCACCCCTCCACCAACGGATTGGCTGAAAGGAATGTGAGGACCACGAAGGACGCGCTTAAAAGAATCATTCGAGGTGACTGGCATCAGAGACTAGCTGAGTTCTTGTTGGCTCAACACACAACCCCCTGTTCGGCTACAGGGAAAAGCCCAGCTGAAATGAGGTGGGGCAGGAAAATATTGACCAAGTTGGACAGATTACATCCTGACAGACTCCAACCAAACATTGAATTTGACATTCCTAACAGAACATTTGAAGTGGGGGACTTGATTTGGGCCAGGAACTACGCCCAAGGGGACAAATGGATTCCAGGGGTGGTAACTGAAATCTTGGGTCCCCTATCTTACATCATTGAGGGGGAAGGGAATAGGATTTGTAAAAGACACATAGACCAACTGAGGAAAAGATCTAGTGGGTGTGTGCCTGCTGAGGGGGACCAAGGATTAGTAAGGGGAAACAGTACAGACAACATTAGGCCTGAAAGCGTTGTGGGGGTTGGGCATGATAACTCATTCCCTGATGCCCAACAACAACAATTCAGTCCAATTGATTGGGAAATACCCCTGCGAAGTAGGCCAGTGACCACTGAATCCCAAACACATCCTATTATTCAAGACAGTACATCTGTAGACAGTAACCCGGAGCCCAGGTCCAGTAGTAACCTGCAGCCTAGCAGTCAACCAGAAAGAAGGGTCCCTAATAGCCAAAGCAACAGATACCCGTCCAGAATTCATAGGCCACCAAAATACCTAAGGGATTTTGTAAGAAAATGACATCAACTGGGGGGTAAGGGGTGTTATGTATGTAAATAGTTAGCAATAGGCCTTGGAAGAGATTGCAAACATAGTGCAGCTTTGCAAGGTTTAAAGCGGGAAAATAAGGTGCAATCATTGGACGCCACAACCAAGGAGCGGGAAAAGAGACTGTTTGTATTGGTTACAGTTCAAACGCTTTCCCTATAAAAGGGTTGCAACATTTGACAGTTGGCAGTTGACTTTGTGTATTCAATAAACTCATTCCTTGTTAAACCACTCTGAGTCCTCGTCTATCAGAACTAAACATAAACCTTATCTTTATGCCTTTAGATAGGACATACTGTTTTTCTCCTGCCTTCCCTCATCAAGTCCTTTTGGTCAATAAGAATACCCATAATTCTTAACTGGTTTATTATATCTCCTCAGAAGATATAATACTTATGCACATGAAGCATAAGTAGGAAATGTTTTAGAGAAATCCATATACTTGGTCTCTGGCATGAGAGACTCCTATATTTATGCACTTATTATATGTTTTATTGTGAGCCGCCCTGAGTCCTTCAGGAGATAGGGCGGGATATAAATCCCATCAATAAATAAATAAATAAATAAAATAAATAAATGGGATAATGCATAAAAACAAGACTTGATTTATTGTAGTCCTTCTTACATGAAATATCCTTAATCTAGCTAGAGTACTGGGATGTCTCTTCACTGGAATCCTTTTTTTAAAAAAATATTGGCTGCTTGTTTCACATGCTCATACATAAATAAAATCAAAGGTAATAATGATGACTACTTTTAAAAAAGTATTTCTTTAATCACCTTAGCATTTAATGTATAACATTCTGTCCAAGTTAAAAAGTAAGCTATGAATTAAATTTAATCTGTTATAAAAAATCCTTTAATGCATAGTAGTTATCTGGATTTGATTGGGTTTTTTTTGTTTATTTCTTTTATTGTGGTTCTATTTATTTTGTTGTATTAAGTATTGATTTTATATTGTGTTAGGGCCACCCAGAATTGGCCTGGAGTCAAAGTAAATAAATAAATAAACAAAAAGAGGAAAAGTGCAGGGAAAGAAAAACAAAGGGAGAAAACTAAAAACAAAAAAATTTCAACCTACCCTATACCTAAGTAATATCTAATTAAAAATATATCTGGTTTTTTGTCTTTTGTTTTTTTAAAAAAACATTTAAAGAAAAATTAAGGCTTTGTTCAATTTTAACATTATGATTCATTGTGTAAACAATAAATTAAATCCAGACCATATAGAATCGTATTGTCTATTCTAGAAGTACAAATCAAACTTGAAGGCTGAAATTTAATTAAGTCACTTTTTCAGGTCTAGGTCACAAGCATTCTTCCATCATTACCTAATCACCTTATATAAGTAATGATTATTCTGAAAAATTGCCTTTGACATATTCCGGAAAATGCAAGTTATTGAATAGAGTAAAAGTTCAATTATTAAGCAGGTTAAATCATAACCAAATGTGCAAGTATTAAGATATAGATTTTTTAAAGCAATTTAGTTTTCAGCAGTTTATCATAAACTTGCACACAAGATCCTCAGAGTTGGCGTTATGATTTCTCACTTCCAAGAAGCTAAAACCCTGTACATACATTTCTTTTTTAATGTAAAAGTTCCAGGACATGTGATGGCTGATATAGTTTATGCTTTGTAGGTGCAATATTGGCACAGTATAAAATGACATGTAATGGAAGCCCAATTTTAAGCTGACACAAAATTGATTTATGGCATGGTCTTCATAAGGGCATCTTTCTGCATTTTGACCCATTTTTAGTTTTGTTTGAGCAGCTTCTATTACAGCAGGAAATCCTGATCTGTTTTCCTGGTATGGTTTGCTGCCAAGCTGTTTCCTCCACAGCTGGCTAATTTTGGGGATGCAGTAATGTTTGCTAACAAGCCATTCTTCTTCTGGTAAATCTATTTTTTCTTCTTGTTTTAGGACTTGATTTTTTCAAATTTTCAAGGCATCTGAATAAATCATTTTAGCAATTTTCCTCTTTTCCCATATTCTTCCTGAACAGCTGCAGGGGATAAATTTATCCAAATTCTTTGTATTCCCCCCCTTTCCTGGTTGTTAATTTCTTTCCCCTTCCCCTCCTCTCTCGTTTCTTTTCCTTACCTTCAAACGTAGGGCATGATTTTATTTTAGGACGCATGCTGTCAAATGCTACAGTTGCAAGGTGAAATCTGTGCCCAAAAAAAATGTAAAGCACACTTTAAATTTAATAACTTTTAAGAACACATAATATAAAGTAAAAAGAAAATGAAAGCACACATTTACTTCAGGTATCTTCTTTTTAAAAATATATTCTGTTTTTTCTCCTGTTCATTTATCTTGTCTTCTGTATTATATCTGTACAGACTGAAGCAGATGGTCACTTATGTAAGAACAAACAATGTGTAACAAGGAGTAAAATAAAAAATATAACATACGCTACTACAATGGTGTATTAATTAGCTTTACAAGTGTAAATCTAAAATATTACAGTATGAGGTAAATATACATATCACCTAAAACAAGATAGCTAACACGTAAAACCCCTGAAGTGATTAATAAAACAGAAGTGACCAGTTATGCCTTATTTTCATAATGGCAACACAAAATTTGGCCACTGCACAAGTGATAAAGGGTTTTTTTTTGTTTTTTGTAATTCCATTTATATCCTGCCCTTCTCCGAAGACTCAGGGCGGCTTACAAGCTTAGCAGTAGCCTTCATTCTATGTATATGCCTGCTTATTATGGCTTTCATACACCCCCCAAGCGGCATTATTACAAAGTCAGCTTAATTGCCCCCAACAATCTGGGTCCTCATTTTACCTACCTCGGAAGGATGGAAGGCTGAGTCAACCTTGAGCCTGGTGGGATGCGAACCTGCACTAATTGCAGGCAGCTGGTGTTACTTAAGGAGGCATTAGCCCACTGCTCCACCAAGGCTCTTTTTGCATATTCTAAGATAGTTCATATAAAAATTGTCCTGATCTTTCTGAAAATTTACTTAGTAGGAGCAGAATATAAGCAGACCTAATATCCCTGCAGAATTTACAGTATAATAATGCATACAAAGTGGTTTCAATCACTTTATCACTACCTGGGCAGGAGCACAGCATAAAGATTGAGCACAGAAGCTGATATTGTCACCAATTCTTCAGCTTGCTTTCTTTTCCTGGAAGTATCCATTTCTCTAGATTAACCTAAAACAAACTTTTGTTTTTTCTAAAAAAAAAGTATGTTGTAAGTCAGGGGTGTCAAGCTACCGGCCCATGGGCCAGTTTCATCATAGCGAAGCCGCGCCCGCCCATTGCTGGCAAAAAGTCGTGATACGTCGCGACATGACACCCATGTTGTAAGTGGTTGAAGGGGAAAATTGGGGATTGATTTATTATGTGCCATCCAGTTGGTGTCAATTCCTATTGACCACATAAATAAATTTTCTCCATGACAATTTGTCCTTTGATCTCTCAGGACTTCAAATGTTCTACCCATTGCCACTGTAGCTGAATCTGTCCAACTTGCTGTTAGTTGTCCTCTTTGTTTCTTTCCTTCTACCATCCATTAGATCAGACATGTCAAACACAAGGCCTGGGGGCCAGATCCGGCCCGCGAAGTGGTTTCATGTGGCCCGCGAAGCCATCCTGGAAACAGTGAGGGAACAGCCCCCACTGCCTTGGCCCTGGCCCAGAGACCCTCCTTCTGCCAGAGACCCTCAGATCTGTCCCACTCCTGCCCAGGCCCCCATAGGTACCCTTGATGCGAACGATGTAGAGCTGGCCACGCCCACCCAGTAGGCCATACGCACTCTAGCCACACCCACCCAGTAGGCCACGCCCACCCAGACCATACCCATCCGTCCCCCTGAGGGCAACCGCAATGCTGATGCGGCCCTCAATGAAATTGAGTTTGACACCCCTGCATTAGATCCTTCACCAGAGACCTAGGTCTTTGCATAATGTATTCAAAAATAGGAGCCTTTCAGCCTGGTCACTGATGGGAAGGGTGGTTTTTTTTATGATCGATTTGTTTGTTTTCTTGGCTGGCTGTTGTATTCTGTTCCAACCCCAAAGTTCAAAACCATCAATACCTTTTCTATCCTGCTTATTCAGAGTTCAGCTTTTGCTTTCATAGAGCATCACAAAGGAACACCTTTCCTTGAACTATTCTGATCTCTGCAGGTACAGATGGAGACATCACAGCATCTGCACTTATTTTCCAAGACTGGTCATACTAAATGCTGATCTGTGATGCATTTCTTGGCTGGTGATCCTTTTATTGTTGATAATTGGCAGGAGCTGTCTACCACTTCAGTAGCTTCCTTATTGATTCTAAGGTGGATTGCTCGTGACTGTTTTCATTAGTGTGAGCTTTATATTTAATTTCAGTCCAATTTTTTTGCGATGCTCCTTGATTTTTATGATTAGAACATGCAGCTATCAGTATAGGATAGGTTGTTGATGTTTCTGACTTCACTTTTAAAATCATGCTTATCTTCCAATCTAGCTTCCTTCGATATATATTCCACATGGGTTGAGTAAATAAGGGGATAATATACAGCCTTGTCTCACTCATTTATCAACCCAAAGGCATCTGTTCCATCATATTCTGCAGCTTCCTGACCTGTATATCGGTTTTGCATCAGGACAGCGAGATGTTCTGGGTTTCCCATTTTCCTAAGCACCTTTCACAGTTTCACATGACTGACACAAAGGCCTTTCTATAATTGACAAAGTACATAGCAACTTCTTTTTTATATTCTTTGGCTTTCTCATTTATCCAGGCTGCATTAGCAGTAATGTCTAGTGCAGTGATGGCGAATCTTTTAGAGATCGAGTGCCCAAACTGCAACCCAAAACCCACTTATGTATCATCGGGTGCCAGGTGGGTGTGGCCCAATGAGTGTGTGTGGTCCATTGGGTGGGCGTGGCCCATTGGGGGGGTATGGCTGTGGTGGTAACGGTAGACTGGGTGGGACTAAAAAGTTCAATCAATCAATTCCAACTTTGCGAGATCTTTTTTTCCCCACGAGAAGTTGAAATTGATTGATTGAACCTTTTTTTTGCGCGCGTGGCAGCAGAAGCCTAAAGCGAAAAGGTTTTATAAAGCCCAGCTGAAGGCCTAAGACTGGGGCAATGGTGCGTGTGTCCACAGAGAAGGCTCTGTGTGCCACCTCTGGCATGAGTGCCATAGATTCACCACCACGCGTCTAGTGTTTTACAAAACCAGCTTGAACATCTGTCATCTCTTTTCCCATGGTTCTCATCTGCTGTATTGTTTTGCTAGCATGTGAAATTAAGGATCTTTTGCTGGTAGTCCTCAACTTACAACAGTTCACTTAGTGATTGTTCAAAATTAAAATGGCACTGAAAAAAGTCCCCGTGGTCACATGATCAAAATTCAGATGCTTGGCAACTGACTCATATTTATGACAGTAGCAGTGTTCTCGATCATGCAATCGCACTTTGTGACCTTCTGGGAAGCAAAGTCAGATTCACTTAACAACCAGGTTACTAACTTAACAATTGCAACAATTCACTTAACAATTGTGGCAAGAAAAAATTGAAAAATGGAGCAAAAGTTACTTAAATGTTTCACTTAGCAACATAACTTTTTGGTTCCATTGTGGTTGTAACTCAAGGACTATACAATAGTTTACACACTTTGGTAACTCTCCTTTTTTATTATTGAAATCTAGATTGACATCTCATCTGTTGGTCTTTGTGTTGTGCTCCAGAGTTGCTGGAATAGCTTGATTAAAACCTTTACTGGTATTCTGTCAATTCCTGTAACCTTTCTACTTTGTAATAAGGCAAGACTGATTTAACATTATCTTCTTTTAATAGAGGTTCTTTAAACTAAGGAATATAGTGTAGTCTACGTTTTCTTGGATGTTCACATCTATAATGTACACAGTATTTATGTATATTCCTAACTTTTATTATCTTGGAATCAGTTACTATCTGTTCATTGGCATCCTTTAGCACAGTGGTTCCCAACCTTTTCTATACCCCGCGCCCCTAGAACGCTTCAGATATATTCTTGCACCCCTTACAAAAGTTTGAAACAATGGCAACGATTTATGCATATACACTATAATTTTGAAAACCCAAGTTTTTGCACCCCCTGGAAAATCATCTCGCAACCCCAGGGGGTAGGAGCACCCCTAGTTGGGAACACGTGCTTTAGCATATCTCTTTGAGCTTGGAACCTACTTCTGACTTGAGAGATCTTCCTTTGGGTAATGTTTAAGATCATTGGAAAATACCCTAATTTTGGGAAAGATTGAAGGCAAAAGAAAAGGGGTGGCAGAGGATGAGATGGTTAGATAGTGTCATTGCTCAACTGACATGAATTTGGACAAACTCCAGAAGACAGTGGAGGATAGGGGGTCCTGGTGATTCATGGGATTGTGAAGAGTCAGACACAATTTAGTGACTGAACAACAAATGTTTAAGAAATAAAAAATACCTCCAAATCAAGCTACATTTCTGGTTATTTCATGGAAAGACTCATGTAGATTTTTTGACAACTATATGGAACTAGTTTCTCATTATTTTGGGGAAATTTTCTTTTATCATTCAGATTGCCATAACCCTGGCAAGTCTTCCATCCATTTACTAACCAAGTCCAACACTGTTTTGCTTTAATATCCAAATTACTCCTCCTTACAAAAGCATTCAGTTATCCCCACTTGTAAACGTTGATAAATATGTATCTTGTCTTTTGTCAAGGTTCTTGATATTTATGCCCTGGTATATGAGAACAACAGTTAAGCCTTTTTAACCTTCCAAATCTACTCAGGAAAGAGAATTGGCTGAAAACATCTTTAACAGGATGGTTGCCAAGTTGGACCTTATATAGTTGAAATCCTGAGGAGAATAGTAATGAGTCTTTTAAATTGGATCTTTAAATACAATGGTTACCATGGCTTTTGCTTGGTGTGTATCCAGTTAAGAGAACAGCATTCCAATCAGCTGTGATCCAATGTTTCTTTTAATCAGGTCTATAAAACTCAGATGACATGTGAATTTAAAGTGTGGTATGTGGGAATGATACAGGAATAATCTCATAAGTGTCCTACATATTTTAAAAGAGTACCAGAAAAATACCTGCAGTTTCAGTATAATTTATTTTCCACTGATTTCTACTACTTTCCAAGGCAGGCGATATATTCTTAATTTAAAAGGAAATAGGAAGCATAGTTCCACAGTATTTATATTTGAGAATATGTTCATTAAAAAAAGGTAAAGGTTCCCCCGCACATGCGTGCTAGTCGTTTCCAACTCTAGGGGCCGGTGCTCATCTCTGTTTCAAAGCCGAAGAGCCAGCGCTTGTCCGAGGACGTCTCCATGGTCATGTGGCTGGCATGACTAGACGCCAAAGGCGCACAGAACGCTGTTACCTTCCCACCGTAGTGGTCCCTATTTTTTTACTTGCATTTTTATGTGCTTTCGAACTGCTAGGTTGGCAGAAGCTGGGACGAGTAACAGGCGCTCACTCTGTTACGCGGCACTCGGGATTCGACCCACCAAACTGCCGACCTTCTGATCGACAAGCTCAGCGTTTTAACCCACTGAGCTACCGCGTCCCTATGTTCATTAAAGTTATGCAATAAATCTTGATGGGGTGGGGTTACTATGAGTTCTAATCAGGTGTTTCGATGCTAACAGTCTTCTACATTTCTTAATGATTGAGATCAAATTTGATTACTTTAGACATTTTTTAATATGATCTGAACTTGTTGGCATGTAATTGCTACCATCCATAATGTCCACCAAACTCAGATTGTGTTTCATGGTCTCCGATCTCCATTTATAGATGGCAACGTAGGGAGGCATTCAACCTTACAGCACTTCGCACTTTATGTTCATGCCAAAGGGCTTTTCCTAGTGAAAGAAAATAATTAAGTAAACAATTAAGTTGATACATATACCAGGGAAAGCTATTAAATATAATAAAAGGCCTTGCTTACCAGCTTAATCTCCAGGAAGAAACAGGTATTTACATTTTAGCCTTCATTCTTAAGTTTTAAAATTTGTACTTTTATTAAGTCTGCAGCAATAGTAGCACTTAGAATTATATACTGCTTCACAATGCTTTACAGCCCTCTCTAAGCAATTTACAGGATAAGCATATTGCCCCCAACAGTCTGGATCCCCATTTTACCAACCTTAGAAGGATGAAAGGCTGAGTCAAGCCTGAATTGGTGAGACTCGAACTGCTGAAATGCTGACAGTCAGCAGTCAGCAGAATTAGCCTGCAATACTGCATTCTAACCCCTGTGCCACCATAGCTCATAATGCTTGCAGGAGTAGGGATATAAAGGCAGGATATAAATTTTATACATAACTGAAATAAAAATGTAACAGCCGTGGCTTATACTCATATTTAGAAAAAAAATATTTTGCCCAAAATGTAGACCTCTGATTTAATAGACCTCTGGCTTTTGGACTCTGAACTCTTTTCAATTAATATTTTTCTAATTTATGTAAACCTTTAAAATCCAGTGAACCTTAGATTTAGACAGATGATTAAAAAGATATTGTTGTATTAAGTTATATTGTTAAATTTCCGTATTTAATTGACTACCTCTGGTTTCCATTAGCTTGAAAAGAGCTTGCTGACAGAATAGGGAAAGCGGCCAGCGTTGATGTTATGTAAGCAATAAAATATTGCTAGAAATAGTTCATATTTTATTTACATGGGTCAAAGTACTGAAATATAGTTCTTGGTTTGGGGATATTATGCTTCTACAGTACAATAATTTAAAATTGTAAATTTTCAGATGTCAGGTAGAATAGAAAGTTCTTACTATATATCATTGTTGTTCTCGGAATGTAAGGGTTTTTTCCTAGCAATGTTGTTACCTTTAAAAATAGCACTCTTGTTAGTTTTTTTCACCTGGGGTCTTGGATCTTTTTAATTAACTATAAATTATATTTGAAATGTATTGCTAGAACAAATAAATACATTTACTTGATTTATTTATTTAGTTTAATTCTTAGTTTATTGGGTAGAAAAACAAAACAAGGTTAGTAGCAAACTGGTCAGGCTTTTTCTACAAATTTGAATCTTTTCGGAATAGGATTTGACATAAGAGGTTTCTGATCTCTTTAAATGTCCCTTTTTCTGGTTATTGAATAACATTGAGAAGTTGTATTTGCAGAGATATCTTAATTTCTGAAAAATGCTGGTGGCAATCGCATTTTATTATAAACTGTATTTTAATAAGATTTGTACACACACACACACACACAAACACGTGAAGGAATGATTTGATTCCCCATGCTGAATAGCAGGTCTCCAGAGGAAATCCCATTTAGAAAGTCATTTGTGGAATAAAGTAGAAATGAGTGTGCCAATACCATATGAAGTCACTGATTAGCTTAAAATAGAGAACATAGTGCACCAAGGTTGCATTCTTTCAACTTTCTTATTAAACCTATATGCCAAAGTGATTGTGAGGATCAAGATGGAATTTGAAGAATCAGAAATTGGAGTAAAGATTGGAGGAAGTATTATCAACAATCTTCAGCTGTGTTAACAACACAACCCTTCTTTCAGAAACCAAAGAATGCCTGAAACAACTCATCAAAAGATTAAACAAGAAAGTGAGAAATTTGGCCTCTTCTAGACATAAAAAAACCCCAAGCTCATGACCATTGTGAGGAATGGAAATGTTATAATAACAGGTGATTGCGAGTACATCAAAGGCATGAAAGACTTCACTTTCCTACAAGCACAGATTGATAAAAGCAATGAAGGAAGTATTGAATCACACTGGGTCGCACAGCATTGATGAACATTAGTCAAGTATAGAAAAGCAATGACATAAGTGTTGTAATTAAATGCAGATGTGTTTCCCATAACTACCTACGATTGTGAAAGTTGGATTATAAAAAAAACTAGATAGGAGGAAAATTGACTCATTTGAGTTGTGGTGCTGGAGAAAGCTGCTGCTTATTCTTTGGACAGCAAAGATGACAAAGATAGATAGATAGATAGATAGATAGATAGATAGATAGATAGATAGATAGATAGATAGATAGATAGATAGATAGATAGAGATAGATGGATAGATAGATAGATAGATAGATAGATAGATAGATAGATAGATAGATAGATAGATAGATAGATAGATAGATAGATAGATGGATAGATAATAAAACCAGGCAAATTGCCGGAAAGGCAAAATCACAGAATTCCACTTTATTTATTTCAGCCGTATCATATATCAAACTCACAGGAAAAAGCAATTATGCTTGGAATAGTCAGCAGTAAAATAAGTGGAAACAAGGCCGCCAAAAAACATGGTGGCTAGGTACCACAGCAGCCGACACCAGCCAGAGCATAAAACAACTGAAAAAAGCCATACAAGTTTGGAAAATATGGAGACAGCTGGTCCATGGAATTGCTGAGAATGATTGAACAGATAGCATCATCATTAGATAATAAACAATTTTCAAATGTGATTAGGAAAGGAAGTATGCAAATGTGGTGTCCTTTCAAAGCCAGCAACTACAGTTTGAGCACGATGGCTGTACTCTCAATTCCCAGAGCTGAAAACGACCTTCACTCATTTCGCCGGGACCTAAAAACTTGGCTATTCGAGCTTGCCGGCCTGGACTGAGGGTTTTTGGGTTAAGGTTTTAATTTTTAATTATTTTGGGGCTATTTAATTTAATTTTATTTTAACCTGTATATATATTGTATTGTTTTAATTTGCCCTGTAAACCACCCTGAGTCCCTCGGGGAAAAAGGCGGTATATAAATCTAAATCAATCAATCTCACCAGAGAATGCTGTGTCGCAGTCTCCTGGCAAGGAGTAGCTGTCTGGAGCACTTGTGGGCAATCTCCTGTGCTCTTTCTTTTTCTGGACAGGTTCAAAGAACTGGTTTACTCATCAACTCTTCATTCTTCTCTCTGGCTGTCAGCTCCATTTTTGTGGAGCCATCTACAGCCTACCATTTCCCCCTCTGGAAGTCCTAGTAGGAATACATTCCTAAAGATAAACAAGGCAAGGTTGAGGAAGGTATGGGTTCCCATACCAAATATCTTATATTTTAAAAAGTGGGCCTTTTTAAAATTTGGATTGGAAAATGCCACTTAGGTAAAGCCATCTATCCTCCCTCCCTCTCTTCTGAAATACAAGTTCAGAATATGTCTATGACTTAATACAGTTCTTTTCAGTGATTTGGAATGCCTGAATCTGGAATCCAGCAAGCCACCTGCTCTTGGTTGAATAGATTGCCAGCTGTTGTAATTACAAGATGGAAATAACCATATTAACATTTCCAGTGTAAACTGTTATGATCAAACTTTTCTTTTTTTTTCTTTTCAAGGAGGATGTTGAAAAGAGAACAAAGTATGCTTGAAATTGATGATGATAACAGGGTCCTGTTTTTCAAAGCTACACCATCTTAATGGAAAATAATTATTCTAATACTTGTAACTTGAAGCAGTACAATCTATTAACCAGCTATACTAAATCATATCTGAAAGCATTTCTTTAACATTCTTGAATTTTGTTGCTATGGAGTTGAGTATAAACAAAATATTAGCATCTGTATACGATTCGAGGCAATAAGGTTAATCTGTTGCATCTTGGCTACACAAGTTGAGGCTTCTCTTTCAACTAAACTTGTAAAATTTTGCAAGGTTCCTCCCTTCTGAAATATTTAATTATTGAGTTTAGCAAAGTAAAGCTGATTTATACAATAAACTAGAATTTTTCATTCAGAGGTATGCATTATAACCAAGCAAAAGCATTGGCTACTTTAGTTTATATTGGGCTTTAATAGCAACCTTGCAAAAATTCATTGCAATTTTTTTGGCTTCTGTAACACCAGTGCAGACCATTGACCTGGCCTACTAAAGCAGAGTGAAGTTGGAATTATTATTTTAACTCAGTTGTCAGTTTTCATATGAATATGATTTATTTGTATAAAGCATGGATGTAAAAGCCATTATTTAGTTTGTTGGCTTGTGTGTTGTGGAAATATATGAACTACTCCAGTATAGTCAACAGCTGCTTTTCTAAAATGTTGTTCAATGTGATTTGTGATCCAAACTTACATAATGATAGGTAGTCTTAGGTATCACCTTACGGCAGAGGTCCCCAACCTTTTGGGTACCAGGGACCAGTTCCATGGAGAGAGATTTTTCCATGGACCAAAGAGGGCGTGGTTTTGTGTGCTGCCTGCATCTCGTGAATGGGGCTTTGCTTGTTTGTGTGGACCGGTTGCTGGCATGCTGTGGCCCGGTACTGGTCCATTGGCTAGGGGTTGGGGACCCCTGCCTTAGGGTAATCATATTTGGGAAGAAAATGCTAGAATCGCTTACATAAATATGATCAGTACTTAATTATAAAAATCTACTACGTGGACCATTTGGCATGCTTCCAGACTGAAGGTTTCCAACTAAGAAATATAATGAAGCTGTTTTATTATTTTTCCCTTTAATGTCTGTATTTGGACATAATAATGAACCGTGATAGTTACTAGGACTTTGCTGTATCATAACTAAACTATTGCAGTGTGTTGTCCTTAAGGTACAAAATGTAGTAGTTAATATACAGTATTATGATCACATCATGTGTGCATTGAAAAACATATTTTCTTCCTTTAAAGTACAAATAAGGCCTAATTATTAGTTTACAAGGGGGAAAAAACTGGTCCTACCAATAGTCTTGTTCGACATAAAACATATATACTGCTCTGTTAAACAAATAGACAGTAGCATTCTAGATCAAATTATACTGAATACTCATCAAATAAACTATATAGTATATATTACAGTTATTCTGATGTAACGTAACAAGGGCCTGTATGATCCCAGCCATATCTACATTCTGTAGCTCTAGTCTCAGCTCAGTAAAGTCAGTCCTAATTAACAGTCATCATGTGTGGCCATATATAGAATGACCTCAATCTATGAATGTGTGATTTCAAGGAGAGTGCTAGCTCTTTCAGTGCAGATTGCACAGTTTTGTTGAAGGCAAAGGATAATACTACATTTTCACGATTCATCAGCCAGCTATTTGCTGACATCCATTTAATTATTATTTGCAGAATCAGGGTCGTAATAAGCACCTTGTTAATAGGAGTTGACACTGACATTCCAAACTGTGATTAAAGCTTGGCATATAATGTAATACATTGCTGAATAAATGTCTTGGAAGAAATTCCATCTTCTAAGATTATCATTGGCCAGTCTGAAGATCTTGAGGAGGTCAACAGAAGATGTCCACACATGAAAGAAAGAAATGCAAACAGATCAGGGCTCCAGCAATATCAAGAGCATAAAGAATTCACTGCAGGAGTTTACAAGCAGATTTGCCACTCTAGAAAAAACTTGTACCAGCATTTGTTTGTGATCATCTGAGACCATGAGTACACTAGAAAATGCAGGTAGCACTTGAACTCTCAATATTTCCAGAATTTGCTGCATAATTGGAACAGCTGTCTTGAGTTTGGAACATTTTGTACACCTTTTACTTTTTGTTGTTGTTCAACAAGGGCTTTGCCATATCCTCTTAAAACGTGTAGAAAGTACTCCTTCCTGTACTGACTCATTTATTACTTAAATTAGTTATTCCAACAATCCATCTTTGGCTGTTTCTATTATCCAGGATTGGCAAAGATTTTGTACACATGTAATGGGACTCATCCCAAGCTAATATCAAAAATACATTTACTGGAAATGCTCTAACTGTAGCATTCAAGTCAGAATGATTATAAACAGTTATATTTACAAAATTCCTTACAGACTAACCACAACTCATCTGAGGAGCTTTGCTTCTCTTCCCTTGGAACAACTGTGGTGATTGGCTCTGAGTAGATAGGGTTGTAGTGGAAAAATAAAACTACGGTATTTGCCACTATCATTGCTAGAGAAAAGGGTGTGACCATTGCTGTGGGTTTGATTGTTCCCATTTTCCATCACCATCTGGCTAGCCAACTTCCTTATTATACCCATCTGCTAGTAAGGGTGCTAGTCTTACCTTATGATGAGATTCAGGCATGATCTCATTAACAGCCATATCCCATACCTAGAAGTCCAGCAAGATGAATCAGGTGGACACACATGAGCTACAAGAAGGTTATTTGAAAACCATCAGCTTCCTAAGGAAGACCATCTTAGTATTTTTTTTTTCACTTCCACAAAGATTTGCAATATAAGAAAGCCTAAATTTGGCTAAAGCACGTTATTTGCTTTGTTGCACTTACGGACCACTTTTTCTGCAGAAACGACGAGGCATGGATATTACTTTCCCCTCGAGTTTTATTCTCTTAATATCCCCAAGAAACATATTGGGCTGAAAAACCATGAGCAGTCTGAAGTGGCTGGGAGGGAACTTGAACCCATCCCCCAGTTGGTTGTATTTCTTTTATTGTAGAGAATTTCTTTTCTTAAAGTCCGCTTTAAAAGAATATTGTGAGAAACAATGCACTTCTCATTATTCTTACCTGAACTAAACATTTCATGAAAATTGTCTTCCTTGGGTTCTCTAACATTTGATATGAGAGGTTAGTAATGGATTGAACGGTCTTCACTTGATCCCTGAGAGAATTAAAATGCTGCAGAGCTGTAAGTATAGAAGAATTTTCCCAACAGGCTTTATTTTTCTTTAAAGCTTTCCTTTCCTACTGAGGCCTGCAGTGATGGCTGCCTGCCAACAGTGGTATCCAAATCTGCAGTTTTAATATCTAAACTGGAGGGTGGCTCTTAGTGACTTGTTAATTGTGTGCTGAACACCTTTTACTCAACAGCAATTTATGTGGCTTGGGTGTGTGGTGGGAGGGGGTCAGCAGGGAGATTAGCCCCCTGTTTCTGCTCTCTTTTTGATATTTATAAATGCTTTTACTTCACTGCTGTTGTATTTCTAGACAGCCGCATCTCTGTGGGTTAGTGAATGCCCAAGAGCAGCCTTAAGCCAATTATTATTTGTAAAATGAACAATTGATTTTAATGTGTAGGCTTAACAATCACAGCCCTGTGGGGGAAAAATGAGTTTGTTTGTTGCAGAGGAAACATCTGTGGGGTAAGCCATTTTTTTCTTGGACTTCTCTGAATTCTTGTTGACCCTTCTTTATTTTCTTCCTTTTAATGAATCTTTATGTATGGAATTCTTATATGTTTGTATTTGTATAACTGTCTTAAAGAACTTGATGTATTCTACCTGAAAAAGAAATAACATTCTATTCAGTGCATATAGTTTTAATCCCTTTTCATACTGTAGTTTTTCATTATTCTATGCATGCTTATTCAAGAGAAAGCCTTATGCATCTCAGTTGGAATTGCGTAGAAGGGCAGTAGGAATAAGGAATAGACTGTGCATGTTTGAAAATGCTCTTGTCTTGCTCTTACAAAAGAACAAGCTTCATAGTAGAAACTCACTCTACCCTTTTGCATATAAAAGGGTTTGGATTGGCTAACATGTAGAAGAAAAGCAAGGTTTTTAATAAAAAAACCCAAACACTTGGTATTTCAGTACTCAGGTAATAAGATTTCGGAAGCTTATAGAATCAGCATTCCTTTGGAAGTTGAAGTTTTCTTCTGGTGTTATTTTGTGTATTAATTATATATAACTGTCCTCATCATTATGCTTTAATTCTGGGCAATTACACCCCAAAAAATAGTCATAAACTGAATATAGGATTGGAGCATCATTTAACTCCTTTGGACTTCATATTTTCTGTATATTAACCAATTTACTTAAGGGAACTGTGAAGCCGAAGGACGAATGGCTTGTTGATCATGATAAACTAAGGAGTAAAACACCTCAAGGCACCCAAGTTTCCCCTAAATTAATTACATCAAGTATTCACCAGGATGTAGCACATAGTCCACCTTGGCTGGGGGGATAAATCTGGCACTAGAATGATGGGGAATATCTAAGCATCCCGTCATCTTGGGATAGGATGGGAAGTTGAAAAAAAAACATCCTTAGAAGAAAGCAATGGCAAACTGTATTGCACCCCTCTGGTTGCCAAGAAACTGTAAGTGTGCAGTCAGCAAAAGTCAACTCAAGGGCATCTTCTCATTTTTAAACACTCAAATCTTATTCAGTCCAATTGCCTTTCATTAATTTATGAACTCAGAAATTAATTTAGCCTCCCATCCTCTCTCTCAAATTACAAAATCCACTTTTTTTAAAATTACGTCTCGCCGGCTGAAAGGTGGAGCCCAATTTACCCTTTTTTAGCTATAGTGCAATATGAAGCATCTCTCTAGTGCCCCATTAAACTGCCGGCAGATCTTTTTGCCCCAATTTGCATTCTTATAAGGATAAAGTGCTACTACAAAGACAGGCAGCAGTTAATCCTTTTCACGTTCTGTTCAGTACTACTGTCCTAAGGTGCAGATAATTGCTACAGAAAAGGGAATTGCACATTGATTTTTTTTAAATTTTTGTTTTCCGGATTGCAGATTGGCACCTACTGCTCCCTTTAAAAGGAGCTGCCAAAGCCACACGCATTAAGAGTAAACCATTTCAAAATAGAAATGCAAATGTTTACAATTTTCTGCTTTTAAAGCTGCAGGAAAGCGCCTGAGTTAGTAAGACCTAAATGTATAATAGGAATGTCTATATAGGAAATCTTTCTCAAAATGTGAGCTTGCTATTACAAGACTTCTTAGGTTTTCAATATTCCATTGGAGCGAGTATCCTTTGCCAATAAGATTGTCAAGGCTTTTGCATTTGTTTTTTAATTTTTGTACTTGATCTTTATTGTGTATTGCCCTGTTCACCACCCTGAGTCCTTCGGGAGAAGGGCGGTATAGAAATCAAATTATTAAATTAAATTAAATTAAATTTCAGTCAGGACATGGAGCTGGAAAGATTTGCTCAGATCATTTTTAGAACACAGCCTTCATGAATGAAGTTAACAAGAAGCAGATGGAATTGCATTCCATGATTACTTGTGCTGCTAATAAATTCTGACCGAAGCCAAAAGCTCTGGCATTAGAGGACTGATCTGTAATTCTTCTGTCTGGTGCTTTCCACAAACATAATAGGATGGCATTTTTTGCTTCTAGACAAAGCACTTCTCCACTAGGCCCAACGCAGTCAGAAAAGTTCAAATGTTACATTCCAATCTTTATTTCCTATTTATTTTACCATACTTCATTGTTTTGTTATTTATTGGTGCCAATAAGAAGCACAGTATTTTACACAAAGAAAACAAATTCCTGCCCCAAGGAGTTTATCATCTAAAATCTGATACCAAGGAATCAACAGAGGAAGCAGCATAAACAAGGAAGAATGTATTAATAATACAAGTTTCAGTTGCTGAGGCTTAGTTACATAAATACTCAGATGTAATTCTTAGTGTGTTCAGTAGGGCTTACATTTTAGTAACTACCTTTATATAATGCCTATTGGGGGAGTTACTAATAGTGCACTTAATAATGTAGTCCAATCCTTTACTTCAACTAATTGGTAATATATTTTAAATTTAGTAGGCACATAACTTTTAATTCTAGTGCCCTGACAATGCTATAAGTATTTTAATACTAATTTAAAGCCGTCCATCAGCATCCCATTCAGTCACAAAAAGACAATGAAAAATATATGAAAAACTAATGTTTTGATAGTAGACATACTACTATGTTCTGTATTGTATTTTGTTCTGTATGAGGACTTTTAATACAGTAGATCAACACTAGTGATTTAAGTTGTGTATATTTTCATGGAGAAAGCTAAGAGAGTTCCAGAAAAACATCTGCTTCTGCTTCATTGACTATTTATTTATTTATTTATTGATGGGATTTATATCCCGCCCTATCTCCTGAAGGACTCAGGGCGGCTCACAATAAAACATATAATAAGTGCATAAATCAAGATAAATGAAATTGAGAACATCAGTGCAATAAAAAATTAGAGAATTTAAAAATGAATTAAAAATACTAAATATAAATTAATTAAGATGCCTGTCAGTCTAGGTCAGCTTGGTGGAACAGGTGTGTTTTGAGGCCGCGGCGAAAGGATTGGAGGTTTTGGGCTATCCGAAGCTCAGGGGGAAGCTGATTCCATAGGGTTGGTGCTCCCACAGAGAAGGCCCTCCCCCTGGGGGTCGCCAGCCGACATTGCCTAGCTGACGGTACCCTGAGGAGGCCTTCTCTGTGTGAGCGTACTGGACGATGGGAATTTGTTCCCGGCAGCAGATGGTCCTGCAAGTATCCCGGACCTAAGCCATGTAGGGCTTTAAAGGTAAGTACCAGCACCTTAAATCTCACCCGGAGGGCAACTGGTAGCCAATGCAGCTCCCGCAGGAGGGGTGTAATATGGGAGTATCGGGAAGCTCCCATCACAACCCGCGCAGCTGCATTCTGCACCAGCTGAAGCCTCCGGGTGGTCTTTAAGGGCAGCCCCATGTAGAGAGCATTACAGTAATCAATACGGGAGGTAACGAGTGCGTGGGTGACTGTACGTAGGGCATCTCGGTCCAAAAAGGGGCGTAATTGGTATATAAGACGAATCTGGGCAAATGCCCCCCTAGCCACGGTTCCGATGTGATCTTCAAAACTGAGTCGTGAATCTAGGAGGACGCCCAGATTGCGTGCTTTATCAATGGGAGGTAACATCTCTCCTCCTATAGTCAGAGATGGAACCTCTTGGACTAAACGAGATGACGGTATGTACAGCCACTCAGTCTTGGCCGGGTTGAGTCGAAGCCTGTTTTCTCCCATCCAAATCTGTACCGCTTCCAGACAACGGGACATCACATCGAGGGCATCACTGGGTTGGTTCGGGGTGGAGATGAATAGCTGGGTATCATCAGCATATTGATGATATTTCACCCCGAAGCTACGGATGATCTCTCCCAGCGGCTTCATATAGATGTTGAACAGGAGGGGCGAGAGCACCGAACCCTGAGGCACTCCACAATTAAGAGGCCTAGGGCTTGACCTCTGCCCTCCTGCCAACACCGTCTGCGAACGGTCCGAGAGGTAGGAGGAGAACCAACGTAGAACGGTGCCTCCCACTCCCAGCCCCTCAAGACGACGCAGTAAGATACCATGGTCGATGGTATCAAAAGCCGCTGATAGATCTAATAGGACCAGGACAGAAGAATAACCTCTATCTCGGGCCCGCCAGAGATCATTCACCAGCGCGACCAATGCCGTCTCCGTGCTGTGCCCCGGTCTGAAACCCGATTGGTACGGATCTAGATATTCAGCTTCCTCCAGGTTCAAAGGGAGCTGTCGTGCCACCACGCTCTCAACGACCTTCGCAAGGAAGCGAAGGTTGGAGACAGGACGGAAGTTGTTTAAAACAGCTGGGTCCAGTGCCGGTTTCTTGAGGAGGGGCCTTACCACCGCCTCTTTCAAGGCAGCAGGGAAGTACCCTTCACTCAGTGAGGCATTGATAACTGCTAGGAGCCAGCCTCGTGTAACCTCCCGAGAAGCATAGACTAGCCAGGAGGGACACGGGTCCAACAAACATGTGGCGGCACTTAGTTTCCCCATGATCATGTCCACTTCATCCGGAGTCACAGGATCGAACTCTTCCCAAATGTACTTGGCCAACTTCATCGTTTTCCTCTCGTTAGATACTGCCCAGTCAGAGTCCAGACCAGCCCGAATCTGAGCAATTTTGTCCACCAGATATTTACTAAATTCCTCAGCCCGTCCATGTAGGGGGTCCTCTCCCGTCTCTTGACTTAAAAGGGAGCGGACCACTCTAAATAGGGCGGCCGGGCGATTATCTGCGGACGCAATGAGGGTGGTGAAGTAGGCGTGCTTTGCCACCCTCATTGCCACAAGATAGGATCTAGAAAAGGATCTTAACTGTGTTCGGTCAGACTCGGACCGACTGGCTCTCCAAATGCTCTCTAGGCCCCTTCTCTGGCGCTTCATCTCCCGCAGGTCCTTGGAGAACCAAGGAGCGAGTCGGGACTTGCGCCGGGTCAGAGGCCGCAAAGGGACAACGCGGTCGAGCGCCTCCGAAGCAGCCTGTTGCCAGGCATTAACTAAGGACTCGACCGGGTTGTGGGAGAGGGAGGTGGGAATCGGTCCAAGCGCCATCTGGAATTTATCTGGGTCCATCAGGCGCCTGGGGCGGAACCACCTGGTCGGTTCCGCTTCCTGACATCGGGGGGTGACGTGACGGAGGCCCAACCGCAGGAGGTAGTGGTCTGTCCATGAAAGGGGTTGTGATGTTGGAGTAACCCCACCCATCCCATTTAGCCACTGCCCAGAGACAAAAATTAGATCCGGCATGTTTCCTCCCTCGTGAGTTGGGTCCTGAGTAATTTGAGTAAGGTCCATGGCCGTCATGGAGGCCATGAACTCTCGGGCCACTTCTGATGCACTGCCCAGGGAAGGTAGATTAAAATCTCCCAGTACCATAAGCTTTGGAAATTTGACCGCCAATCCTGAGATGGCGTCAGGTAGCTTGGGTAGAACCGTTGCTGTGCAGCTTGGAGAGAGGTATACCAGAAGTAGGCCCAACTGACCACCAGGACCCCACCTTAAGAGGAGGGATTCACATCCGTCATAGCATCACTATGCTAAAGCCTTTGATTGTGTGGATCATAACAAACTGTGGCAAGTTCTTAAAGAGATGGGCGTACCAGACCATCTTATTTGTCTCTTGAGAAACCTATATGTGGGTCAAGAAGCAACAGTGAGAACTGGACACGGAACCACTGATTGGTTCAAAATTGGGAAAGAGTCCGGCAAGGCTGTATACTGTCGCCCTGCCTATTTAACTTATATGCAGAGCACATCATGAGAAAGGCAGGGCTTGATGAATCAAAAGTTGGAATTAAGATTGCCAGAAGAAATATCAACAACCTAAGATATGCAGATGATACCACTCTAATGGCAGAAAGTGAAGAAAAACTAAAGAGCCTCTTGTTGCGGGTGAAGAAGGAGAGTGCAAAAGTTGGGTTGAAACTTAACATTAAGAAAACCAAGATCATGGCATCCGGCCCTCTCAATTCCTGGCAAATAGATGGGGAAGAAATGGAGGTAGTGACAGATTTTGTTTTCCTGGGCTCCAAGATCACTGCAGATGGGGACTGTAGCCAATAAATTAAAAGACGCTTGCTCCTGGGGAGGAAAGCCATGGCAAATCTAGACAGCACACTAAAAAGCAGAGACATCACCCTGTCAACAAAAGTGCGTATAGTCAAGGCTATGGTCTTCCCAGTTGCAATGTATGGCAGTGAAAGTTGGACCATAAAAAAGGCTGAGCGCCAAAGAATTGAGGCCTTTGAGCTATGGTGCTGGAGAAGACTCCTGCGAGTCCCTTGGACTGCAAGGCGATCAAACCGGTCAGTCCTAGAGGAGATCAACCCTGACTGCTCTTTAGAAGGCCAGATCCTGAAGCTAAAACTCAAATACTTTGGCCACCTAATGAGAAGGAAGGACTCACTGGAGAAGAGCCTAATGCTGGGAAAGATTGAGGGCAATAGAAGAAGGGGACGACAGAGAATGAGGTGGCTGGATGGAGTCACAGAAGCAGTAGGTGTGAGCTTAAATGGACTCCAGAAGATGGTAGAGGACAGGAAGGCCTGGAGGAACATTGTCCATAGGGTCGCGATGGGTCGGACATGACTTCACAGCTAACAACAACAACAACAACAAAATATTTTCACCAGTTTTATCTTATTGCAATGAGTAGTCAAGTAGATGGTTTCTTCAAAACTGCAGTTAAGCAATTTAGCAATTTCCAAAATTGACAAAGAAATGATGCTCAGCAAACCTTGTGACCATCTAAACCAGGGCTTTTCAACTTTTTCATCCATTGTACCACTTTTAGGATATGGCAACATCCAAGTACCACCAGTCGCCTAGCAAGGTGTCAAAAACTTGACCCAAAAAAAAAAGAAAAAGAAAAAAAGTGATAAAGTACAGGTAGTCCTCGACTTACAACAGTTCGCTTAGTGACTGTTCAAAGTTACAATGGCACTGAAAAAGTGCCCCTAAGCCACAACCGAGCAAGACACCTGCCTGCCCGCCCGGCAGCACTCTTCCTCCTGTCCCAGGTTTTCATTGTGAGCATTTCTGTTGAGGATTGGGGGTGGGGGTGGGGGGGTGTTTGGTTTTTATTCCCCCCCCTCTGCTGGGTGGTTGCAGAAGGTTTTGGTCACTTCACATGACCCTGGGACACTGTGACCATCATAAATATGAATCAGTTGCCAAGCATCTGAATGAATGTAAATCACAAGACCCTGGAGATGCTGCAACATTCCAGCTGATCGGCGGTTATGGCTCAGCAGAAGCGGCAGGATCAGCACTGAGCTCCAGTTGGAGCCTGCTGCTGATCCTGGTGCTTCCACTGAGCCCTGACAGCCCCGAAGAAGCGCCGATCAGCTGGAAAGCGGCACTGATCCTGGCGCTTCCGCTGAGCCCTGACAGCCCTGCAGCTCCAGCAATCTCTCACTCAGGCTTGTGCGGTGCTGCTACCGGTTCAGCTCATTCCCCTCCCCCACTACCACTTTTCTAGGATGGTCGTGTACTCCCCTTAATGACGGGTCCAAGCTTTGGGACTCCGAGAGGTGGTTGGGCTTGGACAGGGGCCTCGAGTTAAGATGCGCTAAGAGGCCCCTGATAAGATTCTTAGCCGGTTATTTTAAGAGGTTAGGGAGGGGGAGGAAGGGGAGGGTGGGGAAGGAATCTGTAACCGGCACTCAGTCTGGACCTGTTAGAGGTCCCGACGGGACGGGGTCGGGGGAGGTGGCTGCTGGCGCTGGGAATGTGGGGGTGGGGCATCGAATCCCCACGGCGATAGGGTATGGCAGCAGGTGTTTGCGCGGAGGGCCATATCAACATCTGGGATCGCGCCCCCGCTATCTCCGAGCGGTGGCACGCTCCGACCCTCCGGTTAGCACCCTCCTACCCGGGGATAAGGGTGATCAGGCCCCTGAGCTCAGGTTGGTCTATTTTAACGCTAGATCCGTAGTTAACAAAGCTCCCCTCATCCGTGATCTGATCGAGGAGGAATGTGCGGATCTAGCGTGCATCACGGAAACTTGGTTGGGTTCGGAGGGAGGGGTGCCTCTCACCGAGTTATGCTCGCCAGGTTTCCGGGTGCTGCACCAGCCACGGGCTCAGGGCAGGGGTGGTGGGGTGGCAGTGGTTATTCGGGAGACTTTGTGTCCCCGGGAGGCCACCATTGTCCAGATGGCCGGGAGTGAATCCCTCCTCTTGAGATGTGGTCCTCGGGTTCAGTTGGGCTTGTTGCTCACATACCTGGCGCCCAGCTGTGTGGCAACAGCCCTGCCTGAGCTGCTCGACACCCTCTCAGGGTGGGCGGTGGAGTTCCCCAGGCTTATAGTCCTGGGTGACTTCAACCTGCCGTCACTGGGGGGGTCGTCGGAGTTAGCTCGGGAGTTCATGGCTTCCATGACAGCCATGGGCCTGACCCAGGTTATTGAGGGCCCTACTCACGAGGGGGATCATACTCTCGACCTGGTGTTCCTGTCTGGACAGTGGTTGGATGATCTGGGAGGGGGTTCTCCGTCCATCACCCCTCTGTCATGGTCAGATCATCACCTCCTGAGGCTGGTTTTCCGTCATGCCATCCCCCGCCGCTGGGCGGCGGAACCGACCAGGTGGTTCCGCCCCAGGCGCCTAATGGACCCGGATCGGTTCCAGAGGGCGCTTGGGCCGATACCTATCACCCTTACCCACAGCCCAGTCGATGCTCTGGTGGAGGCCTGGGAAACGGCTGCCACCAGGGCACTCGACTGTGTTGTACCCATGCGACCTCTGACTCGGCGCAGATCCCGTTGGGCTCCATGGTTCTCTGTGGAGCTCCGGGAGATGAAGCGTCGGAGACGAGGTCTAGAGAGCGGTTGGAGATCCAGCCGATCCGAATCCGACCGATTGCAGTTAAGAACCTTCATAAGGTCTTATCTTGCGGCGATAAGGACGGCGAAGTCTAACTACTTTGCTGCCCTTATCGCGTCCGCAGATAATCGCCCGGCCGCCCTGTTTAGGGTGACTCGCTCCCTCCTTAACCAGGAGGTGAGGGAGGATCCCTTGCAGGGACGAGCCGAGGAGTTTAGTCATCATCTGACGGACAAAATCGCTCGGATCCGGACCGGCTTGGACTCTGACTGGGCAGAGTCTGATGTGGAGGAATCAGGCGGTCTTGAGCACGTTATCTGGACTGAGTTCGACCCTGTTTCCCCTGATGATGTGGACAGGATCATGGGGAGACTGAGCTCCACCACCTGTTTGTTGGATCCGTGCCCCTCCTGGCTAGCTTATGCGGCTCGGGAGGGAACACGAGGCTGGTTCCATGCAGTAATAACTGCTTCTTTGAAGGAGGGTGTCTTCCCTGCCGCCTTGAAGGAGGCGGTGGTGAGACCCCTCCTCAAGAAGCCTGCTTTGGACCCGGCTGTTTTAAACAACTATCGTCCAGTCTCCAACCTTCGCTTCCTGGCGAAGGTTGTTGAGAGTGTGGTGGCGCATCAGCTCCCTCTGTTCCTGGAGGAAACTGATTATCTGGACCCGTACCAATCGGGCTTCAGGCCCGGACACAGCACGGAGACGGCATTGGTCGCGCTGGTGAATGATCTCTGGAGGGCTAGGGACAGGGGTTGTTCCTCTGTCCTGGTCCTATTAGATCTCTCAGCGGCTTTCGATACCATCGACCATGGTATCCTGCTGCGGCGTCTCAGGGGGTTGGGAGTGGGAGGCACCGTTCTATGGTGGTTCTCCTCCTACCTCCAGGGCCGCTCGCAGTCGGTGTTGACAGGAGGGCAGAGATCCGCCCCGAGGTCTCTCATTTGTGGAGTCCCTCAGGGGTCGGTTCTCTCGCCCCTCCTGTTCAACATCTACATGAAGCCGCTGGGCGAGATCATTCGTGGGTGGGGTATCACCAGTACGCTGATGATACCCAACTTTTTCTTTCCACCCCGAACCAACCCAGTGATGCCCTCTCCGTGATGTCCCGGTGCCTGGAGGCGGTTCAGGTCTGGATGGGGAGAAACAGGCTTCGTCTCAATCCCGCCAAGACTGAGTGGCTGTGCATATCGGCGTCTCGGGTTAACCAAGTTATTCCACCTCTAATGATGGGGGGTGAGGTGTTACCCCCCGTTGATAGGGCTCGCAACTTGGGCGTCCTCCTGGATTCACGGCTCAATTTTGAAGATCACATAGGAGCCGTGACCAGGGGGGCTTTTGCACAGGTTCGCCTGGTGCGCCAGTTGCGTCCCTATCTGGACCGAGACGCCCTACGCACAGTCACTCATGCGCTTGTGACCTCCCGTTTGGACTACTGTAACGCTCTCTACATGGGGCTGCCCTTGAAGACCACTCGGAGGCTTCAACTGGTGCAGAATGCGGCCGCGCGAGTTGTAATGGGGGTTTCCCGATACTCCCATGTAACACCTCTACTCCGCGAGCTGCATTGGCTTCCGGTTGCCCTCCGGGTGAAATTCAAGGTGCTGGTTATCACCTATAAAGCCCTACATGGCCTGGGTCCGGGTTATTTGAGGGAACACCTGCTGCCGGCATCAAACGCCCTTCGCCCAGTGCGCTCCCACAGGGAGGGTCTGCTCAGGGTTCCGCCGGTGAGAGATTGCCGGCGGGTGACACCCAGGGATAGGGCCTTCTCAGTGGGAGCGCCTGCCCTCTGGAACCAGCTGCCGGTAGAGCTGAGGACTGCTCCCGACCTCCGATCATTCCGCCAGGGCCTGAAGACCTGGCTCTTTGAGCTCTCGGGCCCAGGCTGAGGAGAAAATTTTAACTGGGGTTTTAATGTACAGGGTGAATTTAATGCTTTTTAAATTGGTTTTAACTTTTGTATGTTTTGATTTTTAATTCCCTGTAAACCGCCCTGAGTCCTCAGGGAAAGGGCGGTATACAAATGCAAATATTAAATTAAATTAAATTACCACCTGCCAGGTGCCAATGCACTACAGGTGGTACCTGTACCACTGGTTGAAAAGCCCTGATATAGGCTACATTATGACTGTGAGCTTGGATGGAATTCCTTGACTCCCACTGCTCATGTCACAAGCCCAGTGCAGAAACTTCAGTTCTGGCAGTTTACTCATGAGAATCAGCTGTCTGGAGCAGAGGTCCCCAACCTTTTGGGCACCAGGGACTGGTTCCGTGGAGAGATTTTTTTCCGTGGACTGGAGGGTGTGTAGTTTTGTGTGCTGCCTGTATCCCACGGATGAGGCTTTGCTTGTTTGTGCAGACCAGTTGCTGGCATGCCGTGGCCCGGTACTGGTCTATGGGTTGGGGAACCCTGGTCTGGAGTACATGTAGGCAATCTTATGATCTCTCCTTTTTTCTGGAGAGACTTTGGCAGCAAATTTACTGTCTGGCCATCAGTCTCCACTGCAATGCCATCCTTATTTCTTCAGGCACATCTAGTTCACCATGAATCCTCACCGGAAGTGTCAAAAACAGTCTATTCTTACTGGGCAAATATTAGGCTTTGGAACATGTAATTAAATTTTGGATTTTGGCAGAGATGTTTTACATAAATCTGCTTTGAAAATAAAAGTTTTGCACTGGAAAAGAAAATGCTTGTGTGTTTTTTATTCTTTTAAGCCGATGCAGCTGTTTAACATGTGTATTTAAGCTTTCCAGAGAAACTATGTTTTCCACTGAGTATGCCAGCTAATTGGGGGTGTTGATTACTGATTGTGGCCTCCCAGAGAGTTGTTATAGTCTTGGGGTTCTCCAGTAGTGAACGTGTTAAATTATTCAGCGGTGCAAAATCTTAATTAATAATGGGTGGTGCTTGCTTTTCCTTGGAGGTAGTTGAGAGTGTGAAAAAGAAAGTGGTTTTTAAAATTTGTGTATTTTTTTAATGTAGCTCCTGATATTTTTGAACTCTTTATTTGCACAAAAAATATATTGGTATTAATAGTATAAAGCAAGAAAAAAACTGTGGATTTTATATTTGTTGGAAAAAGTCTGATTCTGCAGACAATAATTGTAGAAAAATAATGAGAACAGGTTGACCTTTTTCTGCAGCTCATTCTTCCTCTGTGTAACAGACTTTCTTGTATCCGCCCAGAACAGAAGGGAAATTCTGTAGACCTGATACCATTTGTAGTAAGTTCATGAAAATACGAAAAAGTATTAGTAAAATGTGCTAATTTCCAAAAAAATGATTCATTCATAAAAATAAATTAAATAATAGCAAAAGCACTTAGATTTATATGCCACCTCATAGTGCTTTGCAGCCCTCTCTAAGCGGTTTACAGAGTCAGCATATTGCCCCCAACAATCTAGGTCCTCATCTTACCGACTTCAAAAGGATGGGAGGCTGAGTCAAATTTGAGCTGATCAGAATCTAACTCCTGGAGTGAGCAGTGACTGCATTCTAACTACCGTATTTTCCAGCGTATAAGACGACTGGGCGTATAAGACGACCCCCCAACTTTTGAGATGATTTTCATGGGTTAAAAAGTCGTCTTATACGCCGGAAAATACGGTACTGCGTCACCAGGGGTCATAAATAAATAAATGAACAGAAAAAAAGGAAAGGAAAGGAAGGAAGGAAGAAAGAAAAAGAAAGAAAGAAAGAAAAAGAGAGAAAGAAAAAGAGAAAGAAAGAAAGAAAAAGAAAAGAAAGAGAGAAAGAAAGAAAGAAAGTCTCTTGTCCTTCTGTTAACTAGTTCATTCCCTATTGCATAGTTGTAGGGGTTTTTCAGATTTATGCACTTCTATTTTCTTAATATCGTCCAATCACAAGGAAACATATTTTGTAAAAACAATGCATTCAGAAGTGTGATTTTTTGCTATACGGGGTATCTGCCTCAAAATGAAACCAGTATACCTGGAAAATTTTGGCCTTGTACAGTGATATGCCTCTGGGCCTTCTCTGATTAAGCCAGTGGATTATATTTTTGACTATACTCTTTTCAAATTGTGTATCCTTATCCATTTAACAATTCAATGCATATTTGAAAGAGCCAGTATATTTTTCTGGGAGATACAAAAGAACTGAAGCCTAACTTTTGTGACTTAACAGCTCCCTTCCTTGTCATATTACAGTCATATATAGTAACATTATATATATTGTACATTTGTTATGACTACTTTATTTTCCAAGTAATTTTGTTACAAAATCTGCAATAGGAATTTAGTTGACTTACTTACAGTTATGCACACCAAGAAAAAAAGGTCATTTGTTAGTTTCAAAACTAAGCTTTTGGAATGTATTTCCCACAGGCAAAGATAGCAATAGCACTTAGACTTATATACTGCTTCACAGAGTCAGCATATTGTCCCCAACAATCTGGGTCCTCATTTTACCAACCTTGGAAAGATGGAAGGTTGAGTTGAGTCAAACTTGAGCTGATGAGAACCGAACTGCTGGTGGTTGGCAGTCAGCAGGATTAGCCTGCAGTACTGCATTCTAATCACTGCGCCACCACAGCCTTCCCATTGCCTCCTCCCTCCATATTTAATCCCCCCAAAACAATAAAGAACAAAGGGTTGTGTGACTGCAGTGGTTAACAATGTCATATCTAACATGGTTGGTCCTCTATAAGCACGATGTATATGAATAAAGATAAGCAGATTGGTGTAAATTTGATTTATTGTGCAATTTGCATAGCCAATTTATGCTCTGGCAGATTTACATTTAGATTTTTAGTAAAATATGTAAACATAAATTCACTGATCTATTTAGGAATAGAAGGAGGCTATATTTTCTTTTAAAAATATACATGTTAGCTATATAAAAATATACATAACTCTTGGCTTTTGTAAACTGATGCTTATAGCAGCAAAAGAGTTTCTGCAGAAATTCTGGCTTCTTTTCAGTCATGTGATTCCAGAAAGCGCTATAGAAAAAGGGTAGGGATGGATGAAAATAAAACATAAATAAAATGTAAATTATAAATTGTTGGCAATCTATGGTCCGTATTGCTTCCAGATATGGAATATGTATGGAAATTATTGGAAAGTGGACTCGGTGTAATTTATACTTTTTTTTCTTTATCTACTGAGCAACTGATTTTCTAAGAGAGTGTGTGTGTGTGTGTGTGTGTGTGTATGTTGATCATAGCAGGACATGTTGAGTAGTCATGAAGAATGATCTTGATATATTAATTTGTATAAATAAGTTTATTTCATTATGAATTTAAGGCGCAGATAATTGCTGCAGCATGTCCCAAACATCTATATGGGAGGAAATAGCTTGTCAGTTGATGTGAATTATCTTTCGCTTATATATCTTAAATACGAAGACATGGTATATGAAGAGGTGAGGACAACCATTTGTTTGCCTGATTCTTGCTCTGCCAGGTTGATTAAAGCAGTCAGGTTAGGACTGGCCCCAGGGTTATGGGAGGTGATTAATGCCTCTTTGAGTGAATGATATCTTAGTTGCCTAAAAGTAGTAGTTATATGACCTTTATTGAAAAAAACCCTCAGAAGCTCTTGTAATTATAGACTGCTCTCTAATCTTCCATTTTTTGTAAGGTCATGATAGCTATATATCTCTAGATGTATGGCTAATGGATGAAACTCATTACAGGTAATCCTCGATTTACATTTACGTTTTCATTTAGTGACTGAAGTTACATCGGCACCAAAAAAGTGTCTTTGTTTTTCACACTTACCATCATTGCAGCATCCCTGGGGATCACATGATGAAAATTCAGATGCTTGGCAACTGGCTCATATTTATAGCAGTTGCAGTGTCTCCTGGGGTCATGTGATCATCTTCTGTGACCTTCTGACAAGCAAAGACAGTGAGGAAGCAAGATTCACTTAACAACTGGGTTACTAACTTAACAGCTGCACTGATTCACTTAACAACCGTGGCAAGAAAATGGGGCAAAAACTCACTTCACTCTCTCACTTAGCAATGGAAATTTTGGAGTCCATTGTGGTCATAACTCAAGGACTATCTATATATTTGCACCCATATCTATATATTTGCACCCTTGGTGGAGCAGTGGGCTAATGCCTCCTTAAGTAACACCAGCTGCCTGCAATTAGTGCAGGTTCGCATCCCACCAGGCTCAAGGTTGACTCAGCCTTCCATCCTTCCGAGGTAGGTAAAATGAGGACCCAGATTGTTGGGGGCAATTAAGCTGACTTTGTAATAATGCCGCTTGGGGTTTGTGTGAAAGCCCTAATAAGCAGGCATATACATAGAATGAAGGCTACTGCTAAGCTTGTAAGCCGCCCTGAGTCTTCGGAGAAGGGCGGGATATAAATGGAATTAAAATAAAATAAAATAAATCAGGATTTCACTCAAAATATGCTACTGAGATTGCTTTGGTCACTTTTTGTGGATAAGAGGATGCAGCTATGCTGTTACTGCTTGATCTCTCAGTAGCTTTCAGTATTTTTGACCAAGAGGTTTTTCTGAGTTGATTGAGAAGGTGACTCTTGGGGAACATTGTTATGGAGTAGCCCTGAACTCTGGAATTTATTGTAGAGAATAAATACAACTTTTCAAAATATACTTTCAAGAAAAAAAAATGAATAAATGTGCATTATGAATGAGAAATGGTATCCATTTTTCAGTCCACGCACAAGTTGAAAGTTTGCCATTTTTGTAATGTGTGTTTTAACGACATTAGTACTTTCAAGCAATGAGGTTTTATCTCTGTTTCTGAATGTACAGTTGCAAGAAAAAGTATGTGAACCCTTTGGGATTATGTGGTTTTTTGCATGAATTGGCCATAAAATGCGCTCTAAACGTCATGTAAGTCACAACAATAGAAAAACACAGTCTGCTTAAAATAATACTACACAAACATTAGCTGTTGTCATGTTTTAATTGAACATAAGATGGAAACATTCACAGTGCAGGGTGGAAAAAGTATGTGAACCTTTGGACGTAATAACTGGTTGACCCTCCTTTGGCAGCAATAAACTCAACCAAACGTTTCCTGTAGTTGCAGATCAGACCTGCACAACGATCTGGAGTAATTTTGGACCACTCCTCTGCACAAAACTGTTTCAGTGTAGCAATATTCTTGGGATGTCTGGTGTAAATCGTTCTCTTAAGGTCATGCCACAGCATTTCAATCGGGTTGAGGTCAGGACTCTGACTGGGCCACTCCAGAAGGCGTATTCTGTTCTGTTGAAGCCATTGTTTAGTTGAATTACTTGTATGCTTTGGGTCATTGTCCTGTTGCATCACCCATCCTCTGCGGAGCTTCAGTTGGCGGACAGATGGTCGTACGTTTTCCTGCAAAATGTCCTGATAAACTCTGGAATTCATTTTCCCATCAATGACAACAATCCGTCCAGGCCCTGAGGCAGCAAAGCAGCCCCAAACCATGATGCTCCCTCCGCCGTGTTTTACAGTGGGGATGAGGTTTTGATGTTGGTGTGCTGTGCCTTTTTTTCTCCACACAGTGTTGTGTGTTTTTCCCAAACAACTCAATTTTGGTTTCATCTGTCCACAGTATATTTTGCCAGTAGTGCTGTGGAACATCCAGGTGCTCTTTTGCAAACTTCAAACATGGAGAGACTTCGCTTGTCATATTAGCTCAAAAGGAGAGACCACCTTTCAGAAACTTTCAAAATGAACTAGATGCCTCTGTGCTGGGTATTTGTGGAGGTGACTGCATCTTGCCTAAAGCTAGAAAGTGAATGAACTGGAAATATCAATGTTTGTAAATCATTTTTATATCTGAAATAGGGCTATGCAACTTATCTTCTGAAGTTTTATCTTGTCCTGCTTGCTGACTGAGAATGGGAAGACTGAAGTAACAACAGAATGGATAGCCCAGACTCTATTATTTGTCAAAGAGGCAAGCTACTTCACAAGATAAATCTTGAAGTTTAAACTAAAAAAAAAGCTGATCAGTAGAAGATATGGCTAAGAATTAAAAAAAACAAAAAACCTGAAGTAACATTGAGAAAATTGAATGCTTAGGTAAGGAAGGGAGGAAAAAAAGTTTTAGAAAAAGTCTAGAGAGTGGCTACCCATTTTTGTTGTATGTTGCAAAGGAGAAAAAAATCTATGATAAAATGACCAGGTAGAGATATAGTAAGACTGCCCCTTGTTAGGCAAGGAAGCAGTCCTATGCTCCCTCCCCCCTCCCCCCCCTCTCTCTCTCAGAGAGAGATTTTACAGGTGTGGAAGAACATAATGATTAACAAGAAACAAAAGTACACTCTGCAACTAATAGAATAATTGCTAAAGATGAGGACGTTTGCTGTAAAGTCCTATCAAGGTGTTTTGATATACCTGTGTTCTAATATATCAGCAGCAGATAAGGATGAAAAGGGCTTTATGTAGGAATATCTGCAGCATGATGCACAGTCATCATGTACTGCATTGCAGAGGATTATTAATACATTACCCTGTATTTTGAGGAAGAAGATGTTCCAATGTCCTTCAGAAGATCTTGTTGACTATAGTTCATTTATGTGTTATTAAGTAAACTGGAGAAAGAAATATAATACTGAAATTTAGACCACAATGTTCCTTCAGTCATTTACAATTGGTTTATTTTAGGAAGCTGATTTTTCATCAAAGCACTCAAGACTGTAAATTTATTTATATTGCAAAGCAATATCTCCAACAAGTATGGAAACAAACAAACTTGAGATGCCTCTTAAAAATAAAAACACAAACTGTTTATGTCATAAACTGTCCCTTTATAAAATAATCTTCCAAAATGTCCACATTTCTCCCTTCCTTGTTTCCCTGTTCTAAGAATTATTGGAAACTATTTCAACAATTTTACTCTGGAAAATAAGGATAAGCTGTTATGACAAATATCTTTTGGTGACATGATCATGTTGTAAGATATTAGAAAATTAGAAAATTTTGGATACTGTCCATTATTTGTTTATTTGTATTTTAGGCTACTTCCATAAAAAAATAATCCCAAACCAGGCTATAAAAAAACCCAGTAGTAATAAACTTTAGTAATAAAGCCATACCAAATTATAGGCTTTAGAAATGTGAAATAGGATCATAACAATGATAGAACTACCCTAAAAGACACAATAGCATGAATCCAGGAGTAACAAGAGACCAGCTTGTGAACATTTGTGAAGAAAATTGTTGAAATGTATGTTGTGGAATAAATTACAGGATAGGATTAAATATCTGTGTATAAAATTAAATAGCAATGCAGAACACCTAAAATTCAATTTGGGGAGCGGGATGGGTAGGTGACAGGATAGAGATTCTCATGTTCTCAGATTTACAATCTCAGTTTATAATTTAGTCTTAAAATGGTTTTGTGATTATGAAGCATTTGGTGGGAGGGTGAAAAATAAAGTATCTGGTCTATAACTTCTAAGTATACGGTCTTTGCCCATATTTGTGGCTACTGAAGCAAGCACTCTTTAGTTTATGTGTATGACAGAAGCAAAGGGTGTAGGGTTAAAAAGCAAAGCAGCTTTTTATGTCCTGCTTTTGAGGTTTGTAAGAATGTTGGTTTTCAGATAGATTTCCGTTCTGTTAGCTGAGTTAAAGACAAGGAGTTGGTATTGGAATGGATTAGGAATGTAAGATCTGAGATAGCAATGATACTGTCTGATAATTTCTCAGGGATGGAGACTATTCAAAGTGAAGTTTGGGTTTTTATTTTTATTTTTTATGTTTGGGAAATGATGAACTCTTGGGCCAAAATTAGAGCTATAAGTCCTGAATCAACAAACAGGTGGATCATGCAGCTAAGAAATTGCTGAGTCAAATTTGTATTGATATTCCTTTGCCTTTATTGCCTTTGGAGATCAAATGCCACAGAAAATAAGAGTATCAGCTATAAATGGAAGAGTTAATGACAGACGAATTGTTAAAAGGTTTTTATTTCTAATTGGGAGATATTTTTTTAAAAAATTTCTTCTTGGCAGCAGCATCAGATAAAGTAGGCCTGTGTTTCTTGTCGCACCTTTGTGACCTTCAGAAAAGTTTATCGAAAATTGAAAGAATTTCCTCAGGACTGTACAGTACAACTGATATTGGGAAAACAACTGACTATATTATTTAGGACTGTCTGCCACAAATCATAGAAGACTCTTTTCTGCAGGAATTATCTACTCTTGTGGGATTATTTTATGTGGAGAAAATACTTTGGAGTGCTATCTTAGGGCCTTTGTGGCCTTTTTAAAATTTTAAGCTCTGGAGTATATGCATTAAATAGACTTACAGCTTCTCATTAAAAATGTAATAAAAGGGCATATGCTATCTCTGCTTCACCATTAAATCAAAGTAGGAGGGAGTAGTATTGAGTTCAGCCGAGAGTGTAGGCATTTGGCAGATGTTAAAAGCTAATTAATTTTGGAGTCAGTTGTGAATGGAGAGAGAAAATCATCTGTAATTGGGATGCTGATGTGGACAATACACCAATATCTAGTTTGTAATAGGCTTTTTACAAAGCAGCTTAGAATCACTCTGATGAAGAGCTTTGTTGAATGAAAGAGGTAGTACAATTTGCCTTTATGAAACATTTCATGTTGCCTTGTGGCTTCCCCCATATCTCTTACCTCTGTATGTATGGGAGCCAGAAAAGAAGTTTGTCCAGAAACTACAGGGAGTGCAGAATTATTAGGCAAATGAGTATTTTGACCACATCATCCTCTTTATGCATGTTGTCTTACTCCAAGCTGTATAGGCTCGAAAGCCTACTACCAAGTAAGCATATTAGGTGATGTGCATCTCTGTAATGAGAAGGGGTGTGGTCTAATGACATCAACACCCTGTATCAGGTGTGCATAATTATTAGGCAACTTCCTTTCCTTTGGCAAAATGGGTCAAAAGAAGGACTTGACAGGCTCAGAAAAGTCACAAATAGTGAGATATCTTGCAGAGGGATGCAGCACTCTTAAAATTGCAAAGCTTCTGAAGCGTGATCATCGAACAATCAAGCGTTTCATTCAAAATAGTCAACAGGGTCGCAAGAAGCGTGTGGAGAAACCAAGGCGCAAAATAACTGCCCATGAACTGAGAAAAGTCAAGCGTGCAGCTGCCAAGATGCCACTTGCCACCAGTTTGGCCATATTTCAGAGCTGCAACATCACTGGAGTGCCCAAAAGCACAAGGTGTGCAATACTCAGAGACATGGCCAAGGTAAGAAAGGCTGAAAGACGACCACCACTGAACAAGACACACAAGCTGAAACGTCAAGACTGGGCCAAGAAATATCTCAAGACTGATTTTTCTAAGGTTTTATGGACTGATGAAATGAGAGTGAGTCTTGATGGGCCAGATGGATGGGCCCGTGGCTGGATTGGTAAAGGGCAGAGAGCTCCAGTCCGACTCAGACGCCAGCAAGGTGGAGGTGGAGTACTGGTTTGGGCTGGTATCATCAAAGATGAGCTTGTGGGGCCTTTTCGGGTTGAGGATGGAGTCAAGCTCAACTCCCAGTCCTACTGCCAGTTTCTGGAAGACACCTTCTTCAAGCAGTGGTACAGGAAGAAGTCTGCATCCTTCAAGAAAAACATGATTTTCATGCAGGACAATGCTCCATCACACGCGTCCAAGTACTCCACAGCGTGGCTGGCAAGAAAGGGTATAAAAGAAGGAAATCTAATGACATGGCCTCCTTGTTCACCTGATCTGAACCCCATTGAGAACCTGTGGTCCATCATCAAATGTGAGATTTACAAGGAGGGAAAACAGTACACCTCTCTGAACAGTGTCTGGGAGGCTGTGGTTGCTGCTGCACGCAATGTTGATGGTGAACAGATCAAAACACTGACAGAATCCATGAATGGCAGGCTTTTGAGTGTCCTTGCAAAGAAAGGTGGCTATATTGGTCACTGATTTGTTTTTGTTATGTTTTTGAATGTCAGATATGTATATTTGTGAATGTTGAGATGTTATATTGGTTTCACTGGTAAAAATAAATAATTGAAATGGGTATATATTTGTTTTTTGTTAAGTTGCCTAATAATTATGCACAGTAATAGTCACCTGCACACACAGATATCCCCCTAAAATAGCTATAACTAAAAACAAACTAAAAACTACTTCCAAAAATATTCAGCTTTGATATTAATGAGTTTTTTGGGTTCATTGAGAACATGGTTGTTGTTCAATAATAAAATTAATCCTCAAAAATACAACTTGCCTAATAATTCTGCACTCCCTGTATGTTTGGGCAAATGCTGAAGGAGGAAATGAAGAGAAACACGCTGCTTTTTTAGCATTCTCAGTCTTCCAGTTTTGGCAAGCACTGCTGGAGAATGCCAAGGCAAAAGAGTCTGGTACAAGTGCCAGAAGATGCTGAGAAAGATCCATAAGTTAATGTTTGTTTTGCTTTCCTCTTGGAAATGAGGAATTTCTATGACTTTACAAAACAACTTGGAGAAGGTAATTTGAGAAAGATTCCCCTTGCAATTTTCCCAGCCCTGGATTTTAAAGTTTAATGGAAAAAACATGAACTAATCCCTTGTGCATTTTGTTTTGTTTTTTACTTAGGATAGAAATTAACACAGTAGCCAAGTTACACACTTGTGAGAATTAGGTGTGCTGAAAATGTAGCAAGGAAGAAAGAGAGAGAAAGAAAGTGAGGGAGGGAGGGAGGGAGAGAGATATATATATCACCAAATTTTCCTTAGATATTCTGTAAACTAAAAATGTCCGTATTACATAATTTGCTGTGTAAAATTTGCATTTTTAATATGCCCAACTTACCTTAGGTGTTGGCTCATTGACAGCACACCACTTTGTCTACCTCTTATTCTTTTGTACCAATAGATACAAAATAGATACTAATTACCTATCTCCAGTTCATATTTACTTTGTGTTTTCTCAGTGTTGCTAGGAGTGAAGTAGTGGTTTGAAGACAAGGAGCAAAATGCTGTAAGAATTGCTCTGGTAAATGTTTTTCCTTCACAGCTCTCTGCTCGAAAGAATAATTTGCAGAGAGCATTGCTCAGCGAAGTGTGCATTTTAGTTACCCACAGTAGTGTCTATTGTCCTGTTCTTGAATTGAATGATGTCATGTTTCATTTAAAGCTCTTAGCAATGCTCAGAACTGCATTTAGTGCAGGCAATGAGAAAGTTGTGAATCAGGTTCCAGGGGAAACCTTTGTGTGTGAGGGGCTTAGTAGTTAAAGGCTGACTCGTGCAATATTGCTATCAAAGCAGCCGTATAGACTAATAAGGCTCATTTTACCTGAGGGCTCCCGGGTGGTAATTTTGCAGCTGCTGGAACTGAAGGATGCCTTCATCTTTGGGTGCACAGGTAGCTTATACCTAGTTTTGGGTGGGTGGGGAGCAGGAGGAGGAGGGAGAGAAGTTCAGTCATTGTTTAAAAAGTTGGAGGCATTCCACAGTGATGAGGTAAGTGTTGCAGAAAATTCTCCCTCATAAAAGTGCTTGGGACTCCAGGATGTTTCATGATATGACAGAAAACTCTAAGACGGTAAGAATCTGTAAGACAACTGGATTTGCTAAAAAAAATCTTGAATTTTTGAGGGAGTTGAACTGAGAGGGAGTTGAAAGGTTGCACGATGCTTGGGAATTAGGAGGGAGACCCTGATTTGAGACACTCTTGTATTTTTCAGTGGGTTGTTGTACATGTACTGTGATGTGCTAAGCAGTAGAGAGCATGTTTATGGACTATAAAGAATGCAAATTTTATCTCTGTTATTTGAATAATTTTGGGGTTTAATTGGCTTTGTTGTTGTTGCCCAGACTAACTGTAATGGCAGGGATGTCTATCCATACTGCCAGGGCTTTTTTTCTCATAGAATGCTCAGAACGGAGTTCCGACACCTTTTTTGGATGGAACCTTGTAGAGTAGGCAAGGCGGGTTGTATGACATGTGTGAGTTCTGGCACCTTTTTCTTTTACAAAAAAAGCACTGCATACTGCTATTCAAAATCTTCAGTATTTAAGAGTGTGCCTTATCATTCAGGGATTTGCGGGTGTGTATGTGTGTGTGGGGGGGGGGTGAGTGGGTGTTTTCTTCACCCAACAGCTTGATATTTTTGTGCATGCATGTGTTGATCCAATTCTAGACCATATTGTCCTGTTTAAATAAAATTTGATTAGGACATTTTCAAACAAAGTGTGTATGGCCCATAGTTACACAGCCTCTCTTGTTGTCATGAAATGCAACCTGTGGACCACACAATTGATTCCATCGAAAATAAGAAATAAAAATACAGGCACTGAATTATATAATGTTAAACTGGTAGATAGTGCACATTTAAACATGAAAATATTGTGTTCCTCTGAGTCACAAATATCCATTTTAGGTATTATCATTCATTTAAGAGTATTAACCATTCAATATAAATAGCTCTTTTAGATACATTACAGCATTTTTAATTTTTGAAGTTGCTAGAGACGAAAGAAGTTTAAAGGGTTAGCATTACTGATGAAAAAAGCATAATTTGACATAGTTGTTTTTAGAACTTCATATCATTTACATTGGAAAGCTGGGTTCATATAAGTTTTTTAAATGCATGTTTTAATTTTAGTTATCTGTGGGTGTGGAGGTAATACAGTTCTCAATCTTACGGAGAAACTATATCTAGTGTGTGTGTGTGTGTGTGTGTGTGTGTGTGTAATCTTTGTTTAGAATGTCAGCAAGCAGTATGTAACCTCACAGGGAGGAAGTCAGACAGGGTGGGGAACATTACTACATTTGTGGAAAGTTATGAGTGAGAAAGGATCATATTACTAAAACACATTTCCTAGCAGAGTGTTGATAAGTGCAATTAGTCCTCTTTCCAGCTTAGCCAAACCAAACTAAACCAACTTAACACACCTTGGTCAATTGAAGATACTAAGAAAATGTGTAGCATTGGACTTTGTGTCCTCTGAATCATGTTTAAGGCTGGAGTTAAAGGATGCACGGCACAGGTGGTGTGCCGTCATGGAGATTTCGTTCAAATCTACCCCATTATAGTTATATTTAGGTTTATTTCTCATCTGATAGCAAATAATATGAAGAAGAATAGGAAAACTATTGAAATGAACTACATAATTAATTCTTACAAATTAAAAAAACAACAACTGAGTAAATGTTGCCACTTCAGAAGCTCTGTGTTAAGAGCATCATAGTTAGTTTTCCTATGCTTTTTCATTGACAGGAGTTTTGCAGAAATATCTTGCAGGGGAGTGATTTTGGTTTCTAGTAGATATTTTGAAAGAAGGCATGAACTGCAGTGGATGAAACAATGCTACAAATGGATAAAGATTTTTTTTTCCTGAGTTTGAAAGGGAGTTAAGGGGTATGTCAAGATGATTTTTATGACTTTAATTTATACATTTTTGTGCTTAAAATTAATACCTAAAAGATGGAGGCTATTCAATTGTTAAATTTGAAAAGTAGTGGTTAGTCAGTGGGCAATTGAAAGGCTACCAAAAGGAAAAAGGAAGGGTTCAGATGCTGATGTAGTCCTGGGATGCACATTGCTCTTTCCTTTATTTTTTTATTTTTTTTATTATTTTTATTCCATTTATATCCCGCCCTTCTCCGAAGACTCAGGGCGGCTTACAAGCTTAGCAGTAGCCTTCATTCTATGTATATGCCTGCTTATTATGGCTTTCATACACCCCCCAAGCGGCATTATTACAAAGTCAGCTTAATTGCCCCCAACAATCTGGGTCCTCATTTTACCTACCTCGGAAGGATGGAAGGCTGAGTCAACCTTGAGCCTGGTGGGATGCGAACCTGCACTAATTGCAGGCAGCTGGTGTTACTTAAGGAGGCATTAGCCCACTGCTCCACCAAGGCTCTTATATGGGGGTCACAGAAATTAAAGGAATCTCAAGGATAATGTAACAGTGTCTTACTTCTCTAGTTTTTTCTTTCTTTTCTTTTCTTTTCTTTTCTTCTTTTCTTACTTTATCTAAAGTCTGAAGTCTTGCAATTAGGCAGCAGTAACTGCCCATTTCAGATATTTGAATTTTTGGTGTAAGTAAAAAAAAAAGTTCAGTTTTGCTGGATTAAAAAATAATAACATGATGAGAGAAATGTACCTTGTGTTTTATATGCTGCCAATTGGTGTAGGTCAGACCAGTCTAAACAGAAAATATGCTGAATTACTTTACTATATAATATAAATCTGAACTTTCTAGCTAGCGTGCAGCAGCAATTCTGTCAACAGCCACACTTTTCAAGGGTTTTGTTTTAGTAAGTGAATCCTGAATCTAGTCCAAAACTTACATATTGTTTGCAGGCAGGATCTGAAGAGGAATAAGAGTGGAATTTCATTTACTGGTATCCCCTCATGTATTCCATTGGTCTCTCTCTGTATGTCTGGATTATACATTTCTTTGTATACACTGGGAACAACTTGTGTTCACTCAGTTTCTGGCAAAATGCATTAAAAATAAGAATATGGATCATAATCCTAAATATTCAATAGCATTTGCATAATCCTAATAATTTTTGATTTAGAGACAAAACTATTCTATTCAAACTTGAGCTGGTTTTCTCTTGTTATTTGCTAAGCTTCTGTTTCTGAAAGCTTTTGAAAATGTGACATTAAAATCTGTTGCAGTTCTTTTTCACCTACTGGATTTTGGGAGAATAGAAGGTCATAAAATTGGAATAAACAAAGTTTTTTCTTTCTCTAGCTAGAAATCTATTCTATAGGAATAGATTTAGACTTAGAATTTAGAATCTAAACTCTAGGAATTCTCAAATTCTCTTTGTGTAGTATTGACAAACCAAATGTAGTTTAATGGAACTTTGGGGCTGTCTGTAACTGGGACGACATAGTAATGTACAGGAAGAAAGGCTATAGGATGATTGAATGAAATAGCAACTCTGTACTTCAGCTAAGATATCTAAAGCAGCTGATCAAATATACTCTATTGTACTTTTATTTTGTAGCTCTATGTTTTCTGATAAATTAGACGAAAGCTTTTCCATTTACCGGTATCTCATTTACCCAGATTTCAAACTACTCTTTTGAAGAGTAGCTACTATTGTTTACTTTATGATTAAAAATATTTCTTGATCAGAAATCAAAGGAAATAATTTCTCTGTTACTTTGCTGAAGAAATGCATACTTTATTGCTTATAATAAATCTCCAGTTTTCAGTAATTATAGTTGCAACTATAATTAATTTCATATTGCATAGATAAATTGTAACAATGCCCCTTTATTTAAATCAACTCTTGATGACTGCATTCATGCAATCTTATGGCAGGATAATTGAAGTGGCTTACCCTTAAAGCTTCAGGAACTAGTTCAGATAGTGGACATTTGCTTAAATTGAAATGTTAAAAATAATTAAAAATTTCTAATTTAGATTTGAACAACCCAATAATTATTGACAAACTTACTATAGAAGTTATGTTTATTAAATGATAAACTAGAAGAATTTAATCTGTTTAACAAGAACAATGTGCCATATATCAGATTAACCAAGAACATGAAAATAAAACTGATGGTTCAACTTGACTTCATTGAGTCACAATAATAAAAGGATAAATTGTAGGACTTGGTACAGATAGACCTATCAGTAAATTTACAGAGGCCACAGCCCGCGAATATTTTTTTCTCGGATCCTCAGATTTACATTTTCTCATAACTTAGAAGATTTTCAATATGTATTGCTTTCTTTAATCAAAATATGGATGCACCTGTTATAAAATGTCTTTTAGAGTAATTTCAATCAGTCTATGAAAGACATGCAGATCTTTCCAAGATGTTATTGAACAATAATATATTAATATCTAGGGGTTAATAATTCATATACTATGCTGCTTTTCAACAATAGCGTATTCCAAAATGAAGAATACACAAAGTGTTTAGAAGACAATTATAAATATTTCTATTCATATAGTTTTTGTTAAAAAAATTTCAAAATATATGGGTATGACAAGCTTAATAAATAAACATAAGTAGCAGGAAAAAAATTTTTTTTTTAAAAAAACCTTGGAATTCCAGCCAAACCAGACACTTCATTTACTTTATTAATGGCTTATTAGGAGTTCCTGGAGCTAAAATAGCAACATGCCCAGTAAAATATAAATTCATACACACAAACTGGATAATGCAGTTAAGAGACTTTTGGAGTAGGCATAATAAATCTAACGAAGAAGAAAACAAGGAGAAGATGAATCAATTTTTGTTTTTCCATATGCTTACAGAATTTTTCAACAAAAGCTGCTTATACAAAGCATCATTTTTCTACAATGAGAGCTGGGAGGTAAAGTTGTTTACAACATAATAGTTACAGGGAAATAATTATGGCAACATGCAGATACATAGTACTGAAACTATTTACACTAAATGCAGCTCAAAACAATTCCCAGATGATTTCTACAGCAGATTGAGCATTCTCTTTTTGTTTGGTTATTATGGATGTCCAAACAAAATGAGTTAATAAGTCAGATTTGTTGTCGATATACATGGACTTATTTTTAAGAAAGGCAGGAGATAAAGTCACCACAGAAATTGCTCACAGATGTACTGTTACATCTGTATATTCTTATTTGTTGTTAGGTGTTGCAATCTCTCCGCTTGCCCCCTATATATTTATGTGTGGCAGTGGTTTTTTTTTTCTTTCTTGTCATATTAAATGTTTATAATTTGGTAAGAATTTTTTGTATTGTCAGGATGGGTATTTCTGAGCTTCCTTTATATGTTTCTGTGGATCAGAGATTAATAATAGTTTTGTTTATGTTCAGGCAGGCAAAGCTACACTAATGGAATTTTTTGCATCACTTAATTTAAAATCCATTAAAGATTTCTTTCTTTCATTCTGTTTTGTTTGTTTTTGTTTTTTTGTAATTTTGTCTAGGTTAGCCCTGTGATCATTTTGATCATCTACTTTAGAAAGACGTGTAAAATCAAGTGGGTTTGCTTCAGCAAATATAGAGATATGAATGCTGGTTGTGGTTTTTTTTTTAAAAAAGCTATTCAAATGAAGTCTAAAAATAAAGAGAGGTAGAACTCCCTACTGATAGACAATTCCTTAGACCAGGGGTGTCAAACTCAATTTCATTGAGGGCCGCATCAGCATTGTGGTTGCCCTCAGGGGGCCGGGTGGGTATGGCCAGGGTGGGCGTGGCCTACTGGGTGGGCGTGGCTAGAGTGCGTATGCCCTACTGGGTGGGCATGGCCAGGTCTACATCGTTCGCGTCAAGGTTGCCTATGGGGGCCTGGGCAGGAGTGGGACAGATCTGAGGGTCTCTGGCAGAAGGAGGGTCTCTGGGCCAGGGCCAAGGCAGTGGGGGCCGTTCCCTCACTGTTTCCAGGATGAAACCACTTTGTGGGCCGGATCCGGCCCCCGGGCCTTGTGTTTGACATGTCTGCCTTAGACTGTTGTTTATATGCAGTGTTTCTGCAAAAGATTCCTCCTGGTCTCCTTGTACTCACTGAAGTGTCTGAAGATAGCCTTCCTTCCATGTGATTACTTTTCTGTGCACAAGTAAAATGGTTTTTAATGAAATCAATATACATGCAAAATTAATATTTATTTTTCTCTCTCCATAAAGATGGCTACGGTCTTAATGTGTTGCCTCCAGTAATGGTGGGTACAGCTCCCAAGAAGACAGGGAAGAATCTACATAGAGAAGACAGACACTTCCTCTACTGTGGAATCAAAGCGATGGAATTGTCAGACAGCGACCGACCAGTTAGCTTCAGTTCCACATCTTCCTCAGCATCCTCCAGGGATAGCCACTGTTCCTGTGGTAGCAGAACAACCTTGGTTTCCAGTAGCCATTTGGGTTTGTTCAATCAGGACAAGGAAGCAGGGGCCATAAAGTTGGAGCTGCATCCAACCCAGCAGTTTCCCAACAAAGAGCTAAGAAAAAGCAATCCCATTAAGGAACAGCTCTCTGATGGCAATCTTGGAAGAAAGCCAAATATGCTACGAAAACCCGAAAAAAAGGAAAATAACAAAAACTGTGTCATGTCATTGATAGTGGAGCCTACAAGTCCAAAACTCCTGTATGTTGACAGAGTGGTCCAAGAAATTCTAGAGACTGAAAGAACATACGTGCAGGATTTAAGAAGTATTGTGAAAGTAAGTATGTTTTCCCCTCATTTAAGTTCAGCCCTAATGTAAAATGTATAAACTGAAATTAATATAGAAAGAATACTAGGATCAGGGTTTGCAATTAAGGTCAGGCAGCCTGAAGTAGATACATGCTCTTTTAGTTATATTGAAACAGCATGGTTCTTAATTGCAGAGTTGTCTTTCAAGACAGACAATATGCCTTACTAATTAATAACTTTAAAATACTTTTGGTTAAATAGTTCTTTTTCAGATTTTATTGAGGCCTGGTTGTTGTTTTTTTTTACTTTTGGGGTTCATGTTTCAATGTGTGATCCCACAAAAATCTGATATTTTATGAATTGTTACCATTATTACTTATAGAAGTCAACACATAGCAATGATAGTTGTTGCTTTTAAAGTTAATCACCATCTATATAAAGCATAGCCAGTTAGCATTACTGAGTCTGAGGATGATAAAAGTTTTTTTTTCTTTCTAGCTGCAATCTCAGAGGTTGCCCACTTGTTAGTTTTTATGAGAAGAAAATTCTTATTAGAATCAGTGAGAGACTAATGCTAAGCCTCTGATGACTTCAAGCTACAGTCTGAAACACTGTAACCCCTGATACTATTTTTTTCTTTCCTTTTTAAAAAAAAAGTTTCCTTGCTAATTATGCCAGATGTACATGAAACATAGAAAGGTACTTTTGGGGGAAATAGGCTTTATTATCTTATTTTTTGCAAGCAGGCTAGTTTTAGAACTTTCCCACTAAATCAAGCTGGTAAAAGAAGTTTCTTGATTTGCTGCTGTAGCAAAAACCTAGAACCTCAAACCTAGAACCTCAAACCGTAAAGGTTGAATGGAAATAAAAGTCATGGATTGGTGGCACCTTACTTCTGTTTACACAAAAATAAATGATATTTATCTCCTGGATGATAAAATGTTAAATTTGAGACTTCATTTTTTGGGATTTTAGAATATATCACTTGATTCTATTAGTTCGTAACTTTTTAACAATATTCTTAAAAGTGGGGATTAAGTATTTATTTATTGCTTTTTTGTGATTTTTTTTTTAGCTGTTCAAAGCAGACATACATTTTACACATAATATGGAAATGTTATAATATATGGCTTTGGGCAATTCTCTTTTTTAAGTACATCACTAATCTGGAAAAGAAAATACTAGTCTGATGATGCACACTGAAGCAGACAGCGAGGCAAATCAGATTATCAGGATTTCATATACAAAGACAGCTTGTAAAAGAATTAATCTGTAGAAACAAGTCTTTTCCTGCATATCTATATCTTAACTGCTGATATAAAATAAGATCCACACAGGAAAAAAGTTTAAATACCCTTAAACAAAACTGAAATAAAGAGATAAAGCAAGCAGAGCTACTGACATATTGTATAAATAAGGGAGGCATTTTAAATGTTTAATACTGCTGACATAATATTTAAATACCTTTATTCTCAGTTAAAGAACTGCTTACTAATAAAAGTATTCATATAAATTTCAAACGTGAGTGTTCATTTGAAAGCATAACTAGATGTAATCTTAATCAAAGAGGAAAAAATGAAATGATCATAATGCTAGAATTTATTTATAGGAAAATATTTTAAGTTTGTACAAATTCCTGACTCCATAAAAGTCTCTGAAATGTTTGCCAGTTCAGTAGCAATAGATGTTTAGAAAAGCTGTTTTAATGTACATTTAGGAAGTAGTAAAATAACATAAAAATAATTTCTAAATAGTAAGATTTTCTAACTGCAGCTGGTTATAAATCTTTTAAGCAGATACTGGTTCTACAAATAGATCCTGAAATAGTCACTTTTTTATTTTAGAGAGCTTGTGTTTCAATATCATAGATAGTGATTACTGTTCTGTGATCAAGTATCTATTAATTTTACTTTGGCTATTAATTTTAAGTATTTATATTTTAATTGTTTATTTAATTGGCTTCACATTATTAGCTACCATTTTGTCATTAATTAGTAGAAAATTGTTGTTATCAACAACAACAACAATAATAATAATCAGTGCTTTTTTTGTAAAAAAAAAAAAAAAGGTGCCGGAACTCACACATGTCATACAACCTGCCTTGCCTACACTACAAGGTTCCATCAAAAAAGGTGCCGGAACTCCATTCTGAGCATTCTATGACAAAAAAAGCCCTGATAATAATAATAATAGAGTTTGAAAGGATCTTGAAGGTTTTTAGTCCAACCCCCCCTGCTCAGGCAGGAAACCCTATACCATTTCAGACAAATGGCTGTCCAGTCTCTTCTTAAAAACTTCTGCTGTTGGAGCATTCACAGCTTCTGGAGGCAGGTTGTTCCACTCGTTAATTGTTCAAACTGTCAGGAAACTTCTCCTTAGTTCTAGGTTGCTTCTCTCTTTGGTTAATTTCCAACTGTTGCTTCTTGTCCTGCCTTCAGGTGCTTTGGAGAATAGCTTGACTCCCTCTTCTTTGTGGCAGCCCCTGAGATATTGGAACACTGCTAAAATGTCCCCCCTCATTCTTCTCTTCATTGAATTAGACATATCCAATTCCAGCAGCCGTTCCTTATATGTTTTAGCCTCCAGTCCCCTGATCATCTTTGTTGCTCTTCTCTATACCCTTTCTAGAGTCTCGACATCTTTTTTACATCATGATGACCAAAACTGGATGCAGTATTGAAAGTGTGGCCTTACCAAGGCATTGTAAAATGGTATTAATACTTCACGTGAGCTTGTTTCTATTCCTCTGTTAATGCAGCTTAGCACTGTGTTGGCTTTTTTGGCAGCTGCAGCACACTGCTGGCTCATATTTAAGTGATTGTCCACTAGGACCTCAAGATCCCTCTCACAGTTACTACTATTGAGCAAGGTACCACCTATACTGTTCCTGTACATTTGGTTTTTCTTGCCTAAATGTAGAACCTTACTTTTTTCACCACTGAATTTCATTTTGTTAGATAGTGCCCAATGTTCAAGTCTGTCAAGATCCTTCTGTATCTTAAGCCTTCTATTCTGGAGTGTTGGCTATTCCTGCCAGCTTACTCAATTAAGTTTAGTAAGTAGTAATTGTAGTTCATATAGTTTGGGTTCTTTGCTGTTTTTCTTGAAAATGTTTCATTACCAGGCTGGGTAACATAATCACAAATGGTACTGTTAACTGTTATTTATTACTAAAGACCAAATACCTTTTTCTAATTTCAAGTAGGTGAATATGCTTATATTGATGACTGAAGTTGCTCATTTTATTCATCCACTCATTAAAATTTGAATGAAAATAGGGAGGAGATGAAAAATGCTTGGATGAGGAGAAAAGACTTCCTAGCACAAGTATGAATACAATCAAAACTACATTCATTAAGAAAATTCTGCTTTTATAATGGAAAGTTTAATTTTCAGCAAATGTCTATGGGGAAAAAATTACTTCTTTTCTTTCTGGAAATTAAAAAATGTGTTTAAGTTGTTGATATAAATAAATGGCCACTGTAATTATAATTATTTTTGTTTATTGGATGTAAACACACTGATTGTCCTTTTGGTTTTTTCTTGAAAGTGATGCTTTTAAGTTGTTTCATTTGTTTTAAAATAAATAATTTAAAATAAATAGCTGATAGGTTATAGGGAAGGGATAGAGCAGAGTGGAGTAGCAGCATGCAAAGAGAGATTCTTAACCCTTTGCCCTGTCATGGCCCTAATTAAAACCACTGTTTACCCGAGAAAGTGCTGTTTACAATAGAAAAGATGCTCTGTTGTTACCAATGGTAACTTTTGTTCCTTGTGAAGAACAACAAGGAAGAGTTTCCAATTAAACTTTTAGCAAAGAGAAAAGGTTAGATGCCTCCCTTTAGGACAGTTCCTGCTTTAGATCCTGCACATCACTGATACGCATTCATGCATGCAAACACAAAGTGAACTACAAGACAAATACCACATCTAGATTTGTTGCAAAAAAAATGTTAGTATCTTAGCTTTTCTTGTTAAAAAAAAAAGCTTTCCTTTTGAAAATGTGGAAAACATATTGAAACAGGCAGAACCGTTAATATATGGCTATACTAAGCTACGGAGAAACATTAAATAATTAGTATTTAAGACCTAGTTGTGAGAAATGTCTCTAGTAAGTCACAGCCAAAACTGAGAAAAAGTAAACAACATTTTATGAGTGAACTGAGCTGGAGAAAGATGAGCTATGAAAAGAACTCTGCAGGTTTCATCAAGCCCATCACCCACCAGCCCACTATTATAAGAGTGGCCACAAATATAGGTCCAGACACAAAGGTTACCTCTGTTCTCCATGATCTTGTCTTGTATTCAAAGATAAGAGAATAATATGAAGGGACGGTTACAACAGGTTGAGTAATAGAGGGCTGTGTTTTTTAAGGGATTCACAATATACCGTAACTTATCTCCCTTCTCATCTGCGTTGGACTTTGGACCCAAATCCAAAAATTAACTTTCTGTGCCTTTAACTGATTGGATACAAGAATCTGCAGTGAACTTCACAAATATTTTTTATATTATTTGTGAATAAATTATTTTTTAATGTACTTCAAAGGAATTTCAATTCTAACGTTTCAAATTTTCTGAGGCAGATTGATGATGCTTCTAAGCTTTCCCTATTTTGATTAAAGTTCCTGGTAGTTCAGTGCCACTGAGTGCCAAATTCCCCTAATATTTCTAAAGTAAACCCTTATCTCCTATTGAGGACTAGAAAATACTTCTTAAATTTATTTAATCGTGCAATTTAAAGCTAGTATTTAGAATCCACCTGAATTTGAATACAGTTTAAAGCAGGGTTCTCCAAACCCTGGTCTGTGGACCAGTACCGGGCCATGGCATGCCAGCAACCGATCTGCACAAACAACGAAAGCCCCATTCACAGCATGCAGGCAGCACACAAAACCACACACTCTCTGGTCTATGGAAAGACCTCTCTCCACATAACCAGTCTTTGGTTCCCAAAAGATTGGGGTCCTCTGTATACATGTATACATCAATATTGATTGTGGAAAATAAAACATCTAATAGAGATAAATCATATTTTTTCCTATGTTCAGCCATGTCCAGACCTCTGACTGCCTGGACATATCCCTGCAGTTTTCTTGGCAAGGTTATTCAGTAGTAATTTGCCATTCCCTCCTTAGGGCTGAGAGAGAATGGATGGCCTCAGATATTCAAGTGACTTTGTGCCTAAGACAGAAGTAGAACTCACAGTTCTGGTTTCTAATGTGATGTCTTAACCACTACACTATGCTGCCTCTCTGGTAAATAATAAGGTAAAGATTGGTTGATAAATAATGGTTTTATCTGATAATTTAAAACCATTGGCTTCAAATTCTGTTTTACTTATCATTAATCTTTTATTTATATTCCCCTCACCACAATCCACTCTTTTTTTTTATTCTGTTAACTCCTCTCTTTCACTAATTGACATCATTAGGCTAATTCTCACATATTCTGGCCTGTACTGTCAGTCATCTCTTTAGTTTTTCTTCTGTTATTAGGGAGCTAGCTTTTTTTTCCCCTGTGGGGCATATTTCAGAGAATGTTTATAGGTTCCTCCAGAAAATTTCCTTCTCCTTATTTTGTAATTTTCTATAGTCCACTTAGTGTGCTTAAGTAGGAAGTGTAACAACTGGGGAAGATACAATGCTTTAGGTTCAGTATGTAGAGATTTTCCACCTCTTTCTTTGTTCCTGATGCCAAATGGTTCACAGACAGTTTTTAGGAAGATATATATAAAATATGTGGCTCTGGGCCTGTTTTCAAGATGTTACTGCACATCTACTAATGGACTTTAATAAATGAATCGTGACTTTCTGTGGCCAATGCTATACATAGTCAGTAGAACAAAGAGAAGTTTTGTGTCAGGATTATGTCCTATGTCTTAAAAACCGTATCTCCCTCAAAATATTAGTGTTTTATATATAGGGGCCTGTGTTTCTGTATATGGTTTCCAGCATTGGGGATGAATTTTTGCTCTGCACTTAATTAATCCAGGAAATAAGTTATAAAAGTATCTCTCCATTTTAGCCTTCTGGCAATTGAAGTCCATACATTTAAAGTTGCTGAAATTGAAAAACTGTTATAGAAACTTTAACCCCCATGATAGGGACACTAAACATTATGATACCGGTATAATCAGCCAGTGCCTAATTATATTCACAGTGGCATTTTCCATGGTGTGATTAAAATTACTTGAGAAAGATGAGCTGTCCCCTGCTCACATGTTATCTTTGAACACATAGATCTCCTTTTGCCTGTATTTCCCTCCATAAGACTGGTAACATGCTTAAATAATGATAACTTAGAAAGCTGCAAGCTATTATAATGAAAAATACAATACATGAAAAAGTATTTCTACTTTCAAAGGCACCTGAAATTCCAAGATACTTACTGATAAAATAGTAAGAAATGTGCAGGGAAAATAAATGAATACAGATTGATAGAACTGGGAACTAATGTTTTATTTAACTTCTGTCCGATTACTAACTAAAACAATGAAGTACAGTATTAGCAGCTTTCACAATAAAGCCTTACCCCAGATGTTAAACAGGTCAAAATTTTTATTTCAGAACCAGTTTAGAACAAATCCTTGTTAATAATAACAATGGTAGACATGGATGATAGTGCAAAGTAATTTTGCTTTAATTGTTGGTCATTCGTTTGAACGATTTATAATTTGAATTTAGGACTAAATGTAAAGTGCTTTGCATAAATCTCCATAAAGCAGTGGCGTAGCGTGGGTTGTCAGCACCCGGGGCAAGCACCCGGCCTCTGCACTGTCCCTCCCCCAGATAGTCCCTCGCTTTCCGCACCGCACCGCACGCCTGGCACCCCCCCCTCCACAGTGGGCGGCGGCTCGGATCGGATTCGCACAGCCAGCACTGCAGTGAGAGAGAGTGAGTGAGCCAGGCAGGGGCAGAGAGCTGCGAGTGCGAGCGCACCCCCCCACATGTTGCGCCCGGTGCAGCCGGGCCCCCCCTGTACCCCCCACGCTACGCCACTGCCATAAAGTTCTAGAATAAAACATCTATAAAATAATCAAAGGATTAAAAATGAAATGCTGAACATATAGGATATGTGCATGTATATTCATTCTTGTATATGCGTGTTATTATTTGCTTCAGCTACTCAGACCCCTGTATTTTCAGGAAAGCAGTCTGGGTAGCTGAAGCATGAGAAAGGATTGTGTTTTTGAAGCTGCTGACAACAGTGCAAATCCAGATAGTATCCATCTTAAAATGATTTAAAATCATCTAACAAAATACGTAATATGACATGCTTAGAGGCATGCAAACTAATTGTGCTAGATTGCAGAAATCAAGAAATACTAAGCTAAGGAAATTAAAGCCCTGAAACAAGAAACAGAAAATAAACATAGTTGAAAATACTTGGCCAACACATTAGCTCCTACATTAAAAAACTGGAAATAAGGCCAGTTCTTAAAAAAATGAATCAAAAGGGAATACTGGAAAATCCCAGGCTATTGTTTTATCAGTTCTTTTCAATCTGAATTCCTGAAATATTAGATGTTCAGTACTGAGAATTCCCAGTAAGCTTGTTCACTGTTGGGATTTTTGCCTCTACATTTTGTTTCAGAGTTAAGTTGGAGAAAGCTGGTTTAACATCTGTTCTTGAATGCAATTATATAGTACTATGTAGCCCGAATCTTTCTGAAGAAGTAATAAGAACCAGCAGAAACTTCAACAACCAGTTAACATAGTTTACCTGGCTATTCAAAAATATTGAACCATGAATTAGGACTGATACCTGTTTAAATAACAGGAAAAGGTATATAAAAATAGACAAACAATTCTTCCAATGAAAGAAGATAGTGATTTTACTCCAAGATAGGCATGCATTTTCATGTGTTTATAGAATATAGATTGTCTGCAAATATGTTGAGAAAAGAGGTATTTGGTTAGCTAATGACATCAAATTATTTACAGCAGTAACTATAAGAACATATCCCTCAGCTGGGCGAATAGGCATTAAAAAGAGAAATGATATCGAACTGAAATAAATGAGTGCTGATAAAATCTCAGGATAGAAGTAACTGACCACTGAAAGGCATGTTGGGCTTTTGAGCGACAGCTACACATTCATCTGAAAAAGTCAGCAGAAGTCTCCAAGTTGTCTTCAAAAGTAGATTGACATAAAGATCATTAGTGATTTATGCACATGCAACTGAAAGCAAGCCTATTTTTTATAGTTTAGTTGTGTGTTCTTACCCTGAGACTAAAAATATTCAAGGGGCAGTGCTGTCCCATCTACAACTGTTTGCGCATATCATACTTATGCCTAACAATTCACCTTTTCTACTTACAGTACCTCAGTTTTGTTGAAATAAAGCCTCACCATGTTTAGTTGAATCCATCCCCAAATTACCTCAAGAGCAGTTCTGCAGATCAATCTTGTTTCATGTTTATCTTATTGCACCTTTTTAGCCTGCAGCCATCTGGAAGGAGGCTAAGCACTGAGGCTGCTTCAGGCCAACTACAGTTAAAGGAGAAGGAATTTCTATCCCACAGGTTCTCTCACACTATTCAAATTATTCCTTTGTTGACAAAAAATGCCCAGAGCTCTTTTGAATCTGATTGGTATTATGTTTTTGTTCCTGACAAATACCATTAGTTTAAAGTCGATGCTTAATCCCAAAGTTGGGAAAAAGGTAAGAATCTATACCTACTAATACCTAGTTATAAGAATTACTTTGTGAAAAGACCTTTATGTGAATCTTGGTTGATTGTCAGTGATTTAAAATAGTTTTTAAAGGACTATGAGGAAAAACTTGCAAGAGCCTGTTGTAAAGAACGTGAATGGCAGGTAGATAATTTGCAGGTTTTGATCATATAATTTTATTGTAGAATGTAAATTAGGGGGTGCCTCAGACTTGCTTGAAAATATGAGTCTCCTCCGGAGTTCATGATGTTCATGGAGAATTATGTTCCATTTACTAACTCCCCAATTCCCATCCCCCAGTCTCAGAGTAAATCTTGTGGTTATGGCAGAAGATAAGAGAAGAATTTTCTCCCTCTCAGTAGCAATTCGCTTCCTGCTACTCTTCAAAAATACTGTTTTGATAAAAGTTTTGACTATGCTTATAAAGAGCTGGTTGCCCAGGACAGAAATGTTGCAACTTTGGCCTGAAAATAAGTGGGTCTGTTACTTAATTGTGATCTGATTTAAGACAGGGAAGCTGCTCCAATTGCCCTGTTATCTTTTTTAAAGGAGCTGAACTTTTGTTCTATTCCAACAGCAGAGTGGCCGAAGTATTATGATACCAACGTTGATACATTGTTCTGATAAAATATAAATATTATCAGGAAAAAATGGCTAAAATTTGTGATATAGCGCATTGTTAAATAGAGGCAAACATATTTATATAGTAAGTCATAAATCCTCTTAACAATCTAGTTCTTTTGGTCCATTCAGTTAACATGGCTAGGGAAACACCTCAACGTATGACCACAAGTGAGCCCGAAGTTTCTGTGGCTAATTGAGGCAGTTGTTAAGTGAGTTTTGTCCCATTTTACAACTTTTCTTGCCACAGTTGTAAAGTGAATCACTGCAGTTGTTAAACTAGTAACACAGTTGTTAGGTAAATCTGGCTTCCCCGTGGACTTTGGTGGTCAGAAATTCGCAAAAGGTAATCACATGACATTGCAACCGTCATAAATACCTGCCAGTTGCCGAGTGTCCAAATTTTGGTCACGTGACCATGGGGGTACTGCAGTGATCATAAGTGTGAAAAATAGTCATAAGTCACTTTTTTCAGTGCTGTTGTAACTTCGAAAGGTCACTGAAAGAAAGGTTGTAATTAAGAACTACCTGTACTCTGTCCCAGCATATTTCTTCAGAATGGAATAGGTCAGGGTGTCAAACTGCCGGCCTGCGGGCCAGATGCGTCATTTGGAAGCCACGCCCACCCCATTGCCGGCAATGGCAAAACTTTCCCAATACGTTGCATGATGTCACGTGACGTTGTGAGTTTGGCAGGTCTGGAATAGATGAATATCTGCAAGATTCCCTTGTAGTAAAAAGAGTAGTAAAGGAGCATTTGGCTCTAGGACTTTCCAAGAGATATTCCCACATGGACATATAGGCTGAGGTAGAAGCATATTTTTATAATACTCTCACAGGGCTGTGCAGAGCAATATGTCCAATCTGATAAGAAGAAAGCCTATCAAAATTTCAGAACAGGAGTTGGGGGAAAGATATATACTATAATATATGATTTTATGAAAAAATAATTGCCCCATCAGAGTTTCTGATCTTTTACATACCTTTGTCAGATCATATTTATGTGCATCCTGGTGATATATAAAGGAATCTGAATGAACAATAACACCAAAGTTTAGTCCTTGTTGCATATCCTTATTGCTACAACTTAAGGTTGTTGCCTTGTACTCTACCTGGAGATGACTTTGAACACCACTGGGAAGATACAATTTGCTACAAAAGGCATATGCCTACTTGTTGGCAAGTGTTGTTCACCATGAGCATATTACATCTATACTTAACACACACACACACACAAACACACACACACACCAAAGGGCTGGTTTAATCTGTAAACTTGTGTATAGTTTGGCACTCCACCTCCAATTGAAGTTGACCTGTCTAGCATGGTCATCAGGGGAAAACTTCGTAAAATTTTCGTGGTTGAAGGTGGGGGGAAATGGTGGTAGAGACGAAACCAGAAGTTGCTGTTATAGACTAATCTACCCTTAGATGTTAGGTTACCCATAACTGTGGTTGTTTTCTGGGAGGTAGTAAACTGAATTTCTTTCAGGGGACTTTTGAGATTGTCTTCTTGTATGTAGCCACAGGAGCACTGTGGCTAACATTATTGATGTTTAATGTTGTTAGTTAATGGTTTATTAGAGTGTTATTGTGGATATTTTAGTATTGTGTAATGTATATTACTGAATTTAAGGGATTCATTTCTTTTCCTTCTGACACATTACATGACCTTATCACTTGAAACTTTGGTATTCTTGATTAACTCAGGCATTCTTGTTTTGAATCAGTAGGATACTTATATGCAGAAACGTAGAAAATCCAAAAGGGGAGAATAATGAGTGAGTTTTTGGTTGCATTTCAAATTCATTCAATTGTTAAACTGTTTGAGCAGGTATGATACTCAAATTGTAAACTTTATTAAATTAGTTTTAATTCCATGGTTGGTTTAGTAGGTTGGTCTTTTCCTTTTGTTTCCCAGCAGATACTGAGTTCACTTCACTTTAACAATAAATGGTCTGGTAGGTTATCAGGGATTTTCCACACTTTTTTAAAATCAGGATTTCAAATGATCATAGCTTGCTTTTACATTGTTAGTATTTTCCATTGGTCTGTTGGGGTCAAATAATTCTTAAACAGGGGGAAAAAGTGATTAAGTCTATAAAACAAACTCGTGGTTGTGTAGCTTTGATCATTTTCCATGCAGGACAGAATGAGAGATCATGTTCCATTTTTAATGGCATTTCTTGCTCTAGGTCGAGTTTGCGGAGCTATTAAATGACAAGGCACAATACAGATCTCTAATTTGAAAGCTCTTGAGTTATTTATTTATTGGGTTGGTTGCTTCCCACGAGTTATTTTGAACATAATGATCTTCAGAAGTGGGTTTTATGGAGCCGATTTCATCTCTGTGGCTACAATCCCAGTTAAGGTTAGTTAGAAAGTCTTAGGGTGAGTTGTGTGAACAAAGTTTTAATTCTCTGTGATGCTCATTACTTTGTCTCATGAAATTTAAACATGCTGTTTTTGGCAAGAGAGTTCAACTCCCATGCCAGTAGAGTTTCTATTGAACTTCTTTTTAATAAGCGCTTTCAAATGGTAAGAGAAAATAGCTACATTTGCTGATAACAATTGCTTGTGGATTAGCACTTGTTCTTGCCTTTAATAACTAAAGAGGGCATTCTGAGTTAATATGATTATTTTGGCATTTAATGCATAGATATATAATATCTCATCTGCAACATTTCCAAACTTTCAACTTTACATTTGGCATTTCAGTGCATTGAGGTATTGTTATAGCTCTATTCAAAAATAAATGACTGGCTGTGAAATAAATATGTTAACAATGTTTTAGAAGGAGAAGCAGCAGCATCCTCACCACATAGGCCTCTTTCCCAGAAACTGAACAATATTTAATTCTGCATTGTAAATTTTGATAGTAATCTGAGGAAAGGTCTAGAAGTGTTATGTTGACCTTATTTTATTGGCAAGTTCTGTACCATGATTTGCAAACAGACAGAATTCAAGTAAAATAGTTCAGTGCCTTTGTTTCCAGATCCTATTACAAAAATTAGGTAAAGCCATGCCAAAATCCAATTTACATTTTGATGGATTTCTTATTGTCATACTTGAGTGATCATTATCTGCAGTCCAGTTTCTATATAGTACAATATAGTTTTTGTTTCTTTGTTTTACATAAAGAATAGAGCAATCCATGTTTTCTGATACTTCATTTTTTATAGTAAAAGGTCTTGACTGTCACACAGTTTTACATCTTTTCCTCAGGAAGCAGTTGTTAAACTCTTAGATGAATAACATGAGAAACATAAAAGGCCCTCAAAACAAAAGCAGAACCCACAACATTCAATTTTAAAATAGCTTGTTGGTAAAATTGGATATTTAGTAAAAATGATTAGTTTCACTTTCATATAGGCATAATTGCAAACTGCCTTTGAATTGGAACTAACGTGGGAAAAGAGAATTATGAATTCCTTTATAAAGTACTATTTTAAAAGTCTTTTATCATGCTTAGCAAATGTTGTAGCTCCCTATTTTGGTTTTTTAGAGCAAGCTTATTTCATGCTAGTAGAACCAGCCTTGGTGGAGCAGTGGGCTAATGCCTCCTTAAGTAACACCAGCTGCCTGCAATTAGTGCAGGTTCGAGTCCCACCAGGCTCAAGGTTGACTCAGCCTTCCATCCTTCCGAGGTAGGTAAAATGAGGACCCAGATTGTTGGGGGCAATTAAGCTGACTTTGTAATAATGCCACTTGGGGTGTGTGTGAAAGCCCTAATAAGCAGGCATATACATAGAATGAAGGCTACTGCTAAGCTTGTAAGCCGCCCTGAGTCTTCGGAGAAGGAATAAATAAATGGAATTTTAAAGAAAAAAATTTCAAATTTGAAAAGATCTACCATTGTATTAGTTTATTCTTTCCACTCACTGACTCAGATTCTGGGTATTTTTGTACTTGTAGCAATAGTTTCTCCCTCTTGAAGCTTCCTAAATCTTTGCTACAAGGCAGCTTGTGAATAAAAACAAAAGGTCACTTGGAAGTTTCAGGAAACCCTGGGGTTATTGTTACAGTGACTTAATACAATAACATATTTTAAGAGATCTTAAGAATGAGGTCATAAGATAAAGGCATTGGAATGAAAAGTAAAGGAGTAGAAAGTGTACTCTTTAGCATTTAGATGTCATGGCTCTTAATTGTTACAACCCTCCAGCATGTAGATATATAACTGCATTTACCTAAGTTCACCTTTTTTCTTAAATGGCAGTAAAATTATAATTTAATGAGGAAAATAGACAAAACAGTTATTTTGCAGGGGGAATTGATATATGCAAAAGGCAGTTATCTAGCAATAATTGGATAAGAATCCTTATGTCCAGGTTATTGAGCGAAAAGCTGCACAATTGTAGCTTGCTTCCATGTATGAAATGTTTTGATGTTTCAACAGGTGGCAACATATGGCTGTTAATATCTAGGTTTGGAAAGAGCGCAACAAACCACTCTCGTACTGTTGGCGGGAAGACTGCATAGACATGTTCATGAAGCTTGCTGTGTGAAACTGCTGGTAGAGTAGAACACAAACAGAAATATTGAAGTTGGGTACTCAGACTGAATAGGCAGGAAGCAGAGACCATGAAAAAACAGTATAATAGTTTTGGAAATCCACTTGTTAAGATTAATGCTAATGCCATGGTGGCACAGTGGTTAGAAAGCAGTATTGCAGGCAAACTCTGCCCACTGCCAGGAATTCAGTCCTGAATTGACTGATTTGACTCAGCCTTCCGCCCTTCCAAGGTTGGTAAAATGAGGATCCAGATTGTTGGGGCCAATATGTTGACTCTGTAAATCGCTTAGTGAGTGCTGTAAAGCACTATGAAGCGGTATATGCAAAAGGCAATTATCTTTAAGTGCTATTGCTACCTTAGCAGATACTCGCAATCAGAAAAGCAAGATTTTCACTTGAGTCTTCTTTAACCAAATTTATTGAAAGGATGCAAAATCTTGGCAACTGGATCTGTTTACTTTAGAACGCAATTATTTTTAACTGGATTAGGAAAGGATTTCTTGATCTTCCTAGCCACCTTTTAATATACTGGGAAAGTAATTATCCATCTTCTTGGTAATGAAAAACTGTACAGATGTTCTGGGCTTCTAATATTTTGCAAACTGCCATTTTCTTTCCCAGAATCTGAGAAGCCCATTCCAAAAAAGTCCTGACTTATTGAATACTCTAAAGACATTCAGAGAATAAGGTAATTTTGCTGCAGGAATTTAGTTGCTCTCTATGATTTGTAGTCGATACTATCTGGTCTGTTATCAAGTTGGGCCTGATTAGAACCTGGATGGTAATATCAAGGCTGAAGGTTAGACTTGATAAAAAAGGCAATGGCAAATCACTTCCATGCTTCTGCCAAAAATAAAAAAATGAATGAGTTCATGAAATCCCCAAGAGGCGAGGTTAATTTTAATGAAATTTTACTTTTAATCAAAGAAGTATACTGAAATAGATTCATTTATAGTTTTTATTCATCTGTCCCCAAATGTACTCTTTATGTTCATAGATTTTGCATATGTTCATGCAAAAAAAAATTCTAGTATGCCACCTTATAAATTATGTGTAACTAGGTAAGTTATATAGACAGCTAAATGTTCTGTTCTTTACAAGCTGACTATGATGACATTTATGTTGCATTTTTGAAATGTTAAAAACATTTATTTCAATAGCTCTGAAATAATTACATTCTCTCCCCCCCCCCAAGTTGTATGAAGCCCAGGTATGTTAATAATACTAAAGGCGGTGGGGGGAGGCTTACTATAGGAAGATGTCATTGATATTACTGGGTGATTAATGTGGGTGATTAAGCTGTCACTAGGGGTGAAATCTGAATATATTTGCAGCTTGAAAAAACATACACGGTATAGTCTGAGCAGCACAGTATGTTCAGTCTTTGAGAGTATTTCTTTCGTATTGGTGAACAGATAAAGTATTGTTATCTTCCATAATAGAAGGCCTGTTTGGGATGGACTCACTGAAGGGATTACAGTAATATAGAGTGAAATTGATCTGGCAGAGACTCATTTTACACAGTTTAAAGGTAGTTTCATTTTCTGAGGAAGAAAAGAGCAGACAACATTAAGGCACCCTTTTCATTTATTTCATAGGATTACCTTGATTGTATCACTGACCAATCCAAGCTGTCTTTGGGTACAGAGGAGCGATCGGCTTTGTTTGGAAACATAAAAGATATCTATCATTTCAATAGGTAAGTAAATATTAAAGTGAGCATATGTAGAAATGACACCGCTGTTCCTGTTTTTTCCCTTCTTCTTCTTCCTGGAAGAATAAAGGATGAAGGTTGAACGAAATGAATAAAGAAAATTGGGGAGGGCTGTACTTGAAACAGATAACAGTATTATAATCTTCAGAGTGGAGGTTAAAAAAAAGGGTAATAAAAGATATTTTCAGAGCTGTATCATGTCTCCCTGTGACATTCCTTCATATTGTTAGTGATTGAAAATGCTGTTAGTTTAATTTTGAGACTGGCCTGTGCATGGCCAGAAATTGGAATAAACAGAGCCACATGCCAGTGAATGTTTAGGAATATATCTGCTCCTTTTCTGAATGTGGTCTTGCCACAAAATCATCAAAGGCAATGCTTCTAGAAGATTTGTGCATAACACTGGGAAAGACTTGGATATTTTGCAAGTACAGTTTATTCTATGCCTGATATTTATTTATGCTACAATTTGGGCTTGTTTCAGAGAGGTTCTCTTCATTTTTACAAAATATTTTGCTTTCATTGAAGCTGCAAAGATCCTTTTAAACTCAAATTTGGGGATTTGCTTGTCTAGAGAAGAAGCACAAATCAGAGACAGAGTTTGTATCTATTTTAGTAAATCAGCTACTTCCCTGTGAAGAAAATATAGACCTGGCATCAATGATATGTGTCCTTGTCATATCTGGACTGGATTGTGGAACATATTCCTTTGCATACCTTTGATAATAACTTTTAAGCTGATTTGGTTTTGAAGGAACTAAAGCAAAAATACAAAACTTCCTGGAGTGATTGAAGACTATATTAAGGCTTTGGTTGTATGTTTAGAGACTATTCCAGAATGAAGATGGGAGAAGGACCTACTAAGTGGCTGTAACAAGGCAAACATTTAATTTAAATTGAGCTCAAATTAAAATGAATTAAATCCAGTTTATATGGACGCTTTCCATCTATTTAAATGATTTGTTCTGTCATATTAAAATTGCACGTGTTTAAATTCTTGAAAACTGGGAGGGAACAAAATTTGTGCCTGGGCAAGCTACATGGTCTGATCCTACTTCATCAGTTCTATAATGCACATTATATGAACTTATCAAAGTGGTGCCCTTATTTTTACTTTTGTGTGTCTAAAAACTAGATTTTAGTTTTTAGATAGCTAAGAGAGTCAGAGTCATCTGAACTTATGAAGGACAGCAGTGGGCAGGCAGGCAGAAATTATTCCTAAGGGCAGGCATTGCTACAGAAAAATTATGCTTCCTAGGTCTCATCAAATTATATAGCTTCAGGGAATGGACATGTTGCCTGGACATTTTGTGAGAGCAGGGAGAATGGGCAGAAATGGTGGGAGATGGGGAGTCCCATGTGTTTTTGCTGAACATACTTTAATTTGCTGCTAAAGGCCCTTTTTATCTATTGCCAGAATATTAAAACTGTCTATTACTTTATCATATTTTAATCTGTATGTCACCTCAGGGAAACCATTTTCAACACAATCTCAACATATTTTATATAAAGAATTAAACTTCACCTTTTAAAGCATATTAGGCAGCTGTAATAGTTGCATTGTGTTTGCTTTTCATCACCCTCCCATTTGTAAAGGCTTATTAAACTTAGCTCCAAAATGTTTAATTAAGTATTTGTTTACCACTTGAATTATTTCATGGACCACTTGTCGTAATAATAATAAATCTTAGCTCAAACCTCTTGGATCTGTGGGACCCATTTTAGATACTGCCTCATTTCCTATTTCCACTTTTGGGAGGAGTAGCTTTTTTGAAATCAAATCTGAAATGTCAGCTATTTCCCATAGTATTTGTGCAGCTAATATTCTGCCTGGAAAATGGGAGATTATTATTAATTTATTCTGCCACAGTGAATGTGGCTGACTTGGGTCATAAATCTTGATGTGTCATAAGAACTAATATTAGCAATGCTACTTCAGAGTTAGTTACATCATAGTTACATCATACTATGCAACTGTATCATAATTGGGTGAATGTAAAGACCTTGGAGACCATGGTCACCAAGCATGGGGATTAAACTGAGCATATCATAATTAAAGGTAGAAGTAATGAGAACCCTTGTGAATCTATTATGCAACTCCAAACAAGATATCAATAATAAAAACTTTCTTTGCATAGGAAAAGAGTAGTTATAAGTAGTGTAAGAATTCTTTTTGACTTGCAGTTGACTTTTGGTCAATCTTCTGTGTAATTCATTCTCATTTTCAACAAGGCCCAACCCACTCTGGTATATAGTGAAGCCCTTCAGAATTATGCCAAATCAGCAATCAAACAGCAGATGTAACCAGAACAAAGTTCTTTATCTTCATTATGATAAAGATAACTAGTTATTAATAATGTTCTAATCCATATCTAGTAAACTTTGCCAGACACACCTAGTGAGAGTTACCATATTTTTTTTTCATGCTGAATTTTGTAAAGACCCAATTATTTTTGCCCAATTTTTGCTAGGTTTTAACATATTCCTTTTTCCCAGAGTTTGCAAATCTTGGCCCAAACCCCAAGTCACAACAAAGCCCACACAAGCAACAAGTTGTATCTGAAAATGCGTGATTGTGGAATTCTCTCAAGCAAGCTTTACCTCAATCCTGCTATATCATGAAAACTGTTGTGTAGCAACATGCAAGAGAAATATATTGTCTGTTTCCTACCTGTCATTCATATACATTTCATAGTCAGTGTAGCATAACAGTCAAGTATCAGCTTCTCAGAATCACATTTCTTACGGATAACTTCATATGTTGGAAAATAACTGGGAGGAGGACAGTAAATTAAAAAGTGTTTTCCCATTGTTCCTTTATTTCCAGTTGCCAGCTGAGATTACTTTGATACCCTCATATAAACATACATATTTTGTACAAATGCAAAACAGCAATCCAGATGCTGGTGACAAAGGTTAACTGATTCATAGCATGAGTAGCTGAGCTCAGAAGAAGGAAGCCTGTACATGCTAAAGCAGGGGTCTTCAAACTTGGCCCTTTTATGACTTATGGACTTCAACTCACAGAATTCCCCAGCCAGCGTGCCTGGCTAAGAAATTCTGGGAGTTGAAGTCCACAAGTCATAAAAGGGCCAAGTTGAAGACCCCTGTGCTAAAGGAATAGTGAGCCACATTATCTCCAGTCTTCCAATGTACATCAGATCAAATTGTAATTGATAGTTTACTCACAGATAAAGTGATGATACTGATACTGATAAAGTCCATGAGGCTGTAGCATCCTAACTATCTTCAGAGCCTCAAGACTGTCTGCAAGTTTATAATTTCAGTTTAATTCCCCACTTTCCTAAGTTAAAACAGAAGTACTGTATTTTTAAAGGAAAGAGCAATTCGAACATATTGCAGCATAGACAACAAAACCTATTCTGGTGCTTGTGAGATGAAATGCGTTCATTGTAGCAAAACCCAACATTGCAAATGTTGTTTAAAAGAAACCCAGTTGGTAAATTGATATAATTATGTTTTTCCTGGTTTGAAGGGATTCTGTACATCCTTGAGTAGAGAATAGCATTATGGGGATGAATGAAAAGTGGTTTCATATATTGAGTGAATCCATAATGTCTTTGGTTTGGTTTCCCTTAGCATGATACTTAAACTCCATTGCTTTTTTATGACTTAGCTTGTTTATTCAAATGCAACCTATTGTCATGTAGTTAATAAATTGAATCCACTTGAAATCCGTGCAGAGCTAGTAGGCAAAGAGACACACATGCAGTCTATTTATTATAAAACAGTTTTGTATGTGCTGCATGAAGGTGTATCATTTTGCTTTCCCTTACATGTGCTATATCCCTAGGTTCTTAACAACTGTTATAAAACAGTGCCAGAAGTTGCTTTTTTTACCCTGATAAACATGGCAGCTGAAGTAGAGAAACAGTGATGCAAGCAAGCCAAATAGACATTTATTCACATCATTAATGGAATTATAAAAAGAAAAACTTGTAAGAAACCCTTAATTACTTCTTAGCATTATAGTAGGAAGCAGAATGAACGGTGCTACTTTATTTTAATAGTCTTAAATGCAGTGCCACTTTTAATTGTAGGCAATATATATTGGCATATGATGATAATAAATGCAGTATTGCCCTTTTTTTGTGAACTAGTGAACTTCTGCAAGATTTGGAAAACTGTGAAAATGATCCTGTAGCTATAGCAGAATGTTTTGTTTCTAAGGTAAGTGATAATATTATCTTTTGATATTAGTAAGCTCTTCAGTATTTTGCATTCTCAGAATATATAAATAGAAGATCATTCCATCAGTGCTCAAATGCTTATAACAAATAAGTTGTGGGATTCAAATCTCTTTTACAAATTACTCTATGGCAGACATGTCAAACACAAGGCCCGGGGGCCGGATCCGGCCCATGAAGTGGTTTCATGCGGCCCGCGAAGCCATCCTGAAAACTATGAGAGAACGGCCCCCACTGCCTTGGCCCTGGCCCAGAGACCCTCCTCCTGCCAGAGACCCTCAGATCTGTCCCACTCCTGCCCAGGCCCCCATAGGCACCCTTGATGCGAATGATGTAGAGCTGGCCATGCCCACCCAGTAGGCCATATGCACTTTAGCCACGCCCACCCAGTAGGCCACGCCCACCCAGGCCACACCCACCCGGCCCCCTGAGGGCAACCGCAATGCTGATGCGGCCCTCAATGAAATTGAGTTTGACACCCCTGCTCTATGGACTTAGCTTATGTTACCCTTTCACTAAACATTCCTGAATTAACGAAGCAGTACGAAAATATTGCAAGCTTAGGTCATTATTTAATTTTGCTTTGGCCATAGTCTTACATGAATCACACATCTATCAGAAGGGATGAGAGTTTAGATAGAACACATCTCTTTTTTTGAATTATTCGATTTAAACTATTTAAAAATATGTGCGTATTGGATAGAAATAACTGATTCATCTCTTTTTGCTAAAACTTTATTTTCTTTTTTCTTTCTTTTAGATGAACATTTTAAATATTTTTCTCACTAGTTATTTTTGTTCCTTTGTAGAACTATAAGATAGATTGCTATATTTATTTAACATCAACTCAGTCAGCAATACTCTGCAAAGCTTGCTGACTAACTTTAGTTTGGCAACTCTATTTTTTATTCTTAAAAAGTTATTCTGGATTAATATTACTACATACATAAGCATTATAGATTAAAAATGAAATGGGGAGGACATCAAACAGCTTAAAGTCAAGAGTAATTCCTATTCACCCCAAGTTTGCTGTTTCCTTTCTTTTCCTTACCTTACTAGATCTCTCCCTGGTATTTTGCAAATATGAAAATGAATGTTACTAAATATTGAATAATTGCAGGGATGAATTTTTAGTTCAGTATGGATTTCTGCTACAAGTGTCAAATACGAAATGTGGTACAAATAGTCCTTGACATACGACCACAGTTGAGCCCAAAATTTCAGTTGCTAAGCAAGACAGTTGTTAAATGAGCTGTGCTGTATTTTATAACCTTCTTGGCTGCCTTTGTTAAGTAAATTGCTGCAGTTGTTAATTGAATCTGGCTTTCCCCGTTGCCTTTGCTTGTCAAAAGCCAGGTGGGAAGTTTACAAATAATGATCACATGATTCTGGGACAGCTCAACTATCATAAATACATGCCAGTTGCCAAGTGCCCAAATGTTGATCACATGACCATGGTGACGCTACAACAATTGTGTGAAAAACAGCCCTAAATCACTTCTTTCAATGCCGTTGTAACCTCAAATGGTCACTAAACAAATGGTTATAAGTTGAGCACTACCTGTATTGCATTTCAGAAAAACTGTACTGGTTTTCTAGTAGTTTGAATACAGTTCATGTTGACTTTGGCTTACCTCTCTACTTCCCTCCGTCTCCCTCTCCCTCTCCCTGTCTCTGTCTCTCTCTGTGTATGTTTCTCTCTTATTCTACAATTGGTTTTTCCTTTGTTCTTTCTCTCCTAGTCTGGTAAGGCTCACTTAGGCATTTAAGTCAATGGCCCTGTGCATTGTAGAAGCAGCTGTGGTGGCGAACCTATGGCGCGCGTGCCACAGGTGGCACGCAGAGCCTTCTCTGTGGGAACGTGTGCCGTCGCCCGAGTCCTAGACCTTCATCTGGGTTTTATAAAACCTTTTCGCTTTAGGCCTCCGCCGCCGTGTGCAAAAAAAAAAAAGTTCAATCACTCAATTTCAACTTCTCGTGGGGAAAAAAAGATCTCGCAAAGTTGGAATTGATTGATTGAACTTTTTAGTCCCACCCAGTCTGCCGTTACCACAGCAGCCACGCCCACTCAATGGGCCACGCTTACCCAATTGGCCACACGCACCCAATGGGCCACCCCCACCCAATGGGCCATGCCCACCTGGCGCCCAACGATACATAAGTGGGTTTTGGGTTGAAGTTTGGGCACTTGGTCTCTAAAAGGTTCGCCATCACTGCTCTAGATTGTGTGATGGGAAATCTTTGACTCTTACTTGGTTCACAGTCTTTGATATGTTTATCTTTAGAAATTAGAGGGCAGCTTTGTCCTTTTAGCTAGTCATCAGACGGGAAAAGTTGAAAGCAGGCAAGTGTAGGCAGTTTGGCTAGTCATCCTCTTTCTTCCCTTGACAAAGGGAGATTTTATTCACCCTGTTGAGCTTCACACAGTAGTTTCATATGGCCAGACATATTTATATCCCAAAAAAATATATGTAGATTTGCAGTAAGTAGCTGTTTGAAGTACTGCATTTTGTTAAGGCTTGCATGAGTTCAGGGCTGAAGATTTATGGTTGTCTGTTGGCCACTATCCATATTACTCAGTTCACCCTGAACATCAAAGAAGCCCTTTTAGGTACTGTATTGGGAATATATGAAAGTAAAACTAGAAGTGCAGGGTTTAATGAAACCATAAATATCTTTTAATTCCAATCTTGACAACTTTGTTTAGTGATCTGAACTTGGTATTCTTTTGCCCTGACTTATAGCCTCCTTCCTTTTATAATTCGCAAGGCAAGGGCTGTCAATATAGTAGTAGCACTACATTGCAATGATGGTGTTAGTCAAAGTACAGCTCATTAGGTTACGTTTTGTGGAACAGAACACTATTGCTAAGCTCTTTAGCTTGCATTAATACAGTTACACAGTGAAGACGTGGTAAAAAAAAAGGACAGCACAAAAATATTTTACTTTGTCTGAGTCAAACAAGAAGTTGATTTTCTCTCTCATTTTGTGAGTCTTGTGAACTCCAATTGACTTGATAACTGAATCGTAACACTGGTACAGACGCCAGAAGCCTGGCCATATGGTCTACTGATTTGTTTCCCAACACTTTGCTGCTACCTCCTATTAGCACTGACTGTTTGCAATAAATGCTTTATTCTAATACAACCATTCTTGACAGTGGTGCAGATCCTGGCACCATTGGGTATTGTGTTATATTCAACATTGATAATAATATGGAAGAGGAATACTGACAGCAGAGTGAACAAAGGCCTCACACAGCCAATGCCAGAGGTCATCAAATGTTGGGCAGCAAGGCCAAAAGTTCTTGTTTATGGATACTTCTGGACAGAGTCACTTTCCATTTTTTAATTTTTAACAATGGCTCATACAGAAATGCCAAGTATTAGTAATGGAATCATTGCAGCAATTGAAAACAAGCAATTTGCAGGCTAAATATTTTACAGAAGAACTGATAGCTTAAAATCCTAAAAAACAGCATTTAAAAATCAGGGGAACAGATTCATCTTCTCTCCTTTTGTATGATTCCCAAATCTGATCCTTCTGGTGCAAATTCAAGGACGTAATTAGCAGATATGGTTTGCAAGAGATGGGTTATAGGAGTAGAAATGTGGCCGTGTAATATTGAATGTCCGGTATTATTGATGCATTTTATTGATGTATATCAGACTAGCTAAGATCATTTCTTAATTTTTTTAAAATCCTTTCCAGTTTGGTAAACTATGAATTTTTTTTAAAAAAATATATGATGAAAAACAAAAGACGATGTAATAATTTTTAAATAATTTTTTAAAGACCATTCATGGCCAGTGTTTATGACCGTTTGCAATGGTTATATAATAATGAATTAGATATTTTCTGCCTTTCCCTCATAAATGCTTACTTATGTACAGATTGGGTGTGACTTCATTTGGATGACACTGAAGAATCCCCAACGATATATGCAATAACTGGAATCATTTTACCAGCTAATAATAGAGTGTAATGTCTCTGTTGCAAATTGTGGTTAACGTGATTACTACTTCATTGCAGGCAGTAGATTTCTACAGTAGCTGTTAGCTCAAAGAATACATGTTTAATAGGCTGTGGTGTAAGCTCATTATGTCTCATGCCAGATAAAATATCAGCAGTCGCTAAGTGGAAAATTTTAAAATAATTAGGTGGGATGGTCACTGATTAACACAGCTTTTTAAGCTGAATGGAGTGTTTTATTAATTGTAAAACATTATGCAAAAAAAAGGTGTGCTATACATACTCAGATATTGTTGCACATTGAGAAACGTTCCATGAATGTTTATCCTTCTGTTTGGCCGCTGTTTCCCAATCAATTTTACACATTTTTTTTAATCCCATTTATATCCCGCCCTTCTCCGAAGACTCAGGGCGGCTTACAATTTAAGCACAAACCAATGTGCTTAGCAATAGCCTTCATTCTATGTATATGCCTGCTTATTAGGGCTTTCGCCCCCCCCCCCAAGCGGCATTATTACAAAGTCATCTTATTGCCCCCAACAATCTGGGTCCTCCTTTAAAGTAGTTTAGGCCATTAAAACAGACCTGCAGCCACACAGGAACATGGGTAAAGGCATCAGCCTCTGGCATTGGTGGTAGCATCTTTTTCAGTTGCAACCATGAATGCTATTTCTGTCTCAGTTGTCACCTTGAACAAAATGCCCAATGGCTATGGGGCACATAAATTGGTTGTACTAAAAGAAGATATTTAGATGTGTTAGTATTAACTAACCTGAGATATTTGAAAAATTAATAAGAGAATCTGAACAGGAATAATGCTTTTGATCTTCTATATACGGTACATAAAATTGTTAGATCAAAGGCTCAAGGTTGACTCAGCCTTCCATCCTTCCGAGGTAGGTAAAATGAGGACCCAGATTGTTGGGGGCAATTAAGCTGACTTTGTAATAATGCCGCTTGGGGGGGGGGCAAAAGCCCTAATAAGCAGGCATATACATAGAATGAAGGCTACTGCTAAGCTTGTAAGCCGCCCTGAGTCTTCGGAGAAGGGCGGGATATAAATGGAATTAAAATTAAAAAAAATTAAATTTTAGTTAATGTAATTGTTACCTAAAAGTTAGATAAAACTGTATGTGGTTTTCCTTTCCCAAGGGTTTTCTTCAAATAGCAAAGATGTAAAAAAACATGCTTTATGAAACATACTGTATTATAAAGTATACGATCCACATGGAGGCCAGAGATACTTCACTGTTTAAACAAATAATTTGATAGATTAGTGGGATGTTTATTTTTAGCTGAAAATCATCTCTCATCTGCCTTTTTAACTCTTGGGATAAATGGTTGGGTGAAAACCTTCAGTCACTCATTTTGGGACAGAGTGGATTAGACTGGCTTTCAAAACATAGTTAAATCCCTGGGAGTGGCCAATATCATTATAATAGATCAATGTACTGCCTGCTGTGCTGGTTTCTAATTGATTTCTGGCTAGTTCAAGTTAAATCTAGTTAGTCATGTTACTTTATTTTTCTCTGGACCTTCTGGCAAATATATGTTTCCAGGTTATAAATAAGCTTTTCCATTTGTTTATGTACAGAGTGAAGATTTCCACATATATACACAGTATTGTACCAATTATCCAAGGTAGGAGCAATTTTGTGTGTGTGTGTGTGTGTGTGTGTGTGTGTGTGTGCGCGCCTATGTGTATATCTGTCTCTTATCTCACTCTGTGTTTCCCATTGTATATTTTCAAAAAGTAATATCTGTTGGGTTGTAGAGCACTTTGGAACTGAAGGCAAACAAGTACAGAGGTCTGGGCATATAGCATTGATCTGTGCTTTCATGCTTTTCCCACTATAGTTGCTGCAGAATCGTTAGAAAAAACTTCCTTGGTTTAAGGAAGGGCAGAAAGATGAAACATTTATGGACCCATGAATGTACCTTTTTATCTTGGAATTCAAAGTCCTGCAGATGCCAAATGGATATTATCTTTTTACGTTGCTAAAATTTGAAATGATCACTTAATCAGCATTAATCTTGTAAAATTTATGAAAAATATTGGGGGAGGGAGATTGTAGAGAAGATGGATGCTCCTTTTCACAATGATGCTTGAACATATAAATATGCTAACCATGATTTTAAGTATAAAAAGGTAAGCAAGCTTGATATACATTTATATATGTAGTAATAATGAAATAATTGTCGGGTTATTTCCTAAGTTTTGACATAATTGTTCATAAGCTGTTGTTTGGCGCTCTCCTGCATTCTAGTTAATGCTCTCTTGTTAATGATTGGTTTTGGCTGCTTTAATGGGTTTTGTTGTGTTATGTTTATGTTTTTTTGTTGTTATGTTAACTTTATGAGCCACCCAGAGTCATGTATATGATGTGGTTAGCTATATAAATTTAATGAGTGGGTAAGTAAGTAAACAAATAAATGCTGAATGATGTGAATGGGGAATGAAAAAAAGTTTAAAACCAAATATATTGTGGCAGGTAGGAGGAATTTTGAAAATAGCATTTATGTTAGATATCATTTGGTTCAACTATGGTGGCTTCTTAGGTCAATATCTTATAATAGTGTGGGAGTTTCCACCTTTAAAATGTCTTCCTAATTTCCTCGTCCTTCAACAAGTATGAATTAAGCTTCTGTACAGAAGATTGACAGTGTTTGTGTGAGGAAATAGAAAGGAGGAAAAAAGTGAGATTCTTGTATTGGTTGACTTGCTTCTGCAGGCTTTTTTAAAAAAAGGTTTCTGCCCCTATTTTTCCCAAACAGGAGAAACATTGGAATGGGGTGGAGGTTTTCCCTGAGGTGTGATACAGAAATGATATGGCGGAATCTAATACATCTTCTAATAAAAAATTGTAATAACTTTTTTCTTCAAAATCCATTCTAAACAGAAAAGAATTTTAGGGGAGGAAAACCCCTGTTCAATTATGTAGACAGTCCCAAATCCATCTAAGCTTGTAAATTGCTTAACTGTCAGACTGAATACAAGCAAACATGTCCATTGAAGTACTGGTTTTCTGCATAATTAATAGGTTAACAATGTTCTGAAAGCAGTGTTTGTATTCTTTACAGGTCAGTGGCTGTACTCACTGAATGCATGAGGAACAAGTCCCTAGCCAAGTTTTTCAGAGAAAGACAAGAAGCTTTACAACATTCTCTTCCTTTGGGATCCTATCTTTTAAAGCCTGTTCAAAGAATACTGAAATATCATTTGCTTTTGCATGTAAGTGAAACGCTTTGTCAATGAACCTTTTTCTATATTCTACTGAATCTATAAAGGCTTAGTTACATATTTATACTTTAAAAGAACTATCTCTAAATTGGCCAGTTTTGTTTCATAGGGGAAAAAAACTATAAGATCTATAACAAGCTGAATTTGTACTACTCATTCCCATTTTTTTACCCCTTGTTTCCTGAGTTTTCTGAAAGTCCCAGTGTGCTCTGCGTCATTTGCTTACAATGTTTGTAACCTCAGCTCATGCTGAGTGACTGGTATGTTTGCAGTCTCCTAAAGCTTTGTACAAAGAGTTCCACACAACATCTGAGAACTCCTGAAATAAGAGAGTAAACAAATATTGTGAGTACATTACCATTATTTTACATAGTATTCCATCCTGTTTCTTTTTAGTAGCTTGGGGTATTCTGGTTGAAAAAATATCGTAAATGGTAACATATAGGCTAAAATTAGGTTTTTCTTTGCCTTAAAGCATGTGAGTATGCATTCAAGGAATGTTTTTGGCATATATGTTGATTTACTCCTTTAGTTTACCATTTAAACATATTTCAAAAATCTGGGCCTACTTTTAATTCTTTTATCATATGCTTCCTATTAAGAAATTAATTATAATTTAAAGCCTGGACATGTAAATTTGGAGGGGATGTATATGTTTCCAATATCTGACATGCCTAATTCTCAAAGTAATTATCCAACTAAAGTTTCATAGCCAGGATTTAAAGGCAAGAAAACTGCATCGAAATATTAAATGACTGATTCATTCCAAATGTCCATAATTACCATCCAGGCAGCTGTCAGTGCAATGCAACTGAGTGATGAGGTGATAACTGTGGCCCCAAGGCCATATGCATTTCCTCATCATGCTGTCTCCAGACTCTTACTTTTAACTCAGAGAGATTGAAATAAATAGAGTAATAAGGACTAAGGATATAAAACTGCTTTTAATTAATTAAATTAAAAACAAATGATATTTTGTTTACGTTCCACCCTTTTTCTGCAGCATACCTTGGCTCAACCATTCAAGTGCTAATTGGTGCCCTTGACCTGAAAATATGTGCACAGCTACTCTACATTATTAAAGGATTTAGGAATTAAAACACAATCTATTATCTGTGAAGGGCAGTTAACTGGAAGCAAAATAAACCTCCTCCTTGATACATCCCACCAGGGATTGCATAACAAGGATAGTTCTCACATAATATGGTCTATTGATCTGTGTTCAGCTTGGTGAGTCACAGGTTGCACATACTTTACATAAGCTGGCATGCTTGCTATGTCTCGCTAAGATCACTGATATCAAAGGAAGCATTATTGCATTTAAATACTTTTTGAGCCTAGCCAACAGATAATTATAACATTTTCCCAGCCAACTAAGCTACTTTCTTATCTAGCAACTGTAATTAAGTATTTGTAGTAGTTCCATGTCTGTCAGTTCCCTTAGCAGATCTCAGTGTTCATTCTTAACAGGGTCAATGATAAGAGATTAAATTTATATGTGACAAAATAGCAACAGTTTGTTACTTGATTCCTGTGCACTCAAGATTCTGCTTTGACTTTGGTGGAAAATAGGCATTAGGACCAGAAAGTTGGAAGAAAGGATTAATTATCAGCTCCCAATATATTGTGGCTCTTATACTGAACACACTGAACACAGACACACTCAATATGAAATTCACTTTCACATTTCCTATATAATCTAGCTTGGCCAAAAATATTTCAACATAATTGTTTAGGATTACAAAGGGGTATAAAACAACCATTCCTATCTTTCATATGCTATAATATTATTGCCTTGTCCTTTACCTGTTAAGAATGCTTTCATTTCAGCATATAAATAGAAAAGTGGAGCTGCCTTCATTTCAGCAGCTCTACTTTTCTATTTATACCCTCAATATAAAGCCATACAATCCCACTTAAAGAATATGAAATCAAGAGAAGCATGGAGGGGAAGAAAGTTATAAACCTCAAATGATTTCTAATGAGGAAGTGGAGCTGAAAAATCTCTCTTGTATAGTCTGCACTGTTAGAGTTGAAATCTTTAGGGCAGGCATGTTAAACTGTTGGCCCGCATGCCGGATGCGTCACACTGAAACCGCGCCCATCCCATTCCGACAATGGGGAAAAAGTTGTGAGATAATCGCACGACATCGCAAGTTTGACATGCCTGCTTTGGGATACTATGACTTTTTGAGTTATCTGAACTTGAAAGTCCACAGAGATGGGCTGCAGCCAGCATTATTTAAGAAGCAGATTATGTACTTATCAGTCAGATCTTGTTTTCATGTGTTTGACTGTTATAAACAATACTCTCTTCAATTGCTTCTTAACAGGAGATAGAAAATCATCTTGACAAGGAGACTGAAGGTTATGATATTGTGTTAGATGCCATAGATACAATGCAGAGAGTGGCATGGCATATCAATGATATGAAGAGGAAGCATGAACATGCCATTAGATTACAGGTGAATCAAAATGCATCCTTCATCAACTATGTTCTGTTTTTTGTTTGGATTTTGCTCATATGGTTTGGACAAATGTTTGACACATTGCAAAGATTGTTGTTTTCAGTATTTTAAACATCAGAATGCCTACTTGCTGAACCAATTCCAAAGCAATATTTAACATGATATTTGATTTATTCATATAAGCTTCTTCAAAGCCTGAATGAGAGTTGAATAGAAATGTTTGCTTCAACAATAGACTCTAGAAAATATCTCCTCAAACAGAGCCCAAAGTTTAATTATTGCTATTTTGTGCACTACTTTGAGGATCTTGATAAATGCAGATAATCCTCAGTTTATGACAGTAATTAGGACCAGATTTTTTTGTCACTAAGCAATGCAGTCCTAAAGGAAAAATGTGATTGTGCCATTTAGTGGTGGCAGTTCCGGACGTCCAGCAAGAACTGTGCAGGTCGTTAAAAGAGGACTTCACATAGGTGCAACTTCTGATTTCCTGCCAGCTTCCCCATTGACTTTGCTTGTGGGAAGCCCACAGGGATGATCAGAATTATGATCACTGTGAGAGAACTCTGCGAGCCAGAATTTTGAGAACTGATCTTAACTACCATTGAACTATTGCTGAACAAGGATTAAATCAGAACCAACTGTAATGCTTTAGACTAGAAAATAATTGTCTTACTGTTTGAAACTTCCTTCAAATGCATTTTGCTCTTTTTTCTGTATCTCATGCATAAGTGTTATTCATCTCATATGAAAATGCCTGGTTTTCGGCAAAAACTCAATCTCAAATCTGCATCACTGTAATATGAGTGAGGATTTTTAATGTGGATCACCAAAGCCAAGCCACTGTGACAGTCTTTTAAAGCTGGGGCTGGTTCCTTGTATAGGAAGAAGCGAATTAGCTTATGGAATTAGCTTATGGGCATAAGCAATCCTTAGTCTCTTTGGCCCTTCTTGGCCCTTCTTCTTTTCCCATTTGGTGAGAAAATCCAGCTGTGCAATTTTGACTTGTTTCATTATTATAGTGGCAATTATTTCTTACTATTATCAAAGTGCTATGACATCTTTCCATTTTTCTGAAATGTTGAGGAAAGCATCAAAAGAGCAATATTTTTATTTTTAATTAGCATTTGGCTCCACCTTGCTCCACCTCAGATCTGGGGTTCAGTTGGCTGCAACTGCAACTTTTATCAATATTATGACCTTTAGAAATAAATGCGATTGTCTTTTATGTAATCAAAAATCGTCTAGTAGTGTAATATATTATGGGATTGTTAGCCGTCTTTTGTAAATAAAATGGGTGTTTTTTCCATACTAGTGGAAGGAAACACTGGTGGCGTTGTAACACTTGTTTTCCATAAGTAAGACATTCTGGCCTAGTCTGTTTTTAACATGCTGCATCCTCCCCTCTTTTTCAGGAAATACAAAGCTTGCTTACGAACTGGAAGGGCCCAGACCTTGCAAGCTATGGAGAGCTGGTGCTAGAAGGAACCTTCCGCATCCAGAGAGCAAAAAATGAGCGCACTTTGTTCCTCTTCGATAAGCTGCTGCTTATCACAAAGAAGAGAGAGGAGACGTTTACTTACAAAGCTCATATCTTGGTATGCCAGGTTGCACTTTGGGGGAAGATTAAGGGAGTAATGAGTGTGTATCCCACAAGGCAGCAGAAATGGGACATTTCTCTAACCCTTAATGTTTCTGGGTTCTTTTTTTCCTGATATTCTGTAAGTTTTCAGCAGAGACGGGGGGAAAAATTCCCTGTAGTGTAAACATAGAAACAATTTAAACGTGGCAATAAATACAAATAATTGACATATATATATATATATATATATATATATATATATATATATATATATATATATATATATATATATATATATATATATATATATATATATATATATATATATATATATATATATATATATATATATATATATATATATATATGTATGTATGTATGTGTGTGTATATCTATATCATCTATCTATCTATCTATCTATCTATCTATCTATCTATCTATCTATCTATCTATCTATCTATCTATCTAAATTCTGGCCTATGTATAAGGATAGAGTTTGATAAAGAATGGGATCTATTGTTTAGTCAGTCCTTCAGCTTCTAAAAGTCATTTGCTGCTTCCTTTCTCCCTTTCCTGTTTCTGACTTCATGCTTTTAATTCTTTGGTTTTCCTTTATTGCTTCTATTTCTAAACCTTTCTCAGGATAACTGTAAATAAGTAGCTGTTATCAAAACCTTCCACAGTTGGTCTGCTTATCAGCTTTCTTTGCTTTTAATGGTTTGTTTCTTACCTTTCCCTCACTTCTTTTTTTTTTCCCACTCAGCCAACTTGGTACATTTCTAAACATCCCAAAATATAATTAACATATTTTTTTTAAAGAGTCCGTCAGATTTTCCTTCTGTATCTATTGGAATTGATGATTTTTGTTTTTGTTATAGTGCGGCAATCTTATGCTGGTAGAAGTCATACCAAAAGAACCTCTTAGCTTCAGCGTCTTCCATTATAAAAATCCCAAGCTGCAGCACACCGTTCAGGTATTTAAGATCACCGTAGACTGAACATATTAATAAATAATTAAATATAACATTAAATCTGAATCTCTCAGAATTACACGTCCCATGAAACAGCACTATGATTAAATTCATAGACTTAGTTTTATCCTTATACCTGCAGGTAGTTCCTATTCCTTATTATCTAGATCTTTTTTTATTTTCCCTTTCTTTTGGAGAGAACCTATAGCACAGTGATGCTATTTTAATGTGCAGGCAGTCCTCAACTTACAGCAGTTCATTTAGTGACCGTTTGAAGTTACAACGGCACTGAAAAAAGTGACATATTACCATTTTTCACACGATTATTGCAGCATCCCCATGGTCGCCTGGTTTATATTTTGGATGCTTGAAAACTGATTCATTTTTATGACGGATGCAGTGTCCCGGGGTCATGTGATCACCTTTTGGAACCTTCTGACAAGCAAAGTCAATGGAGAAGCCAGATTCACTTAACAACTATGTTAACTAACTTAACACTGAAGTGATTCACTTAACAAATGTGGCAATAAAATTCATAAAATGGGGCAACATTCAACAAATTTCTCGCTTAGTAACATAGATTTTGGGCTCAATTGTGGTCATAAATCGAGGGTTACCTATATTAAGCTCAGGTTTTATGATAAAGAACAAGGTAAAAATAAAGTTTCTATAGTCTACAATAATATGGAAAGATTATTGTCATTTGTCATTGCCTTCTTTCAGTGCATATCTTAAATTTCCCCATCTACTTTGCAATCCAGAGACTGTTTGGCAATCTCTCATCCAATTAACTAATTAGAGCCAATCCTGTACAACTTTCTGACATCAGCACTGAATGGTTACAGGCAGCCACCTAGTTGAATCCATTTTCATCAAAGGTAGAAAAATATGGACGTATTTCATGCTAGCATTGTGCCTAAAATTGTCTGTGATAGGTAGAGATCTGTGTGTAACATTGCAGTTTGTACACTGTGCTTCAGTTTTGATAAACAAGAGAATTCTTATCATTTTTTGGAAAAGAGCCAGCTTCTCTACCTGAAGTCAGATTTTCTCTACATTCTGATAATTTTTACTCATTTTTTTCTTTCTGGTATTTCAAGAGCTGTAATTTTTTTTTAACTGTCTTATCCTTTTGAAATAGGCAAAATCACAGCAAGACAAGCGCCTTTGGATTCTTCATTTGAAAAGATTAATTTTAGAAAACCATCCTGCTAAAATTCCAGCCAAGGTAAATCCTTTTTTTATCATTTTTTAAAGAGAAAAAACATTTTACTTTTCTCTTGAAGAAACATCTGTGCAGCCATGTCATTACATGTAGTATGGGATTTCGTAGCATCAATTTAACATTCCTTTGGATCAGGTCACTTCAGAAACGGTTTGCCTTTCAAAATATTTTTTCATTATTTTAGTGGTTATTTTTTTTCTGCCTAATTTATGATGAGCAAAAAAATGTTATTAAAATATTTACAGAGAACAGAACAGGGAGAGCATGGTTTCTGGAATTCTTTCCAACCTCTTTACCTCTGGTTATCATAAAAAGGTAAACGTTCCCCCACACATGCGTGCTAGTCGTTTCTGACTCTAGGGGCCGGTGCTCATCTCTGTTTCAAAGCCAAAGAGCCAGCGCTTGTCCGAGGATGTCTCCGTGGTCATGTGGCCAGCATGACTAGACGCCAAAGGCGCATGGAACACTGTTACCTTCCCACCGTAGTGGTCCCTATTTTTCTACTTGCGTTTTTACGTGCTTTCGAACTGCTAGGTTGGCAGAAGCTGGGACGAGTAACAGGCGCTCACTCTGCTACGTGGCACTCGGGATTTGACCCGCCAAACTGCTAACCTTCTGATCGACAAGCTCAGCGTCCTAACCCACTGAGCCACCGCGTCCCTGTCTGGTTATCATAGCAGGCATCTAAAATAGATGCCTGCTGGTTATCATAGCAAACATCTAAAATAGTGAAGGAGGAATAGTGGATCTGTGTTACATTGGTGCGTATTTGAATACACTGGAAAGAACAAGGTGGGCTTCCTGTATTTTGCTTTGTGTCATGTGACTGAGAAAGGGGGATGACTTAGAAAAAAGCTCTTGGCTACTTTTTTGAGCAGCTGCCCAAGTCTCTCTCCCCTTCCTCCCAGTGCATTGGGGAAACTTTTCTGCATTTTTTTTCTTGACAGTCTAATCTGAGCCATTTTCAAACTCTCTGGCTTCATCTGCCACCCCAGATTTGATCCCATTCTCTGCTGACAAATAGATGGGACCAGTCTCCCATCTTAACATAATTAATTTCTTTCCAATGCTGTGTTGAGATGGAAAGAATAAAAATGAAGCAGGTATTAATTCATCTACCTCAATATTTTGTAGTAACATATATGGTCTGTTTGCTGTTTCAGTTGAGAGTCTTTCCCTGTCATATTCAGAGGTGCCTATACTTCTCTACTGTTCTGCATGCCAGTAGTGGTTTTCCAAGGACCATCCTTTTCATTTCCAATCTATTCTTGCAATTCTGGAAGAAATACACATTGTTTTTCACTCGCTATACGTACCTCAAAGTGAATGCAGTTTGAACAGTATTCTACAGTTACTGTGTATCAAGCCAATAGAAATATTTTTTCCTCCAAAAGTATCCAAAGCTTTCATGGGAAGCTTTCTGTCTTCAGAAGAGGAAGATCTACTTTCCCCCCCAACACACACACCAATTTGTATTCTATTCCCCTATCTTTCATTTGACCTTGACTTCTGTTTATTTCACTGCTGCTGTCAACGCTGCTAACATCGGATGTTCTTGCTTTGACAACAGAGGAAAATGCAGCCATTTTCTCTATGCTTTTAGAATTGATGTTGGGAGGGGGGATAGGGATGAGAGTCCAGCTAGTCATAACAATAATAACTCGGCTGTGGGAACCCAAGGACATTGGGCCCAGAGCTGATAGCATTTTGGTGGGCTGGAGAGCTGGGGAGAAAGCCCACGCTTCAAGCTAATTGGGGAATGTGATTTATGACTATTTATTGGAGGTGGGAATTGTACTTTGTTACTTTGTATCCAGAGGAGGGGAAATTATTTTTTGGGTTCAATTATGTGGTTCCGATACGATACTTTGTTTCCCGAATAAAAGATTCTTTAAGGTAAACAATGCCTCAAAGTTCTTTTGAAGGGTTTCATCTGTCGGAACCATGACAGCTGCTATTTCAACCAAGTAATACTGAGACATAGAAATATAGCAGTATTTTCATTCAACAGTTCTGTGTCTAGGCCTGTAATACTTAGTCTCACTAGAGTCTTTATTTTGGCAATATGTACATCAAGCAATCCTTGGAAGCTGTTCCATGTTAAATAATTTATTTTTTAGTATTTTTATCTTGCTTTTCTGTAATAGAAAAATGTTCCCTAGTAACGAACAAGAAAAATAAGTTTTTATTATGCCAAGTGGAAGGATCTATTCCAGGAAATGAAAATTCTACATTGCATACAGCAAAATCAGAAATGACTTGAGTTGTCCAAAATCTAGGAGAAAAAGGGATGTGTTTCTATTTCTTATCAGTTACTAATATATATAGGTTTGTCTGTAAAATAAGCACGTTTTGGAGTAACCTTGTCTTCATTATTACATTTTTCAATTAATCCTTTTTTAAGGATGGAAGAAAAGGATAAGTTGATAAATTGAGCTGGGATCTGATTCCTTTTTTTGCAAATCATTTTTTCATTTGTTGAATTGATCCACATATTGATTAAACAACCTTAGATATCATTACAGCTTTTCCATATCAGAAGCCCTTCTACTTGCTTAAAAAGGGGCATCTGCTTTTTGCTGATGTTTTTCACACAGATTTGATGCAGCCCATCACAATCTATCTTGCGCATTCCAAATGTTATTCTAATCCTCAACTTCTTCTTTTCAGAAGGAATGATGGCATTAGATAGGTGCTGGTTAGTACAGGCAGTGTATCTGAATTTTACAGGAAGTCAGAACTGAATCAATGCAGAATGTTTAGTTGTGCACCTCAAATATATTTATTTATTTATTTATTATTTGGATTTATATACCACCCCTCTCCTGAAGGACTCGGGGCAGTGTACAGGGCAATTAAAACACTATATACAACACATAATATACAAAATTAAAATAAATTAAACCAAGTAGCCCTAAACAATAAAACACGTTCTAAAATGTAAAATTTAAAATTTAAAATCTAAAATATTGACACAGACCCTGTCACATTTGTTCTCTGACAAATGGTATTTCCTAGGCACAATGAGGGAAGCACTAAAACAATAAATATGAAATTAATAATGATGTCAAAACATTTATATATTAGAAAAGGGAAATTCATAATGAGCTATAATTGTGTGTATGCTATACCACTGTAAGACTTGGCTAAATGGCAGCAATGGTGTATGTAGAAAGCAACTATGATGTGAGAAACTGTATATTTTTAAAATGTATTTTACTTATTAGTATGTCAAATTTAAAATTAAATATAAATTTAATAAATAGAAATAAATAAATTGCTCAGTTACTTCTAAACATTTCTGACTATTCACAAGTTTGTTGGTTGTGAGATGATTTTGAATTTTACAGTATCTGGAGGACCACAGGTTCCCCATACCTGCTTTTGTTGTTGTTAGTTGCGATACATGTCATCATTTTCATAAACCAAATATTAGTGTATAATTTTTGAGTGAGATGACCTTTATGAAGCTGCTCTTGTGATAGGTTGGTCTTTACATCTGAGGTTATACACTTGCTACCCCTAGTGGACAATGGCTAAAGTACGGCTTTAATCTTGCAGGTTTATTTGTACTCAATCTTGCCATGTAAAAACAATGTAGGATGCATTTTTCCCCATCAAAGTGTATATTTTTAATTCACAGAGAGAGGGAGGATAAAGCAAAATGCAGGTTCCTTTGTTTGGGTTTAGTGTGTTATATGAATCCAGTTATTGTGTATAGTTATCAATCAACTATAGTAAATCCTGTTGTAGGATTAAGAATAATATTAATGGAGAAAAAATGTTCAGATAGCATGGTAAGGCAAATATGAGAGTTCCAGTCCTGATCCTAGTTAAGAATGTTTATATACATTCAAGCATAAAGAAGCAGTTGCAGGAAAACCATTGGGTAAGAGAGAAATATTTTTTAATCTGCTGATCCTTGACAGCAATGTCTTTCTAGGTCATTCTTTATATTTTTACTATAAAATCAGAAATTAGACTGATTGGTAGGAAAATAGTCATGAATGAAGTGTTTGGGGTGGGGGGAAGGGGCAGGAAGGTATTGCATCACATCATTTGTGTCTTAATGAGTATCGCTCTAAACTACATATTAGCTTGTTGAACACTGTTGGCGCATATATATTTGTCAAGTTTAATCTATGCTTTATCAGAGAGTCAGAAATTTATCTGATGATTATATTCTGCTTTTCCTCCTAGACCAAAATGCAATGGTATCTAATTAGTCTAAAACAGGGATCCCCAACCTGTGGGCCTGGTACCGGTCTGTGGCCTCTTGGCTACCAGGCCACAGGAATGCTAGTGCTGCCACACGGGTGCTAGTGGCCCCTTTTCCACATGTGTCGGGGTGCTAGCACTGCTGCCAGCATCACACGGGGCAGTAGCAGCCTGTTTGCGCATGCATATGGGCACTAGCGCCCTGTTTGCGCGTGAACATGGGCACCAGGATCACCACCAGCATCGCCGTGAATGCACATGGCCCACTTGCACACGTGGCCCACTTGCGCATGAACGTGGGTGCTAGTACTGCTATGTGCAGGCGCCCATTTTGTGCATGCACGCATGTTCCTTTCCCTGCTCCTTCCTTTCCCTCCACCAACCCCAAAAGATTGGGGAGCTCTGGTCTAAAAGATCTTGCATTACTTTAAGTGTTATAAGTGGATTTAAATTGGATCGTCATAATCCCTTTCCAATCCTGATAATAATTCAATATTTCCATCACAATTTCAAATTTTGTTGACAGCCTTGAAAGGTTGCCAGAGAAGAAAGGTATGGTATAAATCAAATAATTAATATCTAATATTTCTTTTTCAGGCCAAGCAAGCAATTCTTGAAATGGATGCAATTTGTAAGTATATCTTGTTTAAATAATTAAACTGTATTGCTATTTCTAAAGATGGGAAATATTGAGAGATGTCGATAGAGTTGATACTAGCTACCACCCCAGGTTTCTCAGGACTGGGTAAGGTCAGTTGAGTAACTATGTGAGACTCTTGTATGTCTTCCTTAAAATGTTGCTATTATGCAAACTCACAGTGGATAAGTGGCTCAGTTTCCAGACAGTGTGACTTTCATAGGTGTCCTGTTTGTAATGTAGGACTGCAGATCAAGTTGTTTTGTTGCCCATGCAGCATAATAAAACTCCCACAAGCATCCTTAGTCTTAATCCGTAGTATAAGCATACCAATAAAGGTGAATATTGTAGCTCAAGGTCAAAATGAGGGGTCCTTTGTGACCTCTGAGCTTGCTTGTTTTCTTGCAGATGTTTCATTACCCAAACGGGGTAACATCATCAGTGCTAGTAACACTCCTTACTAGTACTGATGATGTTACCTAGTTTAGGTAATGAAACATCTGCAATAAACAAGCAAGCTCAGAGAGCACCAAAGACACCCCAGTATAAGCATAAAAATGTTATTATATGGAGATATTTTATATGAACGTGTTAGAAAAAACATTTCCAAAGACTATTAGGATATTTTCTTTTTAGCTTCCTCTTATATACAATAAAAGGTTCTTGGTGGACGGGTGTGTTTGTCTGTGTGCTGTGTGTCTATATGTATGGAGAGTTTTTATCATGCAGGAATTTCTTTGCAGGGAGTATAGTTCAGAGACATTGTGTTCACTGAGAAATAAGGACAGATTACAGCTACACTTTCCCCCAAAATGTGTTTATTTTTCCTGGTATATTTGAGTGGGATTAAATTTACTGAAGACCCTTTTAAATAATATTTTTGTATGCTTATATTGATGTGTCCATGATCTGTTTTCCATTTTGTTGTATAACATTGTGGTGTGTGTGTAGAGAAAGAGTTGTGCCTTGGTGTGTTTTGTTTGTATCCAGTAACATGTTAGATGATCAAAAATATTTTGATACAGTTGTTTTTATGTTCATTCCATTTTTACTATAACCTGCCAATTATCTGTAAGGCTACATGTGAATTTATTTATTTATTTTATTTATTTATGGGATTTGTATGCCGCCCTATCTCCCAAAGGACTCAGGGCGGCTAACAATGATAAAAACACAAAATACAAACATTAAAAGGTATTAAATCAAATTGTCCCATAAATAGTCCAATTAAAAACACAATAAAACAAAATTAAGAAAACCTCCCTTCCATCAGTCCAGGTTGGCCTGTTGAAAAAGCCATGTTTTAAGGTCACGATGAAAGGAATGGAGATCCGGGGCCATCCAGAGCTCCAAGGGGAGTTGATTCCAAAGGGCAGGTGCCCCCACAGAGAAGGCCCTCCCCCTGGGGGTCACCAGTTGACATTTTCTGGCCGACAGCATCCTGAGGAGGCCCTCCCTGTGAGCGCACAGGGCGATGGGCAGTCGTTCCTGGCAGCAGACGGTCCTGCAAATCAAGATCTGTGAAATTTGTCTAAATGATTGGGTCATCTCTGGAAAATTATTATTATAAGAAAGAAAATTGAAGGGTTTTCTTGAAGGAGACAAATCAATCCTATTCTGATGTGATCTCTAACTGCATTTATCTATATAAATCTCAGCATGAATCCTATTTCCTGATTGTACTTCATTGTGGCAGATTGTTCAGAAGTGTAATTGTGGCTGAACCTTATACGTAAAGCATTATCTTTAAAATCAGAAAACCTTTTCTTTAAAATAGATCACCCAGGGTTCCATTACAGCCCAGAAGAAATTAAAGCTTCAAGTAGCTCAAAAGAGGGCATTACTCCACAAAGGATGAGAAGGAAATCAGGTAATAAAATTGGTTTTAGGTGTGCTTGTATTTACAATTAGAATAGAATTAAGATGAAACTATCAAATTAGATATGAATGAAATACAGATTTAAAACTGGAAGTAAAAATATGAAAGTTGCAATGTGAGCCACAGTAGGAATGAACTTTAAAGAATTCTTATATACATACTGATATTATAGAAAAAAATACTTTAATTTCACATTTTAGCAGTAGCTTGCTATTATACTCAGTGGGATTTGTTACTGAATAGACACACATGAGATTTCACTGCAAATAACTTCTTTGAGCAGCTTGTTTCTCTCACAAATCCACACTTCATTTTGTTAAATCTACATTGTGATTTTTTTATGTCCATACATATAAAATATATAACAGATACCTTTATAATATACTCATCTTTATAAAAGATGTTAAAATCCATAGTTTCTGGTTGGATTTACAAGTCTCCAAAAATTGTTGCTTTTCCTAATGGAAAAAAGTATAAATGAGACAGGCCAAAATAAATGGCTCCTTGCTCATACCCTTGACTATAATAAATAAAACAAGCCACCTTTTTCACATACAACTTCAGCTGCCTCATATCCACCTTTGTCAGGGTCCATGCAGTAATTGCTTTGTCTAGCTTCAGCTGCCTTGTGCCTTCCTCTCTTTTAGAAGAACTATGTCAGGCCTGAACAACTAGATTCATACATAGAGTTCAATTAGCTATTTTATTGCTCATGCCTATTTCATAGGAATCTTCTCAGACTGCCAGTTTGCACTTGGATCAGACTAGATATGTTCAATGGCACCCAAAGAGGGCTGGGCCTTGCATTCTTGTGCCTATGTAAAGATTCCAGACTAATTCTCTGCTTGACTCCTTCCCCTGGCTTGGCCAGTCTCTCTCCAAAAAGGAAAGGTGCCTGAAGGGGTGTTCCCACTATAGATATTAACCCAAGATGTCTGCAGACTTGATTTTGGCTACATTAGTCACTTAGTAACTTCCCTTTTGAGGGCAGCTGAGATGGAACAACTTGCAGGGGCTTCATCTGAGATATTATAAGGGCTTTGATGTTCTAGGACAGACATGTCAAACTCACAACGTCACGTGACATCGTGCAACGTATCGGGACGGTTTTGCCATTGCCGGCAATGGGGTGGGCGCAGCTTCTGCATGATGCGTCCAGCCCGTGGGCCAGCAGTTTGACACCCTAGTTCTAGGAAGAAAGAATATCTGCAGGCCAGGTGTTCTCCATCCCATGACATTTCCTTTAAAGACCAAGGGGTAAAACCAGGTTATCATTAACACTGCTTGACAATCTTGAGCTAATAAGCCTCTCATTTTGAAAGTATTATAAGTTTCTACATTTCTGTTGTGCAGTTGAATGATATTAAAATATATAGTGTTTTCTATATATTCCAAGCTACCTCAACAGATTTCTCATAATCTGTTGAGGTAGCTTGGTTTCAGCAGCCACATCAAGATACAGAGAATTCCATTTCCAGGCACCTCAGCTTGGTAGTGATAGAAGATAACAATACATAATTACATAATTTTTACATTTAAATAAATAAAAATATTAATAAATACATGTTTTTCCACACAGAACCTTCTTCCAGAGTTCATAAAATCACAAAGTCAAGTGGTAAGTTACATATTAAAATACAAAATATACTTTAGTAACAAGGCACATTTAAGCATGGCACATTTCACTGTAATTATTCATGTAATTAATTGTACAAACTGCATTTCATATAGGAAGTAACATCAAGTCTTTCCTAGTAAAGATGTGTCATAAATAATACAAAATTGTGAAGAATAGCAGCTTCTCAAATAAGCAAAAAACACTTCTGGCCTTAGCATGTGTCTGTGTGTGTATAAAATAAAGATCTTGGGGAGTATGTTTCCAACATGCCTGAATTATATTTAACTCCAATTGTTTAATGGTGATAGCATCCACATCCGGTAGTAAGCATTAAATGGCAAAAATGGTGCTTATTAATGCCATACATCCACTCACCAATCCTTCCTAGTGTGACTGAACTAAAGACACACATCTATGGTAAATTTAGACATGTGGACGGAAAACATCATGTATGGTGCTTCAGGCTGCCATATGAGACTGCACTCCGATGTAATTAAAGTTCTGTTGCTGTTGTTGTTTTAACTGGATCATACTGCTATATTTAAAAATGGAGTTGCTTTAAAGTATTGCAGGTTGGTGTTTTCACACTGCATAGCCCTGAATTAAATTATTTCCTCCTCCAAATGAAAACAAAAAAATAGACATGTGCATGCCTTATAAAGAGCAAAGATTTCTCACTGCTTGCTTTATTTACCTTTTATCTTAACCCTTTTAATTTGGTTGTGTATTAAAGTCACTTCTGTGCTACTTATTAGCTGTTTCCGAAGGAGTTTTGTATGCTGAATAAATTCTATCCAATTAACTAAGGAACTGAATAGTTTTTCCATGGAGAGGAAATATTTTCTAAAATATCTTTCCCAACCTACACCAAAACATACATTTAAACATTCTTAAATTTCTTCTGATTCTCTCTAGATAAAATGATATACTAAAAGTTAGTATATATGCAAGTCATGATATAATACTTTTATCTGTTTTTCATTCATTTCAGAAATGGACCCAAATTTGCAAAAGGTAAATATATTGTTTAGTCAAGGAACTGTTTGTTGTTGTTGTTTGTTGTTAGTTGCGAAGTCGTGTCTGACCCATTGTGACCCCATGGACAACGTTCCTCCAGGCCTTCCTGTCCCCCACCATCTTCTGGAGTCCATTTAAGCTCACGCCTACTGCTTCAGTGACTCCATCCAGCCACCTCATTCTCTGTCGTCCCCTTCTTCTCTTGCCCTCAATCTTTCCCAGCATTAGGCTCTTCTCCAGTGAGTCCTTCCTTCTCATTAGGTGGCCGAAGTATTTGAGTTTCAACTTCAGGATCTGGCCTTCTAAAGAACAGTCAGGGTTGATCTCCTCTAGGACTGACTGGTTTGATCGCCTTGCAGTCCAAGGGACTCGCAGGAGTGCTTTAAAAAAAAAATTCAACAGATCTTGAATATTGCCAATGGCGTTGAAAGCATATTTATCACCTATTTATAGTTGATCCTCAACTTACTACCACAATTGAGTCTAAAATTTCTGTTACGAGCAAGACATTTGTTAAGTGAATTTTGCCCCATTTACGATCTTTCTTGTTAAATGAATCACTCCAGCTGTTAAATAAAAGCTGTGCATGAGAATATATGAGAAATGATAAAAATAGCGTACATATGCATGCCCTGCAGAGCATACCACAATATGCAGGACATATTTTTAAAGCAGAACAGGACAATTTCAAGGGCCACCTAAGTCTTTGAGCAATATGTTGAGGGCCAGATATGAAGACCCAGGACCACAGCAGGCAGAATCATTTAGTCCAGAGGTCCCCAACCTTTTGGGTACCAGGGACCAGTTCTATGGAGAGGTTTTTCCGCAGACCAGAGGGGGTGTGGTTTTGTGTGCTGCCTGCATCCCGCGAATGGGGCTTTTCTTGTTTGTGCAGACCAATTGCTGGCATGCTGCAGCCCGGTACTGGCCCACAGACCAGGGGTTGGGGACCCCTGATTTAGCCATTCTTTTGAAATAATTTGAAAAATAAAGACAAGAAAATTGCTTTAAAAAGAGCATGATTTTTAATAGCAAAGTAACACGGGGATGAAAAGCAGTGTTGACTGTTCTGGAAACTCTGCTAGGCTGTATAAAAGGTGTATTGCCTAGTACAGAATATGGAATACTTAATCTGTATTTTTTCCCCTCCCTACCCCTAGCGGTTGAGTACTGAAGGAGCCCTGCTATCTCAAGCTGAATTGTTTCTCAGTCCCAGGAAGAATCACTCATTGAATTGCCAACGGCTAGATTCAAATGAAGCAGCCTATAGCAGTGGTCAGGAGGATAACATTCTCACAGATGTTACAGATCAAACCGATGCTGATGATGAAGAAGAGACTGAACAAGTAAGCTTCTTATTTCATGAAATGGAGAGATAACACATTGATCTATTGATGTTCAGTATCCTATGTAGAATGGCTCCATTAACGACAGTAAGCTGAATAAATAATAGGGTATCCTTGCTTTAGCTTTCAGCTACCTAAATTAAGTAATAGAGTTGGTTAACATTTTCAGATCTGCATCCTAACCATTGGGGAGAATGCAGTAGAAATTTCTGAGGTTTTCAACCACTGTTGCATTCTGTCCTCTGCCAAAGGTTAGTCCATGGAGCTTGGCAAGAGAGGGTGGAATTCTTTCAAAAGATTTTCCTTCCAATCCTCAATATTTATACTGAGCTGCCAGAAAGAAATTTGGTAATGTGCTGAGAGGGTGAACACTTGAAAGAATAGAAAAAAACATGGGAAGACTGAATCAGGGAAAAAGACTGAGAAGCATCAGATATAAAAAAGAGATGCAGAAAGTACAGTTGAAGATGTAATTTCTTCTCCTTGTTGATACCTCTTCATCTTATCAACATTCATGAATTTCACTATTTGCATGTATTCGTGTGTTACCAACATTTTAAACATAGTGACAACAACAGTTCCAGAGAAATCTTATTTGAATTTACTCCATGAGACCATTGTAGACATCTTTCAGTGTAGATAGAAGAATTATACAAAAAAAGAGTCTTCCATGGTATCATTTGAAATATAGCATCTACTCATTGAACTCAGAAAATTGCTAGGCTTTACTTTGGCTGAAATTAGACATATAGTTTAATATTCACCCATTTCCACAGAGCGCTCAACATTTACAGCAAAAACCAAAGGGAGGCCGCAAAAGATTGAATAGTCAAGTTACTGAAAATTTTGAGAAACGAAGAAGTTTTAATCTCAACACATGTGAAACAACTCAGGTAACTGAAAAAGTTGTGAAATCACCATGGCAGCACCTAATCAAAATTGGTTGAGCTAAGAGCAGGGGTCTTCAAACTTGGCCCTTTTAATGACTTGTGGACTTCAACTCCCAGAATTCCTCAGTCAGGAGTTAAAACAACCAGAGTAAATATGATTGGATTAACTGTTTAATACTTGGATGGGAGTTTACCAGGGAACATTAGAGAGGTACCGTAGAATAGCAAGTTGAAATAATATCCGAGAGGGCTAAGCCATGTCTGTAATGATATTAAGAAATTTACATGGACATGAAACCATTTGAATTCCAATAATTTCTATAAAAAATATCAAAGAAAACTGATTTTTTTTCATGTGTTGAGAGATGCAAATGAAGTAAAAAGGGGGGGGGAAATCAGAGGCTGCAACACAATAATCAATAAAAACAAAAATGTTATAAAGGATCAGTTAATACTGTCTGCATATCCCATTGTCTGTATTATGTAATATCCCCTTACCTGTGACTTATCTCTGGGAAGGAAAAAAAATGTTGATCATCAATAGATTCTACTTAATGATTATTAAAACAAGCTTAGCTCAAAATATGATCCAGGATGAAGTAGCATTATGTGATTCTCTTCCAACTTTGTGGACATGACAGCAACTTTCCAAATTTTGGGACTCAAAAGGCACAAGGTGGTTATAGAAAAATACCATTTTATGTGTACAGACATACATACAGGTTTCCATGCAAGCAAGAATTCTCCAGTATCCTGGTTCCTTGCATGTTATTTAGTCCTGGTTTTCGTAAAAGAATTAACAGGAGTATACCTCTTAAATCTTAGAATTCAGCAGAGCTACCAGTGCCTTCTTCCTGTGCATTGAGGAGTGTCATTTTGACTACACAAGAATCAGAAATTTTAGAACTAAGTTCATGATTAGCATTGATGTGATTAGAATACAGACTAATAATATTCTATATTTGAAAACTTCACAGAACTCCCAAAAGTGTGCAGATGAAGCTCATTCCCAGATGAACACAAAGCTTTCATTTTCCTGCAGTGGGGATAGTCAATTATCTGAACAATTTACTCCCCAAAACAGCTCATTTGTGGCAAATATTTTGGGGAGAACATCTGCAGTGAGAAATATCTGGACAGACCATCAGATTCGGCAAGCACTGTTCCCAAGTAGACGTCCTCTGCAAGAAAATATAGGTGATGACGACGATGATGATGATTACCAAATGTTCATGCCATCAGACTCCACATCCAATTTAACTTCCATTGCATGTGAAGAAAGGATCCCATCAAACCGTCCTTGCAGCTGGCATGTGGGAATAGTTCATCAAAATGATATTTCCAACCACAAGTCTCATAGAATTATGAGGCGGGCCAGCAGCGCTGGTGAAAGTAAAACTGGAGCAAGATATAGAAAGAATTACCATGATCAAAGTGCCTCTTGGAATGAAATTAAAAGCTCTAGAAATGACATGGACAATCTGCAAGAATGTCAGGAATCTTCAGAAGAATTGACTATAGATGACATAGATCATGTCTATGACAATATAAGTTTTGAAGATTTGAAGTTAATGGGGCTGGCTCAGAGGGAAGAGTCCAACCGTGCCCCACAAGGATCAGCTAAGGATTCACTCTATGAGACATGTGACCAAGATTGTTCTTTCAAAAAACCTCAACCATCTCAAAACAGGACTTGTATTTCTAGCAGAAATGAAACAGTTCCCAGGACGGAGGCTTCATCAGTCAGGTCTTATGAGCTGAGGATTAGTGAGGAGAATATCTATGATACCATAGGCCTTCCAGAAGAAGTGTCAAATTTAAAAAATGATCACCTTAAATGTTCCAAAAAGAGAAGTTTTCTGGGTATGAAAACAGATTTTGCATGCTGTAACCAGCTCAGACAATTTGTTTCTGAAGAAAGCCTCCAGTTCAGTGAAGATGAAAATCCCTATCATTATGTTCCATTAGATCGTGGCTGCTTAGGTTTGGCGGAGAATTCTTCAAATTCTGATTCACTCTCTCACAAGTCTGTTGCAGATAAATTGTCAGAGGAAGTAGATGAAATCTGGAACGACCTGGAGAATTATATCAAGAAAAATGAAGAAAAGGCACGAGATCACGTTCTTGCAGCTTTTCCTGTTTGCAATGATGAGGTTGATAATCAAGCATCTAGCAGACCAAATAAAGATATAAAATTTTCATTGACTATGCTCCCACTACCAGAAAAAAGTGCTTTCTCAAAAACTTTGCCAAACAAGGTAGCCAGGTTAAGTGAAGCCAACATTAAGTTTGAACAGGCAACATCATGTAAAGCAAATTCACTAATAGATCTCAACAGATCTTCACTTCCAAATGACAGAGGTTTTGCTGATAGCCTTTATGAATCACCCAGTAATATTCTCTGCACAGTAAATGCAATAAATACTAATGGTGAACTGGATTCTGTGGATAAAACAAAGAATCGTGTTTTTATGATGGCAAGACAATACAGTCAAAAAATTAAAAAAGCAAATCAGTTTTTGAAAGTAAAAAGTTCAGAGCAAGAGCAACTTCTGAGTCGGCAACAGAAATCAAAGCACAAGGACTTAGCGGCCATTTTAGAAGAGAAGAAACAAGGTGGACCTGCCATTGGTATGTTTATATTTTCCCTCATTTTTTAAACTGATCTGTTGAATACTTCAACCCAATGACTTATACATTATCCATCCATTGGTCAATATTTCTTTGAATTGAACTGAAAATTCCAATAAGTATACTTATGCTAGCGCTTCATTATTAGTAAAATCTATTCCTCTGTTAATGCCTAGGACTGTGTTGGCTTTTTTGGCAACTGCAACACACTGTTGGCTTAACAGTCCTTAACAGTCCTAGGCTGCATTAACAGAGAGACAGAATCAAGATCATGTGAAGTGTTAATACCACTTTATAATGGTTTGATAAGTCCATACTTGGAATACTGCATCCAGTTTTGGTCACCACAATGTAAAACAGATGTTGAGACTCTAGAAAGAGTACAGAGAAGAGCAACAACGATGATTAGGGGACTGGAGGCTAAAACATATAAGGAACGGCTGCTGGAATTCGGTATGTCTAGTTTAATGAAGAGAAGGACAAGGGGGACATGATAGCAGTCTTCCAATATCTCAGGGGCTGCCACAAAGAGGAGGGACAAGCTATTCTCCACAGTGCCCAAAGGCAGAACAAGAAGCAATGGATGGAAACTAATCAAGGAGAGAAGCAACCTAGAACTAAGGAGAAACTTCCTGACAGTTAGAACAATTAATCAGTGGAACAACTTGCCTCCAGAAGTTGTGAATTCTCCAACACTGGAGATTTTTAAGAAGAGATTGGAGAACCATTTGTCTGAAATGGCATATAGGGCTTCCTGCCTGAGCAGGGGGTTGGGCTAGAAGACTTCCAAGGTCCCTTCCAACTCTGTTATTCTGATTTGAATTTTATAGTACTAGCTTAACTAATTGGCTTTTAAATTGAGCCATGTGTCTTATTTAAATCAGAAAAGCCATGAGTTGCTCAGTGCATGTAAGAACTTGCCTACCATAAATTCTAAATTGATACATAACTTCATTTAATTAAAAAAATATTAGAGGACAAAAATATAGGTTGTATTTTGCTCATATTTGCTTGAAGTAAGAAATTTACCAATAATATTTAGTTTTATTGTCTTCTCCAGAAATTTTATTGTGGAAAATGGAGAGGGAGGTTTTATATTGGGAAGGGGGGAGATGTTAAGAGGGCTAGCTATGGTGTCATAAAAGATTAGTGGGTTTTCATTGTGCACATGAAGAGAGCAACCATGTTTTGAGAAGATACACAGAAATGACTTGAAAACTATTCACTGATTGATTGGACTTATATGGCCTCCCATCTTATGTATAATAATCCTGGTTGGCTCAAAAAAAATGAAGAAGAACAGAACAGGAGTAAAAACATAAAAAGCCCATCAAAAAATCCCACAAAACCTCATGGTACCCAAAAGCAGATTCTCTTCCCTTCATTGACATTTAGAGTTGCAGGGCTCCAGCCACTCCCTAACCTAATGCTTGTGGGAAAAACCCATTCACCAAGGCCCTCCAGAGGCCAAGGAGGGTGGGGGCCTGCCAGATCTCAAGAGAGAGGGTGTTCCACAGGGCAGGGATTGCTGCAAAAAGGTGCGCTTCCTAGATACTATCATATGACTTTATTTTAGCATTGGGAGACAGAGAATTGCTTAGGCTCTAGTTACAGGAATAAGTATGTAGAAGAAATGATAGACGAAATTGTGTGGCAGTAGTTGTCAGGCATGAACAACCAGAGCCACACGGGCACAGTTCAAGCTATCTACTTTAATTATGTTGTCTGGCAGCCTATTCCTGAGAATAATTACATCAGGCTTCAAGGAATTTAGGGCAGGTTGGCTTTAGCCCTTTTGCAATTGTGCAGTGACTCCAGGCTACCTCCATGCTTGATCCCTCCTCCCTGCCAGGCTGGGTGCTTCCCAACAGTAGTTGGCACATTATGTCATCTTAGATGTTACAGCCAGTTTAGGTAGGTAAAATGAGGACCCAGATTGTTGGGGGCAATTAAGCTGACTTTGTAATAATGCCGCTTGGGGGGTGTATGAAAGCCCTAATAAGCAGGCATATACATAGAATGAAGGCTACTGCTAAGCTTGTAAGCCGCCCTGAGTCTTCGGAGAAGGGCGGGATATAAATGGAATTTTTTTTAAAAAAAACCACGGCTCCGGAGCTGCATGCGGCTCTTTCAGCCGTCTCCTGCGGCTCCCAGTCCTCTGCCATGTGCAGTCCAAAAATAAAAGTGGGACTAAAAAAGTTCAACCAATCAATTCAAATATGCAGGGCAGGTGCATATCTCGCCTTGGCTCCACTCTTCAGTCAAACCCTGTTCTGCGCATGTATGCGCATGCGCACATATTTTTGTGGCTCCCAGTTTTTCCTTTTGTGAGGGAACCAGTTCCGAGTGGCTCTTTCACTGTTTCAGGTTGCTGACCCCTGGTATAGTGGTTAAAAGCATCATTCTAGAAACTGGGAACCATAAATTCTAGTCCCATGTTAGGCATGAAGCCAGCTGAGTAGCCTTGATCAGTCACTCTAAGCCCTAGGAAGTAAGCAGTGGCAAATCACTTAAAAAAAGAAAAACCTTGCCAAGAAAACTTCATGGACTAGTTCAAGCAGTTGCCAGGAGTAAACATTGACCTGAAGGCATCCCAAAATAAAATTAAGGGATACATATGTTATACAGATGGATTTCATTTGGGCTTCTGGTTGCATGTACTTCATGTGCCCCAGTTTGCTCCAGAGACGTCCTTCCTGAGAAAATGGAGAAAGCATAGGAAATGGGAGAGGAAGATCTCTGTGACTAAGATCAAATGTTCATCTGTATGTTTTGCAGTAATGGCATGTTAAAATCTGTGACACTTGACTAAAAGTTTATTTAAAAAATATCTTATTTATCAGGAAATGTCGACTTATACTGGTGGTGTTGTCATTATTTGTTAAGGTTAGTTTAATCTTCCCTTTATTTTTTAGGTGCAAGAATTGCTGAATATTCTCAACTATATGATCAAATTGTATTCCGGGAAACCTCACCCAAAACACAGAAGATTACTTCTCAAGAAACAAACATAAGATACTCGTCACCTGTGTCTACATCTCACTTAGCTGCAGAATGCTTAAAAGCTGAAAATTGGCTCTTGCACTCAACATACAGTAATGGAGAACTCTCTGACTTTTCTCCTTGGCCAGAAACGCCTCACCTGAAGACAAAAAGCTCCTTTACAGAGATGGGGACAACGCCAAATGTGAGGCCTGTAACCTGCTCAGTGCCTTCCTTTCAGACTCCTCTTTGTCCACACATTCCTGCACAAAGGTGGAGTGCTATTATAAATCAGCCCAATAAAGAGAACCTGTATCACAGCCACCTTTATAATTCTTTAGGGAGGACAGAGAGCAGTTCAAAGCCACAGGCATATAGCAGGTCACAATCGTCTTGCTCCATTGTGCTCAACAAGTCTGAAGAATCAATAAATTATCCACCTGAAATGAGGAAGAAGCATTTGAATTCTAACAAAATATTTCTGACTGACCACTGTCAAGAATCAGGGTCTGTTGCTATCCCTGGCCATTCAACATGCGATGCGACAAAGCAGATCTCAGAAAATGTCTCAGAAGTTATTCTACAAGATTCTCAGAAAATTCTGAGAGTTAAAAGGAACTTGCCCTCAAATGCACAAATAGCAACCCACAATTATTTTAGTAACTTCAAAGATACTGACAACGGAGAAGGAGATGACGACGACTATGTTGAAATTAAATCTGAAGATGAGGGATCTGACTTAGAGATTTTCTGTAACCAAACAAAGGACTTGGATCCTAAAATGAACCCATACTCTTCTACTCCTTCAGAAACTCACAGTGGCAAGTTGCTGGATCCTTCTAAACTATCAGATTCTTTCTTGACAACATGCAGTGATTCAGACAAATTGAATGATTACTTATGGAGTGTGCCATCTAGTAATCAGCCAAATATTGTCCAATCCCTAAGGGAAAAATTTCAGTGTCTCAGTTCAAGTAGTTTTGCTTAATGTTGCCTTTCCTCCACATCCATTGTTCTGCCTTAGTGTGATACTGTAGTTACAGTATGATCACCAGTTCTTGTAAGTCACGTTGTTGTATATATATTTCTACTTACCATTATAGGAACAATACCTTGCATTTGTATCATTCTGTTCTATACACTGTAATTTTAGCAACTCTAGTATGTATCAGAACTGGTGACATACACAATAATTTCACAGAAAGGGAAAGAAGGAACAGTGGAACATCTTCAGTGGTTAAACTTTGTGTATTCGTAATTTATTTGCTTAAAAATAGTTTGTAACACAGAAGAATGAACTGCTTTACCTGGACTGAAATGTACTAATGTGTTACATGTATGCACTAGTTACATTTCCACACAGTTCTAATTAAGTAAAACTGCAAATGGTACAGACCAAATGGATCTTTGGGATCAAGCAAGAACATTTTTTCAAGAATTCTAGTTTAGAAAACCTGTTTTTTTCTCGATGCACTAAACACATTATTTCTACCCCACCTGCAAGAAATCATATTTCCCAACTCACAAATTTGATACTCACAAATCAACAGCAGCCTAAGATCCACTTGCAAAGTCTTCATACTGGCTTTGGCATCAGTTTGAAGGATTCTTGGCACAGGTTCCAGTCTCTGGCAATCAGTCTTGACATCAGTCATGCAGTGGATCTAGAGACAAGTTTAAAATTTGACCGACCAACTAAAGAGCTTCTTCAGATCGGAATAGGGATTTTTTTTCTCATGCTAATGTTGCTGAACATATCCTTTTTGTAAAACAGCTTCAGCTTGAAACACTTGAAAAAAATACGTGAATCCATGATCTATATACGACCAAATTGCACATAAAGGACACTAATGATATAAGTACCAACTGAAGTGCATTTTACTGAACAGGATTTGGTTTCTTACATCATTCCGTCAAAAAGCATAATAGCAGTCAGAATTTTTAGAACATGACTTGGTGATTTGGCAAAGCCATCAGTTAACCAGTACATAATCCCTTCTACTGAAATAAGTACTGAAAGAGGTATGGTTCCTGAATTACTTTGAAATGCATCATTCTGGTGTGTGTTTTTCTTAGTAGAATGCTAGTTTACTTTTATTTTTCTTACATCAGGAAGCTGCCCCTACTTCCACAGAAAAGCTGACTGCAAATCAAAGTGTTTAGTAAACAGATGAAAAATAAGTTCATATGAATTTAGGGATTTATTTAATAAAATATGTAAAATAATATAAATATAGTAATAGGAATCCAGATGCAGTAACGAGGTCATGTTTCCTTTGTTATACTGGAGGATTTTTGTTAATCTGTTAAAATAGTGAACTATGTAACGACATATAAGGGACAAGCGTCAGTATATTTTGAGTACTTTTTAACCTTGCTGGCAGGGAATAAAATAAAAATAGCTAAAATTCAATATGGATGAGCCCAAGACATTGTTTTTGTAAAAGCAAAGGGAATGATAATGATTTTCTGATCTGAATGAAACAAAAAAAATTTTGAGGAACGCCACCTCCAACTTTTTTATGTAGTTCATGTAGTTTATTGTGTTGATAACACCATTGCCCTACCCCAAAACTAGAAGAAAATATTTAATTTGGGGGGGCGGGGAACCTACTTTATAAAATATGTACAGTGGCCAAAAGAGAAAGGAAACATATTCATTCATGTGAATATTATGTTTGCGTTTGGTTAGTTGAATAATTCAGAAGATTACACATTTTTTCTGAAGATATTTTAAATAGATTTACAATTCTAGAAGGCTAAGGGTATTCAGATTTTTAGCCTGCTCCAAGCATATTTTTTTCTTTTTAAGTTCTTGTGTCCAAACAAAATCAAGTAGGTGCCTTTTCATACCCAGAATGTGAATTAACCTTTGGGTGACTAGATAGGCCTACGAAACCACTGACTGCTTCTGCACACATTATTTCATTATCGGGGCAGAACAAAATATGGGGAACGTAAAAATGGTTGCTAAAATTAGAATATTGGGGCCAGAGAATATTGTATGTAAGGGGCTCATTATCACATGTACTGTACATTATTGTCCAATTCTAAAGGTGGGCATATCTCTTTAATAATTTACAGCTCTCCTTCAAAACTTTGAAGAGATTTTAGAGATTTTATCCAGGTAATATTGTTTGTAAAAAAGTCTAATTGTTTTTTTTTAAAAAAAATATTCTGTATTCACTGGTAGTACCTGCACTATACTACTGGACAAATGCAAAATGAAGTTGCTTATTCTGGATGAATTCACACCAGCTTTCCTCATTTCAACATATCATGCTTTACCATTTTATTCTATTGATAAGAAATAGACCTTCTGTGTTGCACTTTTACATAACTCATTTTGTAAAGATTATGTAAAAAATATATGTACATGTAGAAGAGTCCCGCTTTTTTGTTATGCTTAAAAGCTTACTTTAAAGCATGTCAAACTTGTAAGTAAATGCTGCTTAGAAAAAAAATAAATACTACTTGCTTGCAGCAGTTACTTAAATAGACTTTTTAATGAACTACTTTATTTACTATTGCAGAAATAGTTGCTGAGGCTCTATATTTTAAACAAACAAAGCTTTACTGTGCCAACCTTCAGCAACCTAGTTCTGTGCATCCCAACAGCCTGGAGAAGACAAAACTAAAGCTTAAATGCAGAATCAATGCATTCAGGCCATAGAAAGAATGTGGGATTTCTATACCCAGTAAGCTAGTCAAAAGTGGTGAAAGGGCTAGGCAAGACGAATATTAATATTTCCACTCAAAATAACCTTTTATGCACCCGTAAGACATATTCAAATCACTGCAACTAATTTGGAAAAAGCCCTGTCTAGACTACCAGGAGTGGAATCTAATTATCAAAAATTAAAATAACAAGCCAGGAGTAAAATCTACAAAGCAAACCTACTATCAGTGTCTTTGGCCAGCTGCCAGAGTTTACTAGCAGCTACAAATACAACAAAATCCAAAACACAAAAAGGACAGCTACCAAATTCTTTAACATAGTGGGAAAAAGATTTTGCAGTTTTTGTTTGACTACTGATGTCAACAGCAATCATTGCCTGTTCCTGGCTAGCAACTGCTGTTTTAAATTTTTCCAGCATTCCAGATGTATGCTACCTCAAAATTAGCTAGTTCTTGACTTACAACAGTTTGTTCAGTAATCAAAGTTACAATGGCATTGGGGGAAAAATGACTTGAGACTGTTTTCCACACTTATTTATTTTATTTTATTTATTATATTTTTATACCGCTCTTCTCCCGAAGGACTCAGGGCGGTGTACAGGGCAATAAATATAAAAAACAGAATATAAAAGTTAAAAACGATTAAATATAATGCCCAAATTTAAAATTTAAAACGATAATTAAAAACATATTAAAACCCCAACCCTAACCCATCAGACCAGGTCAGATTGCTCAAATAAATACGTTTTTAGATCGCGCCGGAAGGAGCGAAGGTCGGGGGCCATCTGGAGCTCAACCGGCAAGCGGTTCCACAGGTCTGGCGCGCCCACAGAGAACGCCCTCCCCCTGGGGGCCACCAATCGGCATTCTTTGATCGGAGGCACCCTGAGGAGGCCCTCTCTGTGGGAGTGCACTGGACGGAGGGAAGTTGACGCCGGCCGCAGGTGTTGCCGTAGGTAATCCGGACCCATGCCATGTAGGGCTTTGTAAGTCATTACCAACACCTTGAATTTCACCCGGAGGGCAACCGGCAGCCAATGCAGCTCGCGGAGCAAAGGTGTAACATGGGAGTATCGGGGAAACTCCCAGTACAACTTGCGCGGCTGCATTCTGCACCAGTTGAAGCCTCCGAGTGGACTTCAAGGGCAGCCCCATGTAGAGAGCATTACAGTAGTCTAGACGAGAGGTCACGAGCGCATGAGTGACTGTACGCAAGGCATCCCGGTCCAGATGACCATTGCCATCCCCATAGTCACATGACCAAAATTCAGATGCTTGGCAACTGACTCATTCATGATATTTACAGTGTCCCAGGGTCATGTGAACACCATTTTTTGTCATAAGTTGAGAACTACCTGTGTTTTGACTTGTGTTGGAAACTTTAAAATGGTACCATAGTTTGTAGCCAATTTATCTAGGATGAAATCTGGTATCAGGAGTCAGTCCACATTCAAGTATAAGACTTGATTTCCTAAGTCCCTACTGAAGTTACTACATAAAAAGGAAGACTTATCACTGAGAAATTGAAAGAACGCCTTAATTTTGCCAAGAACATAGGGCAGTCCTTGACTTATGACTGTTGAGAAATCTAATGGATTCAAGAAAAGTAACCAATGACCTCTCCTCAAAGTTACGACCATCACAACACCCTGACACATGACTGCAATTTGGGAGCTTGGCAACTGGCACTCATAAAGTTTGCAGCATCTTGAAGTCAAGTGATTATTTGAAACCCTTCTGGCCAGCGTCCGGCAAACGAGGTCAATTGGGGAAGCCCGATTCACTTGTGTGATTCACTTAATGACTGGCAATGTTCATAAAACCAGGGCTGTGCAAATGACTCACTTAATGACCACATCACTTAGCAACCAAAATTCTACTCCCAACTGTGGTAAGTTGAGGACTACTACCCAGTGCTTTTTTTGTAAAAGAAAAAGGTGCCGGAACCCGCCTTGCCTGCCTTGCCTACCATACAAGGTTCCATCCAAAAAAGGTGCTGGAACTCCGTTCTGAGCATTCTATGACAAAGCCCTGCTACTACCTATAGCGCAATTTCTGTCTAACTTATTTTCCTTTTGGGGTAGATACAAAAAAAACACACCCTCGGAAATTAATTTTTTTCCAGGTAACTTCATGATCATATATCTCTTAACAAAAGTGTAAGTGGCTCTAGCTTTCTCCCGGTCTGTTTTCTGATCTGCCAAGCTACTGTAACCGCCTTGGAACTCATAATTTCCCTTTCTAACACTAATACGGTCATAGCGACACCAGGAGCCGCCTTCAACACGAAGGCTTTGTTTGTTAATCGAGACATTACCGACTTGTGTTTAAAGACTCGGTAGGCTCTCTCTCTCTCTCTCTCTCTCCAAATCCGCAAACTTGAAAATGTTGAGACCTGAACCCCTTTTCCCACGGGACAAAGACAAGACCTCCGCTCGGTATCCAGAAAAAGCAACGGGTCCGTCTCCCACATAAGGATGGCGGGCGTCCAACGCCGTTCTAAGTTCGCAGCCCCGCCGGCACCTTCGCTTACCCGCCAGGCCTTTTAATCCCTCGGCCGCAAAGCGGGAAGGAAGTGCAACCGACTCCCCCCCCTGCCGAGCTTGGCTCCGCCTCGCCTCCTCGGCTGGAGCCAACCCGACGCTGTCCGGCCAGCAGCCTACTCCGCCTCCCTTCCAGCCGCACCGCCCGTCGCGTCCTTCTCCAGAGCCCAGCTAGTTACTCCTCCCCGCCGGGAAGCACCGGGCGCTCGTCGGCCGTCTTCTCTTCTCCCCCCCCCCCAGCCACTCCCCTCGCTCCGCACAATGAGGTTTTCTGCTTTACGCCGCCTGCTCTGGAGACCAGCGGGGCCCGCAAAGAAAAGCGCCAGCAGCTTCCCTCGCAAACGGCTGCGCCCTGTGCCAGCCGCTTGCCCGGCGGCGCTCTCGCCTCAGCGAGGCGTAAGCAGCACGCGGCGCTGCGGCGAGAAGCAACCCGGCGCCGGCAGCGAAGGCGCTCAGAGCTCCGCGCTGAGGTAAGTAGGCGGCTGTGTGGGAGCACGTGCGTGTGTGTGTGTGCGTGGGGGGGGGGGAGGGAATATAAAAGAAGAAGGCTGCCGGCTGCCCAATCCCACCGCTCGTTTCTTTCATAACTAGAAAGTTGGCCGGTCGGCACTGCACGTGGGAGACTTCCCAAACTCCGCCTCCGCGCTGTTGGGTCTGATGCAATAAATTAAAGCCGCTAAATTGGCGTGGAGGAGGAGGAGGAGGAGGAGAAAGAGGAGGAAGTGGCGGCTCTCGGAGCCAATCAGCCCGAAGGAAGGGAAATGCGCGGTTTTCCCGGACCACGTGACTGCCCTCGCTCTTTTTTTTTTTTTGCTCTGAGTGGGAACTTCAAAGCTTTGCCACGTACAGCGGCTGTCGAGCCAGCTGTTTGCGTGTGTGTTGTTCTTGTTGCGGTTGCAGCCCTTATAGGGCTGTTCGTCTTTAATTTCCTGTCCCTTTTCCCTTTAAAATCAGTGGCAATTATCGCTTGAGTTTCGCTTGTCGAATGGGTTTTACCACTTTCGAAAAGCCGGCGAGGAAAATAGCACATGTTGTCGTTCAGCCTTTGATATCATTTATATCTTTTATCTCTGTGCTGGCCTTTGATAAATAAAAGATTTGATTTGCAATGCTTGCCGAGTGGGGTTTTATACCGCCTTGGTCCTTTTGCTTGACAGCTCAATAGATTTGGCTTTCTTTGCAAATGTAAGTCTGCAACGATATATGCATTAAAATACAGACGGCTCCCTTTGAACTTTAAACGACTCGATAGTATGTATTGAATTGCATTCTAAGACGGTTATGATTTGGTGAAAACCTACTTTTGAGAAACCGAAGGTTTCTTATCAGGCAGCATCATAAACTATGGAATATCAAGACTACACAACACAAACTGGCAAAAATAAATAGAGAAGGTTTTTGCAGTTTTGTAGCTTATCTTGCTGTAATCTTTTTGAAATATTGTCTAAATACGGAACTAAATACCCCTCTCTTGTTAAAAATTGCCCTAGAGGTGGCTGATGAACAGCATTCTCCAACAAATTACAAGGGGCAAAAAAAATGAACACATAAACTCTTATTTATTATTAGCTTATGAAGTTTGTTGCCTGATGATGCAACTTGAGACTTATTGTGGGTGGTGATGTTATGCTCAGTCAACATATAATGATGTACATGTAATATTGCTGACATGCATTACATATTTATGTTGAAATGAAGTATGACTGAGACTGAAATCCATAAAGATATTATCTGACAAGAAAATATTACCCATTAATACATTTATTGTTATTTCAAGAGAAATCATTGAAACCTCAAGAAAAGCCCTGAATTTACTGAAGCAAGGACACCCCAGATTTAAGCCAACACTTTCTGTTATACAGGTAAGGCAAAAATAAACCCTGCAGGATTTGTATTTTAAAAGTGGGCTGTATATTGTGGAAGAAAGGAATAATATGGAGTCATAATAATTCATATGAGTATAACTGCTGATGAAATCAAAATCTATAAATATACAGTGGCATTAAAATCTATATGACAACTGGAAAGGTGAGGTAGATTTTATAAGAGTTTCTGTTGCATGTTGAATAGATAGCTGGTAAGAATAATATATTTCCTTAATAGGTAGATGTAATATATTGCAATTAAATTTCAGATGAGCTTAAATTTTCATTCTACCTCAGTAAGAATCACATGATTTGGTGATATCTCTTCCTTTGTTCTGCTGTTTCAGAACATAATTCAGCATGTAGTGCCAGACAAGTTGAAAGGGGATTTGGCATAACTTATACAAATGCTCCATTGGGTTTATGCCAATGGCAGGCAGTCTCTTACCCTCCATTGTTCATACAGTCTTGGAGTTGTAGAATTGAAATCCAACACATCTTTATGGAATCAGGTATAAAAAGCTGCACTACACTATAATTTGCAAAGCAATTCCTTTCCATGGATCTTATAAAAGATGTTTGATAATCCTGCCTGAATTTGCTTCTGATATGTTAATCATTCAAGTATTTTATATTTATATATTTATATTCAGTTCATATTCAGTTAATCATATTCTAAATTTCAAATATGATTTCTTGTCACTTTTACTTCATTTATGACTGACAGACCATTGCTTTTCCAGAATATTTTATTTAGCCTATTATAATTTTATATTCCTTTTCTTCTTTTATTCAAGGTTGGTGATGACTGTTTGGGACAAGAAATTATCAGAAACATTGCTAAAGAGGTAAAATATGGAAAAATGTTCCACAACTAAAAACAATTTAAGTATTGAAAGATGGTTGAGTTAAATTTGAAATCCACTTATTTCTTTTATAGATTGGCGTGGATATTGTTCATATTTGTCTTCCCCTTGGGAGTACTGAAGATGAGGTAAACATTTTTAAAATTCTACTTATTTACATATTCTGTATTGCTGGTTTAATAAAATCTTTGATATCTTGGAAGACACTGGGTGACATCCATTAATATAATCTTAGGAATTATTATCTCAACCCTATGAAAGTTTGCTCTACTTTCTGAAAAGCTACAGGATTCAGTTAAATTAGTGAGTAAAATAGTAGACTCAGCCTTCCATCCTTCCGAGGTAGGTAAAATGAGGACCCAGATTGTTGGGGGCAATAAGCTGACTTTGTAATAATGCCACTTGGGGGCCCCCCGAAAGCCAGGCATATACATAGAATGAAGGCTATTGCTAAGTACATTGATTTGTGCTTAGATTGTAAGACGCCCCAAGTCTTCGGAGAAGGGCGGGATATAAATGGGATTAAAATAAAAATAAATAAAAAATTACTTGCATATGCATTTTATAACTTCAATTGCTTCATTCATAAACACACTCGGTCCAAATAAAATCTCATTGAGATATTTAAATATGACATCTTTGGTTCTGTTGAAATAAAAACTACTACAGCTATCAGAAGGTACTTAACCAATCAGATTCTAATAGCTATTGAATGTAAAATGATCAAATAAAAAAGTTTTCTACTCAGTATTATTTGGGGAATTATTTTCAGGACTATCACTACAGTAATGTCATGCTCTATTTTATATAATTTATATGTACTGATTTTACAGTGGGATGACTACAAAATGAGCAACAAAAACTGTCAGTGTGGCATAAATTCAAAGACTCCTTTGTGGAAAAAGCAACAGTTCTATGCACAAGTAGTTATTTTTCTTAAATGTAGCTTTTTGAGAGATGTCAAAAGCTACATTTGAAAATACAAGCTTTTCTCTATTAGATATGGAAATTATCTGATTAAGTTTATAATCAAATAACAGAATTTCAAAAAGAAATTAAAGCTATGGTGCTATATCCAGTTATCTGGGAATAAGCCATAAAATGTAGTGGCACTTGTGTAGACAGGCATACAAAATTTTATATATTTTAACAAAAATGTGGATTTATGAAAGGACATCTATTATTGAATGTGAATCATAGTTAACATATAAGACCTAATTAATAGTAAGCACAGAGTTTATCAAAAAAAAGTACCGTATATACTTGAGTATAAGCCGAATTTTTCAGCCCACTTTTTGGGCTGAAAAACTCCACTTCGGCTTATACTCCAGTCAACAAAAAAAAAGAACTGTCCGTTCGTTCGGAACAGGCTGCTGAGAGAAGCTGCCTCGCCTGCTGCGCCCCCAACAACCGCCGCTGCCGCTTTCCCCCCCCATCGCTCACCCGCTGCCCCCGAAAATGCCGCTGCCGCTTTCCCCCCCATCGCTCACCCGCTGCCCCCGAAAATGCCGCTGCCGCTTTCCCCCCCCCATCGCTCACCCGCTGCCCCCGAAAATGCCGCTGCCGCTTTCCCCCCCCCATCGCTCACCCGCTGCCCCCGAAAATGCCGCTGCCGCTTTCCCCCCCCCATCGCTCACCCGTGCTTTCCCCCCCATCGCTCACCCGTGCTTTCCCCCCCCATCGCTCACCCGTGCTTTCTCTCCCCATCGCTCACCCGTGCTTTCCCCCCCCATCGCTCACCCGTGCTTTCTCTCCCCATCGCTCACCCGTGCCGCCCCGAAAATGCCGCTGCCGCTCGCCCGCTTGCTCGCTTCCTCGCCCGGGGACCAGCACCAGCCAGCCAGCCCGCCGGCGAGAAGCCCGGCCCGGAGGTGAGGGGAGGGAGCGGAGTCGCTCACCCGTGCTTTCCCCCCCCCATCGCTCACCCGTGCTTTCTCTCCCCATCGCTCACCCGTGCTTTCCCCCCCCATCGCTCACCCGTGCTTTCTCTCCCCATCGCTCACCCGTGCCGCCCCGAAAATGCCGCTGCCGCTCGCCCGCTTGCTCGCTTCCTCGCCCGGGGACCAGCACCAGCCAGCCAGCCCGCCGGCGAGAAGCCCGGCCCGGAGGTGAGGGGAGGGAGCGGAGTCGCTCACCCGTGCTTTCCCCCCCCCCCATCGCTCACCCGTGCTTTCTCTCCCCATCAAAGATTCTTGGAAGTAATGGTTGGAAAAGTTTGCAAGTCTTTGGGAAAGTTCAAGAAGTGAAAGGAATACCCTCCTCTTGAAAGACCAGATAAGGCAGACAGGGAGATGAAGAGTTCAACCGAGTTTCCTCTTTTGTTCAGGCATCTGCACCCGCTGCTTTTAAACTCGCCTGGCGCTGCAACGGCACCCGTTTCCCCCGGCGAGTTTTCCCTACCTGGCCCCTGCAGAATCGCGGCGGCGCCCCCGGAGAAGCCTACCCCGAGGCTGCGGCCGATTTTTCCTTCTCCTAGACTCTGCCGCCCAGAGCGTTGTTTCTCCCCCTCATGCGTGCATGGGATGAGGCGAGAAACCAACAGCCTGCGTCCGTCTCTCTTTATGTATATTTCTGTATATATCTTATCTCGGGATCTAGACCTTTCGAAGGAGAAGGGGCGGCTGGAGTTCGTGAGTTGCTGTGGGACCCAAGGGTTGGGGGAAGAGAGATGGGAGGGAAAAGGGGAGAAACCTGCCGCTGGCTAGTTCTTTGTCTGATCGGGGAGCCTGAACAAAAGAGGAAACTCGGTTGAACTCTTCATCTCCCTGTCTGCCTTATCTGGCTTTTTGAAACGCACCACCGGCTGCTCCGTCCAGAAGCCCAGATTCGGGAGGGCTGCTTGGCTTCCACTTGAGCCCATCTATGTCCGCGGGCCCCCCCCCCACTACCCCTAGACCTCCGCCGCCGGCGGAGGCTGGATCCGCGCTCCGCAGCGGCAGGGCGCGGATCCAGCAGAAAGAAGCAGGCAGGCAAGGCACGGAGATCCGGAGACCTGCTGATGATTGGGGAGGTTTGGGCACCTCCCCAAACCTCGGCAGGTCTTCGGATCTCCGTGCCTTGCCTGCCTGCTTCTTTCTGCTGGATCCGCGCCCTGCCGCCGGCAGAGGCTTGTGGAGCACGGATCCAGCCTCCGCCGGCATGCAGGCAAATCCTGCTAAAGGGCTTTCCCCCCCCCCACACTGGATCCGCGCTCCGCAAGCCTCTGCCGGCGGCAGGGCGCGGATCCAGCAGAAAGAAGCAGGCAGGCAAGGCACGGAGATCCGAAGACCTGCCGAGGTTTGGGGAGGTGCCCAAACCTCCCCAATCATCAGCAGGTCTCCGGATCTCCGTGCCTTGCCTGCCTGCTTCTTTCTGCTGGATCCGCGCCCTGCCGCTGCGGAGCGCGGATCCAGCCTCCGCCGGCGGCGGAGGTCTAGGGGTAGTGGGGGGGGGGCCCGCGGACATAGATGGGCTCAAGTGGAAGCCAAGCAGCCCTCCCGAATCTGGGCTTCTGGACGGAGCAGCCGGTGGTGCGTTTCAAAAAGCCAGATAAGGCAGACAGGGAGATGAAGAGTTCAACCGAGTTTCCTCTTTTGTTCAGGCTCCCCGATCAGACAAAGAACTAGCCAGCGGCAGGTTTCTCCCCTTTTCCCTCCCATCTCTCTTCCCCCAACCCTTGGGTCCCACAGCAACTCACGAACTCCAGCCGCCCCTTCTCCTTCGAAAGGTCTAGATCCCGAGATAAGATATATACAGAAATATACATAAAGAGAGACGGACGCAGGCTGTTGGTTTCTCGCCTCATCCCATGCACGCACGAGGGGGAGAAACAACGCTCTGGGCGGCAGAGTCTAGGAGAAGGAAAAATCGGCCGCAGCCTCGGGGTAGGCTTCTCCGGGGGCGCCGCCGCGATTCTGCAGGGGCCAGGTAGGGAAAACTCGCCGGGGAAAACGGGTGCCGTTGCAGCGCCAGGCGAGTTTAAAAGCAGCGGGTGCAGATGCCTGAACAAAAGAGGAAACTCGGTTGAACTCTTCATCTCCCTGTCTGCCTTATCTGGTCTTTCAAGAGGAGGGTATTCCTTTCACTTCTTGAACTTTCCCAAAGACTTGCAAACTTTTCCAACCATTACTTCCAAGAATCTTTGATGGGGAGAGAAAGCACGGGTGAGCGATGGGGGGGGGGGAAAGCACGGGTGAGCGACTCCGCTCCCTCCCCTCACCTCCGGGCCGGGCTTCTCGCCGGCGGGCTGGCTGGCTGGTGCTGGTCCCCGGGCGAGGAAGCGAGCAAGCGGGCGAGCGGCAGCGGCATTTTCGGGGCGGCACGGGTGAGCGATGGGGAGAGAAAGCACGGGTGAGCGATGGGGGGGGAAAGCACGGGTGAGCGATGGGGAGAGAAAGCACGGGTGAGCGATGGGGGGGGGAAAGCACGGGTGAGCGACTCCGCTCCCTCCCCTCACCTCCGGGCCGGGCTTCTCGCCGGCGGGCTGGCTGGCTGGTGCTGGTCCCCGGGCGAGGAAGCGAGCAAGCGGGCGAGCGGCAGCGGCATTTTCGGGGCGGCACGGGTGAGCGATGGGGAGAGAAAGCACGGGTGAGCGATGGGGGGGGAAAGCACGGGTGAGCGATGGGGAGAGAAAGCACGGGTGAGCGATGGGGGGGGAAAGCACGGGTGAGCGATGGGGGGGAAAGCACGGGTGAGCGATGGGGGGGGAAAGCACGGGTGAGCGATGGGGGGGGAAAGCACGGGTGAGCGATTGGGGGGGGAAAGCACGGGTGAGCGATGGGGAGAGAAAGCACGGGTGAGCGAAAGAAGCAGGCAGGCAAGGCACGGAGATCCGGAGACCTGCTGACGTTTGGGGAGGTTTGGGGAGGTGCGCGCGCACCTCCCCAAATCTCCCCAAACTTCGGCAGGTCTCCGGACGGCGGCGGCTTGGGAGAGGTGCGCGCGATCCTGGAAGCACCGAAGCCTCGGCCGCGCGCAAGTCCTCGGTAAGTTCCGGGCGGTCACTTGCTTCGCGTCTCCTGAGGGAAGGGGGGGCGACTGGAGCGGGCGTGTTTCCTCGCCTGCTGGGCGCCGCGATTTGCCCAGGGAACGCGCGGGCCCCGAATGGCAGCGTGGAACGAGGAAGCGGACAGCCAGGGCTTCCCCGAGAGCCGCGGCCACACAGGGTATTCCTGTGTATTCAGGCTTGCAAAATGGCGGATCGAGCCTCTGCTGGCGGCGGAGGCTTGCAGAACGGCGGATCGGCTTATACTCGAGTCACGAACTTTTTCCAGTTTTTGGGGGTGAAAATGGGGGTCTCGGCTTATACTCGAGTCGGCTTATACTCAAGTATATACGGTATTTCCTGTAGGATTCCACAAAAACGTTTTGCTTATTAATACTGTAGTGTTTTTTCTCTGAGGTTCTGCTATGATTTCTGCCAGCACAGGATTATTTTCATGTTTCAATCCCTCAGATTAAACTAGATATAAACTAATAAGTGCGTCTGAAGCTTAATTGCATGTTCTGGCAAGTTTATCCACAAAACTTTATCAAAGTTTTCAGATCTAGCAAGTTGGCATAATGCAATGGAAATATAAACTCTCTTTTGAGGTAAGCTTTATTTCTGGTGCCCATATGGATGTATCCACATGGTAATCTAGAAGTGGCTTATTAGTGTCTTCTTTCAGAATGCTTTCATCAAATTATTATGCTATTCTTTTACAATGGCTAGCTGTCAGCCTTAACAGGTAGATCAGAAAGGAAACATGGCCGATGACCTAATTCTGTTTTATTGTAATTGTGACAGAATCATGCAAGTCTGAAACTTGAAATCTCTCACCATCTCTTTTTACAGCCTGATAAATTTTTTGTTGTTGTTGTTAGTTGCGAAGTCGTGTCCGACCCATCGCGACCCTATGGACAATGTTCCTCCAGGCCTTCCTGTCCTCTACCATCTTCTGGAGTCCATTTAAGCTCACACCTACTGCTTCAGTGACTCCATCCAGCCACCTCATTCTCTGCCGTCCCCTTCTTCTCTTGCCCTCAATCTTTCCCAGCATTAGGCTCTTCTCCAGTGAATCCTTCCTTCTCATTAGGTGGCCAAAGTATTTGAGTTTTAGCTTCAGGATCTGGCCTTCTAAAGAGCAGTCAGGGTTGATCTCCTCTAGGACTGACCGGTTTGATCGCCTTGCAGTCCAAGGGACTCGCAGGAGTCTTCTCCAGCACCATAGTTCAAAGGCTTCAATTCTTTGGCGCTCAGCCTTTCTTATGGTCCAGCTTTCACTGCCATACACTGCAACTGGGAAGACCATCGCCTTGACTATACGCACTTTTGTTGACAGGGTGATGTCTCTGCTTTTTAGTGTGCTGTCTAGATTTGACATGGCTTTCCTCCCAAGGAGCAAGCGTCTTTTAATTTCTTGGCTACAGTCCCCATCTGCAGTGATCTTGGAGCCCAGGAAAATAAAATCTGTCACTACCTCCATTTCTTCCCCATCTATTTGCCAGGAATTGAGAGGGCCGGATGCCATGATCTTGGTTTTCTTAATGTTTAGTTTCAACCCAAGTTTTGCACTCTCCTTCTTCACTCGCAACAAGAGGCTCTTTAGTTCCTCTTCACTTTCTGCCATTAGAGTGGTATCATCTGCATATCTTAGGTTGTTGATGTTTCTTCCGGCAATCTTAATTCCAACTTTTGATTCATCTAGCCCTGCCTTTCTCATGATGTGCTCTGCATATAAGTTAAAAAGGCAAGGCGACAGTATACAGCCTTGCCGGACTCCTTTCCCAATTTTGAACCAATCAGTGGTTCCGTGTCCAGTTCTCACTGTTGCTTCTTGGCCCGCATATAGGTTTCTCAAGAGACAAATAAGATGTTCTGGTACTCCCATCTCTTTAAGGACTTGCTACAGTTTGTTATGATCCACACAATCAAAGGCTTTAGCATAGTCAATGAAGCAGAAGTAGATGGTTTTCTGGAACTCCCTAGCTTTCTCCATGATCCAGCATATGTTGGCAATTTGATCTCTAGTTCCTCTGCCTCTTCGAAATCCTGCCTGTACTTCTGGTAGTTCTCGATCCACATACTGCTGGAGTCTAGCTTGCAGAATTTTAAGCATAACTTTACTAGCATGAGAAATGAGTGCAATGGTGCGATAGTTTGAACATTCTTTGGCACTGCCTTTCTTTGGAATTGGAATGTAAACTGATCTTTTCCAATCCTGTGGCCACTGTTGAGTTTTCCAAATTTGCTGGCAAATTGAGTGTAGCACTTTTACTGCATCGTCTTTTAAGATTTTGAATAGCTCAGCTGGAATACTGTCACCTCCACTAGCTTTGTTGTTGCTCAGCTTTTCTAAGGCCCACTTCACTTCACATTCTAGGATGTCTGGCTTGAGGTCAGTGACCACCTCATTGTGATTATCAGGGGCGTTAAGCTCATTCTTGTATAGTTCTTCTGTGTAATTTTGCCACCTCTTCTTAATCTCTTCTGCCTCTGTTAGGTCCCTGCCATTTTGGTCCTTTATCATGCCCATTTTTGCATGAAACGTTCCTTTCATCTCTCCAATTTTCTTGAAAAGATCTCTGGTCCTCCCTATTCTATTGTTTTCTTCTATTTCTTTGCATTGTTCATTTAAGAAGGCATTCTTATCTCTTCTAGCTATTCTTTGGAATTCTGCATTTAATTGGGCATATCTTTCTTTTTCTCCATTGCCTTTCGCTTCCCTCCTTTCCTCAGCTATTTGCAAAGCTTCCTCGGACAGCCATTTTGCTTTCTTGCATTTCTTTTTCTTTGGGATGGTTTTGGTTGCTACCTGTTGTACAATGTTGCGAACCTCTGTCCATAGTTCTTCAGGCACTCTGTCTATCAGATCTAATTCCTTAAATCTATTTGTCACCTCTACTGTATATTCAACAGGGATATGATTTAATTCATACCTGACTGGCCTAGCACTTTTCCCTACTTTCTTTAATTTAAGCCTAAACTTTGCAACAAGAAGCTCATGGTCTGAGCCACAGTCAGCTCCTGGTCTTGTTTTTACTGACTGTATAGAGCTTCTCCATCTTTGGCTGCAGAGCATATAGTCAATCTGATTTCTGTGTTGACCGTCTGGTGATGTCCATGTGTAAAGCCGTCTCTTGGGTTGTTGGAAAAGAGTGTTTGCTATCACCATCGTATTCTCTTGACAAAATTCTATCAGCCTGTGCCCTGCTTCATTTTGTACTCCAAGGCCAAACTTGCCTGTTATTCCAGTTATCTTTTGGCTTCCTACTTTAGCATTCCAATCCCCCATAATGATAAGGACATCATTTTTGGGTGTTAGTTCTATAAGGTGCTGTAGAGCTTCATAGAACCGGTCAATTAAATTAAATTTCTATGTTTGTTTCTCACTCTTCCTTGTGTAGGCCTCCTTATCTGATTGTTCCCTAAGCAACTGTTCCTCCCCTCCTCCCCACATACCATTACACTTGCCATATCCAAGCTATTAGCTTTGATTGGGACTAGCCAAGGTCATCTGAATGCTGCCACTTGCTTTGTAGGTTATCTCAGATGTATTTGTGCCTGTTTGTTTATAGTTCTTCCAAATACTTTTGTCCCCTTGCCTTCCATTCTGAGAGGCTGAAAAATGAAAGTACCGGTAAGTTAAGGAATATGGAGACTATGGCTATTAATAATGTCGACTCTTAATGATTATTATTTCCCCCCCAGTACTGGAAACAAAGAACCAGTTTGGTGTAGTGCTTAAGGCAGGAGTCCCTGAAAGCAGGCTAGAGACTGTGAGTTCTAGTCCTGCTTTAGGCACAAAGCCAGTTGGGTGACCTTGGGCTAGTTCTACTCAGAGTTAGGAAGCAGGCAGTGGCAAGCTACTTCTGAAATACCTTGGCAGGAAAACAGCAGGGAGGTGTTCTGATAATCATGAGGAATCAAAAACTTACTTGGTGCATTTATGAGTGTAGGCACACACACACACACATACACACTAAAAGGTAAAGGTTCCCCTGCACATTCGTGCTAGTTGTTTCCGACTCTAGGGGCCGGTGCTCATCTCCGTTTCAAAGCCGAAGAGCCAGCACTTGTCCGAGGATGTCTCCGTGGTCATGTGGCCTGCATGACCAGACGCCAAAGGCGCACAGAACACTGTTACCTTCCCACCGGAGTGGTCCCTATTTTTCTACTTGCATTTTTACGTGCTTTCAAACTGCTAGGTTGGCAGAAGCTGGGACGAGTAACAGGCACTCACTCTGTTATGCGGCACTCGGGATTCGACCCGCCAAACTGCCAACCTTCTGATCGACAAGCTCAGCGTCCTAACCCACTGAGCCACCACGTCCCTTTACATATACACTAAAAAGTATTAAAGATGGCATGCCTGAATGCCATGTGAATGCAAGTTGCTGGAGGACACAAGAAAGAGAACACAAGTGTGGTATTTTTTGCCTTATGGATTTCCCAGGCTGACACTTGTGGGAAGAAAGTATTGATTAATAATATATACTTTTACGCATAACTCCTCTTCCATTTTGTGGATACCCAGTCCTTAAAAAACAGTCAGCTACTTTCTTCATGTTCATATACCGTAATATCTTTCCTTGCCATACTCTACTAAACCAATTTAGACAGAGTGAGCTGTGTAGGTAAGGGGGAAAAAGGAGCCTCCTATTATTTTGCTCAGGTCTACTATTGTTGTGGTCTACAAGCCTGTTCATGACCTATGGATTTTCTAGTGGAACATGTTGTCCAGATTTCATGTACAATATTCTTTCATTTATCTGATGTGTTGGATTTTTCCTTGCAGAAATTATGATTTTATCTTTGTTGCCTTCTTTTTACTGAATAGATCAAATGTTCCTGACAGTAATTGTGCAGCTTTGCTGTAACTGCTCTTTTGTTGTCTGTCTGAACTTGTGGATTGTTGCAGATTCAAGCTTTGTACTGGTATCTGACTCCCACACACCTTTGATCTTCTTTCATGTGGCCTCATTCTTATGTGGTTCTTTTTATCACGGAACACCATTTCTCAGTTGGACACTGGAATGATTCATGTAATAATTCATGTTGTAACTGACTATACATGACATAAGCACAAAAGGGCTGCAATTGATTTTTTTAACAAATTATCATAGTTGTGAGTATATTTTTTGCAAGTTTTTGCCATTAGGTAGCTTCTTCATGTTTTAAATTCCCAATAACTTTATATATGAAAACATTTTAATTAGTAGCATGGCTCTTTTAAAATTTGGCTTTGTTAACCTTGTATTACCTTCTAGGTCATAGGTGAAATTACAAAATTCAATGAGAATCCTAGAATTCATGGCCTCCTCCTCCGCCTTTGTAGAGAATCATGCACGAGCAAAATATTGAATGCCGTGAAACCAGAGAAAGACGTGAATGGGTAAGTTAAACTTTGTAAATTTCGCTGAGCAGAGACCTGGATTTTACATTTTTAGAAAAGTGGTGCGAGCATATGGATTTCATACTTCCTAAGATTAGATGAGCAGGAAAAATAAGCTAGAAGATTTCTAAAATTAAATATAAAGCTATTCTGTAAATCATGTTGGTTAGAACACAAGCTTAGCTTTCTGCAAACCCACAAAAGAGAGTACGCAAATATATCAGATGCTGTTTTCAAGGCCCTTCTTAAAATCTTTTATCCAATTCCAATGCTTCTGTACTGCTAAACTGTACCAGCAATGACAAAAGCCAATTATTTAAAGAATAAAAACACATCAGATCCATATCTAATATATAAACAAATAACAAATTTCTCTCAGTCACACTTAGATGTTTCAGGGATATTCTTCATTCCCATCTCCTTGGGGCCAAGCAAAACTGGTGTGAAAGTCTAGGTAGCATTGTGACAAAGGGATTAAGAGCTTTGCAGCTGTCTTTAAGAGATATAGGCTGGGGCTCCTGAAGAACATTGGGAATGAATTGCCTATCCAGTGATTTACAGAAGTAAATTTAGGCCATGGGGGCCTCACTAGGCTTTGACCAGCATATAAACTGCTGTACTTAAAAAGTGGAGTGGACTGGAGCTGGGGGGGGGGGCTAGTTTTAAGACGCAGAAATTGGAATCTAGAAAAGGTTCCACAAAAAGAGTGAAAATGCTGGGTAGGGAAGCCAGAGGCTAGAATAAAGGAGTTAGTGATTGCTTGCAGGTGTTGGGATGCAATTTTTAATTTTTAATCCTGATTTGTCACTCCTACTTTTTTCCTCCAAATTGTATTCAAACTAATTGCCTGGGCTGTTGGGACCAGGAGTGGGAGGAACAGGGAGAATGAAGGACAGAAGGCACAAATAAGATATCTTCAGATATTGAAATGATTCACTGAGAGAAATAAATATTTTTTTAACATCAGCAGACCAAGGGTAGGCAATCTAAGACTTCATGGTTTATGAATTTGTGAGGACCCTGCTGGGCAGAGCTGGACTAAGTTCTTATGCTTAGCTTGTTACTGAAGCCTTTACATTGTCCTTGTTTTTCCTTTTAAAAACAAAATCAAAGTTTTTGCTTGCATTTTCATACATAAATTGCTGAGGACTGTGACATTCCCTTATTTTTGCTGCAGAATAACAGATTTTAATTTGGCAAGATTAGTGCATGGAGACATACATGAATGCGTGGTTCCCCCTACTGCCAGAGCAGTGATCGAACTTCTGGAAAACCAAGGTACAACACAGTAGTAAATTATATTTATTATCTCAGATCACTGTTCTTAGCTTGTCTTGACTCACGTTTGACCTGCCTGAATGAAATATAACTTCCCAATGATAACTTTTCTATTTTAAATAAGCAGCCAACATTGCAAATTCATTGTTCAGCTAAATCAGAATCAGTATTATTTACTAAAAGTAAATGGTACAAATGTAGTGTCCTACTAATTGCAATGTTCATTTGCAATGGAATTGGCAGTGGTTTCTGCTATGCCACTTATTTGTATCTGAATTGCTAATGGGTATAAAATATTGATGCTACTCAGAGAAAAAGCAAGAAAGCTGTTGCTTCTACCTTCCGTTTACAGTACTGGCAAACAGAAAAAGAACATATAAAAAGAAGAATTAAATTGCCCAATCCTTCTTCTTTCTTTATTGGTTTGCCTCTGAGCTTCCCATTGTTTCCTGCACAATCTCCCCTAGGAATAAATTGTGGGTTGTAAGTTTGTGAGTTTATTCATGATCATCGAAATAATCGGTGGCAAGAAGATACGATATTTAGGTGCACGCATGTCTCAAACATGATCTGAACAAGCTGTTCGCTGTTTCTTAATGTCACCCGACATTTTCCAGGTTTCTACGGGAGTCTGAAAAGTAGGTGCCATTTGTTAAAGTTAATGGGACTAATGAATAGCAGAAAAGTGCTTCATGCATAAATATACACAAAATTTTTCTGCTTGCTTACTTCTACACGATAGAGTTCTTCATAAACATCTACGCCAGCTGTGAGTTTACACATAATGAGCCATTAAAAATTGGTAGAGACTTAAAAGTGTGATTATAGTTTTGACTCTTTGAGCCCTTAGCTCAAAGTCCTATTTACCCACATTGGTTTTAAAGCACCATTTCCAGCACTGCACATCTCTAATGTTAAAAATGCAGATTCACACTTGGGGCGATGCTAGAGTGAGAAAGGAAGAACCAAACTTCTGAATGCCCTGCACCTCAAAATAGAAATGAGTTTTATGTGTTTATGTATGGAGTAGATGAACGAATGAAAGAGAGGACATTATAGCGCATGAAAGAGTGATGTAGAATTAACTCTGTTCAATAGAGGGTGTAGAAGTAAGAAATTGCAATTGTAAATTAAAGAAATGCGATACCACGTGTATCTCTTTGGCACTGGATGCAATTAAGGTGACTAAACAAGCAACATCTGCAAGTAAAATATGTATTATATTTAATTCAGTGTATTATATTTTTATTTCACCTTTTTAATATATGTGCAATTGAAGGTGGTGAACATACCTAAACTTCCTTCTATTTTCCCCACAACAAACTGTGACTTGGGTTAGATTGAGAGAGAGTGACTGAGCCAAAGTCACCCCTCTGGCTTTTATGCCTAAGGGAGGCCAAGAACTCAGAGGCCCCTGGTTTCTCAGCCAGCACCTTAACTACCACACCAAACTGGATTTCATTAATGTTGTTAAAGTTGTCATTAACAGTTCTGCTATTCACACCAAAACCACCATTCCTCATATACATGCATAACAATCTACTTCTAGTCTATTAGTCTATCAAACTTAATCAGGTATCTCCTGCTCTTCATCACAGGAGTCTTGGCCATAGGAAAAATTCCTAAACTCCAGTGTTGGTCTGTCCTGTTATTCTATAACAGCGATGGCGAATCTTTTAGAGACCAAGTGCCCAAACTGCAACCCAAAACCCACTTATTTATTGTCGGGTGATGGGTACGCGTGGCCCACTGGGTGGTTGTGGCCCATTGGGTGGGCGTGGCCCATTGGGTGGGCATGGCTGCAGTGGTAATGGCAGACTGGGTAGGACTAAAAAGTTCAATCAATCGATTCCAACTTTGTGAGATCATTTTTTTCCCCTGAGAAGTTGAAATTGATTGATTGAACCTTTTTTTTTTTTGCACATGGTGGCAGAGGCCTAAAGCGAAAAAGTTTTATAAAACCCAGGTGAAGGCCTAAGACTGGGGCGATGGTGCCCGTGCCCACAAAGAGGGCTCTGCGTGCCACCTGTGGCACGCATGCCAGAGGTTTGCCACCACGGTCCTATAAGTTGTTCACATGAGAGAGCAGTTTAGGAATACAGCTCCCACGATAATATGTTTTGTTTCATTTTGTTTCTGTAGTAATTTGCTGTTACTGTAGATAATGAGAACAATTGTTATCTTTTGCTTTCAGCACGTACTACCCTAGATGGGAAAAAAATATTACTTTTGGGCATCCAAGGACCTTTGAAGGTTTCCTTGCAGTGTCTTCTTCAAAGAAAAGGGGTCATGACTGTGAGCTTGTCATGGAACATGAAGCAACTCCAGACAATGGTAAATATATCAAGGGTGTAATACTTTTTTCCCTAGTTTATTCCCTACTTGCCATTTTTATGGATCATTCAGAATTTTGAATATGTTACAAAAGCATTTGTTCCTTCAAAAAATGTAGCATAAAAAAATCTATAAACAAAGTACATATTACTTCATCTCTAGATTTACTAGCTGGGTCCACATTTCACTATGTCCTAGTTTCTAACCATTTTTAATAAGTTCCATTTGGTTGAGTGCATATATTGCAGTAAAGGCATAAATTATGGATTGCAAAATTCACTGCACTGTACTTGCTTTCTCTTTCTTCCATTTGTGCTCTTTCTTTACTTAGTGTTTAAGACAACACATGAACAATCAAATGCATGTTTGATTGCCTATATTCTTTTAGCACTAGAGAGTGAAACTGCTATATTAGAAAAGGGCTTTAATAACTAGGTATTAAATTATTGTGTACAAACAAATGTAGCATTTTCTTTCTTTGGTATGGCATTCTGTTCAAAGGAGAGCAGGCCCAGGCTGCTATCTGTGCTCTCGTTGTAGCTAGGAAGGCAATTGGGGTGCATATAGGTTACCAAAAAAGCCTCTTCCATTAAACTATGTGTTTTTTTGGAAACCTGTAATAGAACCAGGGCTTTTTTTCTCATAGAACGCTCAGAACGGAGTTCCGGCACCGTTTTTGGATGGAACCTTGTAGCGTAGGCAAGGCGGGTTGTATGAGTTCCGGCACCTTTTTCCGGCACCTTGTATGAGTTGTATGAGTTCCGGCACCTTTTTACAAAAAAAATCCGAGTGCCGCCTAACAGAGAGAGCGAGAGAGATGCATTCAGTCTTTTAACTGGGGACACGTTCTTGGTGAAATCAACTTGTTTTTGAAATGTTGTCAACCCCACTGCCAGGGAAGCGGTGGCTCAGTCGGTTAGGACGCTGAGCTTGTCGATCAGAAGGTCGGCAGTTTGGCGGGTCGAATCCCGAGTGCTGCATAACAGAGTGAGCGCCTGTTACTCGTCCCAGCTTCTGCCAACCTAGCAGTTCGAAAGCACGTAAAAATGCAAGTAGAAAAATAGGGACCACTACGGTGGGAAGGTAACAGCGTTCCGTGCGCCTTTGGCGTCTAGTCATGCCGGCCACATGACCACGGAGACGTCCTTGGACAAGCGCTGGCTCTTCGGCTTTGAAACGGAGATGAGCACCGGCCCCTAGAGTTGGAAACGACTAGCACGCATATGCAGGGGAACCTTTACCTTTACCTTTAAAACCATTAATTCTAGACATTCCCAGCTTATCACATTTTTAGTGATGCTCCAAACTTTGTAATCTTGTAAAGTTTACATCCACATCCATATTGCTATTGGACAATGTTATGCAAGACACGGAAAAGGAATAAAAGTAGCGTTTCAATGGAATGAAAGGCATAAGGAAAAAAGGAATCGCAACAGAACGACATCAACACCATTCACATCGACTCATCCGTACTTTCTGCCATTACAAACCATCCTTTCTTCCCTGACATCCATGCATTGCTCCATAGATTGCCTTTTGTTCCTTCAGTTCTCATTTCTCTTTAAGGCACTCATCAGTTCCAATTAAATATAGCTTTCTTAAGTTTCCTCTTGATCATATTGTAGATATTTCAATTGCATATTTGTTTCGCAATTAGATCCTGATTCATTGTCTTTATAAGATCAAAAACACTTCAGTTGCTTTGTTTATACTGGTCAATGACTTTTGTATTCAATCCATGTTCATTCTTGACTTTTTCTCTTTTTCTAAGCACACCTTCTTCTTAAATAGCCTGCTTTCATTCCACATACCAACAGGGGCATAAGCTCACTCTTGCACACAGTAATTTTACTATAGTTTTGATGTACATTGTGGGGGTATTTAGTTCGCAAACCACTAGCTTTCTATCAGCGCACATACCACCAGCTTTCTACAGACGTACACACACATACTGTATTAAAATTTCTCTGCCCGTTCCCACATCATTAGTAGAGATTCTACTAAAGTATTCTGATTCATGTATTTATTCTATTTTCTGACCATTTATACATACCTTCCTGTAAACAGATAGTTCTCATTTAGCGACCACAATTGGGGCTGGCAACTTCATCACTAAGCAAAGCAGTTACTTAGTGGGAAATCACATGACCAGAACTGTGCTTTCCTTTTCCTCATTCCCAGACACTTTGGAATGGCCATCCCTTGGGTATTGGGGTAACCAGCTTGACCCTGACAAGATTAATCTGTTTCACACCTGCTAGGATAATGACCAAGAATGGAATTAGTCTTTCTATTTATATTCATTGGAGAGGAAGGGACTTTAAGAGAGTGAAAAAGGCCCACAATGGGGAATGCACATCAAAAGCAATATGCTGGGTCTAGCAGCCACAGCACACTATGCAAACAGCCTGGTGTATTCCCCATTGTGTGCATCCTTGTCTTCCTCTCTGCTGTATTCCATGTTGAGCCATTCACAAAGCATTCATTTTATTCCCCTACATGCCTTACTTCTTTCATATACTGAAAGATATTGAAAGATGCTGAGTATGTAAAAGACTTCTTTCATATACTCAGCCACCGATCTTCAACTCCGTATTTACATAAGCCTGTTCACTTATTCACATGCTTTTTTCCAAATCAGCAAAAAATAATATTTTTCCTATTCATATATTTCTTAGTGACCTGCTGTTAACCTTTTGAGGTAGTCCAGACAAGAAGCATGCAATGAATACTAACTTTATTGTAAGGTTAGAATTGTAAGAATCTTGTAAACTGAAAGTATCTCTCCCATCCCTCATTTTTACTCTCCCAAAACAAGGGAGAGTATGTTTTTCCCAGTCCTCATTCCGACTCAGGTTTCAATTTTCAGACCAGGGTCTCATTACTGTTCCCCCTACTGAGGAGCAAAATCTGATCTGTTCACCACTTGCTTGGCATAAACTGCACTGTACTTGCCAATTTATGTTCATTGTCACTGTCACACTCCATCAATCAAATACGTTGAAACACCTTCCCAGAGACACCAAATGAATCTCCTTGTTGTTGTTGTTGATGGTGTTGATTTTCATTCATTGGCAACAGGACCAAAGGAAGTGTCGGTGCTGATGAAGCCGAGGGAAGTTTTGTCATCATGGGCTTTTTTTTAAATTTTGGCTCCAACGATTGGCTTGAGGATGCTGAGTGCAAATTCTGACAATTTCTCTGGCTCAGTCAGAATCCAGCTTCCAGTATTCCACAGGTTTCCAGAAGGTGGCAGCCAAGTCAAATAAGGTGGCTGATCTTTTTCTGTTTGGAGTTCATAATTGACACTATAAAATATGTTTTCCCTAAACTGAACAGCTGTGATGCTAAGATATGCCTCCATTGGAAAGATTCTGTTTTTACAGCTGCTTATGTTACTGTATCATTTTGTACAGGAAAATTCAGAAAAGCATAATTGTTGTCCCCAATGTCGAAACAGCCTCCTTAAATTTAAAAATTCTGGCAACTGTCCTAACTGGTTTACTCTTCATGGCATCACATTGTACTTAAATATTTATTTTGATAATTGTGCAATTATAATAAAAAATTTTTTAATTTTATTGCAGTAATATAGAATTAGAAATAAAATAAGGGGGAAAAATCCTCAAATAGTGTAAGAAACTTCCCAAATGAAATAACTAAAGTGGAAAACAAAACAAAAACAAATATATGTACCTACGTGTAAGATAGTCCTCAGCTTACGACCACAATTGCTAAGCAAGTTGTTGTTAAGTCAGTTTTCCCCCATTTTACAACCTCTCTTGCCACAGTTGTTAAGTGAATCACTGCAGACATTAGGTTAGTAACACGGTTCTTAAATAAATCTGGCTTTTCCCTCAATTTTGCTTGTTAGAAGTTCGCAAAAGGTGATCACCTCTGACCTTGGAGCACTGCGACTGTCATAAATATGAGTCAGTTGCCTAGGGTCTGAATTTTGATCACATGACTCTGGGGATCCTGCAACTGTCGTAAGTGTGAAAAATGATCATGTCACTTTTTCCAATACTGTAGTAATTTCAAGCAGTCACTATACGAATGGTGGTGAGTTGAGGAAAACCTGCATATACACAGACGTCTTAATTTTTTATCTTTATCAAACTCTTTCAGATTGGCTTCTCTTTTCAAGAAAATACGATCATAAGAGTAAAACCTAATTGTTGCCTGAAAAATCTTTTGAAGGATACTTAAAGGTTAAAATTCTTTGATGACTAGACAGTAGTTAGAGAAACTTAAAATTAATCAAAATTGAATTCATGTGCTGAAGTTGAGTGCAAATCAAATCATACATTCTTTGACCTTCAATACAAATTGTTATCATGCATTCCAAATTATTCAGTGCAGTTTTTTTCGCATGCTGGAATAGTGCCATTCTCTTAAGGTAGCGCATCATTTCTAGAAAAGACTGCATGAATCTTAGAGCATTTGAATCGCCAAAGGTCCAAGTGAACCATAAGAATGTTTTACATAAATTGAGAAAAATGGGAATAATTGCACTTTGAATTGTTATACTGCAACTGGTATACTCACAGTGACAGCATTTCTAAAAGAATATTGTTAATGTCTAAATTGGTTCCACATCATGAGAAACAAAAGATTCCACATTGTGAAAAATTTTCATATTGTTCTTTAATGTGCTCGAGTTCAACTCTCGTAGGTATAAAGGAATGCATAATAGATGGGAGACCACCATGAAAATGTGAAACATCCAAATTCTCAGTGAAAATGCTACCAATGCTACCTTTCACAATTCAGGTTGCAGTTTATGTATCACCATAAAGAGCCTTTGATCTTAGTCCCCACTTGATTTCTTCTCTTGATTGTGAGCAAAGCACTGTCAATGTTAAACATGTCAAGCTCTACATTTGTGTTGGCACGGCGAGGAACTTATCAGACCTTTTCTATGGAGATGAATAATAAAAAAGGTAATTTCTGCTGCTTCCATAATTAAAAACATGATTTTTTTAAAAAGAAGAAAAAAACATAGTTTTAAATAAGATTGTTTAGTAAGTATCCATCTTGGAATTTTATTTGTTTATGACGGTACTTTTCCTGTTGTAAACTCACTTTTCAGGAATGGGATTTACTAATATGAAAAATAGTGTAGGGAAAAAAACCATTCCCCTCTTCTTTCTGTATTCCATTGTTATGGGGAAATTTGGAGATGCCTTTGGCTACATTAAAGGTGGTGACGCGGCTCAGCGGTTAAGGCACTAGGCTTGTTGGCTGGAAAGCTGGCAGCCCAGGTTCAAGACCCGAGTGCCACGTGACGGGGTGACTTCCCATTCTTTCCCTAGCTCCTGCCCTTCTATGAAAGCATGGAAATGCAAGTAGATAAATAGGTACCACTTCGTTGGGAAGGTAACAGCACTCCACGATGTCATCTTGGCCACATGACTGTGGAAAGGTCTTCGGACAGTGCTGGCTCAATGGCCTTGAAACGGAGATGAACACTGCCCCCCATAATCAGCAACGACTAGTGGAGTACAATCGGCAAGGACTCCTTTACCTTACCTTTGGCCCCATTAAGGGAAAAATAAAACTGTTGTGAAATACTACTGCAAATCTCTGTGTAGTGTGAATTTTGGTTTTGAGATTCATACTTTCAACCTACATTTCTTTTAGTTTTTGTGTACATATCTCTTTAGCTTAAAGATCAACATTTGTCTTCAAATATAGTTAATCCTTCCAATCTGGTAATCTTCTGATATATGGGGACTGCAAGTCTCAGAATCCCCAGTCAACAGTGCCTCCACATCTGGAGGATATCTGGTGGGAGAGGCTCAGGGATCAGCTTCATGTCATCCTATGTCAGCCAATTACGTGGAACTGAATGAGGACTTGGAGATCAGGGACAGACACATTGTACCTGTCAATATGATAAGAACAAGACTAAGCATTACTTGATGACTTGTGGAATTAGTAGGGCATCGCAGCAGTAATTGGATGTCCTGCTTTGCTTGAGTGGATGTGATTCTCATTAGCACAAAGCCATTGTTGGATAGCCTACTAGAATAATGTTCCCAGTTTTGAAACCAGCATTCTTGTCCTGTTACGAACAGAGGAAACACCTGTGTATGATCTGCAAACATGGAAAAAAAGTTTAGTCTTTGAGATGAAAAATATAGATATATTGATTGATTGTACTGTTATATCTCCAGACTCCATAAAGATTCCTAAAACATAAAAACAGCAAAACATAAAGTCACAATACATTAATCAAGTGTTGATATAATACAAATAGGTGCAGTGCGGTCAGCTCACTCCCCAAATGCCCCCTGGAAATGTTTGGCCTTCAGTAGCTTCTAGGAGGCCACAATGAGGTTCTGGCCTAACTTCAAGAGTTCATAATATGGGACCATAACTCAGAAACACTGATTGGGATCTCTTTCCCCTTTTGCCATTCAAAAAATATATCAAAAGACATTGACAGATATCTGTTCTGAAATGTTAAAAGTGTCCAGCTTTGCAGGACCTTACAGGTTTAAACTTCAATATTGAACTGTATGAGGAACCTATTCGTTATCGGGGTAGTAACCATGTTATGCAACTGTGTTGATCCTGATTTGCTAATTTATGAACTGTGGCATTTGGACAAATTGTCATTTGCGCATAGTTTCAAAAACAGTCCTGGCCATATCCTTTACTTCAATAACTAGCAGCTGAGAGTGCATCTAAAAAATTCCTGGTAATTCCTATTGTTTTCAGTACCTGATTTCTTTAATAGAAACCTACCATTTGTCTTAGTGAAAAACATCCTCTTTTTAAAAACTGATTATTTGATCCTGAAGTTTGTGATGTTGCTTTAAGAAATTGATGTCAACTGTAGAGAAATGCAATCTTTATGCAGTTCTCAGTAACGCCGCATCTTGATTAGAACGAACTGGTTTATAGTGCATGAATTTGTGTTGATTTAACATTTTATGCTCTTTCTGGGAATGGGAGGGTCTTCAAAGATAATATAATCCTCTAGCATAATTCTCACTGAAATTGTAATGCTATGAACTAAAGATTCAAAGTATTTATTGGATTTAATCTTGTCCAGTTTGCTGGAAGAAAATGCTATTAAGTCGCATGAGAATGAGCATAGGAAATATTTTCCCACTCATAAGAATTGATTTCACATGATTTTTTTTTATTCACTCTTTGCAACACAATCTCATTAATGGGTTTTAAAACATTTTACAATGTGTAACTGGTTGTCCTTTGGATGAGTGTTCACACTTCTGTCAGTCTTTTATCACATTTGGTTTCAATTACAAATAGCATGTGTTTTGTGTTGGCTTTACAGGCTAACTGGAAACCATATGGTGCATTGGCAAGGAAATGGGTTTTTTATTTTATTTTATATTATTATTATTATTATTATTATTATTATTATTATTATTATTATTATTATTATTATTCACCTTTGCTTAGTCTATGGGAGATCCTTTGGAAAGTGAAATGTACAGTGCTTACAAGATGGATCAGACCATCGAGACAGGTTGCTCTACTCCACCTCTTTGTGCAGTTGGGATAGTGTATTGTGACATTCTCAGTGCTGTCTGAGCCCTGTTGTTCGTTTGCAAGTGTTTCTCTTTTTTTTATAAGATTTTTATTGATTTTTTCATACATTCAATAGTACTTGTTCAACAAATGTATGAGTTTTACATTCTCTAATATAGATTTAATTCCTAATTCTTTATTATTTTCTCTAGCCATTGATAAAATAAGTCCCACGTTTGGTAATATTTTGTTTCTTCTTTTTCTTTCAACCTCAAAGTCTGTCCATCTCCGCACATTCTAGTATTTTTTAAAATTATTTCTTCATCTGATGGTATTTCTTCATTTTTCCAATATTGTGCAAATATAATTCTTGCTGCTGTTATTACATGTAAAATCAAATATATGCTTTGTTTATCAGTCTTTTCTGGCATTATACTTAATAAAAAAAAGTTCAGGTTTAAAATCTACATGTTTTCCCAACATCTTAGTTTGCAAATGTTTCATTATCCATTAAAGATGTTACCTAGTTGGGTAATGAAACACCTGCAAGCAAACAACCAAGCTGAGAGCACCACAGTTCAACCCAGAGTTACATATATTCTCTTCTATGTCGGGATGCTGTGATGTATTGTCTCAATAGCACCATGTTATTACAGATTAGAGGTCAGTATTAATTTATAAAGAGCAAGTCTTGCCAAACTAATTTTAATTATTTTTGTTTGAACTTCTTAGTAGTTTGTTGGAATACTATTGTATCTTGGACAAAGCAAGCCAATTAATAAAGCCTGGGCACTCCTCACATTTCATTAATGAATAAGAGGATTACATTTCAAATAAGCTAAAGTGTATTGGAATAACATAATGAAGTACAGTAGTAAAATTCAGAAAGATCCTAATAGGTATCACCATATCATAGGAAAGCAGGTCCTAAAATGTGATTGACATTTATATTACAGCTCTTAAACTTTCAGAAACAAGATAACCCCATAAACTGCCCTGATGTCAATAACCCATGTCCTTATCGCTATCCAGGTCTGCCTTTGAAGACTTTTCTGTATGTTGCAGCTGTTTTTTTAAAAAGCAGCAGCTACTGTAGGTTTTAGGTGGGGCATATGTACCATTGTAAAAATAGCACAATTTAAATTTGGAATATGGGTTGCCAGTAAGTTTCCAAGCCTAAGCCAAATGCTGATCATTACTTTTAAAGTCCTACCTGGTATAGCCCTAGAATATATGAGACAACCCCACATCAGATCTTAGCCTGCTCCTCTAGTCATCTACAAAAGTCACAGTGGCCGCCTCTGCTCCTCCTGAGGTTACATTGGGTACAGAGACATGACAGGTCTCGTAATGGTATGTGGGAGTGACCTTGGCAGACAAGAGGAAGAGCCAGTCTAGACCAGGTGTAGGCAACCTTGGCTCTTTTATGACTCGTGGACTTCAGCTCCCAGAATTCCTGAGCCAGCATGGCTCAGCTTGGAAACCTATCTTTTCCCTCAGCATGACTGGCTCAGGAATTCTGGGAGTTGAAGTCCACAAGTCATAAAAGAGCCAAGGTTGCCTACCCCTGGTCTAGACCATGCTCAGATAAGAAGCACCTGAGCTCACGAAAGGAATGGGGACATAGCAAACTTCTCAGAAGGGACCCTTCCTAGGCTGTTGGCCTGTAAAGATAAAGGGAGAGAGAGATGTACTTTCAGACTTGAAAGATTCTGTTAATATAAGCCTACAATTAAAAATAGAGCTAATCAGGGTCTTGTCTGGTGCGCCTCACAAGGCTGACACTTGCCTATGATAATCTCCACCTTGGAGAACTCACCCTCATCAGAAAATGGTGCAATCCCCACCTTGTTGACATTATATGGAGGGAGCGGCGGAGAAGGACAGGAGGAAAAACTGCTACCAAGGGACAGTCAGATAAGGGGCTTGAGCCGGGGCCAAGAAAATAAATTGAGAAAACGTACAGTATGAGACAAGCCTCTTTCCCTAGCTCATATAAAGATAAAGGAAAGGAGGGAGGAAGCACATTTAGACGTGCATGATTCTGTTATTATAAGGATTACACTAAAAGTAACGCCTAACCTACATGGCCTCGGTGTTTTAGTCTGGTCTACCTAGTGGGGTTGTAAAGGTAAAGGAAACGTGCTAGTCGTTTCCGACTCTAGGGGCCAGTGCTCATCTCCGTTTCAAAGCCGAAGAGCCAGCACTTGTCCGAGGACGTCTCCGTGGTTATGTGGCTGGCATGACTAGACGCCAAAGGTGCACGGAACGCTGTTACCTTCCCACCGTAGTGGTCCCTATTTTTCTACTTGCATTTTTACGTGCTTTCGAACTGCTAGGTTGGCAGAAGCTGGGACGAGTAACAGGCACTCACTCTGTTACGTGGCACTCGGGATTCGACCCGCCAAACTGCCGACCTTCTGATCGGCAAGCTCAACGTCCTAACCCACTGAGCCACCGCGTCCCTGGCAGTGGGGTTGACAACATTTCAAAAACAAGTTTATTTCAGCAAGAACGTGTCCCCAGCTAAAAGACTGAATGCATCTCTCTCGCTCTCTCTCTTTTTTTTTATTGGGATTGTACTGCTAGGCTACTTCTTTTCTTTCTTGCCATTTTATTCAGCCCAGAATCCATTAAGACTGGGGCAGGTTATCTTGCTATTGTTAATAAACACATATAAATACGCGAAACCATGGTTGAGATCTAAGTTTGTATTACATCTGAGTACATATAACACTAAAATATAAATTAGCAAGGCACCCAGATTTGTCCACTGTGTTTAACAGAATTTTAATTCATTTATAAAAGAAAACCAACATTCAGCAAGGTTCAGAGTTGGAACATAGCTATTTGCTCTCATTTCTCCTTTTCCCCAAGACTGTTTTAGGATAATTAAGTGAAGTGTTACTGTTCGGATTCATTAAAACAAACCAATTTTCAACTACGGTTGCTTAGTTTATACATATACAGCCCATATCTGCATACTCATTTTTCAATTACGTATTTTCTGATTATAGCAGATTAAACATAGCACTTTGTCTTTCCAGATATATCCCATAATACAATCAAGTGTATGTTCTTTTATCCATCTTAGCTTCCTGATGCTGATATGATGGTCGTGGGCAGCACCAAACCTAAAGAGATCTCAGAGGCTTGGAAAAATCCTGAAATCACTACTGTGGATTGTTCACAAGACACTTTATGGGGTGAGTTTCTTTGGAGGTATACAGTAAATGGGTGCTAAGGCTTAACGCCCGCAGGAATTAATTTTTTTAATGACCAAAAAATGCTCTTACATCTTGAAATTTAAGATAAAGGACAGAAAAATTAATCTTCCTTTGATTGATACAGAAAAATCCTATGGACAGTTCTAGCTTAGTATTACTTTAGCAAAATGGTTCTTGCCTTTATTTGTTACTGGCATCCCTGACTAATTAAATTTCAGTGTCATAATACAGAGCCAGCTTGGTATAGCAACTAAGGTGCTGACCTAGAAACCAGGGGGCTGTGAGTTCTAGCCCTCCCTAAGACATGGAAGCCAGCAGGCTGACTTTGGGCCAGTCACTCTATCTCAGCGCAATCCACCCCACAGAGTTGTTGTTGTGTGGAAAATAGGAGGAGGGAGGAGTATTAGATATGTTTGCCACCTTATACAGATAAAAAGGCAGGATAAAATTAGAATAGTAATAAAAATAATGAGATGCACTGTCGCATGTTGTTGAGCAACTGCATGATGGAGAAACTTAATTCAGGGCACAGAGTACCTTTCCCCTAGAACAGCATAGTTTGCAAGTGAAAAGGAATGAGATGCTACAGATAGATTCTCCTCATGCCTTCAGACACATTTTTCAGTGTACTCCATTCATACAGTCTCAGCTACAAGAATGCTCCACTCTGTTCCTCCTGGCATCAGATCCAGTTTCCAATCAGGGCGAATTCTGAAACTCAATTACATGTTATCTCTGCACTGATAAAAACAGTTATATGAAGCCAAGTCAAATAATCTGAAGAAGCACAGACATTTAAGGCAAGGGGGAGGAAAGAATCAGATTTGGCCTCTCTTGTTTCTTATTGTTCTGGCTGATACCCTAGCACGGTTTCATTGTGACAGTCATCAATTTATAGCTAAGGTAGGCAGAGTTCGTCCACCAAACCGTTCGCCACTTCTAATCTAAACTGACATTTTCCAGAAGACCAGTCTTGAAGAAGGAGTGTGAACACAATGAAAGCCTTTTGATAGCTTTCGCCCCTCCACTTTCTTGAGTGTTTAGTGCTCAAGCTATAATCTTCTTCATGGCTCCTTTATGGCTTTGTCATCAAAACTTAAACAAACTATGATATAGTGATATTTAAATCATAGGGGACTAAAAAAGGCAGATGAAGCTAGCTAGAGATGCTTGGAGCATGCAGGTACTCAAGTAAGCATCTGTTAAGGCTGCAGATTCTTTTTTTCTAAATTGGGTGGTTGGAATTGATGACTGCAACTACAAGTAGTCCTTGACTTATGACCAATTACTTAGAAGTTATGACATACCCTCCCCCCAAGAATTACTTATGACCCATTCTGAAGTTCCAGCAACTGCCTCTCCAAGCATTTTGTCACTGGCCTGCATTTATGGCTGTTTGCAATGTCACATGACCACGATTTACAACGTTTTTTGCTGAAAACCAGCCCTTACTTCCAATTTTTGGCAAAAACATACCATAGTGAACAATGGGTCCACTTAATGACTGCAGTGTTCACTTAATGACTGTGGTTTCACTCAATAACCATGTGATTTGCTTGACCAGACTGCTGCAACAAAGATCGTAAAAAAGGGGTCAGTCACATGATTATCTGCTTTATAACCATCATGAGTTATAAGCGTAATGAACAGGCTTCATTACTGTCGTAAGTCAAGGACTACCTGTATAGCACTAAAGAAAGATGCATTTAGTGTAAGGAGCTACAATCAAGTGGTTCATGCAACCTATTTTCTATTTTAATGTCCAAAGTATTGCATAGTCCTAGTAGCTTCTATAGCTAGAATCCTACATTAAGCAACATTACTACCCCTTAGTGAATCCTTTGCTATCCATGCATTTTTCACTTGGAGTACTTACACCCTGCTTTCTTCTAAATATGAAGCTGTGTCATTTTTCAATATTAAGATTGCCAGTTTTCAATTAAATTTCATGGCAACAAGTTTCACTGAGTCACAACTTCATATTTCCAAACTTGAAGAGGACTGGGACACGGAGCAGAGGGATGGTGGTCGGAAGTGAAGTGAGGCAGATAAGTATGTTTCTTCTAGGAGATTTCTGGCTTCATGGAGGGAGACAGGAAAAAGCTATATACTTGCATGTATGTCTTTCCACCATTTAAAAATATTGTATATGGATATTTTATTTCTGTAATTGTATATACAACTTGAAGATCCAGAGAGAGAACAAAGAAGACTTCTGGGCACCTCATTGGAGATACTAGTTTATATGATCCATTGTGCTTAATTATGGTTTAATTAAAAGGAGTTATTAATAGGACAAAGCAGGAAAACTGACTCATCCATTCGACATACACAGCCAGTCATCGACTTACAGCAGTTCGCTTAGTGACCATTCAAAGTTACAATGGCACTGAAAAAAAGTAACTTATGATCATTTTTCACACTTACGACCATTGCCGCATCTCCATAATCATGTGATCAAAATTCAGATGCTTGGCAACTGATTTATATTTATATATATTTATATTTATGACAGTTGCAGTGTCCCAGGGTCATATGTTCTCTTTTTGTGACCTTCTGATGAGCAAAGTCAATGGGTAAAACCAGTTTCACTTAACAACTGGGTTACTAATTTAACAACTGCAGTGATTCTATATATCTATATCTATACTCCATGTATCACCTATGTATTTTGCAAATAAACTAGATAGTGCTCAGTTACTGAATTAATACATGGCAGAAAGAAGGGAAAATATACCTGCACTATGGCACATTTTAAATTATTTCATGACAACACTGGAAATAATTCCTTTATCCAAAACTTATTTGTCACCCTGATGAAAGTTGCACTATTTAGCCTTTTTGTAACAGGAGGCTTCCAAGGAACGCCATAACTTCTTTTTGAAACTTGTTAGGGACAGTTCCAACCTAACGACAGACAGGAGGTTTGTGTTTTGTAATCCAATTGAGTTTTAATCCAATTGAGTTGGAGAAGGCTGGAGAAATTATTGGGTTACTCTTCTAAGTAAAAGTCTTGCTGGTGGTGATGAGAATTTGGGTGGGACCCACGGATGAGAGGATTTATTTTGCTTCAGAGGCCCTCTAAAAGCTTCCAGTTTAATTGTAACTGTTAAGGTGGCAGGAGGGAGAAATTGTAAAAGCACAGAACGTACTCTTATTACAGTAATGGCATTTAGTGCAGCTGTGCAAAGCATTCAGAAAAAGTATGTCACACAATATATTAGTTCAGTCCTCCAGAGCAGGGGTAGGCAACCTCGGCTCTTTTATGACTCGTGGACTTCAACTCCCAGAATTCCTGAGTCAGCTATGCTGACTCAGGAATTCTGGGAGTTGAAGTCCACGAGTCATAAAAGAGCCGAGGTTGCCTACCCCTGCTCCAGAGCATGTTACCACAGTTGCACCGTGTCTGTTTTGATTACCGCTTTCTGTAGCAGGAGAAGCAGGTACAGATAGTCCTTGACTTATGAAGCCTGGAGTTTCTGTTGTAAGTCTTGATGGCCATAAGCTAAGACACCTACATGACCAGACCTGATTTTATGATTTTTATGTGGCAGTTGTTAAGCAAACGCCACAGTTGTCGATTGATGCAAGTGTATTCGTATGGGTATTATTACTGGAAACTGACAGAAAAGGTAGGAAACCAGCAAAAAAGCATTATAAATTGCAGTCACATGATCGGGGGGGAGGGAAACCCTCCAAGCAGCCATAAAATGGAGCCAGTTGCCAAGCACCCAAAATGCAGTCATGTGACCATGGGGATGTGTGCAGCTATCAGAACTCCAGAACTGGGTCCATCATAACTTTGAATGGCTGCTAAGCAACCAGGAATTAAGTGAGGTGATTCTGAAGTGCCAACAAAAGGCATAATTTGCTTGTAAGCCTACAGGTTTCTCCCGATTCTTCCCGATCATCTCTGCAGGATTAAATCATGCAAAACTTTATGTGAATTTGTCAGCATCTGATGGTTTGTTGTCACTGTTAGTTGGCTGAAAAAAAACTTATATATGAGAAGTCATCACTGCTTTGTGATACATGCTATCAATTGGCACTTCTACTCTGAAAAAGACCTTTACTTTTGCAATAATTATATATTCAAGATTCAAGGTGCTGGTGATGACCTATAAAGCCCTAAATGGCATGGTCCCGGATTATTTACGGGAGTACCTTTTGCCGGCGTTAACTTCCCATCGTCCTGTGCGCTCCCATAGAGAGGGACTCCTCAGGGTGCCGTTGGTCAGGGAATGTCGACTGGCGGCCCCCAGGGGGAGAGCATTCTCTCTGGGCGCGCCTGGCCTCTGGAACCAGCTTCCTGTTGAGCTCCGGATGGCTCCCGACCTTCGCTCTTTTCGCCGCGACCTGAAGACTTGGTTATTTGAACTTGCCTGCCTGGACTGAGGGATTGGAGTTTTAGATTTTAAATTTTAGAACGTGTTTTATTGCTTGGGCTATTTGGTTTAATTTATTTTAATTTTTGTATATTATGTGCTGTATATTGTGTTTTAATTGCCCTGTACACCGCCCCGAGTCCTTCAGGAGAAGGGCGGTATATAAATCCAATAAAATAAATAAATAAATATTTCAGCCCACTTTTGTCTATTTGTCTTTTACCTATTTATTTGCATGTTGATGCGTTTCTATGCTTTCTATAATACATATGGCACCTTTGCTCAGCAGTAGCTTAGCTAATGGTGTCAATTATCTTCTTGCAGCATTTTTCCAAAGATCTTCCCACAAGAAGAGGCTGCTGGATTCATGGGTGCAATTGTTTTTCATTTTCAGGACAGAATGCTTTTCGTGGACATCCAACAAGAGGCAATGATTGCAATCTAGGTGAGGCTGTAGAACATCTGGCATTGGCAATATGCATGCAGGTTAGTAAGTCCCGTGGTGACTCTTTATGTAACAGGAACACAACAAAAGACAGATGTAGTCCAGGTTCACAGTTCAAACATTCAACCAGCATGGAAGGAAAGGAAAGAAACATATCCAAACTCGGGTTAGGGTTATAAATATTAATAAAATATTCATGATCTGAATTTGTCTCTTATGTGTTCGGGTGCCAGCAATAACTTCTGCACATGTGCAATTTTTTTACAACATTCTTTTTGCATCTTTTCCCCCAGACGCATTACCAAGCTTACAATGGTACCGTAGATTCCGGCGTATAAGACTACTTTTTAACCCATGAAAAGTCAGGGGTCGTCTTATACGCCGGTGCTGAAACTTTAGGGACAGGGCTGGCTGGAAAACCTGGAGCGGATCTTCCATTTAGTCTGCGCAGGGAAAGCGGGACCAATTGGAGTAGAAGCTGCAGTCTGTGATTTTTTACAGGCTTTGGTCTGGGCTTTTTTCCTTCTAAAGTTGAAGAGCAGCTGTAGGCAGGTGGGGAATGCAAGAGCAATTTGAAAGACAGGTGGGGAATGCGTAGCAGAGCAGCAGCTTAGCTCTAAGGACACATTTGACTCAGGAACTGGGCGGGCTGGCTGGAAAACCTGGAGCAGATCTCCCATTTGGTCTTTTTTTAAATCCCATTTATATCCCACCCTTCTCCAAAGACACAGGGCGGCTTACAATTTAAAGCACAAATCAATGTGCTTAGCAATAACCTTCATTCTATGTATATGCCTGCCTATTAGAGCTTTCACCCCACCCCCCACAAGCAGCATTATTACAAAGTCAGCTTATTGCTCCCAACAATCTGAGTCCTCATTTTACCTACCTCGGAATGATGGAAGGCTGACTCAACCTTGAGCCTGATGGGATGTGAACCTGCACTAATTGCAGGCAGCTGGGGTTACTTAAGGCTCTGCGCAGGGAAAGCTTTAGAGTGAATTAGGAAAAGTGAAAAAGTAAATTAGGAAAATAGGAAAAGGGTTGCTGGAATTGGGTATGTGTAGTTTAACAAAGAGAAGGGTGAGGGGTGACACGATAGCAGTGATCCAATATCTCAGGGGCTGCCACAAAGAAGAGGGAGTCAAGCTATTCTCCAAAGCACCTGAAAGCAGGACAAGAAGCAATGGATGGAAACTAGTCAAGGAGAGAAGCAACCTAGAACTAAGGAGAAACTTCCTAACAGTTAGAACAATTAACCAGTGGAACAACCTGCCTCCAGAAGTGGTGAATGCTCCAACACTGGAAGTTTTTAAGAAGAGACTGGACAGCCATTTGTGTGAAATGGTATAGGGTTTCCTGCCTTAGCAGGGGGTTGGACTAGATGACCTCCAAGGTCCCTTCCAACTTCTTCTTCTTCTTCTTCTTCTTATTATTATTATTATTATTATTATTATTATTATTATTATTATTATTATTATTAAGTTTAATCCACTTGCACTGTTTTATGTTTACATGTTTGATGACAAACAGCCTTATGTTTATAAGTGACAGTTTTCCTACTAAGTACCTGCATGTCATAAGCATTTGAATTAAAATTACCATATTAAAATCAAATCTGATGTTTTTTAATTTTTATTTGGTGTGCGTTAGAAGAGGGGTAGTCTTATACGGCGAGTATAGCCCAAACCCTATAATTTAACAGGAAATGTAGGGGGTCGTCTTATACGCCCAGTCGTCTTATACGCCGGAAAATACGGTATTAAGAAGCCTTTTTTTTTTCTGTGCTGAGACTTAACACTATGCACTGAGGAATAGTAATAACATGAAACAGGGTGACAAAAATATGTGTGTAAAATGAAAACGTGCCAAAGTGCCTCAAATTTCAAAGTGATTATAAAATTCAGCAGGCAAGTGGAACAGATCTGAAGGGTACAAGTGAGTCCTTCTTACTTCAGGCTTCTTCCCCAATAAAATACCTTTCATATCCTCCAGCTGCAAAGAAAAAAAATAGTCTCTGGAAGCACGAATCCCCAAAAGTGAGATTGAAACGATAGATTGCAACTGTACTAAAGCAAAGTAATTTTGTCTCTCTTCCTCTTGAAAGAACTTGATAAAACTCAGCGAGCTACAGATAGCAGCCCAGCAACCTAAGGAATGGAATCTCAGTTGCTTGAATCTACAGCCCATTTCACCTGTTCCAAGGTAAGAACCATGTATGAAATTGTTTTCCAGAAGGTTTCTATGTATTAAAGCAAAACATTTGTATTGAGTATTGTTTTGTTCAATTTTTTTCTAATTTGATTTAGCCTTTTCTCTTAAGGACTGCAAGATTTATTCTGCTGAAACAAAACTTTAAGGCAGACAAGATGGCATTAGTCAAGTCATTAGTAGTTGCCTTCCGTTTTTAATCTGGCAAAATTGTATTTTTTGTGAATGTGGACTGGCCAGCACGTATCAAACTCCAAGTAATCTTTAAAAAGCTATAGAATTGAGTCTGGTTATTACTTTAATTGGAATCGCTAGAAAAATCCCAGGACTACATATTAGGTTGGATAATTAGAAGAAGAGCTCAATACCAAATTGCTTCCATACTGTCACAAAGAAAACTACATGGACATTTCGTAAAGTCACCAGGATTCAAGCTCAACTTGAGGGAGATTTTGCTCTTATGAATGAGAACTGCATATTTGTCATAATTTCCAGACAAACTCTTTTGCTTGATTATAAACAGGAGCCCATGTGGCTGGAATGTGAAAAATGCTTGAGGATGGTTTAGTCAAGCAGAGTTGGGCTGAAGTGTAGGATATCTGAAAATAGAAACATTTGCTCCAACATGTCTGGAGCACGTCTGAAGCTTTGACTAGATTTCTTCATTCCAGGTTTGCCTAATTCCTGGACTGATTGAAAGGAATAATCCCCTGGTCTGCATTGTTAAAGAGATAAACAGACTTATGGTATAAAAAAAGAAATGTCATTCTTCAGGGAATTTTGTGGAATACGCTCTCTGTGAATCTCAATTTGGGGAAGTCTGATTTCAGGCTGATGCCTCTCTTCGGTTCTTCTTGTCTCAGAATTCAGGCTGTGGTGCAGGACCTTCATGGTTGGATGGAGGAAGCTCAGGGAAAGAGTACATGGTCTACATGCAGTAGGTCCCAAGTTCAGTCTTCAGAATTCCTGCCTGAAACCTTAGAAGCATGCGGCCAGTGTCAGTCACATGGGCTACACAGACCAGTAATCTGATTAGGTGATGGCAGCTCCCTATCTTCCTTTGTCTAAATCTCGATTGCCCATGGATAACAACAATAGCAACCATAGCAACATCTAGCACACTTTCTCATATGTCAAGTGACTGGGGGCTCATTTTGCATTGATCTTCACTCTCTTCCTCAGAACAGGATAGTGCAGTGAGAAAGTTGCATATTAAAACTATGTCTTTCAGGTTAGACTAATGCCAGTGTCAATAGGAATAAAAGGTAAAGGTAAAGGTTCCCCCGCACATGCATGCTAGTCGTTTCCAACTCTAGGGGCCGGTGCTCGTCTCCATTTCAAAGCCGAAGAGAACGCTGTTACCTTCCCACGGTAGTGGTCCCTATTTTTCGACTTGCATTTTTCAGTGCTTTCGAACTGCTAGGTTGGCAGAAGCTGGGACAAGTAACAGGCGTTCACTCTGTTATGCAGCACTCAGGATTCGACCCGCCAAACTGCCAGCCATCTGATCGACAAGCTCAGCGTCCTAACCCACTGAGCCACCAGGTCCCTGGCAATAGGAATAGAGCACGGAACGCTGTTACGTTCCCACTGTAGTGGTCCCTATTTTTCTACTTGCATTTTTTACGTGCTTTCGAACTGCTAGGTTGGCAGAAGCTGGGATGAGTAACAGGCACTCACTCTGTTACGTGGCACTCAGGATTCGACCCGCCAAACTGCCGACCTTCTGATCGACAAGCTCAGCGTCCTAACCCACTGAGTCACCGCGTCCCTTCTAAAAAGCACATTACAGGGAGACAAAATAGCTTCCTTCAAGTATCTAAAGGCTGTCAGTAAAGGATGGAGCAAATTAGGTCATGATTCCAAAACAAAAGACGAGGAACATTGTATGTTTTTCTCAATGGCTCAGAGAAACCAAGCTTACATGTAAAGGAAGTCCACTGAAAATTTTCTATCTTCCAGCAGTGATAAGTTGAGAGAGAAGAGGCAAATTACACACCTATGTAGTTAGCTTCAGAATTCAGCCACAGGAAATGACTTCTTTAGCAACTCAATATATTGTTTCTTCAACATTCCTGGAGCACAAAGAGCTTCCCCCAAAATCATTTGCACAAAGGTAAACTGAAGGTAGAAGATGATTTCAAAGATTTAAGTGTCCTAAAAGTGTAAGTTCTCTGTGGCCTATTGTATATCCACCCAAGTATTCATACATATTTTTAATTTGTTTGCTTTTGCAGTGATATTGAAATTTCCAGGGGACAGGCTCCAAAACCTATCCAAATTCTTGCCAAAGAGATAGGATTGCTCACAGAAGAAATTGAAATGTATGGCCAAACCAAAGCCAAAGTACGTCTTTCTCTGTTGGAAAGGTTAAAAGATCAGCCAGATGGAAACTATGTACTGGTTGCTGGGTAAGAAATAGTTTAATAAACGTATTCCCCTTACTCTTGTTTAGATAATAAAATGCAGCTTGTATTTTCATTTATTAAAGAAGATGGTCCCATCTGCAACATTTAAAACATTTTTCTTTCCTCTTTCTCGTGCATTATTAATGTCTGTGAGTTATCCTGAACAGCCTTGTATGTCTTTCATTTATCTGAGAAGAATGGTTGCCACCATTCACATTTATTATTTATTTGTGTGTCCGCCTTTTGTTTAGCAGCTTAAGAAGGCATAAATACTGTGGAGCTCCACTTTCCATTTTTACTCACAACAATACCCCTGTGAGGTACTGGCCCAAAATCATCCATTGAATTTAGGACAGACTAGAACCCAAGTCTCCCTGGCACTAGTCCAACACTTTAACCACCGTGCCATGCTTGGTCTTCAAAGCAGACGTCAAATTTTCAACTTACAACTAATAATAATAACAATAATAATAAAGTTGGAAAGGTTCCTTAGAGGTCTTCTAGTCCAACCTCCCCTGCTCCCCTATACCTGTGGTGGTGAAACTATGGCACAGGCGCCTCTGTGGGAGCGCATGCCGTCACCCCAGTCCTAGGCTTTCAGCTGGGTTTTATAAAACCTTTTCACTTTAAGCCTCCGCCACCGTGTGCAAAAAAAAAAGGTTTGATCAATCAATCAATTTCAACTTCTTGCGGGGGAAAAAATCTCGCAAATTTGGAATTGATTGATTGAACTTTTTAGTCCCACCCAGTCTGCTGTTACCACCACAGCCACACCTACCCAATGGGCCACACCCACCCAATGGGCCACGCCCCCCCAGCACCCGACGATACATAAGTGGGTTTTGGGTTGCAGTTTGGGCACTCGGTCTGTAAAAGGTTCGCCATCACTGCCCTATACCATTTCAGACAAATGGTTGTCCAAACTCTTCTTAAAAACTTCCAGTGTTGGAGTGTTCACAGCTTCTGGAGGCAGGTTGTTCCACTGATTAATTGTTCTAACTGTCAGGAAGTTTCTCCTTAGTTCTAGGTTGCTTTTCTCCTTGATTAGTTTCCATCCATTGCTTCTTGCCCTGCCTTCAGGCGCTTTGAAAATAGCTTGACTCCCTCTTCTTTGTGGCAGCCCCTGAGATACTGGAATACTGCTATCATGTCACCCCTTGTCCTTCTCTTCATTAAACTAGACATACCCAATTCCAGCAACCGTTCCTTATATGTTAACTGCAAGTTCTCTGAGTAGCAATTCTGGAAGGGAAAGACAAAATTACCTCTCACTGAAACAACAGTAATTACAGATTACTGCGATTGCTCTGATCAGCTCTGCCAAAGCAGAAGCTTGGGTCATGATGTGAGGACCTAATCTGCCTCTTTTACAAATCAAGCCATACAAATGTTATGTAAGAAATAAAGAGCCTACATTAATGGATATTTATGTTCATTTTAAATGTCCCCAGTTATCTATAGGTTCTTTGCACTACTTATTAACTTAGAGCTTACTTTGGTTCCAGTCACCCAGGTAATTAGCAACACATGCTACATAGCTCTGCTTTGAGAATTTGGACTCCATGCCAGAGATGCATCTTTTATTGTTTTCCTTTGTTTTCAACTACTCGACCTCCTGTCCTGTCTCACTGCTGTGATTATGGGTCTGGATTACCTGCGGGAGCACCTGCTGCCGGCATCAACTTCCCTTCGTCCAGTGCGCTCCCACGGAGAGGGCCTCCTCAGGGTGCCGTCGGTCAAAGAGTGTCGACTGGGGGGAGGGCGTTCTCTGTGGGCGCGCCAGACCTTTGGAACCGTTTACCGGTTGAGCTCCGGATGGCTCCTGACCATCGCTCCTTCCGCTGTGACCTAAAAACTTATTTATTTGAACAAGCCGGCCTGGTGTGATGGGTTTGGGGGTATTTTAATATTATATTTTATTAATTTTATTGTAATTGGGCTACTTATTTAATTCTTTTTTAACGTTTGTATATTGTATTTTATTGTATTTATTGCCCTGTACACTGCCCTGAGGCCTTCGGGAGAAGGGCGGGATAGAAATTAAATTATTATTATTATTATTATTATTATTATTATTATTATTATTATTATTATTATTATTATTATTATTAATTATGAAGGCCCATTGCTACATGGCTTTATGTTTATATTTGTTATTATTTATTTGTTACATTTATTTGCTGCCTATCTTGCAGTGGGCTACTGTAAGTGTGTGGGTGTATGTGTGTGTCTATGTGTCTATCTGTCTGGATGAGATAGCACATAAATCCAATAAATATATAAATATGCTTAATTTTTCAACACATTCTAACTTTCATTTTCTAGTAGGTGCTCCTTCTTGCATGAACGTTGCCTTTAGCAATAAGGACAATTTTTGCCATGTCACACTTAATTTGTGATGGGCTACCTGACCAGGGCTGCATAAACTCAGATAAACAGTAGGTGGCACCAAAGTGTGCACATTTTCCTTTTAGAATATTGCAGAATCTTCCAAAATTCTACCTAGCTCTTTAACAGCAATCAGTGGAGTATAACACGCAACTATCTGCAGCCACTTCTAGACGTTCATTGGCGGGGGGGGAGGGGAATGAATTATCTATGATCACTTGACTGTTTTGTGTGGAATTATAATGGACGGTAATAATAACCCTGAGGAACAAGTTATTGTTCAAGATATGGGGAGGGGAAGTGCATTCAGATTTACTAAAACTTTATAATAAAAGTAGTAAGGTATTAGCATTTATAACTTTAGTTTCCTAGTCTGCTTTAACTGGAAAGCCCTGATGTCATTCTTGGAAGTCTGAATGGACACTCTTCCACCCACTTGTTGTCCGAGAGAACTAGGGAGGATGAAGTTTTTCAAATTACATTTCTTCCTCAGACTCACATTTCTTTTGTCTAACCTTCATCTTGGTTGTGGCTCTTCCTTCCGTTCATCAAGGCTATTCTTAACCGCCCATCACAGGAATCCAGTATAGTATTACAGGTAGTCCTTGATTTACAACCGTTAATTGAGCCTGGAATTGCAGTCATAAGTCATTGCGGCCATTAAGTGGGTGATTGCGTGACTGTGCCTGATTTTGCAACCTTTTTTGTGGCAGTGAATGCAATAGTCGTAAAGCAAACACAGTGGTCATTAAGTGGCTCCATTTTATGCAATGGCATTTTTTTTTTGCAGAAACTAAGTAAATGCTGGAAACCAGAAAAAACATCAAAAATTGAAATCAGGTGATTGTGGTTCGCTGCAAACAGCTGTGAAAGTACAGCTCACTGTGAAAGTGAGCCAGTTGCCAAGAATCCAGAGTGCAATCATATGATTGTAGGGAGCGGGTATTAGAACTTCAAAATTAGGTCATGAGTACCTTTTCAGATACTGTCCATAGGGTTTTCATGGCAAAGATACTGGAGTGGATTGCCATTTCCTTCTCCATTGGATCACGTTTTGTCAGAACTCTCTGCTATGACCTGTCCGTCTTGGGTGGCCCTGCACAGTATAGCTCATAGCTTCATTGAATTACGCAAGCCCCTTCGCCACGACAAGGCAGTAATCCATGAAGGGGCTCACTGGACTCGCTGGAGAAGAGCTTAATGCTGGGAAAGATTGAGGGCAAGAGAAGAAGGGGACGACAGAGAATGAGGTGGCTGGATGGAGTCACTGAAGCAGTGGGTGTGAGCTTGAATGGACTCCAGAAGATGGTGGGGGACAGGAAGGCCTAGAGGAACGTTGTCCATAGGGTCGCGATAGGTCGGACACGACTTCGCAGCTAACAACAACAACCTTTTCAGGGGTCCATCATAACTTCGAACAGTCACTAAGTGATTGGTCGTTAAGTGAGAACTACCTGTGTACTTCTTTTTTTTCCTTTTATGTTCTCTTTAAACTGTCCTCTTTGGTTCAGAATGCAACTGTAAAATGTTACATTTACAGAATGTTCCCTTTTCAACATCAAGAGATCACCAGATAAGTTGTGCTGAGAGATAGGAACTGGATAAATCTCCTACCAATACGAGGCTCCTGTAACTTGGTTCCTTTGGCCTTATTGTGAAATTCAGACTACCGGAAAACATTGATTTTTCTGAGCTCACAAAATTGTTACATAGCGTGGGTTTTTATTGTTGTTGTTAAATAATGGTAGACAAAATATTCAGGTCTTTTAAAAGATAAAAAAAATATTTCTGATTGCATCTTTTACCCAAAGCAAATGTAGCTTACAGCCTACAGCTGTACTTTTTGCAAAGTTTCTGCAGTTCAGGGAAATATGTTTCTAATTAGAGGTGGATTTCTAGTTTGAGTCTTTAGGAGGTCATGCAATAGGAGTTACCACTTTTGGCTCACTTCTGCATGAATGCTCGTATATCCCTGGGAATGAAAATGTAATCCCCAATGTCACATACCTTAAATAAACTACTTATTTCACTGCGTTTGCTAAAGTATCACAGATTTAAGCAGTTAAATGTAGCATATCTTGGCAAGCGTTTTCTCTTAGAAATAGAGTAGGAACGATGTGAATGAAAATGTAATTTAGTTTTGTTTGGTTTTTAACTTGAATTTTCTCTAGCTGATAAAAGAGATGCCCCAGATGAATTGCTTGGGTAGTTTTGAAATCTTTCTGCAGAAATGCACTGATTGCAGTGCAAATTTGTGGTATTCAGTGTTTTTTACACCAAAATAGAAACAATTCCTCTTTACATAGGAATTATGGGACCGGATGTTTAACATATCTGAACAATGCCATCCTAGAGAAGGCAGGTCTAATTCTGTTAGATAAGCATTGCTAATTTCCATAAGCGTTTTGTCACATAAGAAAACAACTTTTTTCTTTCTACATACATCCTCCTCACTCTCCCAAACTTCTTGGCTCATCAAAAGTCTTAGTATGTGCACTCATTTTTATCACTTTACTCTCTGCATCATATTAGTACTTTTTAAAGCTTTATCTTTCCTACAATTTTTTTAAAAGGTTCAAACTCAGCCTTAAATTTCCTATTATAAGTTTATAAAATAGAAGATAGGTGACTATTTATACACTGCCTTAAAAATAAAGGGGAAACATGCAGGCATACCTTGTTTTGTTGCACTTTGCTTTATTGTGCTTCTCTTTCATCAGCAAAAAGATTATGACTCACTGGAGGTCAGACAATGATTAGCATTGTTTTTAGCAATAATATATATATATATATATATATATAATTAAGGTATGTACATTGTGGTTTTTTTAGAGCTAATGCTATTGCACACTTAGTAAGCTACAGTATAGTGTAAACATAACTTTTATATGCCCTGGGAAACCAAAACATTTGTGTGACTCATTTTACTGTGATATTTGCTTTATTGTGGTAGTCTGGAACTGAACCCACAGTGTCCCTGAGATATGCCTGTATTGCACTGATTTTTATTACTTTTTAGTAATTAAGGATATATTGGAAAACTACAACCTTTATGATATTATATGTTTACTTATTTCTTTGAACTCTTAATTCTCTTTATATGTCTTTCATGTGTTGTGATTTATAATTCTGAAACGATTAATGAAATAATATTTAAAAACAATCAGAACTTCAAAACTGCTGGGAGTAAATGATGGAAGCAGCATAAAATCATGTCTGATTGATTGATAGCTAGATAGGTATAAAAATGGACATGGTTATGAGTGAAATTTAACTATTTTAAATAATATAGATCCGCATTTTGGAACATTGACTATGAATAATAATTTCAGTGTGTCTCAGCATGCAACCAAAGAATGAACAAATTCTTAACATTTAGATAGATATTAGCTAATGAAAATAAATATCTGGATTATTTTTATTTTAGTATTTTTTTTAAATATAAAAGATCCTTCTTAGCCAAGATGGATTAAATTCTGACCATATTTTAGTGCAGAGGTCCCCAACCTATGGGCAGCGGCCCAGTACTGGGTTGTGGTCTCTTGGGACACCGGGCTGCGTGAATGGCTGGCCAGTGCACACACGCACCTCCCCTTGTGCCAGCACCAGCTGAGCTGCGAGCCTCTTGCTGGTGCTAGTCGAGCTGCAACTCTTTCACCAGCACTAGCCAAGTCGTGCGCTAGCGCTAGCATCCCCACTTGTGGAACGTGCATGCTCGTCGCCCCATTTGTTCAGATGCACATGCAGCCACCTTGGCATGTGCACACATGCACGCATAAAGGTGCCTGCCCCTCCCTTTCCTACTGGGCCATCATCCCAGAAAGATTGGCGATCCCTGCTTTAGTGTGTGACAAAACTGACAAAATGTCTTACATGATGCAGTTCCATTTTAATTCTCATTTGGAAATTAATTAGTTGGATTTTTGGAATAGACAAAAAATTCAGTTCAAACTTAGGTTTGATGATTTTGAAAAGAATCTAGCTTGCTTCAGAGATTCATTGATTAAACTCTTAAGTTTGAATCTGAATATTTGTATATCTTTGAATGCACTGAAATCACAAAAGATGTAAATTGTGTTTTAACAGAAATTTGAGGAGGGGAACTGAATATTTATAGTCAGTTATGCTATGCTATATATTAAATTGATGTACACTAATCTTAGCCAAATTGAGTCTGGCACTTTTGTGCAAACCAGCTTTAATCTTTTATATTTCAAAAGGAAAATACTAATAATTGGTTTCATAATAGGCCACGATTATGACAACTTGACAATAACATACTGTGATATAATTTCAGAAATGTCATATTTAGCAATGATTCCATGTTTGAAACAAATATGTAAGTCACATAATGTGTGCAGCCACATTATAATGCATGTATTGCCATTTGCCCCCTTGGTTTCTTCTCATTGGTGGCCACATTAATAATTGGTTGGAGGAACTGGATAATTTTTTTAAGTAGTTTATCTTTTAGAGAGGATCATCTTTGTCTAGTTCATGGGTCAACAACCCGCGGCTCTGGAGCTGCATGCGGCTCTTCCAGCCTTTTCCTGTGGCTCCCAGTTTGCAGAGAGAGAGAGAGAGAGACAGAGAGAGGCACTTGTGCTTCCCTTATCTCTCTCCCCCCCCTCTCTGTGTATGTGTGTGTAACTCACACTGTTCTCCAAGAAGCTGACAAACCTATTGGGTGGGGCTCCTGCCTTTGCTGTGTCTCCACAGGAAGCAGCAGCTCTCACGGGCAGGAGAGCCAGCCCAATAACAATGTGTGTCAGCTTGTCTGAGAACAGCGTGAAGCCAGCTTGCCAGGTGAGCAGAAGATCAGAGAGAGAGAGCGGGGAGAGAGAGAGAGAGAGAACTCATGCACAGCAGCCTCTATTATTTTTTAATTAAACTCTTCAATCAAGTTCTCCCCCCCCCATGTGTGCGCACATGCGCGCGTGTGCATTTTACAGCTCCCAATGTTTTTTCTTCTTCTGGGAAACAGGTCCAGGTGGCTCTTTGAGTGTTTAAGGTTGCTGACCCTGGGTCTAGTTTGATCGAGATAGTTTTTTTCCCCCACAGAGGATGTTGTAAAAGAGCATCCTTTTCAAACCGAGAAGTATTAAAGAAGCACATCTTATCTTTTTCTTCTGGACAGTTTCATGAAAATGGCACACAGCATAAATATTGGCTTCATTAAGAAATCGTGAAGACAGTGAAATGATTTTGTAGAGAAGGAAAACAAGGGGAGGAATTTACTTGTTTATATTTCACAATCTTCTGCAAGGAACAGTTTCAGCAGGATGGATGTGGATGAAGAATAAGGTCTCCAGACTGCAATTTTTCAAAGTCTCAAAATATTGCCATGGAGCATTGGAAACTGGAAAAATCCTATACTTCCCTTTGGGGGATGAATTAAGACTATTTATAGGGAACTTGTGAAATTAATTGTATACACCGAAAATGGTTAATTGTTTAAAAAAAGACAATATTGCAGCACTGTTAGCATATGATTCATGCAACTTCCTTTCACACCAGTAAAATATATTGAATTAAAATATCATTTTAAGATCATACAGACCAGAAATTTGAGGGGCTGTAGTAAGGAATACTGGGTGTGCTACTATTGTATTGAGCTCTGTTTGATTTAGTTCTTGACAGCTAGTTAATTTGTTGAACAAATAATAGCACAGCAAAAGCTCACATTCTTATTGCTCTGCCTGAAGAAGCCCTCTTCTCTAGGCATAAGGGTAAGGAAAATCTGGACTACATCTAAAGGGAATCATTTTTTTGCATGCGGAGACAAAACCAGAGCCCAAACAGGAGCATCTCCAGGCTTTCTGGACAGCTGGCATATCCAGGCAGAGCAGGAAAAATATGAATTTGTACATTTGCTCTAATGATTCTGAAAATACGGGGGTTTATTGATTAAATGAATTTACTCACCTGTCCAGCTCAGTCTTGTGTCTGCACAGTTCACCATGCAAAACATAAATCATAAAGCAACATTTCATTAAAACTGAGGACCCCAAAAACTATATTCCAGTCATATTACGGATATCCGGCTCTGTTGACAACCTGGCCTTAGTAGACCGTGAGAAAAACAGGTCTTCAGCTTAGGTACCCATTGAAGAATTTAACTTCTATTTAATCATTTATAATAGAATGTTGTGCATAATTGAGATTTATGCATGAGATTTTTTTTATTATACATATGCCTCTTATTCAGTCAGATGGTAGAAAGGCATTAGCAGCAAGGTCACCTCTTTAAAGTGGTGGATGTCACCAGGTCATTGAATCACCACTCTTTATAATATATTCACATGATAAACAGAGGCAGAGTTTTGATCAGCTAATGGTGCCTGCCATTTTGAAGCTAGTGACCATCACTTCAGAAACCCCTAGGCACAGCGTTGATTTTGTTGTTGTTGTTGTCGTTGCAAACTCGTGTCCAACCCATTGCAACCCCATGGACAACGTTCCTTCCAGGCCTTCCTGTCCTCTACCATCTTCTGGAGTCCATTTAAGCTCACGCCTACTGCTTCAGTGACTCCATCCAGCCACCTCATTCTCTGTCGTCCCCTTCTTCTCTTGCCCTCAATCTTTCCCAGCATTAGGCTCTTCTCCAGTGAGTCCTTCCTTCTCATTAAGTGGCCAAAGTATTTGAGTTTCAACTTGAGGATCAGGCCTTCTAAAGAGCAGTCAGGGTTGATCTCCTCTAGGACTGACCGGTTTGATCGCCTCACAGTCCAAGGGACTCGCAGGAGTCTTCTCCAGCACCATAGTTCAAAGGCCTCAATTCTTTGGCACTCAGCCAATTCTAAAGCCAAAATATTGCCACTGAATTTTGATTGCACATAATATCTCTCAAATGGTAATGCTTTTAACACTGACTTTATTATTTGTGTACCATATCAACTATGTTTAAAAAGGAGAAATTAAATAAAAAAGAAAAGTTTTAACCCTCATGTCTTCACTGTTCACACTCAAGAAGGTTATCAAGCTGTTTTTCCATATGTCCTCAATTATCCAAGTTTCTAATGTTTTATTATCAAGAAATGCCATGCAGCTCAAAGAGATTTATTGTATGGAAGATTTTTTTTTCTGCCAGACTTGCATTTCAAAATCACTGCATTTCCGCAGGTCTTAGGGTTTTAAACTTTAGTTAAATGTTATTATTTAGAGCAGATTCTTGGGAATATCAGAATGATGATAAAGTTCAGTCCTATATGGAATTGTAGTGGATCGTAGCACTGTAAAACTTGAGAAATCCTATCTTGCTGATGTTGTGATTTAGTGTATAATAATAATAACAACAACAATAATGTTGGAAGGGACCTTGGAGGTCATCTAGTCCAGGGCTTTTCTACCATGGTACACGTACCACTGGTGGTATGTCAACACCTGGCAGGTGGTACGCTTACGATGGGTTTGTAGCGGGATGAGCTGAAGCGGCGACAACCCAGCACAGGTCTGTGGGAGAGCCAGCTGGAGTGGCACTGTTGCCGGAGCTCCGCTGAGCACCCAGGATCTGCACCAGGCTCCAGCTGATTGGCGCTTCCAGAAGCTGCGCACAGCCTGGGGAAGGAGTCAGTTGCAGCTACATCAAAGACAAAAGGAGGAAGAGGGGATAACATGTCCATGGGGTATTTAAATTTGGCCCAGGGCTACCCTGGAGACAGCGAGGGGCTGGCCCACCACAGCTTGCAATCAAAGGAAAACCCCAAATCCAGTGGGCCAGAAGGCAGCCCAGCCACCGCGCCCCTCTGTTTCCTTCTCCTCACCCCCAGGGCACAGAGGCAGTTGCTGCTCCTCACCATAGCTGGAGCGGGACTTACAAGTACTTCTGTCCTACAAAGTGGCATTTCCCTGGCACTCCCACCTGCCACCATGCTGACAGCCCTGACTAAAGGCTGCACGCTCCAGCCTCACTTACCCTTTTCTTGCCTATCTTAACCTGTGTTTCTAATCTGTTTTTTACAGTACTGTTTTTGATAGGTTGGACTGTTTTTCTCCTTTGTGTAAAGATGGATGCAAAAAACAAGTTAAATAGTTCTGCTTTCTCCCTGTTGCTTGTCAGCTTCTTGCCACTTTCTCCCACTAATGGACTAATTGTTTCCTTAACTTTTTTTCTTGTTTTTTACATGTTGAAAAAAGCTTTTTTTTGTTATTTTTGACTTTTGTCGCAAGTCTTAGTTGATTTTGAGCCTTAGCTTTCCTCACGTCATCTTTGCAGGCTCGGGCTATTTGCTGATATTCAGCCTTAGTTATGTGCCCCTCTTTCCACTTTTTATACTTGTCCTTTTTGTCTTTCAATTTATCAGAGAGTTCTTCATGCAGCCATGCTGGTTTCTTTTGAGAGCTGTTATTTTTCTTCTTTGTTGGTATTGTGCTAGACTGGGCTTTTATAATCCTACTTTTCAAAATTTCCCAAGCTTGTTTTCCCCTTGAGGATTCTCATCCATGGAATCCTTCCCAAGCTCTCTCTAAGTTTATTGACATTTTATTTTGCTAAAATAATAACTTATAATATAAAACAGTAATTTGGGTAGGAGGTATAGATGCATTGGTATATCCCTGTTCACACCTTTAATATGTCTCATATTAAAGGTCTAATATGATTAATTATCAGAACTAATTGTCTAATTTATATATCATCCTAGATTATATTCTTTCTGTTTTATTCTATGATTGGCATATGTTTCTGCCTGGATGATTTTTACATAAGAATGGTAAAATATCATTATTGATTGAAATATCCTTATTTAGGCTAGAGCCAGCAAACCTATTGATGGAATGTGACTTATCATCTTATTTTGTTAGGATTACACCGACACCTCTTGGGGAAGGGAAGAGCACTGTGACGATTGGCTTGGTCCAAGCACTGACAGCCCACCTTAAAATAAATTCTTTTGCCTGCCTGAGACAGCCTTCTCAAGGACCTACTTTTGGTGTTAAAGGTAAGCATTACTTCCTCATATAAGAGCAGGCAGTAATTTCCCTTTGAAAATCACAGGAGGATTGGCTGGTTCCATCATGTTATTAGCAGAGGAGATTGGGCAAAAAGTCATGGACTTTTTGAAATTGCTTAACACAGGGGTCTCCAAACTTGGCAACTTTAAGACTTGTGCTCTTCAACTCCCAGTATTTCTCTGCCCTCCATGCTGACTGGGGAATTCTGGGAGTTGAAGTCCACAAGTCTTAAAATTGCCAAGTTTGGAGATCCCTGGCTTAGCAGTTTGTAAGGTAGTTCAGACAAGAAACCAAAACCAAGACTACCCTTATTCTAAGGTCGCAGTAACATCTTGTAAGTTTGAAAGTGAAAACACTTCCTCTCTCCCTTACCTTTCCTTTCCAGAGAACTAGGAAAAGTCTCTTCTAAGACACTTATTGCACCCCATTAATCCTCTGGACTCAAATTTTGTTTATCAGACTGTTCTCTTGGCTATGTCTCCCAAGGCTATTTTGACAGCTCATTACATCACCTTAAGTTCTGCAAAGTTTAAGACACCCTATTTGTTTTTTAAACTCCCCTCCCCATATTTGGAACCCAGTTTGAGAGGAATAAATTTGTTTCATTCCTTAAACCCCTGTAGCTATAGCTGAGGAAAGCTGATGTTTTTTAATACAATGTGTTAGTCTGGAAAAGTGTTGGCAATCTCCTGAGTTTTGACCCTCAGATGCCTGAAATCCTTTAAACGCTTCCAAATTTACCGAACGTTTACCCTTTCCAGGGGTTCTTGAGGTGTTTTCACCGGCCCAAAAGATGCTGAAGACAATAGGCAATCCAAATCTGATGTAAGGAAATTGGATTAGCTTCCGGATCATATTCTGAGCTGAGTGAATGTTAACCTGAAATGAGGGGAAATTGTGACCTTTATCCTCCAGAGTTTGCTAACATGTTTTCTTTATTGTGTAGGAGGAGCAGCAGGAGGTGGATATGCTCAAGTCATACCCATGGAAGAGGTAAGCACATATTTGCTTTGGAAAACTAAATAATGCAGAGGCCCTAATTGAGAAGTAGTAAAAGCACAGAGACAGTACTTCTGTGAAATTTTTTTAAATTGCAACCCAACTTTAATTTTTAAATAATGACTTTAGCTTGGGCCAAGATAATTTGCTGCTTGAGGAGGGGTGCACATTTCATATTTGGTAGCACTGCAGGACATCCTAGATTCAGACAAAACAAAGGTTCAGCCAGGCAGACCTAGAAAGAATTGACTCCCTTGTTTCTAGTGCTCTCCACCCAAAAAAGCAACCTTCCTTGGCTTATACCAGGGTCCATCCTGAAATTTTCATTTTGTGTACCAGTTTGCATGTGATGCTAGACCAAGGGGCTCTACTCACAGTCACTCAATGCATAGTCATGTCTCTGACTACTGCAATGCACTCTAAATGGGGCTGCCTTTGAAGAGTATGTGGGAAATTCAGCGGGTTTAAAATGCAGTGGCATCAGCAATTATGTGTGTTTCTTGCAGAACACACATTACACTTCTGCTTCATGAGCTGCTTTGGTTACCAATTTGTTTCCAGACCCAATTCAAGGTGCTGGTATTGATCTGTAAAGCCCTTAGGGCATGGGACCAGATTATTTGAGAACCGCCTCTCCCCAATTTTATCTGCCCATCTCTCTAGATCTAGTAGAGAGGGCAAGTTATGGGTTCCAGGAAGCTACTTTTAGTGGACCATAGGCAGTGGGCTTCTCTGAAATGGTCCCCACATTGTGGACTCACTGAGGTGAAGTTGGCCTCATCGCTGAGCTTCTGAGAGTCACTCAAGATTTGGTTGCATCAACAAGCCTGGGGAGCCAAGGAAATGGGTGAGCTAGTGAGATGGCTGCACTATTTACAATGTCCATTCTTTTAATTTTCACTTTAGCTTGTTTTTTTAAAAATTGTATATGTTTTAATTATTAATAATTATAATAACATTTGTAGTTATTGATTGATTGTTTTAACTTGTAAGAGTCACTTGTTCTGTGAAATGTGTGGCTCAGTGGGTTAGGACGCTGAGCTTGTCGATCAGAAGGTCAGCAGTTTGGCAGGTCGAATCCCGAGTGCCGCGTAACAGAGTGAGCGCCTGTTACTCGTCCCAGCTTCTGCCAACCTAGCAGTTCGAAAGCACGTAAAAAATGCAAGTAGAAAAATAGGGACCACTACGGTGGGAAGGTAACAGCGTTCCGTGCACCTTTGGCGTCTAGTCATGCCGGCCACATGACCACGGAGACGTCCTCGGACAAGCGCTGGCTCTTCGGCTTTGAAACGGAGATGAGCACCTCCCCCTAGAGTTGGAAACAACTAGCACACGTGTGCGGGGGAACCTTTACCTTTACCTATAAATTATGTAGATACATGATAATCAGACACACAGACAGACTCGGTCTGTGATTTTCTCAAGGATATTAATTAAACCGTTTAGTTAAGGAAACATATGAAAAGCTTTACTTGCCACCCAGATTTTATTTCTTATAGAGTCTGAGGTGGATTCCTACAGTTATTTTAAAAACATGTCATTTTTGTTCCTCTTTATCCAAATCATAAATCAAAATGATTTTTAAATGTGCAAATCACCCACAGCCTGCCACATTTAAAAAGTAATATTTTCAACTTTCTTGTATGAATTTCTGCTTAGGTCATGAGAACTAAGTTACAGAACATAGAACTGAGACCATCTATAGCGTAATAAATCACTTCAATCATGACAGTTATGAATTCCATAATATTTCAAACTACTTATCTGAACTACTAATCCCAGAAGTGAAAGTGTTTGGATGGGTTGAAACAACTGACACCAGTTTAATGAAGTGTGCAAAAAGAATGTCTTTCTCATATTTCATTCCTTTATAGTTCAACCTTCACTTAACTGGTGATATTCATGCCATTACTGCAGCAAATAATTTGCTAGCTGCTGCCATAGACGCTAGGATTCTACATGAGAACACTCAATCTGATAAGGTAAGAATAATTCTTCACTCCACAATAATTTGCTGTGAAATGCAATTTTAAGAATATAATAATTAAAGCCATTTCAAATATTTCATCATTGACTGCTAGGAATTTGAAGGTCTGAAACTTGTGTGGAGAAAAGAGAAATTGGGTTTTCCCCTTGCTTTATTCCCTCTGAATCCATCCTTCCTTCCTTCCTTCCTTCCTTCCTTCCTTCCTTCCTTCCTTCCTTCCTTCCTTCCTTCCTTCCTTCCTTCCTATTTTGAAGGAGAGATTTTTTAAATGATAACAGAATGATTCAAAGTTTCAACCCTTTTCTGATCCTAGCATGATTTAAAAAAAAAAAAACTACATGTACAGCAGAACAGTTATGACCCTGGGGGCTATTATTATTTTTTAAAAAGAAGGCAGTGTCTATTCTGACTCATGCTTGTAGACATTAACTGAAGGTGTCTAAACCTTGGCAACTTTAAGATATGTGGTCTTCAACTCCCAGTATTCCCCAACCAGCATATGCTGACTGAGGAATTCTGGAAGTTGAAGTCCATATGTCTTAAAGTTACCGGAGTTGAGAAATCTTGAAAATGGATTTGTTTCTGCTCCTGAAGTCTGATTAGGACTCAATGAACCCGTGCTGTAGTGGGCAGAAATCTATGATGGAATCTGTCATATTAAAATTGCTATCCTGGACATATGGTATATTATTAGAAATAGCCCAAAACTTTGAAAGGGATGCAGAGGCCAAGTTGCTTGTTCAGGTATTCTTATTTTGAGAAAGATAGGTATGTAGCACCATTGATAGTAACCCCATAGATATACATAAATCTTTGAGCTGGGAAAAAATATATTCCCCATGACCTCCAGGACAGTCTTTTAATTGTGACATGCCACATCAAACTATAAGTTTGATTGCTACACACACTGCGCTTTCTCGTAAAAGGCATTTTAAAGTTGAAAAACTGTCGGCTCGAATATTTCTTTTGAAATGCATATAATTTAGATTGCAAAAACATAGGATTAGGCTTGGCTAAGTTCTTGGCTTACATTCAACATTATGTAAGCTTTAGTTTGATTTTCCCTTTCTCCTGTTACATTTGGCTCAAAAAAGGAATGGGAACTCCAGGACAAAGTGATGGCCATCTCTCAGTTCTGGGAGTTGCAATGCAACACTTGGGAGGAAACCAAGTTGGTGGAAAACTGCATTTGAGTGACTCAAAAATTAGTTCCAATCTACTGCATAAATAAGAACAGACCAAGTTTCGAGGGCCAGACTATTTAAAATATTAGACAAGGAAAAAATTAGATTCCCTATCATAAAACCTCAGAGGGAGGGGTGATTGATTAAATAAATGCTGTAGTTAAGGAGAGTTACTAAATTACTAAATGTAATTCTATCCCCTAAAACTGACACACATTGGTGTTTTCAGTTTTTCGGTTTTCAGGTCAGCTTTTCAGTACTACGCAATCCATCTGCTGAAGCCCTCACGTGCATTTTATTAATTATGACACCAACTCATTTTATAGCAACTGGCTTTATTTCCTTTTAAAAAGGGGGAAAATTATCTCAGAAGCAACGGAGGAGGCAGGCTTAGAACAGCTTTGGAACATGGATACAAAGCCTGAACAGAATTATTACAGATAAAGTTATCTGTCTATAATACCTGATTGAAATAGCACTTACTGATTTTTACTGCTTCCAGGCCTTATATAATAGATTGGTTCCATTAGTCCATGGAGAAAGGAAATTTTCAGCTATACAGCTTGCACGCATGAAAGTAAGTAATTTTTTAAGGAATATCTCAGAGAATCTTTTGGAAGACACTGGTTTGGGCTTTTCCTTTTAAAATAAAATAAAGTTGATACAGATTTTAACGAGAAGAGGAGGAGGAGGCAATTCTAATAAAGGCTGGTCTACAGACAAGAATAGGATAAAATAAAAGTAACTGAGGCACGATAAAAGATGCTGAGCTTGTCAACTGGAAAGCTGGCAGCCCAGGTTCAACACCTGAGTGGTGCACAATGGTGTGAACACACATTACCTACCTCAGTTCCTGCCCACCTAGCAGTTCGAAAATATGCAAATTTGGGTAGATAAATAGGTACCACTTCTGGTGGGAAGGTAACAGCATTCCATACAGCTTGGCATATAGTCATGTTGGCCACATGACCACAGAAATGTCTTGGGACAATGCTGGCTCCCTCAGCTAAGTAACGGAGATAAGCACCGCTCCCTAGAGTCAGACATGAGTCAGAAACCTTTAATTTTATCTTTAATGTAACTATTTTCTTCCATCGTATGGAATTCCGTATCCTCTAAAAGAACAATGGGAAGGCGTTTTCATGTGCTTTCTGCAACTTAAATTTTTAAAGCTGTTAAAAAGTGGTTAGTAGCTTTAAGTTACAGTCCAATGGACTTCGAAGTGAATAAAAAATATTTACCTTTAAATACAGTATATTTATACTCTTTAGTTGTTCAGCTTCAAGCAAACCACCAAGTTCTGAATCACCACGAGGATGGGGGAAATGCTTATGTATACACTGCCCACATCTATGAAAAAGCAAGGTAGATTCAGAATAATTACATGGACCAGAATTATTTAAGAAGCTGGAAAAATCTTTAAATTAATGCCACTTATTACATGGTTGGGGGATGCTGAAAAGATTATGTAGATATCTTGCTGAAATTCCTTGATTTTTCTCACTGACAGATTACAAATAGCAGACTGGAAATGTAAAACAATGCCAGGCAGCTATTTATCTTGACTGTTAAATGTGTTCTCTGGGAATTACTGGATTTGATTATGATTCTCAGTCTTACAGAGGAAAACAATCCTGCTGTACTTTTTGTATATAAAAGCACTGAATATATTTAATTTCTGTAATCAAAAGCTAAGATTATTGTAGTTGCATAAAATGCTGACCAACGTATTTTTGAAAAAGTGAAGGAAAGAGAACTTAGTTTGGAATGAAAATTATAATTATACTTTACATTTTGGACATCTAAGTTATTAGTAGTAGCTTAATTAGATTCAAGAAGGGACGCGGTGGCTCAGTGGGTTATTTCTCTTCAATTAGAAATTTACAGAAAAAGATCAAAGAATGCAGTTTGTTTAGAAAATTGGCTATGTGGAGCAGGGAGATTTGAAAAACGATTGTTATCAAAGTCTCTCAATCACAGAATGCTGTAGAAGTTTGTATATCTGTAGGGATATATGAAGGGACGCGGTGGCTCAGTGGATTAGGACCTTGAGCTTGTCGATCAGATGGTCAGCAGTTTGGCGGGTCAAATCCCGAGTGCCGCATAACAGAGTGAGCGCCTGTTACTCGTCCCAGCTTCTGCCAACCTAGCAGTTCGAAAGCATGTAAAAATGTAAGTAGAAAAATAAGGACCACTACGGTGGGAAGGTAACAGCGTTCCGTGCACCTTTGGCGTCTAGTCATGCCGGCCACATGACCACGGAGACGTCCTCGGACAAGCGCTGGCTCTTCGGCTTTGAAACAGAGATGAGCACCGGCCCCTAGAGTTGGAAATGACTAGCACACATGTGTGGGGGAACTTTTACCTTTACCTTTTAATTAGATTCAAGGCTGTATATCAGTAAGAATTTCCTGGGCCTTTTAACAATAAAGAAGAACCATTGGAATCAAAAGAAAGGGAGAACCGTACACAGAATTAGGAAAGAAATTAGTCTCTTATCCCATTCTGCATTCACAATAGCCTTATCTGCTAGAGATTAACTTAAGTATGTCATTCAAGATATTTGTTTAACAACACACATTGGAGATTCAATAACTGCCTCCTATTGAGCCGCTTATTAGTAGTTCTGCTACTCATGTCTATAGGATGGAGGTGAGCCCTCTAGGCAGCTGGACCCAGAATATTGAAGAGTCTCTGCTCCGAGTAAAGTTTCCTTCTCATAACCTCATATCCGGTTCATTGTAAAGATGGCTAAACTTCAATTTTGTGCTCCTTAGGGCAAACAGGACCTTCACCACCTAATATCCTACGGAATATTTGTCACTTTCCTTTGCATGCAGTAATTACAATAGTTGATAGGGCTTATGGTTTCTTTCACAATATTTCAACCATTTTTGGAATGAGTTGTTTCATACTTCACTCTCAAGATATATTACTATATTTGCTGCTGCTTTTTCTCTTTCTTCTTCCACTGGAAAAGAAAATTAGAACTGGAAAGTCTGTTGGGATGAACCTCTGCCTGTTTGATTTCTACATTAAGAAAAACTGCAGTGGATCAGATCAGGCTTTAGGTGCTATGTAGGCACAGTTTAGCTTGTATAAGAAGAATTTATATGCCTTGAATAGGCCACCATGGCTACTATGGTCAATTGTCTATTTCTATCTCTTTTTTCTTTATTTGTTTTTAGCGGCTCGGAATAACCAAAATAGATCCTGATACATTAACCGCAGATGAGATTAACAAATTTGTGCGACTTGATATAGACACCTCTACGATAACGTGGCAAAGGGGTAGGTATTAAACACAAGGAGTCTCCATCTGGTCTACTTTGCTCTTGCATAAAGTCATCGACCAGATATATTCTGGAAAGTTTCAAGCCTAACGTAAAAAATTACTTTTGAAAGAAGCAAAGTTTTATATGCAGTTTTTGGCAAAAATTTCTTCTCAGAACTGATTTAAGTTATTCAGTGAAAAGGAAAAGAAATCTACGCATTTGCTTAACTATCTTTTGTGACTTGATAATGGGGTCTGGAAGCAGAGCAACATCTGACACTATCCTGATTAGTATTTTGGTAACACGTTAATAAGTTCGGTCTTGATTTTTCCTGTATATTTTGTACTTTGAATTTTGAGAACTGGAAACATGATAAGCATTTCCCCTTTTCTTATTTTTTTATTGAAAAGTTTTACAATACATTTTTAAATACAAAAAACTCCCTCCTCCCCCTCCCCTCTCCTCAACCCTCCCCTCCCCCCTCCCCGACTTCCCAGAGCTGAATACAGGGTATAATAATACAAACATAAACTAAAGTATGCTAACAACAAAAATAACATATTAAGTTCTATCAGACTTTAACTCTCCATAGTCATAATATTAATAAAGTAACAAATGACTAAACATACATCATAAAAATCCACTACTTATTCAAATGCTAAATGAAACTTTTTAGTCCCATATTTATTCTGAATATATTCAATCCATCTTCCCCTTTTCTTATTTTAACTCAGTGATTTTATTACTCTGGGCTAAAGACCCGCCAAACTGCCGACCTTCTGATCGACAAGCTCAGCGTCCTAACCCTCATAGGTTAAATTTTCCTATGAACAAAGTTTAGAGCAGATAATTTTATGATTTTGCTAAGCAATATTTTGAAGTGCCTTTCGACTTTGTGTCTGTGTTAAAAATATTAATAATTTGCACTCAGGAGTGAATATTTTAGACATTCTATAATCATCTTATTGCAAAAAAAAAAATGTAATTCTAGTCCCGTGTAAGAATTTGCAGCAAAATTCAACCACACAAAAACTTCTGTTGCTCTATCCTGCTACAGTTCCACGCTTCCATAGCCTTTCAAAAGAAGAATATGCATTAAGATAATGAAATATGTGTATGTTTAAATTATATCTGTAATATATTATATTAACAGAGTGAGATATGCAAACATTTCCCACCCAATTTTGGTAGAAGAACAGAGGCTTTGATGCTTTAGTAAACGTTTCAGCTATTTGTTTTCTTTTCAGTGGTGGATACAAATGATAGATTCCTTAGAAAAATAACAATTGGCCAAGCAAATACAGAGAAGGGATTTTCTCGCCAGGTAAATAAAGTTCCAATGCATTGTATGTTTGAGATTAAATTTCATGTACACTTTAGGATGCTTTGTTTCTGCTATTATTTCAGTAAATTGATATACCAAAGTTTAGAAATGAATACAGCTGCACCATAACTTGAGATACAATTTAGGATCATTGTTTCTGTTTAGGTTAAACATAATCTATGTTTATTCCAGAAGTTCAATCTGCTTTACTATCTATAGCATACAGGAATAATTTCATTTCAACATAGAATTAGACAGAGCTGAAAAAAATATGTAGAACTAGAACTCAATGGATTACCTCTATTGATAAATTAGCTCAAAGGTTATATGGATGAAATGGCCACCTGAGATTCCAGTATACCCTTGAGAGCACTTAAGAGCCTATTGCTAAACAAAATATAAGACAAGGATATCAAATGGAATATACAACCTCCTTCAAGCTTAATGTGATGGGCAGGTAGGTGGTCCTAGTTCTTTACATAAACAGGTAGAGAACTAACTAGATAAGAAATTGGTCTTCCATATAACCATAAAGGCAATGTTGTCCTTTACCATGTTAAATGAGAGAGTATGTTGTAAGCTTTCCCTAGGGCAGGGGTCGGCAACCTGAAACAGTGAAAGAGCCACTCGGAACCGGTTCCCTCACAAAAGGAAAAACTGGGAGCCGCAAAAAAATGTGTGCACATGCGCATACATACGCACATGCACAGAACAGGGTTTGACTGAAGAGTGGAGCCAAGGCGAGATATGCACCTACCTTGCATATTTGAATTGATTGGTTGAACTTTTTTAGTCCCACCTTTTTTTTTGGACTGCACATGGCAGAGGACTGGGAGCCGCAGGAGACGGCTGAAAGAGCCGCATGCGGCTCTGGAGCCGCGGGTTGCAGACCTGTACCCTAGGGCTACAGGAATCAAACCATTTAGCCAACATTCCTAGCACTCATCTAGGTACTAAGCTCTCAGGATTTTATCTCGCACTATGCTGATCTTGCCAGCTTTACAGACCAATACAGAACAATATAAAATCTCCTACAACTGAGCTTGACATGGTATCTAAATAAACTGCAGATTGCTTTGTGGTTTTCTTAGCAAGAATATACAAGTGGTTTCCATGACCACCTTCTGGGTTTTTGTTTTTTGTTTTTAAATTCTCATAGCTGACAGCTATGAGACTATGCTAGGCATGTAGGATATCCAGTAATGCGCTTTGATTGTCTATTTTCTATATCTTTCCTTTTCTGTTCACAGACTCAGTTTGATATAGCTGTTGCAAGTGAAATTATGGCAATATTAGCGCTAACCAGTAGCCTGTCTGATATGAAAGAGAGACTGGGGAAAATTGTGGTTGCTAACAACACAAAAGGGGAACCTGTGACAGCACAAGATTTGGTGTGTATTACTTATTTATAATGTTTTCATAATGTTTCAGTGGTGGACAAGCAGCAACATATGATAAAATGATACAGTAATCATAAAAATAGTCAATTTTGTCAAATAATAATACAAGCAATTATGATATAATCATAAAATGATACCACCATTTAGCATCAGGCAAAACCTTATCAGTTCCCTGGTACCTCTGTCTACACATGTCTCTGTCCCCAAATGCATGCTGGAAAAGTGAGGGTGCAAATCTTATAGCTGGTGGGAATGCAGGAGCCACTCTCCTATGGAAAACTCTTCTTCAAATACTATATCTTAACAAGGAATGGAAAACAAACACTCTATAAGCAAGCTTTAGGTTTTGTTTAGCATAAACGATTTCAGTCAGCCTCAATCAGCCTGTAAGGCAGGGGTCTTCAAACTTGGCCCTTTTATGACTTGTGGACTTCAACTCTCAGAATTCTGCAGCCAGGCTGGCTGAGGAATTCTGGGAGTTGAAGTCCACAAGTCATAAAAGGGCCAAGTTTGAAGACCCCTGCTCTAAGGCATGTAGGATTTTAAAGGGAAGCACAGCATCTTGAAATGCACCTGAAAATATATCGGCAAATGATAAAGGATACATGGCGGAAGATGCCAAGACTACTACAATTAGTAAAGAACACAGGACACTAGTTCCCACCATGTTGGTGTTTTATGACAATTTTGAGTGTTCCCTTTAATGTGCAGAGCATTACATTTTGCATTATTTGTATGAGCTGTAAGCATGCAATGCTTTTTGAAAATGTTTCTTTGGGTTTAGAAATACAGTGCAGGTAAGAGATAACATGTTACCTATCTATTCATGAAGCAGTTGCTCAAAAGAACCAAGCACTAGTCTACATGCATGCATTCTCCTTGCTTTTGTTTTTTTTTTTTTTTGAAAAGGACTTCAATCACTTTGCTTTCCTGTTGCTTTTATACCTTTTGAAGTGAAGAACATGGCAGAGGAATTGAAGTAACTATTTGTAGAACATTAATGACAATAATAATAATGTTTGGTCTCAAAAAATCTTGACTTTCACTTGAGTGCACATTTTGATTTGATTAGAACCGTGGCGGCACAGTGGTTAGAATGCAGTACTGCAGGCTACTTCTGCTGACTGCCGGCTGCCAGCAGTTTGGCAGTTCGATTCTCACCCTGCTTGAGATTGACTCAGCCTTCCATCCTTCCGAGATCAGTAAAATGAGGACCCAGATTGTTGGGGCCAATAGGCTGACTCTGTAAACTGCTCAGAGAGGCCTGTAAAGCATTGTGAAGTGATATATAAGCCTAAGTGCTGTCGCTATTGCTATTGATGAATAGAAAGGTAAAGGTTTCTCTTTCCAGTCGTGTCGACTCTAGAGGATGGTGCTTAACTCTGTTTCTTGGCCAAGGGAGCCAGCGTTGTCCGAAAACAATATTCCATGGTCATGGTGCCAGCATGGCTATACTCCAAAGTCACACAGAACACTATCACATTCCCACCAAAGTGGTACCCATTAATCTACTTGAATTTTCATGCTTTCAAACTGCTAGGTAGGCAGGAGCTGAGGCAAGTAACGGGAGCTCACCCATCGGGCAGCGCTCGTGTCTCGAACCTGGACTGTCAGCTTTCTAGCTGACAAGCCCAATATCTTTAACCGCTGAGCCATCGTGCCCTCTCATTTTGATTAATAATAGCATATATTCAAATGTGAATGCATTTTTAAATTACTTTCATTTCTGTCTCTGTAAAATGTTTTCATGCGTTTTTACAATTCTTTATTTAATATTCAGCCAAAACCACTAATTCCTTCTTTCTTTTATTTCTTTCGGATATGAATAATATTTAATATACCCAGCAACTCTCTTTGGTTTGAATTTCAAGAGTGCTACATCACATCTTTAGCACAGTGTAATGAAATCTAAAATACACATTGACCGATGAAAACCAGATGCTGCAAGGAATGGAGGTGGGAGGAGGCAGAGAAGGAAAGATAAATTGAATATTTAATAAACTCAGAAGCTTTTTTCCAAAATATAATAATTTTTTTAGAAAGCCTGCCTCAGTAATGGAACTACAGGATTTGTTGCCAAAATATGGTGATCATTGAGCATAGTTTTGAAGACTAGATTGCAATTTGGCAGCTGTCTCATAACAAAATGTTTGATGGATTGATGCCATATCTTCATGGTAAATTAAACTGGCACCCTCAAGATTAGTATTTCAGCAGCCTTAAGGAATATGAAATAAATATATAGCTATTTATATAGTAATGACATTTATCAAATTATATATCTTTGAAAAATATAGAAATGCACCTACTTAGCAATTTATTCATTTTACAAAGAGTGTACAGATAAGGATATTTCTGCAACCAAAAAGTGTGAGGTTCAGTCATAAGCTACTTTTTTCAGCTCACCGTAACTGGTTGTTAAATGAATGGCTGTAAGTTCAGAGCTCTCGGTAATTCTTTCCAATGAATCTGAGTTTCTTTGAAAATTTCATTGAAAACCAAAATTCACCTTTAATCTAAAGGGCACAGTTTGGGACCATTAATAAATCTTCAGACAAAACTATCTGTATGTGAAAGCACCTGCAAATAAGTTAGCCTGGAAGTCACCTACAAATAAATCTGCAGCCTGCAGATTTAAAAACTGATATTGATTGATTATGTGCTATCAAGTCATTGTCGTATCTTAGTGATCACATGTATATATTTTCTTCATGGATACAGATTGCTAAATTCCAAAACATGGCAACTTTGGCTTTCAGATTGCCAGTACATGAACAAGTTATAGTCACTAGAAAGAAAGAAAGAAAGAAAGAAAGAAAGAAAGAAAGAAAGAAAGAAAGAAAGAAAGAAAGAAAGAAAGAAAGAAAGAAAGAAAGAAAGAAAGAGAAAGAGAGAAAGAGAGAAAGAAAGATATTTACAGTTGGATCTTAGATCTTAGCCAGTTATTTTTAAAAACGTGAAAGATTAACACAGTGCCCTATTTGAGAGGATTAATTAATTGTCTTTACTATAGAATAATAACTTTATTGTCACTTTGAATGTACACTAATTGGCATACATTAAAATGAAATTTCATTGCATACAGCTCTCAAAGGTTCATCACCTCCGATATACACTACATAAATATGACAATAAATGAACACGGAATTATGCATATACCCACATATATTATATGACACAGAGAAACAACAGTCCAGCTCGGGTTATGTATACATGTGCATGACGAGAAAAACGAATCTTGCAGGTTTACCAAAATGATGGCACAGGGAACAAAGTTATTACAGAATCAGATATAAAGTGCGGCAATGAAATGCGGTAAAATGAGGACTCAGATTGTTGGGGGCAATAAGCTGACTTTGTAATAATGCCGCTTGCGGGGTGGGGAACGAAAGCCCTAGTAAGCAGGCATATACATAGAATGGAGGCTATTGCTAAGCACATTGGTTTGTGCTTAAATTGTAAGCCGCCCTGAGTCTTCGGAGAAGGGCGGGATATAAATGGGATTAAAAAAAAATCCGTTTAATTCTGTGTTGAGTGAAAAAGACCATCTATTTGTGTATCCTATATTTCTTATATTACATTGGATGACAGTGGGTTCCATTGTTACAGGAAACTGAGAAATACATTTTTCCAAGCTAGTTATGATTTTAGTGATCCAACTGCCTTTTAAGAAAAATGATTAAAAGCCCCAATGTTGCTGGTAACCGTTACTCATAAAGAAGGTTATATAACTTCCCAATCCTTCTTTTTTTCTCTTTCCCATCTTTACACTGTCCATTTCAAAATGGGACATAATCCAGGTTCCAAATCTTACCTCACATTTTAACGATTGTAATAATACTCTAATAATTTCAGTACTAGCTGCTCCCCCTTCCCATTCTGCAAAAGTAAAAATGGTTAGGAGAGGCTGATTGCTGGCATCTTTTGTTTCTTCCAGATTTTCTTCTGCTGGCATTTTATAAGTGCCCTCACATTGTCTGCTAGAGCTGCTTGCCCATTGATAAGATGCTTGCATAGAAGGCTAAGAGTTACATGCTACTAATTTATCAGAATCTTAGCTGCTACCTCTTTCACACCCCTTCACGCACATCACTACTTACCTAGCAGGATGCTCCTTATTGTCCTTATTTACTTTTGTGCTTCTTAATGGCAGGAAGTGAGCTGCTCAAATCTATCATTAGAAAGCAACTCCCCATCATTTTTATTTCCTCTGAAAACTTATAGAGCCTCTTTATGTCTTCCAGTGTAGATAGGCTGACACTTTATAGGTGGGACAAGAAACTTTGCTAGACATTTAGGGAGAGGTCCACAGTACATTCAAATTCCTGAGCATCAGGCTGAGAACGTCAGCAATGCGGGTTATAGAAAGCAGCATGAATGAACTAGAAAATCTGTGTTTACAAACACTACTTTTGATTTCTCCTGAATCCAACACAATCTAAGGGGCCTCTCCCCCTTTCTAACACTTGTAGAAACCCTGGGAAAGGGTTGAATAATGTCTTGAATAATGTCAAGTTATCAAACCGCATAACACTGTTGACCTGCGCCTTGATATATTTTTACATTTGGTACAGGTTACTTCTTTCAAATTATAATGTTTAAATGTTGTAAATCAGAAACTTATTTACAGTTTATAGAAACGGAGGCCATTCTTTTTTTCTTATTTTTTTTAATTTGTGATGCCAGCATTCTATAAAGCTAGAATAATCAATTCTAGCTTTATCCTTACTAGGTTTGTTTGTTATTACCTAAATTACCTGATGCCTTGGGTTAGTTTGCTTGAACTTCTTCTTGGATTCAAATAACATTAACCTTAAAACTAAAACAAAAATCTCTTTGTTTTAGGGAGTAACTGGTGCTTTGGCAGTTTTGATGAAGGATGCAATTAAACCAACATTGATGCAGACTTTGGAGGTGGGTCCAGTCATCTGTAATCAGAGGCTTCATTTCTTTCTTCATAAATCTAAGTTGCTAGCATATGTTTTTAAAGGTTTGAACATTTTAAGAGTACGCTCATTGCTTTTCATCTCCTAGAAAAATGGGGTTCACTCACAGAACAAATTCCCCACCCCACATATTGCCCAAGTCTGTACCATTGGCTTCTGGGATTATGAGAGTAATGAGGCCAAAGAAGACTGGGAAATGAAAAGGAAGTCTTCAGTGTGACCCAAAAGTGCTTTTTCAAAAGGCAACTGGACTTCCTTTGTTTTTCCTTGAAGACATTTCGCTTCTCATCCAAGAAGCTTCTTCAGTTCAGTTCAGAAGTGAAATACAGAAATTTGGAGAACGAACCTTCACCCACAGAAGAAGATGGTCCAGGTCCAGAGCCAAATAGGGCATTACAAATGACAACCAGTACCTTTAATCACACCTGTCACCAGTGCATCTCCTGAAGCAATGAAAAGTGAAGCCTCCACATCATCTGTACCCAAGCTGCCATATTTTGGACCAGATGTAGCTTCTGAAAGCTCTTCAAGGTCCCTTGGTAGAACATGTTATGGTACTTGAAATGGAAGATGAATGCAAGCATGAGTGACCCTGAACAGGTTCTCTTGGTCCAGGGATAATTGCAAATGGCACACAGTATGTAACTGTGCAAAACCCCTCTAGCCACTGTTTCCATTTGTTCTTCAAGTAGTAGTTTTTAATCTAGATGAACCTTCAGTTTGTAGCCAATCTCTCTCTGTGTGAGAGAGTATAATCCCATTCAGATGGAATTTCTCTGGCATCATGTGATTCTATCTTGGAGGGATTTAGTTGGAATCTGTTCCTCCCCCAGAAGAAGGATCCTGGTCCTCATCCCCAAACACAACCAGTTTGGTTCCCATGTTGTACCCAGCCTGAAACCTTCAGAGAGCTCTAGAAACAGCAAATTATTTAAAGATCTACCGTAATTAATTTGCTACTTCTAGAGCTGTCTGCAGTCACAGTTCTTCTCAGAGGAATTTTACATCAATTGAATCAGTTGAGAACCCCACAGATCTAACAGTGAAAAACAATTAACAGATGCTCTATTAGATTTTTACTTTCTACCTGTGAAATTCAATGTATGTGCCCAAAGCAAGAAGATTCATTTGATTCTGTGGTGTTTACTCTCATATAAGAAGGTATACATACTTTACAGCCTGATGTACATGGTCTAATTTTAAAAAGCTGAGTTATGACAATGAGTTGATTGACAGAGCGGGCTTAGTTGCAGCTCACAGCAGTTCTGTACAAAGAAAACCAAATGGTGAAGAGGCTGCAGGTATGGATTATAGAGTAAGAAAATTAATTCTACACATTAATAATGAAAATATTATGACATAACTCAAAAAGTGAACCTTGATTTGCAACAAAAAAGTGTAATTATGTGTTTAATAATATGCTGCATGCTGAAGTACGGCACAATCAGTAACATGTGATTGCCCTGGAATATTGGTTGTATTATACCAGTATACTATCTCCTTATCCCCTGCCAGTTGTTTGATGTAACCTCAGAATGCTGTAAAATTTAATGTAAAATGATTGCTGTCTTGTTCTTAATGTCACATCGATTTAGGCTTTAGTGGGGAATTCAATATATCTATCTGTTCTTATTATTTCTTCTAGGGTACTCCAGTTTTTGTGCATGCTGGACCTTTTGCAAATATTGCACATGGCAATTCTTCAGTTTTGGCAGACATGCTTGCCCTTAAATTGGTCGGCAAAGAAGGATTTGTAGGTGAGAAAAGTAATGTTATTTTAGCATACTGATGTAGGTCTGGAACAGTTTAGTCTGAAATGTGTTCTTAGGAGTGAATGCCCAACTATATATTATTTAAAGAGCATTTGTTTGTGAAATTTTCTGTTTGGTTTATTTATTTATTTGGGATTCTACATTAAAAACATTAAAATTCTGCTGATATTAGAGACAGTAAAATTGCTGTCATTGAAACAGTTTTCGCAGTGGCATGGGATACATATTAAAGAAGTGCTTTTTTAAACACTTCTGTAGTGTTCCAGAGCATGCCAGATGAAAGGAGGACTGTGAATTCCACTGTTTCGTGTAGTCTTAGTGAAAGGGAAGATAATATTTCTGCTTAGATAGGTGTCTTCTGTTAATGATAGATAGATCATAGGCTTTGCTTCCCGGAAACCAAGATATTCTCTGCTTTGTTCAGGTAAAGACAGGGGGCGTGGAACCTTTCTGACACCACGCTGAACTGATTAGTAATAACAGCTCTGAATCCTAGGATCATAGTATTAGGAGGGACTTCAGAAGTCATTCTGTCCAACTTCCTTCCCAATTCAAGATCTGCTAATACATTTCAGACAAGTGCCTATCCAGCCTCTATTTGAAGATCTCCAATAAAAGGGAACATATCTATGTCTGAGACAACCTGTTTCACTGGTGTTCAGCTCCGACTATCCAGAAATGTTTCCTTACATCTAGCCTAAGGGACGTGGTGACCTAACAGTTAAGACACTAGACCTTATTGACCAGAAGGTCAGCAGTTGGAAACCTGAGCACTACACAATGGAGTGAGCTCCCATTCTTGCCCCAGAGCTCCTGCCAACCTAGCAGTTCGAAAGCATGCAAATGCAAGTAGAAAAATAGGTACCACTTCAGTGGCAAGGTAACAAGGTTCTGTGCTCCATGGCGTATAGTCATGTGGCCAGCATGACCATGGAAATGTCTTCAGACAATGCTGGCTCTCTCAGTTAAGAAGTGGAGATGAGCACTGCCCCCTAGAGTCAGGCACGAATGGTCAGGGGAAACCTTTACCTTACACCAGGTGTAGGCAACCTTGGCTCTTTTATGACTCGTGGACTTCAACTCCCAGAATTCCTGAGCCAGCATGGCTCAGCTTGGAAACCTCTCCCTTTCCCCTCAGCATGGCTGGCTCAGGAATTCTGGGAGTTGAAGTCCACGAGTCATAAAAGAGCCAAGATTGCCTACCCCTGCCTTATACTTAGCCTAAATTTGTTTCCCTGTGATTTCTTCCAACTGTTTCTGCTCCTTTCCAGAAGTCTGTTCTACAATGGAATCAATGACCTGATTCTGCATAATCAATGTACAATGTTTTTTTTTAAAATATGGCAGATAACTTCTCTGGAATAGATCTTTCCATCCCTTACACAAACACCCCCTCCCCTCCCCTTTCCTAGGATGCCTGATGCCTCCTGTTCTAATTCTCCCAGGTTTTCTAACATCCCTTGATGCTTTAGGCTTTCAACTAGTTTTATCTCGTGTTTTTAGCCTCTGCTGCTTTTAGCAGCCTTTTTAATTGACACTGTTTATTATGTGTTTCTATTGATTTCATGTATCTTTTACCGCATGCCACCCTGAAAGCTCATTCTATAAGTATCTAAAACAATCTGTACTGATAATTTGTAGAGGCCTGCTATGATTTGGAGGTTTACTTATTTTGCCTGCATAAAATATTTATTGGTTTAAGCCAAGAATGCTTAAGAAAATAATAACAAGTTAAATTATTCTGCAACTATTCTGAATTTCCAGTGGATCCCTGATTTATTAAGTAGTTTTCCCTAAGATAGTGAATTATTTCCGTATTAAAAATTCAGATAAGTGGATTCACATGTGAAACAAATATGATAAATTATTTTTTTCTTTTGGAACTGAAAATAAAATGCATTGGCTCTTAGTATCCATGTTACTGAAACACTGCATGTGGCCCTGCAATTATTTCACCCTTGTAAAGTCTGGAATGGTCTGTAACTAAAGAATGGTGATGCCATGAATCAAGAACAGGAACAGACATATAAATGAAACCAAATAAAAACAGAGAATGAGTCACTGAACACAGATTTTAGGTAACTGTATTGTATTTTGCCCTGACCTGTTTGCTTTTTATCACAACCTTTGTCAAGGGGAATACATTACAGATTTAATTATTTTAATATAGAAGTGAAGGGCGTTGTCTTGTTTAGTATATATAAAGCATACAAAGATCCATAACTTCTCCTCTTCCCCTCCCTCCTTTGGCACACAGGGTTTTTTCTGTTATTGCGATAGCAAATAACTGGATAACTTTTGGCAAACTTTGTAAATATTGTAAACATAAGTAGAATGGAGCCTTTATCAGCTGTCCAAATGATTTATTTACTTTATAGTACAATTAAGATGATCACTGAAATAAAATATCCCATGGTAGTTGCTGAGCTATCTATGTAGCATGCATACATACGGTTTGTTATGCCTACCTACACTCCGAAGTCCACAGCCGGTTTATAAATTCCTTGGTTAAAAAAAAAACACTGCAGCCTCAATGTTTAAGTGAAATGGATGCTATCCAAAACCTTTTTATAAATGCAAAGAGATTTGCTGTATTTCTTTTATGATAGCCCTTTCTCCAAAAAAGGAAACAAAACCTCAGTTCTTTAGCTGTAAGCCTCTTTTGGCAACATAAGCACAAGTCTTAATATTTGCATTGTTCCAAGTTGTTTATGACCATTTGTGTTTGCTTGACTTCACAGAAAATTCACTATGCAATGAGTGTTCCAGAGAGAGTTGCACTCAGAATCCTAGCTATAGTATATTGTGATATAACAGTGCCTCTCTACTATTTCTTTTTCTAATTAAGAAAATATCTAATGCTTTCTTACCATTATTTTATCTTAAATTAAGTTCTCTTTTCCTGGGTTTTGCATCTAATATTAATTAAGAATTGTGTGTAAGGAGAATCATTGCTCTTAGCATTTAGCTGAAATTTAATCTCACTTCCTATTGCATTTCAGATAACAGGTGGTATGGAAAAAAACCTTATAATTTACAAGAGATAGCACTGTGATGCTGATGAAGAGTAGTAATTCCCATCCAATTACAACACATATGCAATTATTATTAAATATACACATAAATGTAATATGTAAAAAAAAACCTCAAGCTTGGAAGACTGTTTCCTTTTTCTCTGTAATATGTAATGAACCTCACGCTTGAAAGTCATCTCCATGTGGCCCACAGAATTCAGGCAAAAGCCTTACCCTTAAATTCCATTGATCAGACTCTTGTGTCTAACTGAGAAGATTTGGTCCTGAGGAGAGTGGATTTGGGAAGTAAAAATAAATTCAGAAATATGTATTTCCCATATATTTCCTTGTTCCCTGGACATGTCCTGAGAGGCAGTCACCTTTCAGGCTGCTAAAAAACAATCCCATTCCAGGGTTTAGCTTAGTATAGCTTTTCCCTGGAGAAATGATGTATTCCTATGCTCTTAGTAGCCAGTCATGTACGTAGAGGTAGGAAATCATGTTTATTGGTAAGACAGTATGCTAAACTGTTTAGAAGAGGTGGATCGTTTGTTGAATTATTTGTTGGTTAAATGCATAGCTTACTTAGCCATCAGCGAAAACCTGTTGTGTTACAGCTATTAAAATTTATGCCAGCCACATATATCCGAAGGAGAAGGGCAGTTAAGAAATATGAAATAAATAAGTAAATAAAATATGAATGAGAATTGTAAAAAAGGGGAAATTGAATATATATATATATTCTATCCTAATTCAAATTGTTGGTCCTTAAGAAACAATGTAATATTGAAGGGACCAGCTTAGAAATAATTTATCACAAAACAATAGAAAAGATTGCAAACAACAAAAGAAAGCATACAATTTTATCTGAAGACTAACAATTATTCATAAAGGCAGTGGTTTATTTTCTTCTGTTTCTTCGTCATCCACTTCCCTAATAAGTCATGAGCAAATGTCTGCAAATAATTATTTCTTTTAGGAAGTAATATTTCCAGCATACAGGACTGTAATTTGGAATTACATCATATTTTAAACAAAGACTTCCCAAGCGGCCTTATCTCTTCTCAGGACAAACACCATAAAAAGCCGGATTACTCCTTGAAAAAATTGTTAATAATTGGGTTTCTTGAGAGACCCAGTGATAATATGTAGAGAAAAAAAAGAAGGCCATGGCTTGATGTTTCCTGTGAAAGAGTGTCCATTGTATATTGCTGTTACCATCTAATGTTCCTATTGTGTGGATTAATTTCCAGGAAAATATCCCTGGCAATCCGTGGTTGCATGTAGGCTTGTTTACTTAAAACTTAAAATCAATCACCTCAATTTTTAAGACTCTAAAAGCTGCTTTATTGTGGAAGTAATATACAAAGCAATAAAACTTTTCATCTCCTTGATGTTTCCTTAGCCCAGATCTTATACTCTGGAGTGGCACTATTGATAACAGTAGGACCAACGCCAATGAAACCATTAGCACAGTGATGTAGAGGAAGTGAATCTTTGGGCTTATTCCCAATGAAATTTCATCTTTAAGAAATAAAATGCAAACCCATAGGTTTAAACAAAGAATATAAGGAGGAAAACAAGTTTAATACTATGTGTATGCTATTGTACGCTCAGCAAGTGTATGTTTGTTTACATATCTCATTTATGCCTTGCTTACCTTTCTGTGTGTATACTGCTATTTATAAATGAATGTAGTGGAAAAGAGGAGCCCATAAAGGAAAAGCCAAATCTCTACTCCTGCACAAAGCCCTTTAGGTCTTCACACCCGTTCTTGCTTCCTGTGTGTGTTAGCAGCTTTGTAGTACCTGCTGTCACTAGTTGTCTAGGCTCTACAACACCCATCTAGCACCTTCCCCCTAATCCCACTGTGGGAGAGAGGAAGAGTTCTCAGAGTCTCTGCTGGCCTCCTGCTGATTGCTAAATCTCAAATACAAAGGTTGGCGTTATTTTAATAATGCCACCTCCTGGGCTTAATTATATGGGACTAGACATGTCAGCTTTTCACTCCCTCCTTAGTAGATAGACCAATATCACAAGTTATGCAAAATCAGGCTTTGCATATAAGTTAAATAAATATGTTGTTGGTAGCTGCGAAGTCGTGTCCGACCCATCGCGACCCTATGGACAACGTTCCTCCAGGCCTTCCTGTCCTCTATCATCTTCTGGAGTCCATTTAAGCTCACGCCTACTGCTTCAGTGACTCCATCCAGCCACCTCATTCTCTGTCGTCCCCTTCTTCTATTGCCCTCAATCTTTCCCAGCATTAGGCTCTTCTCCAGTGAGTCCTTCCTTCTTAGGTGGCCAAAGTATTTGAGTTTTAGCTTCAGGATCTGGCCTTCTAAAGAGCAGTTAGGGTTGATCTCTTCTAGGAGTGATCGGTTTGATCGCCTTGCAGTCCAAGGGACTCGCAGGAGTCTTCTCCAGCACCACAGTTCAAAGGCCTCAATTCTTTGGCACTCGGCCTTTCTTATGGTCCAACTTTCACTGTCATACATTGCAACTGGGAAGACCATAGTCTTGACTATATGCACTTTTGTTGACAGGGTGATGTCTCTGCTTTTTAGTGTGCTGTCTAGATTTGCCATGGCTTTCCTCCCGAGGAGCAAGCGTAAATATAGAAAAACATAAAAGTTTGTTAAGATCACAAAAGTTAGCCTACAAAAAAAGACCCTCTTCAAAGAAGAATAAAAAATACTAGAGGGAGGAATAAGAACAGACACTCCCCAGAGTAGAAAGTTTTCTGGCTGAACAGCTGTAAATCTAGGCACCACTACTTTAAATGGGTCTTTGGGTCACATTAGGAACCCGTGGAGAGTCCTGTGTTGTATTGAGACATGAGAATAACTTGGAAGGTCAAGAACAGTCAAATGATGTTTTCCTGGATTAAGCTTGGAGGGAAAGAAAGGTATTGGAAACACCTATCAGGTGACTATCACAATAATGTCTGACAGTCAAGGCACCATCCATAAAGCTAAAGTCTTGTTTAGTCAAAGCCCAAGGCTGTGGAGAAAGAAACTGGGGCTATCTAGGAACTCTGAAGACAAATGGGGAAGACTTAATAGAAGCTGACAGGCTAAAACAAAACAATCTTATTCTTTTCAATATGCAGCTTAAAGCAATGGGAGATCATCCAAAAGGAAGTGTTAGTAAGACATGTATTCTTGCAGCTAACCATGCATTGTTAGGAAGGTCTCCAGAAAAACCAACAGACTTGAGCATTATGGCTGTAACAATAATAACAAGATCTGTTCCTGAATCAAAGCACCCAAGAATATAAAGTCAATCTTACAGATTTCATGCTATATAAGGCTTTCTAGAATAGGTCTGTCCTTGGAATTGTGCCAGAAAAAAAATAGGTTCTATTATTGTAGCACAGGCTGCACAATAATAAGTGAATTGAGTTTGTTTCTCATTTTAGTCTCCTTTGAGAACATTTTTCAAAATGTATAGCAACAGCAGCTGTTACATTCCCTGCCAGCTTTCAAAGATGCATGCTGCATAAGAAAAGCAAGTCGCAAGACAGAAGGATTTCCTTAAAACTTAGCAACTTTCTAGTGTATGCCAAATGTTTCCAAAACCTCTTGAAGTTTGTCATATAAAAGAAAAAGAATACCTTTTTCTTTTCAATGTTTGTTTTCACTTGTGACCTTTACAAAATATTGATGAGTCAGAGTGTGAATTTTCTAATCTGTACATGTCTGGTACCAAATATTGATCATCACCATATCTCATTATAATTTATAGACCTAATATACAACACTTCCACAGTTTTTCCACATAGCAAATCTTTCTGCCTGCCTGCCTGCCTGCCTGTCTGTCTGTCTGTCTGTCTGTCTGTCTGTCTGTCTATCATAGCTTCACTAGAAGTGCCTCTGGGCAGTCTACAGTAATAAAGTAAAAATATGAAAAACAATGTAAAATATGAACAATCATTATTAAAAATTTAAATATTATAAAATATAGTAGACAAACCACAACCAAAGATACTAAGTATATAAACCACAGAATAACCACAGTTAGAGAGCCACTTTAAAATATTGCTTGTTCCCTGGGACTCCCAAGCCTGGTATCATAACCAGGTTTTGAGGGACTTCCTGAACATTAACAGGATGAAGGTGGGAGAATGTTCCATAAGGCGGGTGCTGTAGATGCCTTGACAATGGTACCTGCAGGATGCCCTCTCTGCCGAATCTAAGGGAACAGGCTGCCGTAATAGGGAAAGGCATTGTGCTGCCACCATGTGGTTGTTTTGGGGAAATTACAGCATGCTAATTTGGTCAGCCAGTCCCTCCCTATTCTGTCCCTATTTTTTGACGTATTTCCTCTGTCTCCTTACCATGTGCCTTTACACCCCTCCCTTTTCTGGGATGGACTTCCTCCTTCTCGCTCGGTGGTTCTCCTCCATAACCAGCAGATACACGTGCAGACATTGTGGGTCATTACTATCTTTTGACCTTGGAAATACCGTCCATTTATCATCTACCACATCTTGTTTTGCTGTAATCTTCTCTGCATGCAAATAAAGGTACTTCTGGATGATAAAAGGTACTTTCATGAGTTCTGCTATCTGGCAAGGGCTGTTAACAGTGATAATATCTGCCTAAACAAGCCAAGCACAGGGTTCTTAGCAAGGGGATAAATCATGAAACGACAGTCTGATCCAGAATAGGCATACCCTCCCATGACATGAAGGATTTTAAAGATCAAAATCAGCAATGTGAATTGGATCCAGAAACAATCTGGCAGCCAGTGCAGCTTGTTGAGTAGAGGTGTAACATGTGCTGTTCCTGGAGACAAAGATAACTTTCTGTGCCAATGTATCAGCTGAAATTTATAGAGCTAAATAGAAAATAGAACTAATACAAAAAAAGTCTTTATCAGCCATAGGCAAAATATTCTAGATTCCTTCCTTCCTTCCTTCCTTCCTTCCTTCCTTCCTTCCTTCCTTCCTTCCTTCCTTCCCTCCCTCCCTCCCTCCCTCCCTCCCTCCGATTTAGCACACTGTCAAAAGAGCTACTTCTCATAACTTATTCCTATCAGTTCACAAAATAAAGGGATTCTCCAGTTCAAGTTAAATTTGCAGGAGGCAGGAAATGGTAGCAACTGGTCCTCCTCATCCTCTCTTGCCTGATTTGTACAATTTATCTTCATATAAAAAGGAAAAGTGAATGGGAAAATTCAAGGGAAAATGAACCATTAATTTGGAAGCAGGTAGATATTTGTGAATAAGGCTAGAGTCAGGCATGCATCCGACCTTCGCTCTATTCGCCGCGACCTGAAGACTTGGCTATTTGAACTTGCTGGCCTGGACTGAGGGACTGGGGTTTTAGATTTTAAATTTTAAATTTTAATTTTAGAACGTGTTTTATTGTTTAGGGCTACTTGGTTTAATTTATTTTAATTTTTGTATATTATGTGTTGTTTATAGTGTTTTAATTGCCCTGTACACCACCCCGAGTCCTTCGGGAGAGGGGCAATATATAAATCCAAATAAATATAATAATAATAATAATAATAATAATAATAATAATAATAATAATAATAATAATAAATTCCATATGAACTGTCAAGGCAGCAGTTTGGAGTTGGAAATCAGTTTTCTCATCTAACTACATTTCATTAGAGGATCATTGGTTCACCTTTATGGGTAATCTCTTGGAGCTCTGTAGTAATTGCTTCCATCTCACACCAAAAGTTTATTATGACATCACTGAAAATTATGTAATGTTCAATCTGGGAATGTTACGATGCCTCTCATTGTTTCCTACGTTGATAAATTAATGCAAGGCTTCATTTTGCAATTGAAACAGTAAGAAATCCCCATGTCTATAATGATTACATGGCATAGAATAAATACTTTGTCCACATTGTTCTATCAGCTGAGTAGAATCTCTTCTGCACTAAGAGGAAAACATAGTTTATAGTTAATATATACAGAATCTCTTAGTATTTGGTTTCCTCCCCACCCAATGGCAATTGAGCCATCAAAACATTGCCCCACTTTGATTAAGACCAAATTACATATAATTATTAATCAACACCTTTTTGACAATAAGTTACCGAAAAACTCCCTGTAGTTCACTGGAATGCTGATAAAATCTATCATTTTAGGTCACATATTAATCTAACTATCAATTAACAGAAATTCTTTGGACAAAAATTTAAAATTATTTTTTGTAGAGACAAAAAGATACCTCAGGTGATGGTACAAAGTAGTGACAGGAAAAATCGTACATTGGGATTTGTTTTTCAAGAAAAATATGTTTCAGGACTTATGGAATCATTTTCAAAGTTTTTAACTCAAAAATTCCAAAAAAAAACACAAAAACAAAACCCCTCTGCCGTCAATTTTTACCAATCAAAGATCAGAAAAGTAAAATTGGACTTGGAGGCTTCATCCTAGCTTTGGAGCTAGGATAGGCAGACGTTGATGGTAAATCCATTACAGGTAGTCCTTGATTTATGACCACAATTGATCCCAAAATTTCTGTTGTTAAGTGAGACATTTGTTAAGTGAATTTTGCCCCATTTTACAACCTTTCTTGCCTCAGTTGTTAAGTGAATCACTGCAGTTGATAAGTTAGTAACCCGGTTGGTAAGTGAATCTGGCTTCCCCATGGACTTTGCTTGTCAGAAGGTCACAAAAGGTGATGACATGACCCCGGGACCCTGCAACCGTCATAAATATGAGCCAGTTGCCAAGCATCTGAATTTTGATCACGCGATCATGGGAGTGCTAGAAAGGTGGCAACAGTGAAAAATGCTCATAAGTTACTTTTTTCAGTACCGTTGTAAAATTGAACGGTCACTAAACAAACTGTTGTAAGTCAAGGACTACCTGTATACCTAATTGAAAACAAATATTGATGTGTGAGTTACTTGAACCGCTCTCTCTCCATTCCCCCCCCTCTCTTTTTTTCCCTCCAAAATTGTTATTTAAACCAAAAAGAGCTTCAGAGAACAGTACATTTGAAAGGAGGAGAGGATGTGATTTGGTCCATTCTCTGTAATCATTCTCTGTAATTCCAGGCAGACTCTATCCCTCTAGAGCCCAGCTGCTGTTCTTGGAAATATTTGCTCATTTATCTCAAAATGTTGAATAGTTTGAATCCTCAAACGCCATTCTATAAAGATAAAGTAATACATGTAAATTATATATATCTTTTTTTTTCTTCCAGCCCAGGCTTGTATGATTTAAAACATGCATTGTAGGACCACGAGCATCTGAAATATATTAGAAATTTACAGAGCAGAGCAAGTTTATGGAGTCATTTCGAACACGTGGAAAGATCTGAGAGTACTACATTCCACAATTGCTCATTTAGGAAGAGATGTGGGGTCATGTTGTAAAAACATCTAGTTCATTTACCCTTGCTGTTCTAACAAAAAAAAATGTGGCATCCTTTCAGATGGATCTCGATCTATCCTGGTTTATTTTGGCAGCTGTTGTGTTTAGCAATGTGCTCTTTTACAAGAAACACTGAGCCTTGCTCCCCAACCAGAATGCCTTGGATCCCTGGGGTTAAAGTTCATGTGCTTCTGTAACTTTGAACTCCATAGTTTCCTTGCTGACAGCTGCAGAAGGAGAACTATGTTTACATCGTAGAATTATATGGCCACCAGCAATTCAGAATTTCCATTTCCTCTTGCATTGTTCTGGAATTTGGCGTTCACTATTCCATGTCCTAAAACTTAGCCTAGTGTGCATATTTTCTAGTGGTCTCTTCCAGTGTGCTGTTTTGGTTTTTGATCTTGATGTGCTGACCCTAAATGCTTTCTGTGCAAAGGTTTGTTCTGTTGAAATCTACCTGTTTATGAGATTTTAATAGTAGATAATGTTCTTATCTGTTTCATTTTGTGTCCTTCCAAACAAAAATGTCTGATTTTTTTAAAGGTCCCCTGCTATGTTAATGTTGATTATTGGATTCAGACCTCATATGGGACAGTGTTAAGCTGTAACACAGTGGCGGCTTTGTTCTATTTGAATTTGTTTTGAGTTTTAGTTTATAATTTAGTAAGTCTGTAAAAATGCTTTCTAAAAGTATGTTCCATGTTAATAATTGCACTAAAAGTGTGGGTGATGTGTACCATAAATGCTGAATTGTCAGAATGTCTGGAGTTTTTTTTTTTGTTTCCCAGATAGTGTAAGTGAGATGATATATATTCACATATGTTATCTACATATGTTATCTACTTTAGTGTGGGGAGGGGAGGAAATAAAGGCATTTCCTTTTATTTGTCTTTCCTCCCTCATCTTATCTTCTTCTTCTCCTTCTCTCTCTCTCTCTCTCTCTCTCTCTCCCTTCTTCCCTTAAGAAAAAAAACTTGTGCTTATATTCAGACACAAACACACACAGCTTTGTTAAGGGGTTCTAATAACTGAGATAGCCCAATGACAGGAGTCAAATGTAGTTTTCATTCTTGTTGTTACTCTTCTTTCTATGGAGAGAAAACTCTTGTGGACCGCAAGAGTGGAACCCTGATTTTTGGAACCCTGATTTTCATTTACTCAAAAGATGCTCTTTCTATTTCACACTCCGGTCCTGGAAAGCAAAGAGGACAGTGTGAGAGCCAAGCTGAGCTAATAGGCTTACTTTGGTTTCTTCTCCTTATATGTAGAATTACACATAGCACGAATGCCTGAAGAACTTTACACAAACACAGAGCCTTGAAATGGAACACTTATTTAGTTATATCTACATAACTAGCCTCCAGAGTTCCATGATTATTAAACAAAGACTAGTTGGAATCATTTTTGTCCTACTGGCCTCTATCTGGTTATATTTTCATTGGCACTCTGATTTGCCAGTAGGAAATAATACAAAAGTGATTGTGCTGAATATTTGAGCACAGACAAGGGTCAAAGTACATGGCTTTGGCACATGGCTTTATCTTTACATTTACTCTCTGTTTAATTTCCTTTGCAGTTGGTTACCTTCATCCCAGTGGCCTTTACACCGCATCCTGTTTCCTTCCTCTCCATAGTCAGAGTGTCTGTACTCCTGACTTTGTGTTTGTCAGACCTATGATGTTTTCAGTCCCCAGATTCATTTCATTAAATATTTTTGATGCTTTGTACCTCAGTTTTTCCCAATTCAAGCTAAAGGAAGCAAGTAATAAAATAAAAAGATCCAAATGTGGATTGGCTGACTGGATTTTTTTACCTAAAATCTTATATTCATTTGTTTTCTGAAAATAACTGTAATTTAAAATGTGCAGTAATGTTTTCTTTAAATTATATATGGGTTGTAAGTAAATATCAGTTCACTGATGAACCACAAGCGCATTTTCCTTGGATCATATAATGGCAGATACTTACTTACATAGAATACTAGTCCTATGGTTCATTGTCTGATCAATATTACTTAATTATGTTTCATCTGTTAACTATTTTAATACTGTTTTTTAATCATACATCTTAAGCTTATCATTACTGGGGTAGTCGATGTATTATTACAATAACAGAGGTGTGAATGTAATACCATGTGATTTGTCTTTTAGTATATGCAGTATTAATTTGTTTCACTTTATAATTGCTCTTTTAAAATTGAAAAAAAATTCATTGACTAAATAAGTACTACATCCTCATGCTTATGTTTTGAGTATGACAGTAAGTGACACATATTCATATCATATCTTTTATTCAGGAGCGATTAGCCTGTTTATAAAAAAGTGTAATCTTGATGGAGGAATAGGGAAGAAAAAACAGCAATTCAGTCCTGGGAAAGTATGAGAAAGAAATGCAAAATAACCCTGCTTTGAATCAGTTTGTTATAAAATGGAGTGGAAAGAAAATCTGACAGGCTTTCAAGATTCTGTTGTTACATTCTACAACAATAAACAATGTTCCCATAATCTGTTTCCTGAACTGATCTGCCTTAAAAGGCTGACATTGTTTTCACGACAGCTTCTTCCTAGTGCTTTCTATATATTATGCAGTGTATAATCCTGATGAAGATTAGAATCCTTTGCATATGAGTTCAGAGTTGATGGGTAGGTGTGTCAAAATTGGCAAGATGGCAGACAGAGCAATCACAGCCCATTCTGAAGATGCAACGTTGACACGTGTAGAAAAGGGGCAGGGTTTGCACTGTGATGCCTCATCTGCCATTTTGTCAATTATGAAGCTCCCCAAAGTTAGTGGGAGGTCACACTTACAGCAAGAATTCCATGACGTGGCTTTAGGTAAGATTCTCTCTTGGCTGCAGGCCTTCAGCCATCAATATAAGACCTTTTTCAGAACTAATGGTGTGAAGCCTTCACCAAAGAATAATAGGTTAGATCCTTGCTTGGAGCAGATGCATTAAAATCAGTAAACCTGTATTAATTTTATTAATAAGACCCTTTGGTTTCAATAATTCTGTTTAAAACTTAACTAGATTGCAGCTGATGTATAAGAGGTACTTTTAAGGCAGTTTATCATGTGAACATCTTGTTCCTGATCATGTAAAGATTTTCCAAACTGCGTGAAGATTTGGCAAAGCCTCTGACTTGTGGAAGTGGACTGAAGTGGCAGCCTTTGTGCAAAAGAAGTTTCTCAATATGTGGAAAGAGCTTTCTAATCTGAACTTGATGATGTGTGTGCTTCAGGCAGTAGCTGAAGTCTGGTAAAAAAACACTCTGTGCAGGCTTGTTGTGGTGGGAAAAGAGGATAAAAATCTGTATATGTTTTTCTGAAGGAAAAGTGGGGTAAAAATCTAAGAAGTAAACAACAAATAACTATTTGCATTAAGGAATTATTTGGCTGTATAATACCAAAATTGCTATAGTAACACATTTTAACAGATGGAGGATTTTTTTCCTTAGGAATGGGTACATGATATATGGCATTGTATAAATATGTACAAAACAAATGGGTGGTTTTTTTTAAAGTCATTGATTGAAATTTCAAGCGTGGGAGAATCTCCCATTCTTCTTTAAAAATAAAAAGGCACTGCCTGCTCCTGTGAAAACATGGTCATTCATGATGAGGTGTCCTGCACAGATGAAGTCACTTGTGTATATACTGAACTGTGATAGCCCTCAAATAGCAACATTTCCTGGGTTCACTGATCCACGCTAACTTAAATTAACCCTTTATTCCTAACAGTAACTGAAGCCGGTTTTGGTGCTGATATCGGGATGGAGAAATTCTTCAACATCAAATGCAGAGCTTCTGGCTTGATTCCCAGTGTGGTTGTGCTTGTGGCTACAGTGAGGGCTTTGAAGATGCATGGAGGGGGGCCAAATGTAAGTGTCTCTACCTCTCAAATAAAACAGAGAATAATTCTTCAGAGCTCCCTACTTTTTAAACAACTTATCATTTGAAATACGTATAAACATTTTCAGTTTTGGAACTGGTTGAAATGACTCCTAGCGCACTGCAAGCCAATTAACAGTCTCACCCTCTGTATTGTCAAGAGACAATAGTTTTAGAGGTATTCAAAGGAAGGCTCTCTACATGGCTTAAGAAGTTTAGGAAATGGAATCAAATCTGCTTGCTATTTTTTTACTTTCTTTTTCTTTTTTAACCCTTGAAGTTCATCCTTCACATTGCAATAACTGGCTTATGGTCCCACAGTTTGAACTATCACCCACTGCTAGTTCCTAAGTCTTTTTTCTACATCCCCCTAATTATTTCCTTATTTGAGCCAATGATGGGTACATTCCAATCAAGAGTAAGAACTTTGATCTGTTAAATTCATTGGGAGGGAATAATTATTTGTATGGAATTTAAAAGTACTCAACTTGATTAAATTGCACCCTCTTTTTTATCTTTTTTTTTTAAAAAAAATTCTGATTGTAGCAATATTTTGAGGAACATATATTAGAGCCTATGTTTTCTGTCTTCCCTCCCAAAATTCTTGTGTTACTTTCTGTTCTCTCAGCCTGTCATCCAGGCATGCAGTCTGGCTTTTATCTTTTGATTCCTCACTTTTTTCTTTCATTTAATTTTAATTTCTTATTTGAGCTTGATCCTCCCCCCCTCTTTTTCCCAAGGTTTTTCAAATTTCTATGCTACTGGATGCTGATGTTTAACTACAAGTACTAATTGTTCCAAGATTATAGGCTAACTACTTTGGTTATAATCCATCAGTGCCTTTGTACCTTTACACATGTCTTATTTTTATTTTTGCTGTACTCATCCTTCACTCTTAAAGCTACTATATATGAGCTGCAAAAAAGTTGGATGATGCCAAAGAATTACCCAAAACTCTTAACTCTGCTACCATTTAGTGTTTGCCCAGATTTGTCTAATGGCAAACTTTTACATCAATACTTTAACGTCATGCTAAAAGTACCACGTACGGACGCAGTGGCTCAGTGGGTTAGGACGCTGAGCTTGTCAGAAGGTCGGCAGTTTGGCGGGTCGAATCCCGAGTGCCATGTAACAGAGTGAGCGCCTGTTACTCATCCCAGCTTCTGCCAACCTAGCAGTTCGAAAGCACGTAAAAATGCAAGTAGAAAAATAGGGACCACTATGGTGGGAAGGTAACAGCATTATGTGCGCCTTTGGTAAAAGTACCACGTTTTGTTTTTTGCATCCTTATTTTTAAAATCTTTCTGCAAATTACTTTTTTTGAACCTTCCCTCCCTCCCCATTGAAAATATTAATTTTTTTTCAAATGTGCCTTGTTTCCATTTTGGGAAGTATAAAATTCATTCATCTTGGTGTAATGCAGCTGCAATACGTTATTCTGGGATGCAGTCTTAATATTTCTACTCTCTTCACTTCTTTTGGGTACAGACTCAGTTAAAAAATATCAATGATTCTATATCTGACAACCCTTGTTTGTTTGTTTGTATGGGAAATGCATTTCTCTGAGGCCTCAAGGAGACTGCACAATTGATATTTTTTTTAAAAAAGTGTAGTTTCACCATTTTTTTACTAAATAAGATATTCAGTTTAAGCAAGAAAAACAACTGACCAACTGAACTAAATGTTTTCCCCTGAACTTTTTCAGTTCACCCTCCAATGTAAGGATTTCTTTTCTTTTCTTTTCTTTTATCTTTTTTTTTCATTTCCTTTTTTCCTGTATTTCCACTGAACTATTGCCAGGAGTAGTTTACTAGACTTATACTTCTTAGTAATTGTTTTTGAGTAATAGGATTATTTAGGATTTGGCAAGAACATGATTTCTTAGTAGGAAGCTGGAATTTATTAACTGGATTGACATATTGTAGTAAGCTGTTACGCTGATTTTAAAGGGCTTATGTGATGGGCAAACAGAGTTAGGGACTACGTCATACTTAGGATTAGGCTATAAATCACAGTTTGAAGCTATGGTTTATTGTTGTCTTTTCCGTTATGAACTCTGGCTTTGTGAATGAGCAAACAAAGGAATATAGTTTGCCTCATTTGTTTTTGTGTCCACTGAAACGTCTAACCAGTTCACAGAATATAATCCAAGAGCAGAGGTTCCTTAACCTTCCTTTTATATGGTTTCTCTTGCTTGGGTATATTTTTCTTAAGTTGATTTAATCACATAGGATATCTGATGGATGACATGAATTGGAGCCGAGATGGGAAGCAGGGGAATACTTCTCAAAGCAGAAAGAAGGATCTGAGACTTCCTCCTACAATTGTTTCTTCTTCAAATTCTCATTGGGTTAGAAAAAATCATTTTCTAGCACCGAAAGTATGGTTAATTATTAAGTACTCCAACTTAAAAACATTCATTGAAATAGCTGTATTTTCAGATTTAAAATTAGATTCAGAACTTGAGTCTAGTTATTACCTAGTTGCAAAATACTAGATATTTGTTTAGTCAGATATACAATAGTACAAATTTAAGGGGGAAAGCACTATTCCAAAATCCCCATATTAAAATCCTGGTAATTAAAAATATATGTACAAAGTAACATTAATAGTTTTTATGTAAATATTCAAATAAATTTTTTGCAGGGTTTCTCTCTTCTAGAAGTCATGGTGATCACATATTTTAGGTGTGTCTAAATGTTTGACTATTCTTTAATTACTTGTTTGTAATTTCAGGTTATAGCTGGTGTACCTCTTAAGAAAGAATATACAGAAGAGGTGAGAACATTTCCTGTCTATATTAAAATCCATTTTTAGAAATATTTTCCCCAAATAGCTATTACTAAATGGTTTAATCCAATGTATTGAAATGTCCTTTTTCTCCCAATGCCATCCAACTCATATAAAAAGGTTACCTAGGAAGGCCCTCCTCATAATTCCAGAAAGTACAATTCACAATGCTAAGACTGGGAATATTTGTTTATTTGTTCAAATATTTTGTTCATTTACATACTGTAAGCTTCCAACCACAGGCTAACCTAAAGCAGTTAGGAGCAACTCGGGAATACTAGTGGTATCTTTATTTTAAGGCTTGTTGTTGTTTTTGTTGTTAGCTGTGAAGTCATGTCCGACCCATCGCGACCCTATGGACAATGTTCCTCCAGGCCTTCCTTTCCTCTACCATCTTCTGGAGTCCATTTAAGCTCACGCCTACTGCTTCAGTGACTCCATCCAGCCACCTCATTCTCTGTCGTCCCCTTCTTCTATTGCCCTCAATCTTTCCCAGCATTAGGCTCTTCTCCAGTGAGTCCTTCCTTCTCATTAGGTGGCCAAAGTATTTAGAGTTTAGAGTTTAGAGTTTTATTTGATTTATATACCGCCCTTCTCCTTGGTAGGGACTCAGGGCGGTTCACAGGGCATATATAAAAAAGACAATACAAAAATTAAAAAAGATTAAACCCATGCCCAATTAAAACAGTAATACAAATTTAAAAACAATTAAAAACCCATAATCCCCCATCAGGCCAGACCAGCTATTTCAAACAGGTGGGTCTTCAGGCCCCGACGGAAAGTTCGGAGGTCTGGTGCCATCCGGAGCTCCACCGGCAGTTGGTTCCATAATGCCGGAGCGCCCACAGAGAAGGCCCTCCCCCTGGGGGCCACCAGTCGGCATTCCCTGACTGGCGGCACCCTGAGGAGGCCCTCTCTGTGGGAACGCACAGGGCGGAGGGGAATCGATGCCGGCAGCAGGTGGTCCCTGAGGTATCCCGGACCCATGCCATGTAGGGACTTAAAGATCGTAACCAACACCTTGAACCTCACCCGAAAGACAACTGGTAACCAATGCAGCTCGCGGAGCAAAGGTGTAACATGGGAGTACCGGGAAACTCCCAAGACAACTCTCGCGGCCGCATTCTGTACCAGTTGGAGCCTCCGAGTGGTCTTCAAGGGAAGCCCCATGTAGAGAGCATTACAGTAGTCAAGGCGAGAGGTCACGAGCGCATGAGTGACCGTACACAGGGCATCCCGGTTCAGATAGGGCCGCAACTGGCGCACCAGGCGAACCTGGGCGAAAGCCCCCCTAGTCACGGCCACTATATGATCTTCCAGGGTAAGCCGTGAATCTAGGAGGACTCCCAAGTTGCGAGCCCTATCCACGGGGGGTAAGAGCTCACCCCCCATAGAAAGAGATGGAACATTTTGAATGTCCCGGGATGCCGGAATGCACAGCCACTCAGTCTTGTCAGGGTTGAGCTGAAGTCTGTTCCTCCCCATCCAGACCCGAACCGCCTCCAGGCAACGGGACATCACGGCGAGGGCATCACTGGGGTGGTTTGGGGTCGAAAAGAAAAGTTGGGTATCATCGGCATACTGATGATACCCAACTCCAAAACCACGAATGATCTCACCCAGCGGTTTCATATAGATGTTGAACAGGAGAGGCGAGAGAACCGACCCCTGAGGAACTCCACAAACGAGAGACCTAGGGGCCGATCTCTGCCCCCCTGCCAACACCGACTGCGAGCGTCCCAGGAGATAGGAGGAGAACCACTGAAGAACTGTGCCTCCCACTCCCAATCCCCTGAGACGCCGCAGCAAGATACCATGGTCGATGGTATCGAAAGCCGCTGAGAGGTCTAATAGGACTAGGACAGAGGAATATCCCCTATCCCGCGCCCTCCAGAGATCATTCACCAGAGCGACCAATGCCGTCTCCGTGCTGTACCCGGGCCTGAAACCCGATTGGTAGGGGTCCAGATAATCCGCTTCATCCAGGACCAGAGGGAGCTGATGCGCCACCACACTCTCAACAACCTTCGCAAGAAAGCGAAGGTTGGAGACTGGACGAAAGTTGTTCAAAACAGCTGGGTCCAGGGCAGGCTTCTTGAGGAGAGGTCTCACCACCGCCTCCTTCAAGACGGTGGGGAAATAACCCTCACTCAAAGAAGCAGATATAACCGCCTGGAGCCAGCCTCGTGTCCTCTCCCTAGCTGCATAAACCAGCCAGGAAGGGCACGGGTCCAACAAACATGTGGAGGAGCTCAGCCTCCCCATAATCCTGTCCACTTCATCAGGGGTCACAGAATCAAACTCTTCCCAGATAACATTGACAAGACCGCCCGTGTCCTGATCGCCTGACTCTGCCCAGCTGGAGTCCAAACCGGTCCGAATCCGAGCGATTTTATCCGACAGATGTTGACTAAATTCCTCGGCACGACCCTGCAAGGGATCCTCCCTCACCTCCTGATTAAGAAGTGAGCGAGTCACCCTAAACAAGGCGGCCGGGCGATTATCTGCGGACGCGATGAGAGTGGAGAAGTAATTACACCTCGCCACCCTCATCGCTGCGAGATAAGACCTAATATAGGTTCTTAACCGCAACCGGTCGGGTTCGGATCGGCTAGACCTCCAGCAGCTCTCTAGGCCCCGTTTCCGACGCTTCATCTCCCGGAGCTCCGCAGAAAACCATGGAGCTCGCTGGGATCTGCGCCGGGTCAGGGGCCGCAAGGGTACAACCCGGTCAAGTGCCTCAGTGGCTGCCCTTTCCCAGGCTTCCACTAAGGCATCAGCCGAGCTGTGAGCAGTGGAGGCAGGTGGGGACCCCAGCGCCGCTTGGAATCTATCAGGATCCATTAAGCGTCTGGGGCGGTACCATCTAATTGGCTCCGTACCCCCACGGCGGGGGGTGGCAAAACGGAAGACCAGCCGCAGGAGATGATGATCGGTCCATGACAGGGGCATAATAAATGGAGAGCCCCCACCTAGATCATCCAACCACCGTCTAGATAAAAAAATCAGGTCAAGGGTGTGGCCTCCCTCATGAGTTGGCTCTGAAATTACTTGCGTCAGGTCCATGGCCGCCATGGAAGCCATGAACTCCCGAGCTAGCTCAGATGAACCTCCCAGGGATGGTAGATTGAAGTCTCCCAAAACTATAAGTTTGGGAAACTCAACCACCAAACCCGAGAGGATATCGAGCAGCTCGGGCAGGGCTGCCGCTGTGCGACTAGGCGAAATGTACACCAGCAGCAAGCCCAACTGCGCCCCAGGACCAAATCTCATAAAGAGAGACTCACACCCGACTATCTGAGGAACGGTGGTCTCCCGCGGACATAAGGTCTCCCTAATGGTAACCGCCACTCCCCCACCCCTACCTTGAGCTCGTGGCCGATGTAGCACCCGGAAGCCTGGTGGGCAGAGGTCAACCAAAGGGACCCCACCCTCTGGGCCCAACCAAGTCTCCGTGATGCAAGCCAGGTCCGCATGCTCACCCTCAACTAAATCCCTAACGAGGGGAGCTTTATTAACCACGGACCTGGCATTCAGGTACACCAGCCGGAGCTCAGGAGGCTGCACATCCTCGCTCCCGGCACCTCGGGGAAGAACCAGAGGGTCGGAGCGCCTCACCGCTTGTAGACAGCGGAGACGGCCCTCCCGGTAACGATATGGCCCCCTGTCTATCCGCCTGCTGCCTTTCCCCGTCGTGGGAATTGGTAATCCCACGACCCGCTCATGAGCCCCAGATGTAACCACAACCCGCTCCCCCCGAACGCCGTCAGACCCAGGCCTGGCCTGCAACACAGTTGTTTGGCTACCCCCCACCGCCAGACAACCACTACCCCCCACCCCCCTCCCCAACCCCCTAAAAAATTTGACTAAAAAATTAACCAGGGGCCTCTTATTAAATTTATATCGAGAACCCCTGGCCTTACCCGGCCATCTCTCAGGGTCCCAACAATTGGGCCCCTCATCGAGACTAGGGATAGAAAAGAAGGCGGGACGTACCCAGGAGAGGGGGGCACCCCTGAGGGCGAGTAAGTCCGTATCGGAATATCGATGCATACAGTCAGCAAGTCCAGAGAGGGCAGTCCAATGATTAAAACCAACAGGAGGATCGAAGGAAAGGAGTGGGACATTTGGGCCATCCACCAACCAACTGCCACTTGGTTGGATGTTCCCAGGGGCACACCACAACCCGTCCTCTCACAACGGGGCGCGAGTCTGCCCCCGGGGATGGTCCAAAATGCCCACCCTGGGTGGGGCAGCACCCACAGAGCTCCCACCTCTATGGGGCTGCCGATGTAAAACAGGCCACTCTCCCACTGTGGCCTGTGCCCAGGTCCGTCCCAGTCCAAAGGGGAAAGAAGGAGGCAGATGGAAAGTTAATAAATAAGTTAATAAATAAGTTAATGAATAAGTTGGCAGTCCGCTATATCGCCACCGTTGCCGCAGATATCGTTGCTGCCGGTAAAACAGGCCAATGGGCCTCGGAGATGCCACCATCGCCATCACCGTCGCCGCCATCACCTCAAGCAGCCGGAACCCAACGAATCGCTGTCGCCATGGTCGTCCTCTCCACCGCCCAGAGCAGCCCGAGGACGCCGTCGCCATAACCACCTCCATCGCCGGCAGTAGCTCAGAACCAGCACAAAGGGCAGCCTTATCAATAAAGTAACAAGCGGCTGTCTTCTCCGCCGCCAAACGGCCCGAAGACGTCGCAGCCGCCAACAAAACAGCACAGGCAGGTCCAACAACAAAGTGTCCGGAGACACCAGGGCAGCAGAAACCGGCAGGCCGAAGAAGCCGAACCCAGCAACACCGCGGGAGACAAACAGGCGAGGGAAAGGCGACACGCAGATGGAACAGGCAAACAGCAAAACTGCCTCCTTATTTGCCTCGTAATTCAGCTTCGTGGATTAACAATCCACATCCCCTACCCAGCGGGCCCAAAAAGACCCCTGAGGGACTCCGAAGGGACGCCCCACAGCCGGAGCTCACGGAGCTCAGCCCGACACGTCCGCCATCTTCAAAAGCCGGAAGAGTTGAGAGGTGGTGAGTTTTGGCTTCAGGATCTGGCCTTCTAAAGAGCAGTCAGGATTTATCTCCTCTAGGACTGACCGGTTTGATCGCCTTGCAGTCCAAGGGACTCGCAGGAGTCTTCTCCAGCACCATAGCTCAAAGGCCTCAATTCTTTGGCGCTCAGCCTTTCTTATGGTCCAGCTTTCACTGCCATACATTGCAACTGGGAAGACCATAGCCTTGACTATACGCACTTTTGTTGACAGGGTGATATCTCTGCTTTTTAGTGTGCTGTCTAGATTTGTCATGGCTTTTCTCCCAAGGAGCCAAGCGTCTTTTAATTTCTTGGCTACAGTCTCCATCTGCAGTGATCTTGGAGCCCAGGAAAATAAAATCTGTCACTACCTCCATTTCTTCCCCATCTATTTGCCAGGAATTGAGAGGGCCAGATGCCATGATCTTGGTTTTCTTAATGTTAAGTTTCAACCCAACTTTTGCACTCTCCTTCTTAACCCGCAACAAGAGGCTCTTTAGTTCTTCTTCACTTTCTGCCAATAGAGTGGTATCATCTGCATATCTTAGGTTGTTGATATTTCTTCCGGCAATCTTAATTCCAACTTTTGATTCATCTAGCCCTGCCTTTCTCATGATGTGCTCTGCATATAAGTTAAATAGGTTTCTCAAGAGACAAATAAGATGGTCTGGTACGCCCATCTCTTTAAGAACTTGCCACAGTTTGTTATGATCCACACAATCAAAGGCTTTAGCATAGTCAATGAAGCAGAAGTAGATGTTTTTCTGGAACTCTCTAGCTTTCTCCATGATCCAGCGTATGTTGCCAATTTGATCTCTAGTTCCTCTGCCTCTTCGAAATCCTGCCTGTACTTCTGGTAGTTCTCGATCCACATACTGCTGGAGTCTAGCTTGTAGGATTTTAAGCATAACTTTACTAGCATGAGAAATGAGTGCAATGGTGCGATAGTTTGAACATTCTTTGGCATTGCCTTTCTTTGGAATTGAAATGTAAACTGATCTTTTCCAATCCTGTGGCCACTGTTGAGTTTTCCAAATTTGCTGGCAAATTGAGTGTAGCACTTTTACTGCATTGTCTTTTAAGATTTTGAGTAGCTCAGCTGAAATACTGTCACCTCCACTAGCTTTGTTGTTGCTCAGCTTTTCTAAGGCCCACTTCACTTCACATTCTAGGATGTCTGGTTCGAGGTCAGTGACCAACTCATTGTGATTATCAGGGACGTTAAGCTCATTCTTGTATAGTTCTTCTGTGTAATTTTGCCACCTCTTCTTAATCTCTTATGCCTCTGTTAGGTCCCTGCCATTTTGGTCCTTTATCATGCCCATTTTTGCATGAAACGTTCCTTTCATCTCTCCAATTTTCTTGAAAAGATCTCTGGTCCTCCCTATTCTATTGTTTTCTTCTATTTCTTTGCTCCGTTCATTTAAGAAGGCATTCTTATCTCTTCTAGCTATTCTTTGGAATTCTGCATTTAATTGGGCATATCTTTCTTTTTCTCCCTTGCCTTTCGCTTCCCTCCTTTCCTCAGCTATTTGCAAAGCTTCCTCAAACAGCCATTTTGCTTTCTTGCATTTCTTTTTCTTTGGGATGGTTTTGGTTGCTACCTGTTGTACAATGTTGCGAACCTCTGTCCATAGTTCTTCAGGCACTCTGTCTATCAGATCTAATTCCTTAAATCTATTTGTCACCTCTACTGTAAATTCAACAGGGATATGATTTAATTTATACCTGAGTGGCCTAGCGCTTTTCCCTACTTTCTCCAGTTTAAGCCTAAACTTTGCAATGAGAAGCTCATGGTCTGAGCCACAGTCAGCTCCTGGTCTTATTTTTACTGACTGTATAGAGGTTCTCCATCTTTGGCTGCAGAGCACATAGTCAATCTGATTTCTGTGTTGACCGTCTGGTGATGTCCATGTGTAGAGCCGTCTCTTGGGTTGTTGGAAAAGAGGGTTTGCTATGACCATCATATTCTCTTGACAAAATTCTATCAGCCTGTGCCCTGCTTCATTTTGTTCTCCAACGCCAAACTTGCCTGTTATTTCGCTTATCTTTTGGCTTCCTACTTTAGCATTCCAATCCCCCATGATGATAAGGACATCATTTTTTGGCGTTAGTTCTATAAGGTGCTTCATAGAACCAGTCAATTTCATCCTCTTCAGCACTGTTGGTTGGGGCATAGACTTGGACTACTGTAATATTGAATGTTTGCCTTGGATTCAAACTGACATCATTCTGTCATTTTGAGGATTGTATCCCAGTATTGCTTTTCCTACTCTTTTATTGACTATGAAGGCTACTCCATTTCTTCTGAGGGATTCTTGCCCGCAGTAGTATACCTGATGGTCATCTGAATTAAATTCACCCATTCCTGTCCATTTTAGTTCGCTGATACCTAAGATGTCGATGTTCAGTCTTGTCATCTCTTGTTTGACCTCGTCCAGCTTTCCTTGATTCATGGATCTTACATTCCAGGTTCCTATGGAGAAAAAATCTTTACAGCATCGGACTTTCCTTTCACCACCAGACACATCCACAGCTGAGCATCCTTTCGGCTTTGGCCCAGTCGCTTCATTCTTTCTGGCGCTACTAGTGCTAGCCCTACTAGTACTAGCTACTAGCTCTTCCCCAGTAGCATATTGGACACCTTCCGACCTGAGGGGCTCATCTTCCAGCATCATATCGTTTTGCCTTTTGGTACTGTCCATAGGGTTTTCATGGCAAAGATACTGGAGTGGGTTGCCATTTCCTTCTCCAGTGGATCACGTTTTGCCAGAACTCTCTGCTATGACCTGTCCGTCTTGGGTGGTCCTGCACGGCATAGCTCATAGCTTCATTGAATTATGCAAGCCCCTTCGCCACGACAAGGCAGTAATCCATGAAGGGGATTGTAAGGCTACATTAACCAAATGTTAACTTCCCTTTTGTAACTTTTGTTTGTATTATTTTTAAGGGGCAATGGTAATAGTATGGTGATTTATTTAAAACTGTTCTTATTGTTTGCTTGTAAATTGCTTGGGGTTTCACCAGGAGGAAGAAGGTGGAAATTAAATTTCATATTTAAACAAACTTGTCTCTGGAATATCACCAGCTTTTTAATGGCAAAAAATAACAAAGTCAGAGGTTCTGAATATAGTTGTGAGTTGCTTAAAGCAGAGGTCACCAACCTTTCTTGGTTGGTGGACCAGAGGGAAAAGGAGGGGAAAGTATTTTTCACGTGTGTGTGCGAGCGCACGCACATGGAGCTGTGAACATGCAGATGATGCAAATGGGGTGGAGCTAGCGCCCATGTGATACTCACTAGCCCTGCCCCATTCTTGCATGGTGCAGTGCCCCATTTCCATGCTGTGCAATGCAGCTGTAGTGTTTTCGTGCCCCAAGACATGGCGGTGGTCATTTTTGCGCGGCATGGGAGCATCCAATTTTTGCACTCTGTGGCATGGTGGCAGCCTATTTTTGCACCTCACGGCATGGTGGCATACCATTTTTGCTCCTTGTGGCATGGCGGCATTCCATTTTTGCCCCCCTGAGATGTGGCGGCATCCCGTTTTCATGACCTGAGGCATGGCGGCATCCCATTTTTGCACCTCACGGCGCAGCGGCAACCTGTTTTTGCGTGGCATAGCGGCAGCCCGTTTTCGCACCCTGTGGCATGGGGGCAGCCCATTTTTGCGCTTTGCTGCACAGCGGCATCCTGTTTTTGCACTTCGCAGTGCGGCAGAGCCCCATTTATGCGCTTCACGGTGGAGCAGTGGCCTGCTTTCGTGCCTCGCAGCCCACAGGTTAGGGACCCCTGCCTTAAACAATTAGCTGTGAAAGGATAATACTTCTTGTCTCTCAGAAAAAAGCACTTGTATTCACATAATCCATTGCTAGTATTTCTCTTCTCTGTTTTCACACACTATGTTTTTTCTTCCATTCAGATTCCAAGGTTGATTCTTTTTTACTTCCCTTACTTTCCCTGGGTCCTTGACCTAACTAATTTTGTGTGTGTGTATGTGTGTGGGTGTGCATGTGCACATGCATCTTTTAAGTGATGCTCCCAAAAATGTTGAAGGTAGTAATGATCTCAAAATGCTCTGAAATCTCATACTGCAAGTCCATGTGGCCAGGGATGTGAATTCACTCATACATCTTGATCAGCCAATAATAAATTGCTATGTAGATATTATTAGTGAATATAATTTCATTTATGTATCAACCATTGTAAGGTTTTCAGTAGAAGCAGTTTCACATTCTAGTCCATATTCAAGTATCCCCTCAGTTGTGGAAATTAACGGAGTGACTTTGGGCCAGTCACTGTCTCAGCCCAATCTACTTCAAAAGATTGCTGCTACAGGAATAAAATGAACGGAGATCCCTATGTAAGCCACTTGTCACTTCTAGAAGGTAGAAAGATATAAATCTAACAAATAATTATATCACAGGAAAGAAGGTAATTAATATATAAGAGGGACATAGGCAATTTCTATTCAATTTCCCATACCTTTTTTTTCCTCTTAGCACATTTGACAGGCATTTCTGTTTAAGGTAGTTGGACATAAGAACTAATGTAGGTGGACAGAAATTCATTGCACTGATCCATATTGTATATTAAGTGCACAGTAATAAAACATTTTTCTATTAGGAATAAACAAACAGAACAAATTTATATTTGTTGTTGGTTTTCTTTCATTCCCCATACAGAATCTCAAGCTGGTGTCAGATGGTTGCAGCAACTTGCTGAAGCAAATTCAAATTACCCAGCAGTTTGGGGTTCCTGTGGTTCTGGCGCTTAATGTTTTCAGGTAAAATAATTTTTCTCTTCCACACCTAAGAAAAAAGAAAATGATGAGCATTATTTCTATGTGAACTAGATTTTATCTTATGTTTTCTCCTCCGAAATCAATTTTTAATTAATTAACTATTGTGAGAGGTTGTGTGTGGATTGGTTGCCAGTATTGCCTCATTAAAATATAATTTCAGCATTAAAGAATTGAGGGGACATTGATATGAATGTCAGCAGATGAGCCTAAGTAACAGATATGGCAATAGAAGTGATGATGAAGAGGCAGCCCAACGAATGTAGAAATAGAGCAGACATGTCAAACTCACGACGTCGCGTGACGTCACACAACATATCGGGACAGTTTTGCAGAGTGTGCGTGGCTTCTGGATGACATGTCCGGCCCGTGAGCTGGCAGTTTGACACCCCTGAAAGAGAGGAACTGAGAAGAACTAAGGCAGGGGTGTCAAACTCAATTTCATTGAGGGCCGCATCAGCACTGTGGTTGCCCTCAGGGGGCCGGGTGGGCGTGGCCTACTGGATGGGCATGGCCAGAGTGTGTATGGCCTACTGGGTGGGCGTGGCCAGCTCTACATCGTTCGCATCAAGGGTGCCTATGGGGGCCTGGGCAGGAGTGGGACAGATCTGAGGGTCTCTGGCAGAAGGTCTCTGGGCCAGGGCCAAGGCAGTGGGGGCCGTTCCCTCACTGTTTTCAGGATGGCTTCGAGGGCCACATGAAACCACTTTGCGGGCCGGATCTGGCCCCCGGGCCTTGTGTTTGACATGTCTGAACTAAGGCAATTAGCAGCTTCCTGACTATTTGGGAGATATTCAGCCCTCACCATATCACAGACATTCTATGTTGATTCAAGGTTTTACCCATGAGAAAGTTTTTTGCAAGTATATATAAAATTCAAATTTCTAGCTATCTTTGACCATTACAAAGAGGACACTGTAGAATGGGATTGTGAAGTAAACCTGTTTTCAACTTCCTGTGCTTTCTTGAGACTAATAGCATCCTTAGCATAATTCAGTCATGCCAAAACTCAAGGGCAGAGACCTCATTGAGCAACGACCACCATTACATTCTTGCATTCCAATGCCTGATGCAAGTAGGTAAGGCAGGGTGTGGTGATGTCATCATGCACATGTTGTGACTTTTACTCTCTTGCCCTTGCCCTTCCTTTTCCCCTCTCCCTTGCAGACATATATTCTAAAATTCTTACATTTATGAGAAGTGTATTGGAAATGTGATATGTTGATCATCAGTCCTTCCTTTTTACATTCTTTATTTTCTTAAATTTGTAATTTGTTTAACGATACCCTATTATAGTTTATATTAAAAGCCATTTCTGAAAAAAAGGAACAACCTATCCATATGAATTATTTGTTTGGAATTTCCCCATGTTTTAAAAAAAGCTGAAAGCAGCCTTGAAGAGAATGAAGTGGCTGGGGCTGCATTCTTCTTTGCATCATGCTTTCGTTTTTCCTGAAGCGATTCTTTGCTAATAGTGAATGTCTATTAACTATTCAATTTGTAGAAAGAGATGGAACAATTATTTTAAGGTATGCATGCAGAATTTTGCTTTCTTTTTACAAGTCTGTGTTCATTACACATATTGCCTCCAAAGTCGAAGAGCTATGCAATTATCTTGTTCTGAGTTTTCTGCAAAAAAAAAAGAAAGAAAACTGGGTGTCTGCTTTGATTGGCTATACAAATTTTTGGACTTCAGGCTTGATGGTAGCTCTTTTATCCAGCCACCTGTTGAACGCATCCAGTTAAATACCAGTTCCACAGGTTCTTTTTGATTATACAGGTGTTGATAATCTTCTAAAGTACAGAATAGTTGTCCAAATGCTTAAGATGAAAAATCTTTCATTGAGGCATAGTTCTTCTTATTAAGATAATAATATCCTAATAATAATAATAATTAATAATATCCTAGTAAATACCTAATAATAATTAGGATAATATACTAATACTAATGACACCAATATGTATACAGAAAGATCCTTTTTAAAAGCTGATGAAAACCATGCTGAATTTATTTAATAATAATAATGGCAATAAAAGTAGAAATTCCAGTAAAGCTATATACCGTATTTTTTGGACCATAAGACGCACTTTTTTTCCCCCAAAAGTGGGGGGGAAACGAGGGTGCGTCTTATGGTCCGAGGGTGATCTGTATGGCCAGCCCCAACCTCTGCAAGTGGAAAGCAATTGAGATTGCCAGGAGCACGAATAGGCATGTGCTGAGAAACGCCGATCTCACGCTCCTGCAATCTGCCTCGCTCGGTTTCAGCTTCCCTTGCTACAAGAGAAAGCAGGCTGAAACGGAGTGAGGGAGATTGCCAGGAATGCGAATCGGCTGATCTCGCGCTACTGCAATCTCTCTCGTTTCAGCCTGCTTTCTCTTGTAGCAAGGGAAGCTGAAACCGAGCGAGGGAGATTGCAGGAGCGTGAGATCGGCCGATTCGCATTTCTGGCAATCTCCCTCGCTCCGTTTCAGCTTGCTTTCTGCAAGAGAAAGCCGGGCCGCAGGGCCGCCTCCACGGGTACTGCTCTAATGCAGAGAGGGAAGGACAAAGAGGGCGGGAAGGAAGGAAGGAAGGAAGGGACAATGGGAGAGGGAGGGAGAGAGAGAGGGAGAGAGAGAGAGAGAGAAGGAGAAAGAAATAAGGAGGGAGAGAAAGAGCGAGAGAGAGAGGAGAAAGAAAGGGAGAGAAATAAGAGGAAGAGGGAAAGAGAGAGGGAGAGAGAGAAAGAAGGAGAGAGAAAGAGGGAGAGAGAAGGAGAAAGAAAGAGGGAGGGAAATAGAGGGAGAGAGAGAAAGGGAGAAATAGAGGGAAAGAAAAATAGAGAGGGAGAGAAAGGGAGAGAGAGAGAAGGAGAAAGAAAGGTAGGGAAATAGAGGGAGAGAAAGGGAGAGATAGAGGGAAAGAGAAAAATAGGGAGAGAAAGAGGGAGATGGAGAGAAAGGGAGAGAGAGAGGAGAGAAAGAGAAGGAGAGAGAGAAATTAAATTAGTAACATGATTGTTAAGTGAATCTGGTTTCCTCACTAACTTTGCTTCTCAGAAGGTTGCAAAAGGCAATCACATGACCCTGGAACAATGTGACCATCATAAATATGAATCGATTGCCAAGCATCCGAATGTAAATCACATAACCCTGGGGATGCTGCAACAGTCATAAGTGTGAAAAATGGTCATAAGTCACTTTTTTCAGTGCCATCGTAACTTTGAACAGTCACTAAGTGAATCATTGTAAGTCAAGGACTACCTGTAGTTTATCATTTTTTTTCCTTTTTTGGTGGGAGGGTCAAGTTTTTGACACCTTGCTGGGCGACTGGTGGTACTCGGACATTGCCTTGTCCTAAAAGTGGTACAATGGATGAAAAGGTTGAAAAGCCCTGTTTTAGTATACCGGTACTACAGTATTTGGTTCAGATTTTTTTTTCTTGTTTGCCTGCTCTAAAAACTCGGTGCGTTATATGGTCAGGTGTGTCTTATGGTCCGAAAAATATGGTAATACTTGAGGCAAGAAGTCCCACCCTGTAGGTAATAATTCAGATCTTAATCTGTGCCAGACATTAGTTATATCCAGTCCTGGATATAGATCTTATGGGGGAAAAAAGTTGAAATTGACCTGAAATGAGTACATCTGTCTCACAAAAAAGTAACTACAGCGATCTGTCATATACAAGATATGAGAAGAGAAAACACCTTCATATTAGAGTATATTATTTCCTAATAAATTTGAACAGCCTCATCACTTCCAATTTTAAAGCACTGAATGTGTGTAACAACTTAATTAGGGAGATTGATTGATTGATGTCAGCCCAACAAGTTAGAGCAGATTAAAAAACCAATACCATATAGTTCACAACTGCTTTTATTGTAACCGCTATAGTAACAGAATCTTGCAATTCTGAAGGTACTTCCCCCCATCCCTCCCACTTGTGCAGATCAATTCTGCCTATGATCGATGAATATTAACAAATGAAATAATCCAATAAATATTTTGGGGGTCAGAATGGATTCTCCTGCCGAGATTAATTTATTCTGTGAGAAGGCCTGTACTTTCTCACATTATTTCCTTGGCCCAGGCTCAAGCCCCTCTTATCAGATCATTGCCTTGATAGCAGCTCTTTCTCCGGTCCTTTAAGGCCATTCTTTATTCTGTCTACAGTTACGTACCATCCAGTCAGTGTCAAGTCTTAACAGCCATGAAGACAGATTTTTCTCCAGTAGGATCTGTCCCTAATCTAGTTCTTCACCTTGCTGTTGGTCAACCTGGTTTGCTTTTTCCTTCCACATTTCCCATCATTAAAGCCTTCTCCAGAATTAAGGAGAGTGGCTAGTTTTTAATATTTTGTTTACTTCTTACATGCAACCAGTCAAAATAATATTCAAAACAAACTTTCAATTATATCAAAGAAACCCCTTCAGCGTAAAAATATTTGTGTGTATTGTACATACTGAAGGTTTTCGGAAAAAGGTGATGGAAGGCGAGTGAGGTCTGAATGGGAAGAAGATAAAGTTCAAGTCAACCTTAAAAGCTCTGCCTGTGATTTGGGATCCATTCCTCAAGGGGCTAATTCTTAGTTAATTAGGAGGAACAGGAAAGTTACTAGGAATTGGATGCTCAGATTACGCAAGCAGTCAGGTGGAGGGTAGGGGAAAGGAAAAGAAATACCAGCTTCTGGCCTTTACAGCAAACCAGTGTCTATTTCTATGATTAATTTATAGGTATTGGTAGATATTTCAGCTCCTCATGTGTATATAAATTACTTTGCTCTTGCTGGGATTGCTTACCTGTCGTGACATTAAAAATAAGATGGTGCAAGGTTTGTATGCATAAGTGTCCAATGACATTTATTAATAGAATTAGTCTTCCCAAATCTACTATTCTCATCCATTTTCCAGCATGGAGAACTTATAAATATATATGATCGGGGGCCCTTTAAAGGGGCCACAGCATATGGAGCTGGTCCAGAAAGTGCCTCTTCACAAGTGGAATAGCAGGCAAAAGCAAGCTGTAGGTGCCTGAGTTACGTACATACAAATGAAGAAGGTACAGCTGCTTGTCTATGTAGTGGGGTTGTGAGGTAGACAGGCCCGCCCAGAGGCTAACAGAACTACTAAGCAAATTTTTTGTGCATAGTGAATGGTCTCTTTCCTCTAAAGCAGGGGTCCACAAACCCTGATCTGTGGACCGGCACTGGGCCATGGCGTGCCAGAAATTGGGCCACTCAAACAAGTGAAGCCCCATCCATGGGATGCAGGCAACATGCAAAACCACACCCCCTCTGCCCCGCGGAAAAACCAGGAACCGGTCCCTGGTGTCCAAAAGATTGGGGGCTTCTGTTCTAAAGCACACTGCCCTTCTTCCTCCACTGCCATTCTGCAGGAATCCATCTGTGATATCACTCTAGGTCTGGGTGGAAGGTTCCAAACCTGATGTTGCATTGAGCCCCCAAATTCCTTAAGCCAACCCCGCCTATGATTAATGAGTATCACTGCAAATGAAATAATCCAAAACTATTTTGTTGGCAGAACGGACTCTCCTGCTGAGATTAATTTAGTCTGTGAGATGGCCAAACAGTTTGGAGCTTTTGATGCAGTCCCTTGCCGGCACTGGTCAGAGGGGGGCAGAGGAGCTATGGAGTTGGCTGAAGCTGTAAAGAGAGCTGCTAACCAAAAGAGCAACTTCGGATATCTCTATGACCTGGAGGTAAGCAAGGTTGCAAGAGGGAATGTAATGATGCCTGTATTCACTCAGACGTTGTATCTAGCAGTACTGTGTGTGTGTGTGTCTGTCCGTGCATATGCACATACAAAGAGGCACATGAACATGCCTTTGAGTCAGGTTTATTCTTGATGACTGCCTTGACAAGTCCATGCAGTATTCTTGGAAAGCTTTTTCAGAAATGGGTTGTTCTATTTTGAGCTCAGATCACTATTTTGAAACTACAGCGCCGCCATAATAGTTGAAACAGACCACTTCAACTGTAAAACAACTGTTTTGATCTCAAAATGGGGCATTTCAAAGTGGTAATGGTTTGAATTAAAACATTTTGCACACTCTTTTTAGTAAATATCTTAAATGTCCCTCTCCACGCTTACAGTATGTAGCTCAAGTGTGTTTCCGTTTAGGGTAATATTTTGCATAAGATCTTTATATTCCCCTTCATCCAATTGCCAAAAGTCAAAAAGAAACTTTCTTTTTTTTTCAAATCCTTCTTTGATAGCAGCAATATAATTTTTAATATGAGATGTAATGTGAAATACTATATATTTGTTCAGAGGTTGGTGTGGGGATGTTGCACTCACAAGAAATAAAATGGGAGGCATTCTGATTGAGGTTGTGCTGCAAAGAACTCTGCAAGGTCATACCAGAGAAGAGGAGACTTTTCCACTTGCTTTTTCTGCTGCAGCCTCTCACATGCCTTCTGTACAACTCCTCAAAAGCATAAATGTTATTATGCTAGAGATGTATTTAAATGGCGAATTGGCAAAAAAAGAAAAAGAAACAACCATTCTGTTCACATAGGATTAGGGTACCATCCTTCCTAATCCCAGACAACAATCCTCTGTCGTAGAGATCTGTGAAGGTAAATATAGAAACAAACAAGTCTCCTTCACATGTTTTTAAAATTTGTTGCTGGTGTGATCTGTAGTTGACACTCTTGTCAACTCCATGGAATTTTGTAACACAATCATGTAACACATTATTCTGAGATGTACATATAGAACCCCCTTGTGTTATTATGCATTTTCCATGTGATAAGTTACTACTTAACAAAAGTTCATGTCACATTATTGGCTCCCAGTTCATATTATTATCCAGCGCTTGTATGATAAGACAGCGCTTGTATGATGCTGTATGAGCCTTGGAGAAGCATATTCAGCTTAGATATTATATCACTTATATGGCAAAGGGGAAAGAGTAACCATTCTTTTCGCATATGGGTAAATCTACGTATCACCACACTTTCTGAAGACCTGTAGCAACTTTATCCTTTTACTGCTGTAGTTAGAAAAGTCCCATGAGATCGGCTACAAAGAAATGATTTAGTGTGAAGCTTGAATTAGTTTAGGAGTTTTGTAAAATAGCATGCTTGAAAGAGGCTGCATAAGTGGGATGGACTATGAGTATCTACCATGTTTCCCTGAAAATAAGACCTGGTCTTATTTTTTATTTTTTATTTTTTTTGCCTCCAAAAGAGGCACTAGGTCTTATTGTTGGGGGATGTCTTTTCCATCGTCTTACCTTACACATGTTGCCCCCAGCCTCCATTTCACCATCAGAGGCCTTTAGGAAATACAGATTCAATCCGGAACTTGGTTCTCTGCTGCAGTGGCCTTTTTGGAAGACCTCTGCTGGCAAAATGGAGGCTGGAGGGGGGCAATGTGCACATCAATCCGGAGCTCCATTCTTAGCTGCAGAGGCATTTCTTGTAGGTTTCTGATAGTGAAATGGAGGCCGGGGGTGATGCAGCTAAGCGGTGGTGAGCAGCCACAGAAGAAGTAGGCCAGCGAGGCAGGTGTTGGTTCATGGGAGATCTGGCTGCAAAGTAAGCGGGTGCAGGGCACATGGGGCAGCTCCCCCCTCCCCCCCGCCCTATCTTGATTTTTAGGCATGCCCTTGCCCCAAAACTAGGGCTTATTCTGGGGGCAGGGCTTATATTAGGGCAACTCCCAAATCAAGCTAGGGCTTATTTTCAGGGTAGGTCTTACTTTTAGGAAAACACAGTAGATAGGAAATAAAGAGGTGAGGGGTATTGAGAGAAGGCTATATATTTTCACCTTATTTATTCAATTTATATTCTGAATATGGGGGAAGCTGGATTAGAAGAAAATGAGTATGGTTTCAAAACTGGAGGAAGAAACATCAATAATCTGTATTATGCTGATGATTGTGCTCCGATAGAACGTGCAAATGATTCAGAAGTTCTAGTAATGAAAATCAAGCAGCACAGTGAAAAACATAAGCTTAAGTTTAATAGCAGACCAAAGTAATTACAATAAGTACAGCCTTAAAATTGACAGTGAAGATATTGAAGTGATAAATAGCAAGGAAACCAATAGTCATGAAATATGTGACTGGTTAGCATTGAAAAGAGTAGTACTGAAAACCTTGAAAAACATATTCTGATAGAAGGATGGGTCTGTATAGGGGTAGGCAATCTTGGCTATTTTATGACTCGTGGACTTCAACTCCCAGAATTTCTGAGCCAGCATGGCTCAGCTTGGAAACCTCTCCCTTTCCCCTCAGCATGGCTGGCTCAGGAATTCTGGGAGTTGAAGTCCACAAGTCATAAAAGAGCCAAGGTTGCCTACCCCTGGTCTATACCTACAAACATCAGATTTGTGCAAGCAATAGTTTTTCCTCTGACGCTCTTTGAAGAAAGCAAAAGTTGAAGTCTGAAGAATCAGATCAGAAAATGTATTGATGCTTTTGAACCTTGGAGCAGACTCCCAAGAATAGTATGGATGGTCAAGAAAAAAAAAATAGATTGTCCAACAAATCTGCCCAGAGTTCTCACTGAAGACACAAACCCAAACTATCCTATTTCAGATACATTATACAAAGTTTTAACTGCCTTAAGAAGTCCATAAAGTTTTGGAAAAGGGAAAGGGAAACAAACATGAGGAGTGAAAGGACACAGTAACAGTGGAGATGGACGCTCTGTTGAAAGACATAAAGGACAGGTATAGATTGTCCTGAAGAAAATTTATCTATGTGATTGCTAACAGTCGACATAAACTTGATGGTACATAATCAAAATAGGAGTTTACTTCCATACTGTTAGGCACTGAGTCAAGACAGAACAGAATTCAAGGTCCTGAAACATTCTCACACATTCTGGTGAGAGAGAAGTTCCCTGAGGATGGGCTCCAGCATGAATGTCCAAAAGCTCAGATGACTAAACCTCTGGTAATTGACCCAGATTGGATCCTGCAACATTATCCTGGAACGTATATTTGCCTCACCAGTATATAATTAAGAGATTAGTACTTGTTAATTTCTCTTTTAATTTAGAATCAGGATTATATTTAATTTTCAGTTTTCCACGTTCAGTAGTCTTTGGACAAATTAATTAAGTTGGCATATAGTACTGAATTAATAATGCTTTAGAATTAATATAATCTTAAAAAAATTGTTTGCTCCTTCTTTGGTATTTTCTGAATTTTTGCATATCTTTGCCATTGAATATTATTAGAGCTTCATGTCGATCGTATGTATAAACAGAATTTGAACAAATATTACCTACATTTGTTGCTTGTTTCACTTATTACAGGGCCAGTTATGTGAATACCTTATTAGACAATCAAGGCAGATTTCAGCTGGCCATATCCTATATAAATCTCATTAATCTCACCAGGGCTTCCGGTTCCTGAAACCCATCATGCCCTGCTAAAACAATTCTGAAGACCACCATAAAAAGTCTTTTGTAGGAAGATTACAAAACTGTTTCTAAAGCCATGAGTTTCCATCCGTTTACCATCAGAATACAGTCTTGAGATGAAGATTTGTAAGAATAGTGATTCTTCCAGAGTAGTTGTGATGTCAACAGTCTTCCCAACCCTTTTCCCTGCCTCTTCTCAGTTGCTACCCATGGCCTTTTCTTGCTCTTACTCTCCTCCCCACCCCCCACCCCAAACCTCTCCTGTGTTTCAGGACAACTTCATTTAAGACTAGATCTGGAACAAAAGCGACTTTACGTGATAGCTATTATTTGTCTTTCTGAACTATTTCTTTCATGTTCTCAAACACCAGGTGGGAAGTGGCTGGATATTGCTAGATGGAAATAAATCTCTTCTTTTTTAATCACAGGTGGAGGTGTGGATTCATGTTACAGTTAAACTTTCATGAGCTCTTTATTCCCCATATTATGAAACCAGATCTGCCTAAGAAGGGTGCTTTGAGTGTAAGAATCTCTCTGTGATCCACATGGCTTGTAGAGTAAAAAGAAAAAGATGAAATTACAAACAGATTTATGAAAGGGTCCTAGAAAAGTGTCAACGAAAAGAAATGAAAGCTGCAAACTGCTGAATCAGCTGCTGTTTTAGCACCAGGCCATCTCAATCCACAGCACCTTGAACTTTGTTCTGTCTTGGCTCAGTGCCTGACAGTAGATGTAAAGAAGATATAAGATGGCTTCTCTGAGCCTCTGACAGGGGGCTATTTATTATTTCTCCCAGCCTACGTAGAAATGGAAATGCTAATTTCCAGGCTGAAGGCTGTTTTCCAAATGTGCACACGTGTGTGTCTGTGTGTACTCCATTATTTTTGCTGTGATACCAAAGATGAATAAAAGAAACACAATTATCAAAAACAGTGAACTTCTATTTTAATCTGAAAGCATTCAGGAAGGTGGACATATTGTGCAGTTGTTGTTATTCTTCATACAAATATGGCTCCTTGAATTTCCCTTGTGCAGAAAATAATGATTTTTTTTTCCAGCACATGGAATACTGGGGTTCTATCTTTGGCCCCTGTGGGGAAGGAAGGAAGGAGGAAAGGAAGCATCCAGATTTGAGGCATGTAGAGATGTAATATCGAAATAACCATGAGATTATAATGCTCCTTTCTGGCCAGTTTATAGAGAAATGCAAAGAATGTATAATCCCATCCACAATACACGGTGCAATAAGAAAACAAATACAAGTTTAATTAATATCCCGTGACAAATGTTACATCACAAATCCAAAAGAAAGCGATTGGGTTGAACAACACGGTCTCTCTTTCTCTTATACTTTGAATTTTTTTTCTTTCTATTGAAAGAAAGCAAAAGTGTGGGCCGTTTTTTTAAAAGGTGAATCTGATTAAAACTCTGGTAGTGTTATCAGGAGTCACCTATACGTGTTTTGGAGCTAGGGCTGGACTGAGAAATAGGCAGGCCCTGGTTTTAAAATGTGAAGAATTCCTGTTTCTTCATATGTGCTTTTGCCATAAAATAATGAAAGCGATGGCTCTTTCCTGCTGGTATTTCTGAAAAGAGCTGATGCTGTTATTGCTTATAGTGCTGTTAAGCAATAAATTCTATGTATGCCTTCAGTGGCTGACAGTTTGAATGAATCTGTTTTCACACACTGCATACATATGGGAAAATGCATGGAAGTTAGATTGCTATTAACCCATTAGTCTCAGGCCTTGTGCTTCAGAGTAAGCTCAAAAGGGGCTTATTGTTCTGCAGAATAACATCAGGGCTAAGCATCAGAACTGTGCAGGCCTGGAGAAGTTTGCATATAATGTTAATTCCATAATATATGTCATATGCAATATGAACATACATTGTTGCATGTTCAAATTTAACTGAAACACTTTCATTGATGAAACAGGCCAGATTTAGCATACAGTACACATAAGTCAACAATACAATCCTAAAAGCCACATCAAGATTCCTAAATTAAGGGATTTAAAAGGAAAATGGCTCCTGTACACATATGTAAACTTACATCAAAGAACACAAACATATACTTTTTAGAGGGTAACTCTCAAAAACGGGGGCAAGGTGAGAGCTTTTGAAAAGTGCATGCCATTTATTTCTCCATATATTATACAATAATTGCTTTCTCTTATTTAATGAAGTAGTACAAAGAAAAAAAATAGAGAAAAAAGCAATACAACAAAAATCTTATACACACACCTATGTTTATCAAAATGTATTTGTTTATATACTTTTATATAACATAAAGAATAACCCTATGTCATGATAATCATCCATAGGTAACCTACTGTTATATGCAACTCATTCATAAGTCACAATAATTTTAGATTTAAAATCCACTGAGTAATGAGGGCCACAAATTTGTCTTTCCAATGTTGAAGGACTAATGAGGTCATCAGTTATTATTTTTCATGTTATAGTTGTTGTTGTTAGTTGCAAAGTCGTGTCCAACCCATCGCGACCCCATGGACAGCGTTCCTCCAGGTTTTCCTGTCCTCCACCATCTTCTGGTAGTACACAGTTTTAAAAACTATGGATATTGGAAAATGTTACAATTTGTCTCAAAGTCAAATTAATATATGTAATGACTTAATAGTAGCACTTGGAAAGAAGGCAACATCCTTAATATAAGCAAAAGGTTCTACTGAAATTAATTGGAATGTATACCAATCAACGTGGTGAATTCCAGAGCATGTCTAAATAACTGTGACAAATTAAATTTTGCCTTTGTTTGTGTTTGCCTTCATTTTCATAGTTACTGTGGACTTAAAATACTCTTAGGATGTTATAGAGCTGCAAAAAAAAATTAATCAGGCACATTCAGGTTATAGCAAAAAAATCAACTTCTTAATCCTTACTTTGTAAACTGTTATGTTTATACAACTGTCAATAAACCTGGATCACTGTAATCCATTATGTTGGTTGGTGTCACATCACATTCATCTATAAATGGCCTGTTCACTGTATGTTTAATATACTGTGAAAACTAATGAGATCCTTTTCACCCTATCCTGGAAGATTCTGTAATTTAGTTAATATTTTGTTTTGAAAGGGAGTAAATGCATGTTATTTCCTTCTCACAGAGGCTTAATTGATGGATCTGCTTCCCTGCAATTTTTTAAACATTAGTGATGCTTTGTTGCTGGGACTCCTTTGTGCTAGGAAGAACCCACTGCAGGCATAATTGGAATTAGATATTAGGATCCTTAAATATTTGAACAGAGCTCAAACAACAACCCACACACTTTCGTTCTGGACAAAAAAATGTTAAATATAATTGAGCAGTCTCAAAATAAATCCCTTAAGAAATATATCTATTATGCTAACTAGAATTAATTTTGATGGTCCAGAACTTTATATAAAAAGTAATAGCTGTTGTCCATGTCTCTGTAAACAAGGCTGAAGGAGAATTGGGAGCTGTTCATATGTTCACGTGGATGAAAATTAGTAGATTGATTTAACAGAGCAGTCTGACTCCAATTATATGTTTCAGTAACATTTTGTTTTGAATGAATTAATCCATGTTTCTGATATACTATAGCTTGTGATTTTTATTTAGCTGCTTAGAAATTAAAACAAGATACTTTTGTCTCATTGCAACTGTTAGAATAGGCACAAAATATTTTACATTTATTCCCATCTGAGGAACAAAAAGATAAAAGAATTCTGGTTCTCTTTGGTTTGTGTCGCTCTTGTTTTTCTATATACAGGTAGTCCTTGACTTATGACAGTTGAGCTCAAAATTTTTGTTGCTAAGCAAGACAGTTGTTAAGTGAGTTTTGTGCCATTTTACAACCTTTGTTGCCACAGTTATTAAGTAAAATAACTGCAGTGAAGTTAGTAACATGGATGTTCAATGAATCTGGCTTCCTTGTTCACTTTGGTTGTCAAAAGGTCCCAAAAGGTGATCACATGACCCCAGGACACTGCAACAATCATAAATACAGTACATGCCAGTTGTCAAGTGCTCAAATTTTGATCACGTGACCATGGGAATGCTGAAAGAGTGGTAAGGGTGAAAAATGGTCATAAGTCACTTTTTTCAGCACCATTATAACTCTGAATGATTACTAAACAGATAGTTGTAAGTCAAGAACTACCTGTAGTTTTCTGTATCAAAGTATGTACCGTGTTTTCACAAAAACAAAACCCAGTCTTATATATTTTTTGCCTCCAAAAGAGGCAGTAGGTCTTATTTTGGGGGGATGTCTTGGTTGTTTTTTTTCTGGCTTACCTTGCGGCAGTGGCAACACCAACAGTCCTGTCCATCTGCTGGCCCAATTCTGTGGTTGCTCACGGCAGGAGGCTACATGGCCTGCACTATTGTGCTGCCCCCATGAGGTGAGGCAGGTGGGGGGAGGGATGGAGCTGCCCCAAGCACCCCATAGGTGCCCAAACACTTTTCCCCTGAGCAGAGATCTGACAGACACTGGAAGCTTCACCTGCTCGCGAATGGGGCGCTTTGAAACGGAGCGATTAGCTCCATCTCCAAGCGCCCTATTCACAAGCAGATGGAGCTTCCAGTCTCCGTCAGATCTCTGTTTGGGGGAAAAGTGTTTGGGCGCCTATGGGGCGCTTGGAAAATGAGCGAATCACTCCTTTTCTAAGCGCCCCATAGGTGCCCAAACATTCCCCCTGCCTCTGCTTCTGCGCACGAACTTACCTGCTCTGTGCCAAGGGGCTGGGAGGCTGTGCTGCTGCAAGACACATTTGCCCCCCCCCCACACTTGCCCCTGCTTGTGCTGGCCATGCCCACCCCCCAGGCTTATTTTTGGGGTAGGACTTACATTAGGCACACCCCAAAAAATCAGGCTAGAGCTTATTTTCGGGTTGGGTCTTGTTTTTGGGGAAACAAAGTTACAAAGACAGCTGGCCAGGAGTCCCCAACCCCTGGGCCATGACCCATTACCAGGCCGGGGCCTATTTGCAAACGCACGTGCAGCTAGAATTGCACAAGCGGCAGGACGGCACTCTCGCAAGCAGCTTGACTTGCAGTCAAGCTGCATGTGCACATGCATGCGTGTTGGCCCGCCTCTCACACAAGTTGAGCCGCATGTGTGTGCGTGTGTACTGGCCCACCACTCACATGGCCCGGTTTCCCTCGTTCCCCCCAGCTGGGCCACCAAGCCACAAAGGTTGGGAACTTCTGAGCTAGGCTTTGAAATATGTGTAAATTATTGAAATGAAACAGACTTTCTTCAGTTGATATATTTTTCTGATTGTAAAGCCCTGAAAGTTTCCATTTATACTATAAATGCTTCTTAACTTCTGGATTCTGTAGCTTTAAAAGGTCTTGCTGTTATGGTTTTCAAGCCTGTTTTTACATGTATAATAGCTAAAAACCTGTTTATTGTCGAAGAAAAACATTTTTAGGACACCAGATAATATAGAATACTTCTATGCAAATTTAAACAATGCTTGTAATTCTATCTCAAAAATATTCTCCTGGAAGTCTTATACAATTACTTTTAAAAGTCCCATCTGAACTGGAATTTGATATAATAAGACACCAGTGAGCAGCTTTCTGCTTAAAATGTTAGTATGACCTTTTGAGACTTCTTGAAATTCAAAATATCAATTCTGTTGAAGTGTTGGCCTTTGAATCATTTTTTTAAATTCCATTTATATCCCGCCCTTCTCCGAAGACTCAGGGCGGCTTACAAGCTTAGCAGTAGCCTTCATTCTATGTATATTTGTTATGGATGTTCTTTAACTTTGTATATATTCAGCATAAAATATCCCATTATCACGGAAGGAGAATACAGCCCCATAAAATATTTTCTTGTGCAACACACTTCAGTGTTCAATTTTTGTGGTATATTGTCTGTAAATCAGACTGATTTATTCCATTTATTTATTTTCCTCTATCTTTTTTATCAACATTTTTCTCTTTGAAGTGGCTTATAGAACTCTGAATAGCTTTTTGGAATTCCTTGAATTATCGCAAGCCCCACAACCAGGTCGTTAGTGCCTCACTGGAGGATTATTATCATTATGATTTTCGTTATGATTATTATTTGAAATGATCCACTTTTTTATATGTTATCTTGGAACCAACCTCAAAAACAACAGAGAAGTCCTGAAAGTGAACTTTCACTGACCCACACCATTGCAGCTCTTCTAATTCTTTGGAAACTCTTTGAACAAAGTAAAAAGCAGTATCATCACTGAAAAGAGCTTCATTGGGTATTTTGAAAACAGACAGAAGAGAAACTAATCATTTACATTACTTTTGCGCTGTTGGTCGTCCCAAGTTATTTGCTTAAGGTGGGTGGCCATATAAATGTTCTAAATAAATAAATAATGGAGGAAAAACTCTTACATTAAACATGACTATATTGGAATAAAAAACACTTTAAAAAAAGAAGACATTAGGTAGAGCAGGAGAACCCAGCCCAACTTCATAATTTCTACCTCTAGTAGATAGAAGACTAGGAAAGCTGTAGTATCCAGCCATCAGATCCTTCTAGAACAGAGGTCCCCAACCTTTTGGCACCAGGGAGAGGTATTTCCGTGGACCGGAGTGTGTGTGGTTTGTGTGCTGCCTGCATCCCGCGGATGGGGCTTTGCTTGCTTGTGCGGACCGGTTGTTGGCATGCCTAGGCCCGGTACTGGTCCACAGACTGGGGGTTGGGGACCCCTGTTCTAGAAGTTTGACTGGCATTTCTGCGCAAACATCCGTCTCTAGAGTTTGAGGCTTAAAATATCATAGCACATGTACTGAAGTTGTAGGCCAGAGGGACAAGGTGCCCAATGAAAATACAAGCATGAACATAGTGTTAGTGGATTAAAAAAAAGAGAAGGGCCAAAATATTTGGTATTGTCACAGAATGATAAATTTGTCTTGGATTTAATATGAGGACTAAGGTTACCCTCCTCCTCCCTTGTTTTTTTGTTTAAATAAAGGAATGTGATAATAAGAATCTTTCCAGAACTGAATGATGAGGTTGAGCTTTGACATTTGATACCAAAGCAATGAATCACTACATTTCTGTGATAATTTTTTGCTGCAGAGATGGGCCAAAGCTGGAGCACCGAAAGCCCAGCACCACTCAATCAATGCACTATTGATTTCAAAGGCATCCTGTGTCAAAATGCCCTCTGCTCCAGGCATTTGGGATGGCTGCTCCTTAATCACAGAAGAAAATATTGCGGCGGCAGCTATGGTTAATGTGTGTGTGTGTGTGTGCGCCTGCGTGCGTGCACAATGTGTTAATTCTGCTGTACAGATGAGGCAGGCAAGAATCTTTTGGCCATTCATTCTGTCCTTTTTTAAAATTTATTTTCATTGCTCTCCCACATCTTTCCAGACTTCAGCATGATTAGTACAAAAATTAGCAGTGTAACTTTATACATGATTCCATTATCAGAAAGATAAGATAACATTACCTCATACTTACTGAATTTCAGTTGTTGCAAAGCAGTCTAGGCAGAAAAATCTAAGACTTAAGACTGGGGAAGGACTTTCTTCAGAGGGAATGGGATGTGCAGAGCAGACACTTTTAAAATGAAGGACCAGCCTAGCCTTCTTTACAGACCTAGGCAATTAAACAGTATATTGATCATTTAGTAAAAAACATATTTTTGACTGTAACAGCAAACAGGAAAAAAAGCAGAGAGCTGTTTTTGAGGTAATCCATTACAGGTTTTCTAGAGTAGTTTCAATAATAGAAGCTTATGTTAAACTTGAGATAAATTTTCCAGGCCTGGTTTACTTCAGGAAGACTTTTCCAAGGCATTTAAAACCACACATCATCAGGTGTTGTAGAGATATGTCCCCCAGAAGAATCATACAAGGCAGGCCATCTGTACAACTTGTGCTGATCCCACAACTGTAACCTGCCAGATATGGGACTTGGACTTGTATTTGTGAATTATGAGAGAAAGATTCACTGAATATGAGAGCAGCCTTTTCCAATTATCATGAGTATACAGTGTATATATATATATATATATATATATGTTTAAGTATTTGTCAAGGCTTTTTGAATGTATATATATATATACATACACACACACACACATACAGTTTGGTATTATCATGAGTATACAGTGTGTGTGTGTATATGTGTGTGTGTGTGTATATATATATATATATATATATATATATATATATATATATATATATATATATATATATATATATATATATATATATATATATATATATATATATATATATGTATGTATGTATGTATGTAAATTTTAAATTGCTAACAAAGAATTAAGGGAGACTGATATGCATTTCAAACTTATTAGTTTTCATCAGTCAGCCATACCCTTCCGAGATTCGAACCTGGGCTGATTACACATTAGGCAGTTGTTGTTGTTTTTTGTCATATATATATGACAAAACAAAACTCTGAAATACACCTCAGAATGTATGGCTACAGGAAGCTAATATACATAAACTTATTTTTTCTCTGTCTGCATTGTAAGGATGATGAGGTGGATGATGATTTCTGAATGGAAGGCAATAGAAGCTTTCTTTTACATCCATGATATTTTTTAAGGAAATAATGCATAACTTAATGTTTAGTATAGTGGTGTACTAAATTAACTGCCAATGAGAACTAGGGAATCCTGATATGAAGGAAAGTATCTTGGGACTCTTCAAATTTACATACCATCATCCTGTTTTGTTTTCACAGCTTCCCATAGTTGAAAAAATAAGAATCATAGCTCAGAAGATCTATGGAGCTGAGGATATAGAGCTGTCTCCTGCAGCACAGTCTCAAATAAATTGTTACACTCAACAGGTAAAAACAAGAATATATGCAAACAGTGAGTGTCATTCCTATTTTAAAATGTATCTGTTTAAACAACGAATAAAAACTGCCCAGGATATAATGCTGCTGTAGGCCAGGGCCCAATCTTTCAGTATGTGCCTTTAAGCCAAAGGTGCTTTTCAAAATGCAACTGAACCTTTGAGACAACCATGACCTGGATGATACTTGCCTTTAACTTTTCTTGCTTTTTCCCATCCCAGCCTTGTTTTTCCCATCCCAGCCCTTTCAGTGACTTGCTTATTAATATCACCAAGGTCTTTCTGAATCAAGGATTTGCATAACCTTGAGAAAGGAAAGGCTCCTGGTTAAAGGATTAGAAAAGTGCATTGGACCTTCTATGCCACTTTCATATCTCAGCATTCCCCAAGGCTCTGTCCTGGCTCCTTATTTGAACCAGAGCCTATGGCTGATGCTTATGTTTAGGGCTGTCTGGGTCTCTTAAACCCCTGGTCTTCCTGATGTTATCCTGAGTACTTCCTGCAGTTCTATTTGTTCCTTACACTACCTTGAGAGTCCTCTCTTTCTGTTCCTCACTCCAGAGTTGAAGTCTCCAGGCCCTGAGACTCTGGTCTTAACTCCCTCTTTCCCTTCATCCCTGTGAAAATTTGAAAACTTTAAAAATGACTTAAATAACTTTATTTAGTTGCTGGGTGAGCGGAAGGACTTGTTATCTTACCTTACAGTAATTAATCTCAGCGATTCCTAGATTAATCCCTTTTAATTATGGGTGTATGCAGTGCTTTTTTGTAAGAAAAAAAGGTGCCAGAACTCACACATGTCATACAACCCTCCTTGCCTACCCTACAAGGTTCCATCCAAAAAAGGTGCCGGAACTCCGTTCTGGGCATTCTATGACAAAAAAAGCCCTGGGTGTATGTATGTTCATTCATATCACAAGGTACCATTTTAAGCATATACAGTTGTGTTTGGTTTGTCTCTGTATTAATATATTGTTTATTGGTTTGGCTATTGAGCTACAAATTGCTGCGTTATTGTATAAAATGTTGCAATTGCTCTCTTTCTGATCTATACTGGGCTTGAAAAAAGCATTTAAGAAATTATTATTAATTAAGATGCATACTTATAACATCTTGCCACAATCCATTGAAGCTTGAACCAAAGACTTATTCCTAGAAGTCAGCAATGTACTGGAAATAAAATTTATCTTTGTTTATTATACAGCATGGAAAAACTTAGAGAGGAGAGTGTTGTTATTTCAGTGTGGTTAGATACATTGAAGGGACGTGGTGGCTCAGTGGGTTAGGATGCTAAGCTTGTCGATCAGATGGTCGGCAGTTTGGCTGGTCGAATTCCGAGTGCCGCGTAACAGAGTGAGTGCCTGTTACTCGTCCCAGCTTCTGGCAACCTAGCAGTTCGAAAGCACGTAAAAATGCAAGTAGAAAAATAGGGACCACTACAGTGGGAAGGTAACAGCGTTCCGTGCGCCTTTGGCGTCTAGTCATGCCGGCCACATGATCACGGAGACGTCCTCAGACAAGCGCTGGCTCTTCGGCTTTGAAACGGAGATGAGCACCAGCCCCTAGAGTTCGAAACGACTAGCACGCATGTGCGGGGGTACCTTTACCTATAGATACATTGACTCTCTTTCTCATTTCTTTTTTGTCAGGGATTTGGGAATTTGCCTATTTGCATGGCAAAAACTCACCTGTCCCTTTCCCACATGCCTGAGAAGAAAGGTGTCCCCACTGGGTTTGTTCTGCCTATCAGCGATGTGAGAGCCAGTATTGGAGCTGGATTTATTTATCCACTGGTGGGAACGGTGAGTAGTGTTGTCGCATTTGAAAAATTTGTAAAATTATGTTTAGAACTCTGCGGTACAAACAGAATAGAAATAAGTAATCAGACATCTCTGAGATACTTTATCTGTTTACAAGGATTTACATCAAATAAATGCTGAACCAAATATATTGATTCACATGTAAAAGATTCATTGTACAAACCCAAATAGGAGAGGAGCAGATTTATGTGTTTTCATACAGCAGTTTCTCAGGGTTGCTTCTAAAACTATGAAAAATTCAGACTTCCAGTTTGCAATCGCGGCCACTGCAGCCACTGGAAGGTAAGCTCCGTCTTCCGCATTCGGTTTTGTTCTGCTGAGGTACCCTGGAAAGGATCGAAAGTCGCCCTGTAGGTGCGATGAGCAAGGAGGGGACCCCCACTTGATCACGGGGGGGGGGAGCGGCAGCCCTTCCGCTTGATCCGAGGCAGCCCTCCAAAACGGCAGAGGAAAGACCGGCCATAGCAAAATGGCTCATCACTAGGCTGCAGACAGCCAAAGTCAAACTTATCACCAGGCACTTTTAAAGCAACACAGATGAAACTGGGTGAGATCCAATCTTCTCTCTAAGCTCCTAAGTATTTTTCTTCCTATAAAAGCTGCCCAAAGTATCTTTCCCCCTGTGAGGAGAGAGGGAAGGGAATTTCTTTCCCACCCTCTAAGAATAGCGGCGACTGACTGTCTAGGGGAGTTAAAGCACTAATCTAATTGGATTTATATGTTTCTGAAACTTGGGGATCAAAAGTTTTATTCTCACCGAAAACTTTTGTTTTTATCTATAAAAAAGAAATAAAATTGGAAAAAGGACTATAAAAATTTTGGACTTAAAAAACCTTAAGCGGCATTGGTGACATCTTGTGGCGAAGCTTGGTATTAAAACTTGTTATTGCCTAAAAGAGACTTGGCTTGAAGCCCACACTACAGATAAGACATTGATTGAATGTAAAGATTGAATGTAAAAGTAATTAAGATATGTATAAGCTAAAAAATTATTATAAATGTAATAATGATGTTTTTATTTAGTTGATATAAGAACTGTATTACCTTAAATATGACATAGTAGATATTAAGGGAAAAAGAGAAAATATTTCAGTTTGTATGTGTACTAAAGATTTTTGTATGTTACTGAACTATTGATTAACCCAGCCACCATATCGCTTTTTAAATACCTAAATGTAAAATTAGAAAATTAATAAAAATATTATTAAAAAAATAAAACTATGAAGAATTCAAAGATTATAAAGCAGACCACAACTGAGCCCAAAATTTCTGTTGCTAAGCAAAACAGCTGTCGCATTCAATGACTATTTACCTTAACATCTTCCTGTGTGAACTTAATGGTGTTGATGAGTTTGGCTTCTACTTGTTGTGTTTTAATCTTGATCTAAGTATCATCCACATATTTATACCAGTGAGTGGGTGGAATTCCTGGGTAAGAGTTTAGGGCTTTGGTTTCTACTTCTTCCTTGTAGAGATTGGCCACAATGGGGGACGCAGGTGAAACCATGGTATAGCCGTGTTTTGATCTGTAAAAAACCTTCATGCTATTTAGTGTCAGGCAGAGGTCCAGCATGGCACCTATATGGTCTGGACTGAGTTTAGTTCGGTCACCTAATGTGCTGTCTTGTAGCAGTCATTTCTTCACTACCATGACAGCTTCAGTTGTGGGAATGCAGGTAAAGAGTAAAAGTGACGTCTTAAGAAACCAGGGTCTTATCCGGACTGGATATTAAGTTACTGATAATAATAACAACTGCACTTTTTACAGAATCTAAACACAAAGCAGTCATAAGAAGAATGTGCTCTTGTAGTGTTACCTGACCAGAGCAGTCTGATTTTCATACACGAGCAAGACATTTGGACATAATAAGAGAGCTTTGTTCTGCATTACCAGTGAAAGGGCACAAGGAAGGAAGTGAATCCCAACTAGATGTGCTTTGAGAAATCAGGAAATTCTGTCATGAAGATTCTCTGGCCTTGCAGTCTGCTTTGTATGTATATAGCCAGGAAACATTCCTTTCACCACAAACACAATAAAATGTCAGAATGTCCAGAATGTGACTTCAACCTTTTGTGCTCTCCTGAGAGGCCTGTTAATGTCTTGTGGTATATCATGAATAAGACTGAATGTAAATTGTATTTGCCTCACTGAAACTACAGAGATAATATTATACAGGTAGTCCTAGATTTATGACCACAATTGAGCCTAAAATTTCTGTTGCTAAGAGAGACAGGCTTGTTTTTGCCTTTTTTATGGCCTTCCTTTAGAAAAATAAGAAAATAAAAAAACAGAAAAACAAAAAGCAAAGAATATAGAAAGAGCAGCCAGGGTGAAAACACATCAGTCATAAGTTAATATCAATAGTGTACATGTTCAATTCTACTTTTTGACCTCCCTCCAGAGTTGGGATCAGTCTAAGATCTGGTCAGTAATTGGTCAACTCGAATCTCCTTTCAAGTCTAGTGTTCAGACTTCCTTTTCTAGGTTAGATTGTTGGGAGAAGGGGAACCATACTGATATATTGATTTTGAACATTTAAATCAGAAGCAAATTAAAACTTTTCAAATATTTTGAAACTCGGTTTTATAATATGTTGTTTTGCGCTGAAATTCCTATGCAATAGGTAAGTCTATTTAAAGGGTAAAAACTGCACACAGCTTTTCCCAATGTTGCCGTGGTTTTTATGTCATTTTGCAATAACTCTGACTATTGTATGTTCACAGGTGGGCTTGTGACATGATGACCCAGTTATATGGCAAGCAGGCAGGAAGGCTTGTTAAATTTGTTTGGGAAGTTGGTGAGGTCACTAGTGAGTTATGCTTGGGTGGGGAATGATTGGATTCTCTTGTGCTCATGAGAGATTCAGACCCACCCAAAAGTTATTGCAGCTTTGTACTTTCCCACATATTAGTTAATCTGCTTTAGTGAGAGTGCTGTGTGCGACACAATGCAGAGGAATTCCACTTTGACTTACTCCAAGGACAACAATGATTTAGAGACAATACAGAGCTGCATTCTTTGCCTCTATACAAAGTGGAGATAAACATACTCTTATTCAGCCAGTGTTTGAAGCTTCAAGGTTTTTATTGGTTCCTTCTTTACAAAATGATAAACTAGCCCTATGTTTATAATGTTAATTTCTAATTAATACTGTTTTGAATAGAAAATGTTTCCATTAAAATATACATTATTTTAACAGACACATACATTTTGGAATGCTGAAGGTTACTGGTCTTGTTGATTCACACTCCCTAAAATATTTCCTGATCCTTAGCTGAAATTTGACTGAACATTTAAGTCACAACAAGGTCTTAGGCATTCCAGAAAGAAGTCTATAACTATTAAGAGGTTTTTTTACCCTAAATGAATGGCTTAGGATTGCTGCTAGTTCCTTGTTTGCAGAGGTTAACTCTTTTTATTCATATGCTGATCTCAGCTTTCTGGATCTCATTAGGCACCATCAATTTCAGCCGTGTTATAAAATCTATAAGTACCCTAAGAAAGTTTTTCAAGACTGGATATAAATCAAAGAAGGATTTTCCCCCACTCTCTTTTGTGAAGCTATAGGTGTAGGTTGTTCTGATTTTGAAGAATGAATTCTTCGCTACTTGTTGCTTTCTAATGGTTTATTTGTTGAACCAGGATCTTTCAGTGAGGGCACAGATTGCATATGATGATAGGTATGGCCACCAACAGTTAAACAGAAGTTCTAGTATTTTAGAAACAAAATTTTCAGTTGCGTCATGTCATTTTGGCAAGCAGCAGGAGAGGTGCCCTTTTTCACAATATGGTGAAATAAAAGCAATTGGGCATATGGCTTATGATTTCAACCTCCATCTTCAAGTCACTCTTTTTCACATTTATTCTGAGATAATTTATGAGACACTCCAAATAGTCATAGCAAAATTGAAATGTTTGAAATACTATAGATAGATAGATAGATAGATAGATAGATAGATAGATAGATAGATAGATAGAGATAGATAGATAGATAGATAGATAGATAGATAGATAGATAGATAGATAGATAGATAGATAGATAGATAGATACAGTGTGTGTGTGCACACGCACATACATATATACCTGCACGATGTTGCCAATTCATGTTATGGTAGATAGATTTAAATTTAGAATAACCTGAGGCAACATTGGGACTATTCGTCTAGATAAACCAAAGTTCTAGTCTGGAATAATTCACATTGCTTTTGGTGGGGTATGGTGGATAAGGATGAAGACAGAAATGGTTTCCTTTGAGAGGCTACTTACTCCAATTTATATCTTATTTGGAATGGGAAAAGATCTCCATGGTGCTGCTGAGAAACTTCTATTTCACTGATGAATTTCAGCTCTGTGACCTTGGGTCCACAGAGTGCAGATGGGCTGCTCAGGGGCAACATGGCAGCCCTCAGGCCACAGGTTACCAACTCAGTGTACATATAGTCTTTTTTCCCCTTGGAATTTTGCCTGCTGATTGATGTCATTTTTAGTTTGCATACTCTGAGCAAATTAAAAAAGATAATGGGAAAAATTACAATTCAAGTTGCATTTTTATGTGTGAAAATATAGTTCAAGGTGAACCACAAACACGAGCAGAATCAACACAAGAGAGAATAGGCTATATACAGTACATCAATATAATTGGATTATAAAGATAATTTGTTTTAAATCTAATAGGTCAAGGCTATTTCCTGCTTTGCATTCTTGCCTTTTTTTCAGTTGATTCTGACAATTGGTTTTAATTATACAATGTGTGAGGAAAGCATATATGTTTGCTATTATAATCTCCACATCTACTGTACTATCCAGGACATTTTTTTGGGAGGGGAGGTATATATTAAATTGTAATGGATGAGGGAAAAATCCTCAGCTTGCTAACAGCACAATATAATATAATATAATAACATTTTTCCCTTATAGCTATTTTGGCAGCTGGAAATAGTTTAATTTTGATAAGTTTGACATAAAGAATGGAATGTGGTCATTTTTAGAGGCCAGAAATATACAGGATAAAAGTTAAAGGAAAATGGAGCAGTGAAACTATGAAACAACTGAGAAGTTGTTGGTTGCTTTTCCTCCAATCAATGGCAGCTATGTGCTGTTCCACTCAACTGCATTGCAAGAAAATATTACATTAATTATTAACAATAGAAGAAAAATACAGCTTCTTTATTTCACTATATTTTAAAAATGGCAGGAATCCCCAAGGGGGTTACATTTTTTTCCCTAGAATCACTGTTAGATTTTTAAAAGCGCATGGGCAAAACTTTATAAAATTATTTGCCAGTTCTTTCAAATTCGTCAAATGTTGGCTTCTTCAATTGCCCTAGAACCCACATGTCAAACACAAGGCCCGGGGTCCGGATCCGGCCCGTGAAGTGGTTTCATGCGGCCCGTGAAGCCATCCTGGAAACAGTGAGGGAACGGCCCCAATGCCTTGGCCCTGGCCCAGAGACCCTCCTTCTGCCAGAGACCCTCAGATCTGTCCCACTCCTGCCCAGGCCCCCATAGGCACCCTTGATGCGAACGATGTAGAGCTGGCCATGCCCACCCAGTAGGCCATACACACTCTAGCCGCACCCACCCAGTAGGCCATGCCCACCCAGGCCACGCCCACCCGCCCCCCTGAGGGCAACCGCAATGCTGAGGCGGCCCTCAATGAAATTGAGTTTGACACCCCTGCCCTAGAACGTAGCTGTATCAGAAAAAATAACAGAAAAGGTATTCAGAATATTCGTAATTCATGCTTGCTATAACAAAATCTGGATGACGTGTAAATCAGTAGAGATATAAATTACTTTAGCCCTTCATAGCTCACTATCTTTTTAAGCATCTTTTATACTCCTTGTGTGGATTTCTTCAAAGAACGATAGGAACCTGAGAAGGAAACTTGGATATGGTTTTTGAAAGTTGAATCTGAGATGCAGTTTTTGTTGCAAAGTTTCATTCACAGATTACTTTAGAAAACAGAAAACCTGAAAAATATAAATGATAGCAAAAAGAAAAGGAATGCACTATCTCCATTCAATAGCTTTCATTTTAAGAGTATTTCTATGTAAAAATACAGGACAACCAGGACACCTGTCTGCCACAATCTTCTTTTGTTTGTCTTTATTCTCTGAGATCATCACATTTCCCTTCCAATGCTTCTCACATAATACAGAATGAGAAATTACGAATTCATTCAAATGACATTGATTTCAGTGAGATCATTAAGGACGAGTAAATTACAGGAGAAGTATATTGGAGACAGGACATGATGTAATCAATACATTTTAAGAATGGATCAAGTTGTCTCTTTAACTCCCAGCCAGCTACATTAACCAATTAAGATTAACGAGACCACAAAGGCAAGGGGCAAATTGGATAGGTATATTATTTTGCTTTCATATTAAAGTTTTTTCATTGTAAGTGGTCTCTAATAGAAAGAGCGGCTGAATCCTTACAAGCATTCATAAAACTCTGGGGTCTTCCTGCTTACTTCTTCTTCTGATACCTTGCTCTTTGTTCTCCTTTCTCTGCCTGCCAGGAAAACTGTCAGCTTACTCTCTTTATCTAATCCATTGCTAAGAATGTTTGGCACGCCTTGAGCAGATGAGAAAGCTTCCTTCCCTTTGGAGAGAGTCTCTCTTCCTAATTAGTCAGCCATATTTGTTTTTATTGAGTTACTCAAGGAAGAAATAGAAGAGAAGAGTTTGAAGTGGCAACTTATAGAGGTATGCAATAGTGAATTATCTTGAGAGGAAAATCAGATGTTCAAACCAGCATATCATATTCCACATCATTAGGAGATAGAGGTTCTAGTTCCACTGTAATGAAATAATTTGAGCCCAGAGAGACATGACCGATATGCATTTTCTTGTTGGCTGATTTTTAATCATTTTCTTTTCTTTCTTTCTTTTTTCTTTGTTCCTTAAATATTCCACTTAGTAGTAGAGGGTTTCATATTCTCTGAGAAACGGACGTTTCCATCGTCTTCTGCAGACTGGTATCTACAAAGGTATAGGGCAAGGATAGGCAACCTCGGCTCTTTTATGACACATGGACTTCAACTCCCAGAATTCCTGAGTCAGCATAGCTGACTCAGGAATTCTGGGAGTTGAAGTCCATGAGTCATAAAAGAGCCGAGGTTGCCTGCCCCTGGTATAGGGGAAAGAGCCATCGTTATCCAAAAGATTGCTTTGGAAATACTTTCTATCTGTACAATGGAGGAGAGAGAATTATGTTTCCCTCGCTCAGCCTCAAAACTGCAACTTGTTTTGATGCCCTTCAGGATGTAATTGTTGGTATTAAAATGTTTAGTAGTTTTTTTCCTCATCATTTACTTGCATTAGCAAATGGTACAAAGAAAATGCTTTTTCTTTCCAAAGAGATTCTAATGGGTGTCTGATTCCATAAAGGAACTTCTTCCTCATGACTGGAGCACAGATATCTCTCTGAACTGGATTCATGAGGTGTAATTCAGGAAGATATAGGAATAGTGTTGGATGTAGCTATATGATCTACCTATATTTTGTGGATTCGGTATGTAGTACATAAAGGTGAATCTGCACCAAAACAGTACTGTACATATGTTGAGTCCACCAAATGCTGTTGCACCTTTCATTGTCATTCCAGTTTCAGTGTATACGTATAAAGCTTTCCTAAATTTCCAGCAGCAATATTTGATATCTTCAGATCAGTAGTAATGCTCGTGGTGCTCCTTTCTTCACTCTGCAAAAAACTATCCTCACAGCTAATTGAAATATTCCAAGCACATCTTGCAAACTATGTTTCCACATGGTGGCACTCCAACATGGAACTCAAATTTGCTCACCAGATGGGTGGTTCTGAATCTTCCCAGAATTATCTGTTAGGATTATTATGAGATAAGCCGATGTCTTTTGCTACTCTCAGGTGTATTTGTCAAACTTCTAAAGGTATTTTTTTAGAGAATGTTTTGATGTTATATGTAAGAACACAATCCAAATAACTCCTGTTTAGAGCATCTCTTTCAAATTTTGCAGGCCACGGGAAGAAAAATATTATCACAGAATACCAAATTCATGCATATTGCATTTTCACAGATTTCTCTTTTTTAAAATAGATATTTGTATGTCATACAGTTGATGCACTGACCATTATAAAACTAGTTAATGCACAGTATGAGGTTTTCTAAGATATTTAGGCAACTTCATAGTTTAATTTAAATTGAGATTGGGCAGTTTTTTCGAATTGCTTTGAGACTTGAGTGCAATGGATGACATTAATTTTGGTCTCGTGTATGTGCCATTCATCACAGAAACATGTGAGATCAAAGTAAAAGGGCATCTAAACGCTATACGTGCAATCAGGATCTTCACTGTCATCAATCCAGTCTTCCTTTTCTTTGTACAAAATGATGGAGGGACGTGCATTTGAAATGTTGGCAACCAGGCCCAGCTGCTGTAAAAAGAAGTGCTGTTAAAAAAAAAAGTATAGGACTCATGGCTGACTAGCTTCCCACCTCATTACTTTATTTCTAGGCTGACACCTTTGAAACTAGACAATCCAATGGGTAGTGGGGTGTTTAGCCTGAGGATAGTAGCATTTTTAATTGGTTGTTCAGATCTTGGGGGTGGGGGGGGGGAAGCAGTGACAATAAATGGATCTTCTTTACTGCCCAGTGAAAATGGATTAGGGATTGCTGAATTCAGAACTTTGCAAAATGCATTACCCTGGGCCTCCCTCTTTTTTCCATCTTTCCTCTCATTGCAGGGCTTTTTATTGATTTTCTATTGAGGAAGCTTCTCATTATGATGTTTAAGTGGGACTGGGTCAACTTGCCACAGCCAATTCACTGTGGCCAACTCAGCACGGCCAACTCGCCTCAGGACAACTCGCTATGGCCAACTCGCCATGGGACAACTTAACAATTCTATTTAGTTATTTAAAATAAATAACAATTATTTTAATTTTTGCCATTCACATTTCCTTCTGTCTCTTCTTTTGCACTCTTTCTTTAATGATTCTGTTCCACTATTTCTTTGATGTCAGCGTAACTCTTGTCCCGCAGCGAGTTGTCCCGCGGCAAGTCGGCCGTGGTGAGTTGCCCATGGTGAATTGTCATTAGACCCCTGCAGTTAGTTATTCCTTACCACCAGTCCCAGTTCCTATCTTGGTATGAGCCTTTGTATCCAATATAATCAATAGAACAGGGGTTTCCTTCAATTCTCTTATCACAAGTTATTCCAACTCATTTGCATGCATTTCAGGAACTGAATCACCAACTATGGAATTCTGTTTTTTTTCTACTCCCACTCCACACATCATTTAAGAAGGATTTGGAGTTTCACTTACAAAGCAAATGAACCTGATGAGTGTCAGAATGGCAGTAGGGCTATTTTGCTGTAATTCTTATTAGTAGTGTTACATGATAGATGAGTTTCAAACTCTGCGTAACTTTCATTTTTATTGTGATTCTCAGTATATGGGTTCCTTGTGTGTAATTTAAGCTGCTGTTTTAGTTCTTATTTTTAAAAACGTTACTGTGGTTGGTAGAGGGATGTCACGTAAAAGCATTTTGGTTTGGCTTGGTTGCTTCTTATTTAAATCTTACAGGAAGTCCTTGATTAACAGCCACTCATTCAGCTGCCATTTGAAGTTGCAAAAGCGCTGAACAAGTAGTACTTATGTCCGGTCCTTAAAGTTCTGGCCATCTCAGCATCCCTGTGATCATGTGATTGAGATCCGGGTGCCTGGCAACCAGCTTGTACTCATGACAATTGTAGTATCCTGTGGTCATGTAATCACCATTTGCAATCTTCCCTGCTGGCTTCCCATAAGCGAAGTCCATGGGAAAGCTGGCATGGCAGGTCATAAATTAGTCCAATAAATTTCTCACTCTACTCCACCTGGCAGCACAAACCCTTCCCTCACTGTACTCATGCCACCTCTCCAACCACAATCCTTGCTTAACAATGCCAGCAAGGAGTGCCAAGATTGCCGTCACTAAACAATGCAGTTGTGTTATCTCATGGTTTACTACCGCATTGCTTAGCAATGGAAATTGCATTCCCAGTTACTGTTGTTAACCAAGGAATGTCTCTCTCTATATATATTATATTATACATGATATGGTTATCTAAGCAAGTGTAGGATTATAGATGTTCATTTTATTATTTTCATTTTAAATGCGTAATTGTCTTAATGAGAAACACAAGTCATTAGCATTAACACAGTATAAGTAAACTTTTGAATTAGCCCTATGGGAACCATAGTACTAGTGTTTTAGTCAGCTTTAATGCAAAACTGTACATATTTAGAGAATTTCTTTGTTTGACTACAACTGGCAAAGAGATTATTTCCCCCAAAATACATGCAGAATGTTGAAGCAATTGTAAAACAGGAAACCGCATGGAATAAGAGAGAAAGGCAAATTCTACTTTGATTCTTCACAACTTGAATGATAATGTAGGGTCATTCTGAAACGCAACCACCAATAAGCCATTAGCTCAGGGTCTACAATTCCCTATCAGAGTTACCGCTGCCTGAAATCAGTTACATATGGCCTTTAAAGTCCTTCCAAACGTTAATGAGAGTTAAAAAACTTTCTCCGCTGTTTAGCTTGTAAAGAAAAGAAAAATAGTTCTGAAAATATAGGAAACTGTATCTAAAAGCTTAAAAATTACATGAAATACTAAAAGGATTCATACACTGTTCATATATGTCTGCAGAAAGGAGTGACTAGTTTGAAATCCCACATTTGAATGGGGTTGGTATAAACCAGGGTTCCCCAGAGTGGTATTAACCCCCGTGGTTTAATGGGACTATCCAAGGGGTTGATGCTAGTAATAGTAGTAGTAATAAAAAGGTAAAGGTAAAGGTTCCCCCGCACATGCGTGCTAGTCGTTTCCAACTCTAGGGGCCAGTGCTCATCTCTGTTTCAAAGCCGAAGAGGCAGCGCTTGTCCGAGGACGTCTCTGTGGTCATGTGGCCAGCATGACTAGATGCCAAAGGCGCACGGAACGCTTTTACCTTCCCACCGTAATGGTCCCTATTTTTCTACTTGCATTTTTTACGTGCTTTCGAACTGCTAGGTTGGCAGAAGCTGGGATGAGTAACAGGCGCTCACTCTGTTACGCGGCACTCGGGATTCGACCCGCCAAACTGCAGACCATCTGATCAACAAGTTCATTGTCCTAACCCACTGAGTCACCGCGTCCCTTAATAGTAGTAATACTATTAGTTAAAGTAGTATTTATTAAATCATTTTCTTATAATAAATGTTTGGGGGGGGTCAATGAATAATTTGGAACTTATAAACGGGTTGATGAGCTGAATTCAGACTTTGGGCACCCCTGATATAAAGCATATTAAAAAAAATAGAAAGCATCTGGATTGTTCTGGTGATAAATTAATACAAGCACTGACTTTCTAGCAGTTTGGATCTTTGATTTGTTCATCCTTATCAATGAACATTATCTTACCATATTACATTGGCCTGATGTATTAGAAAAATAAAAACACATTTGGGACATTTCTTTGCAACCCTGATAAATAATTTATTTTAAATAGTGGGTTAGAGTGTTAATTCATTCCTCATATCAGTAATTAGTGACTCATAGAGACAGCTTTATAGATCTAATATATCTTAATGGTATCTTACGCCATTAATTTCTTCCTCTGCTTTTCAAAGCCAATGTACGTAAACAAATTTTACTTGCATCTTCCTTGGTCATTCCAGTGATAAAGAATCGTGTCTACTTAAAGATTCAGAATATAGAGACATCATCATCCTCACAAATCTGTTTTTTTTAAAGATTTGGATATATACAGTAGATCTGTTTGTGAATAATAACACAGAAAATAATGGAACATTTTGTGATCTCCAGTTGGTCTTAAACTCCAGCATACATTCACCTATGTTAGTTGGTTATTCATTATTGTCTGTTCATGTTTGTTTATCAAAGGTATATTGAAATGTAGAGTATTTCCCTTAGGTGTTGTTTTTTTTTGACATACTTACTAACTTTATTATGAAAATGAATTCAGAAACTGCAATTAAGCTTATTAGGAAACTAATTATTAATTTAACTAATTAACTAAACAAATTATTCAGAAAATAATTAAAGTCAGCAAAATCTGTTTAGGAATGCTATACTACATTTCCACGTCAGAAGCACCAAAGCACTTTCGTGTTAAAAGGATCAACTGGTGACATCACCATTGCCCGGGGAATGCCTAGTTGGGGGCTCCTTTCATGTCCCCAATAAGGTGCCTACCGAAGTGGTAACTATTTATTTATAGTCGCTTGCTTTTGAACTGCTGGGTCATCAGGTGCTTGGCAACAACTGGGTCTCAAACAGGAGCATACCGATCATCAGCCCAGGGTCCTAACCATGTGAGCCCTCATGCTCATCTGTTTAAGGAAACAAAACAAAACAAAGAATCATGAATGTATTAGAAATGAATAATTTCAGGGAATAAATTACCTAAAATAAGGAATGTATCTACTGACAGGGAAAGAGCACAACAGATCTAAGGTTAAGATATTTAGGTTGTGGTGAAAGCCTTAAGCTTGAAACACATAGTTCATTGAATGTTGACAGTGTATGCATAAATATACTAAATATCACATTTAAATTAGCTAGTTGGTTTTAACTTCCTGAAATAGCAAATAGTGAATTTTGCCCAATTTTGGTTATGATGCTTTTAAAAAGTGGGGTAGGGAGACAGAAATTAAAATACCTTTTTATAAGAGAATGGAACGATGAGGTGGGGTTTAAGAACAAATGCCTAGCAAGAAAATTACTTCAACACAGGCATGTTTAGGCTCTGCAGTATCATGTGGATCTGTGCACTACCACAGAGACAGACAGAGAGTTTACAATAGTAACAATTAAAAATATTAAATTCCACATATAAAATCACAGAAATGCAAAGCTGACAGTGAATGTGCAATAATCTTAACTTAATATACAATGCATATAAAAGGACTATCAGTAAAATCATACCAAGAATTTAAGAGCAATTTTATCACTTTGGTTTTACTGTGTTCTACTGAATATTCCATTCCACTGGATGCTCTTAATAAAGCTGAAGTTAGTTTATTTTTATTAGCTTTCATTTAATCAAATTTTAGGAGAAAGCTCTTATTGCAAACACAGTACAGGAATGCATGATATAGCTGTTCAAGTAAACGCTTTATTTTCAATCTTCCTCTCCATTGTGCAGGAGAGCATCTAGTGAGTAAGGTGAGATATACAGTACTGTATGTTGACCTAAGGAAGTATATGACCATCTCCCATGAAAAACTATGTATAGCTATACTTTTCAAGTTACACAATACAAATGATTTCATTCACAAAGGGAAAGCTATTTGAATTATGCATGTCTTAAACATACAGTATATAAAGTTGTTATAAATTGTGCTGTGGTATACATTTCTCTTTTATTAGTCATAAAACATTGTGAAAGGATTTAATGGAAACAAAGACAAATTAAGGGTATGTTTTACTGCAATAGCATGTAGAAACTCAAAAGCAGAGGCTGGTTTGCTTTTATACACGTCAGTTTTTTATATGGCCAAAATTAGTGGACAATTTAAGACAGTCCATTAATGGAGATGCTTTCTGCATAAGAGATTGAATATTTAGGTGGATGCTATTAATGCAAATACAGGAGAGGAAATCAACTCTCAGTGGTGCAATTAGCATGGAAATGTGGCAAAATTGCAAAAATTCAAAAACCAGAAGGTGGTAAGAAAGACATATAAAAGCCATCATTTTCTACTGGTTATTAGTTATCTGTTTTTTGCAACTAATCTATCGTGATACTAGATTGACAATAGTCTGTACTGTCGCTTCTCCTCGTGAATGCTCTACCAATATTTACCTCAGCTGATCATTTCCTAAGCTATCTTACTGAACACTTCAGGCCTTTCCTTACATTTGAAGAATGGGTATGTATGGTATGTATTATTGTGGTATTGTGTACCTTCTAAATTAGTCTGAAGCCTTGTAGATGGAAGTGCCATCCTCTGTTCACTTCAGGGTGCAAAATATCTTTAGTTATCCCGAACTTTGCAACCATATTAGCTATACTATACTATAAGGATATTTGGCTCAGATAAGAAACAGTAAGACAAGAATTAAATGACCCCAAATTCTAATTCTTGTGACTCTTGGCAAGACATTAAGCCATGCTGTTTACACTTTCTTCTGTTTTATTTTTTCTAATCAAAATATACCGTATATACTTGAGTATAAGCCGAATTTTTCAGCCCACTTTTTGGGCTGAAAAATTCCACTTCGGCTTATACTCCAGTCAACAAAAAAACTTACCGAGGACTTGTGCGCGGCCGAGGCTTTGGTGCTTCCGGGATCGCCCGCACCTCTCCCAAGCCACCGCCGTCCGAGACCTGCCGAAGTTTGGGGAGGTTTGGGGAGGTGCGCGCGCACCTCCCCAAACTCCGCGCCTTGCCTGCCTGCTTCTTTCCGCAGCGGAAAGAAGCAGGCAGGCAGGGCGCGGAGGAACGGAGACTTGCCGACGTTTGGGGAGGTTTGGGCGCCTCCCCAAACCTCGGCAGGTCTCCGTTCCTCCGCGCAGACCTGCCGACGTTTGGGGAGGTTTGGGCGCCTCCCCAAACCTCGGCAGGTCTCCGTTCCTCCTGCCGACCTTTGGGGAGGTTTGGGCGCCTCCCCAAACCTCGGCAGGTCTCCGTTCCTCCTGCCGACCTTTGGGGAGGTTTGGGCGCCTCCCCAAACCTCCCCAAACCTCGGCAGGTCTCCGTTCCTCCTGCCGACCTTTGGGGAGGTTTGGGCGCCTCCCCAAACCTCGGCAGGTCTCCGTTCCTCCGCGCAGACCTGTCGACGTTTGGGGAGGTTTGGGCGCCTCCCCAAACCTCCCCAAACCTCGGCAGGTCTCCGTTCCTGTTTGGGGAGGTTTGGGCGCCTCCCCAAACCTCCCCAAACCTCGGCAGGTCTCCGTTCTTCCTGCCGACCTTTGGGGAGGTTTGGGCGCCTCCCCAAACCTCCCCAAACCTCGGCAGGTCTCCGTTCCTGTTTGGGGAGGTTTGGGCGCCTCCCCAAACCTCCCCAAACCTCGGCAGGTCTCCGTTCCTCCGCGCAGACCTGCCGACGTTTGGGGAGGTTTGGGCGCCTCCCCAAACCTCCCCAAACCTCGGCAGGTCTCCGTTCCTGTTTGGGGAGGTTTGGGCGCCTCCCCAAACCTCGGCACGTCTCCTTTCCTCCGCGCAGACCTGCCGACCTTTGGGGAGGTTTGGGCGCCTCCCCAAACGTCCCCAAACCTCGGCAGGTCTCCGTTCCTGTTTGGGGAGGTTTGGGCGCCTCCCCAAACCTCCCCAAACCTCGGCAGGTCTCCGTTCCTCCGCGCAGACCTGCCGACGTTTGGGGAGGTTTGGGCGCCTCCCCAAACCTCCCCAAACCTCGGCAGGTCTCCGTTCCTGTTTGGGGAGGTTTGGGCGCCTCCCCAAACCTCCCCAAACCTCGGCAGGTCTCCGTTCCTCCGCGCAGACCTGCCGACCTTTGGGGAGGTTTGGGCGCCTCCCCAAACGTCCCCAAACCTCGGCAGGTCTCCGTTCCTGTTTGGGGAGGTTTGGGCGCCTCCCCAAACCTCCCCAAACCTCGGCAGGTCTCCGTTCCTCCGCGCAGACCTGCCGACCTTTGGGGAGGTTTGGGCGCCTCCCCAAACGTCCCCAAACCTCGGCAGGTCTCCGTTCCTGTTTGGGGAGGTTTGGGCGCCTCCCCAAACCTCCCCAAACCTCGGCAGGTCTCCGTTCCTCCGCGCAGACCTGCCGACGTTTGGGGAGGTTTGGGCGCCTCCCCAAACCTCGGCAGGTCTCCGTTCCTCCGCGCAAACCTGCCGACGTTTGGGGAGGTTTGGGCGCCTCCCCAAACCTCCCCAAACCTCGGCAGGTCTCCGTTCCTGTTTGGGGAGGTTTGGGCGCCTCCCCAAACCTCCCCAAACCTCGGCAGGTCTCCGTTCCTCCGCGCAGACCTGCCGACCTTTGGGGAGGTTTGGGCGCCTCCCCAAACCTCCCCAAACCTCGGCAGGTCTCCGTTCTTCCTGCCGACCTTTGGGGAGGTTTGGGCGCCTCCCCAAACCTCCCCAAACGTCGGCAGGTCTGCGCGGAGGAACGGAGACCTGCCGAGGTTTGGGGAGGTTTGGGGAGGCGCCCAAACCTCCCCAAACAGGAACGGAGACCTGCCGAGGTTTGGGGAGGCGCCCAAACCTCCCCAAACAGGAACGGAGACCTGCCGAGGTTTGGGGAGGTTTGGGGAGGCGCCCAAACCTCCCCAAAGGTCGGCAGGTCTGCGCGGAAGAACGGAGACCTGCCGAGGTTTGGGGAGGTTTGGGGAGGCGCCCAAACCTCCCCAAACAGGAACGGAGACCTGCCGAGGTTTGGGGAGGTTTGGGGAGGCGCCCAAACCTCCCCAAACGTCGGCAGGTCTGCGCGGAGGAACGGAGACCTGCCGAGGTTTGGGGAGGTTTGGGGAGGCGCCCAAACCTCCCCAAACAGGAACGGAGACCTGCCGAGGTTTGGGGAGGTTTGGGGAGGCGCCCAAACCTCCCCAAACAGGAACGGAGACCTGCCGAGGTTTGGGGAGGTTTGGGGAGGCGCCCAAACCTCCCCAAAGGTCGGCAGGTCTGCGCGGAAGAACGGAGACCTGCCGAGGTTTGGGGAGGTTTGGGGAGGCGCCCAAACCTCCCCAAACAGGAACGGAGACCTACCGAGGTTTGGGGAGGTTTGGGGAGGCGCCCAAACCTCCCCAAATGTCGGCAGGTCTGCGCGGAGGAACGGAGACCTGCCGAGGTTTGGGGAGGCGCCCAAACCTCCCCAAAGGTCGGCAGGAGGAACGGAGACCTGCCGAGGTTTGGGGAGGCGCCCAAACCTCCCCAAAGGTCGGCAGGAGGAACGGAGACCTGCCGAGGTTTGGGGAGGCGCCCAAACCTCCCCAAAGGTCGGCAGGTCTGCGCGGAGGAACGGAGACCTGCAGAGGTTTGGGGAGGCGCCCAAACCTCCCCAAAGGTCGGCAGGAGGAACGGAGACCTGCCGAGGTTTGGGGAGGCGCCCAAACCTCCCCAAAGGTCGGCAGGAGGAACGGAGACCTGCCGAGGTTTGGGGAGGTTTGGGGAGGCGCCCAAACCTCCCCAAAGGTCGGCAGGAGGAACGGAGACCTGCCGAGGTTTGGGGAGGTTTGGGGAGGCGCCCAAACCTCCCCAAAGGTCGGCAGGAGGAACGGAGACCTGCCGAGGTTTGGGGAGGTTTGGGGAGGCGCCCAAACCTCCCCAAAGGTCGGCAGGAGGAACGGAGACCTGCCGAGGTTTGGGGAGGTTTGGGGAGGCGCCCAAACCTCCCCAAAGGTCGGCAGGAGGAACGGAGACCTGCCGAGGTTTGGGGAGGTTTGGGGAGGCGCCCAAACCTCCCCAAAGGTCGGCAGGAGGAACGGAGACCTGCCGAGGTTTGGGGAGGTTTGGGGAGGCGCCCAAACCTCCCCAAAGGTCGGCAGGAGGAACGGAGACCTGCCGACGAGCCGCGGCCACACAGGGTATTCCTGTGTATTCAGGCTTGCAAAATGGCGGATCGAGCCTCTGCTGGCGGCAGAGGCTTGCAGAACGGCGGATCGGCTTATACTCGAGTCAATAACTTTTTCCAGTTTTTGGGGGTGAAATTGGGGGTCTCGGCTTATACTCGAGTCGGCTTATACTCAAGTATATACGGTACCTAAAAGCAAATGGAGTATAACTGGAACTTTAGGAGTGCTGTGAACCTTGTAAGGCAGAGAGAATTACGTTTTAGAGGTTGCTGTGAAATTTCATTTATGACTTTAGTGGGAAAATATTTAAATAGGTTGGTAGTATCACCTTACTTAAATACATTGCAGAAATCTATAGATTCTTAAGTTATTTGTTGTTTAAGAATTGCTCATATGGAGAAACTTTAATTTACCTGAAGTTACAGAAAAGAGGGAATAAGAGGAGGTGGAATTTTAAACAATATATGCCCCTGACTGAACAGTGATGCCAAAATGTTTGAGTAAAAATTAACTTATTTTAATAAAAGAAAATTCAATCAAGTTTTAGATTTGATTGTAAGGCTTGGATGTTCCTAACATGAACACTTTTTCTTAATCTCAGAGATCAGGCATAGACCCAATATATATGCAATTAGAACCGATAATTAAAATGCAGTAACAAGGATACAATTTCAACTTACTTAGAACAAAATTATTCCAGGGAATAGTATCATTCATAACATATTAAATGTTTTGTTTTCAAAGTCTAAGAATTTTCATTTATCTAATTTTAAACTGCATAGGAGAGAGGTGTCTCTCCTTGAAACAGGAACAAAGAATGCAGCAAAAATAACAGAAGGATTTAAGTATGACTCAGTTTCTCCAAGTTAGTTGGGCTATAATTTTCCATTGTAATCTTCAGTTTAATTATACACTTCTTAAGAACTATATATTTCTCAAATATAACAAGAGCAATATTATCAGTAATATTTTAGGTGTATCTATGTGGAATTTTGTGCTTTAGAAAGCCACATATTCAGAATAGCAGATCTAGAGAAACCTTTTGTTTCAAATTAACTCTTGTGCAAACTAGTCATCCTGCCATTTGGTGATCTTCCAGGTCAGGTTTCTTTATGGTTCACCGGTGTAGCCAGGGGACAGTATGAGATATATTTTAAAGTAAGCATGTGCACTATAGATGTCTGCACAACATTGGGGGAATAGGTACTTCTAATTTGGTGGGGGGAAATGCACACATTCCCACTAACAATCACAAATTATGGACACCATTACTTCAAAAAAGAAGACCATTCAATCAGAAAGTATTACCTCAAGCAAGGAATATAGTTCAATCAATTCACTCATTTAACCTACATATATATACATGCATGCATGCATGTACAGATGGACCACACACATACACACACACATACACACACACAAACATAAAAGCATGATGAATTAATCATTTATGGATCCAAGAGAAAATAACTTAATTAGTATGTCTGTGTCCTAGAACAGGGTTTGTCTATGGAGAGCTATAACTTATCTTCTCTTCCATAAATAATAAAAGGGAAAACAAAATGTATACAGGCAAAAATATCCATATTAAGTAGAGCAAATTTGTTGTAGTGGTTAAGGTAGCAGGCTACAAACAGGGAGACCAGGAGATTTAATCCAGTCTTAGGAACAAAGCCAGCTGGGAGAGAGAGGGAAAAAAGGAAAAAACAAGGGCTAGAACATATGAATAGAAAGAAAGAATATCTGGACTCATCTTTGATGTCTCAGATATAAGGTAAGCCTGCTGAATCAGGCCAAGAGTGTTGGGTCCATCTGACCCAACATTCTCTTATCATGGCTAACCAGTTAAACTTAAAATGCCCACAGACATGGAGAGCTGGACAATAACCACCTTCCATTAATGCTTCCTAATAGCTGATATTTACTTTATGTTATCTGTCAGTCAGGACCAACAAGATTTAGACCCTGTAATAAGATATTACTTTGTTCCTAAATTAACCCCACCATGATGCTAAGAATGGCAGAATTGCACAATTGTGTTTGTATGTTTCATTCTATTTTCTCTATAGGGGATTCCTGTACTTCAGAGATGCTGTTTTTCCCAGAGAAGATAACTCCTATAATTTGGGCTTAGTTGAAAAAGAGCAGGAACCAATAACATGGAATAAAGACATAAAGGGCTTCTGGAGAAATAGAATTGACATCCCAGTCTTCCACCCTATGGGCACCAGGAATTTGCTATAGTATCAAACATACTGTCTACTTTTCAAGTGCTATTGAATTAATGGCAGTATTCCTGTAAAACTGTCTGGTAATATGTGAAAAGTGGCTTGGATCAAGCAAGAGCCTTCTCTGGATGGAAACCTGATGTCTTCATTGGGAATTTTCTGCTAGTTGTAGAGGGAGGGAGACTCTCTCCATCAATTTTTTATTCCAAGTGCTGGAAATGTTAACCGATTAGCTTTGAAAAGTTAGAAAATCTCTGCTGCTGAGGTGGATTTCATAACTAGGCTTTATTGTTTGTCTTGGGCATCATGGATCATTGTTTGTATGGTTTTAATCCTTCTGTGCTGCCCAGAGTCATCATTGTAGATGGGCAGCCATATAATATGTATGTATGTATGTTTCTGGGTGTTATGAAAGGAAAGGAGAAAGCTTGCACTTCCAACACTGGAAAAATTCTGCGTACAGGTGGTCCTCAGGTTGCTACCATTCATTCAGCAACCAGTTTTAATGCTGCTGAATGAATGGTATTTATTGGTCCTCAAAGTTCTGGCATCACAGCATCCCTGCAATCATGTGGTTGCGATTTCTGACATTCCCTGCTGACCTCCCGCAAGCAAAGTTAATGGATAAACCACCGGGAACACATAAATCAGGGTCAGGTGAGGTCCTTGCTTAATAACCCACATAGTCCTTGCTTAATGAGGGCAATCAGGATGATGGAATTGCCATCACTAAGCAATACAGTCAGGCGATATCATGTTTTCCCGACTACCTCACTTAGAAACTCTGGTCCCAATTGCCATCATAAGCCGAAGACTTCCTGTGGAGCTTGTGGACGTGAACAACTGTAAGACTTAGAGTAACAGAATAGAAAAATTCATTGTAGCAATACTGTAATAAGTATATCTGCCCATTATTTTAAATCTATATACATACAAATCTGTTCATGAAGTCCCTGGTTTTTCTTGGAGGAAATATATGATTGATAGATAGACTTGAAGATATTGGGAGATAATGAAAGTATCGAGAATTTGTTCTTGGTTTCAAGCTTCTAAATTTAAAGCTGGGAATGAATAATTTCTGTCTATGAAATGGCTTGATTATTTTGTGCCTTGTTGGTGAACTTTATTTTTGAAGTTTGAAAGTTCCTCCCATTTTGAATATAATACTTTATACTGCTGTTTGGAATATATAAACTTCATAAATATTGTCCTGATTTCAATTGTTGATTGTATTGTTTGAAGAACAGATACATTTTCTTCCCTGAGAGAATAAAATGTTCTTGTTTGTAAAGTCAAGAAAGATTGCCTAATTTGAATGGGAGCCAGTCTTAATTTTATATATGCGGCCTTATCATTCACATTATGCTAATAGCAAGTAGCAGCAGATAAATGAATATATTTTTCTAGGTATGGGTATTAATAGGAAAATAATGCATATGTGTGTTTAATATTAGCATTGCTTTTAATTAAAAAAATTAAATTATCAATTACTATTTTTAAATGGCATATTAACATAAACATTTAAAATTGTAGTAGTTATTACATTCTAACTCATTTTTATGTAAAAATAAAATAAATCAATATATTTTCATAAAACCATTCATCTCTAAATTTGATTTAGTGTGTTCCTAAAACATTTTTGAGATACCGAGCAGGGATTATGCCCTTAAAACAAAAATTAATTATTTCATTTATTTTTGAAAAGTATGATTCCGCCCAAATGTATTGTTATTACAGAGTTTAGAATGTTAGTTGATCTTCAAGCCAACTCAATCTTGCATATGACAACAGTCACTGATCTCATTCAAGATGATGATGAGTCTGCATACAGACAGGAGATAAAACAACTGGCCCTGTGGTGCAGATGGAACAATCTGGAGTTGAACTCTCTTAAAACTGTAGGGATGATAGTAGATTTTAGGAGAAGCCCTCCTATTCTACCACCTCTTACAATATTAGACAACACAGTATCAACAATAGAGACCTTCAAGTTTTGGGTTCTATGATCTCCCAGGACTTGAAATGGACTCTTAGCATTAGAACCATCATTAAAAAGGCACAACAAATAATGTTCTTCCTGTGTCGTCTCAAGAAGCTCAGATTGCTCAAGGGTCTGCGGATACAGTTCTGCAGAGGAATTATTGAGTCTGCTATTTGTATCTCTGTAACTATCTGGTTTGGTGCTGCAACCAAACAGGACAGGTACAGAATTCAACAGATAGTTAGGACTGCAGATAAAACAATTCCAACCAGCCTTCCATTGAGGACCTGTATACTGCATGAACCACAAAGAAGGCTGAGAAAATATCTATAGACCCCTCATATCCTTGACATAAACTGTTTCAACTTCTCCCCCAAGACACCGCTATAGGGCATTGCATGCCAAAACAACTAGACACAGAGATAGTTTATTTCCCCAAGCCATCATTCTGCTAAGTACCTAACTCCTACAGCACTGTCTTCTGCCTAAAGATATTTACCCATGTAAATGACTGTATTGCTTTTATCCTTGTCATCTTTTCATCCTTTTCATCTTTCTCATCTTTCCTGCTACCTTCTCCTATTGGTATATTATGTTTTTGTTGTATCTTATGATTTATGATCTATGATTTATCACTTTGTTGTTTGTATGTACACTGAGAGCTTATGCACTAGAGACAAATTCCTTGTGTGTCCAATCACAGTTGGCCAATAAAGAATTCTATCTGCAGGTTACTGAATAAGGCAATTTATGAAATCAAATATCTCTCTCTCTCTCTCTCTCTCTCTCTCTCTCTCTCTCTCTCTCTCTGTGTGTGTGTGTGTGTGTGTGTGTGTACAGAGAGAATGTCAATTGGATGAGCTATTTCCCGTTTGGGAAATTGTAATGAATGTCACAAACCTTCCTCTGTTTTCATAATTTTCTCAGATAATGGGAGTCACAAAATATGTTTTGTTGTGATTTTTGTCTTCCTCTTAGGCAGACATATTTCTAAATATTAGCTTTATTACCCCTTCCTACAATCTTTCCCTCCATAGATTGCTTCAATTATCACTTCTCTGTTATGTTTATGTAAATTTCTACAAAATGCTTTACCACAATTGGATATCCCAAACTGATATTTTCTCTAGAAAAAATAACATTTTTTAAGAACCAGAGGAGATCTAATTATGGATTTCTTCCCATCATGTTTAATTAGAATGAGATCATAACCTTCAATGTTGTTGTTTTCTTTGGCAATGCATATCTTTGCAATTTTCCTCTTTGGTCTGCTTCTGTTACATTTTGGGCTGGCTTGATTTGGAGAGAAAGTACCTTATAATTGGTTCTGCTCAATGGTGGGATTCAAATATGTGAACAACCAGTTCTGTCTGTGGTTGCCGCTTCTGGAAGTCCATTCTGGGCCTGGGCAACAAAAAATTAGCTACTGGTTCTGCCGAACTGGTGCGAACTGGCTGAATCCCAGCACTGGTTCTGCTGTGTAACAATACCATCGATTCAAACACCCTAGTTGTTCCTACCTATTGCTGGGATATTTGTTTTCACATTTGTTATCAGATCAGCCTGCCAGGATCCAAGAACATTTGCAACAAACATTTGTCACAGTATCTGTATTGTCATAGGATATAATCAGCTTGCTTTAATTGCCTCAAGACTGATGTTGGATATTTCTTGGAAGAAATTTCTGTCTTTTGATTAGCTGCTTATAGTTAATTTTTTAAAGATCTATTAAGATGCAAACTGCATAATCTCTGTATAATTTGTGTATGTATTTAGCTTTAAGTAAAGCAATATATTCAGAATAGCATGCAATTAAAGTTTTATTTCTTCATTAAGAATCAGGAGAAAGATTCTGAGAGAAAACTGAGTTTGGAAGTTGTTGAGGCTTCCCTTAATTGTTGGTCAATAGCAGTTTACTGAGATCATGGAAAGACAATAATACTGGGAAAGGAAACTTAAGAGAAAAAAGATTCATGGAAAAGGAAAAGAATGTACAGACTCAAACTTGCTGAGTGTATTTTTGTACTTGGAATCTTATTTTTTGTTTTATGCAATATTTTAATATGGTGATCTTTTTTCTTTCAGTTTATAACGAACACTTATCTTTCTTTCTCTCTTTGGGAAGAGGGACATAACTCCTGTAGATTAGTGGGGATAGTTCAAACATTCTCCTCACTCTATAGAATATTATATGCAGTAGTCTTTGCTTAACAACCCTATTTCCATTGCTAAGTGAAGATGTTGTTAGGCAAAACATCATGTGACTGCACTGCTTAACAACAGTAGTTCCAATAGTCATTAGGTGAGGACTGTGTCATTAGGTGAGGACCTCATTCATCTCCTGTCCTGTCCAAACTGCCGGCTCTATCCTGCTGCTTCCTCCCTAGCCAGGCTTGGCAAGCTCCCTTTGGCAGACAGGACTCCACTGCCTTGCCACACTTGCCATTGTCAGCTAAGGGAAGTTGGAAGGTGGCAGACTGCAGGCTGGCCAAAAGGCAGAGATGGGGTGGGGAGATAGGCAGGTGGGGGGCAGTTGAAGCACATACTGCAGTCTGGGCTGGTTCTCAAGTACCCAAATGTTGATTACGTGACCCTGAGGCGCTGCAAAGGCCATAACTTTGAGGATAAGTCATAAATTCCATTCGTTCAGTGCTGTTGTTAGTTCAAATGGTACTGAATGTTGTTAATCAAGGACTGCCTATTTAGAAACATATTTAGAATTTGTACCAAAAAAAAGTATGAAATTAGATACTTCACTTACATTCCATCTTTACTGGCTACAAAAATATCCACCCAACTTTTGTAATATCCAGGCTAAAATTATTTTCAATTAATTATTCAGTATACTGCAGCACTATGATTCATGTAAAATTATTTCTGTAATCAATAGCAACCATAATTTTGGAAATGCTTTTACTACTAAATGGGTCCTAAAAATAAAAAGAAATAAGCTGGTCAGAACCGAGTTCTGTCAGATGCAAACTACATATACATAACGTACAGCATTTATAAAGCTTATGCTTTCAATCCACTGTATTTAACTATTTACATTCCATGTGCATTCCTTTGCTTTATATCTCTTAGAACACAGAGCTTTTTTATAAGCTTAGTCCCATAAGGCTTGGGATATTATAGCCTTTTATTTCCTTTCCCATAAATTCTTTGCAATCATTTAAAGGATTTGGTTTTAACAAAAGGAACTGAAATAAGGCAGGGTTAGTTCTTTTCTGTGGTCTTCTACTTCAGGGGTCCCCAACCCCCTTTCTCCATGGCACTGGTCCCTGGTGCCCAAAAGGTTGGGGACCTCTGTTCTACTTCATCCTATCTATCTGCAGAGAGCTTTCCAGGTTACAATTGTTGAAGCGTAACTCCTGGTTCTTTGATCCCTTAGATGACCACTATGCCTGGATTGCCCACAAGGCCTTGCTTCTATGATATTGACCTGGACCCTGATACAGAACAAGTGAAAGGGTTGTTTTGAAGGTTCAAGCTAAAACACAGCATCAGGTGAGTGGCTTACAGAAACGCTACAAGTCCCTTTTTTGAGAATGTTCTGTATTTAGACTTTTCTCCAAAGCTTCTTGATAAAATAAGAAAAGGGCAAAATAAAAATATAGGTTGCATTTTCCAGATAATTACAGGGTCTATTTTAGCAACAAATATATGCTTTTCTCTTAAGTTTAATATAGTTTATTTTAAAAAGTTTCTCAGGACCACTTAAAGTCAGTGGCAAAATAGCTGTTAATTTTGAAGTGTTTGTTTGCAAAGGAGTTAATACTTACTAATTGTTTCTGCTCAGTGGCTTATATTTATCTTATTACAAACACAGAAAAGTGATCACACATATAAGGTTATAAAGCGCAACTAATTTATTTATGAGTCTGTGTGGAGATTTACTAAAAGATATATTCCATATTTATGCGCCAGAGCAGGATGTACAACTAAATCTGGCAGGTCCCACATCTTCCTGATGAGCCAGATAATATAAAATGCAGAACTATGGGGAGGGAAGTCCATCTCTGATACATTAGGAAATGGTGAGATGGAACAATGGCTCTCCACCTGCTCCAATATTAAGCAAGCCCCAGATGCTAAGTTTATCTCCCACAGTCCAGCAGAAGTGACAGCCATTTCCGCTTTGGCTTCCATTTATTAGAATGCATGTAACAGGAGTCACTGATCTTCACCATGTTATGTATCTGTCCTTCAAGAAGGGTGTGTGATAACTAAGACCTGCAAATACAGTTTTGGACATTCTTAGCTGCAACATGTGCTTTGTGATGAACAAAAACACTAAATAGGTGAAGCAGACTTAAATTGTCAGGTGTTCTTGTTGGTGGGGTAGTTAGCAATCCCAAGCCTACCATGACTTCTTTTCAGGGAAGGTGCAGAGCAAAGAGGACAGAACTTTTCTGTTGCAACAATGTGTTGGTCATAGAATCATAACATTGGAAAGGACTATGTACACCACAGACTGGAGAGTCCATGCTTGAATCTAAACTGAACTCTTCCTGGCAAATGGCTGTCCAACTTCTGAATAAATACATTGCATGAAGGAGAGTCCACTAGCTCTCCAGATAACAGGTTTTACATTCAAACAACTCTTACTGCTGAATATGTTTTTAACATTTAATCAGAAATTGCCTTTCTGTAATTTCAACCCATTTTTTCGGGTCTTATTCTTTGGAATGATAGAAAACAAACATTTACCTTCTTTTGTATGATATTCTCCCAGGTATTTGAAGAGTACTATGAAATTATTGCAACCATTCCTCATTCCTTCTCTTCACAGAGCTATAGCAATAGATTTACGTTACAAGTTGTACAGAAATATAGTGAAAAGTAACTCTATGTGTTAGATATGTGAAACTTTTGTTACATACATACATGTATGGTAAAGGTAAAGGTTCCCCCGCACATGCGTGCTAGTCGTTTCCAACTCTAGGGGCCGGTGCTCATCTCCGTTTCAAAGCCGAAGAGCCAGCATTTGTCTGAGGACATCTCCGTGGTCATGTGGCCGGCATGACTGGACGCCAAAGGTGCACGGAACGCTGTTACCTTCCCACTAGAGTGGTCCCTATTTTTCTACTTGCATTTTTTACGTGCTTTCAAGCTGCTAGGTTGGCAGAAGCTGGGACGAGTAACAGGTGCTCACTCTGCTACGCGGCACTCGGGATTCGACCCGCCAAACTGCCGACCTTCTGATCGACAAGCTCAGCATCCTAACCCACTGAGCCACTGCATCCCCTTTTACATACATGTATATATACATATTAAAAAAAACCAGACAAACACAAACACATATCCATCCCTCTTAACAATTCACATGTCTCTCAAACTGGCTGTGCCATTAGGCCTGTGGATCTCCGGGGACCAAGAAGATCTTACAAAGGCTCGTTTACTGCAATTAATATCAACCTTTCTTGTTCATGTGCTTTTTATAGTTTTAATGATGACTGTTTTTATATACTTTTTTTAATTAAGTGCTGTAGTGTACACCACCCAAAGTCCCTTTTTTTGGGGGGGGCAGGTGGGCAGCCATACAAATTTGATGAATGGAATAAGGAATGAATAATTAAATCAATATATCCATATTTCCTGCAGTATTAATAATAACATGGTTCTATCCATACACTTATCCATTCAAATCCTTTGAATTTGGTATTTGTTCAATGTTGGTGACATTATTGTGGAATTACATGAAACAAGAAAAAAGTAATACATTTTTCTTAATCAGACAAAATATAATATACATGTATCATTATTTTTATTATAAACCACCCTGTAATTTTAAAAATAAGTGGTATATTTATTTATTTATTTATTTATTTTGTATACCGCCCTTCTCCCAAAGGACTCAGGGCGGTGAACAGGGCAATACATAATAAAAAACAAGATACAAAAATTAAAAAATAATTAAACAGCAATGCCCGTAATAAATTAATACAGATTAAAAAGTTAAGATCAATTTATAAAACCCAACCCCATCCCATCAGGCCAGGCCAGCTTGTTCAAAAAGGTAGGTTTTAAGATCGCGCCGGAAGGAGCGGAGATCAGGCGCCATCGACCGGAAGATGATTCCATAAATCCGGCGCGCCCACAGAGAACGCCCTCCCCCTGGGGGCCACCAGTCGGCATTCTTTGACCGGTGGCACCCTGAGGAGGCCCTCTCTGTGGGAGCGTACTGGGCAGAGGGAAGTTGACGCCGGCCGCATATGAATATTACAAATAAATATGTAAAAATTAATAGGTGGAACAGTTAAAAGATTGTTTCAATTAATCATAACAATCATATTAACTCATAACACAGTCTCATTACAGGAAATTTAATTTCTGGCATCTTGTTTAGAAAACCAAAAGATTCAGTTGTTTATATAGTGAAAAATAAAATCTGTAATGCTTTTTTTTTCCCCTTCTGTTTTCCAGAATCTTGAGGGGGGAAAATTGCAGTTTCTATACTTCCTGAAGCAAGAAACAAGAATGAATCTGAAAGACACTTAAATTTATCTTGGAAGAATATTGTGATAGACTAAAGCAGGATGAATAAGTTCATCTCTAAAAAATTCTATATTGAAAACCAAAGCCAGAACAACCCAAAAGCCCTGAACTGTTTCATATAAGCCATGCAATGAAATGTTTTGCAGAACATGCTGATGCTTACACACTGATAGTTTACTGCAGATATGGGGAATGAAAGAGGGATGTATGCATAGTGATGGAGGGGGGAGTAACCACTCCAATATGCAAAATGTTGAAGTTAATATCAACTTCGAAAGCAAAATCAAGAAATGATGCCTTTTGATATATTTCTTCCATTTCATAGCCACAGTGCAACTTTTTGCATTCAGCCATGGAAGCATCATAAAAACTATGATAGAAATGTATTACTTTGGGCACTGCTACAGTTGCAAGAAAAAGTATGTGAACCCTTTGGGATTACGTGGAGTTTTGCATGAATTGGCCATAAAATGCGCTCTAAACGTCATGTAAGTCACAACAATAGAAAAACACAGTCTGCTTAAAATAATACTACACAAACATTAGCTGTTGTCATGTTTTAATTGAACATAACATGTAAACATTCACAGTGCAGGGTGGAAAAGGTATGTGAACCCCTAGCCTAATGACTTCTCCAAGAGCTAATTGGAGCCAGGAGTGAGCCAACCTTGACTCCAATCAGTGTGATGATATTGGATGTGTTGCTGACAGCTGTCCTGCCCTTTAAAAACACACACCTGTTTTGGGTTTACTGGTCTCAAGAAGCACTGTCTGATGTGAACCATGCCTAGCAGAAAAGAGCTCTCAGAAGACCTACGATCAAGAATTGTTGACTTGCATGAAGCTGGAAAGGGTTACAAAAGTATCTCCAAAAGCCTTGATGTTCATGTGTCCACGGTAAGACAAACTGTCTACAAATGGAGAAAGTTTAGCACTGTTGCTACTCTCTCTAGGCGTGGTCGTCCTGTAAAAATGACTGCAAGAGCACAGCGCATAATGCTTAATGAGGTAAAGAAGAATCCTAGAGTGTCAGCTAAAGACCTACAGAAATCTCTGGCACATGCTAACATTTTTGTTGACACATCTACAATAAGGAAAACATTAAACAAGAATGGAGTACATGGGCCACGATTTGTTGTTTGGCTGGCATGCATATTTGTTGTATGATAAGAAGGTAGACAACGTGTTTAGGGTGCATATTTTAAGACAGGCATTGCTGAGAGTTTGGAAGAAGTATAGACATAAGTTAAGTTGCAAGATACCATTGTGGGCAATTCCAAAACACGCAATAGAAAATATACATGCTGGCTTCAAACATGACCTGACTACGTACAAGGAGATTCTCAGTTTGGAAAGAAACGTTTGGTGTTTGAAATCATATAGCCTCTTGTGAGAAGAGAAGGTTGTTCAAAATTGGTTTCAATATACTCAGTTACGGGCCAGGTGGAAAGAAGACCAGAAAAATGGATTTACAATGACTGATGAGAATTTGATAAAGCAAATTAGGAATCAGGGACCAGCACATATCAAACGGATATATCTTGCATTGATAGAGATTGACTCAGAAACAGAGCTTGTTAAGGATTGTATGATAAAATGGGCCCAAAATATCCAGGAAGTTATCACAATGGATACGTGGGAAAAGATTTGGGTGAGGAACGTAAAATTTACTCAAGCTCAAAATCTAAGAGAGAACTTTTATAAAATGTTTTATAGATGGCATTTAGATCCTAAAAAGCTTGCAAGTATGTATCCGAATTATCAGCCTAAATGTTGGAGGTGTGGTGATGAAGATGCAACATATTTTCATATATGGTGGACATGTAAGAAGGTTAAGGCTTTTTGGATAAAAGTCTGGTGGAATATGCAGAAGATTTTTAAACAGAGGATAAAGTTTTGTCCGCAACTTTTTTTGTTGGGAATAATTGCAGACGCTACAGTTGTGGACATTAAGTTGATGCTGAACTTAATTACGGCGGCAAGACTTTTGATAGGCCAATATTGGAAGAAAGAGGAACTGCCGACTATAGAGGAGTGGACTTTAAAGGTCTCCGACCTGGCAGAGATGGCGAAGATTTCGGCCTATTTGAAAGATCATTCGCAAGAACGCTATATTATGGAATGGAGAAAATGGATTGATTTTATCCAGAACAAGTATAGGGTTAAGAAGTTTTATGTAGCATTTGAATAAGTCTTCTTTCGTTTTTTTTTCTTTTCTTATCTTAGTTTCTTTTTATACATATTTAATATTATTAAGGTTTGTCTTATCCTATATAAGGTAGAGAGTGATGGATTTTAGAGTTTATAATTGTTAGTATATGATTGTTTATGATTGCTTTTTATATATATACCTTGTATTTAGCTCTGGGAAGTCGGGGGGGAGGGGGGGAGGTAGGGAGGGGGGAGGAGGGAGGGGGAAGGGGGGATTCTTAAAGGTAAATTGTATTTTAAAACTTTTCAATAAAAAAAAAAGAATGGAGTACATGGGAGTACACCACGGAGGAAGCCATTGCTGTCCCCAAAAAATATTGCAGCATGTTTGAAGTTTGCAAAAGAGCACCTGGATGTTCCACAGCACTACTGGCAAAATATACTGTGGACAGATGAAACCAAAATTGAGTTGTTTGGGAAAAACACACAACACTATGTGTGGAGAAAAAAAGGCACAGCACACCAACATCAAAACCTCATCCCCACTGTAAAACATGGCGGAGGGAGCATCATGGTTTGGGGCTGCTTTGCTGCCTCAGGGCCTGGACGGATTGTTGTCATTGATGGGAAAATGAATTCCAGAGTTTATCAGGACATTTTGCAGGAAGACGTACGACCATCTGTCCGCCAACTGAAGCTCCGCAGAGGATGGGTGATGCAACAGGACAATGACCCAAAGCATACAAGTAATTCAACAAAACAATGGCTTCAACAGAACAGAATACGCCTTCTGGAGTGGCCCAGTCAGAGTCCTGACCTCAACCCGATTGAAATGCTGTGGCATGACCTTAAGAGAGCGATTCACACCAGACATCCCAAGAATATTGCTACACTGAAACAGTTTTGTGAAGAGGAGTGGTCCAAAATTACTCCAGATCGTTGTGCAGGTCTGATCTGCAACTACAGGAAACGTTTGGTTGAGGTTATTGCTGCCAAAGGAGGGTCAACCAGTTATTAAGTCCAAAGGTTCACATACTTTTTCCACCCTGCACTGTGAATGTTTCCATCTTATGTTCAATTAAAACATGACAACAGCTAATGTTTGTGTAGTATTATTTTAAGCAGACTGTGTTTTTCTATTGTTGTGACTTACATGACGTTTAGAGCGCATTTTATGGCCAATTCATGCGAAACTTCACGTAATCCCAAAGGGTTCACATACTTTTTCTTGCAACTGTAAGCAGAAATAAGAGGCGGTCAAGTTAGGGTTTCAAATGAGTACAATGCTCATAATCTCATGTCTCTCATCAGCACTGCTCTCTGTCAAATCAGTTTGGACTTAGTGCCTTGAGCTATTTTGTTTGACTCTTCTAGATATGCCAAAGGATAACAAGCATTCTTTCATTTTACAGTCAATGGAAGTAAACAACAATTTATTGTGCAGCCTCCAACTTTAAAGAAATGTGCCATAGGTTCAGTCTGTCTCCTGGTAGAAGTTTTTGCCCTTTTTTGGACAGAATTTTCAACTGAGCATTTGAGATCTGAGAATAAAGCACACACTGTTATGTAAATTTAAGGAACAGTGACATTAACAAAACTGCACTGCTTAGTAAAAATACTTAATAATACTTAGTGTAAGACAAATTAAACTGAATTTATTGAAAAAAATATTTTTTCAATGCCCTTTGGAGGACTGATATAGAAGTAGATACTGAAGCCTGGAATACTGAGGCTCTCTGGATAAAAGAGTAATGAGTTACCCCTTCATTGTTTCTGTAATTGACAATACAGGAAGTCCTCAACCTACAACAGTTCATTTAGTGACCATTCGGAGTTACAACAGCACTGAAAAAAGTGACTTATGACCACTTTTCACATGACTGTTGCAGCATCCCCACGGTCACGTGATCAAAATTCAGACATGTGACAACTGACTCATATTTATGATGGTTGCATTGTCCTGGAGTCATGCGATCATCTTTTGCCACCCGAGAAGCAAAATCAATGGGAAATCCAGATTCACTTAACAACTGTATTACTAACTTAACAACTGCAGTGATTCACTTAACTGCAAGAAGATCATAAAATGGAGCAAAATTCACTTAACAAATGTCTCGCTTAGCAACCAAAATTTTGGGCTCAGTTGAGGTTGTAAGAGGAGGACTATTCTTACTCTATTGCTGTCAACTTCTTTTGCTGGGGGTTAATACCAAGGAGAAGCAGAAGTTCCTGTCTTATGCATAAAGCAAATGATATTGCTTCTAAGTTCACATTTCAATTACATGCAAATCAGAGGTGAGAAACCTCTGGCCAATGAGAAAGAGGTAGCTAATAAAACATCCACTTTTGGCTTGCAGAAGGCGTCTGCCTCATGCGTGAGACCACCCTATCTTTATTCACTTTCTCCTTTCCAAAAATGGAAGAAAGTGTTTGCTCCACTGTACTCTACTGAGGAAAATCTACCTTCTTTTCCCCATACGCCTAGGAAGAGAAATAAACCAAAATTCAATTTGCTTCAGATTCCTGTTGCACCATTATATAAGGACTAGGCATTAAATGTCCTTTGTAAACAAGCCAGAAACAAGTGAACATTCACGTTCCTGTTGATTAAAGTTTAAACAAACCAGGGATTTGCTGTAGAATAAACTAAATTCTGGCTTATTCCTCCTCTTGGAAGAAGAGAGAGGAAGAAGTCCCAAGATTTCATATGGGGTCCTTTCTATTCATCCATATAGTTTAAAATAAATGATTTAGCATTATGTCTGCATAAAATACTTCAGACTACAATATACTTTAATAGAGAGTATTATTCTTCATTGCTGCTGATTATTATCCGAGAATACACCAAATTACACTAGCTTTACTGTATATAGGAAAAAAATGACATTTCCTCCAGGAAGATAGGTTCCTCTTTGGTTCAATCCGATGCTCTACAATCTGGAGTAGGACTTTAAACACATTAAGTGCCTGAAAATAAACTACTTTTAATCCTCAAAACTGCTTGACTGGCATTTCTGACTTCTGAATTGGGGGACTGGAGGCTAAAACATATAGGGAACGGTTGCTGGAATTGGGTATGTGTAGTTTAATGAAGAGAAGAGTGAGGGGTGACATGATAGCAGTGTTCCAATATCTCAGGGGCTGCCACAAAGAGGAGGGAGTCAAGCTATTCTCCAAAGCACCTGAAAGCAGGACAAGAAGCAACGGATGGAAACTAGTCAAGGAGAGAAGCAACCTAGAACTAAGGAGAAACTTCCTGACAGTTAGAACAATTAACTAGTGGAACAACCTGCCTCCAGAAGTGGTGAATGCTCCAACACTGGAGGTTTTTAAGAAGAGACTGGACAGCCATTTGTCTGAAATGGTATAGGGTTTCCTGCCTGAACAGGGGGTTGGACTAGATGACTTCCAAGGTCCCTTCCAACTTATTATTATTATTATTATCCATTTTGTCATTAATAACTTCATCTGATTACAAAAGCATAAGTCTTATAGAGTAGATGGTATGCTTCATATTCTTCATTCTTATTAAGCAGTGGGACCCTTTGTATAAGAAAAGACATAAAATATGGCTTTGTCTAGTGATAATCTATTACAGTGTTTCTCAGCCTTGGAAATTTTTAAGAAAGGTGGACTTCAACTCCTAGAATTCCCCAACCAGTGTACTGGCTGGAGAATTCTGGAAACTGAAGTCCACAGATCTTAAGTTTACCAAGGTTGAGGAAGGTGGTCTATAACGTAGACTATAATGTGTAAACTGTATTAGAGAAATGAAAGCAGATGTTAGGTAGAATGCAAATACCTCCTGAGCAATAAAATAATTTCTTTAAAAAACCCTAACATTTCACTTGCTAGTACTTCTAACTCAAGACAGACACTAAATCTTCACCTTCAGACAGGCAGTGATGGGGAGAAAAACAAAAATACAGTTGTGAGATATACAAGCTAGAGCTTGTGTGCCATGGGTAAACTACTACAGTTGTGTGGGGAGCACCAGAGCACTTCCAGGTTGAAAAGATTATCACAGTTGCCTAGGGGAATGTCCAGTTGAGGGACTCCTTTCATGTCCCCATTAAGCTGTTCACCAAATTGGTACCCATTTATCTACTCACGATTGCCCACTTTTGAACTGGATCCACAAGAGCTGGAACGAGTGACAGGAGCTATGGGTAAAGCTGCCGTCTTAAGTACACTTGCAAGCATCACTAAACACAATGAGTATTTGTGAGCTTATACCTTCAATAAATTGTGCTGGTGAGAGCTACTCAGTTACTTTTAAGAACCTGTAGATATGTTTAAGACTGAGCTACATCTTTAACTTCAGCTGTTATTGCTTACTAAGTGACCACATTCAACTGAACCATCCTGCATTCAACATTCAATTTTTAGTAGGAGAATATATGAAAGTTAAAGCATTATTTTTCATAAAATAGAGACACCATAACTGACTGGCTTAAAAGCCACCCTCAGAGTCCAGACTTTTATTAATTTATTTTATGGTACATACAACTATTTCACCTGGTAAACAATGAAATAAAAAATGTAATAAATAAAAATAAAATAGTAACATACATTTTATTACATTCAGTTAAAAAAGTAAAGGTTGAATTTTACAGGAGAGAAACTGGTAAATAAGGCTACTGGTTTAGAAGCATATGATGACAAAAGAAAGGCTGTGGGACAGTTGCCTAATTGCACAATGTTTCTAGTCATTTTGTTTATCTAACAAATCAGCTAAACTGAAATATTTCTGCAACCACGGCCATAATAGCAACTTCCAATACTCTAATCCAAACTGTTGCATTTTTATATACACATTCAAATATGAGTGTGTTTGTGGACATTTAAAAAAGAAGGGGAGTTTTGTGCGCGACAGCTCAAATATTTATTCAAAAAGTAAACGTTTTTTCATTCAAAAGGTTTTAAGAACATTTGGAAGAAATTAACTTGAATAAGCTGTCATAAAATAAAGAGCTTGGCAAAAGGAATTGACTTAGCAGCCTGTGAGTTTGAGAAGAAGGAAAGAGAGAAAGGATCACTTTCTGGATGAACAAAATGTTCATCACTTACATTGGTTTTAGTCTTAGCAAAAAAACTTCCAGCCATTATTTTCTACACACATGTCACATTATTTAATTCATAAGTGGAGTAGAATTTCCAACTTTCCTTACAGCTTCTGTTGTTTCACAGACTGTGTTAAAAACTTAAGCCTCCAAACAACAAACAAAGATCCATCTTTTTGAATCAAAGCAAGATTTTGGAAAAATCACCTGTTCTTGGGAATATCTTCTTGCTTGTCTTTTAGCCTATGGGAATCATATCCCTAAGATAACGTTTGATTAAAGTTTTTCTCACTGAAAGATCCAGAATCTGAAGTAATCCAGTGAAATTAAATGGTAGGCGATTCAGATGACTTGTATAGATCACTTGTAGAGCTATAGAAGAGAAATGAGAAAAATGGAACATAAAATTATCAATAGCCATTTCGAATGAGTATATTGCCTCCCATAATGACACAATAAAGCTTTTGATATTGGTTCTTGAAAAACCTAAGTGAAAAAGTGCTAAATATAATTTGTAGTCTTCCCTTTGTCATGCAATTTATCATGGTAAATGAATTCATGGCTTACTTTATGTTGACTATTTCATTTATACTGAAAATTGCCTTTAGATTTGAAGCTTATTCATGTCTACTAAAGAAAGGAAACTTAACTATCATACAATATCCTTATTTCCGTCTGGTAGCAAAATAATGCTTAGGGCTGTCCATTGCAGATTAGAGCTCTACACGGAATGGCAGAGATTCAATCTGGCTTTTAAAAAGGACAGGGAACATGAGACATTATTGCTGATGTTTGCTGGATAATTTAAAAAGCCAAAGAATACCAGAAAGAAGCCAGCATGGGCTTACTTGATTATGAAAAGGTCTTCAGTTGTGTTGTCTATGTCAATCTAGGGAATGTGCTTAGAAAAAGGAGACTCTCATTGACCACATTCAATACACGTTAGAAAACCACCCACATGATCAACCCAATTTTATGACCTTTTTTGCGGCAGTTATGAAGCAAATGCCATAGTCATTAAATGACGACTGTGTCCACTATGGAGTGTTATTGCCAAAAACGGTGGTAAATGCCAGTTTTCAGCCAAAACATAAATCATGGTCATGCTGCAAATTGTCATAAATGCAGGCCAGTTGCCAAGTGCTCAAAAAGCAATCACATGACCATGGGGAGGGGCCAGCCATCAAAATCTCAGAACCAGATAAGTACCTTTTTGGGAGGAGTCTGCTGTAAATTTGAATGGTAGCTAAGTGACAGGTCGTAAGTTAAAGACTATGTGTATTGAAGGAAGTAGATTGGAAAAAGATGAGTGTGGTTTTAAACTGGAGGGGAAAAAATCAATAATTTGCACTATGCTGATATACTCTGATGGCTGAAAATGCAAGGGATGACAAACTCTATTAATGAAAGCCAAGGAACATGGCGGAAAAAATGGGATCAAAATTAAATATAAAGAAGATCACAATAATGAAGCTGCTACAGCAACCAGTCTTAGAACTGATAATGGAGATACTGAACTGGTAGATACCTTCTGTTTTTTAGGATGAGCAATCAATTAAAGGAACACAGTCAAGAAATATTCAGATGCTTGGATGAGTCCAATATGTGGACTTTAAAGATCAGAATGGTTCAGGCAGCGATTTTTCCCTATGACATTCTCTGGAAGCGAAAGTTGAATTTTAAAGAATTAGGATTAAAAAAGAGTATTTATGCTCTTGAACATTAATGCTGGAGAAAACTCCTGACACCATGGACAACCAAGAAAACAAAAAATGAATCATTTTACCTGGCACCCTTCCTCACCTCAACAGAAGTACCAGCTGTTTTAAGATATATTTACTCTTCCAAGAGTGTTCAAAAGTAACTCAAATAGAAGAGGTGATCAGTGCAGAGAATCTCTGCACTTGTGAACTACTAAGGTTCCCCCAAAATAAGACCCAACGGGAAAATAAGCCTTGCTCCACTTTACATCGGGGAGGACTGTGTGGAGAGAGTTTCCTCCTTTAAATTTCTGGGAGTCTACCTCTGTGAAGATCTGACATGGAAAGTTAATACAACCCAGGTGGCTAGAAAGGCCCAACAGAGAATTCACTTTCTCAGGGTCTTGCAGAAGAACAGGGTAGAACAACAGCTTATGACCCTCTTATACCGGTCTACTATAGAGAGCGTCCTCTCGTATGGTATTGTGGTTTGGTATGCTAGTCTGACAGCCGCGGACAGGAAAGTATTACAGAGGGTTGTGAGCACAGCACAAGACATTGTGGGCTGTCCCCTGACACCACTGGATGACATCGCCAGGGCTCCTTGCCTTGGAAGAGTGAGGAAAATTCTCAGGGATGACTCACACCCTGGACGGTATCTCTTTACTCTCCTACCATCAGTTAGGAGATATAGGAGTATAGCCAGCCGTACCAACAGGCTGAAAAACAGCTTTTATCCATGGGCTGTTAGGCTTTTGAATGGGATATAATCTCTGTGAAGTTACGCACAATTTACTTGGGAGGCCGGTGTGTGGTGTAGTTGGTTCACATGGTGTGGTAGGATGGAGGGTTTGTTGTCACTGTGTGTTGGGGGGAGGGAGCACGGGGAGAGGCTCAGCTAATCTCAATGTACACATGTTGTACTTTGACAATAAAGGTTTATTATTATTAGCATGATTTTTCAGGATGCTCATAATACAAGCCCCGCCCCCAAAATAAGCCCCAGTTAAAATCGTCAGTCAGAGGGATGCATTTAGTACCGTATTTCCCCGAATATAAACTCTAACTGGAAATAAGCCCTAATTCATCTTTTGGAGCAAAAATTAATATAAGACCTGGGGGGTAGGTTGAAAAATGGCTAAAGCTTCCGTTTCAAAAACATGCACTGAAACCCTCCCTGAACCCCACAGCAACAATTGCTGGATGTTCTCTTGCCAGCGTATGATACATGGTGAGAGGAGAAGTGCAGGAAGTGAAATCTACCAATCCCTGCCCTTTAATTCCCAATGTGGAAATGATAAGGACAGCACTAGTTCCTTACCTCAACACTGAGGTAAGGGAGGCCTTGACCACCAGGTCAGTGCAATTTATGTTGATACGATTTTCTGCCTATCGAGGGCTGGAAGAAAGCATACTAACACAGTTAAATATAGTTCTCGGACAGATAGTAACTGCCTCTGAGAGAATGCTATCAGGTGTCTTAAGTTTTTGAACTGACTACAAGTCTCTGCTCAGCCGAATGCTAAAGAATGCTGGCATCACGGCTTGCCACCTTAGACCCCAGATGGGCTCAATCAAGGACCAACAACCACAACTATATACAGAATGCCATTCCATGACCCAGAAGAACAGTCTCCCACTGTAACACCCAAGATCCTACAGAAATAAGCTTCCTCTCTTCTTGTCCTGTCAATTACAGGACCTCCTTCCTTAGCTTGTAGTCAGCAAGATGTGTTGGAGTACAGTTTCCAGGCTTCCAAATCTTTATGTTTCCACGGTTGAATGTAACTGCCATTTTGTAAATTATTAGAAAGGACAGCATTTCATTTAACCAAATGGAGTGAAAGCAGCTAGTAATATATGCTGCACTGAACTTGGTACTGCTTAAAGTCTTACAACATTTATTACTACTGTAAAACAATCCTATTAAAAAAGAAAGCGGGGACAGGTGGAAAGCTTGTAAACAATCAGCTGATAAATAATATTTTGTATGCTTGCATATTTGTAGCAAATATAAATATCCCTTCATCCTAATGGCAGATTTCTTGGCATGCATGCCTATATGTGTGCAAGCACAAAAACACCTGTCAGATTTAATATGTCTAAAGCTTAGATAACTACAAGGCAAAATGCAGAAACTAACTGCACAATTGCTTCCTACTTTGTTTAAATGTAAATGTGTATTGGCCTCAGTATAGAAATGGTGGCTGTTGATATATATCTTTTCAAATCAGACACTGGCATTAGTCAGATTTACACTTAGGTCATTCTACATGGTTGTACAGAAACCTTGAAGCTATGCCAAAATCCTGCAGCTGTCACTAGTGCAAAATAAACACCCATGATAAATGGCTTGTTCACGGATAGCTACTACTGAGCATATATCTTGCTTAGTAGTTGATTAATATGGAAAAGTCAAGTTCTAAGTGTGTGGTTATAATTCTATAGGGGACATCACAAAAATACTGTCGTTCCTGTTCTAAATGTTGACTTACTGTAAATCTTGTTTGTTACAATTCAGGGTAAAAACGTTTATCCTGATGGTACTATGTGCTTACATTCTCCTGCAAGCTTTATTCCTCATATTTAATCCATTTTTAATATTGTGCACCACTTGGAGATGTTTGGAGGTGGTTATAAAAAAAATTAAACAAAGAAGTAAAAGAAAATTATGGTATTTATATGAGATGTTTAAAGTTTGAAAAAGTAAAATAATCTATTACTTGACAGCTAATCACACGCACCTAGAAATTAGGTTTTGGATATTCATTGAAGAGTGTATAGCTTTGGATGTCAGGGAATTGATGCTGCAGCCCATAAACTATAGGATAAAAGGCTATCCACCCTGCCTTTATCGAAAATCACCTCTTCCAAGATATTGAAGTTGAAGTAAAATATTTTATTTGATATTTGAAGTTTGTTTGTTTTTTTAAAAAAATCTGAACAAACTTCTCTTTCTGAATGGTAAAACTGACAGGTGGACTGTATCCCTTCAAATTGTAGGTGAGGCATCTCTCCAGGATAAACACATAAAAATACTCTAGTATATAGACAAACATAAGTATTAACATTTTAAAAGACCTTTGAGAACAGGCTTAGTTCATTATTGGCACCTCACTTGCCATTATGAGGAATGGCCTTGGCTCCTCCACATGAGATAGCTCCCTAAGTGGCCCTTGGGAGAAGGGTCAACTGGCATATACTAATACGCATGGAAAACTCCTCAAAGTTGTGAATTCATCTTTGTGAGAGGCCCATGTGTGGGGACAGATCTAAAACTCACAACTTTACCCCACCCTCAAGAATAATTTGAACATTTTGCTAACAAGAAATCCAGGCTAAGCTCTCTTTCCCAACATGCTAGCAATTTATGTACAAGATTTAATTATTTAAATTATTTTTACAGAAGACTCTTTAGGCACAAGTCTGTTCCCACTTATAGTCTGCATAGTACAGACTGGATGTTGTTATACTCTCTGTGAGAAACTAGGCTTTTGAAATGCTGGGCTATTAGATAAACCAAGCATTCAATCTTCTGAACTGATTTATGGCACAGGGCCCACAATTGAATATTTTTATCCTATTTATAAGTTTCGCTGTTTGTTGCAGAATGGAAGCAAAAGGATACTCACAATAGTTTTGATCAATATTGGTGAATTTCTATCATTTTATAAAATGTAAGGAGGTCAACTGCATAGTCATGGCAATCATCCAAACAATACCAGAGTAACGGTTGTCACCCTAATTTTTTATGATATAAATATAATCCCCAGAGATTAATACTATGATTTAAAATGTGGACAACTAAAGGAATTAGCAGCCTCACTGTGGCTATATTTATCAACTGGATAGCCCATGATTTGCTTAGCAATAATTTTGTGAACCCAGCTTACATATTGAATGAAGAATAGGGTTAATTACAAGTGAGCCTTTTTAACATGCTATCACCTCTAGGAACAGGACTTCAAAGCATATAATCACTTTTACTTTTGCCATCCTTGAACTCAGGAATGAGAAAATATTCTGTTCTCAAGCCTCTACAAAGGTTTAACTGGGATTCAGAACAAGATAAACTGTATTATGTTGTAGCCTTGAATCCCCATTAACTGGGATTCAGAACAAGATAAACTGTATTATGTTGTAGCCTTGACAAGATTATTTTCTCCTAAAAGCATACAAAACAAAACAATCTTTACTATTACTTTATTATTAAAGGAACAACTTCAGTTAGGCTTTAATGGAGAGACATTTGGTTCACAAAGAGAAGATCCATGTTATAGTAATCTAGTCAAGATAGAAGAAAAAATATATATAGCAGAACAGTGTGTACATATTAGATATTTTTATGCACAACACCCAGAATTATTTGGAGTTGGGTATTTTAAGTAAATATTTTTAATATGTTTGAATATTAGTAGCTCGGGTTGGTAGTTGGACTGTTGGTTTGATCTCCGTGCTTGGCGATTTGACTGCAAACGTTTTGTCTCCATTCGCGGGGACATTTTCAGTGCGCTATGAATTGTGCTCCTCTGTCAGTGTACTGGCCTCTAGAAAGAGTACAGAGAAGAGCAATAAAGATGATCAGGGCACTGGAGGCTAAAACATATAAGGAACGGCTGCTGGAATTGGGTATGTCTAGTTTAATGAAGAGAAGGATGAGAGGGGACATGATAGCAGTGTTCCAATATCTAAGAGGCTGCCACAAAGAAGAGGGGGTCAACCTATTCTCCAAAGCACCTGAAGGCAGGACAAGAAGCAACGGATGGAAACTAATCAAAGAGAAGCAACCTAAAACTAAGGAGAAACTTTCTGACAGTTAGAACACTTAACCAGTGGAACAACCTGCCTGTTCTGTACCAGCCTGCTACCGGCCCTGCAGAAAAGGCAGGGACAACCCCTTTTACAAGAAGGCAAGAGGCTGGAATTAAGCCTGCCAAATTTATGAATACAAAAAGAAACAAAACAAGACACGAACCAAGAAACAGGAGCTTTTCAAGCGGTTGCCTTCAGCAAACCAGCCCTCCCACGCATTCCCCTTTTATACAGTTCAGGGCGTGGCTTCTCTCTGCCTCCTTCCGAGGTGCCCCATTGCCTTCCTCTGTTTACTCCTGATTGACTGCCTCCTGCGTCGGGCGTCCTTGAACAGGGCCAGCTGTAGGTCATCTTCATCCACGCTGTCAGGCTCACACAGCTGGGTCTCCGTCGTGACCAGGTGGGAGGGGCCTGGCTGAGGGCTCTGCGGAGCCTCAAGGCCATCATCAGCAAGCTCTTCAACACCCCCCTCCTCCTCCTCAGAGTCGTCCGACCCAACTGCCGAACCCACAGGCTGACCCTGAATCACAACACTGCCTTCAGAAGTGGTAAATGCTCCAACACTGGAAGTTTTTAAGAAGAGACTGGACAGCCACTTGTCTGAAATGGTATAGGGTTTCCTGCCTGAGCAGGGGGTTGGACTAGATGACCTCCAAGATCTCTTCCAACTTTATTATTATTATTATTATTATTATTATTATTATTATTATTATTATTATTATTATTATTACAAATATCATTTTATGTGATGTAAAACCAATTTCCATCACACAAAAAGTTATTTAAAGGCCAGTGCTCTGACAGACGACCACAATTCATAGTATACTGAAGATGTCCCCCACGAATGGATACAAAACATTTGCAGCCAAATCGCCAAGCTCGGAGAACAAACAAATAGCCCATTTTTTTCTAATACACAACACATTATTAAGGTTAGATAGTAGGGAAGCAACCAACAACAACTCATGTTGTTCCATTTACTAATAGAGCTGCCACTTGAATGCTAATTCAATTTTGCTGACATCATGGCATGTAGAAAGCACAAACTTTCAGAAGAGAATTAATCCTGGTGCTTATTTATTTTCTAAGTCTGAAGAAGAATTGATAAGATAAAAATATTGGGTCTGTTTGCTGCTGGCAGTATTCACACATTTAATTATTTTTTATTTTTTATTTAAATTTTAATTCCATTTATATCCCGCCCTTCTCCGAAGACTCAGGGCGTCTTACAAGTTTAGCAGTAGCCTTCATTCTATGTATATGCCTGCTTATTAGGGCTTTCATACACCCCCCCCAAGCGGCATTATTACAAAGTCAGCTTAATTGCCCCCAACAATCTGGGTCCTCATTTTACCTACCTCAGAAGGATGGAAGGCTGAGTCAACCTTGAGCCTGGTGGGATGCGAACCTGCACTAATTGCAGGCAGCTGGTGTTACTTAAGGAGGCATTAGCCCACTGCTCCACCAAGGCTCTTGGTTAGTTTTCTATACCACCCATTTAATCATTTAATCATTTAATCAAAGTGACTCTGGGCAATTTACAAACATAATAAAATAATATAAAAATGACTAAAAGCACAGTTAAACATGCTCTACCAGGATGTTCACTCCAGGTAGTCTGAGAAATACACCTCATTTGGAAAAAAATGTCACTTCATGAGGTGAAGCTATGTGCTGTGCATCTTACTTTTATTGAATTATTATATTTTATTTTAATCACACTTTTTATTAGATTACTAAAGACCTTTGAATGGGGATGGGGTGGAGCAGAAGAAACAGAGAGCTGGTGAATAAAATATGGATGGGACTGGTTGTTGCCTAATTTATATAAGATTTGTGCTCTTTCCTATAGCAGATGTATAAACACTATCAAAGGTCTATTGTGTTCTAGTTATCTGTGAGAGAAAACAAAAGCAGTTTGTTAAATGTTTGTTTGGAATTATAGTAGTAAAATATTTTCAGTCTTTGTAGTGTTACCTCCTAAATAAATGGGATATTTTAAACATAAAAGCTAGCCAATTCTTTCTTGATTGAGATAACTTTTTAAAAACACATTTACTGTATCTCCATACTTAAATGATCATTGATATTTTGCAGGGAGGACAAAAATGATTGATAGTTATGACAAGATGGTTATGGCAGAAGTATAACCAAATCCCATCACTTTATATTGCATGAAATACCAATGCACATACAAAAATAGTGGGGCTTGGGTTGGATCATACAAATAATCCTTGACTTACAACCACAATTTAGCCCAAAATTTATGTTGCTAAGTGAGACATTTGTTAAGTGAATTTTGCTCCATTTTATGACTTTTCTTGTCACAGTTGTTAAGTGAATCACTGCAGTTGTTAAGTTAGTGACATGATTGTTAAGTGAATCTGGCTTTCCCATTGTCTTTGCTTGTCAGATGGTCACCCCAGGAACTGTCATAAATATGAATCAATTGCCAAGCACCTGAATTTTGATCATCTGACCATGATCTTTTCTTGGCAATTTTTCAGGAGTGGTTTGCCCTTGCCTGCTTCTTCCTAAGGCTGAGAGAGAGTGAATGACCCAAGATCACTCCTAAAATGGGACTAAAAGTCAATCTCCTTATTTCTAATCTAACAACATAACTGTTAGGCCAGACTGGCTCTACTCAAAGTACTTCAGTTATGTGATTTGTATTAGTTCAGCAGTATTTAGCAGCAGCTTGGATTTTAGGCTAATATTAATTGCAGGAATTGATTAGGCAGAAAGAGAAGCTAGAGGTTGTGAAATTACAGTTGATGAATTCACAAAACAAGGGAGAAAATGCATTATGTCTGTTTCTAATGGAGCCTTTATTAAACATTTCTTAAATTTAAATAATGCTATTAAACTTTGTAATGTTACAAATCACAGACCAAGAACTCAGACTTCATACATGGCATCTGATTACTGCACTGGACTACAGAAATTCTTAGCCTAATATTTAAATTCAAATCTGGTAGATTTTTTTTATATAAAAAAATATTAAAGGGTTTTTTTGGTTAAAAAATGTTAAAAGGTAGAATTCTTCTTCAGCCTTTGAATACATTCCTCTGAAAGAGCTATTGTCCATACTCTTGATAATAAGTTTATATATACCAATTTTTGTATAAAACCCTGAGGAAATTTTGCAATGGAAGTTTTCCAATCTTTCCACTGCAAGGAACATTCTGACTCAATGTTTATGTTTTAATATTTTGCAAACATTTCACCTTTAATGGTAATATTTGTTGTTTCTGATTAAAAAAAAACTTATCAGATCTTGAGATTAGATTTCCTTCATTCCAATAAATCATTTATTCTAAATATGTTCTATTCTTCCAACTTTAAATTGTACTTGTTTTTTTAAAAAAATTAGATATAGGATTTTTTTTTAGTATTGGAAAAGATTAAAGCAGATCAGCCATTTTTTAAGACCAAAATTATAATACAGCATCATAAGAAGGCCCAGAAATGTTACTATAATATCTATTTTTAATTTTCATAAATGGAACTGTTAATTTAGAACAGCAGTACCTAAAATTTGTATATAAATCCTTGAATATTAGTACTGTTTCTAAATATATGAATAAGCTGCTAGGAATACTGTAGCATACAGTTCCAAATTAAGAATTGTAAGCCCTCCTTTGTTAATTGAAAAGCAATACTATTCAAAAGCAACCAATTTAAGGCATTTTTTCCTTCTTTATCAATGTGTTTATAAAATCTGCCAAATTGTAATTTATTCATATTGGTAAAAATTGGAATCATGTGGGGTAAAAATTGTAAAGCTGACATTTTCCCTACATCAAATTCACCAAACCCTGAAGATTCTGCTCTTCCTATTTTTTCCAAAGAACCCTATTTACTAGATATGATTTCTACCAATTAATTGTTTGAGAACTTTAGGCCAGGGCTTTTCAAACAGTGGTACGGGTACCACCTGTGATACATTGGCACCTGGCATGTGGTACACGACCATCCTAGAAAAGTGGTAGCGGGAGAGGGGAATGAGCTGAACCGGTGACAGCACCACAGAAGCCTGAGTGAGAGACGGCTGGAGCTGCAGGGCTGTCAGGGCTCAGTGGAAGCACCAGGATCAGCACCAGGCTCCAGCTGGAGCTCGGCGCTGATCCTGGCGCTTCTGCTGAGCCCAGAAGAAGCGCCGATCAGCTGGAATGTTGCAGCATCTCCAGGGTCTTGTGATTTACATTCAAATGCTTGGCAACTGATTCATATTTATAACGGTCACAGTGTCCCAGGGTCATGTGAAGTAACCCAAACCTGCTGCAACCACCAAGCAGACGGGGGGGGGAATAAAAACCAAACACCCCCCACTCCACCCCCACTGCCCATCCTCAACAGAAATGCTCACAATAAAAACGTCGGACAGGAGGAAGAGCGCCACCGGGCAGCCAGGCAGGTGTCTTGATCAGCTGTGGCTTGGGGGTCACTTTTTCAGTGCCATTGTAACTTCAAACAGTCACTAAGCAAACTGTTGTAAATCAAGGACTATCTGTACTTCATCACTTTTTTCCCTTTTTTATCATAAAGTTTTTGACACCTTGCTAGGCGGTGGTATTCGGATATTGCCATATCCTAAAAGTAGTACAATGGGTGGAAAGGTTGAAAAGCCCTGCTTTAGAGACTATTCTACCCAATAATTTAAATCAGAAACAACACTATAGGAAATTAGTGACTCTGAATTTGGAATGACATGAAGACAGAAAAATCAGATGTATACATTATTTTAATACTTTTACAAAGAGTGAAAACCCTTCAAATATTTTTATTAATACTGACATTTTTTTTCACCAAAGTGGAAAAAAACAATAACCTAATGGCTCCAAGTGAGATACAGCTAATGTTAATAAACCTTACTGTGCTTTTATATCTGTGGGACCCCTAACCAGTTCTGGAACATCAAATCCTGGAGGTGAGCAGCCATTTTAAAAATGCTTTTTTAGTATCCCTGAAACACTTCATGAACTGGTCAAAGGGGGAAAGTTTTGATAAGAAGAAGGAAAGAGAATGTTGCATCTTGTTTGCTTCCTTGCTTGTGGTTAATGGTATATTTGAAAAGGCCTCTAAAATACAGCACAAGATATTAAATGTAATCAGTGAAAAAATGATACCCCACCCATTTGCTACTGGAAAATTGGTTAATTTTTTAAGCATGGTGTTTAGGATGATATGTAATGACTAGCCCTAATCTGATTTCCTGTTTACGGAGAGCTCTGGTACTAATATAATACTCTGTTGAAGAGTTCACACATTCTGTCTGTGATCGGTCTTAAAGTCTCATCCAACAAGAGGAGCAGCTGAGTCCAGCTACCCTGAGCTGATTCATTCAATTCATATGCTTGATATGTAATCCACAGCTCAATTAATCACTGACTAACTGATTAATGTTTTCAGCAATAATCTTAACTATCCATTTTTTTCACTTTGCTAGTAAATAAGAAAAGGTCATAACTTTTCCCATGGAAAGTTGGATTATTAATGAATGCAATCCATATGCTCCTATATAGAAACCAGAATCAGATGTTTTTGTGGCAATAGTTTATAGATTGCAACAATCTGCTTTGTATGGCTGCAGTTTATTCTCTCTCTCTCTCTTTGTTTTGATGACCCAAGGGATATAAGCAATTCTAATTGTTTAAATAATAATTATATTCCTTTCTCCTTCATATGAGATATAACTCATTATGGATACCTTAGTGGAAATAGTAAATGTTTATCTGAGACCACTGGATTGTGCCCAACAGTTCAAGCTGGAATGATATTATTATATCACAACGTATTTTTTTTCACACTAAACGGCCAAGGAATGAGTATCACATTTTATCTTTATAAAAATATCACTATGTATTTCTTGTAGAACATCAACAGAGAGTTCAGGAGACTGCCATTGGCAAACGTTTCTCCCAACAGAAATGCAAAGTATGTAAATGTGCAACTGTTATTAACAACCAAGTGTGAGAAACATTAGGCAGGAAGACTGTTACACAAACAAAAATTCAGGGAAAAGGGCACTGGATTTGAATTGAGATATTAAGTCATAATTCATACCATTCAATGACTATATCAGCTGTTTGTAGGGATTCTTATAACTGTTACAATAAAGGTTTAAATCCCGGGCTATGTTGTTCAGGTTTCTGGGAAACATGCTAAGATTGTGCCAGCGTTTTACATTTATTTTATATTTTATTTTTCACATTTCTAGACACACACACCAGTCTCCCTCATAGATTCCAACCTTGAGGAGTGTGACAATGAGCAACTTTGAAACAGCTAGCAATATAAGTTAAATGTATGCAGGGATGTATATATGTATGTGTGAGGCAGGGAATGCTGGAGAGGGAGAAAAAGAATGAATTTAGTGTAGTGATTAAGAGCAGTTAACCCAAAACCAGGAGACCAGGAATTCTACTCCTAATTCAGGCACAAAGCCAGCTGGGTAACTTTGGGCTAGTCACTATCTCTCAGCTCTAAGAAGCAGGCAAAGGTAAACTACTTTAAAAAATGCATCGGTCACTTCTAAAAAGAAATATTTATCCTAGTCTATAAAATGGGATAGCCAGTTTCATCTAGAAAGCCAGTTTGGTCTAGTGGTTAAGGCACCAGGCTAGAAAGTGGGATAATGTGAGTTCAAGTCCCACCTTGGTCATGAAAGCCAGTTGGGTGACTTTGGGTGGCTCACTCTCTCAGTTCAACTACCGGTACCTCACAGGATGGTTGTTGTTGAGAAAATCAGAGGAAGGTGTGTCAGATATGTTCTTCACCTTGAGTTATTTTTAAAATAATAATGGTGGAATACAAATAAACAAATGGGGTTAAATACATTTAGGGTTCCCAAAAGCTTCAAAAACATGGTTTGATCCCAGGCCTGGGGTTGATGTTTATTGTTTGTCTAAAGCTACTGTTTTGTTGATCTTGTTTATTAGATCATTTTAGTCTGTGTCCATCTGATTTAATTTTTTAGTTGCTTGTATGTTTTTTTCCTACTCAAAGTCTATTGGAGTTGGGCAGATAATAATTTTATATAAATAAATAAATAAATAAATAAAACATGGTTCGATGTAACCTATCTTTATACAAATCAAATGCTTCTTTTGTTGTAGAAAAAGAAACAGGATAATGCAAAGGTGACTGCATTCACTGATTTCTGCTTCCCCAGCATCACCTCTTATGTGTTTCTGGAAAGTCGCCTAGCTCTCTTCTAAAACACCTTTGATTCCCATGCTGAGGAGCAGAGAGAGAGAATAATATCAAAAAAGGATAAATATCACCATCCCTTTCTCCAATACAAGGCAGAATGTACTGAACACACAATTTTACTTTATAATTTATTGCTAATCAGGGTTACAGGTTCATCCATGCTGGATGAGAATGAAGTACTTGATAGCAGTTTAGAATAGAATTATGGATACAGCATTTATTTTAAAAAAAGAAAAATGTTTTATTGGATGGTGGTGGAGGAGGAGGAGGAGGAGGAGGAGGAGGAGGAGGTTATGAAGATGAATTTTTATGCTGCCCAACTTCTCATGATTTACCAAAACCTAAAAAGGCAAAATAGTAGATATGGAGCCTAGGCATACAGCTCTCAGCACATAATATAAAAAAGTCTTACTGGAATCAAAGGGACTTTTCATTAGCTGTGTCTAGATAACACACTAAACATTTTATTGTGTGTAATCAAATATTGTTACATATTGTGCACTGAAACCTAAAACAGCATCCTATTCATTCAAATTAGACTTAGATGTGTTGGTTATAAAACACAATTTGAATGAACCTCAAACGGTAGTTGTATCTGCTTCAGATGACATCACAAAAATTGGATTAAACTTGAACATGCTAAGAGGCTAAGTAGATGGCATGGCCATCTCATTAATTCCTTTTTTGCTTAGTATGTCTGATTATGGAACTGATACATTAAATTTCCTCTTGAACTAATAAAAATGAAAACAATATCTTTATATTAAGCAAAAGTTGGATTTCAGTGAAGCATAGTAGCATGATGTATTCATTTTTTTTAAAAAAAATCCAAATTAGATAGTAGATAGATGAAAGACAGACAGACAAACAGAAAATAGACATGGTGAGAACATTTGGACAAGTATACATAAAAAAAGTCTGACTAAAGCATGCCATGAAGAGCATTTATTATCAAGGTGAGCTACAGCTCAGTCATTTGGCATTTAGAAGAAATAACTTTGTAGTAATTTTGCTTATTTGGAGAAAAAAAATCTCTTAAGAAGATCACTGACATGGTATTGTTCAACAATTTGCAAGACAAATAACTGTTGTTGTTGTTTAAACTAAACACAGCCTACTCTGTAAAATACATCCTTGGTTTGAATGGCAGCAGTAATAGAGAAAGCTGAAAAGCCTTCACACACACACACCCAGGAACAGCCAAAGAAAGGAGTCAAGAGGGTGTTGCAACCATAAGATGGGTGGATCAGCCCTCTCTTACACGCATTACAATAAAACCGGGATGAGACATAGATCATATTGTCATCCATGCCATCTTGCTTTGTTTTTTTCCATCACAGCAGATACCCCTGATTTTTTTCCAGTCATCAGGTTTAGCGATTTTATACTAATCATGTAGAACAGTGTTTTTTTTAAAGCTTAGCATATTTAAGGTGTGTGAACTTTAATTCCCAGAATTCTCAAGCCAGAATGCTGGCTGAGGAATTCTGGAAGTTAAAATCCGTACATCTTAAATTTGCCAAGTTTTAAAATACACTAATGTAGCACATGTCACACACATTATTTTTATTTATTTTTATTTTAGACAAAAGTCTTTTGTGTTTTTTGTAAGAGAATGACATAAGAGAACACATAAAGGAGGGTGTGCCTAGGCTGAAATGGCTGAAGAAGAAATGAATAGAAATGCAAGGGAGACTCTTCAGGATTAATAAGTAATTCATTACACCTATGATGATCTCAGAAGCTTTTTGCTGTCTTTTATCTTATCTTCGTCTTTTGACCAGGCTGGTTGTGCTCTTTCTCTTGTCCATTTAATTAAAGGAACAAGAACGAGGAGGCAGGGAGGGAGGTCAACCCATTAGAAATCAGGCCACACAATACTCTAAACTTGAAACGGAGCTTATATAGAGAGTAAAAAACAAAGAACTGCAGCCTGACAACAAGACAACTGAATACATGAAATCAATGCGTTTTTTGTAAAAGAAAAAGGTGCCAGAACTCACACATGTCATACAACCCGCCTTGCCTACCCTACAAGGTTCCATCCAAAAAAGGTGCCGGAACTCCGTTCTGAGTGTTCTATGAGAAAAAAAGCCCTGCATGAAATAAGGAAAAACATAAAATACCATTTTCTTGCTCTTCCTATTAGAAATACTATTACCTGATTTGTACACTGCATTAAAGCATGAGTTTGCTGCACCACGGTTTATTGGATAAACCACAGTGACAAAGTTCATATAATATACTAAGACAAAGACAAACCATGTCATGTCTTAGTGAATGATATGAGGCAGCTTCATTTAAAGGATAGTTTCTCCAAAAATTAAAGTATGTATGTGTAATAAGCTTTTATCACTTAGGCCACAACTCTAAACTGCCAGTTCTCATTTGGACCGTTCCAATTGTCTGGAAGAATGAGCTGTCTTCCCTCCCTTATCTGCCACTCTGAAAACAGATTGAAGGGACATGTTTAATTTGGAAAAGAAAAGAGTGGGTGGGAAATTAAAGCACCCTTTCAATTTCTGAAAGGGTTCCACACAAAGAAAGTCAAGAATTGTCCAATATTTTTCCAGAATGAAGGATTCAAACTAAGGGAAAGTCAGATTTCATATCAGCGTTTAGGAGAAACATCCTAATCCTGAGAAGTGTTTGACAGTTGAACAAATTACCTGTGGAGATAGTGAATTTCCATTCACTGGTGTTGTTTCAGCTTCATTGAGATTAATCCTGGAACTAGAAGGCTTGTAGGCAGAGATCCAAGGACACAGTTGTTGATAAAGCACGTTTATCAACAGAAAGGGGATCCTTTTGAACTGCAAGTCCAATGCAGCAAGACAGTATCAAATCATAAAGAATAAATGTATCTACTAATATTAGTAAAATATGTCCTACGCTCAAAGAAGTTATTCAGGTCACCCAAACTTCTGAAATAGATTATTTTCAACTCAGATTGGACTATTTCCTCTGACAGTTTGTTACAGGGAGGTTGTCATCTGTATGCATTCTGTGTTGAAGCATAACAAAAAGTGGCATCATTTTTAAATAAATTTGAAGCTGCTTGAAGTAATTACATATATTAATCAGATTTGGAAACAAAGTGTAATATTTTCAGAGGTACACAGAATGCAGAATGTGCCCAGAATGTAATGTAATGTAATGCCATGGAGATAGCAATGGAAGCATTAGTAGAAGACACACAACCCTCTGTACAAACTGGCCCAATCTTGTTTGTGTCTGTGTCTATGGGGGGTGTTAATGCTTAGCCACTCAGAATGGAGCACAGGCGCTTATGATCAAATGTTGCTGTAGTTTCATTCAAGGACAGATATATAAGTTGTACAAAAGAAATATTATTGTACCTTCCTTCTATTGTCCTGGAGAGTAAGACATTAAACCTCACTAAAGCTTTTTTGTGAGGAACAATGAAAATTGCAGAAGCCTTTAGGTGCAGAAAAGACTTAGATAAAGAGACTCAGAATAGGCTACTACTGCAATGGTTCAAGATGTTAGGTCTGTTTCTCTGCTGATCCAAATCAAAGACACTTTATCTGATCACTGTACATGTCAAACTCACTAGCTCAGGGGTGGGCGTAGTTTTGGGATGACACATCCAGCCTGCAGGCCGACAGTTTGACACCCCTTTTTCAGGACTATGAAGGACTGGCCTAATTTATTAAATTATTAATTAAAAAGTATTAATCAATTAAAGAATATTCATCAATTAAAAAGAATTGGAGGTAGGCAACACCTCTTTTTCCACAAAGCAAAGCTATCAGTAAGGATGATATGAACCAAGGACTCATCCCACAAAAACTGATTTTGTCCAGTATTTCAAATGGCAAATTTTCATATGGGCTTTCATAAAGATAAAGCCAAACTCAATGAACACACAGCAGGAAATGAAGAGCAACTTTCTTCACAAAATTAGATTGGAATCAAGTTGCTTTGGAGTCTAGATATATATGGTAATTGTATATTATGAATAATTCTTTGGTCATTTAAACTAAGTTAGTGGTTTAATTTTTTTTTTAAAGCTGTATGCCTTAACTTTAATAAACTGTCTAGAAATAAAGTCTGTTCGAGAAGTCATCCTATCTACTAAATTGACTGTGTTGGTTCTATATTAATGTTTACTAGTCAGGCACCATTTTGACATGCTGGGACTACAAGCCACCGAATTCCTAGCTAAGGAGATCATTCCAATTTGCAGTGTAGGGGCTTGTAGTCTCAACACAAATGGAAAAGATATTTTAACCCTAAAATTTAGTATCTAATTTCAACTAGAAATTAATATTCATGATTCATTAAAAAATGCAACTGGATGGCACTGGAATGTTTTTCTACAGTTAGTGTCCTTTCCTTTCAGTGTCCCCTGCAATGATAATTACATTTTGTAGCACTGAGAGAAGACTAATGAGATAAGAAGGTTACCAAGGAAATTGAGGATAACCCTGTCTTTCACCCTGCCAGAAGGAAAATAATTTGCATCCCAACACATCCTTTCATGCCATATATATTTTTCACCATTACTAATTTTATCCTGGCTTGCATTCCTAGGATTATGCATCCAGGAACCTGAAGGAGCTCTTAACTTAGCAGAAAGTTTCCATCAGAATTTGCTTTGACTGCTTTGTGAAAGAATAAATGATTTGCTCTGTAGGAGTGCCTAGCATGTTATATTTTCCACTCAGCTTGACCTCTACTTTGCTGATGTGAAGTGATACAGTACAACTGAAAGCAGTAATTGCAGGCATGAGCTGGGATAATTTCATCAAATGAAACAGATCTCAACTGTTGCTTGAGTGGCTGAAAGGGTGTTCGCAGGGCCCTCCTCAAACGTATTTGTTTATCGTACTCATGGGCACTGCTGAGTCAGCCTCTTTTCTAAACTGCATGATGTTTAAATTGAACCAGGAATGAACTTAGGCCTGCTGTGCCTGGAAGAAATTAAAGAGCTTATGGAGAATATCAGTTGTGGTTAATCAGGAATTTGATGATATTCCCTTGTTGAAATGTTGTAGATACTGAGACAGCCCCTTATAATCATTGCTTTTATCTCTCTTCATTGTTCTTTTCTTCAAAGTTTGATTTTCCTCCCACCAGAACACAAAGGGGGCCTGCTGAAATTCCAGTAAGGTAATAATAACCTTTTAGATGAAAAGTCTGTGCAAACATTAATTCCAAAAATACTCATCATCCAGTCTTGGATGAACCTGCTGTCTTTTAAAGACATTTTCACAAAACAATCTGCTCAACCACTGAGACACAAAGAAACTGGATTTGTGATGTTGGCCACCTTCTGTGCATGGGAGAGTTCTGCTTCTTTATATTACCTAGTAGTTTGAGCTCCGTGGAAGGTGCAAACAGTTTGTCTTGCAGGAGATCCATATTAGTATTATCTTCAAAATGACTGGAGATCAATAGTTTCTTATGGCTCAAAAAGGACAAGATGTGAGCCAACTTTTGCACCTCAACCATAGAGCAAGCTAAGCAAGATCATAACGTGAGTCAGGAAGAACACCTTTCACCTGTGTTAGCATAGGCATGCCATTGGAGTCAAGCATCACATCAGATCTGGTAATATGAGGACTTTAGAAGGATTTCAAAAGTCAAATGGATGAGAGCCCTGAAAATGTTAATACTATTGTATATGCTTTTTTTGAAACACATGCCTCAGAGCAGTAGGAACATTGCAAAGAGGATAATGTTTATATACCCCCAAATAGATTTGATCCATATCATAAACTTGGAAGAATTGAAGTTGATTGTTGTATATTCAGGTTCCTACTGCTAATTTTCTTGGATCAGAGCTAAGGTTCTGCATTTTCAAGATTTAAACATGAAATTAAGCAACTGATTACAAATCAAGACTGAGAATGCTGGGCTTTGGATAAATTGTGCCAAATCTGAATCTGTAAAGGTTACCACTTATTCTCTCCCATGCCTTTAGGAAAAATTGCCTTAAAATAATTTATGTCTGTATGTGCAATTTGCCCATTTTTATAAACACTGCACAGTCTTTAGTGTCTTTGTCAAACAGTAAATATACATGACTCTTAATTTTTCCCAGCACTATTTGCTAATATAATAGGTAAAGTTAAAGGTTCCCCCCCACATGCGTGCTAGTCGTTTCCAACTCTAGGGGCTGGTGCTCATCTCCGTTTCAAAGCTGAAGAGCCAGCGCTTGTCGAAGGATGTCTCCGTGGTCATGTGGCCGGCATGACTAGACGACAAAGGCGCACGGAACGCTGTTACCTTCCCACCGTAGTGGTCCCTATTTTTCTACTTGCATTTTTACGTGCTTTCAAACTGCTAGGTTGGCAGAAGCTGGGACGAGTAACAGGCGCTCACTCTGCTACGCGGCACTCGGGATTCGACCCGCCAAACTGCCGACCATCTGATCAATAAGCTCAGTGTCCTAACCCACTGAGCCACCACGTCCCTTGCTAATATAATAACTGTGAATAAAACACAGTGGGTGAGTAGGGGAAAACTTGCTATAATCCCAGCTGAATTAAACTGGTTACATGGGTCTTCCAGCTGAATTTTAAGCACTTTCTCACATCTCCAGATTTCTGATCTAGTATAAAAGCTTCTCTTCATCAAGGGTGGGAAAAGCTTTATTATTATTATTATTATTATTATTATTATTATTATTATTATTATTATTAATTTTCAGTGGTTAGCAAGGTTTTTTTTCAGGATGTTCTAATTTTTTTCTGTTATTATATGAGAATTATGGGCAGCATGGGCAACTTACTTTTCTATGTCTGCTACTTTGTGCCACCTACAGATACAGTTATATCTGTCATTGCCCTTTTAATGCTCAGTATTTCAGCCAGGAAAAGATTTGGGCTCGACGCTCCCTTTATAGATAGATTTTTTGAAATTAGGAGATGTGTGATGAAGATGCACATCCTATAGCTAGACATTAGATTTAAACAAGTTAGAAAATGATTACAGGCACAATGTAGTAAGTGATCACAAGAGGACTCTGTTTATGAAGAGCGCATAAAAAGGTCAGTTCTTATGTTTAAACCATATACTGTATAAACATTCTTCAGGGTAATTTATAAGGCATAAATAGGAGCAGCAACAAATATTCCTAAAATAATGTATTAGACATGTCCGAACTAAATCTTTGAGCCTTGCTGAATTCAAAGATTGTCAAATTTGTTTTCAGTTTAAAGTAACTCTTGAGACTGGTCATCTGAATCATAGATCTTTGCATAATATATAAGATTATTATCAAGGGGTGGACAGAGGGAGTTATATGTATTTGTTTTCACTAGAATTACAGCTCATTGGTACCCAGATTCTCTTCAGTGGTTTGCTATGGTGAATAATCAGTTAATTCAGGAGACCCCAACCGCTGGTTCACAGTCCACTGTGGGCTGTGGCCTGTTTCAAACTGGGCTGTGCGAGCAATGAGCACAAGCGCCTTCCACTCAAGCGCCCTCCATTCGTGCGAGTGGAGGGTGCACACGTCCACCACACATCAATGAAGCTGTGCGCTGCGCATGCACCTGCCACTCACACGCCGCCACCACCCGCACCAGGCCACCAAGGTGGAAAGGTTGGGGACCACTGCTTTAAGGTAGCATTACCTTAGAGTATCCTAATGACTTCATGGATACGTGGCAATAATATGGAAGTAGTTTACCATTCCCTTCTGCTGGAAAATGTTCTGATTTCCCAGCCTAGCTGACAGTCCTGGCATTCTTTAATGGTTTCCCATTCAAGCACTGAAGAGGTTGTCTCTCCTTAACTTCCTAAGCTGGGTAGCCAGGCTGGAACTCATTAAGGTTAATATGTATGGTTACTCACAGGTAGGTAAAATCTCACTGGTTTTAGATGGGAACCTGATCTGGACATATTCTCCCCCACACACCTTCCTTTAAATCGTATGCAGTGACAGTGACCCCAAAAGGAAAAGATCAAAAGAAATAAAAACATAAAAATATCTGCTCTGTATTAAACAAAATTAACCTGCATATATAAATATAATGTTATTATATTAAAATACTTGGAGTTACAATTAAAGTGTATCTGTTAAGAAGAAGAAAAAGTAGAAATTAATCAGTTCACATTTCTATACAGACCTCCAAGTAGGACTTCTAATGGCAAAATGTAGGAACAGAGGGAATCTTTATCATGATATAATTGTCTTTTGGGATGATGACAACTATAAATACTTTTTATGCAGTAAAGCAAAAAATATTTTTATTTTGACTATCCATTCTCTGAATATACATTCTACCCAATACTGACATTTAAGCCTGTAAAGCAATATATAGTATCTACTTTTAAGTTTTTTGTTCCTTTCAGACAACACTTAGAAAACACAGTTACTGTATCTGACCTATTAATTTACTTCGGTTTATGCCACATCCCACATCTTTAAAAATTCAGATTAAATTCTTGTTCAGCCCAGGTTGATTATAAATCAGAAATTAACACAAATGCATATGTGGAAGTTAAGAGGGAGCAATGCTAGTCCATGTGCAGTATTAAATGATCTTACTTCCTAGGAGAAGAAATAGCAACCAATTGTAAATGAATGCAATGCTTACACACAGGTGGGAATGCTATTGGCTGGAAAACAAAAGGCTGTGCTCATGTCCACTTTACATCTGTAATACTGTATGTATTGCGTGAGACCTTTTCCTCTTTTCTCTCCACCAAAAATGTTACACAAACTTAATTTGCAGGGAGAGCTCTTCTTTTTTAATATATTACTTATTGTTTGCTTTCTTAGCATAAGCCCTGAGTCTTCGGAGAAGGGCGGGATATAAATGGAATTTAAAAAAAATATGTATCCTCTCAAAATCATCTACATCAATAAACAGGCTGGTGACAATCCAACTTCTACCTATCTTCTACAACTCTATTCTGCAAACCAAGAGGAAGAAATGTTTGTGGAATTAGAAAAGTTGTTTCCTTCCATTATAAACCCTGACCACATTCACACAGAACTCCCTGAAAACGGATATTTTCTTTTCTTTTATCATTTCTTTTTTTCCTAACAGATGACAAGGCCACAGCAAAAACAAAGGATCCATGTGTTCAGATAGAAGCAAACAAAATGTCACCTTTTATCCTTGAAATATTTTCCTTGCAATAATTTATCATACTGGCAGTTTTCATTTGACTTGTGCCTAAACTCAGGCAAGCAACAATTTGCCAGAAAATTCTTTTGTGCAAGCTCCATTAGAAGGAATGAAATAGGCACCAAGCTTAATTTCAGTATAAGAATTAAGGCAGACATTGTCTCTCGGGCAATCTCCAAATTCTCAGATGCCATTCAACCAAAACAGCTCATGAGTAGGATCATTAATGTTTCCATTAGTAGTTACAATAGCTGGACCACACTTTATCATTTTATTGTTAAATGCATTTTTAAATATTTTCTATATATGAAAAAAATAAACACCCATCATAAGTAAATGATGTTTTTTTTCTTACATCCATCATTTCATTAGAAAGGATTAACAGTGATTTTCAGGATCACTAAATGACTGTTGCTCCCTTTTTTCTTGCAAAGCAAAAAAGTGGGAAGATGGAAGAATAGGATTGTTTATAGGTTACCTTTACTGTTATCTAATAAAAGAAGAAATAAACTAAATAGCTCGGCCACGTTAGGTAGAAAACTCACATCATTTTATGTGAGTTCTGTTTGAAGAACACATGTAACTTTCTAACATGATGGAAGCCAGATCAGGTGAAGACAATACATTTCAGGGATTCATGTCCCCAGATGGCTTTACCTGTCAAGCTGGCTAACTTGATGATGAAGCAAGTTACAGTCTTGTGCTTGTGAAAAATTATGTTCATATACTTTGTTCAACAAATAAGGCACAGATTTACCAGTTTCATCGTGAAGTTATCAAGTGATCACAGAACAGAATCGGATGACAATTAGATCACTGGAGAATCCTTCAGATGACAATGGAACAATGTTCAGTTTAGCATTCATGCAAATTGTTGTTTCAATGTCGAACTTGATGGTTGTGATGTAACTGTGCTTGGCTTATCATTGACTATATTCATTTTTTGATATAAACAATTTATAACTCAACCCACAGTTAGAATTCCACAATAGTCTAAGACTGCCAAACCAGGGTGCAATTATGAGGATCTATATTTCCCACTTAGTATTTTCAGCAGAAGCATTTCCCCAAAATGACTGCTTAAAAGCAAAAAAAATCAGTTCACTAGAATATCATAATGATTAATAAATGATAAATATATGTCAATATGTAACATTGGTATCTTTTAGCTAGGCCAAGCATTGTTAGCACTGACATAATGTAGCATTCAAACACCAGTATGAACCAGCTTAAATGCCACATGGTGTGACTTTGCTAATAGTTGCTGCCAGAGGCTATAAAATGGCAAAAAAGCCTTAAGAGGTATCATAATGAATGATGTTCAAAGCTCCACTAAACCAACTGATTGGCTTTGTCAATAAATCTGAATAATGCATCAAAATGGTTTTTAACCAGAAAAGTTGGCAGAAATTTTATTAGTCTCCTCAAGTAGAAGAAGTGTCCCAGGTGGAGATGAGAAGGGCATTCATAGCTTTCACTTCTTTCTGTTTAGAGCAGGGGTGTCAAACTCAATTTCATTGAGGGCCGCATCAGTATTGCAGTTGCCCTCAAGGGGCCGGGTGGGTGTGGCCTGGGTGGGCGTGGCCTACTGGGTGGGCATGGCTAGAGTGCATATGGCCTACTGGGTGGGCGTGGCCAGCTCTACATCGTTCGCATCAAGGGTGCCAATGGGGGCCTGGGCAGGAGTGGGACAGATCTGAGGGTCTCTGGCAGAAGGAGGGTCTCTGGGCCAGGGCCAAGGCAGTGGGGGCCGTTCCCTCACTGTTTCCAGGATGGCTTCACGGGCCACATGAAACCACTTCGCGGGCCGGATCCGGCCCCCGGGCCTTGTGTTTGACATGTCTGGTTTATAGGAATAACTACTAGTAAAGCATCAGAAAACTAAAGTTCTAGTTTTTGCATGAAATTAACACAAACCTGATATTGAGCAAATAAACAAGAATGCTATTAGCCGGATACATGTTTATAAATACCTTGGAGGGCTCTTCCTGGCCTGGCTGTCTACAACTACTATATAGGGATTTTTTTTCATTCCTGGCAAGTGTTGCACAGTGTAGTGTCTCAGCCATCCTAAGACTTTTCCACTCAAAAAGAGCCCACTATATCCCTACAGCTTGTAAGGTATTCATAAGTGAGGTCATCTCACAGCTCCTCTACAGTATCCAAGTTGCAGTTTTAGAAATTTTAACATTTTATTCAATCAAAGATCCTTAGAGGTCATGTGACTGCAGTTCTGCAGTATTTGGAATTTTGGACACAGATCATAAGTCCCTTTATTCAGTGACATCATAATTTTGAATGAACAAGGGGTCATAATCTGTATTATAATTTAGAAGTATTCTAAGTAGGGCATAGTACAGTAACCCAGCCAAAGCAGCAGCCAAAACAGTAGGAAATGAGCCAATGTAGTTGAACTGAAGCTTTGCTTCTGTCTCTATAAGCAAAGAAGCACCTTGTTGAAACATTACGCTGCATTACACTGCTTTAATATGATTATCTGTCATGTGCGTTCTCCTCTATTCACTGAACACTTATCATCAACTTCAACATGTGATGTTGAGGAGAGGTTTCCAAGAATCGACAGCCCAAATGCATTGGACAGCAAATAAAGGAAAATATAGGAAGGGAATATAAAGAGGAGGAATTTGAAATCTATATTAGAATCCTGCTTTATTAATTCAATAAAAAGGTAAAGGTAAAGGTCCCCCCGCACATGCGTGCTAGTCGTTTCCAACTCTATGGGCCGGTGCTCATCTCCGTTTCAAAGCCGAAGAGCCAGCGCTTGTCCGAGGACGTCTCCGTGGTCATGTGGCCGGCATGACTAGACGCCAAAGGCGCACGGAACGCTGTTACCTTCCCACCGTAGTGGTCCCTATTTTTCTACTTGCATTTTTACGTGCTTTCGAACTGCTAGGTTGGCAGAAGCTGGGACGAGTAACAGGCGCTCACTCTGTTACGCGGCACTCGGGATTCGACCCGCCAAACTGCCGACCTTCTGATCGACAAGCTCAGTGTCCTAACCCACTGAGCCACCGCGTCCCTATTAATTCAATATAACAATGTAAATTAGATGCAAGTTTTAAATTCTACAAAATTTGGATCAAGCAACGTGAAAGAGGGGGAAGAAACAGTCACACACATTTAATGACATAACTATTGGAAGATACACAAATGTTCAGTTTGAACAAAGGAGTAATATAGAAATAGAGAACAGGAAAGCATCTACACTGCTCCCCCTCTTATCCCTCATCTAGAGTTTCCATAATAGAAAAGGTGTTTGGCCCACAAGTTATGAGTAAGTCTTAAAGAATTATGAGTCAGTCACATTGTCAGATGATTCTTAATTCTGACATATTAGAATGAATGAAATCCTACAGAGGCTATCTCTATTGTAAACACCGATTTACCACGTTCTTCCATTGCAGCCAAGAATCGGATTTTTCAGAATAGTTTCTTTGGCAGAATGTTTGGAATAAATACACTTTTGTTTGAAAAACTCTTTTAAAATATAATACAAAATATATTTCATGCTTATAGGTATTTTGAAAGCTTGAGAATTGTCCTTATTATACACTGAGGAACCACTGAATATTTTACTACTGAGAGCTGCAATTTAACTTGAAAGTCTCAGCATTAGCTACTAGTTAGGAACAATGTATAAAACTGTAAGCCATATTACAGTCTTAACAAATTAACACTTTACATCTGCTAATTTGTCCAGAAGCAATAACATTGTTGATAGATTGTTATATTCATATTTGTTCGGCATTATTTATTTTTGCCATTTATAAGTCTGTAGGTTTTGAAAACTGGCCATATGGAAATGTCAGCTGAACATGTTTCAGGGCACTCATTTCCATCAATAGTGTTGAGTTTCTCTCTCTCTCTCTCTCTCTCTCCCTCTGTGTGTGTGTGTGTGTTGGTCTAACTTGCAATATATTTTTCTTTGTTCGTGTGGAACTTTTCCTCATTAAAGCCAACTGATCCCATGGAAGGGTGAAGTGAGGTGGAAACCCGCTTGATGTGGAAAAGCCTCAAAAAATCTACAGATTTTCACAAAATCTGTGGAAGCATTCCACAAAAGTTATTTCTAAATCATTTGTTTGGTGATTGCTGAGTTCAACAGGAAATTTCACAAGTCAGCCTTTCAAGGTAAAAAGCAGGGAATCAATACAACGTAGGTCAGTACTAGTTTTATTATGAAACTATAGTAACAGAATCTTGCAAGTCTGAATGTGCTTGTTCCTCCCCCCCCTTTTAACTTAATGCCAACTGGGGAGGGCTTGTCTTGAGATATTTGCTCACATTCCTGTCCTGGCATGGGGTCAGCACATCTTCTTCCTGTCTTTCAAGGCAATCCCCTCTTCCCTATATAATGAGTGATCAAAGAAAAAAATCTAATCTATGATAAAATAATATACAGGAATTAGAAGGGCTTTAAAGGTAAAGGTTCCCCTGCACATGCGTGCTAGTCGTTTCCGACTCTAGGGGCCGGTGCTTATCTCCGTTTCAAAGCCGAAGAGCCAGCGCTTGTCCGAGGACGTCTCCGTGGTCATGTGGCCGGCATGATTAGACGCCAAAGGCGCACGGAACACTGTTACCTTTCACCGTAGTGGTCCCTATTTTTCTACTTGCATTTTTATGTGCTTTCGAACTGCTAGGTTGGCAGAAGCTGGGACAAGTAACAGGCGCTCACTCTGTTACGCGGCACTCGGGATTCGACCAGCCAAACTGCCGACCTTCTGATCGACAAGCTCAGTGTCCTAACCCACTGAGCCACCGCATCCCTAGAAGAGCTTTAGACTTTTCCTATAGGACAATATTTCTAACGTTTTTAGCTCTTGCTCTTCTTTTTCTCTCTCTCTCTTTATCTATCATATCTATCTATCACATCTATCTATCTATCTGCAGGATGTAAATGGTTCTTTTCTTCATGGTGATGTGTGTGAGAGAAAATAATATGTAGATGGAAGGATGATGAAGTAGATAATGATAGATGAGGGAGATAGAAGATGGCAGGAAAACAGAGTACCTGAATAGCCATCCAAGTTATCTACCCCCAGTTTAAAGAGTAGGAAGCAGACATCAATGTTCAAGCTAGCCTTTTTCATTACCTTAGCAAGAGTACTACAGCAATACAGTGTCAACTCTCATTTTTGTTCCATTGGAATGAAAACAACTAATGCTCTTGTTTGCTTAGTTTATTTTGGAGAAACTATTTAGCTGAGGAAAGAAAAGTATGGTCCTATCAAATAGAGGTTTAGGGTTTAAGGTTTATTAAATGTATATGCTGCCCTTCTCCCTGAGGACTCAGGGCAGCTCACAACAATAAAGTTAAAAGATATAAATACAAAAATTAAAAGAGGATTAAACAATATAAGAAATAAGAACAATTTAAACCAATAAAAAACCAAATTTAAAAAGCCCCAATTTGAATCCTCACAATTGGATATTCCTGGCTCCCAATTTTCTAAGTGAGCCACTAGCTCAGGGGTGTCAAACTGCCGGCCTGCACGCCGGATGCGTCATGCCAAAACCACGTCCACCCCATTGCCAGCAATGGAGAAAAAGTTGCAATACATCGCGACACGTTACCTGACATTGCGAGTTTGACACCCCTGCACTAGCAAGTTTGACACCACACTCTTATGTGGTCAGATCTAGTTGACAGGTTTGATCTGTGATTGTCACCTTGTTTTTTTTAAAAAATAAGCTAAATGTACAGGTAGATCTCAACTTATCACATTTAGGATCAGGATCAGAATTTCTGTTGCTAAGCAAGGTGATTGTTAAGTGAGTTGTACCAATTCTGTGACATTTTTTGCCATGGTTGCTATACGAATCACTGCAGTTGTTGAGCAAATCATGTGGATTTTAAGCAAATCCAGCCCTCCCCATTAGCTTTGCTTGTCAGAAGCCAGCTGGGAAGGTCACAAATGGTGATCACATGATCACATGACCCCAGGAAGCTGCAATTGTCATAAATACATGTCGCTGGCCAGGGACCCTAATTTTATCATGTGACTGTGGGGATACTGTGACAATTGTAAGTGAGAGCACTTGTGTTAAGTCACTATTTTCAATGCCATTGTAACTTCAAACTGTCACTAAATGAATTGTTGTTAAGTCAAGGGCTACCTATATTTCACATTGTACCCTTTTAAAACACCGAACTCTATAAAACAAGCATGGGATAATAGAGGAAAGTTTCCATCGCTTGAAGTCTAAGTGGTAAAATAATGTTTGTGATCACTATTTCTCAAATTAAGAAACCACTCTGGTTATTTTAGTATTGTGCTTAAGCAGAAGTAGTTTTTTGCACAGATCCACTGACAACTTTCTTCTGATCTCTCACAATTTTTACATACCATGTGCAGGTGGAGAAAGAAGTTAATTACGTGTGGAGGATATAACTGTAGGAACAGATAAAAAAAAACCAAAAACAATTTGCTCCAAGCTGTAAGTGAAGCAAATTTCACTCTTCTACAAGTTCTAATTCCTTTCTGTAGCCTAGGTGTTGTAAGAATAAAAAAGGCAACATCTGGGATCACATTTTCACTTTCTTTGTGTCTTTTCCAGTTGCCCTTAAATATCAGGTCTTTCTAAAATAGTCTGAAATCTACTGTCAGCCTGTCTTTTGCTAGACTTACTTTCCTTCCTTCCTTCCTTCCTTCCTTCCTTCCTTCCTTCCTTCCTTCCTTCCTTCCTTCCTTCCTTCCTTCCCTCCCTCCCTCCCTCCCTCCCTCCCTCCCTCCCTCCCTCGTTGACATTCTCTAGGGCCTAGGCATATTTTAGTTACAGTGGAAATACAGACATCATCATGCTATGGATATTATACTTTGCTTCCTCTTCCATTACAATAGAATTGCTACTATTTTGGTATCATGTATTGCTGACAGTTGCAATATACCAGGGTCATGTGATCATCATTTATAACTTTCCCAACTGGCTTCCGACAAGCAAAGTCAATGAGGGAAGCCATTAACCACCATATGATTCACTTAACAATTGCAGTGATTCAGTGAACAACTGTGGCAAAAAAAAACGGCACAACTCACTTAGCAAGTGTCTTACTTAGCAATGGAAATTTTGGAATTCATTATGGTTGTAAGTTGAGGACTACTTGTACTGGCTTCTTGTTGGTAATTTGGTATTTTCATTTTCTTAATTATTAAGCATGCATTAGCAATAATGTCTCGTGTTCCTTGGCCTCACTCAAATCTCTGAAGTTCACTTTAAGCAGAAATGCTAGTATATTTTTCCCCAGAATATTCCCCACCCAATTGCCTGTGTTGCATTTTAAAATGTGGGAACCTATGTTTTGAATTGTTTGAATTCATACATTATGAATTGTTGAAAATATGATTGTACTTTTCTCTTTTTATTACAATTCTCCAGTGTGTGAGAATCACTGAAGCACATGATGAAGACAAAATGGAATCCATGACAGAGAATATGATACCATCAATTAAAAAGGGAAATGTAATATAACTATATGATAGTCTTCTTCAAAAAACCCATTCACATACAGGACTCCACACTGAACCTCTGAGCAACTCTGTAGTGCAATTCAGTAGTGGCTTTACCTGGAATATGACTTCTCCAATGTCACCAAATTATCATCTTCTTTGATTGACAATAGCAATCTGAACTCAACTCAACTCTAGTACATGGGTTGACTTTCTATACACTTTTAAAAACATTACGTTAAGTAAAATAAGAGCCAAGGTGAACAAATAGTATTCCCAGATTAATTTACAATCTGAAAGGAATTCCAATTTTTGTATCTAGAAAACATTTATAGAAAATAAATTCTTTGTTTAAAAACTTTTTATCAAGTTCCTTGTTTCCAAGAATACCTTAGATAAAATATAATTATCAATTAATGAGGATTTGGTTTTCCAAATCTAGAGTTAAATCATCATCCTTACCTACTGTACAGTATTAATTACTGGAAGCCAACAACTTTGGGCAACTTTGAATTATGCATATACACCTTTGGCCACATGACCAGATGACCAGTATTAGGATCTAAAACTCTAGTATCTGGAAAACAATTACTTCAATTAGAATATCACATATAACAACAACAACAAAAGGTTCAACCCTTTTTCCCATGCTAAATTGATTTTATGGGGAAACCCAACTTTAAAATTGGGGAAGAGATGATACAGGTAGACCTCAACTTATGACCACAATTGAGTCCAAAATTTATGTTGTTAAGTGAGACACCTGTTAAGAGGATTTTTGCCCCATTTTATGATCTTTCTTGCCACCGTTGTTAAATAGCAGTATCCCATTATTTGAGGGGCTGCCACAAAGAAGAGGGGATCAATTTATTTTCCAAAGCACCAGAGGCCAGGACAAGAAACAACAGATAAAAAGTAATCAAGGAGAGAAACAACCTGGAATAAAGGAGAAACCTCCTAACAGTGAGAACAATTAACCAATGTTACAGCTTGCCTCCAGAAGTTGTAGTGGAGGTTTTAAGAAGAGACTGGACAGTCACTTGTCTGAAATGGTATAGTCGTGTCTCCTGCTTGAGCGGGGGGGGGGGGGGGTTGCACTAGAAAACCTCCCAGGTCCCTTCTAGCTGTATTCTGAATTGAACTGAACGAATCATTGCAGTTGTTAAGTTAGTAACATGGTTGTTAAGTCAATCTGGCTTCCCAGATTGACTTTCCTTCTCAGAAGATTGCAAAAACTGATGACCTTGTAAGGTTTCCCACTTAGCCTCACAATTGTCCCAGCATTACTCAGGGATTTAAAAGAGCCAAAAGAAACTCCTGAGCCGAGGTTTCAACAAAAAATTACAACTTTGTTTTGATCAAAACCGAGAAGGGCTGCCTGATTCCTCTTTGTGGCCGGTAGAGGAATGAAGGCAAGCAAGCAGAAAAGATGTCTTCCACCTTTTATACCTTTCCAGATCAAAGAGATCTGGTCTTGGTACTAGGAACCAAAAGGTACAGAAAAATAATTCCATGATGATGACTCATACACAGCTCCACCATAACTCCTTTCCCCCTTCCCCTTTAATATGAGGCTTTTACTTTTCCAATATACATAAAGCATCTGACTACAAAATAATGATTGCAAAATAACAGAACAATGATTACATGATAACCGTACAAGTATCACTATAAAATGGTTACTATATATAAAATAGCTACTAATGTCAAACTTATACTAAAATCATAAGCACAATAAAATCCCTTCAGCATGATCCTGGGATACTGCAGCCATCATAAATATGAATCAGTTGGGTCAGCAGCAATTTACACTTGAGACATTTTAAATTTTTTATTTTTTTTAATTTTATTTTAATTCCATTTATATCCCGCCCTTCTCCGAAGACTCAGGGCGGCTTACAAGCTTAGCAGTAGCCTTCATTCTATGTATATGCCTGCTTATTAGGGCTTCCATACACCCCCCAAGCAGCATTATTACAAAGTCAGCTTAATTGCCCCCAACAATCTGGGTCCTCATTTTACCTACCTCGGGAGGATGGAAGGCTGAGTCAACCTTGAGCCTAGTGGGATGCGAACCTATGGTTCATTTCTACAGATGTTTGTAATCAAAAAATCAGTTTGATCTGCAGATCCTAAGACATTAATAAAGAATTGGAGATTCCTATATTGCTGGACAACAGGAGAGTGTTTTAACTTCTATAGCAAGTGTATCAATAGACTTCAAATTACAGTATGCCTATATAGAGTACTCCCAAAACATAGTTGTGTGAAAAAACCTAAAATTATTAGAGAATAATATTGTTTTGAACACCTGGTCCTTGGAATTTGACAAACAGAAAATGTAAATAGATTTTCCATGCTCTTATTATGGCCAAAAGGCTGATAAAGCAGCATTGGAAAGATATAAATTTAGGGCTTGGTTTATTCAATGGATTGAGGACCTGACTGATCTTCCATTTATGAGCAGATTGCCTATAGACATAGACTTTGTTTGGACAAATATAATGAAATATGAGACTTGTTTATACAAAATAAAGTAGGTTAAAATGATACCTATATAAATGTATTAGAAATATATAATGAATAACATATTATTTACTGTTAAAATGAACTATTTTTTCTGTTTCATTTTGCTTCTTCCTTCTGTTTCATTCTTGTTCCTGTTTCATTTTCTTTTAAAAGCACTATGTATGTTGGTTTTTTGACAATGTACTCTATGTATTTTCATTTTTATGTGTGGAGGTTTTGTTTTTTTGTCACTATTTTAAAAAGCAATAAAAGAATAAATTAAAAAAAGTAAAACACAGGAGCAGCAGCAATTACTTTTAGATCTAGTTCACATGAATAATTCCTTTGGGGGTGGTGGCGGGAACTGAATATTATAAAAGATAACCTTTAGTTTATTTTAGGGGATTCTGGAAGATTTAACAGCAATTGACCATTTCTTTGACATCAGATTACAGGAAAGGAAGCATTTGTTCCTGAGTAAATGACCAATTTATATTGAAATTAAGTTCTCTGTGTGATCAAGTACTCCTCTATGCTTGCCAATGGATCAATGAATTAATCATCTATTTTCTCTCTCTCTCTTTCCATTTTAAATTCATTTCCTTAAAGTCTTTAGTTTAAATTCTTTAAGAGCTTTTCAAATTGAGATAAATAATGGTATTTGCTCCCTCCTTTCTAGTTTTCTGTTGGTCCTACCATTACTCTTATCACATTCCCCTTTCCCTAAGCGATCTACAAATCATGGGTGGGCTGAAGATATATTTGGATCTATGAGTAGATTGCTTTAAAATATGCAATAGAACAGCAAGAGTTTTTGGCTCCCACTAGTAGTAGCATATACTAACTTTGATGGTGGCTTATCTGTTTGTTTAATCAGTGATGTCATCAAAGTAAACAAACCCCACATTATGCAGATGTCCCTGGGTCATCACTTTACCAGGATGTGACCTACATAACCCCTTCCCCCAGTGAGGCTGGAGCAATCCCTGTTTTTTACCTTGTGAAAAGGAAAAGGAGTCCCTAAAATGCAAATTTTAGGGACTTTGCTGGAGAGGGATGAAATAAAACTTTATTAAGATAATTCTTCAAAACGTTTACATGTATATATGTATTTGATTTATCAGTTATATTTGCAAACGTGGGGGATACATGTGTATTTTCAGGTCCAAATTAGCAAGCAATGCTTCTTTAATTTTTATAAAAGGTATTGACTGTCTGTGGATTTCGTTTCAGTTAGGCCTCATTTGAATCCATATAAGATTGGAGTTGAGATTAAATTAATCACTTTGGGGCTGCTGTGGTTTTTATAAGTTCTTTTTTCCCCTGTGTCTGAAGGAGTGATTTTAAAATAGCATAGAAATAAAATATTTTAGAAAAGGCAGCAAATGCAGGCTGTGGCTGCATTTGAGGGACTCCTCTTCCTGCAGTCAGTGTGCTGATTTTAAAACTCCACAAAATTCAAAAGCAGCATTAGGCTATTATTTATATTACAATGCATAAAATAGGGCTTGCTTCCCAAATGGAGCACAGCCTAGGGCTCTGTTACTTCCATTTACTTAGTTTTGGTTTGGATGCACATAGGATTAGGGCTAGGCTTGAGGATAAGCTAATCAAGGATTTAGCTAAAAGGATTGACTATCTCCCTTTTCTTGATGGGATAGGTGTGTGTGTGTGTGTGTGTGTGTGTGTGTTAGCTGATGAAAGCTAAGTTTATTAAACAGTTGTTTAATAATAATAATAATAATAATAATAATAATAATAATAATAATAATAATAATAATAATAATAATAATAATAATAATAATAATAATAATAATAAAGTTGGAAGGGACCTTGGAGGTCATCTAGTCCAACCCCCTGCTAAGACAAATGGCTGTCCAGTCTCTTCTTAAAAACTTCCAGTGTTGGAGCATTCACCACTTCTGGAGGCAGGTTGTTCCACTGGTTAGTTGTTCTAACCGTCAGGAAGTTTCTCCTTAGTTCTAGGTTGCTTCTCTCCTTGACTAATTTCCATCCATTGCTTCTTGTCCTGCTTTCAGGTGCTTTGGAGAATAGCTTGGCTCCCTCTTCTTTGTGGCAGCCCCTGAGATATTGGAACACTGCTATCATGTCACCCCTCACCCTTCTCTTCATTAAACTACACATACCCAATTCCAGCAACCGTTCCCTATATGTTTTAGCCTCCAGTCCCCCAATCATCTTTGTTGCTCTTCTCTGTACCCTTTCTAGAGTCTCGACATCTTTTTTACATCGTGGTGACCAAAACTGGATGCAGTATTCCTGGTGTGGCCTTACCAAGGCATTGTAAAGTGGCATTAGTACTTCACGCGATCTTGATTCTATCCCTCTGTTAATGCAGCCTAGAGCTGTGTTGGCTTTTTTGGCAGCTGCAGCACACTGCTGGCTCATATTGAAGTGATTGTCCACTAGGACTCCGAGATCCCTCTCACAGTTACTACTATTGAGCAAGGTACCACCTATACTATACCTGTGCATTTGATTTTTCCTGCCTAAATGCAGAACCTTACTTTTTTCACCATTGAATTTCATTTTGTTAGATAGCGCGCATTGTTTGAGTCTGTCCTGGTCCTCCTGTATCTTAAGCCTATCTTCTGGAGTATTGGCTATTCCTGCCAGCTTGGTGTCATCTGCAAATTTGATGAGTTCCCCATCTATCCCCTCATCCAAATCGTTGATGAAGATGTTGAAGAGCACTGGACCCAGAACAGAGCCCTGGGGCACCCCACTACACACTTCCTTCCATGTAGATGCAGTTCCATTGATGACCACACGCTGAGTACGGCCTGTCAGCCAGCTACGAATCCATCTGGTGGTGATGCTATCTAACCCACATTTTTAATATTTAATATTTAATATTTTTTTAATATTATCCCGGTGTTCGACTATTTTTCTCAGTCATGATACAGTGACATCTGTATCATATGCAGTTTATTTACTTTGATAACATCACTGATTAAACAAATAAGCCACCATTAAAGTTCCTATACATTATTAGTAACAGCCACGATGGAAAGGTTTTTCTCCACCCCAAAATTAGGCTGCTGCAATCTGTTTTAACTTGTCAATGCAGACTACAATATATGGCTCATAGGTAAATAGGTAATTGGCTTCACTTTCTAAAGAATCATTTTGCATCTAGCTTCATCAGTTTTTTTTAGCCTGTGGCTTTGGTTGACCTCAGATTTTAGAGAAAAATTAAAGATCAAATCTGCCCATGCTTTGCCCTTGGGGCAGAAACCTTTTAGAAAACAGTAAGCATGCTTTGGAAGTTGCATATATCTGTAGATCACCATTGACAACTGATAGGTAGTAGAAATCTGTAATGTAAGTAATCAGATGAGTTTGGGTTCAGTTGTGAAATACCATAAATAAGTGATGCTGCTAAAATTGTAACAAAAGCAAGAGTAAAAAATAGGTTTACAGTAAAGATGGTTCTGGGAATGCATGTGAAAGGAAATATATAAAGATGAAAAAAAATCACCTTTATTATGTTGTATTTGGGGAGATTAACTCGGGGAAAAATGATTATTAGCTAGAAACTCGAATAAGTTATATTTTGAGTGAGCTTAATTCCTGATGACAGCCTTAACATAGTCATCCAGTTTTTTAAGTTTAAAGAGATTTCTTTGAAATAGTTATACAGATGCATATGGCTCAGAGTCTCAGGAAATTTATTTTTCTAAACTATTAATGTACAACAGTATGTGTTGTTCATGGAGTGGCTTACCACAACTGTTTCTCTTACAATTAAAGCTCATTATTATTTTGGAACACAAAGGAAGTTTTTTGAAACATGACTTGGCAAAACTTGGTAATTACATAAATTAGTTGATCATTAGCTAACCCAACATAAACAACACAGTTGCTTATTTCTGCATGTTTCTTGTATTTCAAATTAAAAAAAAACTTTAAACAGTTTCTAGGATCCCTAGGCAAGATAATCAGACACATCAGCTTCTAAATGATTGAATATCGGGTACTAATACAAATTGGTAAACTATATAAAAAAAGCAGGTTGAAGAACTCCAGCCACAGGTCATACCTTACTAATTTCTTTTTAAATGGCCCTTATGGAGGTAGAAGCATTATGTCTCACAATCTCTACTTTTTTTCAGATACGTAACTGAGAAATTTTCAGGAATCTTGGCAGTTTTTCCTATGACTTGGTTTGAAAGGTATCAGCTTTTCAAGACCTGTGGTTAAAAAGAATTTGAGGTTTCTTCACAGCTGTAACATATCCATAGATTTACACATTGGTAGGAATCAGTGCTTTACAGCTAATAAATGAAATGTAAGGTAAGTGTTTTCTCTGAAATCATACATTTAAAGTATTTTCCAATTGTACCTACTGATCTAGAATTCATAGATGCTAGTTCTGCATGGCAACTAAATTCCATCTTAGAGTCTTCATTCTAATTAAACTGCAGCATTTTTTCCATTTAAAAGGTCTTTCAAGACCTTTTGAAATGCAGTTATTAAATACATTTAAGCAAATAATCATTTGATAACTGATGAAGAGATTTTAACATCTTCCAATATGCATATTGGAATAACAAGCAAAACTAGCAACATTGTTGCTGCTGGACCCCATACCACAGTCTCTTTAGTATTAATTGAAAATAAAAGATAAAGCTAGTTATTATAAATATGACACTGAGACCCAACCAGAAGAGACATCCCCCCAATATTTTCATACAGATATATATTTAAAATGTAGGAGGGACACAGCTTCAAAAGAAGTAGAGACCAATCATCAAGAAACCAAGTACCGTAGCTATTCTTCAACAATATTTTAGGAATGTTCCTTCATTTAGGGACAGATCTACATTGTTCATCTACATTGGTACTGACTCTGTCAACTGCAGCTCTACAGGTTGTTTGACACAAATCTTTTTTTTTTAATTCCATTTATATCCCGCCCTTCTCCGAAGACTCAGGGCAGCTTACAAGCTTAGCAAGCTTAGGTATGAACCTCTCAAATAAAATCAGTACCTCCAGTCACACTATCTTGATTGAAAACACCTGTAAATTGTTCTCAAAAGATGATATGAACAGTATCGTATGGCACTAATATTATTATTGGAAACAAAGAGATCCAGAAAAATAATAGTTCTTTATACCAGCACTCCAGTTTACCAGCCACATTATTTGTCTTTTGAGGCAGCAATTGTTTGCTCCTTTGGAAGGTGAATATAGAACTCAAAGCAATCTCCATATGAAGCAATATCAAAATTTGCTTCCAGTTGCAGATTTTAAAATAGTGTGTTCTGAGGAGATATTGTTTATTATTTCAATTTATATAGCCACCCATCAAATATATGACTTTGAGTGGCTTACAATAATTAAAATAAAAACACTATAAAAACCATGTAAAAATTCTAGATTGGAGAGGATTTTGCAAGCAGACATACTCAATCCAAGGATTCCTCTAAAAATTATGGTTGATTACTACCAGAATTTCCTGATACAGCCCCTATTAGTCTATTCCAAATAATTCTTTGAAGAAACCTTTCCTTTAACTCAATTGCTGTCTGAAACATTAAAAGAAAGACACTTGCCCAGAGCTATAATAGCATGATTTAACATCAATTGGTAAAAAAAATATAAAAAGCAAAATGGTAATTGTGTATCTGTTAGCTCCTGCATATGAAAAAAAAGTTTAGGAAAAACTCCCTTTTTAAACCAGTAAAATTAAAAATCCAGACTGAACAGTTGTTGTTGTTTTTTTAAAAGGACAAAACAGAAAAAGAGATAGAGAAGAAAAATGTCACAAATGAAGAATTCCAAAAATTAAATAAAATCAGTCTTGGAACATATCCAAAATTAAATGTAGAGGCAATAATTTGAGTTGAATGTGACCTTTTCTTTAAATACTGCTAATTAGATTTAAAGGAATTTGCTTTTTGTGAGGCTGCATTAATTTGCTAAGATAGATAGATAGATAGATAGATAGATAGATAGATAGATAGATAGATAGATAGATAGATAGATAGATAGATAGGCAGGCAGGCAGGCAGGCAGGCAGGCAGGCAGGCAGGCAGGCAGGCAGGCAGACGCATCATTATTTTTATAGAAATCTATATAGAAACCCGGTGCCACAATCATCCTCCTGGGATGCCCTTACAATCACTTGGAGGCTCCCATCACTTTACCCCAGTACTTCAGGGAAGCACAAGTTCTTTATGGGCTTCTGGATGTGATGCTAATGGATGCTGGTGGAGGATGTTCCATAGGGTCAGGATTACCACAGAAAAGGCATGATTGCTACAACCCACTAAATCACAATATTTCAGGGAAGGAACTGGGAGTATGTCCACTCTATCTAACCTGTAGAATGGGCAGATACCATCATGGAGAAGAGTCCTACAAGTAGCAGGGTCCTTTTCTATGTAGGGCTTTAAAGGTGAAAATTAGCACCTTGAATTTTACCTGGAAAGTAAGTGGGAGCCAGTGCAACTTATGCAACACTAGTATGACATGGACAAACCAAAATATACCCAATACTGCACACATCACTACATTCTCGACCAGTTATAACTTCAAGGTAGTTTTCAAGGGTAGCCCCATGTAGTGTGTATTGAAATAGCCTAGCCAAGCAAAGACGTACATGTATGATAGTTTCTGTTTTTCCAATTAGGTGAGTGAAAAGGGGCTCTTATAAAATAATATTAAATCTCTCTTTTGGCAATGATGATTTCAAAATATAAAATCTAGCTAAATGAAGACCAAATGTGTAGATTGGGCCTAGCAGACTTCCCAACAAATTTTACCTAAACAATGTAGGGCTAGAACGTAATTGTTTTCTACAGATCTATATCAAAAACGTTCTGTATAACTTCAGAAAAAGCTTTCTAGAAGTCAGTAGAAGGAAATGGATGAATTGGTTGAAGCATTTTAGGTCCTCCACAGTGATGTGGAATTGTCTTTTAAGGTCAAGGGGCCCTGGGAGCTCTCATTTTGAGCCAAATTTCAAGCAGCAAAGCCACACATGAACTTCATAGAAATTAAGCAGGATTTTAACCTCAGCTAGAAATTGGGGATATGCTGAAGCAGTAAGGCCTTTTAAATATTTAGTGAAGGGCTTTAAGAAATTTTTCTATGGCTAATGATTAGACTTTTATCCCTATATAGTAGAAAAGACTGCAAACCCACCTGACACGTAGACAGGATAGCTACGTCATCCACATAAAAAAGGAATAAGACAGATCTCTTGATCAGCATAAAGGGAAGAAATTCTGGTTTTGGGAAACCTTGCACCAAGGAATTAATATGGGAATTGGAAAGGATAGGATGCATCTTCATTTCACCCCTTCTGAACATGCATCAGAGAGAGGAGGATGTTCGTGAGTACTTTAGCACATCTGTGGTGAATTATCGTTATGCTGTTTCATGATGAGAATTAGGAAATACTGGTCAATGGAGGAAGCAGTCAATTTCTCCCAGATCTGGGGATCAAATCAAAAGAAACCTTCATGTTAATAAAGGCCACGTAAAATTTGTTCTGCAAGTAGATTTTCTTCCCTGCTATCAAATATTGATCAATTATCTTTTCAGAGTCTACCTTGTTCCTCTATCAAAGTACTATCTGCAACATTCAGTCTACTAATTTGATGTAAAGATCCCTGGTATACTTACACATACACTCAACAGGATTACTGAGCAATAATATTGTCATGGTTCATTAGAGGTTTTTTTTCTCCCCTTTTTAAGGTAATGGGATAGAAATGGAACTGCTCCAGTCTGCTGAAATCAGAAGTGAGCAATCTAGACATGTAAAAAATGACCCATTTTTTGGGCCCAACAATCAATTATTGCTTTAATAGCATGTTTCTCTAATAGTTTTGCCATTCTCTAAGTGTAAGGTGAATTTGGAGGTCTTACAGCGGGGGTTCCCAACCAGGGGTGCTAGATGATATTCCAGGGTGCAAAAACTTGGCTTTCAAAATTATAGTGTATATGCATAATTCGTTGCCATTATTTCAAACTTTTGTAAGGTGTGCGAGAATATATCAGCAGCATTATAGGGATGCAGGGAACAGAAAAGATTGGGAACCACTGTCTTAGAGGAATATACTAAATAAAGTACAGAAACAATCAACTCAATCTTGGCAAAAACCGTAAAATGTGGATCAGCAGGACCTTTTGGAAAACGGAAGTTGAAAAATGTCAGAAAGCAGAATATTTATTTTCTTTTACTACTCAAGCAGATAGTTTTGCTAACTATCATTCTGGGCTTTCAGTTTTTAATGAGGTCTAACATTATTATTTTTATCCTTAGTAGACGTGGTTGAGATCATTAATCTTTTAAAATGGAGATGCTTGGGCAAAGTTTGCAACTGATGTGTACGTTTTTTGGGTTTTCCCCTAAAATATAATTTTAAGCAATGTCCTTATTATTTCAAAATAATATTTTGAAAAGCCCAATAGAATAAAAGGAATTGGAGCTAAGTTTGAACTGTTTATTTGATTTGTGTTTATGGACCTTAAACGTTCATTTCTTTATTCTCCCCTGCTAGCATATATGATTTCCTCTCAAATTTGAAGGAATTGCTAAAATGGCACTTAGCCCTCTCTCAGCAATTGTGTTCTCTTATCTTTGAATAGCCTTTCAGTATATCAAGCAATGTGAAAATAAGTCTAGTGCAAATTTGCTTTTGTGCACTCAACAAAGCTACCACATTATCACCTATAGCAATAATATTGAGTTAACCAATGTTGAAGGAGCTCTCTCTGCAAATGTTTTTCTGCTGATTTTTTAAAAAATGAACTCTACCCTCCAGACTGTGCAAAGTTTGGCTACATAAAATATGTCGGAGAAAGCATTGTTGCAAATATCATATTTCTACAGATTTATTAGGAAATCTTTAAAGAAGTAAAACTCTTTTCAACAAAAATGGAAATCACTTAAAGATGAATAATCAGAGAGTGGCTTTGGCCAGTCTTCTTACAATATGGATTGCAATATGGTTTCATTCTTAGCATGCCTTACATAGGCGTAGATAAACTATTCCTCTCCATTTTGTTAGACTCTATAATCCCATCATCCCTCATCATGGGGCAGACTTGCAATACCTGATGACAATTGGAGCCTAATAAACTGGAAGGCTATTGCTCATTCCTAGATGATTCAAGATCTTTGAACTAAACCTATCTAGTGAAGTTAAGAGGGCAGGAGCAGGGGAAAATAAGCAAAAAAATTGAATTGCTGTTACAATTTTTAAGTCTAGATAATAGTCATATAAAATTATTTCTGTAATTTCTCAGGAAAATTCTTTTAAACTTTAATATTTCCCTGTTTCCATTTTGTCACCAGTGGCGTAGCGTGGGTTGTCAGCACCCGGGGCAAGGCAAGTAATTTGCGCCCCCTAACCCGTGGATTTTAGCACTCGAGTCTCTTCCACTAGCTCAGGAATTCTGGGAGTTGAAGTCCATGAGTCATAAAAGAGCCAAGGTTGCCTACCCTTGAGTTAGGTTCAAGGCAAAAAAGGGTCTCTGGAGAAGAGGGAAAATGCTAGTTTAAAACTGAAACAAGGCAACTTTAAGGTGCCTCAGCTGTGATTTAGGATGAGACAAAGAGAGGAAATGGCGTTGAAAATGGTTAATGGGGCATGTTTGTTCCACTCTTAGTGGATGTCAAGATAAACCCCACGAGAGAATGACCTTACAACAGATGTGAATAGGCTTGGACTACGTTTGTAGATTGAGTGCATACATCACATGGAGCGATGATGGGCTTCATCAAGATTTATGATCCCACAATTGGCTAGTTTTCTCCATCTTGTCCTAAACCCTGGATACCAACCACGGTTTATGGCTTAGCATGTGGTGTGGGGTGACCCAACATGTTAGGCAACAAACAATGACTTCCAACTTACAATGCCTCAGCTTCCCAAGGTTATTCCAAAGCCGGAAAAGCCAACCAACCCACCCTGCAGCTTTGCCTGCTTAGGCTGAACCCCAGGAGTTCATACTTGCTGTGGCGCCTGACCTATTTTCTGCCCAGACGCTGCTTATCCAAGCCAAGCCGCCTCCTTCTCTTTGGCACCTCGCCCCAAAGATTCGCCGGACTGGCTGGAAACTCTCGCTGCTGGCGACATGTGTCGGGGGGGCGTCCTGATCGCCTCCTGCAGGGGGAACCGAGTGGCCACAGAGAGTCAATACGGCAGGAGGAGGAGGAGAAGGAGGAGGAGGAGGAGGAGGAGCAGCAAGCAGCCGCAGGTGCAGCAGCTGCAGTTGTTACCTTTACCTCCGGGAAAGGAGACGGGGCGGGAGCTGGGTCGGGGGGGGGGCGGGCTTGCAGGTTGAGAGCCAAGCGGAGGAGAGCCGCGGCGGGAGAAAGAGAGGGAGGCGAGACGCCGCCAAGCCTCCCCACCCCCACCCGAGAAAGGAGGCGATCCGCAGCCGCGAGAGGACGGGATCCCGCTCTGGCTGGGCGCAGCGAATGCGGTTGCTTTCTATGCTCCGCCCACTCGCTCGCTCCTCCGACCCTTGGCGAAGCAGAATCATCCCCCTCCGGCGAGCTTAATGGGCGCCCCCCCAGATGTTGCGCCCGGTGCGGCCGGCCCCCCCTGCACCCCCCACGCTACGCCACTGTTTGTCACATTTCATGTATTGTTTTCTAAAACTAAATTAATTAACACAATTTTCTTTCCTGGTTCTGATGTCCAATTTTTTGGGGGGAAAGAAAAGAAAGATTACTTGAAGAGACCATAGTAAGGTAAAAATTGGTCTTTGCTCCGGTCATGTAGATCATAGATCATAGGTCATAGATGTGTTTGGGATAAATGTTAGTAAAATGTGTCTGGCCATAAGACCACTTAAGCAGAGCACAGGCTGCCTCTGGAGTGGGGGAGACATTAGGAGACCTAGTGCAGGCCCAGGCCCACCTGTCCCGGCCTCCCAAGTCCTCTGCCACCTCCTGAGGCACTCCGTGCTCTGCTCCTTGCCTCTCAGGGACCTTGCAGCCCTCAGCCTGCTCCCAAGGAGCCTACAGCCAAGCAGCAGAAAGTGCCGGTGGGCATTGGGCTGTTGCAATTTGTAGGCCTCGGCCTGCTTCCCAGCCAGCCAGCTAAAGGACTTGTAGGATTTGGCCTGTTCCTCAGCCAGCTCCAGGGCCCAGCAGCACCCAACTTACCTTTCTGTTTTTACGAAGGCACCTGGCCGATATGATGCGAGGCTCAACTTTTTCTGCCTCATGGGCACCTCGTGCTATTCTGAAACCTGACTGAAAGTACTTGGGGGGGGGAAATCAGTTGTGACTTTGAATGGTCACTAAACAACCCATCGTAAGTCAAAGACTACCTATTCAGTGTACAATACATGCTCCTCATTAAAGTAGACATATTCTAGTATTCTGTGTCTTCTTTAATCAGGTTCTGTATTGGTACTCTCACATGCTTTACAACACCTCTTCCCAATCGAATCCAAAATACTACACACCTTATTATTTCTTTTTATTTCTTAATATATTTTGGTGTTGTGCAACAGGATAAAAAAAAGCTTTTTCTATTAGCAGCCATTACTCTGAGAAAATAGATGTTTCAGGAAAATTGCAATTCAGGAGAACTTCAAAAAGGAATTATAAATTTCAACAATTACCAGAGACTCCTTGTTCAAAGAGATTCGTGGGTTGGTACTGTGCCATTGTCCTTGAAAGAAATGAAAGAAAATAAAAGCTAATGGGCAATGTATTATACTGCTCTCCACAGTCTGATTAGCAAGCCTCTTTGTTCAGATGATGTAATGCCTTCAACATAGGATGTCATTGTTTAATTAAGATGCAATCTGATATCTTATGGAAAGCTTTGTTGAATTTCTTTCTTACTGTATAGTTTGACTTAAGGAATTTAAAAAGTACCTGACATTGAGCTATGTTTGGTCATCCTGAAGCCACAGAAACTTTTAAATTGAAGGGTTTGATGTATTTTTCTTTAAACTGAACTGATAGTTTATAATAAGGGCTAGATTGGCACTGCTTATAGTTATCTTTAGATAATTTTATTCCTTGTTCAGCTATATCAGGCAGTGATGCCCATGCTGCCTATACGAAGAAATAAGCAGAAGAAATTGAGCCAAGTAAAAATTGGCGTTCCACATTAGTTAGAAGGGTCACATCCACAACATAACTTTAAAGATATTTTCTCATTTAAATTATTTCAGGCAAGTTAAAACAAGTTATTCAGCTCACCATATCAGAAATGTATATATTTAAACTGGAAAAAGATGCTTCAAAATTGTGAAATAATTGGCTACATATAGGACAAGATATAAAGCTTTCTCACAGCTCTCCCTTCTAATAAACATTTTAAATAAACTTTTTGCTAGTGCTTCCAGCCAGCAGGGCAGAGAATTGAAGGTGCTAGTCATTCAATCAAATAAATTGGTAGAGAAAAGTCGGACAGTAAGATACGGTAGATATTGTGCCTTTGAGTCATTGTCCAGTCCCGGCAACAGTCTGGACTAATTCCTGCAGTTTGCTTTGCAAGATTTCAGAAGTGATTTTCCATTCCCTCTGTTAAGTCGTGGGCTCTTGGGAGCAGGAATGATGACACGAGGCTGAGTACAGGATAACTCATACTTTTATTCTTGCTGGAACTGTACTGGAACTTGGGCCGCAACCAGCCACAATATATAGTCTAGCCCCTAGGTGGCAGCCAATACGTTTTAACCCACTCTTGCTGCCTGGGGCTAACCAATTGCAGGACCGGAGACGGCTTGTCTGGGTTGCTGGAGAGCCGTTAGCTGCTCCAGCAACGCACGTGGTGTAACACCACAAGCCCATAACACCCTCCTTCCTAGGACTGAGAGAGAGTGACTAGCCCAAGGTCACCCAGCTGGATTTATACTAAGGTGGGGACTAAACCTAGTTTCTAGTGGGGTGCTTTAACACCATGCTGGGAGTCATGTAAGAAATAAGATTTAATAAAGGCATTTAGTTGCTGCAAGAAGGGCAATGATTTCTTTAAGTCAATCTTGACTTCTGCTGATATCTGGCAACAAGTGGCTTTCCTTTTCCTTTTCAGTGTATTCCCCCCCCCCTCATCTATAGGCTTGAAACCACATATTTGCTTGCATTGGGAATATCAATGCCTTGTACGTGCAATCCCTTCAACTTTCTAATGAATAAGGTAAAGGTTCCCCCGCACATGCGTGCTAGTTGTTTCCAACTCTAGGGGCCGGTGCTCATCTCCGTTTCAAAGCCGAAGATCCAGCGCTTGTCTGAGGACGTCTCCATGGTCATGTGGCCGGCATGACTAGACGCCAAAGGCGCACGGAACGCTGTTACCTTCCCACCGTAGTGGTCCCTATTTTTCTACTTGCATTTTTACATGCTTTTGAACTGCTAGGTTGGCAGAAGCTGGGACGAGTAACAGGTGCTCACTCTGCTACGCGGCACTCGGGATTTGACCCGCCAAACTTCCGACCTTCTGATCGACAAGCTCAGCGTCCTAACCCACTGAGCCACCGCGTCCCTCCTTCTAATGAATATATTTACATTAATCCTTTCTAATATACATATTCTCATTTGGAATACCTGAAAGTCTTTAATCTGGTGCTTGATAGAGCTTGATTTGGCAACAGTAATGTCAACAAATATCAAACAGGTTAAATACTACAGTAGGTCCGGGGGTTTCCTGATAGATTAATTGAACCAAATTACTGCAGATTAACAACATTACATGTGCTTCCTAATTGCATCTCTTTTATTTTCTTCCTTTGTTCAATATGTTTTCTCTCTGTTGCCGGGTTTTCATTTCTTATCACATCCCTGTCCTTTGCTATTCTTTTCACAGTGCTATTTCTTGCCTGAAGTTATTGTTTGCTAGAGCTGGCTGTTCTCTGAATCTCTGCAACCTGATAAGGATGCAGATGTCAGCTCTGTATCCTACTAAAGGTTACTTCTCTCCTTTGAGATAACACTGAATAAAAGACTCACCAAGTCATGCTGGTCTATGATATGGAAAAGAACTGCAGTCCATAGGATGGTTTTCTTTTCTGTGTGTTTTGCCTTCAAGTCATTGTTGACTCTTGGTGTCTTCCTGAAAGAATCTCTGTAGCTTTCTTCAAAAGTGTTTTGCTCTTGGCTGGTTCCTAAGGCTAAGAGAGAATGACTAGCCCAAACTCATCTAGCTGGCTTTGTCTAAGGCAGGACCTGAACTCAGTTTCCTGGTTTCCAGCTTGGTGCCTAAACCATTACATTAAACTAGCTCTCTGGTCCATAGTTAACTTCTCAAAATTACCTTTCACATCCTAATTGCCATGCTATCAGTTCTAATTGCAATTTCTATTAATTAGGGCTGCTAGTGCTGGTCAGAGAGCATAATAGTGTTTGACTCATTAGGACTACCAGACATGGTTGCAAAAATGAAGGTGATTATTAGATGGTAGCAAGGGGATGTAGAAAAATTGTTGCTCCCATTTTTTACTGCCATCTCCAAAGATGGGGAAATTTGCATGATAAATCTTATTAATATACATCTTGAAGAGGTGATAATCAGTGCACATTTTGTCATGACCCTATTACCATTACAGGAACTGGACAAACAATCCAGTTTGTTCATATTTTTTAAAAAAATTCTGTTTTCAATTCCATCCAGTTTTCCCTATCAGTTCTTCCATTTATAATATTTATGTCTGATTTCCTAAATTCAAGTAAAGTTGCAGGAATATTTAAAACAATACATAGAAATAGAAGACAGGACATTATACACAAAAAATTCACCTGGAGTAATTAACTTCGTATAAAATTCTATTTTATTTATTTTATAATTTCTCTAAAGGCGTCCTGTTCTTTTATAATGGTCACCTTTCTTTGACCTGAATTTTCTTCTTGCTGAAGCTGTGGTATTTTAAGACTAACTTTGTTTTTACAATTTGTTAGCATATTTTAAGTCCTGGAGTATTTTTCCTTTCTGGACTTTGGCAAATCAGCTAACTTTTCTGTATTTGAGTTGCATCAGAAATATTTACATAGGGAACTTCATATGAAAGCTGGTGTGGTGGATTGTTGTTCTTTGTTCTATTGGCTATTTCTACCTGTTGGGTTCAAAATTGGGAAAGGAGTCCGGCAAGGCTGTATACAGTCGCCTTGCCTATTTAACTTATATGCAGAGCACATCATGAGAAAGGCAGGGCTAGATGAATCAAAAGTTGGAATTAAGATTGCTGGAAGGAACATCAACAACCTAAGATATGCAGATGATACCACTCTAATGGCAGAAAGTGAAGAGGAACTAAAGAGCCTCTTGTTGTGAGTGAAGAAGGAGAGTGCAAAACTTGGGTTGAAACTAAACATTAAGAAAACCAAGATCATGGCATCCGGCCCTCTCAATTCCTGGCAAATAGATGGGGAAGAAATGGAGGTAGTGACAGATTTTATTTTCCTGGGCTCCAAGATCACTGCAGATGGGGACTGTAGCCAAGAAATTAAAAGACGCTTGCTCCTGGGGAGGAAAGCCATGGCAAATCTAGACAGCACACTAAAAAGCAGAGATATCACCCTGTCAACAAAAGTGCGTATAGTCAAGGCTATGGTCTTCCCAGTTGCAATGTATGGCAGTGAAAGCTGGACCATAAGAAAGGCTGAGCGCCAAAGAATTGAGGCCTTTGAACTATGGTGCTGGAGAAGACTCCTGCGAGTCCCTTGGACTGCAAGGCGATCAAACCGGTCAGTCCTAGAGGAGATCAATCCTGACTGCTCTTTAGAAGGCCAGATCCTGAAACTAAAACTCAAATACTTTGGCCACCTAATGAGAAGGAAGGACTCACTGGAGAAGAGCCTAATGCTGGGAAAGATTGAGGGCAATAGAAGAAGGGGACGACAGAGAATGAGGTGGCTGGATGGAGTCACTGAAGCAGTAGGCGTGAGCTTAAATGGACTCCAGAAGATGGTAGAGGACAGGAAGGCCTGGAGGAACATTGTCCATAGGGTCGCGATGGGTCGGACATGACTTTGCAACTAACAACAACAACCTGTTGGGTACCTTAAAAAATGCCCTCTAGCAAAGTTATTTGCCATGTGTACTTATAGTGTCTGGATTCTGAGATGATACCTCTGACTGCAACACTAGTCCTGGCCTGCTTTCCAGCTTGGTGATGGGAACAAGTTATATAAAATTAAACAGAAAACAAAAATGATGATAGATATCAGGAGAATATCACATGGTCTTCTATCTTATGCTTGCAATTAATATTATTTTGGTCAAAGCTTTTCAATCTGCAGCACATATCAAAACATGAAAACAAAATGATTATAAAAAGAACATCATATGGTTTTATGTAACTTTAGGACAAAGTTTTTGGTTTCATTCAGATGACTTTAGAAATAAATCTCTGATGTAAACAACAAAGAAATAAGCCCAGTTCAGTTACCTTTTTCAGATGTAAAAACACGTCTTCTTTTAAACCTGCTAATATTTTCAAATCCAAATAAAGTAATTTAGGAAGTGGTAGTTCCATAAAATGACATGTTGATGGTATCTAACTTCTGATAAATTGTAATAGTTGTACAAGGGAATCTCAAAGAAGTGTTAGAAATGTATCCAACACGAAGGAACATTCAGAAAGTTGGCAGTTTGGTGGGTCAAATCCTGAGTGCCGCATAGCAGAGTGAGTGTTACTTGTCCCAGCTTCTGCCAACCTAGCAGTTTGAAAGCACATAAAAATGCAAGTAGAAAAATAGGGACCACTACGGTGGGAAGGTAACAGCGTTCCGTGTGCCTTTGGTGTCTAGTCATGCCGGGCACATGACCACAGAGACGTCCTCGGACAAGCGCTGGCTCTTCGGCTTTGAAACGGAGATGAGCACCGGCCCCTAGAGTTGGAAACGACTAGCACGCATGTGCGGGGGAAGCTTTACCTTTTTTAAGAAAGCTAAGAAATGTTGGAATCAGATAACTATATTGGTTCAGAAAATTTTGAAGATGGATGTAACACTGAAACCTGAAGCTAATCTTTTAGGGAATTTAGATAAACAGATGGGGCGAAAGTGGGATTTTGCTTTTGTGTATGATATGATGGCAAGGTTATTTTAAGTCCAAAAATGGAAACAAGAATACATACCCACAATGGAAAAATGGATTTTGAAATTAATGGAGCTGAGATGGTGAAATTGATTGCTTTGTTTAGAGAAATACTGTAGCTTTTTAAATACAAAAATAATTGTATTTGATAATTTATTATGTGTTAGATAAAATTAAGAGAAGAATATTTTATGAATAATTGGTTTCTAGTATGTTGATTATTACTATTTTAAGATATTTTACAGATTGGTGCTAGTTGTTTAAATTTAGAGAGAGGTGGTCAAATTGCTTCCTCTGTACTAAAAGAAAGTTGTAAAAGGAAACCAAACTGCAAAGGACCACAATGACTGGGCACCATCAAAGCTGACACCAGCCTGAGCATAGAAAAACTCACAATAGTGTAAGATGTAGAGAGACCTGGCCCATAGAATTGCCAAGAGTTGGATATGATTGAATGGATAACATCATCATCAAAAGAAAGTTGGAGGGAATTTTTGTTATAAATTTCTTCATTGTATTTTTGTCACTTTGTTTTGTTATTCCATTTCCCTTTTCAATTACTTTGTATTACAATGTTTGATATTGAAATTTATTTTTTTAAAAAAACGAAATATTATTGCTTCCCTGTTTTATTTTGCTTGCTGATGTTCTGTAATCATTCAGCAGATTGTAAACAGAACCATAAGGTTGATTTTGAAACTATGGTAATATGTAGGGCACTCTTTAAGGCTATAGAACAGTTGGTAATTCACAGAGGGATAGGCTTAAATGTATCTTACACAGGGGGAAATATGGAAGAATTCATTTATTTTAATTTTAAATGGGACGTTATGAAGAAATGTATTCATTCTAAATGTATTCCCTCTCAAACACTGAAATACAAAGTAATGTTTGCTCTCACCCACCTTTAAAAATCTTTTGTTCCTCCCCTCCTTTTTTGCACTGTGGCCTTTGCAATATAAAGCAAACTTTAATGCAGCTATCAGCTCAACAAAAGATGTATATCCTGTTCTAGACTAATCAGAAATGCTTTTGGTATTTAAAATGTTTAATGAAAGAAGATAGGGTATCTTCTGTCTATTTAAATGATTAAAATCATACTGCTATTATCTTTTTTCAATTTTGCTATTTTTGTAATGCTGTCTAGGCACAAATGTCTCTAAGAACCTTTGCTTCATTATGATGAATACTCTAACTGAAAACTAAGGAATGCCCAATTTGACTCAAGGCAGTGAGTCAAGTAATAATTACAGTCCAGATGAGAATGGCAATTGAATTCAGAGATAAGTAAGCTGCACTGATAAATTATGGTATGATCTGAGTCAACATATATTATGCTGCGGCTAATGTTTTATCCTTATATGCTGTACCCTGAAGTCAATGCTCAATTGCATTAGGTCCTTTTTTCTGTAACAGATCAATCCCCTCTGTAGAAATATTCCAATTATGGGTGTTCAAGTATCCTGCCAGCTTCAAGGGACAGAGCAAAAATAAAGATAGAGATCGTTGTTTCTCTCCCATTTCCTGCCACCAAAATAAAATTTTCACTCAGTTGCAAACCCTGATTAGGGGACATGGTGGCAGCTGGACTGAATTTAGAGTGTCCTGGATTATGAGTCCATTGCACTATTCCTGTCTCTATGCGAGGCTTTCTAAATGAAGGTAGTCAAAGAGTTGACTCCAGCCACAGCTGGAGAAGAGCCTACAGTGAAACTTTATTTTAAGAAACTAATTGGGAAGCTGAGTCAGTTGTTCATGAAAGTCTGTTGTATTGCAGAGTAGATGATTATGCAAGCAATATTAGCTCATATATATGATGTCTTCTACATATCAGATCTTTATAGCCATCCTCCTCCTCTCATCTTCTATAACATATTGTGTTCTTTGTCTACTTTTGTTGATTCTATTCTGAACAGGTCTTGCAGGTCCCCAGACCCTGTAATTTCCCAAAACTTTATAACAGATGTTGTATCTAATTTCTTAAGATCCTGGCATACAAGTTTTATCTGTAGTAGTGATGGAGGGGAGAAGCCACCATGAAAATATAAACAAACACAGATAGTCCTTATTTAGTAGCCATAACTGGGAGTGGCAGCTCAGTTGTTAATTAAGCAAAGCAGTTGGTAAGTAAAATTACAACTGTGCTTATGATGTTACTTCAGCTTTTCTTCGCTTTACAGACCTGGGAAGGTTGTAAATGTGAGGACAAGTTGTAAAGCTATTTTTTCATCACTGTCATATCTATGAATGGTTGCTAAAAACAGCAGTCACTAAACAAGGGCTGCCTGTATAACATTTCAGCTCTTTACTGTTTACATGGCCTTACAACTTTTTTTTGTTAAAGTGTGTGTTTATGATACAGATTCATGCAGACAGTTATGGCAATGGTTGTGGTTATGACACAAATGCAAATCACGATCATGGGATTGCAAAACTCTGCAACCATTGTAAGTACAAACAAATTGCCAAATGCCCAAATTGTGACCACATGACTGTGGGGTTGGTGTGATGGTCTTAATTTTGGGAATGGGTCATAAGTCACTTTTTCCAAGGTCATCATAACTTGAAACATTGTTAAATGAATAGCCATAAGTTGAAAACTACCTGTAATTATCACTTTAAGGACAATGTAGACTCAGATTATGAATACATTCCCTAATTAATAAATAGTTTCAGAAAGAGCTGCACATTTTTTTTCCAACCTGAGTGTTACACTTGGCTTTTAAGCTTTTAAGCAGCTTGTCAGGGAATACATTATGAAAAGTAGTGAACAGGGTGACAGCAGAAACATAATTATTTCATACAACTTAATTAAAATAAAATACAGAATATGATTACTCTCCAGTTAGTTGTTTAATCATTTCTCCCTGACATTGCCTTAAAAACATGATTTCAACTTCATAACAACCTTTAGAGATTTCTGAAGCTGCACCTGTTTTTGAGGACTATTGCAAACACAGCCTCAGGTTGATCCTAGGACCTAAGTATTATCCACTAACTGGCCCTGTATCTTAAAGATACATAATCCATGCTGCAAACCTCCAAACATCCCCCAGATGGAACCAAGGAGGTATAGTACACAAAAATTGTTTTCTGGCATCTAGTGGTCTTCCAGAATTTTGGAGCTCATATATAGTAGCCCTACTATTCCTGACTGACAATTTTTTATTAGTTTATCAAAGTATAAAATACAAAGAAAAATGAAAATAATGCGAAAGTAAAGAAAAAGGGAAGAGGGAATGTGCAGGGTAAAAGAGAAAATAAAATAAAAGCATAGACTTCCGACTCTTTTTAGTGCAGTAGAATTAGGTAATAACACACAATCTCAACTTTTTAATTTTTCATAATAATATATACTAGCCATTTTTATAACAACAAACCTAAAAATGGTTAAAGTGACTGCTTTAATTACAGGAAAGAATACAATGAACTTTGTTTCTACTTGGAAACCGCTTCTGGACTTTGTGCTTGAGGTTTTAAAAAAATGAAACGTTGATATTTGCTGATTAGATAGATTTCTTCTTATAATAGCCCTACAATTAGCATAATTTCTGCATACCTTCACAGTAACTGAGTCACATATTCTCATTGTAAGAATGCAGAATCTCCCACTATTTTGCCAGGAACTACACAAAACTACTTTTTCTCAGGAAACTACTGGCAGAGCCTTATGATATCCCCAGGCTGCATAAGTGTGGCTTGGCTGTTGCAGCAAATTAATTTCTGGGAAGTATGTTGGGGCTTGACATCGAACTTTGTCATAAAAAACTTTACCTTTCAATCTCTTTCTTTCCAGTTCTTTTTGGAAAGATGAGAGTTGAGACTGTTAGATGTTTTGTGCCAGCCATGGCAGTTACCCAAAAAGGTCATCAGATGGGAGCAAAGAGGCTTCTTTGCTTCCACTGGTGGGTCAGGGGTCCCCGGCCCCTGCAGCCCCATTGGCGAGAGAGTTTTATGGTTAGGGAGGGGCTGAGACCCCCCATAAATACCTCTGCTCAAGGGGCTGCTCCTTCTTCTTGTCTCTTCTAGTCTAGTTCTGTTCTGTTGTTCTCTCTCACACGCAGGCATGGATGCCTCCATGCCAAGTAATTCTTTCTCTCTAATCTATCGTTGAATAAAGCTTCATATGATTGCATCTCTGCGTTCTGCAGTTCACTTGGAAGCACCTTAACGATCCATTGACCTCATGAGACCATCTCACAAAATATGTTTTTTTTTTAAAAAAATAGCTCAATTGATTGGGTTTGGGTCTTCCTATGGCTGTGCATGCTTATGCATTCCTACCTAGGTTATCTGATCTGGCTGCAAACAAAAAAAGCAAATGACCAGTGGATCACAGCAAAGAAATGCAGAGAATTGAAACAATTTTTGCAATCCAAATCTAACTAGGCTTATTCCAAATTGGAGATGAGTAATTAACTAATCCCATTCTAATTAAATATATTGAGGAAACAGGTTTCCTTGAAACATGGCCAGAGCCAGTCTCCTGTGTATTTTGATTAGATGTGTGTTAGCATGCGTTAGTGTGTATCTGTGTACAGGTAGTCCTTGACTTACAAGTACAATTGACCTCACAATCTTCATTGCTAAGTAAGACAGTTGTTAATTTTGCCCCATTTTACAACCTTTCTTGCCACAGTTGTTAAGCAAATTGCTGCAGTTGTCAAATGAATTCCAATATCTAAGGGGCTACCACAAAGAAGAGGGGGTCAACCTATTTTCAAAAGGATCTGAAGGCAGGACAAGAAATAATGGATGGAAATTAATCAAGGAGAAAAACAACCTAGAATTATGGAGGAATTTCCTGGAAGTTAGAACAATTAATCAGTGGAATGACCTGCCTCCAAAAGTTGAGAGTGCTCCATCACTGGATGTTTTTAAGAAGGAATTGGACAATCATTGGTCTGAAATGGTATAGGGTTTCTTGCCTGAGCAGGGGGTTGCACTAGATGATTTACAAGATCCCTTATTCTGTTATTTCTTCTGTTATTCTGAATCTGGTTTCCCCATTGAATTTGCTTGTCTGAAGATCGCAAAATGTGAACACATGACCCTGGGCAGTGCAACTATCATAAATACATGTCAGTTGCAAAGCGTTTGAATTTTGATCATGTGACCACGGGGATGCTGCAATGGTCATAAGTGTGAAAACGGTCATAAATCACTTTTTTCAGGGCCATTGTATCTTCAAATGGTCACTAAATGAATGATTGTAAGTTGAGCAACACTTCTATATGTTTTAGTGTTTGTGTATATTAATGTGGATATGCATGTGGATATGTGACTATGAGTAGATTTGCTGATGAGTGTGTGTATATGGATATTTAACTTTTTTTATTGAAAAGTTTTACAGTACATATTATCTTTAACAATCCCCCCCCTCCCCCCACCCCTACCTAACCCTCCCTATCCCTCCCCCCCATTCCCCCTCCCCCCCCACTTCCCAGAGCTAAGGACAAGGTATAAAAACAAAGAACAATCATAAACATCCATATGCTAAAAACAATAAACTATTAACTCTATCGCCCTCTAGCTCATATAAAATGACTACAAGCAATACTAACGTTACATATAAAAAGAAAAAAAAAGAAAAAAGAAAAGGAACCTTATTCAAATGCTAGATGAAACTTTTTAGTCCCATATTTGTTCTGAATATAATCAATCCACTTTTTCCACTCCATAATATAACGTTCTTGCGAATGATCTTTCAAGTAAGCCGAAATCTTTGCCATTTCCGCCAGGTCAGAAACTTTTAGAGTCCATTCTTCTATAGTCGGCAGTTCCTCCTTTTTCCAATATTGACCTATTAATAGTCTTGCTGCTGTAATTAAATTCAACATCAACTTAATGTCCACAACAGTAGCATCTGTAATTATGCCCAGCAAAAACAGTTGCGGACAAAACTTTATCCTTTGCTTAAAGATCTTCTGCATATTCCACCAAATTTTTATCCAAAAAGCCTTAACCTTTTTGCAGGTCCACCATATATGAAAATACGTTGCATCTTCACCACCACATCTCCAACATTTAGGTTGATAATTCGGATACATACTTGCAAGCTTTTTAGGATCTAAATGCCATCTATAAAACATTTTATAAAAGTTCTCTCTTAGGTTTTGGGCTTGCGTGAATTTTACGTTCCTCACCCAGATCTTTTCCCAAGTATCCATTGTAATAACTTCTTGGATATTCTGGGCCCATTTTATCATACAGTCTTTAACAAGTTCTGTTTCTGAGTCAATTTCTATCAATGCAAGATATATCCGTTTGATATGTGCTGGACCCTGATTTCTAATTTGCTTTATCAAATTTTCATCAGCCATTGAGAAACCAATTTTCTGGTCTTCTTTCCACCTGGCACGTAATTGAGTATATTGGAACCAAGTTTGAACAATCTTCTCATCTCGCAAGAGATTGTACGGCTTCAAACACCAGACGTTCCTTTCCAAACTTAAGATCTCCTTATACGTAGTCACATCATGTTTGAAGCCTACATTTATGTTTTCTATTGCATGTTTCGGGATTGCCCACAACGGCATCTTGCAGTCTAACTTATGTCTATACTTCTTCCAAACTCTCAACAATGCCTGTCTTAAAATATGCACTTTAAATACATTATCTACCTTCTTATCATACAACAAATATGCATGCCAGCCAAATAACAAGTCGTGGCCCTCAAGATTTAATAATCTCCCTTGTGTCAAATTAATCCAATCACTTATTCCTGACAACGCAGCAGCTTCATAATATAATTTAAGATTAGGCATTTTAAGACCACCTCTTTCACGAGTATCCTGCATAATCTTAAGTTTAATTCGTGGCCTTTTCCCTGCCCACACAAATTTATTGATACCCCGTTGCCATTCTTCCAAATTAGAATCTTTTTTAAGAATCGGTATCATTTGGAATAAAAATAAAAATTTAGGCAGGACATTCATTTTCACTGCTGCAATTCTTCCCAGTAAAGACAATTGCAATTTTCCCCAACTCTCCAATTCTTTTTGAATTTTTCCCCATAACTTTTCATAATTATTTTTATATAACTTTGCATTTGAGGGTGACAGATACACCCCCAAATATTTGACCCTTTTAACAATCTCAAATCCAGTTAATCCTTCTAAAAGGGCCTTTTGCGGTATTGTCATATTTTTGGCCAAAATTTTTGTTTTTTGTACATTAACCTTAAATCCAGAAACCTTCCCATATTGCATTATTATCTCCATCAGGTCCACAACAGAGCTTTCTGGCTGAGTCACCGTAACAACCAGATCATCTGCAAACGCCCTCAATCTATAATCCTGATCTCTAATTTGAATACCCTTAATTTTTTCCGAATTCCGTATTTTTATCAATAATAACTCCAATGTTAAAACAAATAATAAAGGTGATAACGGACACCCTTGTCTTGTGCCCTTCTCAATATTGCATACTTCAGTCAGACTATCGTTAACTATTATTCGGGCAGTTTGTTTTTGATATAATGCCCTAATTGGTTGTAAAAATTTATCCCCAAAATTCATTTTATCTAAAACTTTCATCAAAAATTGCCAATTCAATTGATCAAAAGCTTTTTCAGCATCTAAGAAAATTAGCGCCGCAGGGATCTGGTTGTTCCTTTCCAAAAACTCCACCACATCAACTATATGCCTCACATTATTTTTCATTTGTCTACCACTAATAAACCCGGTTTGATCCCCATGAATCATCTGTTGCAAAACCCTCATCAATCTATTAGCTAATACCTTAGCAAATATCTTGTAGTCTGTATTTAAAAGTGATATTGGTCTGTAGTTTTTTACTTGAGTAGCATCTTGATCTTCCTTCGGAATCAAAGAAATAAAAGCAGTTCTCCAAGACGGAGGCACCTTTCCCCCCTTCTGAATTGTCTGAAACAATTCCCTTAATGGCTTTATCAGCTCCAATTGTAGACGCTTGTAGTAGACCGCCGTCAGACCATCCGTACCTGGCGCTTTATCCAACTTCAATTCCTTAATTGCTATAAAAATTTCTTCTTCTGTTATCAATTGATTAATCTCCTCCTTTTGTTCCTGTGTAAGAACCGGGATGCTAGCATTCTTCAAATATACATCAATATCTGTTTCATTAATCTTCTCCTTAACATATAGTTTAGAATAAAAATCCACAAAGGCTTCCTTGATAAGATCCTGTTGAAACACAACCTTTCCTTTGTATTCAATTTTATCTATGTTAGAGGCCCTTTGTTTTTTCCTTAACCTGTAGGCTAGCCACCTACCTGGTTTATTGGCATTGCAAAAAGTGTTATGCCTAGCAAACCGTAAGTTAGTTGCTACCTGATCAGCCATCAACTTATCAAATTGTCCTCTTAACAAGTTAATAACCTCTTTAATCTTCACATCCGATGGATTCAAAATTAGGGCCTTTTCTTTTTCCCTAATTTCATTCTCCAGTTCTTTCCTCCTAATTTCCATATTACGTCTGTATTTATTATTCATATACAGTATATTAACACCCCTCTCATATAAGCTTTGCTAGCATCCCAAACCATATTCATAGAAGTATCCTTGTTCATATTAATTTCAAAAAAGTCTTTCATCTGCTTTTTACATTCTTCCACATTTCTCTGATTTCTAAACAAATTCTCATTTACGCGCCAGGAGCGCCTATCTCTATTGTCCTTATTGATCTCTAACCAGACTGGACTATGGTCAGATATAGCTCTTGCACAAATCTTTATCTTCTTAATCCTAGAAAAAAAATCATTAGTCAGTAATATAAAATCAATCCTAGAAAAAGATTGGTGTCTATCAAAAAAAAAAGTATAATCCTTTTCATATAAATGCGTTTCACGCCAAATGTCTCGTAATTCCAGATCATCCTTCATTTCAAAAAAAGATTTAGGCAGTCTAGCATGACTCAGGGCATGTTTAAAAAAACCCGATTTGTCCAGCTGTACATCCAAGACACCATTCCAATCTCCCATAAAAATAAAAGATTTATAATCCATCTGGGTAATCTTTGTATGTAGTGAACTATAAAAGTCAGCTTGTTGTTGATTTGGAGCATACAGTCCAACTAAAAGCGTTTTTTTGCCTTCTAACAGCAAATCTATCATAACATATCTTCCTTGCTTATCTACTTCAATTAGTTCCGCTGTCAGAGTATTCTTAACATAAATAACCACTCCATTTTTCTTATTCATTGCAGAAGCAATAAATTGCGTACCCAACCTTGAATTCCACAAGTACTTTTGGTCCATAACCCTAATATGCGTTTCTTGCAAGCAAATAACGTCAGTCTTAAATTGTTTTAAATATTGAAAAACTTTCTTTCCCTTCTGTGGTGAATTTAATCCATTAACATTCCAGGTTAGGAACTTAGTCACCATTCTTGGCATCCCGAAGCTTCTGGAGCACGTCTGCCAGGACCCCTTTAACTTCCTTAAGCCGCGCCCCTCCCACAGCTTCACTGTAAGTACACTTTGGAGGTTCCATAACTTTCTGCTGATCTCGTTCTTGCTCTTGTCTCACTCGTCTTAAAGCGGCACGCGTCATCCTCTGCTCTCCAGCAGCTGCCGATGAAACTGTAATTTGATCCCCTCCAGCACCATTCTCCTCTGTCTGTGTTCCATCAGCATCTTGAGGCTTTCCCTCGCCATATCCCTTTACAGCTTCCAGAAGTGATAGAGGGGTTGCTTTTAAAACTTTGCTGTAAAAATCACGTGCCTGAGTCACTGTAACCAGACGGTATCTTTTACCTTCATGCATCACCACCATGCCCACTGGAATCTCCCATCTAAACTTGATGTCACATTTCTTAAGTTCCTGTGCTAGGAAGGCAAAATCTTTCCTTCTTCTTAAAATCTTTGGAGGAATCTCTTTTAAAACCAAAACTTCTTGCTCAGCAACCACAAACTTAGTATCATAAGCAACTTGAATAACTTCATCCCTAATTGCTCTCTTTGTAAAGTAAACAACCACATCTCTAGGTAACTTCCTCTGCCTTGCAATCCAGGAGTTCACACGAAAGATTTTATCTATACTTCCCTCAATTTCAGCTGCTGATTGGCCCAGTATCACTTCCAAAGCCTCGGAGATCAGCTGCTTTAAATCTTCTTTAGGATTCTCTTTTAAGCCCCTGATTCTGATAGCAAACTCCATCTGATGGTACTGGACCAGACTCAAGTCTCCATCCATTTTATCCCTTATATTTTCATTCTCTAATACTTTTACTTCTAATATAGAGTTCTTTTGACTAAGATCCTCCACTTTTTCATCCAAGCTTTGCACACATACAACCACATTTTCAATTGTAGACAAGATGTCTGCCCTCATTGCTCTAAACTTCTCTTCCATTTTCTCCTCCAATTTCTCCTCCAGCTTTTCCATCATATCTGACATTAATTGTGTTTGCTTTTCAAAGGCATCCTGTAAATCTTTAAGAGTCAGTGCCGGAGCAGGTGTGGGAGGGAGCAAAGCTTGCAACGAAGTCTGTTGCACCGGGGAAGCCCCCGCACTCCGAAGAACTTTAGAGGCTTTCGTCGCCATCTTCCCCCACTTTCACTTGTTGCGCACTTTCACTTTTAATCCATAAAATCCGTTGAGCTAGAGAGTAAAGATAAAAGTCCACTTCACCTTGACCTCCTGTACCGCTCTGCCTGCGTCTTGATACTCAAGAGTCTTTCCTTCTGGCAGGGGTGGTTGCTAACGCTTGGCTCTGCTCCAAAAATCACAGAGCAGAGACGCTGCACAGCCCGGAGCAAACCCAGGCTTCGGGGGGGCTCAATCCTTCAGCCGCCCAAACGTAAAGCTCAGGCGGCCCCGGAGAGCTCAACCCCTACCTGGGGCCTCACCCCCTCCTCTTCTCCCGGGGAGGGGGCTTCCGAATCACCAAAACAGCTGATCGGCGCTGTTTTTCAGTGATTCAACAAAGCTGCGGAGCGGACAGCCCAGAGATGGCTGTCTTCAGCGTCGCATCACCACCGGAAGACCCGATATTTAACTTTTTAATTTGAAAATCTGTGCCAACTTCAGGCCCTGTTTGGAGACTATGTTCCTCCAGACGCCACGTCAATAAATGTGGGACCACTACGTAGAAGATGCAAACTTCTGTCAAAGCACACTGTATTTTGCTTATGTGTCTTCTTTCAGATAAGAATCTTCCTACTTGCTTTTCAGAAGACTAAAATTACCAAGCTTCAATAAGATAAACATTTTCTTGCATTTTTTAAATTGTAAAATGCACTGTGCTAAGATATCAGCTTGTAATCAATTTGAAGTAATTTAACCAGTTATAATATGCCCATTATACAAGGTTAAAGAAACATCTCCATATCATTAAGGTGAACTACAGATAATTCTCACTTAACAACTGTAATTGTGAATGGAATTTCCATTGCTAAGCAAAAAGGGTTGTTAAAGTTCACGTCATGTCACTGCACCAGTTAGCGACAAAAATGTTGGCACTTCCATCCTTCTGCAAATCCCACAATGTTAGTGCAATGTTACGTTGTCGCCATTTGCAATCTTCTGCCAACTAACCTCACTGCCTTCGCTTGTAGAAATCCAGCAAAGAAGGTCACAAATGGCAATCACATAACTGTGGAACACTGTGATGTTGTAATAGCAAGACAGTTGCCAAGCACCTGGATCATGATCATATGACTGCAGGGTTACAACATCCATTTTAAAAGTCTAAACCAGGGGTGTCAAACTGCCGGCCCGTGGGCCGGATGCATCATGCAGAAGCTGTGCCCACCCCATTGCCGGCAATGGCAAAACCATCCTGATACGTTGCGCGACATCACGTGATGTCGTAGGTTTGACATGTCTGCTCTAAACTTTTCTTTAAAAACAATTCTAAAATCAACGAGTTCTAGTACATCTTTTTTTAAAATTCCTCTTCAGATACATGCTTTAAAGTTCACTTTCAATATTTTACAAGCTTCAGGAATTACTCAAGCATTACATATGAAGAAAAAGAAAAGAAAAGCCCCATTTCCAAATCCACTTTATAGACAGAAAACTACATTACAGCTTTCTTTCAATTAATATATCAGACAAATGAAAATCCAACTATCTCCAATTTAAGTCCCTCCCTCCAGTTTATCCTCATAAAGTCAGATGGATTTCCAACTTTCAACACTCTGTTCCCATTTTGTGCTCCTCAGTCTCTGTTGCTTAAGATGGCTGCTTCATTCTGATACTGATATTCCTCCACTTATGATCAGTCGCTTAGTAACCAAAGTCACAACCAACCCCCAAAAAGGTACTTAGGACCTAGATTCAAATTTTCAACAGCTGCTTCTCCCCTCACAGTCATATAATCACATATAGGTAGTCTTTGACTTACAACAGTTTGGTGACTGTTTGAAGTTACAACAGCACTGAAAAAGTGACTTATGATTGTTTTTCACATTTGCAACTTGCAGCATCCTCATGGTCATGTAATCAAAATTCAGATATGCTTGACAACTGACTCACATTTATGACAGTTGCAGTGTTCTGGGGTTATGTGACCATCTTTTGTGACCTTCTGACAAGCAAAGTCAATGGGCGAGCTAGATTCACTTAACAACTGTTACTAGCACTGATTCATTTAACAACTGTAACAGGAAAAGTTGTGTAATGGGGCACAATTCACTTAACAAGTGTCTCGCTTAGCATCAGGAATTTTGGGCTCAATTTGGTCGTACGTTGAGAACTACCTGCATTGGATTGGTAACCAGCCCACATTTATGTCTGTTTGCGGAGTCCCATGTCATGTCACCCCAATTTGTGACATTTTTCACCAGAAACCAGCATTTCCTTTCAGTTTTTGGCAAAAAAAAGTCCATTGCAGAAAATGGGTTTGCTTAACAACCATGGTGATTCAGTTAAATTCTTCTATTATTATTGTACTAACTACTGCATCTTCCAAGAGGAAACAGCCCTATTAAAACAATAAGCAAAGAGTGTTATCCCATAAATACGAGTTGCTAAGGAATGGGAATCCAAAATACCTACTGGTTGCATGGGGGGGGGGAGATAGTGGTGGGATTCAGCCAGTTCGCACCACTTCAGCAGAACCGGTACCTAATTTTTTGTTGCCCAGGCCCAGAATGGACTTCCGGAAGCGGCATCCACACAGAGAACCGGTTGTTCACATATTTGAATCCCACTACTGGGGGCAGGGGGCGGGGTTAGATATAGGAACTAACAGCATTTTGACTTTTAAACATAGGCTTTGTTATGTTCCAAAGCCCACTCTGTCAGTGATGACACCAACTGATCTTGTAATGATGCATTAATATTCCATGGCAGTTGAAAAACAGTTAAGAGACTCAGAAAAAGCAGCTGTTACATGAGGTCTAGCTGTGGTGGAGGATGCAAGACCTATCCCAAAGATGCTTTTTCATGAGGCAACTGGACTTCCTTGCTTTTCTTTGAAGATGTTTCGCTTCTCATCCAAGCGAAGACCTAACTGAAAAGACTCAGAAACAGTAGAGAAGTGGGATCTAGAGATGATGGAAAATGTAGGATCTGATGTCTGTGCTGTACTTGTATTAGGTGCTCGTTAAGTATTGTAACAGAGAATTAAGATGTTTTAAGTTCATTCCTGAATATTTCTATGTGGGTCAAGCCTCTCTAGAAAGTTTGAGAGCAGCTGCTTCCAAATATTATTCAGACTGCACTTTGGGGGCATTTTTCAATCAGGAGCCAAATAAAATACCTAGTAAAAATGGATGAGGATATCTAATACGGTATGATTATTATTAGATTTATATCCTTCCTTTAATGTATCCAACTCAAGGCAGTACACATAATGTTCCTGCCTCCTATTTTCCCCAGAACAATTGTCCTGTGAGATGGATTGATCTAAAGGACTGAGCAGCCCAAAGTCAACTTTCCTGCCTAAGGGAGGACTAGAACTCAAGCTTTCCTAGTTTGTGGTCCACTGCCTTACCCATTGGCCCAAACTGACTATTAATTAATACATGTTTTAGTTACTATCAACAGTAATACTGATAATTTTCCTGATAGGAAAAAAATATGTGGAATATTGTCAGACACAGCATTCTTATCATTGGGGAAAAAATAATGCTACATTTTCTTTTTACTAATTCTAAAGGTAAAGGTAAAGGTTCCCCCGCACATGCGTGCTAGTCATTTCCGACCCTAGGGGCCGGTGCTCATCTCTGTTTCAAAGCCGAAGAGCCAGCGCTTGTCCGAGGACGTCTCCGTGGTCATGTGGCCAGCATGACTAGACGCCAAAGGCGCACGGAACACTGTTACCTTCCCACTGGAGTGGTCCCTATTTTTCTACTTGCATTTGTACGTGCTTTCGAACTGCTAGGTTGGCAGAAGCTGGGACGAGTAACAGGCGCTCACTCTGTTACGCAGCACTCGGGATTCAACCCGCCAAAGTGCCAACCTTCTGATTGACAAGCTCAGCGCCCTAACCCCACTGAGCCACCAGGTCCCTTACTAATTCTAGTGGGGAATAAATAACACCATCTCCACATTTACCATGGCTTGGGCCCAACTTTGTGGATGTGCTGGAAGAAAGGGAAACTCTACATCTTACAAAGCCATAGCTGCTCCCAACATACCTCTTTTATATTTGTTTTGCCCCCATTAGTACCACTAGTGGAGCATCAATTCTGAAAACATTTTCCATAGATGTTATCCAGTAATGGGTCTTCTTGTCTGCCAAAGGAATGGTACTTATGGCCAATTTCTGGCAAATATATAATTGTTCTTTAATTGTCATAAAAAGACCCTTCTTCTAAAATCACTAAGATAACACTTTAAATATGTTTATCAAGCTTATTTTTTATATTTAAAGTGGTTTCTTTTTTTGCACAGATTAAGGTAAAACTTGCTTGATATGTAGATTATTTGCTGAATTAACTAGACTGCGATGAGCAAAAAGATTATATTAATTCAGAACTGGGGCACACAATCCCATGTTCCTTACTTGGTTTTATAAACAACTGTAACTTAACCTGATCTTGAAAATAACATAGAGAACCCATTCTGTATTAAGAGAAAAAGTATTTATCCGTTCAGATTCGTTTCTCTTTGTTAGCTTTATAACAAATTACACTGTAGAATTTATAATGGTTTGTAAGTTTGTTAAGAGATAATTCCATCTTTAAAAATAAAGCTATTAAATTTTATTTTAGGAAAATCTCCAGACGTACATCCACATATCCACTTGAGCCGTGGTGGTGCAGTAGTTAGAATGCAGTACTGCAGGTTACTTCTGCTGACTGCTGGCTGCCTGCAATCTGGCAGTTTGATTCTCACCTGCTCAAGGTTGACTCAGCCTTCCATCCTTCTGAGGTTGGTAAAATGAGGACTCAGTTTGTTGGGGGCCATATGCTGACTCTGTAAACTGCTTAGAGAGGCCTGTAAAGCACTGGTTTTTTTACTGTTTTTATTGTTATTGTATTTTAATCGGGCATTTGTTTAATTTCTTTTTAATTTTTGTATTGTTATTTATATATGCCCTGTTAATCGCCCTGAGTCCTTCGGGAGAAGGGCGGTATAGAAATTGAATAAATAATAATAATAATAATATAAGTCTAAGTGCTATTGCTATTATTATAGATTAATAAATCAGATCTTATTGGTATCACTGTATGTGTTCCACATACGTTTAGAACTACAGCTTCATCTTCCAAAAATGTACTCTAAACTGCACACATCAAATGAAGACAAGGACATATATAACTGCTTCCCAAAACATCTTTTCAATTTATTCATTATTAATTAAAATGACACAAATGTTTACTGTCCATCTATACCTCACTTTTTATTATAGCAAAACTGCATAGAATACACCTCCCCCTGCCCCAGCTTCTTTATGGATCCACACCCCCTGCAGAAATATTGTGAGGCTTCAGTCATGATACTGCGGCTGCCATCTTGACTTTTTTGACTCCTTCACTGATTATGGATGAGTCTTTGTGCAAAAGAGATTTTGACTTGAATATAGGTATCCCAATACTTAAAACATTAGTAAAACACAACTGAATATTTATTTAACAATTTACTCTAAGGTCATAAGGATAATTATTAATAATACTATAGATAACTAGCATGTAAGGAACAATTAATTTTCCAGGTTGGATTATAAATCTTTCTTTTTTTCTTTCTTATCAAAACCCTGTTCAGGCATTCACAACCTTTCTTATATCCACAATGGAAAGCAATCCCAGGGTTTATTTAAGCACTGCTAAAACTTTAAACATAAGAGTAGATAAATGAAATCAATACGGTACTTTTTAAGACTCACAGAATACAATAGATCTATTTTATCGACTATTTTAGACTATGTCTGAATTCAATACTGTCCTCTCAACACAGTTTAGTAATAATGAGAGAATGGCTATTTTCTTTTTTTTTTCTTTTTAAAAAGAAATTCATAATGTGAGTTATTTCACGTTTCACAAAACCTTCCATTTCAATCATGTTACGCTGACCTGTCATTTTTATTTGCCGTCGCTTGATCCCATGACACCCACGGTTGTTGCATTGTTCACGTATCGGATGACAGATGTGGGCACTTTTTTTTTTTTGACATGATCTGATTTCCTCACTTAAGTGCGAGAAGCCTCACTTTAAAAAAGTCAGGGGTGGAGACGCAGACGAAATAGAAAAAAACGCTGGCCCCTAAACCCAATCCACGATTCCTAGAAGCGGAAGGCACGTGAAGAGCAGCCAGACGCATCCCTGAAGGCCGGGAAGGGAAGGGGAGAGGTTTTTTTCAGCTCAAAGCTGAAGGTCAGATGGTCCACAAAGTCTCCTCCCTCTTCAGCCCCCGCCCCCGTCCTTTTCTGATGGAATTCAGAGATGAAGCCCATTCGTGGGAGCGATTGGGAGCGGAGTGACTTGTCATCTTCTGGAACCCGGGCACAAATCGAAGGAAGACCTGGAGGGGTGGGGAAATAGGGAGAGCAGCAAACAGCGCTTCCTCGGCTAAAGGTGCTGGGGGGGGGGTAGATTAGCCGTTCCCTCGCCTGCCTCTTCGCCCCGGCTCTTCCTTGATTCCCAGGTTTGATGCTGCAAGGCGTGTCTGGGGCTCTCCGCTCGTGCGATAAGAAGAGCAAGAGGGAGAGGCGGGCGGGGGGGGGGGGAGGACCGAGGAGGAGGAGGAGGTAGTTTTGTTGGCTTTTGTTATTATTATTATTATTTTAAAGGAGTTTGCAGAAAGCTCTGGGGTTGCTTCAGTCGCAGCCTGACCGCTTTCCCGAGCAGCTGAAAAGTTCAGGAGCCGAAGAGCGCAGCTGCCTGGACGGCTCTATTATTGCTATCGCCTTATTTCTCCTCTCTGGGTTGAGAAGCGTCGCTTTCCTCCCTCCCTCCCCCGTACGCACTCCCCAGCCCGAGGTGTTGCGGAGAAACGGACGCCGGAGAGAGAGAGAGAGAGAGCGAGCGAGCATGGGAGCGGGGAGCTCTACGGAACCGCAGAGCCCGCAGGCTGAGACCACTGCAGCAGGAGATTCCCAAGCCGGGAGTCCGGGAGGGCGGACGCCAACGGAAGCAGCGGCCGAGGCTGGCGAACCGGCGGATCCCTCCAAGGTACCAAGAGTCTCTTGCCCCCGCGGGGCTGGCGCGCGCGTGTGTGTCTGGAAGAGGCTGCGTTGGGCGAGGGCGTCGCTCTTTCTGGAGGACGTTCCGCTTCGCGTCTTGGCGCGCAAACTTTCTGGGGGGTGGGGGGGAGGGAAGGCCCGAACACCTGCCGGGGGAGCGCGCGGGCACCTGCCTCCCTTCGCCACCCCGCCCTCCGTGGGGGGGGAGGGGGCGAAGTTTGGCGGGGTGGGGCGTGGCGTGGCGGCGGCGGCGGCTACTCGGCTCTCCTGAGGCAGGGCACTGCGTAGCCGGCGGCGCCTCCGCAGTAGTAAAAACTCTTTCCTACCTTTTGTCTGTCCAAAGAATTCCTCTCCCGCCCCTAAGGCTGAGGAGTAGGAGCCGGGACGCTTTAGTCGGCCCCCCTCGGGAGGGCGCGGCCTTCCGGCGCCTCCCGGTCTCACCTCACGCCTCGTTCCCTAGGCGTGATGGAAGGAAGGGCGTCCTGGTCCCGCGCTGTCTGGGTTCTTTCGCACCTTCCTCTCCTGCTTTGCCCCGCTTGCACCCCCGGGAGAAGGAGGAAGGGCAATTCCAACCCCCCCCCCCGAGCCTTTCCCGTCGCTTTTGCGGATAATGTACAGACGGGGGTGGCGTGTGTGGAAAGACCCCACCCTAAGGCCGGACGGTGGCGGGAGTGGGGGGTGGGGTGGGGAAGGTTGCTGCGTGCCAAGATCCTCCTGACTGCAGTCCTGCAGTCAGCCTGTGGTGCCTTCGCCTCGGGCTTCTGCAGTTGCAGCCTCTTTGGAAGATGCTGGTGGGAGTGGTGGTGCCAAAACCGAGAGGGGCGAAATAAAGCAAACTTGTGCCTTTAAGCACCGAGTTGATGTATCCTCTCGCGCTGTATATTGCTTAAGTGGCTTTTCCCTTTTCTCGCCCCAGCGTCGCCTTGCCGCACGTGCGCGGACTAGGCGGCTGGCTAGGCATTCTGCCGCGCTGGGCTGTCCAGGGCTGTGCTGCGTACCTTTTGTTTGCCTTAGCAAAGAAATGCCTGCAGTTTCTCTTGCTATGGCCATTCCCAGAAGATCCGAGCTCTGCCGGAAGCAGTATAATAACTGGAGCTTTTGCTCCATTACAGTCTAATGGTTTGGACAGTTTTGTGTATCTATTATATGTGTGTGTGTATGTGTATGTGTGTATCATATGCATATACACTGTTTAAAGATGTGTCATAGTTTTGCAAAACAAAACAAAAAACCTTACTGCATTTTTTTGCAGAAAGAGAAATTATTTCTTGCATTGTACTTTCCCAGGATATAGATTTATATACACCCACACACACCCACACACACCCACACACACCCACACACACCCACCCACACACAAACAAATATGCTTTTGTCTAACGTTTTAGGTCATGGGTGTCAAACTCGCCATGTCACGTGACGTGTCGTGCATTGCCGGCAATGGGGTGGGCACGCCTTAGGTATGATGATGACACCGCTGTTTTAGGTTCTTTAAAAGAATTAAAACAAAACACGTGTTGAACTATAGATGAAATTCTCCAAACTTGCTCTTTGCCTAATCTAATGTGTGGGTGTTTCAAAAGCTTAAGAACTGCCAGTGACTTTGTTTTTCTGACCTTGTGCCTTGAGTTTTAACTCTAACAATTTTTACATAGGTATCTGTTGACAGAAGTTTAAAAAGTGTTTCTCTGTGGGAATATGTATTTTTTTCATAATGAAATGGAACAAAGTATTTAATAAGTTGAAACTAAGTTTTCTAATGTCATTTACAAAATAAGCCAGCAGGGAAAGAAAAAGAGCGGTTTAAGTAAATGCTTTCTGTGGCTGATGCTGAAAGAGATGATTTAGTTGCAAAAATGTGACAACTGAAATGATTAAATGTATCAGAAGTATATGTCCCAAAATGATAAAAGAACATTGGCTTGAAGCTTGGGAAAGGGAAAAAAATGCTGAGGTCAAAGCAGCCCCTTCACATACTGTGTGAAAAGTATAAAATTATTTACTGTGTTTCAATTTCCCTTGAATTTTAATTCCAGGAAGTATCTGAAGTTTGTATCAATGTGGATTCATAATGTCAAGGGGAAAAAAAGCTACGTAGTTAGCTCATCCTCTATGAGAAAAGGAATTAGTCATAATTTTAAGTTGAAAATTAAATTATTTTAGGCAACAGTTCATACACACACATGTAGATGTGTATATTCAAATGTTGCAGTTAATTGGATGAAAGCCTAAATCTTACACCTCAACAATACCAGAAAAACAGTTAACTTTCAACTTGGAAGGGTTAAGGAGCTGATCCATCGTGGTTTTCCATGGTCCTTGGAAAACTTCCCTCAGACAAAGCAAACATGTCCATGCCAAATCAATTAGATGCCTATTTTTCCAAACAGGGCATGTATGTTTCTCTATATCAAACCTGAAAATTGTGTTTGAGTTTTCAAAGGGAAAATTTTTGGTTATCTGCTTAATTTTCCACCCTACCACCCACTTCTCTTACTTTGAATCATGAAAAATAAGAGTAAAAGTTCATCTTCTTCAGCCAATTAGTTTTGGATGCCTTGCTGGTCACAACATACAGGTAGTCATTGACTTACAACCACAATTGAGCCCAAGATTTCTGTTGTTAAATGAGACATTAGTTAAGTGAGTTTTGCCCCCATTTTATGACCTTTCTTGCCATGGTTGCTAAGTGAATCTGGTTTCCCCATTGACTTTGCTTGTCAGAAGGTTGCAAAAGGTGATCACGTGACCCCAGGACTCTGCCATAGTCATATATATGAGCCAGTTGCCGAGAATCCAAATTTTGGTCACGTGACTGTGGGGATGCTGCAATGGTTGTAAGTGTGAAAAATGGTCATACTGTAAGTCACTCAGTGCCATTGTAATTTTGAATGGTTGCTAAATGAACTATTGTAAGTTGAGGACTGCTTGTAGTTACTTTTGATAGAAATGACCATTGAGAATTGGAAGTTGTCAGCCTTTGCCTGAATGAGAAAGTGCAGCCAAGCATACCTATCATTTCATTTATGTGGGGAAAAATAAAGGCATACTTTCAGAGACATTTTTTTGCTTCATCTCCAGTCTGTATGATCTCCAGTGGGAAACAGGTTGCCTTGTGCGTCTCAATTTGCATCCTGCTTACTTGGTCCAGTGAACTCAATGACTGTCAGCTGTACCAGAGGTTCCCAACCTTTTGGGCACCAGGGATAAGTTCCGTGGAGAGAGGTTTTTCCATGGACCGGAGGGAGCATGGTTTTGTGTGCTGCCTGCATCCCACAGATGGGGCTTTGCTTGTTTGTGCGGACCGGTTGCTGGCATGCTATGGTCCAATATTGGTCCACGGACTGGGGGTTGGGGACCCCTGAGCTATACAGTCTACTCTGCCTAGAATATGATAGAAAGTTAAGAAAGAGGAATTAACATCTTAATAATGAGGATTAAAGGTAAAGGTTCCCCCGCACATGCATGCTGAGCTTGTTGATCAGAAGGTTGGCAGTTTGGTGGGTCGAATCCCGAGTGCCGTGTAACAGAGTGAGCGCCTGTTACTCGTCCCAGCTTCTGCCAACCTAGCAGTTCGAAAGCACATAAAAATGCAAGTAGAAAAATAGGGACCACTACAGTGGGAAGCTAACAGCGTTCCGTGCACCTTTGGCGTCTAGTCATGCCGGCCACGTGACCACGGAGACGTCCTCGGACAAACGCTGGCTCTTCGGCTTTGAAACGGAGATGAGCACCGACTCCTAGAGTTGGAAACGACTAGGACGCATGTGCAGGGGAACCTTTACCTTTACTTTAATGAGGATTAGAATATGATAGAAAGTTAAGAAAGAGAAATTAACATCTTAATAATGAGGATAAGTTATATAAATTTACAGGCAAGCAGAGTGTCATGTGATCAGCAAGTTTATCCCTAATACTTAATCCTAAAAAACTTACAAAAAGGTGTGGTAGATATTTTTGAGCTTTCTTGAGATTCTAGATTCTAGATTCTATCACTAGTTCTGAAAGAAATGGTTCTGACTATCATATCAAACATAATGTTTCTTAATACTTTCTGCTGGGATGTAGTATGGAAGTATATAATAAGGATACATAAGAAGCTGATATTAGAAGTGTTTCTTACAGTAGCTCATCTCTAAAAGCAAAGGGTCACAGAATTGTCTGATGGGCTAATTATTATAGAACATTCTGCTGTAGAATAATTTATCACTTTGGTTCTGCATACAGAATCACTAACATACAGGTAGTCCTCGACTTTCAACAGTTCATTTAGTGACTATTCAAAGTTAATGGCATTGAAAAAAGTGACTTATGACCAGTTTTCACGCTTAACGACAGTTGCAGCATCCTCATGGTCACAGCTTGGCAACTGGTTCATATTTATGACGGCTGCAGTGTCCTAGGGTCACATGATCAGCTTTTGTGACCTTCTGACAAGCAAAATCAATAGGGAAATCCAGATTCACTTAACAACCATGTTACTAACTTAACAGTTGTTAAGTGAATCATTGCATTTGTTAAGTGGCAAGAAAAGTCATAAAATGGGGCAAACTCCACTTGACAAATATTTCACTTAGCAAAATAAATTTTGGGCTCAACTGTGGTTGTTACTCAAGGATTACCTCTGTCTCATATTTTGTAAATATTCCATCTTTAAGTGGCATATTAGAATAGTATTTGTTAGGCAATTTGTATCAAGCAATCTTATATGTGGAATGGCCATATTTGCCACAGATAATTTTTAACTTCTAGAAAACTGTAAAAGGACGTTGTTTGAATGAAATTGGACAGTGGATTAGAGGCTTATCGGAAAAAATACACAGCTTTTTTGTCTTCTGTGTTTTAATACAGTTATGTTCAATTCTGCAACTTTTTATATTTCTGTCTGTGTGTATTTTGTTGCAACAGAACTGGGTTTATTCATTCCTTTTTCCAGTCTTTTCACCAAAAGTCCACATTGTGCTTGTAAAAGTATTTGTATTGTCTTTATTTAATAATTAATTCATCATTTTTCCAGATATTTCCATCACTTGTAAACTAGGGAAAGTTTTGTGAAGTCATGTTGTATTTGTTTACAGAAGAAGATTTTAATACACAATTACCTTTCAAATATATATCTTTCTTTTTCTTAAAGAAAATGGTAATATCACATTAAGGGTTATTGATTCTACTGAAGTTCTTAAGTTAAATTCACTTATTCCACTCCTCGGAAATAGCACCTTACGAAGAAGATAGACTACAGTTTATCTTATCAGTTATCTTAACAAGGCAGGAATTTCAGGGAAGTCTGTTTGCCCATATGTCTTCCTGAATTGCTGCTCCTGGAAATTAGGAAAGATGCTTTCAAAGTCAAATCAGTCCATGATAATACAGTCCTGTACAATTTAATTTTAATATTCCATCTGGAATCAGGATTTCCCATAATTCATTGTGATGTAACCTGTTGAACAGCAGGACATTTAGCTTTTGAGGAGTGGGGCGCATTCTGATTGCTACTTAATGTTCAGTGTTTAATTCAGTTAAGGTCAGAATCAAAAATGTATTCTCTGCAATTTTATGTAAAACAAGTATTGAATTAGAAAGAACTTATTCCTAGGTAAGTGTATACAGAATTGTAGTCTCATACCTTAATCCCCATATTTGACCATAATATGAAAGTATATTGCTTTCCATGTTAGAATCATAATAGCAAATTAATAATTAATGCTGGCGTAACTACTCAGCCTTTCAATATTATATTTTTGCTTAATCAGTTACAGTGGAACAAAGTAATGTAGCACTTACCTTTAGTCTGCATAAATCATCTTTGAACAGAAATAGTTCCTGTTAAGGGCTGTGCATTTGACTTGAGCAGATTCCAAAAAAAATAGGATTTGAAAGAGTGTGTAACATACATTAAAAATAAAGATAGCTTCAACCAGCACTGCTATAAATCAGAATCAAAACAGATCAGATCTGTTTCTAAACTGCTATTCTGGAAGATCATGTGCTACCTATGGTGATTCTGACAAGACAGAAGAGGTTACTTCCATTAAATGCCATGATGGAGAAGAGAGGGAAGAAGAGGAGGATTAGATTCAGTGATCAGATCAGGTTTCCCTCAGATTGGGGTGACCTTTGCAATCCAGTCAATCTAGACTAGAGTAGAGAGATCTTTGAAAATAGATAATTAGTTTGACCTTTCATCCCATCTGTTTCCCCCCCCCCCATTGTTCATCATTGAAATAAGATATCTTCTGGGATCTTCTAAATAACCTTCTATTTAAAGCAAACTTGTTTTCCTTTTTTTTTAGTTACATACACTTTTGTTGCCCTATAACCATCTTTATTACTTCTTATCGACCAACCAACTCATCCTTCCTGTATGGCACACGTAATCCCTGTTAGCCCTTCGAGGTAGTCCAGAGAAAAAGTACAATGAATACTAGCTCTATCTTTATTTTAAGGCTACGTTAACAGAATCTTGCAAGACCAAAAGCATTTTTCCTCTCATGTAAATGAAGACTCAAAGCATCCAAGCCAAATGTATCTGAAAAGGTTAAATAATGGCAACTGGACCAAATTTTATTAAAACTTAGACGTTTCGTTATTCATCCAAGTAACTTCTCCCGTCAAAATGAACATTTGGGTAGGCAGAGAGCCAGGAGTCATTGTAATGAACCAACTCTTGCCATATAGACTGCAGAGGGTTTCTACTCATTTTTCCTCTCCTTTTATTGTCCAGAAATCCAAGGAGGATCCTTTTGAAAAGCTTCCCACAGTTCCTTTCCTTCTGAGGACGTAGATACCTTTTATCTTTTAGTTTTTCTAGGTGCAGCTCTTCCTCCTGTTGCTCCTGGTCAGGGGTCAAACTCAATTTCATTGAGGGCCGCATCAGCATTGCAGTTGTCCGTGGGTGTGGCCTGGGTGGGTGTGGCCTACTGGGTGGGCATGGCTAGAGTGCATATGGCCTACTGGGTGGGCGTGGCCAGCTCTACATCATTCGCATCAAGGGTGCCTATGGGGGCCTGGGCAGGAGTGGGACAGGTCTGAGGGTCTCTGGCAGAAGGAGGGTCTCTGGGCCACGGCCAAGGCAGTGGGGGCCGTTCCCTCACTGTTTCCAGGATGGCTTTGCGGGTCGCATGAAACCACTTAGTGGGCCAGATCAGGCCTCCGGGCCTTGTGTTTGACATGTCTGCTCCTGGTCATTCCCACATACCACTGGATCTCCATAGCGATCCAACTTTTCTGTAAATATTGGGCTATCCTAATAAAAGATAAAGTTTGAGGAATTTATATTCCATGCAGATAATGAAGGAAGCTTTATTTTTCCTAGCTTGCTTTTCATCCAAGGAATGAGTCAGAATGATCTTTCCCTGGGGTGATCTGGTTGGAGCAAACTATTTTGAGAGCCAGAAACTAAGCCCCTGCGAGTAGGTGCAGACTTGGTACATTCCTAGTTCCTCTGCAGTATGTTTGATATGGTTATATGTATAGTTTTACATTCCAAAGATTCGCCCTGAGTGTTAGGATAGATCAGGAGTAGGCAACCTCGGCTCTTTTATGACTCATGGACTTCAACTCCCAGAATTCCTGAGCCAGTCAAGCTAGCTCAGGAATTCTGGGAGTTGAAGTCCATGAGTCATAAAAGAGCCGAGGTTGCCTACCCCTGGGATAGATAGTTAAGCCTTTTTAAACAAAACTACTCTTTCCATTACAAATGAGAAATCTGCTGTGTTAATCAAGATATTTGTCAATTGAATGAATTATTAAAAGAAGTAGCCCTGAAACAAACAGAACAAATGAGAATTTAGGGTTAAACATATAGTAATGGCACCACCCAGGCATCATACTATACCATAAACTATGTAAATGATAACCAGGAGTGCTTTGACTTGTGTTCTTCTCTTTGAAGTAACCAGAAGATCAGAAGCTTGTATTTCCATTAAAAATTAAGCCTAATTGATTTATTAGATTTACCTCCTACATATCCCAATAGATATTTTTGAAAAAATATTGACTATAGCTGAAATTATGCTAGAATGCCATTCCCATTGTGGCATCATAAAACTCCATCTAGATTTGTATGGATCTCAGAAATGCATTAATGTGCTCCTTGATTGTACTTAGCCTAGTCTATTATGCATGGCTTCTTTTACTTGCAGAATGAAGAAGACAAATTAGGAGTCATGTTACAAAAAAAAGGTGTTCAATGTTATAAAGGTCTTGCCACCAGGTTAATGGAGCAAATTGATTGGTAAACTCTGCATTTCTTCACAAATACATTAAAGATGATGTATGGTCTGCAGTATATGGAAAGCTTTTCATAACGTAAAGATTAGTAAATGCTGCCTGTATAATACTCCACAGCAGGGATGTTTTCACAACAGATAGCAATTATGATAAAGATAATGTTTGAATCTTTGGTATAATTACAGCTGCAAAAATTGGTCTGTGGCAATAGTATTTTACTCACTATTCTGGAAACAAATGTCTGCTTATTATCTTTTCCCAGATTTTCTCACAGGTAGTCCTTGATGTACAACCATTCGTTTAGTGACCGTTCAAAGTGACTGGAAAAAGGGACTTGTGACTGTTTTCCACACTTAATGACTGTTGCAGCATCCCCATGTTCAAATGATTAGCACGATTGGCAACTGGGATATATTTATGATAGTTGCAGTGTCCCAGGATCATTGAATCACATTTTGGGACCTCCTGAAAAGCAAAGCCAAATGCTTGTCATGTTCCCTTAACAACTGTGTTAGTAACTTAACAACTGCAATGATTCACTTAACAACTGTGGCAGGAAAGGTTGTAAAATAGAGCAAAATTCACTTAGCAACTTTCTTGCTTAGCACTGGAAATTTTGGGGTCAGTTGTGGTAGGTCAAGGGCTATTTGTATCTGTGATTTCCCCTTTTCAGGTTTCATAGCAGGGAGCTATAAGGTTTGAGGAGCTGATCTTTGAGACCAAATCCTACTTGGATACAGAGAAGTAATTGTGTTTATCTTCCTTCAAATGGGAACAAGGTTTTTTTTATAGGTTTGTTTGTTTGTTTCAAATATTTGGTAACTATTCATATATGCTGTCTCAGCTAATTAGTGTTACTTAACATCAGTGCTTTTTTTGTAAAAGAAAAAGGTGCCGGAACTCACACATGTCATACAACCCGCCTTGCCTACCCTACAAGGTTCCATCCAAAAAAGGTGCCAGAACTCCGTTCTGAGCGTTCTATGAGAAAAAAAGCCCTGCTTAACATTATTGAGATGTTTTTGTTGAATCTGGCAAACCCATAATATGTTTGCAAACATTTATTTAAAATAAAACAATGCTGGCTTATGCAATGTATGATTGTCAGTTCTTAATTTAGGAGGTGTGTTTCTTGGTCACACCTTAAAAGAATATTGTACATAATAGATGTAGTTCAGTCTGGAGATTGGTTGGGTCTCTAACAGTAGAGAATATTAGAAAAACCAAGAAAGAAGGTGTGCCAGAAAAAAATAGACCAACCATCAGGTAAACAACAGAGTAAGAGGCTAATTTCATAACATTTGAATTTTCAAAGGTCCCTCAAACTCTGGTGGTGTTATCTTAGGACCCCAGGGGACTGGTGAATTATTAAGGTGGCTACATTATTATTAACATCTCTTTGCCAAATATTTCTTTTTTTAAAGTTTTTTTTCTAATTTTTAATAATAGCAATTATAATATTGATTATTTTAGTATTATTAATGGTTTTTACTTTTGTTGTATGCTGCCCAGAATCTCTTGTTGTCAGATGGGTGGCTGTATAAATTTCATAAATAATCAGTGCACTTCATTTATGGAAAGAAAGGTATCTTAGTGACAGGAACAAACTTTGTGATAACTAAAGCAGAAAAAAAGTTCCATTTTTGTTTTTTTAATGATGACAAGAACTAAATTGGTTTTCAGAATAAGCTATCCTGCCAGGGACTAATAAAAGACAAAAGTCTTGGGCAATAAGAATATTGTACAATGGCTGAATGCAGTGTTTCATGCTCAAACATCAGAAAAAGGAAGCAAAGTTATTTCAGTGAATATCAACAAATGGAGGAAAAGTACAAGAAAAGGAAAGTAAGAGTTGTTTCTGAAATCAGAAATCAAAGGAAAATGTATGTCTGATTAGGACAACTCCACGATAACTGTGTAGAAGATCTAATAGAGGCAGATGAAATTACAGAAATATGGAAAATTTGTATTGACCCTTTTTATGAATGGGATTACAGAATGTCAGAAACATTTGTAGGGAGACAACATACTCAGTAACTCATTCCTAGAAAGTGAGGTATGAGAGACAATAAACTAGCTTGCTAGACTTAGCTGAAATATTCACCAGATAGTTAAAGCTGCAGGAAAAGACGAAGTTAAAATGCTTACTTTACCATGTCAATAAATATGGGATAAGACTGCATGGTCTATGGATTGGGGGTGCCAGGGAGGTGGGGGAGAAAGAAGATTGGATTCATGTATGGAAAGAGAAATATTAAATAAATGTGGGTTTCAGAAAGGGTAGAGGAATCTGATAGAGAATATAAAACAGATTTTAAAAGCATATAATAGAACAAGATTGTCTAAGGAAGATGACCTTTTCTTCCTTAATTACAGAAAGGTCTTTGATTGTATAGATCAGGGATAGGCAACCTCGGCTCTTTTATGACTCATGGACTTCAACTCCCAGAATTCCTGAGTCAACTATGCTGACTCAGGAATTCTGGGAGTTGAAGTCCATGAGTCATAAAAGAGCCGAGGTTGCCTACCCCTGGTATAGATCATGTCCAAAATGTGAAACATACTAATGCTATTAACAACAAATAAGAAGCTATTATAATTTAGATTGAAGAAGCAGAGTGGTTCAGGGTCAGAAAGAGAAAAAGATGCATAACGTCCTCAAATCATTTTTATTTTGTACAGCACATATATTCAAAATGAATGGATTGGAAGTTATAAGAACTAGAATTAAAATTGGATATCAGAACATTGTGATATATAGTATATAGAGGGCATCTTTTTGTTAGGTGAAAGTACAGAAGAATTAGAGAAGCTCATAAGGAAAGTAAAAATAGAAAATGAAAAAATGGTTTAAATTTTAATACTATGATGACAAAGATAGAATCAACAGCATGTTTAGTGAACTCTTGCTTAGCAGTCAAGAAATGAAGTTGAAAGATTTGTTTTAAAGCTCAAGAACAGATGCAGGTGAATAGTGTGCTATAGTGTTAATCCTAGAGAATAAGACAATGATGGATTTAGATTGGATCGTATTTCTATGACAACGTATATCAGAATAGTTGAAACGGTAGGTTTTCCATTGGTAGCGAATAGGTGTAAAAACTGGACATTGAGAACAAGTAAAAGAAAGGATACTTTCAAAGTATGGATTGAGAGGCAGTGGATAAGAGCACCACAGGACTGTAAGAAGAACCGGTCAGTCTGTCCTAGATTAAGACTGTTCCCTCAATTATGCTTTCATAATTGAAGAGGATTGAAGAAGCGAAGGAGAAGAGATGATGGATGAGATCAGCAATCTCTATAAAATGTCTGTGGCAGAACTGTGGACAATTGGGATCAATACTGTTTATCCATGGAACAGCCAGGAAACCAATCTAACTCCAAAGCCTCTTACTGTCTTGTTATCTCCTACTGAAAAGCATTCAAGAGGTTCAGTATTGCAGACATTCTTGGCCTTTCTATCTCTTCCAAGAAATAGCCTGCCTAAGACTCAGCAGACTGCTTTTCACAGATGCATAGGAATGCAGTTTTTAATAATGCAGACAATGTGCCTTTTATTGAAAGACAGCAATATCAGTGGATTTTAATTTAAACATGAATATTTTACTATCTTTTAATGCATTTCAGAATAATTCTGTATAAATTGAGGTAAGTACAGTATTAGACCAATCCCAGACCCTGGTAGTCTTCCCTAAATTTGCAAAGAGTTATCTGTTGTCAGCTATTTTTGGACATTTGTGGAACTGCAACTGATAAATAGTCTTCCAGGGATGAGGAAGAATGCTGGGAATGTTTAAATGCTTTCAAAAATAGGTCATGGTTTGAAAATGCTTCACAGAATGAATAAAAGTTTTGCGAGAAAATAAATTTCCTAGCAAAATGGGCAAAATCCTTGTATTTTCCTAGTCAAGCCTGGTAATTTATAATTTTGCTTTTAAATAAATAAATAAATAAATAGTTACTTCAGGAAGAATCCAAAGATCTGTTAGTGCACTTCATGGAAGCTCTTCCTCCCTTTCTCTCTGGCAATAAAAATTATCCCTTGCAGCTGCTTCTTACTCAGAGTGACAAATAATAATTTGTGGAGAGAGCCATGGGAAATATGAGAAAGGACCAATCCTTCTCCTTCCTCTGTGATTGCAGTCTCATCTCAGGTGATGATTTTATTCACTCAGGGTTAAAATTGAAAGTTATATGTACAATTAATCTGCTTAACATTCTGTTCTTGTGACCTAATCCAATTCATTTTTATCAAGAGCCATCCAATAGGTTTGGTTTCCTTGTCCATGGGCATAGTTGTGCAGCTTTAGCTAAGTTATCAGAATATATTTACTCAGAGAAAATGAGGTTTACAATGCTGACTTATTTGTGTCCATAAGTAGAGAGGAAAGATGCTTTTAACAGGAAAGTCTTACATTTTTACCAATGTTTTTGAAACAATTTCTCATTCACCTTGTATAAAGACTGCAGAATTTCAAATAGAGTAGTATTTTCCATATTCTTTGAGTCATTCTCTTCCTCTCTTTAGCCCTTCCTCTTATACTTTTGGAATTCAATGGGTAAAAAAGTTAATTTCCATAATCCAGTATAACTTGGTGCTTAATTAGAGTATTTTACTGCTAAAGAATGTATTATATTGTCTTCAGTGACTGAATCACTTGAGCGTGATTTGTTCTGATGCTTGATGTTATGACCACAGTACTACTTGCTTTTCTTTCCAGTTTTCCTTAATTGGAAATGGATACACAAGGGAATATTATGTTTTCATCCAGCTTTGAATAATCACTCTACGTACTAAAATTCTCAGGGGAAAAACTATTAATGTTGGCTTGAAATTCAGCAGTGATTTCATGCCATGCAAATGATACTGCCTAATAATTATAATCTTGTCTTTTTTCATATGGATTTCAGTTCTGGAAAAGATGAATTCTGGCTATGTTCTAGTTGTAAATGTCAATGGAATACTTGGAAAATATTCATCCAGTTTTAAGGTTAGATACTGGACCTTAAAAACTTAATGCTCAAGTAGTCCAAACATTAAATTTAGTTTAGTGAAACATTTAACAAATACTTAATATAAGGTTCTCAACATTAAAAAAAAAGAAAATTATTCTTTGTTGTAGTGAAAATCAAAATTATTTGAGAAATGTCTTTTTTCACATTAAATGAAGTATAATTGACCCTAAGGCAGAAATGATCAAATAAAAGTAGTTGCCTAAAAGTCTCTTTTTCAGATATTGAATAATTCACACTTACAGGCATGGGGCATTAAATAAATTTACAATATTGGAATTGTGTTTACAAATTTATCAGTTGTCATGTTCCCTATAGCCTTCTTGTTTTGCTCACAGAACATAAATGCACAGAATTTATGAGGATGTTTTAGAAGTGCTCTGGTACTATGCTAGAATAAAACCACAGATGGACAACGTTGTAGGAAAAACAAGGAGAGCCCATGGAGAAGGCTGCCATGGCATATTAACATATATGGAATTTTTTTCCAGAAAAATACTTTCTGCCCTTGTTTACTGGGATAGGAGGTGTAAGTGATAATCCCCTTTCTATCATTGTGGCGGGGCAGGGAAAACTAGATTGCTTTCCCAGAATAGACACCACTGATGCATTACAAATTTTAAATTATTGTTACAATATAACGGTTAGAAATATAGATCAGAGGTCCCCACCCTTTTTAGCACCACGGACAGAGGTTTTTCTGCGGACTGGAGGGGATGTGGTTTCATGTACTGCCTGCATCCCGCGGATGGGGCTTTGCTTGTTTGCGTGGACCGGTTTCTGGCATGCCGTGTCCCGGTGCTGGTCCAGGGACCAAGGGTTAAGGACCCCTGAGCTAGATGAAAGTTCTAGTGGAAAAGAATAATAAAAAATGGGAAAGGAGTGAATAGCTATTTTGGGGGTGCTTGATCTTCCTCCAGTCTTAGGATCTCAGATGAGGACATGTACCAGAACTAATTACAGGGTTTCGATCTCAGTCCATAAAAACAAAGCATAAACTATCTCTTTGCTAGCTTTATTGATTATAATCTTGCTCCCTAAATTCACTAGAGTCCAGCCTGCTTGCTACTTGCTGGGTTTTCCTCTTATCTGGCTCATGGCCAGCTTTAGAAAAAAACAAAACTGTCTATTACCATATTATACTGTTTTAGCATTTAAGCCTTTGTAATGTAAGAACAGGTTGTAGAGTCTTGGAGCCCTTCTGAATTGTGAGTGGCATGTAAGCCCAAATGCATACGTAACATGAGGTCAGTGCAGAATTGGGTAGACTTTCATGTTCTACACTGATGTATTTCAGATAATTTCAGCTTCATGTACTCATTCTGATTTGTAGTAGTTTGTACTACAGGTAGTCCTTGACCACAGTTGGGAGAAGAATTTCCGTCACCACCAATGTGGTCACAAAGTCACATGATTGAACTCAAATTTACCAATATTTTTTACTGTGGGTCATTAAGTGAATCACGTGATTGTTAAGTGAATCCAGCTTTTCCAACTGTCATTATTGGCCGAAAATTGGCTGGAAAGGGCACAAATTGCAGTCATGTGACTGCAGGATGCCACAACCGGTCGCAAATTTGAGCCAGTTGCCAAATATTCGAATTGCAATCACGTAACCAAGGGGTGGTGCAGGAGTCATAAGTGGAAGAAACAGGTAGTCACTTTATCTGAGGCCGCCATAACTTTGAACTGTCATTAAACAAACTATCCCTGTTTACTCACTCAATATTGCAAATTCTGAACTGTGTTTTCTTTTACATACAAGTTACCAGCTAAAATAAACTGGTAATTGGAGGTAAAAGAAGACAGGAAGAGGCAAAGGTGCAAAAATTTGAACAATCATCTAGAATAGATGGCAGCAAAATAACCCCAGGAAACTAATCCTTTGCTGCCATCTTATCAGTTTGTTGGACTTTTTTCATTCTTTGATGAAATGTACTTCTAAGTTGAATTTCAAAATGCATATAAAAATGAAAAGAATGTTATATTGGCTGGTTAGGTGTATTGATATCCGATTTGTGCATGCTCTTTTGTTGAGTTATTGGAATGCATTTAAATGCACGTTTGCTATGGTAGTTAATAGAGCTTGACACTTGCAAATGGAATTGTTGGTTTTGTTTCGTGTTTTTTTTTACTGTTGTGTTGTTAATTCTATTTGTCCAAATGTTAAGTATCACCAACAGTTTCTGTTTTTTCAGCTGTGCTAGGAGAAAGGACACAGATACATAAGTCCAGGAAAGATATCAAAAAACATTGTTGCTTTTTGTTAGGTTTTTTTTTTGATGGTTTCCATTTTCCCCCTTTAATTTAAAAAAATAAAAAATAAAAAATTTCCCTTGTGGACAATTTTGAGTTTTTGTTCATCAGAACAGAGAGAATTTAGTTCTAACAGAATGTTTTGAGTGGTGCAGCTTTTTTATGTTGATCTCAAAACAAAACATATTTCCCATTTTGTGCACTTGCCTAAAAGGTAAAGGTAAAGGTTCCCCCGCACATGCGTGCTAGTCGTTTCCAACTCTAGGGGTCGGTGCTCATCTCCGTTTCAAAGCCGAAGAGACAGCGCTTGTCCGAGGACGTCTCCGTGGTCATGTGGCCGGCATGACTAGATGCCAAAGGCTCACTGAGCACTTGCCTAGTTGCAAGTTAAAGCTTAAGGTAAAGGTAAAGGTTCCCCTGCACATGCGTGCTAGTCGTTTCCGACTAGATAGCATATAACTGATGAAATACAGCAGTTTATTAAATTCCTTTGTCTAGTTCAGACATGTCAAACACAAGGCCCGGGGGCCGGATCCGCCCCACGAAGTGGTTTCATGTGGCCCGCGAAGCCATCCTGGAAACAGTGAGGGAACGGCCCCCACTGCCTTGGCCCTGGCCCAGAGACCCTCCTTCTGCCAGAGACCCTCAGATCTGTCCCACTCCTGCCTAGGCACCCTTGATGCGAACGATGTAGAGCTGGCCACGCCCACCCAGTAGGCTATACGCACTCTAGCCACGCCCACCCAGTAGGCCACGCCCACACTGGCCATACCCACCCGGCCCCCTGAGGGCAACCGCAATGCTGATGCGGCCCTCAATGAAATTGAGTTTGACACCCCTGGTCTAGTTGCTTTTTAAATCAAGATACCTGAAAAGAAAAGTTTATGGAAAGGATTGAAAGGATTATATTTCATTCTTGTAGTGGTAAACATTCATTTAATGCTCTCAAACCTCACATCACAGCAAAGAACTAAAATTAAACAGCTCCTTTCCAAGGTCTGCATGCATCATAATTGCATAATAACTCCTGTTTGGATAGTGACTACCGTAAATCCAGAAGTCATTATTTAACAATACACAACTCTCCACAGCATGTTTTGAAAATGAAACAAGATTTGCCCATGTCTTGTATTCCTTCTTTAATTCCTCTTCAGAAGCTGTAGGACGTTGCCCCTTACCCATGTTTAGGGAGAGGCTCTGTTAGGAAGAAGAAGAATAGCATAGAGTGAGTGCTGGTTCTGTTCTATTCACTAGAGCGTAGCTGACTCAGGAATTGTGGGAGTTGAAGTCCATGAGTCATAAAAGAGCCGAGGTTGCCTACCCCTGCAGCAGAGGATGTGGCTTCAAGCTGTCAGCTTCTGGGAAAAGCTGGCTGACCTTGAGTGGGTCACGTGGTGGCAGCAGCTTTGCCCCCTTTGCTTGCCCCTTAGCTGCAGCTTCAGAATTGTTCAGCAAACCATGAACAAAATATATTTTGAAGTCCTTGGAGAATGCAGAAGGGACTTTGGACTAGTTTCTTGGATTCCTCCTCCCTTCTACTTTTGCTTTTTTTTCTTCTTCTTCTTCTTCTCTCTTATTTGCTAAATTGGTATCTTATAACTGGAGGGAAGAGCTGCAGGCTTGCTTGCTTGCTCTTGCCCTCTCCTTTCCCTGCTTCCACCAATCTTCTAATTTCCCCCTGCCTTCCAAAAAAGGAAAGCAAAACATGTCTCTTTTTTCCTTCCCCACCCCCTTTGCCTGAACCATGCTGCTTGTCTCTTTTAGTATTGCTTTCTTTGCTCTCTTCTTTGTAGGTTTATGGGAAAGTATTATATAAAGGAATGATGTAAAGGGGATTACTTGAAATTAAGTTAGCATAGGATCACAGTGTTTATCTTGAAAGTGATTGAATATTGTGTCTCTTCTAGACCGACCCACACACTCAGGACTCCAGCCAGGCTCTGAATTAGTAATCTTTTTGTATCATGAACAGTTTCTCTCTCTCTTATTTCCCCTTAATAGCTCTAGGACATCCTAATGGGGAAAAAACATTTGGAAGTGGGTTACTTTTGTCTTTGACTGCTAGCTCTCCTTTCTTTTTCTTTCATTATCTCTGTTTTTAAAAAGTTGACATAATACTGAGGTCAACCTACTGAGGTCAACTTTCCTTTACACTTATATATGCAATTACCATAAATGCTGACATGGGGAAAGAGGAATTAATTCCCCTAGTGTAAGTGTGGAGATCCATTGCTACATTTCAGCATTGCTACATCTTCTTTTACAATCTCCTCTTTTATAAGACCTATATTTTTTACAAAAAATACCTTGAATATTGATATCTTGTGGTATATTATGTATAGCAGCATCATTGTTTTCAATATCTAGTCCATACAATAGTGTGTGTTCATCCTATGTTGTAGTTGATTGTTTTTTTAATTGATGGAGACAATTTACAGTTAGACGTCTATATGGATGAATAGACCTGTCTTATGTGCCCATGTATTCATATGTTTGTGAATCAGGGTTAAGATATACTTATACATATGCTTATTTGAAACTCTTGAGAGTTAGTGTGTTTATGAGGGGAGAATAGAAATTGATTTAAGTACTACTTTTTGCTTGATGATCTCAGAGGCCTTCCCATTTCACCAGCCGAATGCCTTTTAAATCCATCTACAGTGTGTGTGTGTGTGTGTGTGTGTGTGTGTGTGTGTGTGTGTATAAAACTGCATTATGCCTCTACCCTCCTGTCTTTCTAGCACTTTTCCTACCAGCTACTCACCCTTGAGGTTCCACCAAACTTCTCAGTCTGGAAATACTTCATTTAATAGTTATTGTTAAAGTCTTCACAGCTAATGTCAATTGAAAACACAATTTTTCTAGAGTTTCCTTTAATAAAATTTATTGAAAAGGAATGGAATAAGGTTACGGAAAAATCAGCAATTATATGGTTTTCTCTTCAGAACCCAGATTATCTTTCAACTTGTTATGGAAGGCAGAGACTTTTTAATATTTTTATTAATGAACACAAAGAGGCTAAATTCATCCCTGGTATCTAGGGAATGTACAGGTGGCCAGGATTTGAATCCCACTCAGATTTTGAAAATACCATTACAATCACAGTATTTTTACATGAAGATATTTACTGAAAAGTATTCCCATCCTTTGTTCCCCTTGAATTTCTTCATGCTCTTCCAAGAAGATATGCCCTATAATCTGGGAACCCTGGTCTAGAGTACCTTTATCTCCTTTAAATCCTGTATATACATATTGGAAATACACTAATTAAAATGAGGGGAGTATTTTAAGGCAAAACATGGATTATATCAGGGGTCTTCAAACTTGGCCCTTTTATGACTTGTGGACTTCAACTCCCAGAATTCCTCAGCCAGCATTCCCAGATTATATCAATTTGCACAAGTGATTTTGCAGGTATAAATGTATCAAGGAATAAAATAAAATGGAGAAGAATCAAAAGATTCTTAAACCCAGACATTAGCTCAGTTTACTTCAATGCAATATTCATCAGAGAGGTTATGATAACTAAACAGCATTGGATTGGGAAGGCTGGGATATATTGTGGCTTATAGCAAAAATTTGTTTGATTCTATCTCAGTGGGCAGGGGTAGATGACTATAGTCTTTTGTGAAGAGGAGCTAAAGAGTGCAGCCGTTATTTGTTCTGCTGGTGTCTGAAGTTGAAGTTTTATGTAAAATAACACTTATGCATTTTAGGAATACTATGCACCTTGACCATGGGAAATGCAGTTGCTTACTTTTCATCAGGCAGTGAAAGGTCTTGGGCTGACCCTACAATTCTCTGTTTTTCACAACATATATTTCTATGACTTAGACCAGGGGTGTCAAACTGCCAGCTTGCAGGCCAGTTGCATCATGCAGAGGCTGCGCCCACCCCAGCTCCGGCAATGCGAAAAAAGTCACGATACGTCGCGAGATGTCATGTGATGCAGTGAGTTTGACACCCGTGACTTAGAGACTTAGAAAGTTTGAGAAAGTCTTTCTAAATAGGTAACATAAACAAGGTAGAGGAGAGGAAGGCCTGGAGCAACATTGTCCATGGGGTCACGATGGGTTGGACATGACTTCCCAGCTAACAACATAAACTATAAGCTTCCACTGAAATACTTTCACTTTAGTTACCTAAACAGAGTGAGCATGACATAGTCTATCTCATTTAATTTGGGAACCAACATCTTCCTGATGTCATAAAGTTGATGATAGACACCTACATTGTTGGTCAAGTAACTGAGTAAGGACTCTCTCATCTTTGTCAGCCGAAAGCATTGTTGATAGCAGAGGGATCAAGCAAGAGCATTTGAAGATCAAAAGTCATGGGAAAGATGGAAAAGATTGCAGGATAACAGAATACCAAGAATATTTCTAGAGAGTACTGTAGTTTCTAAACATAACAATTTTGTAGTAAATTCCAATCCTTGATACTCTGCAAACCATTTGAAAACTTATAGACTTAACTTCAGTGTAAAGTTGATTGATGATTTTTGGCATACTAGAATGTCTGAAATTGATAGCCAAGTCAAAAGCTAAGAATTTCATTTAGAGTAGAATCAACATGTATTAATAGTAAGTTATCTAATCAAAAGAAGGGATATGTATATATATTCCTAATTTAAAAAGATACGACAAAATATTTGTTTACTTTTAACATCTCAGTTATCAGATTTTCATAGGAATAGTCTGTATGCTTAATTTTCAAACTCATTTTTATTCTGTGCCTAGTAGATTTTGTTTATTGTGCGATCTTGGCAACATTATATGTTATGAATGCGTTGGTTTATAAAGGGGTTGGAGACTGACTGTGTGTGTGTGTGTGTGTGTGTTATCTCAGTTATCAGATTTTCATAGGAATAGTCTGTACGCTTAATTTTCAAACTCATTTTTATTCTGTGCCTAGTAGATTTTGTTTATTGTGCGATCTTGGCAACATTATATGTTATGAATGCGTTGGTTTATAAAGGGGTTGGAGACTCTCTCTCTCTCTCTCTCTCTCTCTCTCTCTCTCTCTCTTTGTGTGTGTGTGTGTGTGTTCCTTTTCAAATTTTAGATTAAGACATAAGGGGAGATTCAAAATTGTTCCTTGCAGCTTGGTTATCTAGTACGTAATGGGAGAATTAAAGGGACTTGGTTCTAAAAATGAGCAGGAAAAGTAAAATGTATACATTGATTCTGACTTGCTGTTATCCTAAATTAAGGCATTTTCACTGTTGAATAACTCTCATCGGCATTGGTATTAATTGCAGATGCAATTGACAAGCTGCCCTTGCTTGTGACTTCCTTATGCCCTTAAGAACTGTTGGGAAACCATAACATTTCTAGGCACCCTGGCCTTTAATTACAGTGCTTGGGATTTGGGCAGGGTATATAGTCCTTTAGTGGGAAGGGCTATTCTTAAATCTAAAAAGGGCACCTAAAAGGTCTTTTGTGCATATCAGTCATCTCCTCCCCTCCCCCCTCTCCACTTTAAAGCAAAACAACCTTAGGAAATGGTTAGTCTGAGTGGAGGAGAGGCAGTTATTAAAGGAATGCTTAATCCTTTCCCTATGGCAAATTTACTGCCCAAACGCCTCTCTTTTAGCCTACTTTTTCCTTGGGCAGAAAGAGGAAGGGAACTCCTCCTATTTAATAGTCTTTATCATAAATAAAGAAGTTGGGTTGGGGAGTGGGAAACAAGTTTCCATGTGTATGTGAACTTTCAAAGCTAGGAAATCTGGTTTAAAATAAAAAGCAGACCAAAAAATGCTTCCCTACTTCCAAAGGTTTTTATCAAATATGTCTTGAGTTTTGGAAGCTTTTTCTATAGAAATCAATTTAGTTAATGTAGCAGCGAGGATAAATATTCAGGGTTCTTTAAAAAAAATTATTGCTCCCTGTGGTAATCTAAATCTATTATATACTCAGGTTCCCAGTGGCTTGTTAGAACAGGTGATGTTATGTGCTAACTGTTGTGGAAATCTGGAGGGGGGAGGAAATGACCTATTCAGGCAGAGCTGTTGATATACCTTTTTTAACATTTTGTACATACAGCTGTTCTGATGCTTAGTTATATGTGGGCTGGTTCAGATCAAATATAATAGACACCAGGTTTACATCATTGCTTCACTCCTACCTGGTGCACCTGTTGATTGTCCTAGGTCCACAAATATGTGGGTGTATCAATTTAGAGGCCACAAAGATAAATGCTTTCATATTGAATAGCCTGAAAGAGAATCTAAAAACTAACCACCTGACCTACAATGAGGTAGTTTGGTTGATTCATATGCAGGCTTTTTTCAAACGTGTCCATGCATGGATTTTAGTGGTTTCAAAGGCAAGATGGGCAATCGGTTTGATTGGAAAGGGTGATCCTATTTTCTTTTCCATCACAACCCATGCTAGAGGAAAGGTTTTATGCAAACTCTGCAAGTATACATGCCCAGTGTTTTTTGGCATCTCCGGATGAAAACCCAAAGAAAGATGGGGAAAATTCATGTATCTTTGTTACTTTGTATGCTGCCATCAAAAGCAGAGCCTAAACATCTTTTTGCCTTTTTATCGTTCAGGTATTTGGAAAATGCTGTCATGTATTTCTTCTCCCAGTTCTTTCAGCTTCTACTCCTGAGACCTGTTTTCTAAATCATTGACCACCATTGTTACTCTCCTATGAATCTGTTCTTGTGTTTCTATATCCTCCTTAAAGTGCAGTTCTGAATTCAAAACTAAAGGGAGGGGATCATAAGGAGAAAAGAAGTCTTTGAAAACAGATGTCGTGGTTTAATTGAGACTGATAACAGGGAGATTGGGTTAGTTGTAAAGCCCAATTAATTTACAATTCAGGGAAGTGAATTTGAGGAGGTGTGTAGGAACCACAAGGAGAAATGTTGAAAAAGTCCTGTAATGTGTTGGCAGAAATTTGTGAAGGGACTATTCCTAATCTCTTGGAAGGATATTGTTATGGGGGGGATTATTTGGTTTGGAAGCAGCACGTGCACTGATCATTCTGTATTGTGCTTAATTATTTTTGTTTTCTAAACAAATGAACTCTGAGGAGCTATTTTGTACATTTTTTATTTTGGACAGTAATTTTGGGAAAAACCTTATCTTCATTTAATTTACTTCATGAACTTTGATGGCATAATGTTATTTCCTTAATCATCTTTGCATCTGTGTTGTGTCTTTATCTTATAGAACAATTGAATTAAATAGATCTGGGGAAGGGTGAAACACAAAAGACAATAAAGGAAGAAAGGTTGCTTTGGACTATGACTCACAAAAAGCATGGCTAGTCCTTTAATTTATTGTGCATAAAAAGTAGAGTACTGCTATGGAATTTATGTTCTTATCAATATCAAATGTTGCCTCCACTTCTCTGTAATTGTAATATGCAGTACTGCTCTGAGTATTTAGAAGATAAATAGCTCTATAGTTTTTATGTGTCCCTGCTTATTTTATTTTATTTTTAATTTTATTATTTTATTTTATTTTTTTATTTTTTATTTTATTTTATTTTATTATTTTATTATTTTATTTTATTTTATTTAGCAACATAGTGCAGTGGCACCCAACCTTTTGGACATCAGGATCCAGTTCCATGGAGAAAGGTTTTTCCATGGACCAGAGGAAGCGTAAATGTAGATTTACATGCTGCCTGCATCCCAGGGATGGGATTTTGCTTGTTTATGTGGCCCAGTTGCTGGCATGCTGCGGACTGGGGGTTGGGGACCTCTAACATAGTGGATGATTGATTACTGAGCAAAGTCAAAGCCTTATGCATGACATGGAAGTGGGAATTAATGTCTGCAGCAGAATATTTAAAATACAGGAATAAATATAATGGTAATTGGAAACATTTTGCATTTCTCTGGCTATTGAATAATTTTTCTAGAGAAACGTGCTTAATCCTACTTTGTAATTCCTTGATGCAACATCGGATTCAATTTTGTTAACCTGGGCCTTTAAAATGTATACGAAGTCTGGGTTTTGCTTAGTATGGTTTTTTTATTATGCTGCTAGACAGCTTCATATTTTGTTACTTGTAATTAGATTTATTTTGCAAAGTGCCGGGAAGACTTAATCAGCAGCACCATTCTATCGGTGGCCATATCACTCATGCATCAGTCATCCTGATAATTTTTGGAAGCAGTGTTGGACATTGGCAGGAACCAGTCAGTAGCCTTATAAGAGCTTGAAAACAACAGTTTTGTTATAACAGAAATTGCCTCAGTGATGTCATTCATTGGACAGTCCCAGAAAAGGAACTGAAGCCTTTGAAAATGATGCTGTACTTGTTTTATGTCTAATTCTGTACTCTTTCTTGCCCTCTTCTCCCATCCTGTGCTGAGGGGAAACTCACAAAGGAGGGATGTCTATGGAGGTTCTCAGTCATCCAGGGCGTGGTTGTCCCAAAGGTGCTTTTTTCAACAGGCAACTGGACTTTCTTGTTTTTCTTTGAAGATGTTTCGCTTCTCATCAAAGAAGCTTCTTCAGCTCTGACTGGATGGTGGGGAACGGAAGGATTTATAGTCCTGGCAGTCATTTGCATCCTTTTAGAGAGTTGCTGAGGCCATTTGGAGCTTTACCTGTGTCTGAGGAGGTGTGGAGCTTTCTTGGCTGCAGGATGTTTTCTGTCCTGTGTCCCTTCACCGTTGAAGACAGGTGCAGGCTATTGGAGATGAGTCTGTGTTGTCTGCCTCTCAAACTGAAGCACAAATGGTTCCTGTAGTCTGCAATGTTTGGAAATCCATTCATACTCACCCACCATTCGAAGGGTGTTCATCCCAAAGTGCATAGCTAAATGTCTGTGGAGATTCTCAGTCATCCAGGTCATGGCTGGAAGGATTTCTGCACTTCTGCTTGAGAAGCAGACAACACAGACTCATCCCCAACAGTCTGCACCTGTCTTCAACACTGAAGAGACGCAGGGCAAAAAACATCCTGCAGCCAAGAAGGCTCCACACATTTGCCCTACTCAGGTGACCCTGAAAACACAGGCATACCTCCAAATGGCCTCAACAACTCTCTAAAACAGACATGTCAAACTTGTGACGTCGTGCAATGTATCAGGATGGTTTTGCCATTGCCGGCAATCGGGTGGGCGTGGCTTCCGGATGACGTGTCCAGCCCATGGGCCGGCAGTTTGACACCCCTGCTCTAAAAGGATGCAAATGACCAGCTCTCTGCATGAAATATAAATCCTTTCATTCCCCACCATCCAGTCAGAGCTGAAGAAGTTTCTTGGATGAGAAGTGAAACGTCTTCAAAGAAAAACAAAAAAGTTCAGTGGCCTCCTGAAAATAGCAACTTTGGGTCACAAAGGAGAGGGAACCTTCTATACTGATTGTTTAGAACTGGAGGCTTACAAATATCTTGGAAGTCAAATTTTATACAAGAAGGCCAAGGAAGGATTTCTTGAGGGAGAGAAGAGGAATAAAGTGTACAAGGGGATATTCTTCAACCCTCTAGTCTTTCTCCAAACGGGACCTCTTTTGTAAGGATTTGGATGAAAAATAAATATTTTGCTGTTTAATGAGGGAAATGTAAGCAAAAGGCTTTATTCTGGATTCCCATCAGTCATTGACAAAAGCACTAAGGACATGTTTACCCTTCATTTGGCTGCATTATCTTTCTGCCAGGCAGATGTATCAAGCATGGGACAAATGCCGTGTATAAAAGAAGGTATGCTAAGCTTCAGCCAAGTCATAAATGTGATAGTAGAAAATACATAATTAATGGTGCTCATTTTATTTCCTGTATGGGCTGGGTATATTGTTCACGTACTGAGAGACCCAGATGAAATTTTCATCTCCCTTTCCGACACTGGAGACTGAGTAATTTCTTTTAATGGGAAGATCAGAGTTCCTGGGCAGAAATAGAAGCAGGTGCCAAGAGCAAGCAAACCAGGAACTCTTTTGAATGACATCAGGAAGGGTTACACATATCGATGTGTGTGTATATGTATTTATATTTGTACATACAGAAATAATGTATCCTATATATAGGATTTTCTGCTTCTAAGGATGGTGGTAATAAAAACACCTTCTTTTTGAGAGTATGACAAACAGCATCTGTGAGGAACGACTAAAACAAATGTAATTCTGACCAGAGACTTGAACGTCTTGAAAAAAAATAAAACAGGCTCCCCACAAATCACGTAAAAATTCAAACATTCCAGTTTAAGGACTTATTTTCCATTGTGTTTTTTTTTAAAAAATAACCAAATAGAGCTGCTTCCTACTACCGGTATATATTTGTATCAGACAGCAAACTTAATAATGAAATATATTTGTATCAGGCAGCAAACTTAGTAATGAAAGGGATTTCTCTACTAGTCTTGTCTATTCATATATTAAAAAGTGTTGCTGAAGTCTAGACATTGCACATCAAGCCCATCCATTCTTAATAGCTGCTTAGTGCTTAATAGCTGCTTAATGGAATGTCTTATCTGAAGCTGGGGAATAGAAGTTTCTGTTTCACAGGATTAACCTTGCTTAAGTATTTTGTGGGAATATTTAAATAGAATACCCAATTTACCATCCGAGAGCTTTGAGAGTATAAAATGCACCTCTGCTTTCTGTCCCATTCCTGCTTCATTCTCTACCTTAACTACTTACTCATCTAACCAAAGCCTTCTGTAGCAAACAAAGCAGTCTACTCAGTAGGCCAAGGAGGAAGAGAGGTGATTCTGTTCACCATAGGGTTTGTTTGATCTTGACACCAATGCTTTTGTTGTGGCTTAATGGTCATATTGGCAGATTGGTGGCGTCTTTTGAGGCTTCTACAAAACGCTTAGTTTTTCAAAGATGTTACCGTAAAAAGACCGAAATGATATTCTTGTGGCATTGATTGTTTCAGATGATGATAGTTATTTGTTATTAAGTCATTTTTATTTCTGCCATTCCTGGGGAAATACTGTTAGAATAAAATGCATTGATACGATCTACTTTGAAATGATTTAAGACAGTCCTGCTGAAAAGGATTTTAACTGTTATAATGCATTGTGCTGCGCAGTCATCTAAGAACATAGAAAAAAATATTTTAATCCAACTGAGACAACTGGAACTATCTTATTTTAGGAATGTCTAATAAGACCAGTATGGAAGGTTTGAATACTGTAAGGCAAAATTAGCATTAATATCTTTGGGGCTCGCATATGGAATTTTTGGAATGGACCTTAGTCTGTCCTGAAGAATGTTGGGAATGACGGTGATTAGAAACGGAAGGAGACATACCCATATTCATCAGCAGGCTGGTCCGGCTCCAGGCTTTGATAATTGGCCAATTCTGGATTCTATTTATGAAAAGTGCAACTGCTATTAATGAGATGGTTATTGGGGGATGGGGGGGGTCACAGATGAAAAAGAAATGAACTGAATGAAATAATTTCTCTTTCCAAAGAATCTTCTGTTCGTGAAAGGATGAGACACTGAATACTGAACGAGCAAATATAGTGCTCATTCAACTGTGTTTATCAATTACGGGAGACCACCTTCCCACAGGAATTTAATTAAATAATTAATTTCACAAGATTGTTTACCTACATAGATGACTAATTTCAAAGGAATGTTCCTAATTTAAGTAAAATATGGATCTTGAATTCCATGAATTTTGGAACTAGATTGATTTTCAGTTAAATAATCTAAACTGAAATTCTTGTTTTGTAAATGGGATTGTGGGGTCTTTTTTTTCTCTCCTCATAATATGAAAGTGTGTGTGTGTGTGTGTAGGAAAAGCAAGCTTTAGGGCTTTTCTGGTTTTTTTTTGTTTTTTTACACAGATCTTTCCAAACGTTATCTGTTGGCCCTTGAGACTTGATCTCTCATTTTGCATTTAGCCCATTTGTGCTTTTTATTTCTTTTTGCCATTGCTATTGCTGTGTTTGTTTTTGAAGAATGTCTGTTGTTCTCTTTAGAAAAACATTTTAACTACTGTAGAAATTTAGTGAATAAATACTTTTAGAATTAAAAAGTACGGCTATGCGTATTCAAGTTCTGTAGGCATTTAAGGATTATTGGTTGATTTATGGTGAGGTTTCTTTTTCTTTTTAAGTCTGGTAAGAGGCAGCTTTAGCTAAACAAATAGGGTACAGTCTTTTGCTGGAATGTTTGGCATTTGAGGGAGAGATGTGTTCTGAAGTAACTAAAGTAGCTGAAGTGTTTTTACACACAGACCATTACAAATTAGCATACTTTAGAGCAGTGGGAAGAACTGTCTGAAACAAAAACAGTTGGGAGTTATTGTCAGCACCAGGAAAAGAGCACCGCTTAGAAGACAGTGTTAGAGTTAGGAGGACTGAGATGTCATCCGAACAAATGGAGGAAGCAGGCAAATTTCAAACCAGCTCATCCCTTTTCAATCTGGCAAGAACTTCTGTAACGATAGCTAAAGTGAACATCTGCAAGAGGCACCAGGCTAGAAAGCGGGAGGCGGTGAGTTCTAGTCTCACCTTAGGCGTGAAAGCCAGCTGGGTGATTTTGAGCCAGTAGCTCTCAGCCTAACTCACCTCACAGGGTTCTTGTTGTGGGGAAAATAGGAGGAGGAAGGAGTGTTGGATATGTTTACCACCTTGGGTTATTTGTAAAAATAATAAAGGCAGGGTGCAAATAAATAAAATAAGAGGTGCCTCATATAACTGGTTTCCTTTACTGTGTTTCAGAGAAATATGTCATCTTTTGAGTCTGTCTGCTTCTGATTGGGCTTTTACCTTTGCATGTGTTAACACACTGTTCATGGCTAGAAAGGGTACATTTTGATAAAGCTGATACCAGCAAATTAGTTTGTGTTAGGTTTTTATGTTCTCTTTTAAGCTTTTATTAAAATGATGTTTTGTTTGTGTGTGTGCGTAGGATTAGTATTTATATAGTGCGTGCGAATATTTTAAGGCACAGATCAGTTCTGAATCCAATAGTCAATTCAGTTTAGAACTAATCTGATTTCATACTTCAGTTGATGAATCAATTTTTTTAAAAGTACTACCGCATGTACAGAAGTTTTTCCAAGTTGTCAGATTGATTTTGAAGCATCTTGTTTGAAAAACTGATGTGAAATTGCAATCAAGTCAACTGCCCAAAAAAGTACATTTTATTATTTCCAAACTGTAAAAGACATATACATTCTCTTTCTATTAAAATAAGTAATTAAATGATTGTTATATATTGATAGTTGTTTTTCCTCTCCTTTTTCCTTCTTGTATTTCATTTCTCAATATAGATTTTACATAAAAATGGACAGATATCCAGCATTAATGAAATTACCAAAGAGCATATGGAGCTCAGCCACGAACCAGAAGTGCTGAAAGAACAGCAGGCAGTTCATACAGAAGAAGGTAAGGAGATGTTTATGGCTACAGAAAAGATTCCTTGGAATTCTGGAAAAGATCAAAGGAAGTTGGGAGTTCTGATCTTTTTATGCAGAATGGGAGAATATATGCAGATACAGGCCTTTTTGTTCCCCTTTTTGTTATGTGCTATAGCTGATATCCTGAAATCTCATTATAATTCAGATATACAGTTGTAAAATTGATGTGCAATGGGCGTTTAAAGGGGTATGTAAATAGAATAGTGAATTCTACTGCAGTGAATAGAAGCATTTGCACACCTGGGACTGTCCAGTCCTTTTTATAGCCCATGTAAGTTAACTCACGTACTGGAACATGAATAACCTCCATAGCGCATAGACCAATAAATAAATAAATAAATAAAGAGGTCTTTAGGGTACGGGAGCCTTGAGTGCATACATGCTTGGTGCAGTGAGGATAAAAGGAACAAAGTTTTCTTAAAACATTTAGAAACATTGCATTACAGAACATAAAGTCTGATGCTTGTCATTGTTGCTATTGCCCATATAGAATATAGTTGACTCCTCAAAAAACTACTTGGTCAGCTACTTGGAATAATCTGGACTGGTGGGCGCCTCCTGTAATCTCCCTATTGACATTAAATTAACTTATAAATAGAAGGGCACTGATTCCAAAAGAATGGAGATTAGCTTTGATAGTTCTCACTGTTGAAAGATTTGAAGGGCGAGCTGGAGACAAATCATGTAGAGAATGTCTGCCTATGTGCTCATTAAGAGTTGACATTACCTTGATGACACATAATCAAAAAAAGAAAACTGGTATTTGCTTGAAAGGTTGATTTTAGACCGCACTCTTATTTTGTGCTATCTAGTTGAAAACTGTATTTTTAGACTAGGATCTGTGCTATTTGTGGCTTTATTGAGTTCAGATTCACTTCATAGATGTGTTCCAGGGTAGTCACACACCCCTTTTCTTCAAGCTGGGAAGATACTCAAATCAAATAACAATTCCTAAATGCAGAAGAGCCCTAATTCTAGAATGTTAGTGAAAACAATGGAAGGCAGGAATTGCATTTTTTTTACTTGTATTGCTGTAGTTATGTAGTAAAATATTCACCATCTTTCCACATTTCATAATAACTGATAAAGAAAAATAGTAATATTTAAAAATTAAATAATAAATGAATGATGTTTTAAAAAAATAAATAAAAAGCAAACATGCAATGTTTGTATTGTTGTTAACAGCCTCCCACAATTACTGTTAAGTAGTTAAAATAAGAAAATATCCATAGAATGTGAAGAGAAGTGTGCCAGGATCTCTCTCTCTCTCTCTGTGTCTATAAGGAAACCTAAACAAGTAGCATAAAAAAGATTTGAATAAATAAATCTTGAGAGGAATTCTTCATTGGATACAAGAATCATTCACAGTCTCAAACTCAATCATTCTGTGAGCAAGGGTTCTTCACTTGTTCCAGATTAATTTCAACTATTCCCCAATCCCAGGATATAGAGGTAAGTATATGTTCAGGATCAACATCAAAACTGTCCACTGAGATCTAGAAATGGTCCTGGGGAAAAGTCAAATAAAAGCTTATTTGAAAGTTAGATTCAATTTACAAAGAAGAATTATCTCTAGAGGATTTTGATTGGCAGCAACCAAGATCTAGATACCAGAAGCTTTGGCTTTAAAAACCATCAATATCAAGCAGTCTGTGCTGAGATAATTCCTGTGAATTGGCCTCTGATCTTGTTGCCAGGCCCCTCTTAGCTCTTTGATGTTTGATTCCTGGACAGTTTCCAGAGTCTGTTTTGGACTCTGACTTAATTGCTTTTGGCTGTTTTTAATGGTGTTTTATGGCTTGTCTCCCAACTTTGTCTTCAACAGTTTATTGAGTTTTTCAGTTTTGTTGCCTGGTCACTTTGGGGGAGAAAAAACATGTTTCTGAGGTCATCTCTGACAGTTTTATTGTTACAAAAGATACAATGAATTCCTGAGTCATACTGGGCAAGGTGACATTACCATGAAAATTTATTTATTTATTTAATTGATTTTATATACCGCCCTATTCCCGAAGGACTCAGGGCGGTTTACAGGGAGAATTAAACAATACAAATAAATACAATTAAAATAGAATTAAATTAAGACTAGCCCACAATTAAAACAAATTAAAATTTAAAGTTAAATTAAAACCCAGGCCAGAAAGATCAAATAACCAAGTTTTCAGGTCCCGGCGAAATGAGCGAAGGTCCGGGGCAGTCCGAAGTTCCACCGGCAGTTCATTCCATAGGGCAGGTGCGCCCACAGAGAATGCCCTCCCCCTTGGAATCACCCGCCGGCATTCCCTAACTGGCGAAACCCTAAGGAGGCCCTCCCTGTGGGAGCGCACAGGACGATGGGAGGCTGATGCTGGCTTGTGGTAGGCTAATTTCAGTTCTTCAACACTAGCTTGAAATAAATCTCTAGGAACACAATCAGATACTTATATGCTAATAGACATAGTATTTCCAAACCAATATAGTGGATAGAAAGGACATTCAAAGTGACATTCAGTAATTGCAACCTTGTACCTCCTGATATTTTTTCAGTTATTATGAACTAGGATTTCCCACATTGCCTCTTTTGTTGGGACCTTTAAACTATGGCCCCAAAGCCCCAGAATAACACTTATCATTAATAACCATTCAATACAATTTGTTAACTGATTTCTGGCATAAAGGTAATAATAAGACAACAACTTGTGTGGAGTACTAATGTAGATAGCAAACAAATAAGTAATAATTTATATGGGAATTTACCACACTATTCAAATCAGCGGGAGAAAAGACTAGGTGCTCAGAGAACAAGAACTTCTAACTCATTGTGAGGAAGAAGAGGCAGGAGGGTCAGAGAATGGCAGGGGAGATGGAGGAAATTTCAAGAAATGTTTCATTCTCCAGTGTTCAACCATAGCAGAAGGCTGGAAAAACAGAGAAACATGCCACAAACAAGAAAGCCAAAATTATTGAGGTTTCCTGACATAACTAGTGGATCAGGAAAGAAATTGAGAAAAAAGTACATGCTGTAGCACTTACACACTCTCACACATAACACTAAGGGAGGACACCTACTGCTACTAGAATTGTAGTAATTGTTGTCTCACAGCAGGGAACAGATTGTTGAAGGAATCCTACTTCTGCTGAGGGCCTTTCCCCAGCTAGATGTGCCTGCTAGTTTCCTTCCAGTTTACTATATAACGGTACCAATTTCACAGTAATGTAGAAGAGAATTGTTTCCTGCAGGCCAGACCATGATTCATAAGATTAAATTTGCAAATTGAGCCAAATTTGAGATATATATTTGAGATGAGAAGCAAATCATGTAAACTACTGTATATACCAAGTGAGTGTGGATTGAACCACCTCTGTTTCTTCCTGCAAGAAATTAATAATATTGCATTAACTTGAGTTATTCTTCCAGGTCAAAACAATAATGGGAACATTTTTACATGATGATACCATGTTTTATTTTCATTATGTACCTTAAGTACTCAGTGTGAAAAACCAGAATTGAAATTTAGGTAATAGATATCCGCCATAGTGCATTTGTTTTTTAAATTTCAAATCACGTGTTTAATGTTTCACGTACTATGCAAATCTTGAAAAAAGTAGCCCCTTTAAGCCATTCATTCTTGAGATGTTGTGGTATATTTTCAGTTCAATTAAGGAAAATGTTTGTAGAGTAAACCTAGTGGTTGGCAACTTTCTTATAAAAAGCAGGCATGGCTAGGTAGTTGAATCATAGCATTGCAAGACGCCACCTCTAGCATTGTTGTATAGAGGGTAAAAAGTGCTGCCTAATTTATTCTGAGATAAGGTAGTCATCTGTTTTACCACTGGTGTTTATGGAAATATGTTTTCTATCACACCTTTATTTTGCTACTTGGAGGAGAAGATTAAAGGTATTTTTTTGGAGAGTCTCTTTTCCTGACATGCATTTGACTTCTGGAGCACTTTATTAAAGAAAAAACACATATCTATCAGTAGTTTTAAATCCTAGTTCTGAGGATATCCGTATCACCATAATTTGCCTATTCAGATATACTGGTAAACTCTGATTTATTTGCACCAAGGAGCAACTCACCAAAAGGAGTGCAGGAGGGAGATGGAATATCAGTATCAATATCAATAGCATTTAGACTTATATACTGCTCCATAGTGCTTTACAGCACTCTCTAAGCGGTTTACAGAGTCAGCACATTGCCCCCAACAATTTGGGTCCTCATCTTACCAACCTCAGAAGGATGGAAGGCTGAGTCAACCTTGAGCCAGTCAGGATCCAACTGCTGGCAGTGGAATGCAGAGTAAGCCTGCAACACTGTGCCACCATGGCTCACAGGAATAGGAGTATAAACAAAAGTTGTTTTTTTCCCTTCAGTGAAACATCTATTCTAGTCCTTCTGTTTTACTGTACTGACCAATTCTCCTAATTCATAACTTGCGTGCCAGGGATAGCTGAATGAAGCGAGCCCTCTCATGATCTTGTCTGAAAGACCATTAGAGTTCAGACAAATTAGACTAATTGAGGCATCAAATTTGCCTCCAGATGTATAGGGTTGACAAATTAATTTAAAATTATCTCAGTAGTGAGATAAGTAAAATATACCCCAAATACAAATGCCTGTCGAATACTGTACTTTAAATGAGGAAGATTAGTTTATTACAGAAAATGCCACAAAGTGTATTTTAGAGTGCTTTGTTGATCAAGCTAATGTAAAATCTGTTTTAAAATGTAGATAGAGTATTTCTGCCTACATTAGTCAAAGAAGAATATTGTAAAATAATTAATACTCTGCTTATTCACAGTTACAAAAAAATATTTGTTAAATCAACTGATTGCTAGTTTATGTGTGTGGTAGTGATTTTATGCTGCAGAATTTTTGCCAAGAATTTAGAAGACTTCTTCAAACAGACATAGGATTCACAGGAAGGGAAATCTTAATAATTTAGAAAAATGCAGTTAAATTGAATGGGCTTGCATGCAAAGTAAGAGAATACAAAATTGCTTCAATGATTACTTTAAACTTTGCTGCTATTTTAAATTTGACTTGAATCAGAAATTATCATTTGATTAAAACATTGAAGTGTTAATATTTATGCTTTCATGTATATGTAGAAATAAATTCAATCAAAATGAATGCTTAGTGAATACATATGCATGTGTACAAATATTGAATTTTTCCCTGCTTTTAAATCGGGGATTTTATATTTGCTGCTTTCAGAGGAAGCCAAAAACATCTTAGATTACACAGGGTGTTAGGATGATTGATTTACATTGGCCTATGTATTTTATGTCTACTAGCGTTGGTAAGTATCAGAAAAGAAACACAATGCTGATAATCTTCCAAATTTTTGAGTGTTACATATTTTCATTTTATGAAAGGTTTACTATTGAATTTATTATAACTTATTTGTTCATCCTAGCATTTAATTTACCCCAAGATTTACATAGTATATTATCTTTCATTCATTCTAGATTGATCATAGATCCTTTTATTAATATTAAACTATGATTAGAGCAATCTAAAAACCAAGGAGGGAATTTACACATAAGAAAAGAGAGAAGAATGTAAAAGTCTATAATAAGCATCCACTTTCCTTAGTTACGGTATGGGATTATCAGGACCAATCCCAGACTAGATACATTTAATTACTTGCAAGACTCTTGATACAGTAGGTTATAATTTCTAAATGGTGGTGCAGATTCTTTCTGTAACTTACCAGAATAATTTCAGCTTTGACTGAGTATAATTTAAATGGCTTGGGGATCATTGTATATGGTTGTGTATTTGCATAAATCGAGAATCTGATTGAACTGACTTGGAAGAAGAGTATAAAATATGTGAAATATGTGCACATATATTTAGGGCAGGGGTGTCAAACTCAATTTCACTGAGGGCCGCATCAACATTGTGGTTGCCCTCGGGGCCAGGTGGGTATGGCCAGGGTGGGCGTGGCCTACTGGGTGGGCATGGCTAGAGTGCGTATGGCCTACTGGGTGGGCATGGCCAGCTCTACATCGTTTGCATCAAGGGGGCCTGGCCAGGAGTGGGACAGATCTGAGGGTCTCTGGCAGAAGGAGGGTCTCTGGGCCAGGGCCAAGGCAGTGGGGGCCGTTCCCTCACTGTTTCCAGGATGGCTTTGTGGGCCACATGAAACCACTTCGCGGGCCGGATCCAGCGCCCGGGCCTTGTGTTTGACATGTCTGATTTAGGGAATGTTCTTTTTGGTACGCTCTTCTCTTCCCAATTGTTACACCTTTTGAGATACACTTCAGGTATTTCAATAACTCCAGAGGGAAGCAAATGAAACCCTTGCACGTACCCTAGAAATAGGCACTGTATAGCAAATACTAGGATTTAAATAAGACAGTGCCCTAACTCTTAACACAGACATGGGTAACAGAAGGAAGGAAAGAAAAGGGGGGCATCCTAAGTCTGTGGCTATTCTCCTGTAGGCATAACTGAAGGAGAACTCTTTTAATATTAGCTTCACTGTGTCTAATTCTCAGTACTAATCTAATTGCAATAGAATTGGCAATTTTCAAGAGCCTACATTTCACATGTAGTTGAACTGACATTAATAGCAGTCAGAAATCTTTTACTTGAAGTTTCAAAGTACATCTTTTGCCTTCTATATATTTGTAATGATATAATTGTATCCATAGCCTTGTCTTTAAAAGAAAATTAGTTTACGTTTAAAGGAGTTAAGAAATACAGTAGATCAGGCCAAATTCATTTTTAATTTGCCCAGTTGAATCCAGGTGTATCAAATCTAGAGATAGTGGATAATTTTCTTTCCACATTAAATGTGTTGCAATATTAGATAGAATCACTTTGTGAATCTTTACCAGTTTTTTTAAATCACTGTCAATTTAAGGCAAATATTTAAAGCAGTGGCCCCGCTCTCACTTAGAATTAAGCCAACGCTGATCATCGTGGGATTAAATATGAAACAGAAAGCACATTTTGGGCTGAGATATTTAAATATGAAATAAGCTTCAATTTTATTTTAAAAAAATGCTTGGAGGATTTGAGTGGATGGAAGATTTTGGAATATGAAACAGTGGCTGTGTGTATAACATGTATCTGATGGATATAGAATGCAAAGAATTCACGAGAAAATCCAAGGCGATGCAACAAATCCTTAGAGGGAAAAGTCAACCAACTCCAGATGTTGATATGGTTGACTGCAAACACGAGGGGTTTTTCAGATTTAGCTGTTTCAGCCTGGGAATTTCGTTCTTTCTTCAAACCACAGGAAATAGAATGTCTTCTTGCTTGTATTAAGAGAAGCATAAAGTGGGAGATTACAGGGGGAAAAAAGTCTTATCAGCTTCTTCTGTTTGCCACAAGCAAAATATATGAGTTAACACCTTTAAATACTATGTGAGTAAATAATAAGGTGATACTTATTTCACACTGGAAAAGTTTTATCTTGATGAAGAGGAAACATGATTATAACATTTACAACATGATTACATGAAATTAATCTATGGTATAGGCTACAGACCTTTTCTAGTAGAACATATACCCAGGGAAATTAGAAAACAAAACATGTTAAGCTCATATTTATCAAAAATCATAATATGGTTTTAAATCTTTGTGATAGAATGCTGATGATTGACTTTCTTACATTTTGGGGGGAAAGAAATTGTTGATAAAGCTTGGAAACTTGAAAGGTAGTGCCTCAGGGTGCCGTCGGCTAGACAATGTCGGCTCGCTACCCCCAGGGGGAGGGCCTCTGTGGGAGCACTAGCCCTATGGAACCAGCTCCCCCCTGAGCTTCGGATGGCCCCGGATCTCCGGTCCTTTCGCCGCGGCCTCAAAACACTCCTTTTCCATCAGGCTGACCTGGACTGACAGGGATTTTAATATTATGTTTTTAATTTTTAACTTAATTTTAATTTATTCTACTGGGGCTATTAATTTAATTTCTTTTTAACTTTTGTATTATTGTATTTTATTGTTGTTAGCCGCCCTGAGTCCTTCGGGAGATAGGGCAGCATATAAGTCCCAATAAATAAATAAACAAACAAACAAACAAACAAACAAACAAATAAATAAATAAATAAATAAATAGTTATAAAATAGGTACAAGGAGGATAAATTGATGCTTTTATAAGATAGTTTATTATAGGATGGAGCTGGCAGAGTGAAGAACATCCGATATGTGTAGATTTTAAATTCTTAATGTTCTAATCGTACTGTTCCTGCAGCCCCTATTTTTTAATTTCCTCATGCCTAAAAATGCCTCTGGTCTCAATAGGTGGTCCATACACCCAGATGTCTTAGAAAACAAGAAAATAATAAACTGGTGAGCTTGTATTTGGAGTTTGTTTTCTGTGCATGTGTATGTTTTATCTGGGGAGGGGTTGACGTAGGCATGATAACTGTTTTATTTATTTTTGCATGGTGTGTGTTTCATCAGGCTTCCTTCTGTTTTGGTTTAGCTGTAGGGCGTTGTTTTGCTTGGTAAGTGTTTGCTTTTGTAGACACTGTCTATTTCCTTTTTTGTGTTTGGGGAGCCAAAAAGCGATCTGTCCATTTGGATTCAGATCCATCCTCCACTTCACAGCCACTGTCTTTTATTTTTATTGCTTTATTAAATTTGTTTACTGCCCACCTCCCCATAAGATTATCTTTTCTGTATCCCTTGGACTTGAAGTGCTTGACTAAGGCCAGAGCTTAGTCTAGAGTTGTATCTCAGTATAAAGAGGATTTTCTCAGTTGTAGAAGACTTGTAAAGTGCCTTCCTTATGTCTGACATATTTCGGGCTTGACTCTAGGCCGATAACTATTTTTTTGTTTGTTTTGATTTTAAGTTGTAGTGGGTTAGTGTCTTTTATTTTTTATTTGTTTGGGATTTAGATTTATGCTTACATTCTGTTTTTAAATTGTTTTTTAATATTTAAGTACTTTCTAATTAATCCAGATAACTGGAACTAGGATTGCTGTTTTATGTACAGGTGTATCTCATTTTATTACAGAAATGGAAGGCTTGTGGCAATCCTGCATTGAGCAAGACTATCCATGCCAATTCCCCCTCCCCAAAAATGTGTGTGCAATTTGCTTTATTGCCATACTTGGTTTGATTGCAGTGATCTGCAACTGAACCTGCATTATTTCCCAGGGCCTATACTAACAATTTCACAAGAGGCTCAAACACTGGGAGTTTTTTTATTTTTTAAAATAATTTTTAATTAAATAATAATAAAAAGGAAAAAATAAAATTAAAATGCAAATGCATACATTCTCAAAGGAAAGAAATGTATAAAAATGCCTTGAGAAAAAGGAAAAAAAGAAGAAAGTATAATATTGTAAATTCTTGGAGATGAAAATAAGATTAACAGTAAAATGCTGCCCTCTGTTGTTTATTTTGTTAATAAAATACAGTAGATGCTTGTTTTATGTAGTTTGGTAGAAGTATACACTAAAACTTAAAATATAAAAATATAGACTGGGTTAGTCTGTGGTGTAGGACTTGACCTCTGGTATTCTTGTTGCTTTATCCCTAATAGGCAGAAAATGTCTTATGTTATCAATTCTAAGGCTGGTTACAGTATTTTGCTCTTTTGCTATATTTAATCTTAATCCCTTTTTGATGGTGTTTCCTTGATTTTCATTGCTAGAATTTGTAGATCAGGGGGGCCGCATCAGCATTGCGGTTGCCCTCAAGGGGCCGGGTGGGTATGGCCAGGGTGGGTGTGGCCCACTGGGTGGGCATGGCCCACTGGGTGGGCGTGGCTAGAGTGTGTATGGCCTACTGGGTGGGCATGGCCAGCTCTACATCGTTCGCATCAAGAATGGCAGTGGGGGCCATTCCCTCACTGTTTCCAGGATGGCTTCGCGGGCCACATGAAACCACTTCGTGGGTCAGATCCGGTCCCCAGGCCTTGTGTTTGACATGTCTGTTGTAGATCATGTGCATTTTCAGCTGTCAGAGCAGTATCCGCACATACTGCAGGTTTCTTCCTCCACTTGTGAAATCATGTTAATTTTCTTTCAGTGCAGCCCCCTTCAATATTGGACAAAATATACAGGCTTATCTCTTTTGCTGACATGGAATCCCTCTGTTTCACCATCTTCTGTGGGTTATAGTGGCTTTCTATCCTGTGTGTAATTCTCTTGTAAAGACAGTGGGATGTTCTGGGATTTCTTTTTTCCTGAGGACATTCCACAACTTCATATGGCCATCATAATCGAAGGAAAGTAATCTCTGACTACTTTCTGGTATTTGTTGGTTCTCTCAGTTATCTGGTAACTATTAAGAAATATTGCCTCAACAATATGCAAATATGAGACAACTCTAAATCTAAACATTATTTTGCTAGCATGTAAAGTTAAGAATAATCTTCATACTCTGTTAAATCTCCTTTTTGTACTGCTATTTAGATTGAACCCTTCCAATCTTTTGGCCACTGCATCATTCTCCAAATTTACAACCACAGCTTGATCAGAATCTTTACTGATTTATATTTCTATAAAAATTCCATCAGTTTCTTGTAGCCTTTCAATCTGATAATGACAGGAATGCTGATCTAACTTCATTTTCTAGTACTCAAAAATAGAGAATGTTTTCTAAGATATGAACATCTCTAATGAACAAAATTTCTTTATACTCCTACCTTTGTTTTATCATGAATGATTTTGTATCTATCCATTGATTTCCTTTAGCGTACGTATTCGAGGTTGGACCATCTTTTTACTTCAGAGATCTTTTGGAAAACTCTCCTCATTTTCCCCCCCATGATTTTTCATCTTTGATAGCTTTTGAGATATGGCAGTACTGTTTCTTGTCTGTTCTAACAAGTCTCTGAAATTCTTTTTAAGTTCCTTCCTGTGATCCTTGAGTGTTTTTGGCTTTGGTTTGTCGTCATGACAATTTCCACCATTTGTTCTTCTGTCCAGTTTGGTTTTTCTATTCCTACCCCTTTGGCAGCCTCTTTTTCATATTAATCTTAAGAATTTCCTTAAGTTCATTCCACAGTTCCTCTGATTCCCTACCAAGGAGGTTCAGGACTTCAAAACAATTTTTGATGTTCTCCTTGAAAATGGTAGGGATATATGTTCAGAATCATACCATGGAAACTGGCTGACTTTCTTCTGCTTTACCTCAGCCTGGAATCTGAACGCAAGCAGTTAGTGAACACATCCCTCATTCAGCTCTTGGCCACACCTTTGCTGTTATAACTGAGTTACTCCACCTCGTTTATCAGTTCTAATTTCTGTGGACTCGGTTGGGTGATGTGCATTTATAGAGATGTTGGTTTAATTGTTTTAAGACTCTGTTATCCGTGAAAACTTCATTGGATTGGCAGAAATTGAGACATCCTTCTCCTGCTTCGTTTGTTTCCTAGGCCAAACAGACCAACTCAGGGTTAGGATTTGTTATATGAAGCATGTGATCTCTTGCTAGAACATCACTGGTTACTATTCGTTTCTTTCTTTCTTTCTTTCTTTCTTTCTTTCTTTCTTTCTTTCTTTCTTTCTTTCTTTCTTTCTTTCTTCCTTCCTTCCTTCCTTCCTTCCTTCCTTCCTTTCCCTCCCTCTCTCCCTCCCTCCCTCCCTCCCTTGCAAGTCTTCCTGGACTTCTTTGTAATGTGCCAGCCTTCTTGCTCTTTACTTAATGCTATCACCAAGATAGAGGAACTAGAGATCAAATTGCCAACATACGCTGGATCATGGAGAAAGCTAGGGAGTTCCAGAAAAACATCTACTTCTGCTTCATTGACTATACTAAAGCCTTTGATTGTGTGGATCATAACAAACTGTGGCAAGTTCTTAAAGAGATGGGAGTACCAGACCATCTTATTTGTCTCTTGAGAAACCTATATGCGGGTCAAGAAGCAACAGTGAGAACTGGACACGGAACCACTGATTGGTTCAAAATTGGGAAAGGAGTCCGGCAAGGCTGTATACTGTCGCCCTGCCTATTTAACTTATATGCAGAGCACATCATGAGAAAGGCAGGGCTAGATGAATCAAAAGTTGGAATTAAGATTGCCGGAAGAAATATCAACAACCTAAGATACGCAGATGATACCACTCTAATGGCAGAAAGTGAAGAAGAACTAAAGAGCCTCTTGTTGCGGGTGAAGAAGGAGAGTGCAAAACTTGGGTTGAAACTTAACATTAAGAAAACCAAGATCATGGCATCTGGCCCTCTCAATTCCTGGCAAATAGATGGGGAAGAAATGGAGGTAGTGACAGATTTTATTTTCCTGGGCTCCAAGATCACTGCAGATGGGGACTGTAGCCAAGAAATTAAAAGACGCTTGCTCCTCGGAAGGAAAGCCATGGCAAATCTAGACAGCACACTAAAAAGCAGAGACATCACCCTGTCAACAAAAGTGCGTATAGTCAAGGCTATGGTCTTCCCAGTTGCAATGTATGGCAGTGAAAGTTGGACCATAAGAAAGGCTGAGCGCCAAAGAATTGAGGCCTTTGAACTATGGTGCTGGAGAAGACTCCTGCGAGTCCCTTGGACTGCAAGGCGATCAAACCGGTCAGTCCTAGAGGAGATCAATCCTGACTGCTCTTTAGAAGGCCAGATCCTGAAGCTAAAACTCAAATACTTTGGCCACCTAATGAGAAGGAAGGACTCACTGGAGAAGAGCCTAATGCTGGGAAAGATCGAGGGCAATAGAAGAAGGGGACGACAGAGAATGAGGTGGCTGGATGGAGTCACTGAAGCAGTAGGCGTGAGCTTAAATGGACTCCAGAAGATTGTAGAGGACAGGAAGGCCTGGAGGAATGTTGTCCATAGGGTCGCGATGGGTCGGACACGACTTCGCAGCTAACAACAACAACAAATCACCAAGAGTTTTCAGTGGCTACATTCATAATTAGAAACTTTTGTCATGAACCATCAAGCTTCCTTCCCCACCCCACTTTACTGGCATTTTTATTGAGATGAGAAATCGGTATTTAAGCTTGTGTATCTGCTGAAATGATTCTAATAATTGGTTATGTCTTTATTAATGCATTTTAGTTCCATTTCAATTATGTTTAACTATGTTTAATTATAATTCTGTTTTTTCTATTAGTTTTATTATTCAATGCCTTGAGTTTTTCTAGAGAGGTAGGATATAAAAGGAATAAATAAGCTAGTAATGTACACTTAAGTTTGCATCCAGCACATCCCCAGTTATTTCATTTATTCAGATTAGACCGAGCACACACTTAATTCAGCTAGCAAAAATTTAGGTTGCTGTTTGTTTATTAGATACCAGCAGATAATCAAGTTAGCTGGCAAAAGGGGCAAAAAAATGCTTAAAGCAGAAAAAGAGACAAAAAGATGAACAACAGACAATATAAAAAGGGCAGAGCACATAATATTGATAATTTGCATTTCTTATATATCTATATTGGAAGGCACCAAACTTTAAAGAGCCACTGTGAGAATGCTGTGGTTAATTAACATGAACACTCCCAAAGGAAGTGGCTTTTGATTGTGTCAGTTTTAATCCTTTTATGCACATAAGAGTTGCTGAAAAGAGATGGGAAGTAGGACATCAGATAATAATCCCTTTTCCATTCTGCACCATGAAGGTAACAATTTGGCAGATGGCAATGATGTGTACAACACAAAATAGGAGAATCAGCGTATAAAAGGAAAAGAGAGCATGAGGTTAAATATAGCTTCACATTTTTTCAGCCATGATGAGTGAACCAGATTAAAATAATGAAAGGTGTTTCAGTATTTATATCCTGTTCTCATTAATGTTGTAATCAGCTATTTCTAAATAGAAAGCAGCTCACTAAAAAAGTTATATTTTCAGCATTATTCCTTGAAAATATACAACAAATAGAGAAGGGAAGGTGAGGTTTCTTAAGCAAATTTCTCCTCATATAAACATATCCATGCACAATTTGAGTGAAGTTTTGTATCTTGTTTCTGCCTTGGCTATTGCCCTATAATAGTTACTGGTTACTAGTTCTGTTTGATACTGGGTCCGTTGCTTCAGTGACGAGACGAGGCGAGTGAGTTCAGCAAAGATCATTATTTGCTTGCAAGAACTGAACTGAGAAACAGGGCTGTGAATGCAGCAATTTATACTTTGGCCTCTAGGCGGCAGCCAATAGGTTTAAAGCAACCTATTGCCGCCCTAGAGGCAGCCAATGGCAGCTCTGGAGATGGGTTGTCTGAGGAGCTGGGAGCCGTTAGCCAGCTTCCCTGCTTAAACAACCTACCAGCAATTAACCCACGTGATGTTCCCTTAAACAAGACAAAGCCCAATACATTACAAGTTCTTTCTCTTGAAAGCATTTGTAAAAGTTGAGCTGGAAGGAAAGCTTTCTTTTTCCAGAAGACATTTGACATGTATTTACTAATATAAACATACAACATTTCAATAACAATTTCTAATGTCTCCAAATCATATTTATATGTAGTATGTTCACCTGGTGCTTATTTTCATTACTGATATATCACTATGGCCGGAGCTGCATTTCAGTGGAAATGCTCATAGTCAAGATGTTTTATCACATTGTACTTAAAAAATAAAAGGGACGCGGTGGCTCAGTGGGTTAGGACGCTGAGCTTGTCGATCAGAAGGTCGGCAGTTTGGCAGGTTGAATCCCGAGTGCCGCGTAACAGAATGAGCACCTGTTACTCATCCCAGCTTCTGCCAACCTAGCAGTTCGAAAGCATGTAAAAATGCAAGTAGAAAAATAGGGACCACTACGGTGGAAAGGTAACAGCATTCCGTGTGCCTTTGGCGTCTGGTCATGCTGGCCACATGACCAAGGCGACATCCTCGGACAAGCGCTGGCTCTTCGGCTTTGAAACGGAGATGAGCACTGACTCCTAGAGTTGGAAACGACTAGCACGCATGTGCGGGGGAACCTTTACCTTTACCTTACTTAAAAAATAGAGCCTATGTTTGAAAGACCTTGGAAGATAATTTGTAAAATTTGTAGTGCTGGGAATTAGAAATGAAGCAGCACAGAAAGCTTTTAAAAGTGATTCAGTTCAGGTAAGAGAATAAATACTGATCTTCAGTAAAAACAAGATGCCAGGCACTTTTGTTTTTACTAAGAAGCCTGGGGACCAGTGGCTTAATAGTACAGTGGTAAAATATTGTTCAGCTGTTTGTATTAAAAGTTCTTAAGGAATTGCTAGTTCCATTTTCTTTTCTCCTAAAGGTTAATTTACAGGAAGTTATTCAAGTCAAGTTATTGCTTGGCTTCTTGACATGGAAAAGTAATGCTTTGAAATAGTGACTGCATAATTTTAATGCTTTCTAAAAGTCTGGATACATACAGTATTTCAAAGATACCATACAGGGATAGAGAGACAGTTTGGTGCATGTAGTGATTAAGACACTGGAAACCTTGAATCTAGTCCTGCCTTAGGTCCAACGTCAGCTGACTTTGGGCCAGATACACACACACAGCCCTAGAAAGGACGTAAATGCAAACCGCTTCCAAATTTTTGCCAACTGCAGGGACTTTTCCAAGCAGTCGCTAGGAGTCAAGGCTGATTTGAAGGTATACCCCCTTTCCCAGATCATACAAGAATGGCTGAAAATGGAAGCCAACTGTGCTGATGGACAAACTGCATATATTATAATTTTATTGTGGTTTCTTCATGTTGAGGAAGTTTATCTAATATAGAATAAAATAATTCAGTTATAATTTAATTGCTAGAATGCTTTCAGTGTGTGTGTGTATGTATATGTGTGTGTGTGCGCGCACACACACATATTCAAAATAAACTGAATTTCTTATAATTGATATATTTAAATTGTTCCAGCTTAATCTGAATGATATTGCAAATTAGACTATGGTGATTTCACAAACAACAATATTTTAATCATGCAAGTTGAAATATATGATTACAGAATTATTTTGCAAATGTTGCAGATATACATGCCCAAAATTCCACATGGTATCCAGCAAGGTTGATTTTTTTTGAGGAATATGGGTTTTTGGGCAACAGTCCTGCAAATGCTGCATAAGTTTGTTTATTCAAATATTAAGCAGAGTAGATAGAGAATAATTTTTCTAAATGAGAATAAAATAGAGTAATTTATGCATTTTAGTTGTTACTGAGTTTTAGTAACTCCATTTCCTTGTCACTCTGGCCTATGGCTAGGAATTATGGGATTTGTGGCTCAGCAACCCTAGACTTGGAATATAACTGAAACTGTATACAAAAAATTGCATATAATTTCCAGGACATTAATAATGTGTTCAACAAGTAGGCATTCAATTTGAGTACTTTTGGACAACCAAACAATGAGTTAAAAGTGAAATGTGCATAAGCATAACACGTAGCTTGCATTAAAATTCATGGAAATTATCATTAAAATATATTCTTAAAATTTGGGAAAAGAATGAAGAATTGCTATGTCAAAATTTGAGAAATAAGATAGTTTATCTGTATTTCCAATATTTACTGTTCAAAATCATTTTTATTTACACTTCCCACATACACATATATTACATCTTTCTAATATCTGTATTTTTGTTATAAGTTCCATTACTGATACTCTTGACTTTTCTCCTAGAACATATAATTAGTTAAGTTGCTTCTCAAAATCTTCTTTAAACAAAGACATTTTTGTACTACAAAATTCTTTCCAGCTTAGTTCTGAGCTCTAAATGTCTTAAAAACATAGTCTGAACTTCACCTCTTTAAAAAGGATGAGACTTAGATAAGGAAATTATGAAGTAATAAGAAAAAATAGTAAGCTAAAAAAAACAAATCTCGATTGAAATTTTCTTAGAGAATTAATGTCTATTGCTGTTTTTTCCTTTTACAAATACAAAAATTTATCATTTCAAAAATGGAGACTTAAATCCACTTATTAATTTTAGTCCATTTGCAACAAGACAGTTACAACATGGAGCTTACATCCAGAAAACTTTATAGGTTAACAGAATAAGGGATGATTAGACTTCTCTAATGTCATTAATTAGTTAATTATAATAATGGCACTTCTAAATTTTTATCATCTTTGAATATCTTTTACAGTTGGCGAAACAAAAGCTGCAGATTTAACTCAGGAAGAGGAATCTACTGAAGAGATCAAGACCAGCCCATCAGAATTAAGCGCCAAGTCAAATGAAGATGAGGTACAGAAAGACACAGAAGATGCTAATAAAGCATCAGAAGAAAAAGAAGATCAAGCTGGTGTATCTCCATCAAATGATGTTGGATTTAAAAAGGTTTTTAAATTAGTTGGATTCAAATTTACATTTAAGAAGGATAAAACAGAGAAAGCTGAACCTGTTCAGCTATTGGATGTAAAGCCAGAGGTTGCAGAAGAGTCAAGTGACGTAGCTGGAGACTATAAACCATCCATGACAGAGACAGTGGGAGAAGCCCCACAAAGTGACATCCCTGCCTCTGTAGACAAGACTGAGGAAGAAACTCAGGCTGAGGAGATGAAAGGAGAAATCTCCTCTGAGAAAGTAACAGAAAGCCCTGTGGAAGCAGAAAGCAAAGAGGCAGAAATCCAAAACAATGGGATTAAATCTCCAGATTCTCCAGTAAGCCCATCAACTGCTGAAACTGCATCACCTCTAAGAAAGTTTTTTACTCAGAGTTGGGCTGGGTTTAGAAAAAGGACAAGCTTCAGAAAGCCTAAGGAAGAAGTGCAGTCCGAGAAAGAAAAACAAGAACAAGAAATGGAGAAAGAAGTGACAGCAGAAGGAATCATTGTTGAAGAAGAATTAGAAAAAGAAAAACTGGCACCAGAAAAAGATGGGACAAAAGTTTCTTTCCAAGCCAGTGATGAAAAAATGGAAAGTGAGAAAGAGAGAAAAGAAGAAATGGTCGAAGTTCCATCAGAAATCGAGCTGAAAGAGGCTGCCGCTCCCAGTGAGCAACCATCAGCAGACGAACCGGCTGAAAATATAAATAAAGACATTTCTTTTGAAGCCAGTGATGAAAAAATGGAAAGTGAGAAAGAGAAAAAAGAAGAAACAAAAATGGTCGAAGTTCCATCGGAAACCGAGCTGAAAGAGGCTGCCACTCCCAGTGAGCAACCATCAGCAGAAGAACCGACTGAATATATAAATAAAGAAATATCTTTTGAAGCCAGTGATGAAAAAATAGAAAGAGAGAAAGAAAGGAAAGAAGAAACAAAAATGGTAGAAGCTTCATCAGAAACCGATCTGAAAGAAGCTACTATTCCCAAGGAGCAGCCACCAGCAGAAGAACTGGCTGAAAATATAAAAGAAATGGATATAATCTTGGAAGGGGAGACTGACTTCCTGGAGTCCAAGGAAAAATTGGAACAAGTGCAAAAACGTTTAGTGGGCGTAGAGCAAAGTACTGTTGCATGGCGTGAATCAAAAACAGAACTGTTAAATGAAGAAAAAATAACCCAGTTGGATTCACTGTCTCCAGTAGCAATAGAACAGCCCGAGGAACCTTTTGAAATAATAGAAGAAAAATCAGAAGCAAAGGCTCCTTTGGCCACAGAGATTTTTGATGAAAAGCCTAGAGAGATAAATATTGATGTTAGAGCTGTTGTGACAGTAGAAGAACCCCAAGCAACTAAAAAAGAACAACTAGTTCTCGAACAGTTAGTGGAAACAAAGGATGAGTTTCAGAAAGAACAACCCACCATTGAACAGTTAAAAGTCACGGAAACAGTTCTTCAAATAGGGAAGGAACGCTTCATCCAAGCCGATCCAAGCAGTCTTGATACGGCAGCAGGCAAACCTCCGGAAGGCCTAATAACGAGTGAGGTGGAATTGCTGTCATCTCAAGAAAAAACCAAGATGCAAGGCAGCCCTTTAAAAAAACTTTTCACAGGTCCTGGCTTAAAGAAGCTGTCGAGAAAGAAACGTAAAGGAAAGAAAGAAGCTAAACTAGGGGAAGCAGCAGAAGAAGCACAGCAGTTGTCTGATACTGCAGAAAGTCCCGATGATCCAAGGGGAGAGAGCTCTGCTTCTTCTCCTGAAGAAATAACAGAATCCATAGAAAAGGCTTCCGAGGCCGTACAGATTTCTGAAGCTGAAGAAGGGGTTCCTTCAGATGCCGAGAAGAAAAGTGTTACGCCTTGGGCATCTTTTAAAAAAATGGTGACTCCTAAGAAACGGGCTAGGAGACTTTCTGAAGGTGACAGAGAAGAAGAACTTGATCAGGTAACCGAAAGTGCGCCGAATGACGAACAGGAAGATATTAAGGAAAACGGCGAGGAACAAAAAATAGAAAGAAGTGCAGATGAGCCCAAGAAGAGAGTTGACACTTCTGTATCATGGGAAGCTTTCATCTGTGTAGGCTCATCAAAGAGAAGAAGCAGAAAATCTTCATCTTCTGATGAAGAAGCCGGACAAAGGCTTGCTCAAGATGAACAAAAATTAGATGAGAACGCATCGAATAAAGAAGCAGTACACGACACCATCTTTACTAACTCAAATGAAAGTGATCAAGGACAAGGAAGTTCTTCACCAGAACAAGCAGGAAGCCCATCGGAAACAGAGGGAATTTCAACATGGGAATCTTTTAAAAGGCTAGTAACTCCAAGAAGAAAATCTAAAACAAGGGTGGAAGAGAAAAACGATGAGCCCACCACCACAGTTCCATCTTTAGAACAGGCTACCTTAGATGGGGATACTGGGAAAGAAGAATCCTGGGTTTCATTTAAAAAATTAATGCCTGGTCGTAGGAAGAAAAAGTCTGATGGAATACCAGAACACGCTCCTGTTCTAGAAGCTGGAGAGGAAATGACAGGAACAAATGAGGAGGACTTTGATGTTCCAGCTGTGGTTCCTTTATCAGAGTATGACGCTGCTGAGCAAGAGAAATGTGAAGCTCAAAAAGCAAGGCAAGATGATAAGGAAACTCCAAGCCAAAATATAGAAAAGTCAGAGCATACATCAATAACTCAGCAGGTCAGTGAAGGATTAGTTCATGCGGTTGCTGTCTCGGTGCTAGAAGGTGAGAGAGCAATTATAAGTATTGAAGAAAGATCACCATCTTGGATACCAGCTGCTTTGACCGAGTCCCCTGAACATGAGAATGATGATGAGGAACAGTCTGAGCAGGTTTCTGGAAGTAGGATTGTTGAGGAAAGAGCAGCAGTTACTAAACTTGTGCCACAAATGAGAAAGGATATTAGTGGTGATAGTATAATCGGGGACCAAGAGTTAACCTCGGAAGCAGTTACAGCTCGGGAAGAAGCTTCAGTCGTTGAAGAGACAACTGAAATGTCCTGTGCTAAAGAAACAATTGAAATGTCTTGTGCTGAAGAGACAACTGAAATGGTTTCAGCAGTTTCAAGGCTAACTGACTCTCCCGATACTACAGAAATAGCTACACCAGTGCAGGAGATCGAGGAAAATGAGCAAGACCTGGAAGAATTAAATAAAGAAACGCAGGAAATGTTGCAAATGGTTGCTGAAAGAATTAAATTGCCTGATGAAAAGGGGAGTAGAGGGAGTCTAGCAGAAGTAACCATTCAGCCATTGTCAGCTGAAGAAGAAACTGAGCAAAACCTGATGACTTCAGAAGGAATCCCCTCTACTGAATTTCCAAAAGATGTTCAGCTTGAAACAATAGAGTCTCGGGCTTACAAAATGGTGCAGGTAATAATCGAGAATGCAGTTGCCCAATGTCAGCAAACGTTTGTGGTTCTTTCAAAGCAGAAGGGTGAAACTACAGTTCTGTACCCTGATCCTGAAAAAGTGGCACTTTCAGGGAAAATTGATTCTGTGCTAAAAGAATCAGCAGGAACACGTAATGGAGAAGGTGCACTTCAGATGGGTGCATCTGGATCCCCTCAAGAAATGGAGCTGCCAAAATCTTCCTCTGATGAAGAAACTGAGGAAAAGGTGAGGACCTCACAAGGAATCCCCTCTACTGGATTTCCAAAAGAGGTTCAGCCTGAAACAATAGTGTCTCAGGCTTACAAAATGGTGCAGGTAATAATAGAGAATGCATTTGCTCAGTTTCATCAAGAGTCCATGGCTCTTTTAAAGCAGAGGAGTGAAATTGCAATTCTGGGTCCTGACCTGGACGCAAAGGCATTTTCAGAGAAAATAGATGCACTGCTAGCAGGAGGATCCACCAGAGAAGGTGCACTCCAGATGGGTGCATCTGGATCCCCTCCAGAAATGGAGTTGCCAAAATCTTCATCTGATGAAGAAATTGAGCACAAGGTGATTACTTCAGAAGGAATTTCCTCTACTGATTTTCCAAAAGATGTTCAGCCTGAAACAATAGAGTCTCGGGCTTACAAAGTTGCACAGATAATAATTGAGAATGCATTCGCTCAGTTTCAACAGGAGCCCAAGGTTCTTTTAAAGCAGAAGAGTGAAACTGCAGTTTTGTATCCTGATCCTGATAAAGTGGCATTTTCTGAGAAATTAGATTCAGTACTAGAAGAATCACCAGGGAAATGCATCAGAGAAGGTGCGCTCCAGGTGGGTACATCTGTATCCCCTTCAGAAATGGAGCTGCCAAAATCTTCCTCTGATGAAGAAGCTGAGCAAAAGCTGATGACTTCAGAAGGAATCCCCTCTACTGACTTTCCAAAAGATTTTCAACCTGGAACAACAGAGTCTCAGGCTTACAAAATTGCACAGATAATAATCCAAAATGTAGTCGCTCAATTTCGACAAGAGTCTACGGTTCTTTCAAAGCAAGAGTGTGAAACTGCAGTTCTGTCTCCTGATCCTGATAAACTGGCATTTTCGGAGAAAATAGATTCAATGCTAGAAGAATCACCAGGGAAAAGCGTCAGAGAAGCTGCACTCCCGGTGGGTACATCTGTATCCCCTTCAGAAATGGAGCTGCCCAAATCTTCCTCTGTTGAAGAAGCTGAGCAAAAGGTGATAATGACTTCAGAAGGAATCCCCTCTGTTGACTGTCCAAAAGATGATCCGCCTGAAACAATAGAACCTCAGAGTTTAAAAATTGTGCAGAAAATGAGTGCAGTTGCTCAGTTGCAACAAGAATCCATGGCTCTTTCAAAGCAGAAGAGTGAAACTGCAGTTCTGCACCCTGATCCTGATAAAGTGTCATTTTCTGAGAAAATAGATTCAGTTCTAGAAGAATCACCAGGGAAATGTACCGGAGGAAGTGTACTCCAGGTGGGTGCCTCCGGATCCCTTCCAAAAATGGAGTTGCCAACAACTTCACTTGATGAAGAAATTGAGCAAAAGGTGATAATGACTTCAGAAGGAATCCCCTCTGCTGAATTTCCAGAAGAATTAGAAGGAAGATGCAACAGAGAAGGTGCACTCCAGACAGGTACATTTGGATCCCCTCCAGAAATGGAGATGCCAACATCTTCAACTAAAGAAGAAGCTGAGCAAAAGCTGATGACTTTAGAAGGAGTCCCGACATCTACTGACTTTCCAAAAGAGGTTCAGCCTGAAACAACAGAGCCTGAGGCTTACAAAATTGTGCAGAAGATAATCCACTATGCAGTTGCTCAGTTACAACAAGAATCCATGGCTCTTTCAAAGCAGAAGAGTGAAACTGCAGTTCTGCAGCCTGATCCTGATAAACTGGCATTTTCGGAGAAAATAGATTCAGTAGTAGAAGAATCAGCAGAAAGATGCACCAGAGGAAGTGTACTCCAGATAGGGGCATCTGGATTACATCCAGAAATGAAGTTGCCAACATCTTCAGCTGATGAAGAAACTGTGATTAATTCAGAGGGAATCCCTTCTATGGAACTTCCAAAAGAGGTTCAGCCTGAAACAACAGAGTCTCAGGCTTACAAAATTGCGCAGATAATAATCCAAAATGTAGTTGCTCAGTTTCAACAAGAGTCCATGGCTTTTTTGAAGCCGAAGAGTGAAACTGCAGTTCTGTGTCCTGATCCTGATGCAGTGGCATTTTCAGAGAAAATAGATTCAGAGCTAGAAGAACAATCAGAGAAAGGCACCAGAGAAGATGCACTCCAGATGGGTGCATCTGGATCCCCTCCAGAAGTGGAATTGCCAAAATCTTCACCTGATGAAGAAATTGAGGAAAAGGTGATAACTTCAACAGAAATCCCCTCTACTGAATTTCCAAAAAGTGCTCATTCTGAAGCAATTGAATCTCAGGCTTATAAAATTGTGCAGATTATAATACGGAATGCAGTTGCTCAGTTTCAACAAGAGTCCATGGCTCTTTCAAAGCAGAAGCGTACTACTGTAGTTATGTACCCTGATCCTGATGCAGCAGCGTTTTCAGAGAAAATAGATTCCATGCTAGAAGGAGCATCAGGAGAACGTGCACTCCAAATGGGTATATCTGGATCCCCTTCAGAAATGGAGTTGCCAACATCTTCAGCTGATGATGAAACTGAGGAAAAGACGGTGACTTCAGCAGGAATTCCTTCTACTGAATTTCGGAAAGATATTCTGCCTGAAACAGTAGAGTCTCGGGCTTATAAAATTGTGCAGATAATAATAGAGAATGCAGTTGCTCAGTTTAAACGAGAGTCCATGACTCTTTCAAAGCAGAAGAGTGAAACTGCCGTTCTGTATCCTGATCCTGGTAAAGTGGCATTTTCAGAGAAAGTAGATCCAGTACTAGAAGAATCAGCAGGAAGATGCACCAGAGAAGATTCACTCCAGACAGGTGCATTGGGATCCCCTCCAGAAACGAAGCTGCAAAAAACTTCATTTGAAGAAAAAACTGAGGAAAATGTGATGGCTTTAGAAGGCATCCCCTCTACTGAATTTCCAGAAGAATCAGGAGGAAGATGCACTAGAGAAGGTGCATTCCTGATGGGTACATCTGGATCCCCTCCAGAAATGGAGATGCCAAAATCTTTATCTAAAGAAGAAACTGAGGAAAAGGCTATAACTTCAGAATGCATCCCCTCTACTGAATTTCCAGAAGAATCAGCAGAAAGATGCACCAAAGAAGATGCACTCCAGATGGATACATCTGGATCCCCTCCAGAAATGGAGCTACCAAAATATTCATCAAAAGAAGAAACTGAGGGGAAGGTGATGATGACTTCAGAGGGCATCCCCTCTACTGAATTTCCAGAAGAATCAGCAGAAAGATGCACCAAAGAAGATGCACTCCAGACGGATACATCTGGATCCCCTCCAGAAATGGAGCTGCCAAAATATTCATCAGAAGAAGAAAATGAGGGAAAGGTGATGATGACTTCAGAAGGCATCCCCTCTACTGAATTTCCAGAAGAATCAGCAGAAAGATGCACCAAAGAATATGCACTCCAGACGGATACATCTGGATCCCCTCCAGAAATGGAGCTGCCAAAATATTCATCAGAAGAAGAAACTGAGGGAAAGGTGATGATGACTTCAGAAGGCATCCCCTCTACTGAATTTCCAGAAGAATCAGCAGAAAGATGCACCAAAGAAGATGCACTGCAGACGGATACATCTGGATCCCCTCCAGAAATGGAGCTGCCAAAATATTCATCAGAAGAAGAAACTGAGGGAAAGGTGATGATGACTACAGAAGGCATCCCCTCTACTGAATTTCCAGAAGAATCAGCAGAAAGATGCACCAAAGAAGATGCACTCCAGACTGATACATCTGGATCCCCTCCAGAAATGGAGCTGCCAAAATATTCATCAGAAAAAGAAACTGAGGGAAAGGTGATGATGACTTCAGAAGGCATCCCCTCTACTGAATTTCCAGAAGAATCAGCAGAAAGATGCACCAAAGAAGATGCACTCCAGACGGATACATTTGGATCCCCTCCAGAAATGGAGCTACCAAAATATTCATCAGAAGAAGAAACTGAGGGAAAGGTGATGATGGCTTCAGAAGGCATCCCCTCTACTGAATTTCCAGAAGAATCAGCAGAAAGATGCACCAAAGAAGATGTACTCCAGACGGATACATCTGGATCCCCTCCAGAAATGGAGCTACCAAAATGTTCATCTGAAGAAGAAACTGAGGGAAAGGTGATGATGACTTCAGAAGGCATCCCCTCTACTGAATTTCCAGAAGAATCAGCAGAAAGATGCACCAAAGAAGATGCACTCCAGACGGATACATCTGGATCCCCTCCAGAAATGGAGCTACCAAAATGTTCATCTGAAGAAGAAACTGAGGGAAAGGTGATGATGACTTCAGAAGGCATCCCCTCTACTGAATTTCCAGAAGAATCAGCAGAAAGATGCACCAAAGAAGATGCACTCCAGACGGATACATCTGGATCCCCTCCAGAAATGGAGCTACCAAAATGTTCATCTGAAGAAGAAACTGAGGGAAAGGTGATGATGACTTCAGAAGGCATCCCCTCTACTGAATTTCCAGAAGAATCAGCAGAAAGATGCACCAAAGAAGATGCACTCCAGACGGATACATCTGGATCCCCTCCAGAAATGGAGCTGCCAAAATATTCATCTCGGGAAAAAGCTGAGCAAAAAGCGATGACTTCAGAAGGAGTCTCAACTTCTACTGAATTTTCAAAAGATGTTCAGCCTGAAACAATGGAGTCTGAGAGTTACAAAATTGTGCAGAAAATGAGTGCAGTTGCTCAATTTCAACAAACACAAGAGGCCATTTCTCCTTTAAAGCAGAAAAGTGAGCTATGTTTAATGGGTGTAAATGAATTTGGAATTCAGGAAGTTGTACAAGTTGGTCAGCAAGCTTCTATGGCAGAAGAGAAAAGGCATGAAATTCGACCAACAATTGTAAATGCAGAGACAGAAGAAGCCATTGAAGTAGCAAAAAAAATGCCTTCATGTTCTACAGTATCTGAAGATAGAGAAAATTGGAATTCCAGAAAGAGAGATGTTGATCTTGAAACTGTGAAAGAGATTGTAAATGAAACAGAAAATAAGAAATATGATTCAAAACCTCAATTAAAAGCGGACGTAGTTGTTTCAACAGAGACTCAAAACATCATGCTAGGAAGTATTGTCTCAGGAGATCATCCAGTAGTATTTCTTGAAACTGAACAATCAACAATAAAAGATTTAGAAGTTGGGCCAATAGATGAAAATCAAGAAAAGTTAATAGAACATCAGACTCAGAGGAAGAGAAAAGATTACAATCAATTGACAGAATTTCCTGAGATGCCTAAAGAGGAAGATACCACATCTGGTGACAGTCCTCAACTTCAAACAAAAGTCAGAAAATTCTGAGGTTTTATGTAAGTGTTTAACTAAAATAATTCATCTGCAGTAGTTTAAATAAGAAATAATTAGTTCTTTTCAGTTTCATCAACAAGATAAAACACAATATATTCATATACTTCTGGTTCTGAAAACAATACATAACACTAATTAATTACACTTAAAAATTAATTGATTTGAAATGGGGAAGAAATAAATGGCTAAGGTAGTATTTTGGATTTCTGCTTGAGGGACTTGTTCTAATTTCAATAAATAAGGTTTGCCACAGAGTTTGTTGAGGAGGGAGACTTCAGCATAGTTTTTCCCAACTTGTTTCCCAAATGTGTTGCACGGCCATTGCTCCACCTTCCCTGCTACTATAACTAAAGGCCTTCAAGATTAAGAAATTGTATTAGATGTTTTTCACTTGCTGTGGTTATCTGATTTCCACAAGTCTACTCTATTTTCCTAGTGTATGTTTTCTTTACAGCAGCCATGTGATATTAACACTATCTGCACCTGCAATCTTAAAAATTTTCAAGATCCTTACAACATTTGTGACTTCTTTTTCATCAAATAATATATTTATACTTGGATCTCCAGGTGCCTCTGCATTTTCTTTACTTCCCTGTCTTACAGGTAAAACTCGAAAAATTAGAATATCATGCAAAAGTTCATTTATTTCAGTAATGCAACTTAAAAGGGGAAACTAATATATGAGATAGACTCATTACATGCAAAGCAAGATAGTTGAGGGAGACTTCAGCATAGTTTTTCCCAACTTCACAATTTGTCATAATTGTGATGATTATGGCGTACAGCTCATGAAAACCCCAAATCCACAATCTCAGAAAATTAGAATATTACATGCAATCAATAAAACAAGGAGTGTACATAGAACAATATTGGACCTCTGAAAAGTATAAGTATGCATATGTACTCAGTACTTGATTTGGGCCCCTTTTGCAGCAATTACTGCCTCAATACGGCATGGCATGGAAGCTATCAGCCTGTGGCACTGTTGAGGTGTTATGGAAGACCAGGATGCTTCAATAGCGGCCTTCAGCTCTTCTGCATTGTTCGGTCTCATGTCTCTCATCTTTCTCTTGGCAGTGCCCCATAGATTCTCTATGGGGTTCAGGTCAGGCGAGTTTGCTGGCCAATCAAGCACAGTAATCCCACGGTCATTGAACCAGGTTTTGGTGCTTTTGGCAGTGTGGGCAGGTGCCAAGTCCTGCTGGAAAATGAAGTCAGCATCCCCATAAAGCTCGTCTGCAGAAGGAAGCATGAAGTGCTCCAAAATCTCCTGGTAGACGGCTGCGTTGCCCCTGGACTTAATGAAGCACAGTGGACCAACACCAGCAGATGACATGGCTTCCCAAATCAACAGAGACTGGAAACTTCACACTGGACTTCAAGCATCTTGCAGTGTGTGCCTCTCCATTCTTCCTCCAGACTCTGGGTCCTTGGTTTCCAAATGAGATGCAAAAGTTGCTCTCATCAGAAAAGAGGACTTTGGACCACTGACATCCAACTTCTTTTGCAATTACCTTTTGAGGCTTTCCCTCCTTATGGAGGGTGTCAATGATGGTTTTCTGCACAACTGTCAGGTCAGCAGTCTTCCCCATGATTGTGATTCCTACTGATCCAGACTGAGAGACCATTTAAAGGCTCAGGAACCCTTTGCAGTTGTTATGGCTTAATTAGCTGATTAGAGTGGGACAGTTTGAGCCTAGAATATTGCACCTTTTCACAATATTCTAATTTTCTGAGATTGTGGATTTGGGGTTTTCATGAGCTGTACGCCATAACCATCACAATTATGACAAATCACGGCTTGAACTATCTTGCTTTGCATGTAATGAGTCTATCTCATATATTAGTTTCCCCTTTTAAGTTGCATTACTGAAATAAATGAACTTTTGCACGATATTCTAATTTTTCGAGTTTCACCTGTATTTCCATCCATCCATTGGCATCCTGACATTCATAATTTTGTACTATATTTACCCAAACTCAGTCCTTTTTCTTTCATTATAATACAGTTATTGCCAATCTGTGAACTACTTTTGTACATTCAACAAGCTTGGTGATATCTGTTCTTATATCTGTTACATACATTTCATTCCAAGTTGCAATCTTCTATATGATATGGTTATCTCCAGATGGGCTGGTAGATATTGACCACTATCACCTATCATGTTTTGGCCACTGGAGATTTTCACATTACAGTTTCTTAGATGTTAATAAGAGAACACGTGGACTAGGTTATCAGCCTTACTGGCAAGAGTTTCTACTATTACAGCATTCTCTTTAAACATGTGAAATCAAGCACACATGTAACAAGAATGCTTGAAACATGGAAATGGTCTATATGAATTGCTCCCATTTAACAGTAGAAGAGCAGGAGGAAAGGAATGGTTGAGATGCACCTTTATTTACAAATAATGGCTTGTCTTTTTATTGAAGAATGTGCTGTGAGACTTTTTAAAAAATATGTATTCATCTTTTAGAATTGTAAGCGTTTAGGCTATTCTGTTGTTGTTACTCAAGGTAATTAGCACTTCAATCCCAATGAATTCTAAAGCATGGGTTCCCAACCTATGGGCCACGGTCTACTGGCCACCGGGCAGCAGGACAGGCTGGCCAGTGCGTGCACGTATGTGTGCACACTCAGCCCCACTCAATGCTAGCACCTGTGGACCTGTTTGCACATGCGTGTGGGGGCTAGTGGTGGGGGCTAGCGCCTGCATGCATGCACAAATGGGGCCGCTAGTGATGTGCAGGTTGCGAGGCCTGTTTGTGCATGGGTGGAGGGCTAGTGGTGGTGCCTAGTGCCTGCACATCTGCACAAAAGGGCCACTAGCGCATGCGGGTGCACATGGCCCTGTTTCCCCACACATGCATGCAAGCACACGCAAATTTGACAGTTTCTCCCTGTCCCTCCGGCCACCAGCAAAGAAAGGTTGGTGATCTCTGTTCTAAAGGATGTACACTCCAGATAACATATTGAAGATTAGAACAATCTGTAACACAACATTTACAATCCTTCACCTTGTTGCATTGAGTAAGTGGCTATCTCAATACATTCACAAACATTTTCTTAGAATAGAAAATCTTCAATCTCCAACCCTCTTCCGTCTCCCAAGCATTTAAAGTTTTAATGTTAACAACCAGCACTCCGAACTGCATCCAGAAAACCACAGGCAAACAGTGCAAGTCTCTGAGTAGTGTTGTTAACTGGGCAAAATGGGGATATACCTAGTTTCATATAATCATATATAAGTTGTCTGTCCAGACGGAAGTCTGGCTTCCTTCTCCAATTTATGTACATCTGGCAACTTTCAACAGTACTGATAGATAGTAATTGGCAAAAGTACAATTACAATTACTGCAGGTGCAGTACTCATCCTTATCAACTATTGTGATTTGCTAGTGATGTAAATTACTAATTAAGATGCTCTGATTGTAAGGCATTCTTGATTTTTTGTTGTTGTTCCAACAGTTCTGCTGAAGACTGCTTCTTACACTTGGAGGGACCAGTATCTGAAGAAAACAGAAGAGGATGGATTCTGCTTAAACAGGCTGAAGGACAATGATTTTACATTGGTTACATTTACTTAACATTGGTTTCCCATTTGCTTGGAGGAGAATAAATCTTTTATCATATATTTGCTATTGCTTTAAGAAAGGTCATTGCCAAACAATACAACTTCTCTTGATCTGTTAGTAAATTGTTAATCTTAATTCATAGGTTCATGAACAGTGAGATATACTGTGATTTCTTTAATTTAAAAAAGGACTTGGCTTACATTTATATTTGCATTCATATTCAGAATAAATCCATTATAAGAAGAGTTAGGATGCCTGGAATAAATACACTCAAATTTTGTTCAATGCAACTCATAATGCAAGGTCATAATAAGTTGCAGATACAAAATGGGAAGACTTCAAATAATCATTAAAATACTCTTCTTTCAGAATTTGATCTTCTAATCACCAAGTTTGCACTTTGTAGTCTTCATATCTATCCAACTGAGCTTTTCCCAAGGCCTAGCAGGCTCATTGTCCTACCTGTATTATATTGTATTTGAAATGTACCCAGGAGCATATAAATACATACTTTTAAGACTGCACAATGAAGAATAAAATGGAAAGATCATTGATATGACTGCACCATCTAGTGGTGGCTATATACATTTTATAACTTAAGATAAATTTTCGCTAATAATACTACTTTTATTCAGCTAAAATACGGAATGGCAAGTATTTCATACAGTTGATTCTACATAATATCTGGAATAGCTTGGCTATAAAAGGTAAATATGACAAATAATAATATGCAATCCTGTACATGCATTGTGACATTGCAGTGGGCTGTTTTGTGCAAGTTAATAGTAAAAGTTGTTACTCCTTTTGTACAAAAAGAAAAAATCACTTATACTAAGGTGAGTAGGTATCTTTGATTTTTTTTTTAAAAAAAGTCATATACTAGATCTGTCAATATCAAGATATAAACAATTTATTTTTAAATTATAAATGGCTGTTTCTTTTAGCATATATTTAATTCAATTCAAATTCAATTTAATTTCTATTTCAGTGATTATCTTCTTTGATACAGGAACGGAGTGGAATCCAGGTACCCAAAGATCATTTTGGTGTAAGGAAATCTTTTCCACCTTTCTCAGTTTTAAATGTATCAGTGAGGGAAGACACAAGGGATAATAAGCCCTGTCTCCTCATCAGAAATGATTAAGTGGTGCCAAAGGCAAGAAGAAGCCATAGCAGCAGTGTGTAGTTTCTCCCTGACCAGAATGGCAATCATAACTTGAACCTGGCAATCAGTATCCATCTAGAAATTCAATTTGATCTCTTTGCTTCCACAAGTAATGTTGGAGTAATGGAAAAGTCTGATCTTTCCATCACATTGACCTCATCAAAAACTTAAAAATTGTCAATCTGTTCAAGTATGTCCCAACAAAAAGTAGCTTCTTCATTCCAATATGTGTACACTTTTCATATCTAAACAATGAATGCTTGCATATGCTGCTACTGGTATGTGCTCTTTCTTAGACATGACAGAAGAGCATAATGAAACAATTTCTTCGCTCCAGTTGAGTGGTATTTCATAAAGTTAATTTTATCTTTCAAAACCCATGAATAAGTTAACCTACAGGCTCCTTTTTCTGAGAGTTGATAGTATAGATGACACAAATGTATTTCCTTCTGGACCTCTGCCTTGTCCCACAGGTCCTTAGTGTGATAAGAATAGGTAAGAAAATTTAATTTACTTGAAGACGGAAACAAGGAGGTATTGTTGCTCTCTCAATTAGATAGTCTATTTAGGTGCTTATAATATTTAAAATGTTCATTAATAGGTGTTCCAAAATTAATTAGTGTATTCTTTATTATATCATCTTCCCTCCCTACAAATTTTGTTCTTGGTGCAAAATACTAGCTTTCTCACTTTCATTAGTTCTTTTATTAAATACAGTCTTGTGGTATTCCGTAAAGTTAATTTTTATCTTTCAAAAGCCAGTGAATAAGTTAACCTATAGTTCCTTAGAACATTTCCTTTCTGAAAGTTGATAGGGTAGATTACACAAATGTATTTATTGTTATGAAATATAGCTCTATTTAATTTCAATAAAAATTAAAATATAAAACTACAATCCCTACACACAAGTCACTATTTAGCATTTTTTTCTTCAGGCAGACATTTTTCTTGGGGAAAATGTCTACATCATCTAAAAGAAGAGGCAGAGCCAGCAATGTGACTCATCTGCTCTTATTTCTGTGTTGTGGTGTCTTTTTCAATAGATCTGCTGAAATTAGAGTATACAGTATATTTCTGGAATTTATTCTTGCTTGACTAATTTTCTTTATGTGATCCATGAAAGGTTTATTATGTACAGCCCACTTCAAAATAATATTTGTTTTAGTGCCACTTTAATTTTATAGCACCCATTTAACAGCTAATGGGAAACCAATTATTTAAACAAACTATAATCTGTTTATGGAAAGCCATATTGCAGCAAGTGAAATAATAATACAAAATACAGTGGTGGCATGACCTATGTAATCCTGGATTTTATCTTTATATCTCCCTTTATAGCTCTAAGGTTGTTAATAGTTGTGTAAAGTTAAACATTTAAATAAAATCTGGTAATAACAATGTAAATAGTTATTGACTAGAAGTTGAGGAACAAGTGCTTGATTTGGGAAGTTTTTTTAAAGATACTAAGGCCTTTCTAGGCGATGCCAAGGGCATAAATCATACAAGTAGTCATTCTTCTTGCAACTGATGGTCTCAACGCAAAAAACAAGGCACCCAAACAATTTTTGTCATGGTGCAGGGAGCATTTCTCCATTCACAGATATTGCTTTGATACAGTGTGTTGCTTTGGCCTCAAAAATACTTCAGACAATGCTGCAAATTTTAGCTTGTGCCTCAACTCCAAGCTTTTGCAGTTTCTTCTAATTGATTGTATTGGATTATATTTTGATTTTCTATGTTGTTTTTAAGGTAGATTTTCATGGATTAAATAAAATTCAAATAATTCATTGTTGTGTTGTGACTTCTTGGGGGTGTGTGTAGTACTGGCATCTGTGCTTAAGCAGAAGGGTTTTGGATGCCCATAGAGCAGGGATGTCAAACTGCCGGCCCATGGGCTGGATGTCTCAGGCCGAAACCGCGCCCACCCCACCTCCGGCAATGGGGGGAAAAGTCAAGATACATCATGACACATCCCGTGACGTTGCGAGTTTGACACCCCTCCCTGCCTTAGAGCTTTAGTTGGGGAATAGTTTTTATTTTATATTTTTTAAAAAGGTATCATAAAATCACATCATTATTCATGATAACCTACTCCAGATGGTATCTTAACAGTCTAGGCAAGGAGATCTGGAGAACTATTTAAAGCCTCGCAAGATCTCTGCCACCTCCTGAGTCACCCTGTGCTCTGCTCTTTGCCTCTCAGGGTCCCTGCAGGCCTCTGCCTTCTCCCAAGCGAGTCTAAAGCTGGGCAGCAGAAGCTGCTGGTGTGTGTGTGTGTGGGTGGGTGGGTGTGGGTGTGTTTGGGGGGGGGCTGTTACAGTTTGTAAGCCTCAGCCTGCTTCCCATCCAGCCACCTAAGGGACTTGCAGGATTCAGCCTGTTTCTCAGCCAATTCCAGGGCTCAGCAGCACTCTATTTACCTTTCTGGTTTTTGCAGAGGCACCTGGCCGATACAATGGGAGGCTCGACTTTTTTACAGAGGCTGACTTATGGGCACCTCATGCCATTCTGCAAGCAGGTTACTATTCTTGTGAGCCTCTGGTGGGGGGGGGGGTTGAGGTCCGTTTTTTAAAGAAAGCTCCACAAATGAAACCACCTTAAAAACAGCCCCCTACGGGCTTGCGAGAATAGTACCTGCTTGGAGAATAGCAGGAGGTTGCCATGAGGCATCTTCTGTTAAGAAAGCGGAGCCTCACATTGCATCGTGTCCCTTAGCATTGGCCGGACTGTTACAGCCCTCTGTACATCAATAGCTTCTGCTACCCGGCTTTAGGCTCCTTTGAGTGGCCAGGTTGGGAACATGCCAAAGGCCTGTGGGGGAACCAGTGAGATGGGTGGAGGAGATAGTGAGGGGGCTGTGCAGTGTCCTTGTTGTCAGTCATAAAAGTGAACAACCGCTAGGGCAATGCAACAGCTGCAAATTTTAAGTCAGGTTGTTACATCTTTTTAATGCCTAAAGGAGGACTGGTCTTAACCTCTGAAGAATTACAGGCCAATTTCTCTTCTTAATAATGATTACAAACTTTTCACATCTATCTTAGCTGAAAGACCTTAAAAAGTTTTACAGGGTTACATATATGAAGACCGGTGTGGTTTTTACCCAAAAGACAATGAAAAGACAATGTAAGAGTAATCTTGAATATAACTGAACATTTACAACAATGTAGCAACAAACAGGTCACATTAAATTTTCTAGATGCAGGAGAAACCTTTGATAATTTGAATTGGACTTCATGTTTAAAGTAATGGAAAGGATGGATTTTGGATTGGGCTTTATATAGACTTTATACATTCCAGAAAGCTTGGATTATGGTGAATGGGGACTTAACAAAATCATGTGAAATCCAGAAAGGAACAAGATGGGTGTCCTTTATCCCCTTTATTATTTATTCTGGTGTTGGAACTGTTAAATAGGAATATTAAACAAGACAAAAGAGCAAAAGGATTACAAATTAAAATGCACAACTATAAACTTTGTGCTTTTGCTGATGATTTGGTATTGATTGTGCAAGGCAGGCATGTCAAAGTGCCAGCCCGCGGGCTGGATGCATCATACTGAAACTGCGCCCACCCCATTGCCGGCAATGGGGAAAAAGTCACGATACGTCGCGCAACGTCACATGACGTCGTGAGTTTGACATGCCTGTGTTAGAGAATATTGAAGAATATTAAACTATTTGGAGAAATGCCAGGCTTAAAAATAAAGAGAACAATATTAGCTAACAATATGAATGTGGAAGATTGCAAGAAATTGGAAATTAAAACTGGTTTTAAAGTTGTGAAAAATGTAAAATATTTAGGAGTGATCCTTAAAGACAAAAATTCTAAGTTATATTAAAAACCTATGTAAAAATAAGGAAGGAGATAAAGTTGGATTTAAGCAAATGGCAAAAAATCTAATTGCCATTAATGGTAAGAATTTCAGTAACTAAAATAAATATACTACCTAGAGTATAATATTGATTAAAGATTCTTCTTTTAAACAGTAGCAGAAAGATATATCTATATTCATTTGGCAAAATAAAAAATCAAGAATCAAATACAAACTCTTACATGATTCTAAAGAGAAAGGAGGTCTGGGTTTGCCAGATAATATAAGAATAATAATAAGAATAATAATAAGAAGAAAAAGTTGGAAGGGACCTCGGAGGTCATCTAGTCCAACACCCTGCTCAGGCAGGAAACCCTATACCATTTCAGACAAATGGCTGGCCAGTCTCTTCTTAAAAACTTCCAGTGTTGGAGCATTTACCACTTCTGGAGGCAGGTTGTAATATAATCTTAGATTACCGGTATATTATGATGCTTGTTGTTTGTATAGTTAAAAGATGGAATAACTCTAAATTTATTTTTTATTTTTTTTATTTTAATCCCATTTATATCCCGCCCTTCTCCGAAGACTCAGGGCGGCTTACAAGCTTAGCAGTAGCCTTCATTCTATGTATATGCCTGCTTATTAGGGCTTTTGCCCCCCCCCCAAGCGGCATTATTACAAAGTCAGCTTAATTGCCCCCAACAATCTGGGTCCTCATTTTACCTACCTCGGAAGGATGGAAGGCTGAGTCAACCTTGAGCCTGGTGGGATGCAAACCTGCACTAATTGCAGGCAGCTGGTGTTACTTAAGGAGGCATTAGCCCACTGCTCCACCAAGGCTCAAGATTGTTAGATTTGAGATTTGGGTAGCATCCCTATTTTTACTTTTACAAAGTAAAAGTTAACATTGGTTTTAAGAATCATTAGGCAATTGATTGGGCATGTATGGTGGAAATATAAAAGAAGATTGGCTAAAAAGTGCCACTTTGGTTATAACCTCATGAAGCACTACATAGAACAGTAGGATGTAAATGGATGACATACTGGGACTTACATTTGAAAAAAAGAAACTCAAGATAAACACAAGAGAACACTTAGTAAGTGAAGGATTTGGTGATTGGTTTAATTATTATACAAGTTTTAAAAGATTTAAACTTGATAAAATAGTTTTGTTTTCACAGGAGTTAAATCTTAATTGGATATCAATTTATGTTCTGGAGACGACTACTTGATTGCTAAAGTATACAAAATGTTACTTAAGATGAATCTGGAAGGTGAATATGTCAAAGACTGTAGGGTAAAATAGGTGAAAATTTTTGGATATAACAATGCTAGATAAATGGGAGGATTTATGGATTTATGGATTAAAATTTACTTTGAATTACTGTATGTATAGAGGGACTTCTAACAAGTGTTGGAAATGTAATCAAAATCCAGGTACATTTTACCATAGGTGGTGGTCTTGCAAATATGTGAAAACATTCTGGATAAATACAATAATGACAATGCAGAAAATATTTAAGATACAAATATTAATGAAACCTGAAGCTTTTCTTTTAGGTATTATGAATAAACCAATTGAAAAACAATTTGAGATGTTATTTCTTTACATGGTGACCACTGCAAGGATTGTACTCATTAAGCACTGGAAAGGAAAAGAGATGTTGACTGTGGAAGAATGGATTTTAAAACTGACTGCACTACCATAGCAGAGATGGCAAAACCAACTGCTTTGATTTGAGACAAAAGACTAAACCAGGGGTAGGCAACCTTGGCTCTTTTATGACTCGTGGACTTCAACTCCCAGAATTCCTGAGCCAGCATGGCTCAGTTTGGAAACCTCTCCCTTTTTCCTCAGCATGGCTGGCTCAGGAATTCTGGGAGTTGAAGTCCACGAGTCATAAAAGAGCCAAGGTTGCCTACCCCTGGACTAGACAAGAGATTGGAAGCCACTTGTGTACTTTATATGAGTTAAATACAATAACCGATAGTTAACAGAGGGATTTGAAGATTAGTATAATATTCAGGGGAAAAAACCTGACTGTTTTTTAAATGGTTTTAATATATATACATTATATTCGATTATTAAATAAAAATATGATCTGAAATATTTGTTTATATATTTATATATAAACATATATTAAATATTTTTCTTATTAAATAAAAATGAGAAAGCTTATAATTAGTTGTAGAGCCGTTATGTAAGGGGAGGAGAATTTATTGGTTTTTTAAGTTATATTTTATTTCCAGCATTCAGCTAGGGTGGTTTTTTTTGTATGCTTAATGTTAGACTTATTTGCTGTTTGGATCATTCTTTTTACATCTTTTTTTGTACTTTTTTTTTACTGTTAGATGTATGTTTTCCTGTTTTCTCTGCTTTTGCATTTTATAATATATATACAGTATATATAAATGAACTTGGTTGTGATTAACTTTGAGAGGGTTTGTTGTAACTTTGAATCATCATTACGCAACTGATCATAAGTCAAGGACGATGCAGTCTAAAATATATGCTCCACTATTAAACTAGACATGTCTTTCTCTAGGATTCTGTGTCTTCTTTAATGAATCACAGGTTCTATATTTGTGCTCTCATGTGCTTCCCAACACTTCTTCCCAGTCAAATCTAAAGTGCTGCATGCTTTGTTATTTATTTTTCTATTTATTTGATAATTTATTTTGGAGTTGTGCGACAGGATAAATCAAAAAAAATTTCCATTTGCAGCCACTGCTCTGAGAAAACAGGTGTTTCAGGAAAACTGCCTTATGGGAGAACTTCAAAAAGGAACTACAAATTTCAATAACTAACAGAGACTCCTGTTCAAAAAGATTTGTGGGCCGGTACGATGCCATTGTCCTTAAATGAAAGAAAAGAAAGGTTAATGGGCAATGTATTATTGCTCTGCACAGTCTGATTAGCAAGCCTCTTTGTTCAGATGATGTAACACGTTCAGCATGGGATGTCATTGTTTAATTAAGATGCAATCTGATATTTTACCATGGAAAACATTGTTGAATTTCTTTCTTACTGTGTAGTTTGACCTAAGGAATTAAAAAAAGTACCTGACATTAAGCTACATTTGTTCATCCTGAAGCCGTAGAAACTCAGAATGAAAGGCTTTTGATCATTTCAAATTAAACTGATGCTTTATATTGTACCAGATTGGCAGTGCTTATATTAATCTTCAGATATGAAGCAAGTTTTATCTTAACTATCTGTGAAAAATAAAACCACTTTAGATACAAAAGATGACTTTGATAAACATGTTTATAAGTGATATTTTTGTGATTTTAAAAAGGAAGAGTCTTTTTATTGGTATTAAAGAACAATTATATCCTTGCCAGAAACTGGCCATAAGTACAATTCCTGTGGCAGACAAGAAGGCCTATTACTCGGTAACATTTATGGATTGTCTTTCCAGAACTTATGCTCCACCAGTGGTGCTAGTGGAGGCAAAAACTAATATAAAAGAGGTATGTTGGGAGCAGCCATGGATTTGTAAGAGTTTGCAGAGATTCTTTTTTCCCCCCAGCATATCCACAATGTTGGCCCCAAATCATGGTAATTGTGGAGCTGGTGTTGTTATTCCCCCGCTAGAATTAGTAAAAAGGAAAATGCAGTATTATTTTTCCCCAATGATAAGAGTGATGCATTTGACAAAATTCCACATAAATATTTTCTTCATTACTGGTAGTGATTAAAAATATTTTTGTATTAATTAATAAAGAGTCAGTTTGGGGAGCATGAGTTCTAGACCTCTCTTAGGCAAGAAAGTTGACTTTGGGCTGCTCAGTCTTTTAGATCAATCCATCTCACAGGACAATTGTTCTGGACAAAATAGGAGGCAGGAACATTATGTGTGCTGCCTTGAGTTGGATAAATTAAACGTAGGAGGATATAAATATATACTAGAGCCTTGGTGGAGCAGTGGGCTAATGCCTCCTTAAGTAACACCGGCTGCCTTAAGTAACACCAGCTGCCTGCAATTAGTGCAGGTTCGAGTCCCACCAGGCTCAAGGTTGACTCAGCCTTCCATCCTTCCGAGGTAGGTAAAATGAGGACCCAGATTGTTGGGGGCAATTAAGCTGACTTTGTAATAATGCCGCTTGGGGGGGTGTATGAAAGCCCTAATAAGCAGGCATATACATAGAATGAAGGCTACTGCTAAGCTTGTAAGCCGCCCTGAGTCTTCGGAGAAGGGCGGGATATAAATGGGATTAAAATAAAAAAAATAAAAAATAAATTTAGAGTTATTCCATCGTTTAACTATACAAACAACAAGCATCATAATATAATCTAAGATTATATTACAACCTGCCTCCAGAAGTGGTGAATGCTCCAACACTGGAAGTTTTTAAGAAGAGACTGGCCAGCCATTTGTCTGAAATGGTATAGGGTTTCCTGCCTGAGCAGGGTGTTGGACTAGATGACCTCCGAGGTCCCTTCCAACCTTTTCTTCTTATTCTTATTCTTATTCTTATTATTATATAGAAAAGAACATAACTAATTTTGTTTTCATTTAGAAACCGTTTCTGGACATAGTGCTTGTGATGGAAAAAATGGAAGTTTGATTTTGGTTTTGCTGATTAGATAGGCTTGTTATTATAGAAATGGCTAGTATATACTACTGTGTAAAAGTAAAAATTTGAGGTTGTAATAAGCTACTGTGCTAAAAAGTCAACACCTTTTTTTCTTTTTCTGCTTCTATCCCATCCTCTTTTCCCCTTTTTTCCTCCTCTAATTTCCCATTATTTTTATTTTCCTTTATAATTTTTATTCTGATAAACTAATAAAATTTTGAAGTGAAAAAAATCTGATTTAAAAAAAAGGAAATCCATCTGCCATGCAGCCCTCCCTGAACTTCTGAGTTTGTTTCTTCTGTGGGAATAATCCAGAGAAAGAAATATTTTGGGAAATATTAAAAAGGCAGAATATATTTCTCCAAAAGAATAATGAAGAAGATCTTTAAAAGGCAGAAACTTCTTCTCCCCCCCAAACAGAAAACTCGGCAGAAACCAGCTTTTAGAAATGCAGATGTAATAATCCATTCAGGAAGGTTGGGGCCAGGAAGCTAGAAGCTATGAGATTAGGAAGACAAAGACCTCTAAAATCTACATACCCCACCCAAACTTTAAAAGACATGACCTTTGGGGACATAATAGGATTAACCCATCAATACCAAAAGGGCACACTCAGACTCAGGTCAAAGTACATGACACAGGAAATACAAAGCCTCAAACAGGAACAGGAAACAACCTCAAGAGCCCCAGAAGGTACAAAAACCCACCACTCTTAGCAACATGTGCTCAGCTTTCCCAGAGCCACACTTCTGTCTGGCTTTGCTCTTCAATAAACTCCAACCTTCTTTCTAAAGCAGTCTCAGTGGGTATGCATGCAAGAATTTTATCCCTTGCTCGAGTCGAACAGGATCTATGAGCTGAGGTGCCATCTTTCCAGTATACATCAAATGCAAGAGGTAACTGAAAATATCTGGCTGTATATCGGCTGCCTTCAAGCGGACACATTCACTGCAAAAAAAAAAAAGTTAAGGCATTAATGAAGAAAAAGGGGAGAAAACCTCTAAAGAAGTATTATAGTATTTACTCAAGGCAGCAGTATATCCCCGATACACCAGGAATGATTAGATTTAGGGCCCAGAAAAAAGCACAGGCATTCCTCCTGTTTACATGTGTCTGTAGAGAGGAGTTGTCTCCCTCTGCTATGGCTCACTGTCACGACGTTTCTTCAGCTACTAAAATACAGGAATTTCATCCATGGAAATACTTTTGCAACATCAACATTGGCAAACAGCGAGGGAGATGGGCGGTTAAGTAATATGAAATATAAATAAATGAATAAAACAAGATAGGTTAGGGTGTTTGGAAGCTGCCCCCGGGTCTTCCAACAAAGGATCACAAGCGATCTGTGAGGCATCAACCCTTTTAATGCATATTGATACGGAAACACAGGTAGTCCTCAATTTATGACCATAATTGAGCCCGCACTTTCAGTTGTAAGTTATGATGGCCATAAAATGTGTCACCTGTGTCCAGACCAGATTTAATGACTTTGGGACAGCCTGACGGGAACCCAAGAGCCTTGGTGGAGCAGTGGGCTAATGCCTCCTTAAGTAACACCAGCTGCCTGCAATTATTGCAGGTTCGCATCCCACCAGGCTCAAGGTTGACTTAGCTTTCCATCCTTCCGAGGTAGGTAAAATGAGGACCCAGATTGTTGGGGGCAATAAGCTGACTTTGTAATAATGCCGCTTGGGGGGGGGGCGCGCGAAAGCCCTAATAAGCAGGCATATACATAGAATGAAGGCTATTGCTAAGCACATTGATTTGTGCTTAGATTGTAAGCCGCCCTGAGTCTTCGGAGAAGGGCGGGATATAAATGGGATTAAAAAAATATATAATAATCATTGTATCAGGCCTCCTAATCCATTTTTACTAATTATTTTATTTTGATTCCTGAATTGAAAAATATCCCCAAAGTGCAGTTTGAATCTTATTTGGAAACAGTTGCTATCAAACTTTCCCACTGAAGCTCAACCCACATAGAAATATTCAGGAATGAACATAAAACATCTTAAAACATCTTGATCTTCTTTACATTACCAAACCCCTAATACAAGGACAGCACAGAAAACAGATCCTACATATTCTGCCATCTTTAGATCCCATTTCTCTACGGTTTTTTTGAGTCTTTTCAACTAGGTCTTGCATTCTCTGCATCTCTAGACCCCAGGTGACTTGCTTTGAGTCTCTTAACTGTTTTTCAACTGCCGTGGAATATTAATACATCATTAGAACATCAGTTGATGTCATCACTGACAGTGGGGTTTCGAATGTAACAAAGGCCATCTTTAAAAGTCAAAATGTTGTTAGTTTCTAAGCTACCCCTCCCTCCCCCCCACATGCAACCAGTTTGGCATTTTGGATTCCCACTCCTTACAAAATCATATTTGTGGGAGAACCCTCTGCTTATTGTTTTAATAGGGCTGTTTCCTCTTGAAAGATACAACTAATTTAATACAATTGTCCTCAGATCAGATTATAAAGATTAAAACCACTAGACACTATATCTCAGTTTGTGACTACTATAATATATTGAATTTTATGGGAAGGTTCCTCTTAAATACTGCCTGTCTATCCAAGTAGAGGATCAGCTTTTCTATTACTAGCAATCGTCACTACTGTAATTGAATCTGGAATTACACTTGCAAATCATGCATTAAGAGGTCATCACGTGACAGATCCAATTTTATGACATTTTTTGTTGTTAAGCAAACTCATTTTCTGCAACAGACCTTTTTTGCCATTTTTTTTTTGCCAAACACTGAAAGTAAATGCTGGCTTCTGGGGAAAAAAATATCGCAAATTGTGGTGATATGACCATGGTACTGCAAACAGCCATAGATGTGGGCTGGATGCCAAGAACCCAATACAGGTAGATCTCAACTTACAATCACAACTGAGCCCAAAATTGCTGATGTCAAGTGAGACAAGTGAATTTCACCCCATTTTTCAACCTTCTCTGTCACAGTTGTTAAGTGAATCACTGCAATTGTTGTTAGTAACACAGTTATTAAGTGAATCTGGCTTCCCCATTGCATTTGCTTGTCTGAAGTTCGCCAAAGGTGATCACCGGGACATTGCAAATGTCATAAATATGAGTTAAATCTAGGTCCTAACTACTTTTTTTGGGATTAGTTGTGACTTCGGCTACTAAGTGACTGATCATAAATCAAGACCACCTGTACTCAGAATAAAGCAGCCATCTTGAGTGACAGAGACTGAGGAGCACAAAATAGGAGCAGAGTGTTGAAAGTCAGAAATTCATCTGACTCTATTTTGTGAGGATAAAATGAAAGGAATGACTTAAATTTCATGAGCTAATTGGAGTTAGCTGGATATTTATTGATCAGATGCATGTAACTGAAAGAAAGCTCTAATGTAATTTTGTGTCTATAAAGTGGTTTTGAAACTGGGGCTTCCTCCCCTTCATATATAATGCGAGTAATTTCTAAATCTTGTAAAATATTATTCCAAATGAACTTTAAAGTATGTTTGTTAAGGGAAAGTTTAATTTAATTTAATTTAATTTATTAATATTTCTATACCGCCCTTCTCCCGGAGGACTCAGGGCGGTGTACAGGGCAAGAATAAAACACAGAAATTTACAAAAACTAAAAGATAATTAAATGCATGCCTGATTAAAATACAATTGATACATAGTAAAAAGCCCCGATAAAAATAATAAAAAAACCCCACCAATCCCCCCTCAGGCCAGGCCGGCTTGCTCAAACAAGTATGTTTTCAGATCGCGGCGAAAGGAGCGCAGATCGGGCGCCGTCCGGAGCTCAACCGGTAACTGGTTCCATAGCTCCGGGGCGCCCACAGAGAAGGATCTCCCCCTGGGGGCCACCAGTCGGCATTCTCTGACCGGTGGCGCCCTGAGGAGGCCCTCTCTGTGGGAACGCACAGGGCGCAGGGAGCTTGATGCCGGCAGCAGATGTTCCCTGAGGTACTCCGGCTCCATGCCATGGAGGGCTTTAAACACCATTACTAGCACCTTGAATCTCACCCGGAAGACAACTGGCAACCAATGCAGCTCACTGTTCTGAACCAGCCCTCTTCTGGCCTTGTAATAAGGCAAACCCCTATTCAGAAAGAAGAGACTGGAGAGCGTCCAAGGCTAAAAGGCATCTGCCAAGATTTATTACGCAGTTAACAAAAACACTAGAGCTTGTCTTCTCAAGCGGAAAAGTTGCTTTCAGCAACCAGCCCCTCCCCAAACACTCCTTTTATAGAGAGCTCAGGGCGTGGTCTCCCTGTGCCTCCTCCCGAGGAGTCCCGCAGTCTTTCTTTGTTTGTTCCTGCTCGACTGCCTCCTGCGTCGGGCGTCCTTGAACAGGGCCAGCTGTGGGTCATCTTCCTCCGCACTCTCGGGCTCACGCAGCTGAGAAGAGGTCCCCGGCTGAGGGCTCTGCAAAGCCTCCAAACCATCATCAGCCGGTTCGTTTCCCTCCTCCCCCTCATCTGAGTCATCCGATACATCGGAGCCGGCTGTCGGACCCACAGGCTGGCCCTGAGTCACAACACTCACGGAGCAGAGGTGTAACATGGGAGTATTGGGAGACTCCCAACACAACTCTCGCGGCTGCATTCTGTACCAGTTGGAGCCTCCGGGTGGTCCTCAAGGGAAGCCCCATGTAGAGAGCGTTGCAGTAGTCTAGACGAGAGGTCACGAGCGCGTGAGTGACCGTGCATAAATCATCCCGGCTTAGATAGGGCCGCAACTGGCGCACCAGGCGAACCTGGGCGAAAGCCCCCCTAGTCACAGCCACCATGTGATCTTCCAAGGTGAGCCGCGAATCTAGGAGGACTCCCAAGTTGCGAGCCCTATCTACGGGGGGTAATAATTCACCCCCCATAGAAAGAGATGGAATATCCGAATAGACCCGGGATGAAGGTATGCAAAGCCACTCGGTCTTGTCGGGGTTGAGTTGAAGTCTGTTCCTCCCCATCCAGACCCGAACCGCCTCCAGGCAACGGGACATCACGTTGAGGGCATCACTGGGGTGGTTTGGGGTAGAAAGAAAAAGCTGGGTATCATCAGCGTACTGATGATACCCAACTCCAAAGCCACGAATGATCTCACCCAGCGGTTTCATATAGATGTTGAACAGGAGAGGCGAGAGGACCGACCCCTGAGGAACTCCACAAGCGAGAGACCTCGCGGTCGACCTCTGCCCTCCTGTCAACACCGACTGCGAGCGTCCCTGGAGATAGGAGGAGAACCACTGTAAAACCGTGCCTCCCACTCCCAATCCCCTGAGACGCCGCAGCAGGATACCATGGTCGATGGTATCGAAAGCCGCTGAGAGGTCTAATAGGACTAGAACAGAGGAATGACCCCTGTCCCGAGCCCTCCAGAGATCATTCACCAGCGCGACCAATGCCGTCTCCGTGCTGTGCCCGGGCCTGAAACCCGATTGGTACGGGTCTAGATAATCCGCTTCATCCAGGACCAAAGGGAGCTGATGTGCCACCACACTCTCAACAACCTTCGCAAGAAAGCGAAGGTTGGAGACCGGACGAAAGTTGTTCAATACAGCTGGGTCCAAGGCAGGCTTCTTGAGGAGGGGCCTCACCACCGCCTCTTTCAAGACGGCAGGGAAGCTACCCTCACTCAAAGAAGCTGATATAAGTTAAAAATGTATTAGAATTTGTTGATTTTAGAAATATTTTTAAAGAAAAGTTTATAAAGAAAAGTTTACATTATAGATGTGAAAATAGTTTTTCCCTTTAATTTATATTGTTAATATATATTTGATGATAGTCTATAAAGATTAATAAGCACAAATAGAAATATATATTACTTCCCTCAGTAAGGAAAAAAGCAGAGATGGTTAAATTAATTGTTTTATTCAGAGAAAAGAACATAACTAATTTTGTTTTCATTTAGAAACCGTTTCTGGACATTGTGCTTGTGATGGAAAAAATGGAAGTTTGATTTTGGTTTTGCTGATTAGATAGGCTTGTTATTATAGAAATGGCTAGTATATACTACTGTGTAAAAGTAAAAATTTGAGGTTGTAATAAGCTACTGTGCTAAAAAGTCAACACCTTTTTTTCTTTTTCTGCTTCTATCCCATCCTCTTTTCCCCTTTTTTCCTCCTCTAATTTCCCATTATTTTTATTTTCCTTTATAATTTTTATTCTGATAAACTAATAAAATTTTGAAGTGAAAAAAATCTGATTTAAAAAAAAGGAAATCCATCTGCCATGCAGCCCTCCCTGAACTTCTGAGTTTGTTTCTTCTGTGGGAATAATCCAGAGAAAGAAATATTTTGGGAAATATTAAAAAGGCAGAATATATTTCTCCAAAAGAATAATGAAGAAGATCTTTAAAAGGCAGAAACTTCTTCTCCCCCCCAAACAGAAAACTCGGCAGAAACCAGCTTTTAGAAATGCAGATGTAATAATCCATTCAGGAAGGTTGGGGCCAGGAAGCTAGAAGCTATGAGATTAGGAAGACAAAGACCTCTAAAATCTATATACCCCACCCAAACTTTAAAAGACATGACCTTTGGGGACATAATAGGATTAACCCATCAATACCAGAAGGGCACACTCAGACTCAGGTCAAAGTACATGACACAGGAAATACAAAGCCTCAAACAGGAACAGGAAACAACCTCAAGAGCCCCAGAAGGTACAAAAACCCACCACTCTTAGCAACATGTGCTCAGCTTTCCCAGAGCCACACTTCTGTCTGGCTTTGCTCTTCAATAAACTCCAACCTTCTTTCTAAAGCAGTCTCAGTGGGTATGCATGCAAGAATTTTATCCCTTGCTCGAGTCGAACAGGATCTATGAGCTGAGGTGCCATCTTTCCAGTATACATCAAATGCAAGAGGTAACTGAAAATATCTGGCTGTATATCGGCTGCCTTCAAGCGGACACATTCACTGCAAAAAAAAAAAGTTAAGGCATTAATGAAGAAAAAGGGGAGAAAACCTCTAAAGAAGTATTATAGTATTTACTCAAGGCAGCAGTATATCCCCGATACACCAGGAATGATTAGATTTAGGGCCCAGAAAAAAGCACAGGCATTCCTCCTGTTTACATGTGTCTGTAGAGAGGAGTTGTCTCCCTCTGCTATGGCTCACTGTCACGACGTTTCTTCAGCTACTAAAATACAGGAATTTCATCCATGGAAATACTTTTGCAACATCAACATTGGCAAACAGCGAGGGAGATGGGCGGTTAAGTAATATGAAATATAAATAAATGAATAAAACAAGATAGGTTAGGGTGTTTGGAAGCTGCCCCCGGGTCTTCCAACAAAGGATCACAAGCGATCTGTGAGGCATCAACCCCTTTAATGCATATTGATACGGAAACACAGGTAGTCCTCAATTTATGACCATAATTGAGCCCGCACTTTCAGTTGTAAGTTATGATGGCCATAAAATGTGTCACCTGTGTCCAGACCAGATTTAATGACTTTGGGACAGGCTGACGGGAACCCAAGAGCCTTGGTGGAGCAGTGGGCTAATGCCTCCTTAAGTAACACCAGCTGCCTGCAATTATTGCAGGTTCGCATCCCACCAGGCTCAAGGTTGACTTAGCTTTCCATCCTTCCGAGGTAGGTAAAATGAGGACCCAGATTGTTGGGGGCAATAAGCTGACTTTGTAATAATGCCGCTTGGGGGGGGGCGCGCGAAAGCCCTAATAAGCAGGCATATACATAGAATGAAGGCTATTGCTAAGCACATTGATTTGTGCTTAGATTGTAAGCCGCCCTGAGTCTTCGGAGAAGGGCGGGATATAAATGGGATTAAAAAAATATATAATAATCATTGTATCAGGCCTCCTAATCCATTTTTACTAATTATTTTATTTTGATTCCTGAATTGAAAAATATCCCCAAAGTGCAGTTTGAATCTTATTTGGAAACAGTTGCTATCAAACTTTCCCACTGAAGCTCAACCCACATAGAAATATTCAGGAATGAACATAAAACATCTTAAAACATCTTGATCTTCTTTACATTACCAAACCCCTAATACAAGGACAGCACAGAAAACAGATCCTACATATTCTGCCATCTTTAGATCCCATTTCTCTACGGTTTTTTTGAGTCTTTTCAACTAGGTCTTGCATTCTCTGCATCTCTAGACCCCAGGTGACTTGCTTTGAGTCTCTTAACTGTTTTTCAACTGCCGTGGAATATTAATACATCATTAGAACATCAGTTGATGTCATCACTGACAGTGGGGTTTCGAATGTAACAAAGGCCATCTTTAAAAGTCAAAATGTTGTTAGTTTCTAAGCTACCCCTCCCTCCCCCCCACATGCAACCAGTTTGGCATTTTGGATTCCCACTCCTTACAAAATCATATTTGTGGGAGAACCCTCTGCTTATTGTTTTAATAGGGCTGTTTCCTCTTGAAAGATACAACTAATTTAATACAATTGTCCTCAGATCAGATTATAAAGATTAAAACCACTAGACACTATATCTCAGTTTGTGACTACTATAATATATTGAATTTTATGGGAAGGTTCCTCTTAAATACTGCCTGTCTATCCAAGTAGAGGATCAGCTTTTCTATTACTAGCAATCGTCACTACTGTAATTGAATCTGGAATTACACTTGCAAATCATGCATTAAGAGGTCATCACGTGACAGATCCAATTTTATGACATTTTTTGTTGTTAAGCAAACTCATTTTCTGCAACAGACCTTTTTTGCCATTTTTTTTTGCCAAACACTGAAAGTAAATGCTGGCTTCTGGGGAAAAAAATATCGCAAATTGTGGTGATATGACCATGGTACTGCAAACAGCCATAGATGTGGGCTGGATGCCAAGAACCCAATACAGGTAGATCTGAACTTACAATCACAACTGAGCCCAAAATTGCTGATGTCAAGTGAGACAAGTGAATTTCGCCCCATTTTTCAACCTTCTCTGTCACAGTTGTTAAGTGAATCACTGCAATTGTTGTTAGTAACACAGTTATTAAGTGAATCTGGCTTCCCCATTGCATTTGCTTGTCTGAAGTTCGCCAAAGGTGATCACCGGGACATTGCAAATGTCATAAATATGAGTTAAATCTAGGTCCTAACTACTTTTTTTGGGATTAGTTGTGACTTCGGCTACTAAGTGACTGATCATAAATCAAGACCACCTGTACTCAGAATAAAGCAGCCATCTTGAGTGACAGAGACTGAGGAGCACAAAATAGGAGCAGAGTGTTGAAAGTCAGAAATTCATCTGACTCTATTTTGTGAGGATAAAATGAAAGGAATGACTTAAATTTCATGAGCTAATTGGAGTTAGCTGGATATTTATTGATCAGATGCATGTAACTGAAAGAAAGCTCTAATGTAATTTTGTGTCTATAAAGTGGTTTTGAAACTGGGGCTTCCTCCCCTTCATATATAATGCTTGAGTAATTTCTAAATCTTGTAAAATATTATTCCAAATGAACTTTAAAGTATGTTTGTTAAGGGAAAGTTAAAAATGTATTAGAATTTGTTGATTTTAGAAATATTTTTAAAGAAAAGTTTATAAAGAAAAGTTTACATTATAGATGTGAAAATAGTTTTTCCCTTTAATTTATATTGTTAATATATATTTGATGATAGTCTATAAAGATTAATAAGCACAAATAGAAATATATATTACTTCCCTCAGTAAGGAAAAAAGCAGAGATGGTTAAATTAATTGTTTTATTCAGAGAAAAGAACATAACTAATTTTGTTTTCATTTAGAAACCGTTTCTGGACATTGTGCTTGTGATGGAAAAAATGGAAGTTTGATTTTGGTTTTGCTGATTAGATAGGCTTGTTATTATAGAAATGGCTAGTATATACTACTGTGTAAAAGTAAAAATTTGAGGTTGTAATAAGCTACTGTGCTAAAAAGTCAACACCTTTTTTTCTTTTTCTGCTTCTATCCCATCCTCTTTTCCCCTTTTTTCCTCCTCTAAATTTCCCATTATTTTTATTTTCCTTTATAATTTTTATTCTGATAAACTAATAAAATTTTGAAGTGGAAAAAAATCTGATTTAAAAAAAAGGAAATCCATCTGCCATGCAGCCCTCCCTGAACTTCTGAGTTTGTTTCTTCTGTGGGAATAATCCAGAGAAAGAAATATTTTGGGAAATATTAAAAAGGCAGAATATATTTCTCCAAAAGAATAATGAAGAAGATCTTTAAAAGGCAGAAACTTCTTCTCCCCCCCCAAACAGAAAACTCGGCAGAAACCAGCTTTTAGAAATGCAGATGTAATAATCCATTCAGGAAGGTTGGGGCCAGGAAGCTAGAAGCTATGAGATTAGGAAGACAAAGACCTCTAAAATCTATATACCCCACCCAAACTTTAAAAGACATGACCTTTGGGGACATAATAGGATTAACCCATCAATACCAGAAGGGCACACTCAGACTCAGGTCAAAGTACATGACACAGGAAATACAAAGCCTCAAACAGGAACAGGAAACAACCTCAAGAGCCCCAGAAGGTACAAAAACCCACCACTCATAGCAACATGTGCTCAGCTTTCCCAGAGCCACACTTCTGTCTGGCTTTGCTCTTCAATAAACTCCAACCTTCTTTCTAAAGCAGTCTCCATTTTGTTTATTCCCAGCTTGGACTGGACCCTGATGAAGATTTTTATTTCTACACTACACAAGTATTTGTTTGATATTTGCTGAAATTTCTATTGACAAATCAAGCTATGTCAAATACCAAATTGAAGAGTTTTGGGTATTCCTAGTGGGAATATGTGTATTAGAAAGGAATATGTGTATTCTTACAGCAACTAAATGCTTTTATGAAATCTTATTGCTTACTCGTATGCCAGCTTGATGTGGTTAAAGCACCAGGCTAGAAACCAGGCATTTTAGTCCCCACCTTAGCACAAATCCAGCTGGGTGACCTTGGGCCAGTCACTCTCAGCCTAGGAAGCAGGCACACTATCTATATCTATCTTACTATCCATCTTTTCTCCACTAATTTATTTGACTGAATGACTAGCACCCTCAATTCTCTGCCCTGCTGGCTGGAAGCACTTGAAAAAGCCTAAATGGGTTTATTAGAGCTGAGACCTGCAAGAAAGCTTTATTTACTGTATATCTTGTCCCAACTATGGTATGTGTAGCCAATTATTTCACAATTCTGAAGCATCATTTTTCCAGTTTAAATATATACATTTTTGATAAGGCAAGTCATCACCCATGACCTATTCCACTATAGCAGAGTAACTTGCCTAAAAGAATTTAAATGGGAAAACATCTTTAAAATCATGTTGTGGATGTGATCCTTCTACCTAAAGCCTTTTTTACTTGGCTCAATTTTTTCTGCTTATTTCTTGGTATAACAATATTTATTGTTGAATTAAGTAGACTGCCATGAGAAAAAAGGTTAAATTAATTCAGTATCGGAACACACAAGCCCATGTTCCATACTTAGTTTTGTAAAGAACTTTAACTTAATGTGATCTTGGAGATAACATAAAGAACCCATTCTGTATTAAGAAAAAATGTATTTATGCTGATGTAAGTGAACGTTTGAGACCTTTCTTTGTCAATTTCTTTTCTCTTTCTGTTGACTTTATAAGAGAATCTCACAAATTATACTGCAGAATTTATAATGGTGTGTAAATTTATCCTCAGGTTTAAGGTTAAGAGATTATTCTGTCTTTAAAAATTAAGCTATCAAATTTTATCTTAGGGGAATCACTAGACATATTATCTACATATTCCACTTTATTTTAGATAAGTAAATTAGGTCCTATTGGTATCACTAGATGTAATTTAGAACTGCAGCTTTATCTGCCAAAAATATACTCAAAACTTTACAGATCAAATGATGACAAGGACATATATAATTACTTCCCAAAACATGTGTTCAATGTATTCATTAATTAAAATGTTGGAAATGTTTATAGTCCGTCTATGCTGTACTTTTTATTATAGCAAAACTGTATAAAATACACCAGTATTAATAACATTGCAGATAACCTAGCATTTTAAGGACCAATTAATTTTCAGGGTTGGACTACAAATCTTTTTTCTTTTCTTTTCTTTTCTTTTTTCCCCACAATTCCCACAGAGTACAATAGGTCTATTTTACAGACTATTTTAGACTATGTCTGGATTCAAGTACTGTCCTCTCAACACAGTATAGTAATAATGAGGGAACGACAGTTTTCTTTGTAAAGAAATTTGCAGAAACCTCTGGGGTAGCTTCAGTCTCAGCCTGACCGCTTTTCCAAGCAGCCGAAGAGCGCAGCTGCCTGGACAGCTCTATTATTGCTATCACCTACTTCTCTTTCTTGGTTGAAAAGCATCACACACAAACCTCCAGAGGGGTCAGAGAAATGGTCATCAGAAACAGACGTGGGAGAGGCCAGCTCTACGGAGCCGTGGATGACACCACTGCAGAAGGAGATTCCCAGCCAGGGAGCTGGGGAGAGCAGATGCCAACAGAAGCAATGGCCAAGGCTGGAGAGCTGGAGGATCCCTCCAAAGTACCATAGTCTCCGTCCCATGCCGCATGTCTAGAAGAGGCTGCCAGTTTGGCGAGGGTGTTGCTCTTTCTGGAGCAGAGGTCTCCAACCTTTTTGATTTGGCAGCCCAGAAAGGGAGGCGGGCATAAAGAAAGTGTGTGTGGGAGGGGTGTGCACTGGCCATCCCTTCATGTGGCCTGGTGGCCATGTGGCTGCGGCCCAGTAGTGGACCACACCCCACAGGTTAGGGACCCCTGTTTTGGAGAATGTTCTGCTTCGCATCTTGGCACACAAACTTTCTGGGGGAGTCCCGAGCACCTGCTGGGGAGTGCGCAGGCATCTGCCTCCCTTTGCTACCCTGCCCTCCATGGGGGGAGGGGGCGAATTTTGGTGGGGTGGGGCATGGCAATGGCAGCAATGGTGGCTACTCAGCTTTTCTGAGGCAGGGCACTCCGTAGCCGGTGCCTCCGCAGTAATAAACTCTTTCCTACCTTTTGTCTGTCAAAAGAAGCTCTGCCCCCCTCCCACTGTTATAGCTGAGAAGTAGGAGCTGGGGCGCTTTAGTCAGCCCCCTCAGGAGGCGTGGCCTCATGCCTCATTCCCTAGGATTGACGAAGGGCGTCCTGGTCCTGCACTGTCTGGGTTCTTTTGCAAATTCCTCTCCTGCGCTGTCCCACTTGCACCCCCGGGAGAAAGAGGGAAGGCAACACACACACACACACACACACACACACACACACACACACACAAAATGAGGCACCATATAAGTAACACACAAAAAACCCCAAAGCACACACTCTACTAGAGAGAAATTCCCTGAGGATGGGCTCCAGCATAGTCCAGAAGCCTAAATAAATCTCTGGTCCTAGTGACTGACCCAGACTGGATCCTGCAGTACACACTTTTTCTGGCTAGTGCTGAAAGTAATGATTTTTTTTACCATCTATTTCTTTTTATTCAAGACATGGTTAAAATGCAAAACTTCAAGACAAAAAGAAGAAGAAAGGAAGGAAGGAAGGAAGGAAGGAAGGAAGGAAGGAAGGAAGGAAGGAAAGAAAAGGAGGAGGAGGAGAAGGAGGAGGAGACAAGGCATTAAAAAAGGTGTATTAAAAAAAGACCAACACAATATACACATACCGGTGTTATCCTCCTCTGGTTCCAATGTCATAGTAATGTATTCATTCCAATAGTCAATTCAGCTTAGAATTAATCTGATTTCACACTTCAGTTGATTAGTCAAGTTTTAAAAAGTTGTTACCACATATACAGAAATTCTTCCAAATTGTCAATTGGTTTGGAAGCATCTTTGAAAAACTTATGTAGAAGTGCGATCAAGCCACCTACCATAGAGATAGATACATTTTATGATTTCCACACTGTAAAAGACATATTCTGAAATACATTCTCTTTCTACTAAACAAAGTAATTAAAAGATTATATATTGACTGACTTACCTTTTCTCTCCTTTTTCCTTCTTGTATTTCATTTCTCAATACAAATGGACAGATATCCAGCATTAATGAAATTACCAAAGAGCATATGGAGCTCAGCCACAAACCAGAAGTGCTGAAAGAACAGCAGGCAGTTCATACAGAAGAAGGTAAGGAGATGTTTATGGCTACAGAAAAGATTCCTTGGAATTGTGGAAAAGATCAAAGGAAGTTGGGAGTTCTGATCTTTTTATACAAGATTGATTTTTGAGGAATGATTTTTTGGCAACAGTCCAGAAAATGCTGCATAGGTTTATTTAGTTCAAATGTTAAGGCCTGTAGAGATTTAATTTTCTAACTTAGAATAAATTTAGAGTAATTTATGGCATTTTAGTTGTTACTAAGTTTTAGTAACTCCATTCACATGTCACTCTGGCCATGGCAAGGGAGTATAACTGGAATTTATACAAAGAAATTGCATACAATTTCTGGCATATTAATAATGTGCTCAATAAGTAGGCATTCAAAAATTGTATATCAAACACAATTTGAGCACTTTTGGACAATTACACAATGAATTAAAAGTGAGCTGTGCCACCAGTTTGCTTCTGACACTGCACAACTTCACAATCTCATTATCCACACAAAATAGAGCCCACTCGTACACACTAGGACTGTGCAGTCTTTGAAAAGACCCTTGCACAATCACCTCTCTGTTGTTTGTTAAATCACACCATCTTTTTTCCATATGAGCTTGAAAAAAAGGATTTGAATTCCTTTAAGAATTATATCATGAGTTGACCTTACTTGCACTACTTCTGAAGCACTTATTTGGAACCATTTTTGAAATGGGCATAAGCATAACACATAGCTTGCGTTAAAATTCATGGAAATTATCATTAAAATATCTTCTTAAAATTCAGAATAAGGATGACGAAACTTGAGAAGATACAATTTATTTATATTGCCAATATATAGTCATGAAATTATTTTTATTTACACTTCCCACATTATTACTTATAATGGCACTTCTAAATTTTTATCATCTTTGAATATCTTTTACAGTTGGCGAAACAAAAGCTGCAGATTTAACTCTGGAAGAGGAATCTACTGAAGAGATCAAGACCAGCCCATCAGAATTAAGCGCCAAGTCAAATGAAGATGAGGTACAGAAAGACACAGAAGATGCTAATAAAGAGCTGGCATCAGAAGAAAAAGAAGATCAAGCTGGTGTATCTCCATCAAATGATGTTGGATTTAAAAAGGTTTTTAAATTAGTTGGATTCAAATTTACAGTTAAAAAGGATAAAACAGAGAAAGCTGAACCTGTTCAGCTATTGGATGTAAAGCCAGAGGTTGCAGAAGAGTCGAGTGACGTAGCTGGAGACTATAAACAATCCATGACAGAGACAGTGGGAGAAGCCCCACAAAGTGACATCCCTGCCTCTGTAGCAGTGGCGTAGCGTGGGGGGTGCAGGGGGGGCCGGCCGCACCGGGCGCAACTTCTGGGGGGGGCGCGCTCGACGGCGCCAGGATCCGGCAGGGCGGAGGCACCGGAGCCCCAGCCGGGAAGGGCCTGACGCCCCACGGTGCGCCACACACACACACACACACACACAAACACACAACCACACAGCGTGACTCCTCCTTCGGGCCGCTCCGCCTTTGCTCCGGCGCTGGACGGAAGCCTTCTCTCCCTCCTCCCCCCCCCGCAAAGGAGAAGGCGGCTCCTGAGCGTGCACAGAGCGCGGCCCTCCTGCAAGCCCGGGGCTCCGCTGCGGAGGCTCTCCCAAGGCGCTCCCGGGGTTGCCAAAGGCAGGGGGGGGCGCGGTGGGGCTTGAAAGAGGGTGGATTTCCCGCGGGGGGAGGATCGCTGCAGCGTCTCTCTGGGGGTCCCTGCTCTGGAATGAAAGCTGCGTCGGCAGGTTGCCGATCCAACCGTGCATCGGTGATCGGGACCGCCCCCCCGACACACGTCGCCAGCAGCGAGAGTTTCCAGCCAGGCCGGCGAATCTTTGGGGTGAGGTGCCAAAGAGAAGGAGGCGGCTTGGCTTGGATAAGCAGCGTCTGGGCAGAAAATGGGTCGGGCGCCGCAGCAAGTACGAACTCCTGGGGTTCAGCCTAAGCAGGCAAAGCTGCAGGGTGGGTTGGTTGGCTTTTCCGGCTTTGGAATAACCTTGGGAAGCTGAGGCATTGTAAGTTGGAAGTCATTGTTTGTCGCCTAACATGTTGGGTCAACCCCACGCCACATGCTAAGCCATAAACCGTGGTTGGTATCCAGGGTTTAGGACAAGATGGAGAAAACTAGCCAATTGTGGGATCATAAATCTTGATGAAGCCCATCATCGCTCCATGTGATGTATGCACTCAATCTACAAACGTAGTCCAAGCCTATTCACATCTGTTGTAAGGTCATTCTCTCGTGGGGTTTATCCTGACGTCCACTAAGAGTGGAACAAACATGCCCCATTAACCATTTTCAACGCCATGTCCTCTCTTTGTCTCATCCTAAATCACAGCTGAGGCAACTTAAAGTTGCCTTGTTTCAGTGTTAAACTAGCATTTTCCCTCTTCTCCAGAGACCCTTTTAACCTAACTCAGGGGTAGGCAACCTTGGCTCTTTTATGACTCATGGACTTCAACTCCCAGAATTCCTGAGCTAGTGGAAGAGACTCGAGTGCTAAAATCCACAGGTTAGGGGGCGCAAATTACTTGCCTTGCCCCAGGTGCTGACAACCCACGCTACGCCACTGCTCTGTAGACAAGACTGAGGAAGAAACTCAGGCTGAGGAGATGAAAGGAGAAATCTCCTCTGAGAAAGTAACAGAAAGCCCTGTGGAAGCAGAAAGCAAAGAGGCAGAAATCAAAAACAATGGGATGAAATCTCCAGATTCTCCAGTAAGCCCATCAACTGCTGAAACTGCATCACCTCTAAGAAAGTTTTTTTACTCAGAGTTGGCCTGGGTTTAGAAAAAGGACAAGCTTCAGAAAACCTAAAGAAGAAGTGCAATCTGAGAAAGAAAAACAAGAACAAGAAATGGAGAAAGAAGTGACAGCAGAAGGAATCACTGTTGAAGAAGAATTAGAAAAAGAAAAACTGACACCAGAAAAAAGATGGGACAGAAGATATTAAAGGAAATGATGAGGAACAAAAAATAGAAAAAAGTGCATATGAGCCTAAGAAAAAGGTTGTGTTGTGATTCAGGGTCAGCCTGTGGGTTCGGCAGTTGGGTCGGACGATTCAGAGGAGGAGGAGGAAGAGGGGGTTTTTGGAGAGCCTGCAGAGGACAGTTCTGAGGCTTTGCAGAGCTCTCAGCCAGGCCCCTCTCATCTGGTTACTACGCAGACCCAGCTGTGTCAGCCTGACAGCGTGGATGAAGATGACCCACAGCTAGCCCTGTTCAAGGACGCCCGACGCAGGAGGCAGTCAATCAGGAGAAAACAGAAGAAGGCAATGGGGCACCTCGGAAGGAGGCAGAGAGAAGCCACGTCCTGAACTGTTTAAAAGGGGAATGTGTGGGAGGGCTGGTTTGCTGAAGGCAACCGTTTGAATAGCTCCTGTTTTGTGGTTCGTGTTTTGTTCAGTTTGCTCTGTTTTGTGTCAATAAATTTGGCAGGCTTAGTTCCAGGCTTTTGCCTTTGTAAAGGGGTTGTCCCTGCCTTTTCTGCAGGGCCGGTAGTAGGCTGGAATAGAACAGGCTGATACTTCTGCATCATGGGAAGCCTTAATTTGTGTAGGCTCATCAAGGAGAATAAGTAGAAAATATTTACAGGTAATCCACAAGTTACGAGTGTTCACTTAATGGTTGTTTGAAGTTACGTGATAAACACCCCCTAGTGCTTATGAGTAAGTCCCGAAATTATGAATATTGCAGCACCACGGCAGTCATTCACCCTTACAAGTGACCGCAGAGGCTCTGCAACATTCACCCTGGTTATTCCCACTGCCGGCCCGGTTCTCTCTAGGCATCAGACCTTCAATACTCACCCTGTGAAGATCGAGTTCCTTCGCTTTCTTGGCTGCTCCAGGCTTTCGGTGCATTCACAGAGAATGGAGGCCTAAAGTAACGCAAAATCATGCAAGATAAGTGGGGCGAGATCTCACTCTACTGATCTCGTGTGGTCCCATGGTACTTTAGGCCTCTGTTGTCTGCAACAGAGAATGGAACCGAAGCCGGGGGGATGCTTCCACGTGCCTCCGGAGGCTGGATCGGGACATCAGAGGCCTTTTCCAGGCCTCTGCCACCTGGATCTGAGGCTGGGGTTGCTTCCGTGTAACTCCAGAGACTGGATCGGGACATCGGAGGCCTTTTCCAGGCCACTGCCGCCCGGATCTGAGGCCAGGGAATGCTTCTGCGGCCCTCCGGCAGCCTGATCTGGGCACTGGACACCTTCTCCAGGCTGCCGCTGCCTGGATCTGAGGCTGGGGGATGCTCCCGTGGTCCTCTGGCGGCCCTATTTGAGTGCTGGATGCCTTCCTCAGGCTGCTGCCTCCCAGATCTGAGGCTGGGGGACACTTCTGCAGCCCTCTGGCAGCCCGTTTCTGGGTGGCCTCCGACGCCCGAATCCCCAAAAGGTTTATTATGTACAGGCCACTTCAAAATAAGATTTAAGTGCCACTTTAATTTGCCACCATTTTAACAGCTAATGGGAAATCAATTATTTAAATAAACTATAATCTGCTTATGGAAAGCCATATTGCAAAAGCTCCAGCAAATGAAATAATAATACAAATACAGTGGTGGCATGACCTATGTAATCCTGGATTTTATCTTTATATCTCCCTTTATAGCTCTAAGGTTGTTAATAGTTGTGTAAAGTTAAACATTTAAATAAAATCTGGTAATAATATAGTTACTGACTAGAAGTTGAGGAACAAGTGCTTGATTTGGGAAGTTTTTTTTAAAAGATACTATGGCCTTTCTAAGCAATGCCAAGAGCACATATCATATAACCAGCCATTCTTCTTGCAACTGATGGTCTCAAAATAAAAAACAAGGCACCTGAAGAATTTTTGTCATGGTACAGGTAGCATGTCTCCATTCACAGATACTGCTTTGATACAGTGAGTTGCTTTGGCATCTAGGAAGAAGACCAGTTGCCACAAAACCTGATCCCACCAAATATAATTAATGTGCGATGCATTTCAAATCTTGTCATACAGTCAGATACCAGTTTATAGGCGCAGGTTTTTAACAACTTTGCCAGAGATTCTGCTTAGTAAATAGTATACTATACTCAAACAGCCCATCCTGGCATGTTGGTTTCTGCTGCGTGATAGATTATGTTAAACTTGTTGTTAGGACCAATGGCTTTAATATCTTGTCTCTAACAAGCGTAAGACAGTGGACCAGCAAAAGGTTTGCCTTCTATCTGCTTCTTGGTCTGTACATGAGCTTTTCTCAGACTAATTTATTTTATTTATCAAATTTACATAGTTGCTTATCGCACCAAAAGCAAATCTGAGCGGCACCCAATAAAATTATGTAAAAACACAGATATCGAATATAAAACTTCACGTGAATAAATATAATAACAAGATCAAAGATACAAACCCTAGACACCCAGAGGGATAAAACTGGTCATCTCAACAATAGAGCCATCTCAGCAAGCTCTCTCAGCTCTGCAGGAAGAATTGACATAATTACCAGCTGGCATGGGGGAAAATTATTCTCTGCTAAAACAGAGCTACTGTATTACTGGTGTGAATTTGTGGGCCACTGGGAGTTCTACTCTTATCACATCTCTGAACAACCCAGAAGGGGATGGATCATGTACGGTCTTCCACATGATGTGCTTCAATTCCAGATACATCTAACCAATATAGATAAGGCGAAGATCATGGAAGTTGCTGGCTCACAGTATATGGAGCACTAAGTGTTATTTGTCCTCAGCCTATGCAGATGGCAATGATTTGATGGTTGCGTGGGGAAGTGAAATAGTTCCATTTATTTAAGAAGTAAACTGGACCCTGCTAATGTAATGCATACTTTTCTATTGATCTAACTTATTGCCACATGGTAGGGCAGCTGCATTTCACATGCTTATTGTTAGAATTAAATTTCCAAATGAATTGCAGAAATACAGGTTTAAGACGGGGCACAAGTATTCAAGGTATTATTAAACATCCAATTGTGTAGTACTCCGGAGATGCACAAGGTTTGCTTCTCCAGCACCAATTGCTATCGTTGCTTCAGCACAGAATTAGCTACCAGGATCAGTGCAACAGATTACTCTTTTTTGCTATGTTGGAAATCCTTAGGTCAAAAGTCTGACCATATGTGCAGTAATGGAATATGATAAATCAGTTCTGACTTGACAAAAATTAAAATTATTTTTATATTATTTTTATTCTGTGAAATAAAGTATAAAAACTTACAAACTGGAGAACATAGCTAGACACAAAAAGATGATACTTAAACAAAACATGTATACAAGAGCAGAGCAATTACTGCTCCCTTTTCTCCCCCATCAAAACACTTGCCTGCATTTCAGCGGGATTTTAGAAAACACTTGTCAATTTAGTTTTTTAGGCTATTGGAGAATATCCACATATTTATATATTAAAGATAAAAATCAACAACTTGATTTTGAAGGGCGGATAGACTGTCCGTAGCAAAGTGACTGTACAATGCATCCCCTTTATTTGTTGCATATTTTGCCAGACGGGAACCTACAAAAATGTAATACAAAGAATAGAGGGGATACCACTCAAAGTTCCACTTTAACCGGAAAACCAACCATGATATAATTTGGTCATTCTTCTATTTTGTTCTGTTATAAAATGATGCTAGTAATTAAAAATTAAGATCCAATTCCCTTCCTCTTAATTTTCACTCATTAATCAGGTAAATTCAGATGATTGCTTTGATTTTCTTCTTTTCTGTATCTCAAAAACAGGCTGAAAACTGTTACTCCCATAGGGAGTTAGGTACAAGGACTACTTTGTACGAGTTCTTCTAATTCACTTCCTTCAGGTTTTGAGCCATAATAGGCTTCAACATTATTCGATTTAATTCAGATATAAATATTCATATGGTCAGTATAATTTAAATACGCTTCTAAAAAGAGTATTTTTACTGATATTAAAAACTGTTTTCAAAAAAGTGGTCAATTTGAAAAGGGTGCATGCGGTACATACATGCCTGAAGTAAATACACTTGTGCACGCACACAGGCACACACATTATGCATATAAAATGATTGCCATCACATTATTACTGCTACTTTAATGAAATATGATCCTGAGCACGTTTTGCTTAGAGGTTTGAGCCCCATGGATAGGATCTACCACCAACTCAAGTGTGCTTAGGATCATATTCTTATTCTTTGTGAATGGATATAATATCAGTGGACTGATCTGAACAGAAACATTTGCCAAAAATTGTGTAGATTAAAAAAAAGGGATTGCTTCTATTAAAGGAATTTCTGAGCATTTGTAAAATGACTAATAGACATAGCTATAGGCATTTCATTGAGGAATCAATTTCCTTAGCTAATCTTCCTCTAACAAGTAATCAGGTTTGAGAATAAACAATTGAAACTTGACCAACACAGTTTTCTTCTCACCTTCTCAGTGCATTCAAGCATATAATTAATCTTTCAAATTGTTTACAGTCCTGTCATCGAGCAATTTATCACTGTAGCACAGTTTCCAAGATAAGGAATTACTCCTACATATTTTCTTTCTTATCATTAAAATCAATAGTTATAATTTGGTACAATACCCTTTATTAATGTTAGGCTTTTACTGGGAAGAGAGCCAGACCTCCTTTCATGTCAGTGAAGTTATAGTGGGGAGAAGGGAGGAAGATAAGTTTAATAAAAAAATATGAATAAACAAACATAACCTTTTGTTACAAATCCCCCTCCCCCCCTGAGTTTCACAATCAATCTAACAATACTGCTTCCTGTTCTTTTTTGATAGAGTCTAAAACTGAATGATCGCTCTCTGTGGTTTCAGCATCTCCCCCACTGAGTAGAATGGATCTTTCCTCTTCTAACGTAAAGACGGAGTTCTGACTTTGGCAAGAATGTTTGACAACTTCATTAGGCGTGGAGAATGTCTTGTCACACAAGTTGCACTTATAGGGTTTGTTGGTCTGTACTAACATGTTGTCCATCTGGTTGCCTTCCTCAAAGGTACAGAGCTCCAGAGTCTGCTTGTCCACCATAGTGTAGGTGTCCATGCTTTGGTTGAGACATACATGCCTAGCGGCTTGATTGGCCCGGCAGAAACTTTTGTCACAAGTACTGCACTTGAAAGGCTTGCCGGTGTGGATGTACATGTGCTCTCTCCAGTGGCTTTTCTGAATGAACTTGCGTCCACAAATGGAGCATTCGTATTTCCGCCTTTTCACTTCTCTTTCTTGATCTGCCTGCTCCAAATTGTCAATATCAGCAATGTCCGAGGGCGGAGGGGTTTCTGCTTGCTGCTGCCCGTCAATTATGGGTGAATCTGAGATCTGCTGCAGCTCACTGTCGCTGATCATACCGGCTTCAGCCGCTTCCATAGCATCTTTTTCAGGAGCATTATTACAAAGAGACAAGGGAATGCTACTTTCCCCGTGCTGGTTGGATGCGAAGGGCACCCCTGTATGAATCTGGAGATGCTCACGCAAGCTACTTCGCAAATTGAAACGCCGACCACAGAGGTGGCAGGCATAGTATTTGGGGAAGCTTCCATTTTTTTTCATAATGCTTGGTTTGACGTGCGCTATTGTGAGAGAGGTCGGTTGATCATCTGAGGAAGAGGCTTCCATGTTGGTTTCATCTCCAGGGGAAGGATGAGAAGGAGCTGATACTAACTCGGGAGACAGTGAAGACTGCAGTGGGTCAGGGGGAACCATATTTGTTGGGGGCACTTGAGGCAAACTTGGTGGTGGTATCTGGGATAGCTGGGAGGGTTCATGCACCTGTCCTTGGTTCACTCGTGAGAGCTGGGGCCGTGCTTCTCGCAAAGGCTTGTCAGGGGCCGTCACTGCCTTTGTGGGATTTCTGGCCTGGTGATCTGCGATTTGAATTCCATACAATGATGATGCCAATGGGAAAACTTGCTCTGGGTGTGCAAAGTTTCCTTGACTGGCAAGACTGGCCTCCTGGATCAGTGGGTATGCATGCAAGAATTTTATCCCTTGCTCGAGTCGAACAGGATCTATGAGCTGAGGTGCCATCTTTCCAGTATACATCAAATGCAAGAGGTAACTGAAAATATCTGGCTGTATATCGGCTGCCTTCAAGCGGACACATTCACTGCAAAAAAAAAAAGTTAAGGCATTAATGAAGAAAAAGGGGAGAAAACCTCTAAAGAAGTATTATAGTATTTACTCAAGGCAGCAGTATATCCCCGATACACCAGGAATGATTAGATTTAGGGCCCAGAAAAAAGCACAGGCATTCCTCCTGTTTACATGTGTCTGTAGAGAGGAGTTGCCTCCCTCTGCTATGGCTCACTGTCACGACGTTTCTTCAGCTACTAAAATACAGGAATTTCATCCATGGAAATACTTTTGCAACATCAACATTGGCAAACAGCGAGGGAGATGGGCGGTTAAGTAATATGAAATATAAATAAATGAATAAAACAAGACAGGTTAGGGTGTTTGGAAGCTGCCCCCGGGTCTTCCAACAAAGGACCACAAGCGATCTGTGAGGCATCCACCCCTTTAATGCATATTGACACGGAAACACAGGTAGTCCTCAATTTATGACCATAATTGAGCCCGCACTTTCAGTTGTAAGTTGTGATGGCCATAAAATGTGTCACCTGTGTCCAGACCAGATTTAATGACTTTGGGACAGGCTGACGGGAACCCAAGAGCCTTGGTGGAGCAGTGGGCTAATGCCTCCTTAAGTAACACCAGCTGCCTGCAATTATTGCAGGTTCGCATCCCACCAGGCTCAAGGTTGACTTAGCTTTCCATCCTTCCGAGGTAGGTAAAATGAGGACCCAGATTGTTGGGGGCAATAAGCTGACTTTGTAATAATGCCGCTTGGGGGGGGGCGCGCGAAAGCCCTAATAAGCAGGCATATACATAGAATGAAGGCTATTGCTAAGCACATTGATTTGTGCTTAGATTGTAAGCCGCCCTGAGTCTTTGGAGAAGGGCGGGATATAAATGGGATTAAAATAAAAAAATAAAAATAAATTATTTGTTTGTGGGGAAATGGGTTGCCAGAAGCTGGAATTAAATGCCAATCCCCGGGAAAAATGCCGTAAAGCAGTTACGTGACCATAGAGCACTGAAAACAGCAGTAAATGTGGGCTGGCTGCCAAGGGCCCAAAATGCAACCACTTGATGCAGCAGGGGCTCCTGGATGTCAGAACGTCAAATCCAGGTTGTAAGTAGCTTTTTGGGGGTCCATCATAACTTCAAATGGTCGCAAAGCAACTGGCCATTAGTCAAGGACTACCTGCAAGTCTCACTAACCTCAGTGGTTTTCTTGAGGTTAGGCATAGGAAGGGTCTACAATTTTAAAGGCTTAAAGAATATTCTGTATTTACTGCTGTAGTTGTTTAAGTAATATGACTCGGCTGCTTTTGCTGTCCCTTCAGATCTCAATGTGATGGAATAAAAGATAATTTGTACTAAGTCAGTTTTAGAGAAATAACGTCATAACACATACCTGATTTTAAATAAAAGTTATTTGGTTCAGGAAGTACAACTGAATACACTAGCTTGTACCGTAGTACCACACAAATACTTAAGCATCAAAAATGAAATACAAAACTTCCTACATTTTGACAATTGGGATTTGTCACTTTACTTGATGGCTGAGGAATTTAGTATTGTTTTTGATAATTTATGGTATCTATCAGTTATTGTTAGCCTCATTATCTTTATTTATATATATTTAACCAGACAACATGCTGTTTGCCAAATATTGAATGTTATTGGGGGAAACCCCAACCCTTACCCTTAACCTTTCCTCTAGGTAAAGGTAAAGGTTCCCCTGCACATGTGTGCTAGTCGCTTCCGACTCTAGGGGCCGGTGCTCATTTCTGTTTCAAAGCTGAAGAGCCAGCGCTTGTCCGAGGACGTCTCCGTGGTCATGTGGCTGCCATGACTAGACGCCAAAGGCGCACGGAACGCTGTTACCTTCCCACCGTAGGGGTCCCTATTTTTCTACTTGCATTTTTATGTGCTTTCGAACTGCTAGGTTGGCAGTAGCTGGGACAAGTAACAGGCGCTCACTCTGTTACGCGGCACTCAGGATTCGACCCACCAAACTGTCGACCGTCTGATCGACAAGCTCAGGGTCCTAACCCACTGAGCCACTGCGCCTCCACCCTACCCCAAATCCCCATTTCCCTACCTTCCTTTTTAACCCTATACAAACTAATAAAACTTTTTTCAAAAACAAAACAAAAACAAAACTCTATCCTTTCTTCTACGGCCAATATAAAGGGAAAGCTAGGTTCTTCCTGGGATGGATGGGTAGGGACTCCCCTCATTAACCTTTGGTTCCCTGCTACTTAGGAAATTGTAATTTACACCAAAAGAACTCTTCAGGATTACAGTGGTTGAGCCTGGGTCATAAATCAGGTATCAAGTTAGCAAGGCTTAAATTCTAATTGTCTTAAATGATCTGCAGATTGCCCTGCATGTTACTTATTAAGGTGGATAAAGCAACTCTATACTAAATATTTGACAATACCTTCAGACTGCTTTAGCTCAACTAGCTGAAATGTTTACAGTAATACACACACACACACACACACACACACACACACACACTAGCCCCTCACAAAGTTGGTGTTGCCCACAGACCTGATCGGACCTTACGAGCTTGTGTCATGCGCCCCAAAGATCCACTCCCCAATGAAGAAAAATCCTCAGTCGTATACAAGATGTCATGCCAGAATTGCAATTGCAATTACATTGGGGAGACAGCAAAATGACTGAGGACTAGGGTGCATGAACACAAACTTGCTATTAGAAGACAAGAACAACATTCACAGGTGTGGGAACACATGGCTACACACAACCATGTTTTTAATCTAGCAGGGACCGAGGCAATTGCCAGCGACAACACTAAAGGCGGCTGCTTGTTTAAGGAGGCTTGGTTTTCAAACCACTCCTCTATCAACCGGCATATAGACCTCCCCCCTGCATACCAGGCACTAAGAAATTGGGAAGAGGAACGACATGCGCAATATGAAGATAAACAGCGCAAGCATTCACAAAGTACCTCATTGTATCAAATCCAAGATTGCACCAAGACACAACCACCCTGCAATGTTGAACACAGGGAAGAAGAGCCGCAACCATTTAAGACCCCTGGCACGAGAACACAGGCAATGACCAGAGCTATGGCTACAACACATGGAACTATCAGCAATTCACTTTTAACAACAGATACCCAGAGACGACTACATCCCCCAAAAACGGATGCGTGACAACTCAAAAGAAATACGGCAGACCTCAACAAACAGATTGGTGAAACGTGATCTCCCCACCCCAGTGTCTCCATCCTGACTACGTTGCCAATTAGCCAACGAAAGCTTGATTTTTTTAGCAATAAAAACTGTTTTAGTTTCTTAATTCCATCCCAGTGTTCGTTTGTTTGTTAATTTTAATATGCCTGGGATTCGCATTTTTAATCTTATCAAGGAATATATATAACTGATATATATGTGTATAGTACCTGCTTTGATGAACAAACAACATCTTGAAGTAGTTGGAAAAAGAGGCAAGGACGGATTTGTGTGCCTTAAAGTACACATCACCAATAGCAACTGTGCAGTCACACAGGAAACCAAACTCCCTCTGAGCATTAAGTTGCTGTAGAAGAATAAGTCCATGGTTGGCCAAATCCATCTTTTAAAATCTGTAAAGTAGAAAAAATTCTTGAAAACACATTGTTTTAAAGATTCTGTCATATGCTCAAGGAACATGACATTTGGAAGGGTACAATTCATAGATACTAAAACCATTTATTTATCTGATGTTCATACCCACCTAATTTTTACCTATTGTAACTGAGCAGGAAGCATATAAGCAGTCCCCACTTAACCCAAATTGGGAGTAGAATTTCCATCACCAAGCACATGCTCATTAGATAAAATAAAGAGGGCCAATAGCTGCTTTGGCTGGCTGAGCCTCACCAGCAGTGGGAGGAAAAAGCAAAGATCAGCTGGAGGTGGCAGGGATAAGTGGCTTTGGTGCAGGGACCAAAAGGGCAAAGAAGGCGGTGGGGGGAGTTAAAGTGCATATTGTGGTTGAAAATGTGAATGGGCTGCCAAGCACCCAAATTTCAGTCAAGTGACTACTATCTATAAGATTAAAATCAACAAAGGAAATAAAAGCAAGAATAGATAACACAATGAATAGCACAATGCTCATTATCTGTTTGCTAGCAATGTACCAATATATATTTCAGGCAACTAAAAAAAAATCAAGTTTATTTAAAGCCATCACATTTGTAACACTCCAGTTCGTAGACAGCTTGAAATACAATAAAAACTTGAGCGCAAATAAATGAAGAATTTGTGTTAGAATATACTTGTATGATTTTACAATATTAAAAAAATATATATGGAAATGCTGCATAGGATCAAGAGAATTCAACCAAACGTAATTCTAAAACTCTTGATCCCTCACAGCATTTTGAAATATTTGTAGGCGTCCCGAGTATATTATTATTATTTATTGGATTTATATATTCAGTACTAGCATTTAACCAGTGGAACAACCTGCCTCCAGAGGTGGTGAATGCTCCAACACGAGGTTTTTAAGAAGAGACTGGACAGCCATTTGTCTGAAATGGTATAAGGTTTCCTGCCTGAGCAGGGGGTTGGACTAGATGACCTCCAAGGTCCCTTCCAACTTTATATTATTATTATTATTATTATTATTATTATTATTTAGTACTGGTACTGAATTCTCTCGATTAGTTTTTCAGCTATGTCTTGATATTTCATTTTATATTTTATGTTCGTTTAAGAAATGCTTTGCACAACGAATTCCAACCATTCAGGCAAACTTGCAGCAAACGGGGAAATGAATGAAGATTCAAAATCACAGCATTCCTTTTGAGATTTAAGTTCAAAATAAAGCCAAACACATTCCGTGTTCTAGATCACACGTCAATGCACAACTGTTCCGATTTTTATAGGCAGCTTCTAACATTAGAGAAAGGCGAAATCTCTCCGGATAACGGTGAGAACATGACTGCTTCCCTGCCCAGGAAAAAAAAGGCAGCGTCCCAGAAGAAGGGTGGGATCAAAATACGAAAGCCTCTTCCGCCCCAGGGGAAAAAACGCAGAACATCTTCCGAGAGGCTCTCCCTCCCTTTGGAGAGAGGAACTGCTCGCCGAGCGCCGGCAATAAAAAGCCTGGCGGTAACCACTCAGGAGGCAGCAAAGCCTCGCAGACGCCAACGGGGCGGGCAAAGAGCAGCCTAACAGCGCCGGAGGACCGCAAGCTTCCTTCCTCCCCCCCCCGCCCCCGCCGTGAATCACACACTGTGACAGCTCGCCGGCGTTCCCTATTGGCTGCCTGCGGAGCAAAAGGGGCAGGCAAACCGAGGCCAGGGCGCGCCGCCGCCGCCGCCTCGGCCCCGCCTTCTCCCCTGCGCAGGCGACGCGAAGCCGCCGCGTGCGCGCACACGCAAACGCACGGAGGCGGAGGCGGCGGCGGGGCGTACGGAGAGCGGCGCGAGACGACGTAAGCAGCGCGAGCGAGCGAGCGGGCTGGGGCGCCTAGGCGCGCGAGAGACGGGAACCGCCGCTGTCGCCAGGGCCGCCTAGGCTGCTGAGGAGACGCAGACGGAGCCGCCCACCCTCACCCCCCCCTCCTTTCCTCTCTCTCTCTCTCTGCCTCCCTCCCTCCCTTTCCCGCTCCGCGCGGCTGCCTCGGCGCCTGCCCCTCCCCCTTCCTCCTAGGCCGGGCTGCTGCCGCCGCGGGTGAGAGAAAAAGGGGGAAAGGCCGCTTTACCCAGCTCGGCGAGGGCGTTCGGGGCCGGGCCAAGCCAAGCCCGGATCAGACCAGGTTCTGCCAGGGCAGGAGTTTCTTTAGCAGCCTCAACCGGGCGACCTCTCCCTCTCCTCCCCGAGGCAGCCGCCTCCACCGGCGCCATTTCGGGGTCTCGGCTGAGAAAGCTCCCCCCCCCCGGGCCCGGGGAGTCCCCTGCCTTTCCTCCGGGTCTGAACCTGGCCTACCCGGACGCCAGTACAATGGTGGGACGGGAGTGTGTGTGTGTGTGTGTAGAAGGGGGGGGGGGGGAAAGAGCAAAGGCCCTCCGCTGCCTCGCCGCCACGCGCCCCCCTCCCCTCTTTCCCTCCCGCCGCCCGCCCCCCTCCCGCGCCTTCTCGGAGGATGGAGTGGAGGGGGGGGTCAGGCGGCGCTCACCTGGCTCGCGCTTTCGGCGGCGTGGGGGGGGGGAGCCGCGGTCTCCGCCAGCTCAGGAGCAGCAGCAGCAGCAGCAGCAGCAGCGCCAACAACGGAGTCAGCGCGGCGGCGGCGGCGGCGGCGGCTTTTCCTGTCCGGTTACGTTAGGGTCACATGACCGAGAGCGGAGCAGAGAGGCTGTAGCGAGGAGCCCCCGCCGGGGAGAGACGGGGGGGGGGGGAAGGCGGCGACGAGCGCTGTGGCGGCAACAGCAGCAGGAGCCTCCCCTCCCCCGCTTTCCTCCTTCGCCGCCTGCTTGGCTGGCTCGGCTTCGCCTGTTGGCGCGCGCCGCTTGCAGGGAGCGGGACGCAGGCCTCACCGGCTGGGCTGAGGCGTCGCGAGCGCCTGGCTTTGGCGGCGGCGGCGCTTGGCGGGAGGGGGGCGACGGAAAGAGGGCCGTTCTGCGCGCTTTGGTTCTTTTAAAACTTCGCTCCGTTCTCCCCCTTTTTTTTAATGCCTTCCGTTGCTCTGATTACGGGAGGGAGAGAAGGGGGGGTGCGCTTGATTGGGAAAGAGGGAGAGGGATAATTTTGCCATCTGCGGGAGGTCCTTACCTTGATTTGGCTCTTTTGTGACACTGCTATGTGACCAAGTTTTAAAAAATGATAATGGCATCCGAGGATTTCTAAAGTGTACGTTTAGGTTTAATACTTAAAGTCCCGCTTCACGATGCAGAGGTCAAATAACGTGGATTTGAACTTTACTAAACTTATTTGAACTTTTATCCTTTTCAGCAGTACACGCGTGACGTGTGGTAAGAAATGTGCTGGTTTTTTTTAAGAAGCTCAATACATTTTGTCTCCCTGCTTAGTGGGAAGAATATTCCATTAATAATAACAGGTTATTTGGATTTCTAAGTGCAGAATTGCATGCTTTTAACTGTTGAACTTATTTCTTTGGTGGATAGCAGTAATCCTGTGGCTTGAAATAAAGTTATATTGTACGGTTTTATAGCAAGAAATATGAAATGCATAAAACTGCTGGCATTCAATTTCTTACAAAAAAAACCCTGACCCTTTAAGCAGAGTGGAAGTGAGATTAATGGTTATAAATGTGATGTGTTTATTTATTTATTTTATTTATTTTATTTATGGGACTTATATGCTGCCCCATCTCCCGAAGGACTCAGGGCGGCTCACAACAATAAAACAGCTATAAAAAACAGTAATACAAATATTAAAAAAGAATTAAATTACAAAGCCCCATAATTAATTACTAAAACCAATAAATTAAAACAATATTAAAACCCCCCATCCTCAGTCCAGGTCGGCCAGTTGAAAAAGATACGTCTTTAGGTCACGACGAAAGGACCGGAGATTTGGGGCCATCCGAAGTTCTCTGGGGAGCTGATTCCAAAGGGCCGGCGCCCCAACAGAGAAGGCCCTCCCCCTGGGGGTCACCAGCCGACACTGTCTAGCCGACGGCACCCTGAGAAGACCCTCTCTGTGTGAGCGCACAGGGCGGAGGGAAGTCGTTCCTGGCAGCAGACGGTCCTGTAAGTATCCCGGACCTAAGCCATGGACCTAAGTTAATGGAATGATCTGCACCAAAGTAAACAAGAACTTTGCCTCTGAAGTTAAAAATAATGTATGCAGTAGCAATTTTTTATTAGGTTTGCTAAAGAGAGTCTCTCCTTTATTTTAGTAAGGCTCAACAATACGAATAGCATTGTGATTCTGGAGTATAATTTGATGTCCTTTGCCAGAAAAAAAAAGTGGGGAATTGGTTCTAAGCATTTCTAAATCACTGAACTTGCTTTGATTCGTCAATTGCTTTCTGTTATTGCTTAAGCAGCTATTTGTTTTTTACTAGGCTGTGGAGGTTACACTTCATTTTTTGTTCTGTTTACTTTATAGACATGTAAAGAGGTCTTCCCTTTTGTATTTAATTACATTTAGGAAAGATTTGCATGTGATTTTAAACACTGCTCAGAAATGAGTCCTTTTGAGTTTAGTGGTGGCTCAGTGGGTTAGGATGCTGAGCTTGTTGATCAGGTCGGCAGTTTGGCGGGTCGAATCCCGAGTGCTGCGTAACAGAGTGAGCGCCTGTTACTCGTCCCAGCTTCTGCCAATCTGGCAGTTCGAAAGCACGTAAAAATGCAAGTAGAAAAATAGGAACCACTACAGTGGGAAGGTAACAGTGTTCTGTGCGCCTTTGGCGTCTAGTCATGCCGGCCACATGGCCACGGAGACCGGACAAGTGCTGGCTCTTCAGCTTTGAAACGGAGATGAGCACCGGCCCCTAGAGTTGGAAACGACTAGCACGCATGTGCGGGGGAACCTTTACCTTTACAGTTACAGTGAGGTTAGCATGTGTAGGAGTACAGACTTAATTTCTTAATAAACATTAACACAAACCTTGTTTGTTTTGTCTGATCTGGCTTTTCTGGTGGGAACCTGTAACTAGAGTTGGTAAAAGGTTCTTTGGCAAGAGTTGTATGCTTTAATATCTAAGATTGTTAAGTGTGTTCAGTTTTTGTTTCAGGTAGTTGCCTTTTATCAGTTATAAGCAAAGAACTAAAAGGGAGAAGGAATGGATTATTGAAATTTAGTCTCAGATTTACAGATCTAATCAACATGATTTTCCCTGGATCAGTACTACTGATTTCATTACAAATACAGAGGGTCTATGAAAGTTTAAATACTTTGCTCCTACTTATGCATTAAATTTTAATATTTTTTGTAATTAAGATTCAGATACCAGTAAAATAATTACAATTTTGTGTCTAAACTTAATTTTTGGCTAGTTTTAACCTCTATTAACAGCTTTTTCCTAGCCTTTCATTTTCCATTTCCCTGTGGATCTTTGAGTTTAAAGCAATATAAATAAAACATTATCGGAGCAAAAGAATGGCACCAGAGGTAGTTTCTCCAGGACAATAAAAAACTTACAATAATTAGTCATAGATTGCGTTTAGGATGCATGAATCCAGTTTGGTGGTCTTGGTCTAGGAAGGCTGCAGTTAATGAAATGTACAGCTTAATTTATTAAGACCTCTGCTAATAAGCTGGATTTTAGAATCAAATTTTGATGCTTTGAAGAGTGCAAGCCATCTAAACTGGACTGGACACTTTGCAAAGAAATCCACAAAGTATTCCAAGGATTAAATTTCAATTTACTGACTCCCACACAGTCCATCATGGAAGTTCAGTGATTGATAATTGGATTCCAAATAGCATTTTCATATTAATATAAGAAGCAATCCAGTTTCTTCAAACTGAAAGCTTTTCAAATAACTTAGTGGTAGATTTTATACAGTGAAATAGAAACCTTTGCATTGAAAAGTAGTACAGTAGTCAGATATGGATAACATGGATAACATCATCATCACAGTAATTTTTGTTTAGTAACTGCCTTGAGTAGTGACTGTGCAATTATGACTGATGAAAAAGTAACTTTGCAACCAATCTTTGCATTTATGACCTTTGCAGATTTGTAAAGCAAAGGAAAGCTGAAGTAGGATCATAAACACACTTGCAGTTTCACTTTAGTTGAAGACTGAGTTGCTGGTATCAGTTGTGGTCACTAAATGAAGGCTGCATATATACCTCCAGGTGGTTCATTGATGTACATTTGTATTGGCTCACTGAATTCCCTGGGTTCATATGGTCCTCTGAGCTATAAACTGGCCCAACATTTTAGTTTAGGGTGCTATGTAGGTCCAATGATCTGATGAAAACTCATAGCTTTGTTCCCTGCTTGTGAGCATTTAAGCATAAGCTAATGCTTATGACTCTTGATCTACTATAGTAAATCTACTGCTATATTACTAGTAGAGGACTGCATTTTAATTAGGATTACCATTTCTATGTAGCATTGAAGTTTAAGTTTGCATTAAAATTTAAATCAGCATTAACATTTAAATCTGAACAGTGAGTTACATACTGCTCTTTTGTACTGAGACGTAAAAAACCTTCCCAGATAACAGATTTTCAATTTTTTACCTGTCTGGGTATTATAATGTGATTTACAAATGTAAAAATAAATCAGTATCTGAATTGCCTATTGTGTGATTTATTGTATCCGTTTTATCCAGGTTTTGTGGGGAGCCCTTGTATTGTACAAAACCTATGCTATCTTTTGTAAACTAGGGATTGGCAGAACAGATTAGTATTTGTTGATAGACTGATGATTTCTCCTAATTGTTAAATAAAAACAAATCCTATCAGCAAGTTAGGCTACTGAAGAAAAGGAAGTGGGAGGGAATATTTCTAGCATGTATTAGGAGCTCCTGTTCCTTAGTTTGAAGCTTGTCTATCTCAGTAATTGTTTACTCAGATGCTTGTTGGATTCCCTCCAGTTAGCTGGGCAGTAAATAGTATAGTAGTTCATTTTTGCAGTGAAAGCTGCTTTCTAATAATGAGGTACAATACTCCATTTGCAAAAACTGATCTTATTAATTTAAATAGCAAGGCTTTTGCTGGATTTACACCTTTCTGAGAAATTGTAAGAGCATTTAAATTTAATCTCATTTTTGCCTCTAATTATAATAGTATTTGCTTTTATACTATTTGGGCATAAATGTGCTGTCCCCATGTACTTTTTGCAAGTTTCCAAAAGTATTAATTTCAAGTAACCAGATTTACATACGTATTTGTTAATTATATAAACTAGAGAAATTCATTTTTCAGGAAAGGCATTGGAATTTTTTCCAGTGCAGAACTGAATAGGTAAATGATATTAGTGTGCTTCATTTTGTTTATGTTCAATATATGTATCTAACAAATTCTTTAGTGCTTTTAATGTGAATAATAGAACATACAATTTGAAGGGAGCTGTGAAGATCTCCTTATCCAATCCCCTGCCTGGAGCATGGATCCATTACTACAGCATCCTGACAGATGGCAACCCAGCTGCTGTTTAAATATTTTTCCTGAAGATTGATCTCCTCCCCAGATAGTCTTTTCTATTGTTTATTTTTATCAGGATTTTTTCCCTTGCTGTCCAAAATTTATCACTTTGTAATTTAACCCCATTGCTTCTTGTTTTATCTTCTGGAACAACTTTGAAGAATAATGCCCTGAGTTCTGCATTATCACCCCTTATATATTTGGTAACTGCTACTGTGTCCTCCAACATAGGCAGATCATACCCAACACTTCAAATTCTTTCTGATCAGTTTTTCTTTCCAGGTCCATTATAATTGTGATTATTTCTGGGCATTCTTCAGTTGGTCAGTATCCTTCCTAAAATGTGCAAAGAACTGGATGCCATACATCAGGTGCAGTCTGGTCCATGTTGCTGCTATCTGATTCATTGGAGTTTTTGCCCATGTATCACACGGTTTCATATTTGGATTGTGATGCTTCAAGTACTTAAGATTCCACAACAGCAGTTATGTAGTACTGTTCAGCATGGTTCCCCCACCCACCCCATTCCATGGCTTTACATTTGATTTTTCCTACTACTATGATTTCCTATAATGTAGATATAGGATTGTGCATTTATTTATTTATTTATTTATTTATTTATTTATTTATTTATTTATTTATTTATTCACTCACTCACTCACTCACTCACTCACTCCTGGAAGACTCAGGGCGGTGTACAGGGCAATAAAATAAGAATACATTAGTTAAATAATTTTAAAACCCAAATCCATCAGGCCAGGCTGGCTTTTTCGAATAGATAAGTTTTTAGATCACGCCGGAAGGAGCGAAGGTTGGGGGCCATCCGGAGTTCAGCTGGTAAGCGGTTCCAAAGGATTGGTGCACCCACCGAGAATGCTCTGCCCCTGGGGGTCACCAGCCGACATTCTCTGACCGGTGGTACCCTGAGGAGGCCCTCTCTGTGGGAACGTACAGGACGGAGGGACGTTGACGCCGGCAGTAGGTGCTCCCGTAGGTAATCCGGACCCACGTCATGTAGGGCTTTGTATGTCATCACCAGCACCTTGAATTTCACTCGGAAGGCAACTGGAAGCCAGTGCAGCTCACGGAGCAGAGGTGTAATATGGGAGTATCGGGAGACCCCCAAAAGAACTCGTGCAGCTGCACTCTGTACCAGCTGAAGCTTCCGAGTGGTTCTCAAGGGCAGCCCCATGTAAAGAGCATTGCAGTAGTCTAGACGAGAGGTCACAAGTGCATGGGTGACCGCAAGGCATCCAGGTCCAGATAGGGTCGCAACTGGTGCACCAGATGAACCTGGGCGAAGGCCCCTCTAGTCACAGCTCCTATATGATCTAAGGAGAGCTGTGAATCTAAGAGGACACCCAGATTGCGAGCCTTATCTACGGGGGGTAATAACTCGCCCCCAATATTAAGAGATGGAATAATCTGAATTTCCTGACATGCCGGTATGTACAGCCATTCAGTCTTGTCCGGGTTGAGTTGAAGCCTGTTCCTCCCCATCCATTCCCGGACCGCTTCCAGGCAACGGGACATCACGTCGAGGGCATCACTGGTGTGGTTTGGGGTCGAGATGAAAAGCTGGGTGTCATCAGCATACTGATGATATCCCACTCCAAAACCACGGATGATCTCACCTAGCGGCTTCATATAGATGTTAAACAGGAGAGGTGAGAGGACCGACCCCTGAGGAACTCCATAAATGAGAGGCCTCGGGGTCGATCTCTGCCCACCCGCCAACACCCACTGTGAATGTTCCAGAAGGTAGGAGGAGAACCACTGAAGAACAGTGCCTCCCACTCCCAATCTGCTGTTGAAATTCATTTTGGCTGGTTTTTTTCATTGTTCCAGCTTGACAAAATCCTTTTGAATCTTGATAACTGTTTGATATGGAATTTACCAGCCCCCGAACTTTGACATCCTCAAATCTGATAATCATTTTTTAATACCTCACTCAGGTAATCGATAAACATGTTGAACAGCAGAGTTGAATAGGGCCCCATGATAATTGTTTTAACATGTTCAGTTTGCTGTTGTGCCATTGATGTACATTTATTGAATAGAGATAGTCCTTGATTTATAATAGTTCATTTAGTGGCCATTCAAAGTTATAATGCACTGGAAAAAGTGAGTTATGACTGTTTTTCTCACTTAATTGCTGCAGCATCCCAATGGTCACATTATCAAAATTCAATGACTCATATTTAGGATGGTTACAGTATCCTGGGGTCATGTGATCACCTTTTGTGAGCTTCTGACAAGTAAGTCAGTGGAGAAGCCAGATTCACTTAACAACTATGTTACTAAGTTAACAACTGCTGTGATTCAATTAACAGCTGTGGCAAGAAAGGTCATAAAATGGTGCAAACTCAATAAATGTCTCACTTAGCAACAGAAATTTTAGGCTCAATTGTTGCAAATCAAGGACTAACTGAACAGTTCTCAACCAGTTCTGTATCCATGTAATAGAGCATAGCCATCTTTAGATTCTCAAGAGGGATACTACTGAATGCTTTTCTGAATTAAACCTAATTCCAGTGCATTCCTGAGGTCATACTAGAAACGCAGGTGAGTTATGGAATCAGTCAAGTTTGTGAAATGGGGTAGGTGAGATCCTGAATAGGTGTGTCTTGCTACAAAACAGAATCGCTAATACTAGGAAAATATAGAGAGTTAAACTTAGTTTCTAGTTGGGAAATGGAATTAACTTCATTTTACATTTAAGAGGGTGGGTCAGTGATTTTCTCAAATACATTCCATACAAACTAGAAAGTTTAGTATTTTCACAAACAAGATACACTAACTGTTCTGCCAGAGATATCAGCCAGAGTCTATGAGGCTTTGCTAATGTTCTGATCCAGCATTATGTGACACTTCTGAATAAGATTACAATAATGCATTATTTCCAAATTGAAATATGTTCTAATCTAAAACAACATGTTTATGAAGACTGCATTTTTCAGACTTATTTAACTCAACTGTAGAATGATAGCTAAACAAATAGAGGCTCCTCTCTCTCCTTCATGCAATATTTAATGTTCATTTTTCTTGTTAGGGTTGCAAAATTTGAATGCCACAAATTCTGTCAATGAAATTGTATAATAAATACAGGAAGCCCTCAACTTGTGGCGGGAATTGAGCCCAAAAAATTCTATTGTTTAGTGAGGCATTTGTTTAGTGAATTTTGTCCCATTTTATGAGCTTTCTTACCAAAGTTATTAAGTGAATCACTGCAGTTGTTAAGTTAGTAACATGCCTTTTAAGTGAATCTGGCTTCTCCATTGACTTTGCTTATCAGAAGGTCACAAAAAGTGATTGCGTGACCCTGGAACTCTGCACCTGTTGTAAACATGACTCCATTGCCAAGCATCTGAATTTTGATCATGTGACCATGGAGATGCTGCAGTGGTCGTAAGTGAAAAATGGTTATAAGTAACCTTTTTCAGTGCTGTTGTAACTTAATGGTCACTAAATGAGCTGTTGTAAGTTGAGGACCACCTGTATAATAAACCAATGGGAAAGGTTTGACACAATAAAATTTTGATAGGAATGATGTCTTGAATATCTGCTTCTCAAATTTATATAATATTTTTATTTCATTTCAACTGTTTAGCCATTTAAAGTGGGGCTTTCTAAATTTAATATTTTTGCATAAACGTGACCTCAATTAAACAATTGAATCAAAAACATTAGGCCCATGGTGGCAAACCTATGGGACACATGCCACAGGTGGCATGCAGAGCCCTCTCTTTGGGCACGCGTGCCGTCGCCCCAGTCCTGGGCCTTCAGCTGGCTTTTATAAAATCTTTTTGCTTTAGGCCTCTGCCACCGTGTGCAAAAAAAAAAAAAGGTTCAATCAATCATTTTCAACTTCTCGCGGGGGAAAAAAAGATCTCACAAAGTTGGAATTAATTGATTGAACTTTTTAGTCCCACCCAGTCTGCCATTACCACCGCAGCCACACCCACCCAATTGGCCACGCTCACCTGGCACCTGACGATACGTAAGTGGGTTTTGGGTTGCAGTTTGGGCACTCGGTCTCTAAAAGGTTCGCCATCATTGCATTAGGCTTATTCATTTGAAGAAAATGATCAAAAAATATTTGTGTGGGGGGGAAAAAGTGAACCTTTCAGTAATTGGTGTTGCTGACTTAGGTGCGATAGCATTTCTGATAACTATTGATGAACCCTTCACGTTGGAGGAATTTTAACTCCTCTTCCTTACCAAACAGCTTCAACTCCATGATTTTGGTGGGCTTCCCTGCTTGATGAACTGGTCTTTAGTTCCATGGATGTTACTGTGTGATTTTTAGAAACCTCTGAGAGTATTACAGGCTTTGCTGTTAGTGTGATCTTGGTTGGTCAACCTCTCCTGCAAGGGTAACAAGGGTGTTGAATTGCCTCCATTTGTACACAATCTACCTAACAGTGGATTGGTGGAATCAAAATTCTTTGGAAATAGGTATGTAATCTTTTCCAGCCTGGTGAGTATTAACAACTTTTTCGGAGATCCTCAGAAATCTTTTGTTTAAATCCTGGCACACTTCCATCTCCTATGCTGTGAAGACAGACTTTGATAAGAATACCCAGAATCCTGTTAGGCAGGACCTTATCAATGAAATCTCTGTTTAATTTCCCCTTCAAATGAACTAATAATCTTAGGTTTGTATATTTTTGTCACACACCTGTAGCTTTGGATCACGCTCCTCAATAAATGATCAAGTATACTGACTAATTTGTTTAATTGGATTCTCTAGTTTTAGAATGTGTGAATAGTATCACATTTTAGGTCATATTTATGTAGAAATACTAAAAATTCAAAAAGCTTCACAAATGTTTAAGCCCCGCTGTCTCAAGAATCACAAGTATGCTATTTCTATGTATAATGTGTGCTGTTGTTACTGAGAACATGATACAGAAGTGATGCAAAGTTGAAAAAATACTCAAATGATAAAATGTACCTTCCTCACAAATGCTTTGAGTTTTTTTATTTTTTAAACTTGTGCAGTATAAAAAACAAAATTATGAACAGAGCTTTCTATCAGGTATATTTCTGTTTCCCATGATAAAATTTCAGTAGGTTCAATTACAAAAGTTCTTCCCATTTTCTTTAACGAGCAAATTTCTTTTAAACTCTTATAAAAATGTTAAAATCTGACAACTGTAACATTCATGATAAATTTTGGAAAGCTAGTTGAAAACTAGATTTAAAGCTTTCATGAGTTTTCTGATATAGTCAAAATATTTTGGATTTGAGAGAACTTAATCTTGCTTCTTTGAAGAAATGCATTAATTTCTTTGAAGCAAAATTAAGGTCTCTCAAATCCAAAATATTTTGACTAGATAGTAGTCATTTTACTAGATATTAGATTATTTATTTTATTTCACAGCTTTTCAGTTGGTGTTCATAGATGTATAATGCTTTACTGAGTAAAATTTGCCTAAAGCAATATAGTCAAAGATAATAAACTTCACTTGCTTCATGAAGAATCCAGTCTGAATTTATAAAATCTTTGTGATTAAAAAGTTTGAAAGACAGTTTTTAGCTGAAGAGAATTTTTAATTTTAACTCTTTCTTTATAAATGAACTAGGATTTTCTATGCATTGGCTCCCCATATACATAATGACATATTATATACATATTTTTTCTTAATTCTATTGAATATATTGTGAGAAAATGTACAGCTTATATACAGAAAACTGCTGAATGTGGTACATACTGTATATCCTTTTCCTGTAATGTAACATAATCTGTATCCATTAAGATAGAAAACTAGCCTCACAATGTTTTTATACTGTGAATTCCAAGGAACATAGCAACTGATGAAATATGAAATTAAATGCACTGACTCTCATCATTTTGTAGCAAATGTCCATAACTTTATGATGACATTTGCTACTTTCCAAAATGAATAAAGCTGAAGTCCAATAAACCTGTTGCTCGGACAGCGACTAGTCTCGTAAAATGTCTGTTGCAATGTACTCCTGGTATCAGAAAAACACTCTTCCAAGTTCAAACATGACCTGCAATATAAAACAGAATTTTGCTAGCTTTTACACTTATTTGGCTGGCTTCTATTTTTAGTGTTCACACAAAGTGCTCTATGTAAACTCAGTAACCTCCAATACCAAAAGCACAAAAGATTTTTTTTTGGGGGGGAACTGAAGGAAATCCCCAAACAGCAGAATGAATACTGAATTCTACATAGTGGTCATGGATGAATGGGGACCTGAACAAAGAGTACACTTCCTACACTTTTTCAAGATTACTGAATTTCAATTTATTCGCTATATTATTGTTTTGAAATCCAGCCCTTCCAAACTTTCTAACTATCTGGCACTTGTTAACTATGGCTGTATTAGTACAAAAGGCCATTTGATTTATAATAGTAACCAGGAATTTATTATTAAATATATGCCACCCATCTCATGGTTTGAGGCGACTGGGCTGCTTACAATGTAAGAAAACATATAAAAACATTTAAATTATAAAAGATTTAAGAATTAAATAATGGCAGATTTCAAGCAGAGCAACAGTGGTGCCTTCTCGTACTACACCAACCACTTCCAGCCTATAGCTTTTCCTTTGGGGGCCCATGCCAACCAGCCCCGTGCCATTACAGAGGGGGCAGATCTCATCTCTGGTGGCAAGATGTTCCAAAGGATGGGTATGTGTGGTAAAACAGGTCATCCCCTGGACCCCACCGGCCGAAATTCCTTGGTTAATGGAATCCTCAGAAGGCTCCTTTTGCTAGAATGAGTGGGCTGATCCCATTGGGGGAAGATCGTTCCTCAGATATCCTGGACCCATGCGATGGAGAGTTTTAAAGGCTTTAAATAACCAATTCCTTAAATTGGACCCAAAAGAAGATCAGCAACCAGTGCAACTTGTGTTAACAGTGATGTTACGTGTGCCGTCCTAGGGGCTTCTAAAACTGCACTGCCACATTCTGGACCAATTGTAGCTCTCCAAATATTCTTCAAAGATAACCCCATGTAGAGTGCATTGCAATAATCCAAATGACAGATGGCCAGGACACAAGTGATTGAGTGCATGGCTTCACAATTCAGAAAAGGGTATGGTTGGTGCGCACCACGCAGTTATGCAAAGGCTCTCCTAGCCACAACTACCACCTGCTCTTTGAGCTAGACGCCTCAAGTTTAGGAGAACTTCTGTGTTGCACATCAGATCTGTCTGGTAGTTCTACCTTCTCCAGAACTAAAGATGATAAATCTACAAATTTATTTATTCTACAGTAGCCATCTTTGCCTTGATGTCATTTGCTGCTAGGAAGGCCTGGATAGGTGAGATTTACCCTTTTCTATTACTCCCTTCTGTCTCTATCCACCTTGTATGCTTGCATATGAAATAGTTTTGGGGGGATGGGAAGTTATTCTTGCCTGTGTTCAGAAATTGTATTTGTTGAAGGCTTTAGTAATTAGTCTACTAGCTGAGTTTAGCACTAGGATAGGGATTTTCAACTTCCCCCCCCCCCAGAGAGCAGCATTTAGCCTTTCAGTTGGGGAGCCAGAAACAAAAGATAAATATTTAATTAAACATAATTACTATGATTACTCCTCATGTATTCAATACATTCTCATCCTTTCCCTTTGCAATATATATTTCGAGAAACTCAACGGCCATTCCTATGATTTTGGGGTACTGCAGCATGAGTAAACTTCTCTCTGGTGTGGATACAACACTATGCAGGAAAGGTTTTGTGAACTTGGAGTGGTCTCAGTGAAAGAATGAAATGCAATAATATAGTACTTAAAATCTAGTCACCAATTCAATAGAGTGGATATTCGGCTATAAGGTTCTTGCCTTGCTCCTAACAATTGCTCTCCACTATGTCGAGACAAAGACTATACCTTTAGTTAGTAAGAATTTCAAGACTGGAGGACGGAATTTCCAGCCTTTGCTGAACAAGTAATATCAAATAAAGAACACATTACTCTAATGACAATGGAGGAAGAAGTTGCCATTGTATTTTTAATGTGGTACTATCTTCCATCATACGATTTTTAAATAGTAGTTGGCAACACAGAAAGAAACTCAATAGAATATTCAACATATGTATACAGCATGTAAAACATTACATTACCGTTAAACCTTTGTTCAGCCTACATACCTTGCACAATTCATGGAATATTCAATATGCACTATAATAAACTTACCAGTTGCTCATTTTGATTTATATGGCTATGGGTGTATAGTAAAGTAAAATAGAATAAATAGTAAAATTGGCACGTAATTGTACTAACCTGATTTGTCTCTTTTAAAATAAATTTATGGAAACTATTTTCAAATCATTTGGAAACTTGTACCTTATGCAAGGAAACAACTTTTAAATAGTCTTCAGTGAACTTGTCAACATTCTAGGCATGTTTTAGGAAACAATTTTAGTAAACCAACCTCTATAGTGATGAGTATTACTATCATCCATTCCAAGCGCAGAGCATGTTTTTCATTCAAATGATTTCTCATCAGATCTGTCAGTTCTGTGCACTGCTGGAGCTTTTCATTTACTACCTTCAGTAGTAAGGATAGAAAAGTTGATGTTTCAGAAAACCTTGAATAAACAATTTCTTAATATGTTACTTCCAGAGGTGAATTTATGGAAATCAGAGATATGGAGAATTACTTCACAACATTTCTATAAAAACTGAATGTACTAGAGTAGCTAAGTAGCAGTACTTAGTCTTGGGAGATGTGATTTTTCAGCATTCACACAATAGATTGCAATGTGTAGATTGTTCACATAATCCCAGGCTTTAATTTCCTTTCTCCACTTGCATGCATTTATAATCTTTAAATGGAAATATATTTTCCTACTGAGCATTTCTTGTAACGAACTTAACACAATATTTAGAGGTCAGCCCTGATCACAGCAGCCCTCTGAAGCACTTAGTTAAATTGTGTAAGATACCTATCATAGCCTAGTATACTTCACCAAATAATAATGAAGGAGTAAGTGTGGTTTAGGAAAACTCAGCTAACAATGCAATAGGGTTAAATATGCCCAAACCTTTAACAAAGTTCACAGCAGAGAATTTCAACACAAAGTTAGAAGCAAATCCTGAAATAAAGCTGAATGTAAAACAGTTCAGTTTGTGAGTGTGAACACATATCTATTTTTATATATTCACACAGATTACTTAATTGCAGCATTTTACTCCTGAAAAGCCATAGCTGAAGGTTATAGAACGGGGGGGGGGGGGGGGGAAGAAAAGCTTCCTGTGCTCTTTTACTTGTTGCCTGAAAAAAAATACTTAAATTAAAAAACAATTTTGAGATACATGGGGCAAAGATTTCACTGAAATTGTAGTTAAAATGCTGCAGAATCTAATAATCCCATAAGGTAACTTTTATGTATGTATCAAAGTTACCTTATTATTAGATTACTACTAGTACTTATTACATGCAGGCATTATGTAGCTTGTGGCCCAGGTCATACTTGGATCTATACATAATGTGAATTCTATAAAAAGTCTACTTTTTTTAATCCATAGTTCCTCAAATGGAATTGTCAATTTCATCATTTCTTATTGGACTGCAATGATTCTGTGAACTTTTTTTAAAAAAAACACACTTTTTTTTATCCATGTGCATTAATTTAAAGACGGTAGTGATGCTGTTTTATTCCTGAATCCCATTGTTCATACACAGGCGCAACAGTGTCATGGCAGCAATCGCATCTTAGAAAGCAAATTTATAAATCTTAGTTAATTTCATTTCAAACAACTGGGCTATATCAAGGGCAGCCAAAAACAACCTGTTCAATCTGTTACTGAATTAAAACAAATTTGCAGACTAATAACTATATAACTGTAGTCCAGAGATCACTAAGAATATGTGGAATCTAGAGAAAGTTTCATGAATATTGTTACAGATTGCTATCCCAGTCAGCTGGTTCATCCTAAATGATGATGCTCTGTAAAGCCAAACTGCTCCATGCAACACTACCACACATCAAAACCATTTCAGAAACAATCAACAGACAATTACAACCATGTGGTTTCGCTGAAGTACACTAATCAACTGAAGCCCCCCAAACCGTGTTATGTAAACCAAATGACTTAGTAGCCCAAGAAGAAAGAACAAGAGACATCTATAACATGAAGTGTAAGGACTGTAACAGCTAGTCCGTAGGACAGACAGGCAGAAGATAGCAAAATGCATCCATGAACACCATTTAGCAACTAGAAGGTACAATGGAAACACAGCATATAGAAAGACCGAACTATAATTTCAATTGGAAAACTGCTGTCCAATTTGAATTTAGTCCAAGCTAAATTCAAAAAACTACGGAATTCCTGGAAGCTTAGCTTTCAGACAAGTCATCCATTAATAGGCAAATAGATATAAACCACATTTGCAAACCATTCAAAAGATACAATTAAAAAAGCTAATAAAAACAAAAAGACCAAAACGTTTTCTGTCCAGCAACCTACATCCAGTTAATCAGGGATTAACACCACATTTATTTATATCTAGACTTCTTATTTGGAAGTTGAATACCCATTGTTGCATACAAGTATAGCCTGTTTGTAATAAATCTTGCTGGGGGTGACGTGCGCATCATCCTGGAGCTCCATTCTGGCCTTTCCTGAAGGCCTCTGCTGGAGAAATGGAGGCTAGGGGCGATGCGCACGAGCCGCACTGAGTGGCCATAGAAGAAGTGGGCTGTCAGCAGCCACGTGAGGTTGGGCAGGTGTCAGGGCATGGAAGGCCTGGATGTGGGGTACTTGAAGTAAGCAGATGCAAGGCGCGTGGGGCAGCTCCACCCCACCCCACCCCTATATTGATTTTTTACGTGTGCGCCTCACACCACCTCGTGCAACCAGATGGTGGGATAGAGTGGGCAGGATCTTAACTAGGGCTTATTTTGGGGGTGGGGGTTATATTAGGTGTAGGCATAAAAATCAAGTTAGGGCTTATTTCCAGGATTGGTCTTATTTTGGGGGAAACACAGTATATTGGTAGCTTCCCTGAATCTTGCAATCTCTCCTTTTCTTATTAGGTGCTTTATTAGATAGGTATGGTTGGATTCCAGAGCCTCTGGCCAAAGATTATGGTAAATGGGCAGATAATAGGAAAAGTGATAAAATAATTTTCTATGTTGCTCACATATAAATGTCATGAGATTATAAGGTTGACTCAGCCTTCCATCCTTCCGAGGTAGGTAAAATGAGGACCCAGATTGTTGGGGGCAATTAAGCTGACTTTGTAATAATGCCGCTGGGGGGGGGGGGCGAAAGCCCTAATAAGCAGGCATATACATAGAATGAAGGCTATTGCTAAGCTTGTAAGCCGCCCTGAGTCTTCGGAGAAGGGCGGGATATAAATGGAATTAAAATAAATAAATAAATAAAATAAAGAAGCAATACTCTAGTCAAGGAACTACCAAAAAAAAGTTACACTTTCACCAACACCGGGAAGGCAAGAGAGAGAGCAAGTCCCACACTCACAGCACTGTTGATGTTACTTTCTCAATAATGAAACATCTGCAAGCAAACAACGAAGCTTAGAGAGCACCAATGAACCTACAGTTCGACCCTGACCTACTTATGTTCTTTTCTATTGAAAAGTGACAGGTTTGTGGAAAGTACTACTTGTATGTTCAGAGGTTCTTGACTGTATTTCTAAACCTTTCCTTGACTAGGATTTCTAAACATTTTTTTGTTGCCATCTAACAATCATCCTTTTTCTAGGGGACACCAAGACGCACACTTCCACTATCCCCATAGTAATATATTGTACATATTTTAAGAAAAATCATCTAAGTAATTTTTAGAGTCAACCATTAATCATAAACTACCCTAGAAAAAAGCAAAACAGTTAGCAGAGAACCTGTAAAAGCAAGTTTCTGTGTAATATTCCACTTGCTAAATTGTTGGTGGCAACTGTTCCTCCACCCATCAGAATTATATGAATTTAAGAAAAAGCGTAAACCTATCATAAAACCTCCCCAAAAGTTATAGAATGCATTGGTTATGTTTGCATAAAACAATAAAGCTAAAATCTGACTTATTCATAATAACCTGTTGAAACCCACTACTTGATTATGCCTAAATCATTCCTCCTGGTAGTGGGAACAGCTATACAAAATCACAAGAAAGAAGCGTCTCAGAGGTAGCATTCTAACTTGTCCTGAACAATCCACAATGTTCATACACATTGCTAAACGTTTTACAATTGGCCTACCATTTTATGCAAATAGAAAATAGCATTTATAGATTGTTCCTAAAATAAATAGCGCAGCCGGCAAAATAACAATATTTGTCCAAAAACAATGAGGATGAAAACAGAAAAATTAGATTTGTTAAGAGAAGCGATAGTTTAAAAAATCCTCCAAGCTGAGAGAGAAAAACAGTAAAATAATACCTTAACTCTGCGATCAATACTGAGAAACCGATACATTTTATCATACAGTTGTTCAAGATGTTCTCTGTCCCAGTAGAAATCTGGGGTAATCAACAGATCAGAACTCAGATTTATATGATGCCTGAGGAAGAGAAGATAGATAAATTCTTATTTAAAAGCCAGTTAATGAATTGTATTTTGCATACTGCATTGTTATAAGTTGAGACAAACAAATACTCTTTGGACAAACACCCTTCATGTAGCAAAAAAAACACAAAACAAACAAACTTAGTTACATTCTCACAGCTACAGATCTTGTGGTTAGTTTTCCATCTCCAAATAAACCTATTCTTTTAGAACCTGATTTAAGCTTTAGAGACATGTTATCATCTTTTATTTATGCTGATATATAATATGTATTTATCAAGGAGTTGGAAAAAATACAGTATTTATCAAGTTTACAATTTAACGGCATAAGCATTATCATTTCCAGTTTTTAATACATTTATATCACATCTCAACAAAAACCCCTGCATAGTGACTTTGCATCACTTCATGGTGCATATTCTTCTAATTATTCAAACAATCTGACATTTTAATGGCATGTGACTAGGGCTTAGCTGTAATGAGCCTTTCTATTGTATTTAAGACTGTTTCCTATTTAGATTTCTGTTCCTTACAAGGGTTTGCATGCTCTCTCATAGTGAATTGGCTTTTTAAAGAGTAAACATTACTTTTCACTCTAAACATAAAACACTTTAAAAGACTATGTTAGATTTATGGGTAGAAATATAAGTATCACTACAGAAAAAAATACTGGTATTAAAAATAAAAAAAATCAATATACAATATGTTAAGGTTTATCTTTGTCTGTACTGATAGTTAATACTATGTGGTGGCATATAATCAAAAGTAAGGTAAAGTTTCCGTGCTAGTCATTTCCGACTCTAGGGGCTGGTGCTCATCTCCGTTTCAAAGCCAAAGAACCAGCACTTGTCCGAGGATGTCTCCGTGGTCATGTGGCCGGTATGACTAGATGCCAAAGGCGCACGGAACGCTGTTACCTTCCCACCGTAGTGGTCCCTATTTTTCTACTTGCATTTTTACGTGCTTTCAAACTGCTAGGTTGGCACAAGCTGGGACGAGTAACAGGGGCTCACTCTGTTACGCGGCACTCGGGATTCGACCCGCCAAACTGCCGACCATCTGATCGACAAGCTCAGCGTCCTAACCCACTGAGCCACCGTGTCCCTAATCAAAAGCAAGGACCTGGCAAATAATAGGAATTTTAACAGGAAGATAACAAGATGTTTGTTGGTGTTAGATTGATACATTTAAGCTCTGATTTCTCTTAAAAATTACTTAGATCTGTTAAAGGACAGAAGGACAATAGTCAAGATGCAGAAGAGAAAAATATAATTATACCACTTTAGAAATATCATAGGATTTAAAAAAGCAGATCGTACATGGCAGTATATTGTATACATATATATGTGAATACTGTCATGGTATTTTTGTTGTTGTTAAAGATTGCTTTTAAAACTGATTCTAAAATGTAATCTATTTGCTTGTCTTTAATTCAGGTACCTCAAGGCAAACAGTTCCCCAATTTTCTGCATAACATCAGCATGAGAGAGTTTCAGTTTCTTTCTTAATTTAAGCATCTATAAGAAGAGAGTAATAAACCAGTAAGAACATTGATGTTTTTTAAAATGTACAATATTACCCACCCCAACGCCAACTGCACTCTTTACTTGAACTGGCGGAAGCAATCCTGATGACAAAGATCTATCCTGATTTTCATATTAGTTTTGGGAGGTGGGATAGGCAGTCTTGCCATAGATGGTTTGTGATAACCCTATTATCGTGGCCTGAGAACTTCCTGATAAAAGTTTAGGTTCCAGGTTAAGATCTATCCTACAGGACAGAGAGATCAATTACAATGCTCCATTCACAAAGACTTATGTTATCTGATGAATATCTCAGCGTTCTACAAGAGTTTACAGGAGACAAAGAGGACGAATCCTCAAGTAGCTATGCAGCAAGCTTTTCTATATCACAAAATCTATAGTACCATATTATCTATCTTGAAGGAATGTAAATCTGGCCTTGGGAATGGGGACAAAGTGGGTCAACTGCTGAGGGGAGACTTTTCCAAATAAGCTTGCTTTGATTTTGCTTCATGTAAAATGGGGCAGAGAGAAACTTTGACAGGTTTTCCAAGATTCAGTCATTCTACAGTCATCACTGCTGTGCCTGTTTCTCAATCCTGCTTGATCTAAAGCAGACATGTCAAACACAAGGCCTGAGGGCCGGATCCGGCCTGTGAAGTGGTTTCATGTGGCCCGCGAAGCCATCCTGGAAACAGTGAGGGAATGGCCCCCACTGCCTTTGCCCTGGCCCAGAGACCCTCCTTCTGCCAGAGACCCTGAGATCTGTCCCACTCCTGCCCAGGCCCCCATAGGCACCCTTGATGCGAATGATGTAGAGCTGGCCATGTCCACCCAGTAGGCCATACACACTCTAGCCACGCCCACCCAGTAGGCCACGCCCACCCTGGCCATACCCACTCGGCCTCCGAGGGCAACCGCAAGGCTGATGCGGCCCTCAATGAAATTGAGTTTGACACCCCTGATCTAAAGGGTTGACTATCCTAATAAATGCACTCAGAATCCTACTGTGATAGGTTTGAATGGCACCTTAAGAACAGAATATTTCACACTAATGTAAAAACATTGTTCCAGGTCCAAATTCCTTGTCTTCTCCACTTTAATGGAATCCTTTTCAGCTGGAGAATGTAGACCACAAGGAAGTGGTGGTTCATCCTATTGTTCTCTTGACCCTTGATTGTCATGGCTAATTAGCCAACCAATCAAGGGAGAATTGTCCAGGTGGATAAATATTGAATGCATTTTATCCTAAATGGAAGATCTCTGGTGCTCTTAGAGACTGTTTAACATTGTTTTCCCCAAAAAGAAATCTTGCAGAGCACACAACATTATTAGAAGTGCCCTTGAAAAAAGAACATTTTCCACAACACACTGATCAAACTGGAGGTGTGAGTCTGGGAGGACCACCAGATTGTGCACCGGTTCTGTCTGAGGCAAACCAGCCCATCCAGAAACAAAGATGACAAATCCCAGGATTCATTCAAAGTAATTAGTTATTCTCATGTTTTTATGACTCAACCATTCAAGTCCTTATGTTTTGCTGTTCAATATTATCTGGGGAACACAATATTTTGCCGTCTTCAACATAGAACTGCTACACTGATACTTTTTTCTTTTACTCTGAACATATCTAAGTAATTTTCTTCTATTCTTAGTTTAATATACCAACCATTCTGATTTTAGCTTTCCTGATACTTTCTCTAAAATTCTGAGCTGTCAATATTTTCTTTATTGATGGCCTATTTCTCTTTCTTTTCCTATATTTAACTTTGTTATAGATTCCCATTTTCTAACAAAAGGATCAACTTTAGCATATTCACTAATAATAATAATAATAATATTCAATCATTTTCAAAGTGATAGATTTTAAAATTTCATAGTAAGAAACATTTCTAAGTTTCATTAACTGTGAGAAGTTAACTTTTTCTATTTCAAACTTGCATACAGGTTTTTCTTCTTGGCATCCTATATATTGAAGCTTATTGACATGAGGATTCATAATAAACATGACATCAATCTACATTCAAGCAAATAGTTGCCCACAACAAACATAATAGGTATAATTAAAACAACAGGGCCCTTAGACACATGAGTTTAATTCAGCATTTTGTAAAGTCATTGAAGTTAACTTGAAAGTGTTTCATATCTAACTGTTCAAATTTAATAAGAGTTTCACTGAAATTTTGATCTGGCAAACAAATCCTAATTCATTTCTTATCTCCAAGAATAGATGGTAAATACAACAATCCAAATTCATTCACTTATGGTGTCAAAAATCTGCAAATTTCCCATACTAGTTTTATGGAAAAATGAAAAAAATAGCAAGTACCTCAGGTATTGATTGGATAGATTCTACAAAATTATCCAGTGATGCTTCCCAAATGGCCAGTTTTACTACATTAGAGAAAAGCGTAAAAGACTTATTATTCATATGTGGCACACATCCAAGTTTTATCACAAAATAAAATCTTTTAAATTTTTCCTGTCCAATGCTTGACAAGTAATGATGGTATGTTGATTATTACTTTTGGACTTTAAAATAGGTACAAGCTTCTGATTTTGACTGAGGGCCAGGCTTTTGTTCTCTGTTAACCAGGAATGTTCTTTTTGACATAGTGTAATGTACAGTAAAAACCCACCTAGCATGATACATACAGAGAGGGAAAAAATTATTTGGACCCCCTGCTGATTTTGTACGTTTGCCCACTGACAAAGAACTGATCAGTCTATAATTTTAATGGTAAGTTTATTTTAACAGTGAGAGACAGAATAGCAACAAAAACATCCAGAAAAACGCATTTCAAAAAAGTTATAAATTGATTTTCATTTTAATGAGTGAAATAAGTATTTGATCCCCTATCAACCAGCAAGATTTCTGGCTCCCAGGTGTCTTTTATGCAGGTAATGAGCTGAGATTGATGTAATGAGGTAATGAGCACTCTCTTAAAGGGAATGCTCCTAATCTCAGCTTGTTACCCTTTACAAGACACCTGTCCACAGAAGCAATCAATCAATCAGATTCCAAACTCCACCATGGCTAAGACCAAAGAGCTGTCCAAGGATGTGAGGGGCAAGATTGTAGACCTACATAAGGCTGGAATGGGCTACAAGGCTATCACCAAGCAGCTTGGTGAGAAGGTGATAACGGTGCAATTATTCGCAAATGGAAGAAACACAAAATAACTGTCAATCTCCCTCGGTCTGGGGCCCCATGCAAGATCTCACCTCGTGGAGTTTCAATAATCATGAGAATGGTGAGGAATCAGCCTAGAACTACACAGGAGGATCTTGTCAATGATCTCAAGGCAGCTGGGACCATAGTCACCAAGAAAACAATTGGTAGCACACTATGCTGTGAAGGACTGAAATCCTGCAGCGCCTGCAAGGTCCCCCTGCTCAAGAAAGCATATGTACAGGCCTGTCTGAAGTTTGCCAATGAACATCTGAATGATTCAGAGGAGAACTGGGTGAAAGCGTTGTGGTCAGATGAGACCAAAATCGAGCTCTTTGGCATCAACTCAACTTGCTGTGTTTGGAGGAGGAGGAATGCTGCCCGTGACCTCCAGAACACCATCCCCACCGTCAAACATGGAGGTGGAAACATTATGCTTTGGGGTGTTTTTCAACTTCACCGCATCAAAACGATGATGGATGGGGCAATGTACTGTCAAATCTTCAGTGAGAACCTCCTTCCCTCAGCCAGGGCATTGAAAATGGGTATTCCAGCATGGCCAAGGCAACAAAGCAATGGCTCAAGAAGCACATTAAGATCCTGGAGTGGCCTAGCCAGTCTCTACATCTTAATTCCCATAGAAAATCTGTGGAGGGAGCTGAAGATTCCAGCTGCCAAACATCAGCCTCGAAACCTTAATGACTTGGAGAAGATCTGGAAAGAGTGAGACAAAATCCTTCCTGAGATGTGTGTAAACCTGGTGGCCAACTACAAAAAGCGTCTGACCTCTGTGATTGTCACCAAGGGTTTTGCCACCAAGTACTAAGTCATATTTTACCAAAGGGTCAAATACTTATTTTACTCATTAAAATGCAAATCAATCTGTAACATTTTTAAAATGTGTTTTTCTGGATTTTTTTGGGTTATTCTGTTTGTCACTGTTGAATTAAACCTACCATTAAAATTATAGACCGATCATTTGCAAGTGGGCAAACATTCAAAATCAGCAGGGGATCACATATTTTCCCCCCTCAGTGCATAATTTGCAAATCAAGTCAAAATTGCTTTTTCAAGTATTTTTTTAAATCCTGGCATACTGTTTCATATGAACTATTTTACCATTTTATATTGTATGAACCTACCCATTATTTCTCTGCTCTAAGTATCAACGAAGATGGTTAAAAGTCTGGAGACAAAAACATATGAAGAACGGTTGCAAGAACTGGGTATGGCTAGTCTAGAGAAAAGAAGGACTAAGGGTGACATGATAGCAGTATTTCAGTATTTGAGGAGGTCAACTTATTTTCCAAAGCACCAGAAAGGAAGACAAGAAACAATGGATGAAAACTAATCAATGAGAGAAGCAACCTGGAATTAAGGAGAAACTTCCTAACAGTGAGAACAATTAACTAGTGGAACAGCTTGCCTTCAGAAGTTGTGGGTGCTTATCACTGGAGGTTTTCAGCCACCTGTCTGAAATGATATAAGATATCCTGCCTGAGCAAGGGTTGGACTAGAACAGGGCTTTTCAACCAGTGGTACGGGTACCACCTGTGGTACATTGGCACCTGGCAGGTGGTACGCGACCATCCTAAAAAAGTGGTAGTGGGGGAGGGGAGTGACAGCACCACACAATCCTGAGCAAGAGATGGCTGGAGCTGCAGGGCTGTCAGGGCTGAGCGGAAGCACCAGAATCAGTGCTTCTTCGGGGCTGACAGGGCTCAGTGGAAGCGCTCCAGCTGGAGTTTGGTGCTGATCCTGGCACTTCTGAGCCCAGAAGAAGCGCCGATCAGCTGGAATGTTGCAGCATTTCCAGGGTCTTGTGATTTACATTCAGATGCTTGGCAACTGATTCATATTTATGATGGTCACAGTGTCCCAGGGTCATGTGAAGTGACCAAAACCTGCTGGGGTGGGGGGAATAAAAACCAAACACTCCCCCCACCCCATCCCCGCTGCCAATCCTCAACAGAAATGCTCACAACAATGAAAACCTCGGACAAGAGGAAGAGTGCCGCCGGGCGGGCAGGCAGGTGTCTTGCTCGGTTGTGGCTTGGGGGGCACTTTTTCAGTGCCATTGTAACTTCAAACAGTCACTAAGCAAACTGTTGTAAGTTGACCTGTACTTCATCACTTTTTTCCTTTTTTTGGTCATCAAGTTTTTGACACCTTGCTAGGTGATACTCGGATATTGCCATATCCTAAAAGTGGTACAATGGGTGAAAAGGTTGAAAAGCCCTAGACTAGAAGACCTCCAAGGTCCCTTCCAGCTCTATTCTGATTGACAATAGCCTTCCTACTAAAAAAGTAAAGGTAAAATTTCTGCTGCCCCTATTCAAATCAAAATACTCTAATCACAATTCATATAAGATTCAATCATAAACCTCCCATTTCCCTTTCAGCCCAAAGGGAAACATTATTTTACGAAATTATTTTCTACAAAGTAGGAATGCTTAAATGTTATGCAGTCTACTCAAGGTAATACACACTTTCTTCTGTTTCTCAGAAGTAATTTGACACTGCCTCCTTCCTAGGGCTGAGAGAAAGTGACTAGCCCAAGGTCACCCAACTGCCTTTGTGCCTAAAGCAGGACTAAAATTAAGAGTACTAGCCTGATACTTTACCCTCTTCATCAAACTGGCTCTCAAAGAGTCAGAAATCTACAGTGTAACATAAATTATCTGCAATGGCATAATCTATGTAGTATTAAAAATTTTTGTCTATGAAGATTCTCAGTCATCCAGGTCATAGCTGCATCAAAAATGGTTTTTGTTTTTGAAAAGTCCAGTTGTCTTTTCAAAAATAAAAGCCACTTTTGATACGAAAACTGTTGTTCTCACGACTTTAAACTAGGTGAAACACTGTATCATAGGGTAACTTTTGAACCAAGCTCCCTCAAATGAGCTAACCTACAGCGGGTGTCCCAAATCTGGCATCATGACTCCCTGAAGGAATGAAATTTGGGAAAGTTGTGGCTGCTTCAGTGCTACTGGCTGCTATTGCAGTTACGTGATCTTTATTTTGTGACAGTTTGCCTGCTAGTCTCACAATCCCTTGTGCCCTCTCCCACCCAGAAACAGCCACTTACCTGCCTGGAGGGGGAAGAGAGAAAGGAAGGGAATGGAGATTTCTGGTGTTCCCTGCCAAATTTCCACAAGGAAACACAATGGGGAAGCCAGCAGGAAATCGGCTCCTGCTCCCATTGTTTTTTTTGCCCACTCTTGGTCATTCTGTTTCCCTATTTAGGTAAGGAAATATCTTTGAAACAATGAGGCAACAGGGCATGGGTTGTCTGATTCTTTTTCTTTCTTTCCTTCTTCCTTCCTTCCTTTCCTTTCTTTCTCTCTTTCAACTGAGCAAATTGTTCAAAATACTGTAGATGCAACTATTCATGGAGAGTATCTTTTGTGAGAGTGCCTTATACATTATCAATGCATACATGAATTCCATTTCCTCCCAGATTTCAAGTAATAATACAAATCATTAAATGAAATTATACGATGGACAGCTTACCAGAAAGGCACAGAGCATTGGAAAAAGCAAACTTCTCTAAAATGATTTCATCCATTTCCATATCTGAATTTATCAAGATTTCTCCTCTATGAAGTTTTGATTGCCCTCTATGAAAAAGATATGAATGGATTACATTAGTTTCAAGCAACTTTGTGCTCCCCATCAGTCCCAACCAGCATTACCACTGGTCTAATAGTGAATCAAATGAGTATTAGAAGAAGAGGTAGGACTGTGTAACAAAACATGAGCAGTTGTCCTTCAGTCTATTCTGAAGAATATGAAGAAAATTTTTTTTAGAGTACTTGACCTAACATATACCTTACTCCACATATGAATTTGTTTGTTTTATTGTATATGTGAATTTCTGTTTCTTTCATTGTATCTTTTATAACTTAAAACTTAAAAAGTGTATACTCAATCTGCATAAAAGTGGTAATACTTTGTACATTGCTGAGTGCACTGACCTTGAAGATGCTCAAACAGAACAGTGATTTGTGGCAATGTAATAAGGGTCAGTCTTAATAACTGAACTGTTAAGGCTGTCCTCAACTTACAACAACAATTGGGATCGGAATCTAAGTCACTGAGTGAAGTGGTCATTAAGTGAGATGTCCATGTAACTGCTTTGCTCAACAACCGCAACCTGGCACTCCCAATTCCAGTTGTTAAGTGATCTCCTAGGTCAGGGGTAGGCAACCTCGGCTCTTTTATGACTCATGGACTTCAACTTCCAGAATTCCTGAGTCAGCTATGCTGACTCAGGAACTCTGGGAGTTGAAGTCCATGAGTCATAAAAAAGCCGAGGTTGCCTACCCCTGTCCTAGGTCATTAAGCAGATGGAATGAAAGAGCTGCCTGTGTGGTGGAATGTGCAGCTGGAGAAGGAGATGAAGGGAATGTCAGCAACAGCATAGCAGCTTCCCCGAATCCTCACTAGTTTCTTATTTTACAGTGGAATTGTCAATCTTTTTTTATGAAGAAGTTTATGAAATGCCTAGATGCTATGATATGACTTGTGTCTGAATATATGTTCCGGAAATGATTATTTGTCAAAATTTCTACCCTTATTAGCCTGTGGCTTAAATGGAAAACTTTGAGTTTATGACATTCACATACTTACTCTCCTCTTCTATAGCTGATCTCTTCGTTTTCCCAGTGAACTAATGCAATTTCATAAGGCTGGATCTCATGTTTTTCCAGCTTTTGAAAAATATTCTTTATCTGGGAAATAGATTGTAAATTAAAGTTGCTAGCAAGTTCTGAAGAAGAATTAGATAGTTAGACTATTGACCAAGAAGAAAACTATGTCAACAAGAAATCATAAGGAAAACAAAATAATTCCATATTCCACTTCTTTTCTCACAAGTCTTTGCCCACGATAGAGAAATGTTTACAAGGAAGAATTAGCTAGAGGTTGTAAATTTGTGCCTATAAACACCCTTATGCATTTGTTTATAACTCAGATTATAACAGCCACGGGTGACACAGTGGTTAGAATGCAGTATTGTAGGCTAATTCTGCTGACTGCCAGGAGTTTGATTCTGATCGACTCAAGGTTCACTCAACCTTCCAAGGCCAGTAAAATGAGGACCCAGATGGTTGGGGGCAATATGCTGACTCTGTAAAACGCTTAGAGGGCTGTAAAACACTATGAAGTGGTATATAAGTCTAAGTGTTATTGCTAGTGGTATTATAATTCTGAAAGCAGCCTTTTAGAAGAAAATAATAAGAATTTGTTAAAGAAAATTAGCAAAATCACAAAATTTAAAAAACTTTACTTTCTAGGTATTTTCTTCCTGCCATCTGATTCAGCATTCATGTTACTTTGATGAAGGTAAATTTGGAAATACTTATTCCTAAAAACAATGTAAGTTTCCTTCTAGAATCTGACTATTTCTGCATTTCCACCACCCACTCCATTCCTGATTATTTTACCATGATGGATATGAAAAAAGTCTTTATTTTTTCCTCAAAAAATAAATAAATCTGCAGCTAGATATAAACACTGTGAAATAGTTGGGAAATTATGTAATTTGAATCCTTTGGAAGACATGGCATCAAAAGAACAATACTAATAAAGCAGATTGGAAAGTTAAATATAAGAATGGTTAATAACACTTGCTAAAAGTTTTGCAGATAGCATTTCAAAATACAAGAAAAAGATGGGGGTAAGCCACAAAACCCAACAATGAATAAAATCCCAAATCAAATACGAACTATTAATTTATAAGAGAAATCTGTATCATTTCTTCCCTTTGTTGTTATGCTGAATATAACGAAGGCTTTCCTCCTTTATGTGTGTGTTACAAGTTCTGTGCCAACATACTGATTGAATTAACCCTTATTTTTTCATTATACACTAGCTGTGAGAGCCCTGAGTCAGATAGTTTCTTTTGACAGTGTACAATCTGCTCTTAATTAATAAACCCATTTCTCTTTTTGTTTAGAAAGCAGATTGAAATAGACAAGTATGACAGAATTACTAATCATTAGCAGGGGAAAACTGTCTTTCATTTTAGATGTCATCTTAGTGTTTACATGGTTTTGCAAGGGTATTTTTTTTACAAATATGCTAACTCCGATTTTTTCAAATGACTTTTAGAAAGTTAATAATTTTACAGTGATTAACTATGTTAGAGTGTCTATGTCATAAAGTCGAAATAAATGTTACTTTAGTTAACAATGACTTATTCACCTGTTTCCTTCTGAATTAGAATGTAGCTTCTAAAAAATGTAGGACAATTTCACTTTAATCATCAGAATTTTCTGATTTGTGTTCAGATTAATTAGCTAATTTGCTCCTTTATTTCACTCTCTGGAAGGCTGTAAACCTCTTTCATGTCAAGATACTATATGGTATTTCCTATAGCTGGATCTTCTTCCAGCAGATGCAACTACATCTTCTATTTCTCAATATATTCAAGGAAGGAGATGCCATTTTCTATGTTTGTATCGTACTACCGCATTCTAAAAATAAAATTAATATTCTAATAAAACAGGTTATGTCAGAAATGTTACAGTTAACCCTTATCCCATTCAGAAGGTAATTTATTAATATGTTAATTACCCTCATTCATACACCAAGAATAGTTTACCTCCAGAAACCTGCCTTCCACTTACTGTTTTTTCTTCAACATTCCAAAACACAGCAGATCCTTCCCTATTAAAATAAAAATACAACTGTTAGAATAATGGGGTGTATTTCAAACCTCAAAAATGCAATTCCTAGCAAGAAGCAATTCCCTTTTCATACTTGCTTGCCTTTAAAAGTGGAGCCATTACCTTCTTATTACAGTATCCAAATGATATTTGTTTTAGGGATCTTAGAATTTTAGTGATACCAAGAATTTTAAAGATTAATATTCAACTGAAATCAGAACCTTTCTTGCTGGGACTAATAGAGAGACAACTGGAAAAGAGTTATGGAAGATTATTTTTGTACATGATAATCCGCAGCAAGACTTATATTCCCCAAAGTCAAAAGATTCTGAATTACGTATAAGGGAGAAATGTTGGTGAAGATAACAGAATTCGCAGACAGGGCAAAACTGATTTGTTTGGTTAGGGACAATCATATTTGTCAGGGACTAAAAACCCCTTATGGACTTTTGCTTAAAACAGAAAAAGGAACACGATTTCTGGGTTTGATGATTAGAAAGGACAGAATATGGGAAGAAGGGCGCCACAATATAACTATAATGAGAGGGAATAAAATATAAATGCATTTATAACTGCTGCAAACAAGATTGGAAGCCACTTCTTTATGTATATATTTTTCCTATCTTACTTATTTATCATTTTTTCTTGCTTTTCTTTTTCTTAGTTAATTTTGTCTAGTAGAATTGGCATTTCTGAGGACGACACAGATGAAACAGCAATCTTTTTTCTGGCTATGGATACTTGTTTCAGCTTCGTCTTAGTTTCTGCACTACACATAATTCTCAGCTTATCACCACAAACGAGCCCAAGATTCCCAGGGCTGAGTTAGTCGGTTAAGACAGTTTTGTCCCATTTTACAATCGTTTTTGCCACAACTGTTAAGTGAATCACTGTAGTTGTTAAGTGAACCATGCAGTCATTAAGCAAATCTGGCTTCCCCCATTGATGATTGATTACATGATCCTGGGAGAGTGCAACTGTTATACATGCCAGTTGCCAAGCGCTCAAATTTGATCACGTGACCGTGGAGATGCTGCAACAATCATTTAGTGCAAAAACTGGCAACAAGTGACTTTTTTCTTTAGTGCCACTGTAACTTCAAATGACTACTAAATGGATGGTTGTGAGAACCACTTGTAGTTATTGGTAGGCTTCCTGACTCAATTCCATCTACTGGTCATTACCCTTAAAGCCCTAAAGAACAGGGCATCAAGATTGATCAGGGACCAACTTACCAAACAAGATTCTGCCTGTTTGATCCAAATACTAAAAGTGGGCTTGCTGGAAGCCCTACCTCCACCTGAAGTAGGAGAGGTATGGGTTAGAAGGCAGGTATTCTCAATAAAAGCTGCTATAGAAGCTTCCAAATCTATTTAGCATCAAATCTCCTTGTGTTCTGGAAAGCTCTGAAAACAATTTCTATCTAATATTTTTTGAGTCATAGGGTAACTATGGCCAATCATTTGATTGTATTTTGTCACTTATAGTATTTCTGTATGTTTTAATAAACTTGATCTTTTCTCTTTCTTGTAAATGTCGCAAGACTGCTTGACTGGGGACTTCTACAAGTATTATAAATAAACATACATCACTAAAATTCTGAATGACACTGAAGAAAAAAATACCGTATGTAATTTTGTTTTAGGTGGAAATGAAAACTTTAGGTCACACATGCTACATTATTGGTCTTTACTTACTTGAAGAAAAATATGATCCCCAAATCATGTTCTTTGGCTGTTTTTTCTGTGGCAACCACCAAAACATTTGCTGCATCTAGTTTTCAAAAAAATCTTATGTGAAATTATATTGTAAAAAATAGAAACAATCACATTTAGCATGTACCTTATATGCCATTCCCAAGGTATTTTTTAATTAAGTATTTCTCTTTCAAATCTAGCTGATCTCTCAGTGACAATCAATAAGTCTACGCTTTTTTCTTGGTAAAAATGGCATTCTTCCAGGATATTTTATGTACCCATCTACCTTATGGTCCTCATAGTCCCTGGTGGAATCCCATCAAAATATTAAGATGGAACAATCCAGTTTACTTTCTGAACCCAGACAAGTTTAGATCAAAGCTGCTGTCTGGTAAGGTTCTGTGGGGTTTACAACTTATAAATATGAATAAAATTGTGCCGTGTGTCACATGCAGTGCAAGCATATATCTATCGGAGCACTCTGACTATTCCAGTAGTTTCTCAGCTATAGACTATCAGAATAGAAGTGAAGATGAAGAGACATTTAGAATTCTCATATTCTAAGTTAATCTACAACTTAGCATCAGGTGTGGTGGCGCAGTGGTCAGAATGCAGTATTGCAGACTAACTCTACCCACAGCCAGGAGTTTTATCCAGACCGACTCAAGATTGATTCAGCTTTCCATCCTTCTGAGGTCGATAAAATGAGGACCCAGATGGTTGGGCGCAATATGGTGACTCTGTAAACTCCTTATAGAGTGCTATAAAGCACTATGGGGTGGTAATGTAAGTCTAAATGCTATTGCTATTGCTACAACATGATTGTTTATAATAAATTGATTTATATTGATTTTCCAGCATTAACATAATAAATTATACACAAAGTTAATTAGTCACATTTATTATTCAAATTATCATTTCTCATGTTTTTTAAATCAAGCTTTAATTTTTACTAAAATACATTCAAGGTGATCCATTACAGCTTCAAAAGGAATTTAATTAATTTGAAACTTATAATTTATTTATATAGAAAGCAATCATTATTTTCAGATATTGGAACTAACTACTGAATGTGTTATTATCTCTGTTCCCCTTAACACTGAAGAATTCCCTCTGTAAAAAAGGATATGAAGTATAATAGTGCTAAAAATACATATTGGATGGCTACAAATTATGGATCGGGATAGGAATCAGCATGCTCAAAAGGCATACAAGGAGTACATGTAGAGGGACACAATACCAATATCTGTCAATATTTTTGACTGAAAGCTGCTCTTGAAATTTACTCCAATGGTAGACAACCTAGATCCCTCTATATGTTTTAGCACTAAGAATATGCTCACTGGCAAGAGATTCTGGGAGTTGTAGTATAAATATATGGAGGAAGAATTTTTTTTAAAGAAGTCAATGCTTCATATGGTCTGGATTCTTTATTTTTTACTTATCTCATTAACTTTTCTTTACATCTACCATTAAATTTTCTTTTGATTCTTTTTTGGTCACATTATATTAATTTAAATTCAGAAGCTACAGCATAGAATAAACTTGTTTAGCTCAACTTTAAAGGTGTAAAGCTTACTTCTATACACATTTTAACAGTGGAAATCCTGAAACAATCAGTTGGCATGCCATTTAGCCTTACTCTCTCCATAAAATGACCCATTGATGCTTATTACATTCTTTTCAATGTTTATTATAGCCTTCTGAGGATACGTATGGTCTTTCATTTTATTCGGTTGCATTTTGTTATGCTATACAATGAAAAAAATGATAGTGGCTTACAACTGGAAGAATTGTTATTAAAGCCTTCACAAAGCTTTAATGATAGATAAACAAATTACTGGCCAAAAGAGTTTATCTCCAACTCTTTATAGCCCTGTTATTTATCTGTCAGCTCTGTTCACTCTTCCCATCTCTAAATTTGAATGAGGCAAATTTCATAAATTTGGTGACCTCAAGATTCTCTTCAGATATTACATAATAATACAGACTATCATCTGGAAAGGAATGTTTAAGCTAAAAAGTGGTTTTTCTTTGCAATAAAAATCATTAGGAATTGTCAAATTGCACAATTAAAGATTTTCATGTATTAATGGTATTAAATACATTATATGCAATAAGTCATTATTTCATGGGTGTGCTTTGTGTGGTCCTATGTTAGCTCCTTTCCTAGCTTATTAACCCAAAGGTATTAATGCATGTATGACATTTTATAAAGTTACTTTACATTGTGTGACTGCCGCATGATATCCTTAAACAGTTTTCATTTAAATGCTATGCACTTTTTAATTCCTTAAGCCAGAAAATTAAGAGCCCAAATTTGGGAAGGAAGATGGCCTGACAGCAGACCATACACAAAAACGTCTATAGATGTACCAATTATTCACTTATTTCTTTGAGGTAAAAGTTAGCACATACTTAAGTGTCAAGCAATATTTCTATAAAGAAAGCATTTGTGCAAAACGTGTTTGATGATGTATATCTGAAAAAGCATCAATAAAGAATAAATGATCTATTTGAAATAATTGTTCAGAGCTCTACCTCTAGGTAATGTGATTTCAACATATCCAGATGAGACCAGGTCAAGGCACAGATTACCAAGATGATAGGCATCTGCTGTTGCAAAAGCTATACACTGCATTACATCCTATGCCAAAAAGAACAGAATTTCCTTTAGAAAACAGTTGCCTCGCTAGAATTGCTAGTGCTATACAAACTCACTGTTAGCATTTTGCCACTAGGTGGCTAAAATTCTGCATAGAACTATAATTGTACTTTTTCAAAACACTTAAAAAGTTTCAAACTTGCTTCACTGATATAAGAATAGACAAATACCTCTTCTAGACCTGCTAAGCAAGTTCAAAAACTAGTTCTTTGGAAGATTCCTGACTTAGAGAAAGGTACAAGCTTACATATTCATTACAAGCTTCACACTACTACATTATCAATTCTATGCAAATGTAGCTTGGCTAACTGCTTTGAGTTTAGTTCCAACATCTATCTTTGATGTTAAGATGTTTTGTTAAAGGCCAATACTCAAGATATGATCCTGTTTGGCCTCTTATTCCCTAAAACAGGAGTCCCCAAACCGCCCCGGTCGCAGCCCTGATCCAGTCAGCAGTCTGTGGGAACCAGGTCGCACAAACAGGTGCACAGACAAGTGTGCAAGCCTCTATTTGTGCAAGCAGCAGGTGCACATGAGAAACCATCCCCTGGGCCTTCCCCTGTTGCCAGGAAAGGTTGGGGACCGCAGCCCTAAAAGACAAAAGACTCATGTTCAAAAAGAGGTTAAATTCTCCTTATTTCACATCATAGTAGACGTTGAACTTTATATTCACCAGATTTTTTTAAAAAATTTCCCTGTTGTATTGTTATTTTCTAGAATGTACCTAAAGATCAACCCTTGCCTTTGCAAAAATAATACTTTTTCCCAGGCACTCTGATTTCCAGCAGGTGGTGCTCCTCTTCAGTAAAAAGAATAAATTTAAGTTTCAAATTGAAAATGTTTTATTTTAAGTCAATGTAGTTATCTGGCAAAAGATTTTTCCATGTGGCAGTTTTTACTCAAAATAACTTTGTTCTTTCAACCCTGAAAGTTATATTATCAGTATGGGGGGGGGAAGCCCTCACAAGAAAATTATATCTACAAAAGCTTTTCCCTAAGTTTCAGTGTTTTCCTAAATGCAATGTATTTTCTTTATTAGCATCACTGCATTGTTAATCATGCAGAGAAATTGAGAAATAATTCCCCATGTAACAATTGTGAAAGCATCCCTCAATGGTTTCATTCTTAATATGAGATTGTAGTATAAATATAAACAGAGCAAGCCATTGGATATTGGCATAACACACCCTATAATATATACATTATTTAACCTTAAAGGGATAGAGAATGGGAAAGCTTTCAGTATTAAAACCTTTCAATGTTAAAACCTATTCATTTATAGTATAGAAGTCTTCAACTCTAAGCTATATAAACATAAATGGATTATTTGTATCAGTCTAGAATTTTCTTTGGATTATTCCTGTTCAAGTATACCAGAGAGATAATATTTGTACTAATATATAACTGTCTTTTAAATCAATGAAAACTTTAAGAACATTATTCTGGGAATTATCAGTCACATTACAGTACTTTTAACGCATTTATTCAAATCCTTATCTCAAATTTTGTCTAAGAGTTATCCTTCTGTTCAGAAACAAATGACCTGAACTCTGTCCATCAAAAAACAAAACAGAAATAACAGCATGGAGAACCAGTTTAGTGTAGTGGTTAAGGTACTTGGCTAGAAACTGGGAGACTGTGAGTTCCAGTTCCACTTTTAGTCCAAAGTCAGCTGGGTGACCATGATCGATTCTCTTACTTTCAGACCAGAAAGGAGACAATGGCAAACCACTGAAATTTGCCAAGAAAACTGCAAGGACTTTTCCGGGCTTGAGGACCGGAGGGAAGGAGAACAGCTTCAAAATTGGTGTGCATGCGCACATGGGACCACACACACTGGTGTGGCACTAGCAGCCCCGTTCAAGCATGCGGCATGCCCTGGTGCTGTGTGCATGCGCAAACAGCTGCGCACCCCCCCACAGCAGCTAGTGGCCCGTTCGTGCATGCGCAAATGGGCTTGGCAAACTGGCTGGGCTAGCGACGCATGACTAAACGTGCCGCAGACACCCGCCCCGCGCTAGCATTCCCGTTCAAGCCTGCACACATTTGCAAACAGTGTCACGGGGAAATGCATGCCTATGCATGCATGCACCGGCCAGCTTTTTCCGCAGCCCACTGGCCAAGAGCCCACGGCCCGGTCCACGGACCATAGGTTGGAGACCCCTGGTCCAGGCAGCCTCCAGGAGTCAACACTCTCTCAAAGGCACAAAAAAACCAAAACAACAAGCGAACAAAACATTCAGCATAAGGCACAAGAAGCTTATTAAAAAGGAATTAAGCCTCATCACTGTGACAAAAACAATAGCATCTTTTAGTAGCTCAAAGCATAACATATTCAATATAGCCTAAAGGCTTGTGGATTACAGGCTATTTCATTAGATGCATGAAATGTCTTCCTGAGTTCAGATTACCTTAGCTTCAGATGGTAGTGGCAGATTAGCTCTTGATGGCTGCTTTGTCCTTGATGCTTTTGGTAGACGCTTAACTGGTACAATATCTTGATTTGGTTGAATTTTGCTAGGTGATAAAACTGAGTAATGTCTATTTGGTATTTCAGTAGGTGTTCTTGTATGTTTTAATTTGTGCTTAAAAACTGAAGCTTTAAGAGGATGAAGTTCTCTGGATGAAGGGCAAGCATCCGTAGTCAAGTAACTGATAATTTTTGCTGCAGCACTAATATTAGTTTGTGGACTAAACCAGTTTGAAATGTCCATGCAATTGCTAGTAAAATTAGAAGAAGTTGCCTCTGGGATGCGTTGCCTGAGATATTTATTTACTGATAGTAAGTTGTTGCTTGATGCTAAATATCCATATGTAGGGAAGTATCGGCACTGGCTTATTGTATGTGAATATCTAGCCAGGAATCCCAATAGTTTCACTGCCATCTTTTCATTGAGACCTAAAGAAGAGAGTTACGGAACTTTAATTTTCTAAAAAGGAAAAAAAAAGTAAAAGTTTACAAAAGAGGTTTGCAGAGCATCTTACAAAAAATAATTATTATAGTCATTTTGTGTTTGTATAATCTCAAGTTTTAAAGAAGCCAGCAAGGGAGAGAACGACCAGCCGTTCAACTAAGGCACATCCAGGGATGTAAAGATTCCAGGAATACTGCTTTATTACAGTAGATCAGACATGTCAAACACAAGGCCCCGGGGGCCAGATCCGGCCCGTGAAGTGGTTTCATGTGGCCCGCGAAGCCATCCTAGAAACAGTGAGGGAACGGCCCCCACTGCCTTGGCCCTGGCCCAGAGACCCTCCTTCTGCCAGAGACCCCCAGATCTGTCCCACTCCTGCCCAGGCCCCCATAGGCACCCTTGATGCAAACCATGTAGCGTGGCCCACCCAGTAGGCCATACACACTCTAGCCACGCCCACCCAGTAGGCCACGCCCACCCAGGCCACACCCACCCGGCCCCCTGAGGGCAACCGCAATGCTGATGCGGCCCTCAATGAAATTGAGTTTGACACCCCTGCAGTAGAGTGTAACAAGAACACCTTGAAATCTCTCCAAGCTTCTCTTTGTCCCCTCTTACACTATTAACATTCTAGATGGGGTTTGTGAGTTTCTTTTTCATATTTGTTTCTGCTGTATGTAACTGCTTCTCCATGCCTTTTCTTAAAGATTAAGAATATTATATTAAGGTCACTTCTAAATTCCTTTAGAATCATAATTTCTGTGTGAACCACTATAGGAATCTTAATGACCAAATAAGTAACTTTCACAGACTGAATAACATCTGTCAGGGAAGAGATTCTTTTTACTTTCCCTCTATCAAATATATTTCTTTGGGATGGCCAGCAAAGTGCTTGTACATGTGCACATTCATACAACTGGACAATATCTTTCAAATAGCCAGGATGAGCCTACCAGATAACATGCTTTAATGCTTTAAAGAGGGATACTTAGCTTGTTTCAATGAACTTTGTGAAACCCCCTTTCAAATGCTTTGCACACTCTACTCCAGGGATCTTCCAGTGTGCCTGGCTGAGGAATTCTGGGAGTTGAAGTCCACAAGTCATAAAAGGGCCAAGTTTGAAGACCCCTGCTCTACTCATTCTGCTATTCTAAACAAGTTGGAATGTATTCTTATATCTCAGGTTCTCAAAAATAATGCATAACGTAGAAAACAAGCAGGGAAGGGCAGCCAGATCTCAAACTATTTGGGAACTTGCTTGGCAAAACAAATTTAACATTGCAATTAGAGCTGCCTCAAATTAAGGAATAGTTTTGATTTGAAATCTGAAGAGATATAGGGAAGATAAAAGTGAAATTCTAGGGATAGAAAGAATGTTACAAAGTCTCGCACTTCTAAAACCTACTATAGACATTCTTTGCTAGAGGAGATGCTGTCTTTTAAATAAATGCATGTGTATGGGCACATATAAGGTGCAAATGATTTCTCTGTTTTGTAGGTGACTGGACACAATGAACATGTCAGAATGAAGAACAATCCCAAATGGAAAGAATCTGAAAACACAGCAGGTAATGAAATTTTGTTCCTACTCAAATCGTTCCCAGTATTCTAGGCAGTTGCACACTTGCTGTGGATATAATTTATTTGGACTTCAGTAAGGCATTTGATAAAGTAGATCACAACCTACTACTTGATAAGATAGAAAAATGTGGGTTAGACAGCATCACCACCAGATGGATTCGTAGCTGGCTGATCGGCCGCACTCAGCGTGTGGTCCTCAATGGAACCGCATCTACATGGAGGGAAGTGTGTAGTGGGGTGCCCCAGGGCTCTGTTCTGGGCCCAGTGCTCTTCAACATCTTCATCAACGATTTGGATGAGGGGATAGATGGGGAATTCATCAAGTTTGCAGACGACACCAAGCTGACAGGAATAGCCAATACTCCAGAAGATAGGATTATGATACAGAAGGATCTTGGCAGACTTGAACATTGAGCGCTATCTAACAAAATGAAATTCAGTGGTGAAAAAAGGTTCTACATTTAGGCAAGAAAAACCAAAAGCACAGGTATAGTATAGGTGGTACCTTGCTCAATAGTAGTAACTGTGAGAGGGATCTCGGAGTCCTAGTAAACAATCACTTAAATATGAGCCAGCAGTGTGCTGCAGCTTCCAAAAAAGCCAACACAGTGCTGGGCTGCATTAACAGAGGGATAGAATCAAGATCAAGTGAAGTACTAATACCACTTTACAATGCTTTGGTAAGGCCACACCTGGAATACTGCATCCAGTTTTGGTCACCACGATGTAAAAAAGATGTCGAGAGTCTAGAAAGGATACAGAGAAGAGCAACAAAGATGATTGGGGGACTGGAGGCTAAAACATATAAGGAACGGTTGCTGGAATTGGGTATGTCTAGTTTAATGAAGAGAAGGACGAGGGGTGACATGATAGCAGTGTTCCAATAACTCAGGGGCTGCCACAAAGAAGAGGGAGTCAAGCTATTCTCCAAGGCACCAGAGGGCAGGACAAGAAGCAACGGATGGAAACTAATCAAGGAGAGAAGCAACCTAGAACTAAGGAGAAACTTCCTGACAGTTAGAACAATTAACCAAAGGAACAACCTGCCTCCAGAAGCGGTGAATGCTCCAACACTGGAAGTTTTTAAGAAGAGATTGGACAGCCATTTGTCTGAAATGGTATAGGGTTTCCTGCCTGAGCAGGGGGTTGGATTAGAGGACCTCCAAGGTCCCTTCCAACTTTATCATCATCATCATCATGCAAAAGTATAGATAACCCTGCTCAAATTGTCTTTGTCAGTGAGTGCATGAAAAAAAGCTCACACAATCTGTACACTGTACCAGGGCTTTTCAACCAGTGGTACGGGTACCACCTGTGGTACATTGGCACCTGGCAGGTGGAACGAGATCATCCTAGAAAAGTGGTAGCGGGGGAGGGGAATGATTTGAAATGGTGGCATCACCGCACAAGCTTGAGCAAGAGATGGCTGGAGCTGCAGCACTGTCAGGACTCAGCAGAAGTGCCAGGATCAGTGTTTCTTCAGGGCTGTCAGGGCTCAGCGGAAGCGCCAGGATCAGTACCAGGCTCCAGCTGGAGCTCAGCACTGAGCCTGGTGCTTCTGAGCCCAGAAGAAGCAGCAATCAGCTGGAATGTTGCAGCATCTCCAGGGTCTTGTGATTTACATTCAGATGCTTAGCAACTGATTCATATTTATGATGGTCACAGTGTCCCAGGGTCATGTGAAGTGACCAAAACCTGCTGCAACCACCCAGAAGACGGGGGGAATAAAAACCAAACACCCACCTCCACCCCACCCCGCTGCCAATCCTCAACAGAAATGCTCACAACAATGAAAACCTCGGATAGGAGGAAGAGCACCGCCGGGCGGGCAGGCAGGTGTCTTGCTCGGCTGTGGCTTGGGGGGCACTTTTTTCAGTGCCATTGTAACTTCAAACAGTCACTAAGTGAACTGTTTTAAGTCGAGGACTACCTGTACTTCATCACTTTTTTCCTTTTTTGGTCATCAAGTTTTTAACACCTTGCTAGGTGATGCCATATCCTAAAAGTGGTACAATGGGTGAAAAGGTTGAAAAGCCCTGCACTGGACAATCTTGACTCATGCATATTTACTACTTCTGTGCGGTGTATATAGAAGGTGCAAAAGTTTGGGTATTTTTAGCCAATATTATGCAATACTTCCTTTAGCAGAAATAACAGATTCCAAATGTTTTTTCCATGGCTAGCTAAGTCCTTTTACTCTTGTTTTTGGAAATGTTCTCCAGTCTTACTTAAATAACTAATCTAGCTCAGAAATATTCTCGGATCTCCTTGCATGCACTGTATACTGACATCTTCCTTAAGATTTGCAACAATATATACAACTGCACAACTAGAAATCCAAAGACTATTCCAAAATTTTTATCTTTCCTTTTTGTAAGTACTTCATGGTTGTTTTGGGTGTCCAAACCTCTGTACCTGTCAAATTCTGCGCTCTTATTTTGAACAACTGATAAGTCTCCTTTGGGATGGAAGTCCAGAATTTAGGAACAGTGACTGATAAGTCTCTGCAGTTTCAATGAAATAGATCTCAGATGTTGGCAGAATAGAGTATACGGTTTTTAAAAATTCAGATATGCTCATATGGACGAATGCAGTCTTTCAGATAGCTTGGCCCCAAATCATATCAAATGTTAACAGTATGCTGTGAACAATCTACAAGTAGTTCCCAACTTATGACCATAATTGAACCCACAGATTTGATCGTAAGTCACATTGATTATAAAGTGGGCCACCATGTAACCACACCTAATTTTACTTTTGCAGTGATTGTTAAGCAAAAGCTATGGTCATAAAGCAAATGCCGCTGTCATTAAGTGAATCCATTGTTCTACATAGGGTCGCTTTTGCCAGAAACTGGAAATAAAACCAGTTTCTAGTTAAAGTGGTGTAAATCATGATCACATGACCACGGGGAACTGCAAATAGCCGTAATAACCATAAATGCTGTTTAAGGCTGTTTAAAAATAGCTGCTTAGAAAATGTCTGTTTCTTCCAAATGTAGATTAAACACAAGTCTATTCAAATATACACATGGCAAACAATATCATGTATAATAAAATATATAAGATAAAGTTATTACAATATACTATAAATACAAAAGCATGTATGGGAGTACTAATGATAAAATGATAAGAGTTATAATATAGTTATATAAAATAACATAAACGAGTGCTAACGATATACGAAAAGGTAACATTGGAATGAGCGCTTTAAATGTTAACACCAAGAAATGAAATTATGAAAATTAAATTACATTTATGAGAATGTTAAAAAAAATCTAGTTTTTAAGCATAGTATACATCAGAGGTCCCCAACCTTTTGGGCACCAGTTCCGTGGAGAGAGGTTTTTCTGTGGACTGCAGGGGGCATGGTTTTGTGTGCTGCCTGCACCCTGCAGATGGGCCTTTGCTTGTTTGTGTGGACTGGTTGCTGGTATGCCGTGGCCTGGTACTGGTCCATGGACTGGGGGTTGGGGTCCCCTGGTATACATGGTTTAGCTGGCAAAAAATTTAAAATATGGCCATTATATAACTTGTTTGTGGCATAATAGCTGTATAGAGGAATAGTAATAGCATTCTTCCAAAGGGAAAAGTAGGAAGAATTGATGCAAAACTATAGACAAAATTGTTGTGTAATACTGGAAAGTAACATTTGCAGAATTCCAAATGAAAGGGTACAGGAAATGACAATGAGCAACATTTTCAAGAGCAGTCTGAATATGCCAGGCATGGGAGGTACAGACCATAATTTTGCTCCTCAGTAGGTTAATGAGAAAATAAGTTTACTATATATTTACTGTTTTAAAGACAACATAGTCAGGTGACTAATCTTGAACTGTGAAATATTTTGCAAAAATGTCCCTAGATTCTAGGGCCTAGAATGTAAATTGTTAAATCGGGTGAGATTGGTATTCATTCATTCATTCTTTCTATATCAGGCATGTCAAACTGCTGGCCCACGGGCCGGATGCATCACGACGAAACCGCACCCTCCCCATTGCTGGCAATGGGGAAAAAGTCGCGATACGTCGCGCGACATTGTGAGTTTGACATGCCTGTTCTATATGCTCCATCTCACCTGAATAGCACACAAATAAAAAACCAAGATTCTAATAAAAACTAGTTAAAAACAAATATACAGCATTTAAAGCCATCAATAATCACTTAAAAATAACCATGATGAGTTGCAATCCATCCTTGTGTCAGCTTAACACAGGCACTGTAAACATTCCCCACCATTACTGGAATACTAAGCACGATAGAAAAGTCATATCTTCATGGCCTTCCTAAAGACTGGAGGTGGGGGGTCTGGGCCAATCTAAGTTTCGGGGAATGGTATTCCAGAGGACAGGTATGTCAGCAGAAATGCTTTTCGTCCTGCTCCTGCTAGATGATACTCTTTCGTAGATGGCACCTGTGCCATGTTTCTCTGGCCAATCCTGAGGGGACGATTAGATATAACCATGAAGAGACGGTCTCTCAGGAAGTAAAACCTTTTTAGCTGTTTTATTCTGATATATATATATATATATATATGTGTGTGTGTGTGTGTGTGTGTGTGTGTGTGTGTGTGTGTGTGTGTGTGAATTA